>NC_057863.1:567837037-569313287 GCF_019393635.1 Dromiciops gliroides | reverse complement strand
AGACCTTTTTATCTTTTTGTCCCCAGCACACAGCACAGGGTCTGGTTCAGAATAGATGTTTAATAAATACTTGCCAAATGAATAATTAAAAGAGAAAATAATTGGGGGCAGTTAGGTGGCACAGTGGATAAAGCACCGGCCCTACATTCAGGAAGACCTGAGTTCAAATCTGGCCTCAGACACTTGATACTTACTAGTTGTGTGACCCTGGGCAAGTCACTTAACCCTCATTGCCCTGCAAAGAAAGAGAGAAAATAATGAAGATGAATGGAATTAAAAACTTAATATCACAAAAAGATGCTCTGTATTCCTATTCTGTGCTCTGCCAATGGACTATTTGGCATTCTACTGACCTCTCAGCCCAGATTCTAATTAAAAAAACACTTTTTGCTCTAATAAAACCTTTTTTTTTTTTAAAAGACCAATTTAGAATTTGATGAATATCTCATTGCTCAAAGGATGGACCCTTTCTTTATGATTTAAGGACTATTGGTTTCAGCACAGTGCCTCATTATAGATCCATTCCTGAAGAAATCTGCTTTAAAAAGAAAGACTAAAATATGGAAACATTTTAGGCTGGGCTGAGTTTCCTACAGGGTCTGATTGCAAGGATTCTCTATAATTAAACTGTTCTGAATTTGGGCTTTTGGTTTAATAAGACGAACAACACAAAATTTCCAATAACTTAACAAGTCCTCCTTCAAAACAAATCTGACTTAAGAATCAATCGCTCCCCAAACTGCCATACATGATGTATGCATCTGTCACAAGCATATCTTATAAGTTGCTCTAGGAATAGAGCACTGGAGAACCCTGTTCTTAGCCACCAACATGTATCCATATGGTTTTCAAAGCAGCTTAATAGGCTTTTTGTCTTAAACAATCAACATGTTTTAGTAGTTCCATAAATCATAACACAGATGGTACTTCTTGACATCTTTCAGTCAGATTTAAGCACTGTAGTGCTGAGGTACCAGATGCCAATATGCTTTTCGAGGGGCGGGGGGGAGGTGGAAGGGGGAAATAGCTTTATTTGGTTGCTGACAGAACTCCTATAAACAAGTTGTGCAATTTTCTCTGCTTCAAAATAAATCACATGTGAACATTTAAGTTTAACAGCATCGGTTGGGTAGTCTGCCAATGATTTTTGTTTGGATGGGGGATGTTTGACATTTAAACCCAACCCAGAAAAATAAAAACTACCAAAAAAAGTTTATCTTCATGTGTTGGGGAAAATGCTTTGTGTGACACATGGGTAGTTTTAAACCAGTGATTAAGGGAGTGAAAGAGGCATCGTATTTAAGGGTTATTCAAGACCAAATTTACAGAAATCCAGAGGCATCTTCTTCCAAAATGGCAATTCATTTTTCAGGATGTAGTCTGTACAGGCTAATAGGCTTTTAAAAAATGTACCATTGCCAAGAATGTAAGAACTACTCATTCTCAAGTGAAGACAAACAGTACATACATCTTCATCTTCTGTTCTCAGGAAGCCATAAGCTCATCACCCTCCTAGGTGTAGAAGAGAAAGAGAATGCTTTGATTGGGAATCCATCCCTAAGTTTTCTGTGAATCAACTCATCATTCAATCAACAGGTATTTTGCACCAATAACTTCCTGAAAGATGAATGTCTACCAGGACATTTGGGAAGAAGATGCTTCTGGATTTCTGTAACATAAGTTCAGTCCTGAACAACCCTTAAAGATGATGCCTCTCTCATCTATGTACACGTACTATGTTAGGATCTGAGGATGCAAGAACAAAAATGAAGTCTTTGCCCTCAAGAAGATCATATTTGTAAAGTGCAGTGCCTGGCACATAATAGTCACTTAATAAATACTTGTTTCTTTTCCTTCCTTTTACAAGGACACAGAATATGTACAAAATAGATAGAAATTGATTGGGGGAAAGGTATTTATTTCCCTTAATCCATGAGTTCTCTGGGAGAAATTTCTTCATCACTGAAGGTCTTTTCAAGTGAGGATTGGATAAGCACTGATCAGGAATGATATAGAAGGGAATTCTGTTTAGATTACTTGGCAGAGATATAACTAGTCATTTTGATGCCTGGGGCAAGAGCTATAAATAGTTTCTGGTGCTAATGGTACAGAGTGTGCTCTCAGATTAAACTTTAAAGAGGACAGAGAGACCCTAGGACCTTATACAGTAGACCTTATGAATTGGCTCAAAAAGCCCAAATCCTATACCAACTTCTAGATGATCTTCTATGTGTAACATACACATTTCATGTCTGAATATATGTTTTTGTGCTTAGGTTTGTATTATCTAGGAACAATTCTCCCATAGTTCCTATCTCCCAATCCCTACTGAGATAAAAGACATGTGCCACTTCTCCTTGACTTCTCCTTATTGCTTCCTCTTAGAGATGTTTTGTAAGACTGTCTCAAGGTGGAATAAATTACAAGATCAGTCCAGGGAGAGTTTATTGGCACCCATGCCTGGCTTTTAAAATAGCCGGCGAACTCTGTTTGGCATGATGAATGGTATTATCCATCCATAAATCAATAAACCTTCATTGAGCACCTGCTGTGTGCGTGGGCTAGGCACTGGAAGATACAAATGCAAAGCATCAGACAATCGCCTCTCTCATAATATACATGGCTTCTGTTTCTTAGAGAGCTCACATCCTGTTAATTAGAAATAGAAAAGCATGTTGACTTGGACACTCAATGAGCTAGGGGACTAGAAGAGATAGGGGAAGGAGCCCATCTCTTCTCATTGGCCCTTATGAAGATAAGGTTACACCTATTAGGTACAGGCCTAATTCACAGTCAGCAGGAGAATGCTCAGCTCAAGACAGGGGCTTCTTGAAGACTTAGCAATAATTGCTCTTCCTGGTGGCACCACTATCTCTCCACTCACCCAATTTTACAACCTTGGAGCCATCTTTGACTTTTCTCTCTTTCTCAACTCCCATATAAAACAATTGCCAAGTCTTGTCAATTATAGATTTGGAGCTAATTCATAGGCTCATAGATTTGGAGATATGAAGGACTTTAGAGGACATCTAATCCAAACCCCTCATTTTACAGATGGGAAAGGGAAGCAGAGAGAAGTAAAGTGGCTTACGAAAGGTCATAAAGATCACAAGCAGCTGACCCAGTGTTCAAATCCAGGTCCTTTGACTTCCATTCCAGTTCTTTTCCCACTGTCATTCAGTTAGCAAATAGTTATTGTCTTTACTTTGTACACTGCCTGATGCTAATCTTACTTCTACAACACCTCACATCTATCCCCTTTTTTCCACTTGCAACCTCTACCCTGGTACAGTACCTTTATTGCCTCTCATGTGGATTCTTCTAACAGCCTTTAATCTCCCTGCCTCTATTCTCATCCCTCTCTAATTCATGCTACACACAACTGCCAAATTAATATTACTTAAACACAGATCTGACCATGTCACTTCCATTACTCATAATTTTTCATTGGTTCTCTATTGTCTCTAAGATAAAATACAACTTCCACAAATGGTTCCCACTTATATTACTTCTCTTCATTACTTTTTGTTTTCTGACAACCTAGAGTGATTAAAAGTGACAAAGACAGTTGGTGGGATGATAGGGATCATTAGGAAGAAAGGTGGCAGGCCTGGATTGGAAATCGGGAGACCTGAATTCTAGACCCAGATCTACAGCTAATGAGTCCCTTGGAAAGTCACTTCTTTGTCTCTCTGGGACTCTGATTTCTCATCTACAAATGGAGAGGTTGAGCTAGATGACCTCCACCATCCCTTCCAACTCTAAAATTCTATGAGATAAGATAGTATAGACATACTTTCTGTGTGAGGGGAAGGTGAAATGGGTAAAAAGGAAATCATAAAGGTGAGGAAAAAGCTGGAAAACAGGATCAAAGTTAGCCAAATACTCACACATGCCCCTGTTTCTCTACTCCTTCTCAGTATCCTTTAATGATCCCTATCATGGCCCCTAATAGTGGGTGTCTCCAAATGCTTGACTCCAAAGCTTCTTCTCTTCCCCCTCTATACTCTCTCTCGTTGACCTTATTGGCTTCCATGGGTTTGTTGTCATCACAATAAAGATGACTTCTTTTCTCCCTTATGAGATCCAGTTACACATCTCTAACTACTCATTGTAGATTTCAAGCTGACTACCCCATAAGCATCTCAAACTCATAGTGCCCAAACCAGAACTCATTCTTTTACTGCCCAGGCCCATTCTTTTTCTGAAGTTGCTTATTTCTCTCAAGAACAATACCACACCAGGATCACAGTCTTAGACTCCTCATTCTCCTTCCCCAATACATCCAATCAGTTGCTAAATCCTATGGATTCTACCTCCACAATATTGCTCACACCCACACCCTTCTCTCCACTGAGGTGGGTGCCACCATCATAGTTCAGGCCTTTATCATCTCTTGCCTAGAATATTTTAATAGACTCCTAATTTGTGTCTTTTCCACTCTTTAATCCATCCTATAGACAGAGGTCAAAGTGATATACCAAAAGCACAAATCTGACCACATCATTCCCTCGCTCTCTCAATTCCAAGGATGGCTCCCTACTCCCTTAAGGATCACATATCTCCCTTGGCCCTTCATGAGCCATCTTCAACCTACCTTTTCAGATTTATTATACATTACTACCCTTTTAAATTTTATAACCCGGGGTGGCTAGGTGGTGCAGTGGATAGAGCACCGGCCCTGGAGTCAGGAGTACCTGAGTTCAAATCCGGCCTCAGACACTTAACACTTACTAGCTGTGTGATCCTGGGCAAGTCACTTAACCCCAATTGCCTCACTAAAAAAAAAAAAATTTATAACCCAGTCAAATGGTCTTCTTACTGTGCCTCAAATAAAACACCCACTCTCCCATCTGCATGCCTTTGTACAGGTTGTTGTGTCCCATGTGTGGTATCAACTTCTTCTTCCCCTTCATTTCTCAGAATCACTAGTTTTCTTCAAAGCTCAGCTCACATACAACCTCCTATATAAGCCTTTCTGGACTTTACCCCACCCCTCTTACCTACTAGTACTACTTGAAAAATTTCCTTCTGTTTATTTTTTATTTACTCATGTATACATGTTGTCACCCTCTATGGATTGTAAGCTCCTTGAAGATGGGGATTGTTTTATTTTTGTCTTGGATATCCCTAGCACCTGGAAGAGTGTCTGTTGCATAAAAAGTCACGGAATCGGGGGCAGCTAGATGGCACAGTGGTTAAAGCACCAGCCCTGTATTCATGAGTACCCGAGTTCAAATCCGGCCTCAGACACTTGACACTTACTAGCTGTGTGACCCTGGGCAAGTCACTTAACCCCCAGTGCCTGAACAAAAAAACAAAAAAACAAACAAAAGTCACGGAATCATAGGATCATACAAGTAAAGTGGAAATGGCCCTCAAAGACATATTTCAGATGAGGAAACCAAGGCCCAACAAAATGACTTGCCCAAAGTCCCAAAGTGAGTCAGCAACAGGGGTGAGATTTAATAAATATTTATTGATCGGTGTATTATTGAAAACAATGAGGTTCTCAGCTAGATGATGCCGAATAAATATAAGCGCAAAAGGAATTCAGAGAGGAGAGATCGATGGGTACTGGAGCAGCTGTCCAGGAGAAGTACTTCAGCCAATGCCATCAATGACCATTATCAACTGCCTGCTGTAGATCTTGGCTGATCTACCTTTGTAGTCTAGATTGTAAACTCAAGGACAGTGACTACGACTCAGTCTTTTACAGTGCTTTGCAGGTTTCACTTGTGCCCCTACTTTTATAGAACCAAGTCCAATGTCAATTACCCTGCTCAATAAGTATTAATTGAATTAAGCTGCTGAATTACAAGAACATTCATCATTTTAAAAGGGACCCAGACACTACACTGGAACATTTTAAAATGGGGCCAGATGATTCAGTTATGCTTCCCAAACATCAAGCACATTTATTCTTTGTGTGACAAAGCTACTCATGACACCCTCAGATAAAAGGTTTCTTGCATTTACCATCAGTCCCATCTCTACCATCATTGACCAAGTGTCTCTTCTTCAGGGGCTGCCCCAGGAATTAAATCTTAGGCACATACTCCTGTTCCATAGGTCCTCTATAGCAGATCATCGAGGACGCCATATAGTCATTCAACCATTTACAAAACAAAATTCACTTAGTTATAGTGCCAGGAATCCCAGGACAGGAGCCCTATACAGATAGATAAATGACAGGGTTAGTCATAAATTCCACTTGACATAGCTTAATGCCAAGCTGACTTTTTGAATTCTAACCTGTTTCATCACCAGGTCAGCCTACGAATTCTTAGCCCTTATCCTTAGGAACACTCAGTCCTTTCTAACTACATTTCAGAGCTGACCCATGGCTCCAGGTCAAAACTCTGCCTGTTCTTTGTTACCTATAAAAGCCCAACGCTATCTATTTTCTTGGATTCTGTGATTTAGAAGTCCCTCACTTTTCTTTCTCTATGCCTCCCATCTTGGGGCAAGTTCTATCAGCACACTATCCTTCCCTTGCCTTGGCTTAGAATTTCTTCAAGAATTCTTTCTCTCCTCTATTTACTGCTGTCCTTACTGGTAAGAGTCTTTGCCAGATTCCTTCTTGCCTGCCTACAAACACATCCTTATCCTTTACTCTCACTTGACCCTACCATTTCCTCAAATTACCATCCCATTGATTGCTTCAGAGTCATAAAATTGGAAAAGGGAGCTTCAAGAATCCACTGGCCCTATGAAAGGAAAAAGATCAATAATCCATGTCTTGAATACTTTGCTTTGTATTGTTTTGCCAATCATCTATCATTTTAATAGGATAAGAAGTAACTGTGTGATTTATAGTAAGAACATAAGATGGGAGGAGATAGGACAGATATAGGAGATGGAATGCCAGTTCAGAAAACAAAAACTAGACCAATCTGGACTGATAGTGCAAGGGGAACAATGTGAAATGCTTTTGACAAGGTAAGTTGGAGCCAGGTTGTGGAGAGCTTTAAATTCCAGGCTGTTCTAGAAGCTCTAGGGAGCTACTGGAGGTTTTTGAATAGGGGAGCAACATGGTAAAACCTATGCATTAGGATGGTATTTTTACCAACTCTTTGGAAAGAGAGGATACAAGAGTCAGGGAGATCAATTATGAGGTTACTGCAAAAGTCCATGGAGAGGTGATAAGGGCCTGAACTAAGCAGTGACTATACGAGTTGGGGTGAAGGTATGGATGAGAGATATGTTGAGGATGGAGGCTTAACAATACTTGACAATTAATCTCATATGGAGGGCTGATGGAAAAAGAATATTTAAGGATAACTTCAAGATTGTAAGTCTGGATACCTAAGAGTTTGGTGATTCCTTTTTTTTTTTTTTCACATTTTAATTTTCTTTATTATTCAAAAAAACATATCCTTTTTATTTACTTTTTTGACTCTGTGCCTGTGCCTTCAACACCTTCACAACAATTTTCTGCTCCTCAATCAGGAAAGCACGCTTGATCCTGTCACGGACACATTTAGCACACATGGAGCCACCATAAGCCCTGCTGACATGCTTTTTGGTCTTTGATAGCCTCATAAGAACTTTAGGTCTCACTGCACGAACACCTCTAAGTCTTCCTGGGCACACACCACAGGCTGATTTTGGTGCTTTTCCAACTTTCTTAGTATAAAGGTAAACAATTCTGTTACCTGGGGTTCGTGACAGCTGAGTTTTGTTGGAAGCTGTGTTGTAGGACAACCTACGGCGATATGTCAGACGCTGAACCATTGTAAATTTCTGTCGAGTCCCTCACCGGAAGAGAGAATGATAATTCCTTTTAATAGAAAGATAACAGAGTTTATTTTGGCTATGTTAAGTTTGAGATGCAGAGAGGACATCCATATGCAAAGGTATAGAAAGAAGGATGAGTTCAGAAGAGAGGTCAGGACTAGGAGATAACTTGAGGAGATTACCTTTCAAGCTGTCCTTGAGGGGTGGAGTTGTTTCTCGTGATATTTCAAAGGGCAAATGCTGTCCACAGGCCCCAATGATACAGATTGCTAGACTGAACTATTTGTATGTTATCTTAGATCCTAACCCAGATGTTCTCTTGCTCACTTTACCCTTAGGACCCTGGTACTGACCTTTACCAATATCTAGTCACCATGATTCACTTCTCTGTAACCTATTCAACTTTGAGATCTGCTTCCTTTTACCGATTCATCCATTTACTTTATTAAGCACCCAACAAAGCATTTTATGCCAAGTGCTAGTGGAGATGCAATTTTAATGAAGATATGCATCCTGCCCTCATAGAGCTTTGGTAGTTCTGAACTTCTTGAAACTGATCTCTTTTCTCATTAGAGCACATGACAGTCAACCTTTATTAAGAGGTTCTTCATACCTGACCCAGTCATATTCATTTAGCTCCTAACTTCCTCCATTCTTCTACCTCATTTGCCAGTCATTAATCAGTGTCAACTGTGTAAGGGTATTGACTGAGCTTTATCTGGCTGGGGTGAACACCCCCTGAAACAAAGCAGGTCCACCACTTGCCTTTAGAAGATAACTATGTAGGAGATGATTTGTGTCGTCTTTTCTAAAAAGATCTCCAGGGATGGAAAGGTCAGAGCCTCCCACACAAGTTCATTCCAAGGAGACAGAATGTACTTTTCAGGTATTTATTCAGAAAACCAGGTAAATATTTGCCTCAGGGATGTCTAATGGATAGAGTGAATGTTAGTGGAGGAGAATGGATTGTTATCAAGATGTTGACTAAAATAGCATAGGACATGGTGTAGAGAGACAACCAACGTAGTTACAGAAACTCTTTGAGGATATTTCCAGATGGAAAATTAAGCTTGCTAATGGAGCATGGCATGTTCTAATCAATCCTAGTCATATGGAAGAGAGATTAGACTTTTGCTTGGTCCCAGAAAGAAGAAACAGGGCCAATGTGGCCATTGAAAAGGTTGATTTCATCTCAGAAGAGGGGTGATGTTCATGAATGACAACCTCTGATACAATCAACAAAATTGTACTATTAGCATATTGGATGGTAGCAATTTTTAGTCACTTTTGGTTGAGTTTGGGTAAGTTATGGTGAGTTACCGGTTATGGTTACTGAGCCTCTGAACAAGTGTCTTTTTTCTCTTTTTAAATTTTCTTTGAAATAGTCTATTGACAGGCATAAGTTGGAGGAAACACTTGCAAAATGCACCTGTTAGATCCAAAAGACTATGATTTTTTGATAAAACTTACTGTTTATTGATTAGAGGCTTTAGCTTTTTAGGTGTCATAGAATGTGTTTAGAAATTGCCTGAGATGGGGGCAGCTAGGTGGCACAGTGGATAAAGCATCAGCCCTGAATTCAGGAGGACCTAAGTTCAAATCTGACCTCAGACACTTGACACTTACTGGCTGTGAGACCCTGGGCAAGTCACTTAATCCTCATTGCCCTGCAAAAAGAAAAAAGAAAAAAAAAAGGAATTGCCCGAGGCTAATTTGTATAACAGTGCTATTTTACTGAAATTCAAGAGTGGGGGGAACAGGACAGTGATTGCAGTCTAGTCCTTCAAAAGTGACCCTCTAGGGCATATTGCAGGGACAGTTAGCTGATTGAAATATCTGGTTGGGATTGGGAGTTGACCATGGGAAAAGTGTGCATAATTTATTTTATCTAAGTCTATATGATTTTCTTTCCCCCCATTATGTACCTACTTTAATACCTCATCATGTTATGAAGGTGACCGTGGGTTCTTGAAGGACTCTTAGTGTAGTGTAAGGCCTAAGCAGGTCCTTTCAAGCTGAAAAAGTTTTAAGGATGGGCCTAGAGTTGGATTGTATGCCTGTTGTCCAGGATTAGCATAGTTATGTTCACCAGTTTATGGTGTATTTGAGAGAGTACTCAGTCTGGAGATAGGAAAACATGGATTCAAATCCTAGTTCAGAAATTTGCCAGCTATGTGACTGTGAACAAATGACTTAACCTCTTGGTGCCTCAGTTTGGTAAAGAAGTTGAACTCTAGTCTCTAAAATTCCTTTTAGCTCTTTCTCTATGATTCTGTGATGAATTCTTTAGCTACAAAATCTCCCGGCTATCATCTCCAAAATCATGGAAGGGCTGTGATCTATGCTAAGGAAGGAGTACCCACAGAGATAAAAATAGGGATTTTGGAAGCATTGAAATGTTGAAGGTATTCAACAATTTTTAAAAATTATAACATATGCAGCTCTTCACCTTAACCCTTTGTTCCCTCTACTCCTATGTCCTCCCAATCGATCTCCTTGTGATAGTCAAATCAATAAGTATTTATTAAGCGCTTAGTGCCAGGCACTGTGCTCCGCCTGGAGATACAAATATAAGGAAAAAGAAAGACAGTCCTTGTCCTCAAAGAGCTTGCATTCTAATGGGGGAAGACAAAACCTAAAAGGGAACTGAAAAGCCTAGTGAAGGGAGGGGAAAGAGATGAACAAACCAGGCTGGGGTAGGGGAGCATTATATAGAGAGTCACAGGAATGCATCCTGGAGACTGAAGAAGACAGGGATAGCCTAGGCCTCCTCCTTAAAAATGGAAGTTTTAGGAAGAACCAGGCAGTAAATGGGAAAGGCTGGAGGAGCAGAGGGAATTTCTAGTGTCTGAATTCTGGGGATGGAGTGAGCTGTCATGGTGAAAAGATTTCTGAGGCATTGCAGAGAGAGTCAGGAGTGCAGCTGGTAGAGGAATAAGAGTCTCCTTTGTGGTATATGGAGGTTGGATAGAAAAGGCAATACAATGAAGGTTCCAGTTCAGGTCGCTGTACTTAGAAAAGAAAAAAAAAAGGCCCGTATTCATCTTAGGGGAAGCCAGTGTCTTTGGCTTGAGACTTTCTACCCTGCAGTAATTACACTTGGCCAGCCTCACTCAAACTGTAGGCTTTGTTGTCCCCATAGGATTCGGGACTGCTTCTGCATGGCAGCCCTGCCCTTGCAGTGGAAAGAAGAATGACTTTTCCTTCTGGTAGAAAGGTGCCTTGTCTACCCTTGTGACATCATCCTCTCCACTATGTTTTCAGAGGGATAAGACAGTCATTCTATTCCTAAAACTCCCTTTTTTGCTCCTTGAGTCATCTGTCCCCTGTATTTTCTCCCTCACGATTTCCTAATGGGGATTGCCTTTGTTCTCCAAAGATTCCATGTTATTTAATTTAAAAAAATCAATTTAACCAGAGTGACTCCAAGAGGCAATGAGGTAGTGAAGTGAATCGAATATTAGACAGAATCAAGAAGACCTGAGTTTGAATCCTACTTCATATTCCAGCTGTGTGACTTCTGGGCAAGTAAGTCACTTAACCTCTCTCAGCCTCAGTTTCCTCATCTGTAAACCAGGGCTAATAATAACATCTACTTTACAGGATTGTTGTGAGGATGAAATGAGATAAATTATATAATGTAAATACTTTGCCAACCTTAAAGTGCTATGTAAATTCCTATTATTAATAGGCAAAGAGCCTGAACTTAAGGTTTCAATGTGCATGTTCTCCTCTGTCTATGATAATGTTTATTTTTATTTTTTTAATTCTTTCTTTCTTTCTTTTTTTTTTGCAAGGCAGTGAGAGTTAAGTGACTTGCCCAGGGACACAGCTAGTAAGTGTCAAGTGTCTGAGGCCAGATTTGAACTCAAGTCCTCCTGAATCCAGGGCTGGTACTTTATCCACTGTGCCACCTAGCTGCCCCCATGATAATGCTTATTATACACTTGCTCTCTCCTCAATTTATCCATACCCTTGATCTGGATCTCTTCTTTGCCTATCTCACATTCTACTTTTTATTATTTTTGGTCATGTAGGTGTCTACTCCCCCTGTTGGAGCATAAACTCCTTCAAATCAAGGGCTTTTCCATCTTTGGATCCCTAATACCTAGCATAATATGGTACACATATTTAACATTTGCTAAATATGTGTGGCCTGGAATCACAAGTATCAGCATTTTAAAAGCCCTCAGAAGCCATCTATCCCTATCCATATCTGAAAAGTCCATTTTACAATATTCTCAGCCATAGGTATACATATAGAGTAGGTAATATGTACCAGCTTTCAGAGGAAGGGTCAACAAGAATGCTATAGCCATGGTGTGCCAGCCCACCGAGCCAATGGCTACATTCCCAAAGACTTGTCATCTAGCCTCTACCAAAAGACCTCCAGTGATAGGGAATTCACTGGCTCTTGAGGCAACTCATCCTATTTGTTATTAGATAGGTCAATTAAAAAAATATTACCATACTAGTAATTTTATATAAAAAATCTCGAGTAAAAAAAATAACATGCTTCAGTCTGAAGCACAATAATAAATAGGATGAGTATGTTTCAATCTATGTTCAATCAATATCAGTTCTTTCTCTGAAGGTGGATGGTATGCTTCATCATTAGTCCTTTGGGGTTCTCTTGGATTATTGTATTGCTGAGAGTAGTTAAGTCATTCACAATTGCTCATAGAACAATAATGCTGTCACTGTGCACAATGTTCTCCTGGTTCTGCTCACTTCACTATAATCAGTTCATAGAAGTCTTTCCAGGTTTATCTGAAATCATCCTGCTTGTCGTTTCTTATAGCACAATACTATTCCATTACAATCATATACCACAGCTTGTTTAGTCGTTCCCCAATTCCTTCGATTTCCAATTCTTAGCCACCACAAAGAGCTGCCATAAATATTTTTTGTACAATTTTTTTCCTTTTCTCCTTTTCACAGTTACTATTGTTAACTGTTTCCCTCCATCCTATTCCCTTCCCCATGATATTTACTCTATTATCTATCTTCTTTTACCCTATCCCTCCTCAAAAGGGATTTGCTTCTGACTGCCCCCTTCCCTAAACTGCCCTCCCTTCTTTCACCCCTCCCTCCTTATCCCCTTCTCCTACTTTCCGGCAGGGTTAGATAGATTACTCCACCCAATTGAGTGTGTAAATTATTCCCTCCTTGAGCCAATTCTGATGAGATTAAGGTCTTTGAGCCAATTCTGATGAGTGTAAGGCTCATTCACTGCCCCACTCCTCCCCCATCTCTCCCCACACTCCATAAGCCTTTCCCTGCTTCCTTTCATGTGGCATTTCACCCCATGTTAGACAGGTCAATTTTTTAAGGAACATTTTTAAAAATATTAAGCAAAATTCTACCTTTCTACAACTTCTGTCCATTGCTCCTATGTCTGTTCTCTGGGGTTAATCTCTCTTCCATATGTTAACATCAAGTTATTGAAGAAAGCTAAAATATCTATTTTATCCTACTCAGGATTAGGCAAACACTAGGACATGGAAAGGGCAAAACCCTCTTGGGAAGAAGAGCAAAGTCCAATTTGGCAGCCTAGTAAACATAAACCAAAGTTGGTACCAGGGTTTCTCTGAAGCCCAGAAACCCCAGAGACTGAGATGAAGGCAAGAAACCAGTTATAGAAGAGAGTTTCAGGCTGGGTGGGAAATAGTAGATGAAGAGGCAAGGTTTTCAAGGGGCAGCTAGATGGTGCAGTGGTTAAAGCACTGGCCCTGGATTCAGGAGTACCTGAGTTCAAATCCGGCCTCAGACACTTGACACTTACTAGCTGTGTGACCCTGGGCAAGTCACTTAACCCCCATTGCCTAAAAACAAAACAAAACAAAACAAAAAACAAAACAAAACAATAATGGGGCAGCTAGGTGGCGTAGTGGATAGAGCACTGGCCCTGGAGTCAGGAGTACCTGAGTTCAAATCCAGCCTCAGACACTAACACTTACTAGCTGTGTGACCCTGGGCAAGTCACTTAACCCCAATTGCCTCACCAAAAAAAAAAAAAAAAGAGGCAAGGTTCAGGGTCTTTCACAGGCACTGACCATTTGTCTGACTCCATCCAAGGCTTTGATATGTTTTGGTGTCTGCTTGCATTCCCTATTCCCACCCTCTTCTAATAGAAAACTTGGTCATGGGTTAGGTTTGCTTATGACTTAGCAGTTCCAGGAATACCATGAATTTAGCCATTCCCTCCCCACCCCCAATCCCCCAACACTTGCATAGATTTTAAGATTAGGGTATGATGAGCTAGTGGTTTCAGAAGGTCTACAAATTCTGGAGCACTAAATACTTTGGGCCAACTACCATATCTTCTTTTCAGTTCTTTAAAATCCTCCAGATACTGGAAGCAGCTCGGACATCTATGCAATGTTGTATTCTCTCTGTCCATCCACAAATAGTGATAGTGGATAATGGCTCAAAGGTTATAGTTTAGGGTCAAAGTGAGATTAAAAAAGAGGAGCAGATCAAAGGGTATTAAGTGGAAAGAATAATGCTGGGTTCTAGATCATGGGATGCACCATTCAAATGATAGGGAAGGGATCTACTGCCTTCTCTTCCAGTTTCCAGGAAGGTCCTTTCATATGGAAGTTACAGAAGATAACACAGATGTTCCTCTGTGAAGGATGTCTAAGGCCCTGTTGTTTGCCTGATTGTATGATACTTTGCCTATTCCTGGGGGTGGGACCTGATAATGTGTGCTACAAGTCAGCATGGGTGATCTTCAACACAACTCAACCTAAATATTTCTATATTTCAGGCATTGTGCTAGGCATTGGCAATACAAAGACAAAAATGAAAATTTCTATCTTTAAGGAAATTATATTCATCTGAGGGGGAGGGGGAATGTGGAGTTAGAGGGAGGAGATACATAATGTAAATATTTACATGCAGGATAATTTGAGGAAAAAGAGAGCACTGGAATGGGGGTAGATGGGAGATCAGACAAGGATTTCCATAGAACTTGGGTCTTGAACTGGGCTTTGAAGAAAGCTAAAGTTTTTAAGAGGTGATGAAGGTGAGAAGAGAGTACATTCTAGCCATAGGGAAAAACTCATTTAAAAATGGGAACTGTGGGGATAAGTGCAAGGCAACACTTTGTAGTAGGTAGAGCACTGTACTTGTAATCAGGAAGACAGATTAAAATCCTGCCTCAAATACTAACTATAAAACCCTTGTAAAATGAGGGGTTTGGACTCAATGACTTCTAAGGACTTTTACAGCTTTTAAATCTTATGAAAATAAGGTGAAATTCACAGTTTATATGACATGTTTCGGGTTGGCTAGAGGATTGACCAAGTTCTTAGAAGACAATTCTTTGGTGGGTAGCAGGATGGCCAAATTATTTTGAACATAGGATATTTAGTGTTGGAGAAGCTATTCCTGGATGTGGTTTATGAGTTCTCTGCTCAATGGCTTGGCTATGTAGACCCTAGTCCTTGTTAAACACATTAGTGTTATGGAAGGGTGAATCTTTACAGGGAGGGCCAAGAATAGTTTAGTCACAAATGTGACCCTTCTGGGGAGTCATGTGAGATGAAAGGCCATGAAGCCAGAAAAAAATAAATTCAACATATTTCAGACTTTCTTTAAACTGATTAAAAAAATTAGACTAAAAGGAATTCATGTTACAAGTCATTTTCTCCTACCTTCTCTGTTATCACTTAAGTCATGTGGTTCTCCTTCACCCAGAGCTACAAGATTTCTGAGAGGGGTCACAGGACCTGCAGGCAGGGCTCCCTCTGGAAAACTAGAATCCCTATGCATCTGACCAGCTTTTCTCAGGTTCAGGTTTTCTGTTTTTGCTATACCTTTCCAAAGGCCTAATCCAAGGGTATAAGATCAAGTATTAACTTCTTCAGCAAAGAAGTATTAGATAAGGGACCTGCACTCATGAACTTCATAGTCATTGTGGGATTAACTCAGTGATACAAGAGTGGGAAGGAGGGAGGATGTAGTCAAGAGATATCTCAGTGCTAGAACAAAGACCTTATTTGTGACTCCCTGATAATAAGGAGTCAGTCTTGTCAAGGGACTCCTACAGATAGGAGAAACAAGAAGGATTCAGGAGGACTTTACTAGGCCAAAGCTATCCTACCCACTTAAAGAAGAGGTTGAATTATGTTTAATATATTTAAGAAAGTAGGGAAATGCCTATATGTTTATTGAATATATTTCAATATTTTAAATTTAATATATTTTAATTTTATCAAACGTATTTATTTATTAAATTAACAATTAAAATTTATTTTATTACATATTTTACTAAATATTTAGATACTTGTTTAAATTAATAAATTATTTTTATTACTAAATAATATTTATTATTTGTTTAGTATGATTTACAATTTATTAATTAATCACTGGGGTGGGAGGTCCATCCAACTGTTAGAGCAGTTCCTCAATTTCTCCTTTACAAGGGTATGAATTGAACCCTTTGGCCATCACCTGTCACTGATCACCCTTAAGGTGACCAGCCTAGCTTCTCTTTCCTGGTGACATCTTTTACTTCTGTTCTTCAAAATTCTTCACTGGTTTTACGTTTTAGTGCTCTCATATGCAGCAGTTAGCACAATGCCTGACACATATAATAATATAATAAGAATTTAATAAGCACTTAATAAATACTTGTTGACTGACTGAATGATCATATGATTCCTCATTGCCCTATGTATGATATTCCTTTTTAGTTCTTTAGGAACTGTTGTGTTCCCCAACAGCTCCCAACAACTGGTTGATTAACAACCAATTAATATTATCCAATTAATAATTGTTAAATTATTAGTACATTAATTTTTTGCAGGGCAATGAGGGTTAAGTGACTTGCCCAAGGTCACACAGCTAGTAAGTGTCAAGTGTCTGGGGTCGGATTTGAACTCAGGTCCTCCTGAATCCAAGGCAGGTGCTTTATCCACTGTGCCACCTAGCTGTCCCCAGTATATTAAAATTAAAATTTAATTTGCTTTACTTAAATGTTTACTATTTAATATATTTTTAATTTAATGTATTGTTTAAAGAAGGTAGGGAAATGACATGTTGCACTATGATTTCCATGAAAAATTATTTGAAAATGAAAAAAAGTTTTGATGTTAAAAAGGCAGAGTACCATTATCTAGAAAATTCAGCTTCCCTGAATGATATATTCCCTAAGGATTCAGGATAGTGGAGGATTTATGATATATCATTTAAATAGTTATGGTTTGTGGACTTTTTTCCTCATTACATTCTTATCTTTGTCTCACTTCTTCCTCCCCACCCCAACCTTCTCCCTATCTTTCCCCTTTAGATAAAGTAGTTAGATTCAGGAGAAGTGAGTAGCATGCAGAGCCTCACTCCTACCTAAGCTCATCTTTTCCAAGGGTGACTTTGGTCTTAGTTCAGGGGCGTACCTGGGGAGAAGACTGGCAGAGTTCATGTTTAGCTGGTCTGAGGGAAATCCATGTGCCATGATCACATCAAACAGGTGAGGATGGTATTTGATTTCAAATGAAGTTTTTAAACCTTTGAAGGGTTTTAAAAATTTTTATATATTGCAACAGTATACGTATATAGGAAGGGAAATTTTAAGTGTTTAAACTGCATTTTGTATACTTTATCACTTCTGAAAGAATTACAGAGACAGACCTCCCCTTTTCAAGTTGGGAGGTGGACATTCCTTCAGTGTGGAGAGACCAGAATGACTATAGTTTTGCTCTCCTCCCCTCCCCATTTGGATTCTTCCATTTTCCCTAGCTTGTAGCCTGACACAGGAGAGAATTGATTGGTTGTTCACTCAAGTTGCCCACTGCTTATGCTGTAGCTATAAACCAAAAGGCCCCATAATACATTTCATGTGTATTAAAGAAAGCCATACAGAAAGGAATGAAGAGCCAGGGCTTGCAAAACAGAGAATTTAGTATCTTCTACCTTCTGTCATATCTCTCTTTTAGGGGAATTGGGGGTGGAGGTGAGAATAGACACTGCATGGGGGTCACTGCCCTAGAGGCTGTTCGGAGTGAGGGGTATAGATAATCGCCTATGCTTAGCTCTGTCCACATGGGGTATGTCTCTTCCAAGGCCCCTATCTCCTCCCCCCACTCCAAATACTCTTTCCCCGACCACCTCTAGCAGTTATTGTCTATAGTCCCTAATTGTACCACTTAATCAAATACTATCTCTCTTGGTTCCCTGGCTGTTTCATGCGTATATTTCTTGTCTCTCTAGGCAGACTGCAGGTTTCAGGTATGCAATGACCAAGTTTTATGATTATTTAGTTCTTCCCTCATCAGGTCTGCCCCACCACTGTATGTAGCAGGTAGGTGAGACAGTGGGATGTTTAAGGCTTGGATTCAGAAAGAGCCGGATTCAAATCCTGTCTCTGATTATCACTGGCTCTGTTGACCATAGGCAAGTCATCTAATTAACCTCAATTTTCTTGTCTGTATATGGATAATAACAGCTAAAGGACCTACCTTCTGGCAAGGGTGGGGTTCAGCCAAATGTTAAAAGGGGTTTCTTGATTTCTCCTGTCATCACTAGGATATGAGTAGAGAGCCCTTTGGCTATCATCTGTCATTGTTCATCCTCAACACGGGACCAGCCTAGCCTCTCTTCTGCAATGACATCCTTTACTCCTCTTTTTCTTCAAAATTCTTCATCGGTTCTATGCTGTGGCCCACTCACCTTCACCATTTAGCCCAATGCCTGGTACATAGAGGCAATTCATAAAGACTTGTTGACTCATTGGTCACATGCTTTTCTCACTGCCCTATGTGTGATAATAGTTTTTAGTTCTTTGTAAGCCATTGTGTCTACATCTCTCAGCTGGCCATACAGCAACAACACCAGACTGTTGGTATTAAAGAAATGAGCCTTCATTTTTGGAAGAAGCTTGAGGTCATTTAAGCTTGGGGTCATTAAAGGACTTGTGCATCTCTCTGAAGGCATTAAAGTCCACTCTCTTCCTCCTCTTTAATTCTGGGACCAACTCATGGTGTCTTTCTACTGCCTTTCCCAAGCATAAATATTGATGGACAAACTCTAAACATCAGTTACCATCATATGTATATATGTATGTATATATATGTGTGTGTATGTGTGTGTGTGTGTACACACACACACACACACACACACACACAGATAAAATGAATCCCATGAGTTTATTTCATTCCCCATCGGTGGGGTGAGAATAAAACATGTTCATGATTCAATTAGTCCCATTTAGCATTTTATATCAGCAAAGTGCTTAATCCCCAGAAAATCTTGAGAAGAAGTCTCAGAACTAGACAAATGCTTAGACACTGAATTAGCATAATGGTCTCCAGGAGTATTTTTAAACCTCCACCAAGAAGCAGAAATCTCTAGTATGTTCCTCACTCCCACTTCTTTGCCAACGTCTTCCCAAGCCCTGAGTCATAACCCTAGATTCTATTTTTTCCTTTTATTGCCATGTCATTCCATTACTGGGATAAAAGGGTATTTGTTGTTTAATCAGCAGGAGGGCTCAGAGACATTGATAGAACAAGTTCTGTGATAACAGAATGATGATTCAAGTGTTCAAATAGGGGATGGGGAGAACACGACTGCATTCAATTTCAGGCTGAGCTGAGAAATGAACCCTTGGAGGCTCATCAAGGGAGAGGATACTCTGAAGTACTTTGCACATGGGTACAGTTTCCCATGGAGAATCTTTTTATTATCTATTTTCTAATTCTTCAGAATTAAGATAATTCTATCTGTAAAATAGGACTGATAATAATAGCTGAAGTGCCTTCTCCTCAGGTAAGGCTTAACTGAAATAATGTATGTAAATCACTCAAATGGATATAGGATCTCCTTGATTAGCATATTTTCTCCAGGGTCTGCAGCATGACCCACTCAGACCTGCTACTCCTGCAGGCAGCTGTTCAATAATGTTTCGCTATATGAAACTGAATTCTTGATGAGGCATTTGTAACACCACAGTGCTGCTTTTACATATCCTTCCATATCTGAGAGATCTGTCATCTCATTTATGTGGATGTTTTTGCTAGTGGTGAGGACCCCACACGTCAATCAATTAACAAGCATTTATTAGGTGCATACTTTCTTGTCTCATCTCTTGTGATTCTTGTCTATATCCTCCTACAAATTCTCCAGTCTCTTGACAAGCATTTATTAATTAAACAATCAATTGATAAATATTTATTAAGTACCTACTATGTGCCCAACAATGTGTTAAGCACTGGGGATACAAAGAAAGGCAAGAATAGAGTTCTTGCTCTCAAGGAGCTTACATTCTAATTGGAGAGACAACAACTACAATGTATATACAAAATGTACAGGGTGTTCCAAAAGTCTTAGTGCAGTTCTATACTATTGAAACTTAGAACTGCACTAAGACTTTTGGAATATCCTGTATTTATGCGAATGGAAGATAAACTCAGAGAGAAGGCACTGGCAATGGAGGGTTGGGAATGGAAATGGGGAGGGGGAAAGAAGACTAATGACAATTTGGGATTCGAGCTGAATTTTGAAAGAGGTCATTGAATCCAGGAGGCAGAGGTGATGAAGGAGACCATTACAGGCATGGGGAAAGCCAATACAAAGGCACAGGGTTGGGAGATGAATGTTGTGAGTGAAGAACAGCAAGGCCGGAGGGTTCAGCCAGGCTTGCTAGAGACCATCTTCTAGGCCATGGATTATTTTTTTCTTTTCTTTTTTTTTGGGGGGGGTGGGGGGGAGAGGCAATCAGGGTTAAGTGACTTGCCCAAGGTCACACAGCAAGTAACTGTATGAGGCCAGATCTGAACTCAGGTCCTTCTTTCTCCAGGGCTGGTTCTCTATCCACTGTACCATTTAGCTGTCCCTAGGCCATAAGTTATTAACCCTTTTTTATGTCATCCTATGGACTCTCTCATAATAATAATTGTTGCCTATGTTCCACATTGAAGGAAAGACTAAATTTCAGTTAAAGGCTGGTGAAAATAAAAATGTAACATTTTTTCCCCATCCAAGTTCATAGACTCTTTGAAATTTAGTCATGGGGCCCAGGTGAAGAACTCCAATGTAGATCTTTTGAGCCTGCAAAGATACCTACAGTGTTCACACACTGATCATGTGTTATCCTTAGTACGTGTAATGTGACCAGCCCATCTCTTTTTGTGGTCATCTGTGCCTTTGATACCTTTTAACAGCAGGTGCTCTGGTAAATGTTTAATATTACCCACCATCCTCTACCCACCATACATTCTTTTTCAGGGCAATGAGGGTTCAATGACCTGCCCAGGGTCACACAGCTAGTAAGTGTCAAGTGTCTGAGGCTGGATTTGAACTCAGGTCCTCCTGAATCCAGGGCCAGTGCTTTTGCCACTACACCACCTAGCTTCTTCCCCCCCCCATACACTTTCTGCCCCCTCACATACACTTTTTAGTTTAATTTGTGTTTTTAACATTTTCTCCATCACTTTCTTAAGTCTAGACAATCAACAAAACAATAAATCAACCCTAGATTTGGAATGTTTGCCAATTTGGGGGTGCAAATGCTCACAATGATAATTTAACAATCCATTCGAGTTGGCTTTAGCATGCCACTTCTGCATCTCTCTTCACTGGTAATGTGCTTTGGCCTAGTTATGCCTCTCTGTCATTGTACAACTTTCTTTAATTCTTTGGAGACAATGGCATCCCATGTGTCAGTCAAAAAATATTGATGTTAAAGAGATAGGTCTTTGTTTCAGGGAGTGGGGGTTCATTAAAGGCACTGTGATTTCTCAGTCAGGCCAAATTGCTCTCCCTCTCCCATTCAACTCTTAGACTAGGTCATTGCCCCATCTGTATCTATCAAAGATATATGTGCTCATAGACTAAGTCTGTGACTTGTCCGTCCAAATGACCATTACAGAATAGACAACAAGCATTTTTTAGCCAGTGGGTTTTTCTTAATTGGATCATTAGGTTAAACTCTTTTCAGGTCTTATCCTGAGGACTGTGAACTTATAAAATTAAAAAAAAAACAGTTCATATAATTGTTTTTCTTTGTATTCCCATGTATTTTAGGCATATTAAAAAAATCAATCTGAGAAAAGATCCATAGGCTTCAATAGACTGCCAAAGGGGTTCATGATACAAAATCGTTAAGACCTCCCCCTCCCTGATTAAGAATGATTGTGTAGGGGGGGTGCAGCTAAGTGGCACAGTGGATAAAGCACTGGCCCTGGATTCAGGAGAATCAATTCAAATCTGGCCTCACACACTTGACACTTATTAGCTGTGTGACCTTGGGCAAGTCACTTAACCCTCATTGCCCTGCAAAAAAGAAAGAAAGAAAAAAAGAAAAAAAAGAATGATTATGGATCTCATTTATGAGGCTCTGCAATGTTTTATGGGGTCAGGAAAACCAGAGTTCAAATCTTACCTCAGACACTTACTGGCTGTGTGCTCCTATATAAGTTATTTAACTTTTGTTTGCTTCAGTTTCCTCAATAGTAAAATGAGTATAATATCAGTACCTATCTCATTGGGTTGTTGTGAGGATAAAATGAGAAAATATTTATAAAGCATTTAGCACAACGCCTGGCCAAGAATAGGGGTTACTTGAATGCTTATTCCCTTCCCTTCTCTCTTTCTCTCTCAGCCCTTCCAATTAAAATAAGAAAGGAAAACAAAATCCTCTTGGCAAAAATGCATAGTTAAGCAAAACAGATTCCCAGAGTGTGTGTCTCATTCTGCATCTTAGGTATCTCTCTGTCATAAGGTGAGTAACCCAGATCATCCATCAGTCTTCTGAAATCATGGTTGGTCATGGCATTGGTCTTTGAAAGCAGTTTGAGGGAGAGAGAAACTTTTAGGAGAACTTTTTACAGTGGCATTTTGATTTCCAAACTTTTTTAAAAAAATCCACAAATAACAAATAGTAAGACCTTATATTCTTTGTACTTTTCAGTGACTTGTGTGATTATAAGGATGTGGTTTACTGTAGAGAATCATTTGCAAAAGCCTATCAATTCCCTTTTTATACTTTCATCAAGGATGCCCTGCAGACTTATATAGATCATTCTCATAATGATTTTCTAGAGATGGGGAAAGTATATGAGTCAGGAGTCATTGATGGCTTTCTCCATTGCCTTTTTCAATAGTAGTAATATACTCAATTAAAAAAAATTAACATTTGGTATCACAAGATGTTAGTGTTGGAAGGGTTTTAAGGCGTGATGTTGTTTGTAACAGCAGGTCTTGGCTCAAGGAAAACTTGAGTTCAAATTTTTACTCAGACTTAGCTGTGTGACCCCGGGCAAGCCACTTCACCTCGTCTGCTTCAGATTCTTTATCTGTAAAATGGGGATCGTAATAATACCTACTTCTTAGGGCTGTCACAACGATAAAAGGAGTTAACAAATGTAAAACTCTTGATAAACCTTAAAGCACTATATATATATTGTTGTTACCCCCTGTACCTGGATAAGAATACTTTCTGCAATATATCTTGTGAATCATTATTCACCTTTGATTGGATACTTCCAGTTAGGGAGAAAGAAGTCACTGATGTACAAATTTTTGGATAGTTCTAATGGTTTGGGCTTTTCCTTGCCTTCAACTTGCCCCTCTGATATTTCCATCCATAGCCCTTAGTTCCATACCTTGGGGTCAAGCAGAACAAATCTAATCCCCTTTTCATAGTTGTATAGCACAATGGGAAGGATGCTGGATCTGGAGGCAAGGCATGTGAGTTTGCATGCTGACTCTGCCACTTGCTATCTATGTGACTTTGGGCAAATCATTTAACTTCTTTAGGTCTCAGTTTCCTCATCTTTATGCCCTCATTGTTCTAAAGCTCTTATTTTATGACCCTATGATCCATATCTAAAAACAGCTATCACATCTTCTCTATGTCTCTTTTCCATTTTTGTTTCATTTCTCTCATCCTCATATGGCATAGATTTTAGAACTTTCATCATCCTTGTTCCTTTTCTCTCAAAAACATAGACATAGATATACATAAATATGTGTGTGTGCATATTTATGTTTATATATATGCATATATGAGATCCACATTTTATTCCTCTCACTTTCCTTCTCCTCCAGTTGAGAAAGCAAGAAAAATATGGCCCTCATTTCAAACATGTATAGCCAAGCAAAACAAATTCCCACATTGTCCATGTCCCAAAAATGTCTCAATCCATACTCTTAGGCCATCATCTTTCCATACAGAGATAGGTAGCATGTTTCATCTTGAGTCCTCTGGACTTGTAGTTGATCATTAAGTTGATCAGAAATCCCAAGTCTTTCAAAGTTGTCTTTATAATATTGTTGTTATCCTAGAAATTGTTCACTGGGTTCTGCTGACTTCACTTTGGGTCCGTTCATACAAATCTTTTCATTGAAATTGTCCCTGTCATCATTTCTTACAGCATGGTAGTATTCCATCAAATGTATGTACCATGATTTCTCCAACTATTTCCCAATTGATCCCTTTCTATTGATGTTCAAAAGTAAACACAATACTCTAGATATGGTTTGTTCAGCTCAGAATATAGTAAGTAGCATTGTCATCTTCTAGATTTTCCTCTCTTTGTGTAGCCTATTTGCTTTCTTGTTTGCCATGTCACACTGTAACTTACATTGAACTTACAATCCACTAAAACCCCTCATCTTTTTCAGATGGTCTACTGTCTAGCCATACCTTTTCCGTCTTGTACTTATGAAATAGAGTTTCTATACCCATGTATTAGACTCACATTTTTCTCTATTAAATTTCATATTTTTTTAGGTCCAATATTTGAACCTGTCAAGGTCTTTTTTCGAATCCTGAATCTGTCATATTGTTTCAACTGCAAATTTGATGAGGAAAAGGAAGGGAACATCTGTTCTTATTTCAGATATCTTGAGATGCAAATCCTCCATGCCCTTGAAATTGTGATTCCTTCAGTACAGAGTTCTTCTACATATACTTTGTCTAATCCAGAGGCTTTTCCTTTGATGTGTGTGTGTGTGTGTGTGTGTGTGTGTGTACTTCTTCAGATGATACATTTGGAACTGTGATGTAAAAGTTAAAATGTGGTTCTATTATCATTGACGGAAAAAAAAGTTTGTCATAATAAATCTTGACAGATCTTTTCCATTTTTCCTTTGTTTGTTGTTCTCCCTTCAGTTTCATCCTTAAATGAAATCCTTACTAAGCTTTCTGTAAACTTGTTTCTACTTTCACCATTTTTCACCTTTTTATGAGATGACATCTGCCACTAATATTCCAGTATCTTCTTCCTCTTCTGCATTTGATTTAAAAAATAACCATCTTTCAAGCAAAACATTAATAAAAAGATGGGAAGTGGGAAGGGAAAAGGGGGAGAAACATTTTCTATCTAATCAGAAAGCACTGAAAGCTGTTAGTCCATTCTGGAATGTCCTATTATTGGACATATCATGTACAACCAATGAAATGTCAGAAATCTGGTGGGGGTGAGGGGTAGAGAGGAGGGCTACCTGAGGGAAGGAAACTTGAGATGTTTGGTGGTGGAAGTGGGAATTCTCTTGTGAGAACATCTCTTAGTCCAACCTCTTCATTTTACACATCTGGAAATTAAGGCCCAAAGAAGAACTTTTCTAAGGTTACCCGGGGAAAAAAAGGGCTAGGACCAGGATTTGAATCTTAGCTGCTATATGGACATTCCCTCTGCCTCTGCAGAGTACAACTTACCCATGTTTCTTTTCTCAGGAATCCTGATGGTGGTAGCAGTGTTAGATAGCTGGGTGGTGGTGATTGTTGTTATTTCTGAATTGTTTCTAACTCTTTATGACCCCATTTGGGGTTTTCTTGTCAAAGATACTGGTTTTGCCATTTCCTTCTTTAGCTCATTTTACAAATGAGGAACTGAGACAAACAGGGTTAAGTGACTAATAAGTGTCTGAAGCTGGTTTTGAACTTAAGAAGATGAGTATTCCTGACTCCAGGCCTATCACTCTATCCACTGTGTCACCTACCTGCCCTGAATAGAAAGCTGGCAAAGGGAGCTGATTCCCTACTAACTTTTATGCTGGCAGGACAAGAGAAATTGTTGGATGCTAAAAAAAAAAAAGCATCCAGGATCACACAGATCGTTAGTGTCTGAGGCCAGTTTTGAAGTGAGGTCTTCCTAACTCCAGGCACAATACTACCCACTATACCACCTAGCTGCCTCTAGGCAATTCCAGGGGGTGGGATTATTCAAATTCATTGGATAATTATTCAATTGTCCATTTTATTTGAACTTCAGAGATAAATGCTTGAGGCATGACACTACAGCATTCACTATAGGACTGTCCATTGAGGACATTGTCATTATTATAAAAAAAGAATAGGGAGCAGCTAGGTGGCACAGTGGATAAAGCATAAAGCACCAGCCCTGGATTCAGGAGGATCTGAGTTCAAATCCAGCCTCAGACACTTGACACTAGCTCTGTGACCCTGGGTAAGTCACTTAACCCTCACTGCCCTGCAAAAAAAAAAAAAAAAAGAAACAGTTCCTATTCTCAAGGAGCTAACATTTTATGTTCTTGAGTAAAAATTGAATGGACAAACCAAGTACTAGTGGGCAGCTGATGGAAATATTACTTCCAGGTTTATTCATAACATAAAATGATTTTTTAAATATATGTAAAAATAAACTAGGGGGCAGCTAGGTGGTGCAGTGGATAAAGCACCCACCCTGGATTCAGGAGGACCTGAGTTCAAATCCGACCTCAGACACTTGACACCTACTAGCTGTGTGACCCTGGGCAAGTCACTTAACCTCATTTGCCTCAAAAAGAAAATTATTTTTACATATAAGAATACTGAGGCCCAGAAAAGTTAAGGGACTTTCCCAAGGTGACACAGCCTATAAGTAGCAGGACCAGTATCTGAATCTGGGTCCTCTAACTTTAGTATTTCAAAACATCCATGACTATAGAGGTATAGGTGCTTCCCTCATGCCTGTAGATCCCAGTCCATTCACAATCTACCTCAGCAGGTAGTTTTCATGAATTAGGGAGGTGGGGGGCAGGGTCTAGCACAAAGAGTACTGACTCTGTAGTTAGAAGTTCTGGGTTCAAATTCTGACCTTGGGGCTTATGATCTATGATCTTAGGCAAAATCCTTCACCTCTCTGGGCCTCAGTTTCCTCAGCTGTAAAATGTGGGAGTTGAACTAGGTGGTCTTTAAAGTGACTCCAAGAGCTAGATCTATGATACTCTGAATCGCTGTGGCTCAAACCCAAAATTATAGTCCTGTGGGCCAGTTCTTTAAGTAAAGAGCTTATTTATTCTTTTCCGTGGTCTGCAGTCAGTGGTAGGACTTTACAGAGTCTTTGATTTGCTGACACAGTCTTTGAGAATCCTTTGGGCCATAATGAGGTACCAGAGGTGGGCTTGAATGGGGGAACAGAAACAGAAAGTAATCAAAGCACAGATGGACCTGGGGCCTTTGAAATTCTTTTCCACTTAGGGCCAACATCCTTCCTCCATCCCTCTGATCGGGGAGATTCAAGGACTCAAAAAGGTTTTCAAAACTTTCCAATTTTGCAATTCAGTGTAGGTCATTCTTGGCATAAGTTGTAAAATAAATTGGCTGGTGGTAGGGAAAGCACTTTTTTATTGCATTATGACCTCTGAACATTACATTTATTAGAGCCCAGTTGGATGTCATTTTCTGAAACTTGGTAGTGTGTGGGATGCAGGAAGGATGTATGAATTACTCCCGTCTACTGTGAGTCTACTGTGGAGTCAAAACACGTAGGTCTCATAATTTCATTCACACCTACCTGTTTCTTCTCTTGCTAATTTCAGGGCAGGTTATTCCTGGAAGAAAATGGGAACATTGAGTGTGTGTGATTATTGTCTCAGAAACTGATCTGTTAACCAGTTTGAATTTAAAGTCTCCATGCTTATTTTAATGGGAAAAAACCCCACACAAGTTATTATCCTTTATAGATAGCAAAACTTTCTTGATCCCCTGAGGGGTCAGTGCTCTCTCCCTCCTCAAAATGCCTGGCATTTATTTATTTGTAGGTAGGTTATTAGTGATGCAGTAGATAAAGTGTTGGAGTTGAAGTCTAGAAGACTTACCTTCATGAGTTCATATCCAGCCTCAGATGCTTATTAGCTATGTGACCCTGGGCAAGTCACTTAACCCTGTTTGCCTCAGTTTCCTCATCTGTAAAATGACCTGGAAAAGGAAATGGCAAAGCACTCTAATATCCTTGCCAAGAAAACCCCAAATAGGTCATGCAGAGTTGCATAAGATTGAAATGACTGAACTGGTGTCCTCCCAGTACAATATGACTTTCTTGAGAATAAGGACTGTTTTGCTGATGATAAGAATTGCCAACGGAGCCACCCTTTCCCCTTGATTTCCCTCCACCCCATTTCTTAAACCTTGGGCCACTTAGACCCCATTATGGCTGGGGTTGAGACACCTAAGTGTACAGCCGATTGAGTGTTGGACCTGGAGTTGGGAAATCCTGAGTTCCAATCAGACCTCAGACACTAGCTGTGTGATCTTGGTCAAATCACTTAAACTCTCCCTTTCTCAGTTTTCTCATCCATAAAATGGGGATAATAATAGCACCTAACTTCCAGGAAGGTTGCTGTGAGGATAAAATGAGATACGAGGTTAAAATGAGGAGGATGAAATTTGTAAAGCACTTTGTAAATCTTAAAGAACTGTGTAAACAAGGTCTACTCACACTGCTTGGATGAACTGGGAATCACCAACTATAGCCTTTCTGATGAGATGGAAGACTGTGAAAGCTTACCATTTACACTGCCATTTCATCCTAAGGTCTTCTGGGTCCTTACCATTTGCTCTGATGATACCCACTCCAGGCTCCCTGGTATTGCCATTTGACCTGCTGATTCCTGGGCTTTGCAGACACCCCACTCAATGAATTCTTAGGATTTCTAGGCCTTTCCATTTGCCCTTCAGAGCAGGTAGTATCTAACTTTTTATATTTGAATTTTCAATACTTGGCACATAGTAAGTGCTTAATAAATGCTTTTCCATTCATTCACTGATTCATTGATTGATTCATTCATTGTATACCCAGCTCCTAGTACAGTGTCTTACACTCAGTAGAAGCTTGATAAATTTTGAATTAAACTGAGCAGTGAAGGGCAGGGTATAGAGTAATGATTTTTGTAGAAATGCCTTTACATGCTTCAGATACCATTTTAAATAAAATTGCTGTTACTTTCTATAACCTGGACCACATTCCATGTCCTTCTTCTTACTCATCCCCTGCTTTCCCACACTTTTCCTCACCTCTACCACTAGAATGCCCTCTTCCTCCTCTACCTCACTCTGTTTGTTGAAGTTTTAGCTTTCAGCATCCAGGGTATGTGTCAGTTTCTCCTCAAGACCATCCTTGGTGATATTCTAATTATACTTTCCAACTTCCCTTAGTTGGAAAGGATCTTCCTTACTTGGAACCTCACAAAGTACCATGTATTTCATTTAAACACTCATGGATTGGTTGGAAACCCAAGGAGGGTAGGTACTGTACCTTATTATTACATAACCCCAGAATCTAGGAGAGTATTCTGCCTGTTCAGGGTGCTTAGTAAATGTGTGATGATATATCACTATGAACATATACTCCAGTGAGCTCAAAGACAGAGGAAATGGTTACACACACACGTGTATATGTATATACACATATAATGTGTACACATATGTACATGTGTATATATACGCATGTAGTGTATGTGTATACTCATACCACTTTTTGGGACAGCAAAAAACTGAAAACAAAGTGGGTACCCATTAGCTGTGGAATGACTGAACAAATTGTAGCACATGAATTTAATGGGGTCTTAGTGTGATATAAATAATAAAAAATATGAAGACTAGTATTGAGAAGGCCCATATGAACTGTTAAAGAGCAAATGAAGCAGAATCAAGAGAACAATTATATAATTGTCAAAATAACATAAATGAAAATAACACTGAAAAACACTATAAATTTTATTTAATGTATTGTCCAATATTGACCAGAGGACTGACAGAACACATACATCCCTCCTCTCTAAAGAAAGGTGCAGAGTGAGACACACATTGTCAAGCATGGGCAATGTATTGATTTGTTTTCCTTAATTTTTACTTTTTGTCACAAGAGAACATTACCAGCAACCTCAGGGTTGGATGAGGGGGTTGAGGGAGGATCATTGGTAAGCAACAGCAAACATAAATAAGGCAGCAATAAAATATTTGCTTAACATTTTATAAATTTCATTGAATTATAATTAGTATTGGAAAGGGAGGAATACTCAACAAAGTGGTTAAAGGTATATGAGGCAATGTGATAAAAATTTGTAGAGTCTGGGGGGAGAGGAAAAAACCTTTTTTTGTGGGGGTCTATTCTCCATATAACTGCTGAACAGATATTCCTAGATCTCTGTTCTGATTCACTTGCTCAAGAAACTCTACTACTCTTTATTGCCTCAAGAATAAAATACTAACTACCTCGTCTGGAGTGGAAAACTCTTTACAGCCTAGTTTCTAGTTTTACTTTTTCTTTTCAACACTTTCCAGAACAGATCATTAAAGAGATTCTTGGTTAACATTTAGGTAAGGAAGTGATGATTATAAAGAGCTAGCATGGCTTTAATAAGAATAGGTCTACTGGCAGACTAGCCTCATTTCTCTTTTTCTTTCTCTTTCTTTCTTTCTTTCCTTCTTTCTTTCTTTCTTTCTTTCTTTCTTTCTTTCTTTCTTTCTTTCTTTCTTTCTTTCTTTCTTTCCTTCTTTCTTTCAGACAGGATTACTAAACTACCTAGTTTTAGCTTTGGATAATATATCTCATTCTATTCTTGTAGAATAAATGGAGAGATATGGATTAGATGATAATGCAATCAAATGGATTTAGAAATTGATAGCCAGAGTCAAATTAATGAGTCAGTATCAATGTCAAATTAATGATTAAATATCAAGTTGGCAGGAGGTCTCCAATTGTGTATGCCAAGGAACTATGCTTGACTTGGTGCTTTATATCAATGACTTGGATAAAGGCTCTCTCTTTTTCTCTCTCTGTCTCTGTCCCAATTTCTGTCTCTCTCTCTTTCCTTCTTTCCTTCTCTCTCCCTTTCTTTCCTCTCCCTCCATCTCCCATTCTCTTTCTTCCTCCCTCTTTCTCTTTTTCTCTCTCTTCCTCTTATTCACTCTTACTCTTTTTCCACATAAATATTTTATTATTTTCCAGTCACATTTAGAGATAGTTTTCAACATTTTTTTTTTTTTTTGGTGAGGCAATTGGGGTTAAGTGACTTGCCCATGGTCACACAGCTAGTAAGTATCAAGTGTCTAAGGCTGGATTTGAACTCAGGTACTCCTGACTCCAGGGCCGGTGCTCTATCCACTGCGCCACCTAGCTGCCCCGCATCATTTGTTTTTATAAGATTTCTAGTTTCAATTTTTTCTCCCTCCCCTCCTCTCCCTCCCCCCTCCCCAAGACAGCAAGTAATCTGATATAGGTTATATATGTACACTCACATTAAACATATTTCTGCATCAGTCCTGTTATGAGAGAAGAATCAGAGCAAAAAGGAAAAACCTCAAAAAAGAAAAACAACAACAAAAAACAATAGAAATAGTATGGTTCGATCTGCATTTAGATTCCATAGTTCTTTTTTTTTTTCCCTGGATTTGGAGAGTAGCTCTTATTCACTCTTAAAGATTTTCTGGAACCATGGGTTTCTTCTGAAGAATTTCTGGAACTACATGTGTCTCTATTACAAAAACAAAACAAAACAAAACAACTTCATCTCTTATGTGGCATCATTCTCAGCTTTCTCCCCACCACTCTGGGGAGTGATATCCCCTTCATTAGCTGAATGGAAACACCCCAGCCTTAGTTGAAAGCCTGGTTTCATATTGACTTATCCATGTACACGTCGTTTGCCCTTAGTAGGAAATGCAACCTCCATGAATTCAGGAACTATTTGAATTTGTCTTTGAATTTCCAGTTCCTAGCAGAGAGCCAGAGCCTAGCACATAGTGGGCTTTTAATAAATCCTTCTTTGAAAGAATGAATGAATAGCAAGAGACAGTTCCAGGCATGCAATATGTGCTCCATAAATGATTGTTGAATGGAATATCCTTGATCTCAGCTTCAGGGACAGTTGTTCACTGTGGAAAATTTGCATTCGCCATCTCCGGGGTTTCCTTTTCCAATGTTTGGATTTTCAAGCCCATGTGGCATACGGTGCATTCAAGAAAGCAAGGCTGAAACAAAGCCATTGATATGATTAAAGCACACCCCGGAAGTCTTTAGTTGTTTGATGTTCACCTCTGAGATATTTTTTAAACACTGGTTTCATCCGTTCCTTCACTCAACAGTCCCAAAGGTCAGGGCTTCCACTTACATGCTGTGTAAATGACTGGTTGAACTTCAAATTCCATGTGTTTGACACAGAGGCACGGCAGACACATTGAAGCCAACTGCTTCCACCTACACAGAAACCTTTCCTGACTCAGTAAATGATCGTAGGGTTCCAGTGAAAGAGAAAAGGAGGGCAAATCCGGCATTGCCTGCTCTCTTTGGACAGATCTAAGCACTGCGGAGGTGGATCTATTTGAGGTGGGGCAAATTAAGAAGCTACTGCTAGATTTATCCCAGGCAGTGTAAACATTTCTGCATAAAAATTCATCCAAATGGCAAAGTCTCCTGAGGACAAGGATAATGATGCTATATGTTTATAAAGAGGCTGCCGGGTGGCTGAATGTTGCTCCTGGAGCCAGCTCAATGATTAGATATTTATATCTAGTAGACCTGCATGGAAGGAAGATGAAAACACACACACACACACACACACACACACACACACAAGGGGATGCTGAAACATTTGTGTACCACTCCTTGTTTGGCAAATAGGCATTCCCTGATCCATATTATCCTATGTGGAACTGGGTTTCTCTTAGCCCTGGAGAATAAAGGTTCCCAATTGCTGAGAAAGAGAGCTCTGAAATGAGGAAATCATTGAAACCAGAGAGGAGGACACACCAGACACTTTCATCTGTCTGGTGCAGAGCTTACTGAGAGATTGGAAGAGGTCCCTCTTGCTCTATATTATTTTGATTCCAATTTATCAGAAACTTTCTATTCTATTGGCCAGGAGTGTCCCATTGCATGTAGGATTAGCTAGTTATGAGGTTTCCCTCATCAGAGCCTTCTTTGGTCCTTGACTTGGGCCATTGAGAGAGAAGTAAGTCTTCCTTCCAAGGAGCCACTTATGAATCATCTATGTGGTATTCTGGCTCCCATGCCTCTTCAAAATGCCTCCTTCTTGACTATACCCAATCAGATTATTGAATCAGAGTAAGAACATAAACTGTTGACTTGCTTGAGCATATTTAGATTAGCTAGATGTTGAGATTCTCTTGCTCAGGGCTGTTTCCAATGGTGATGGTGGTTGTGTGAGGACAGTGTGGGTGAGAAGAGAGAATAACTGAGGCCTTGTAATCTGAGGGAGCCTAGCTTTTTTGTTCATGCTGAATCATAGACTTTGAACTGGAAGGGTCTCAGAAGTTTAACCCCTCATTTTACAGATAATAAAACTGAGGCTAAGATTGGTTAAGTGTGGTGTTATTTAATGCCTTGATCCCCTTATCAATAAAATGTGGGATTTGTTCCTGATTCTTCATTGCTAACAGCAAGAGCATAGCATATACTGTTTGTGTTAGGGTATATTGCAAACAAATGGGCATAATCATGATACTTTATATTGTGTAGTGATAAATATTTTCAGAGCAAAGGACACTAATGTAAGATTTAGTTTTGGTTCTAGTCCTGGCTCTGTGTTTAATTAGCTATGGAATGTATCAGGTGTTTAGGAAGGACTAGCACCTCTGGTGTGAGGGCTTGCTGGGCCCTGTTTATAATTGCTCACCTACCTTTGGTGTCTACCTGGCATTCAACTCTCACCTGTGGCTTTAAGAAGCTGTAGAATGTGCAGTGGTCACACTCCAGTAAATCATCTTGGTAGATGGGCCAAACCAGGTTGAGGATAACCAACCGGGCTCAAACTCAGTAGTGAGTTAGGGGGATGTCTAACTCAAGCATGTGAAGATTTCTCCTGACAAATGGGCTGATGAGAATAATTTGTTCCAATGGCCATGAAGACAGCTGAAACAGGTGCTATGGAGTGAATAGAGCTTGGTAAGACATCTAAGGCACTAAGGTCATTAAGTACATCCTGGGCCATCACCGATAGTCTTTAATTTTGTAAACACTGGACTTGAATGACTCTGGAAGAGAGAGTGAGGCTGATGACTGCAGCTCTGCCTCACTTAAAACCAATTCATGTGCAAGTCAAGACATCTTTGAAACCAAACTTCAAAAGCCTTCACAGAAGTGGTGAGTGTCATCCAAGGGTTCTTAGCTTGGGGTCCCTGAACTTAAAAACATTTTTGACAACTGTATTTCAGTATAATTGATTTTCTTTGTAAGTCTATGTACTTTATTTGATGGATTTAAAAACATCATTCTGATAAGGAGATCAATAGACTTCACCAGACTTACAAAGAGGATCTCTGACACAAAATAGGTTAAAAATCACTGGCTCAGACTAAATTTAATCATAACAAGTGACTAGCTATGTTGTAGAGTAGTTGGCTGTTTTCCAAAAGGGATCGTTTTGGTATATGCCTATGAATGGGACACAGGGATGGTAGATGACCTTTAGAAGACTCTGCTCTGTATACCTCCAACATGGCAAATTGAGGGACTCCCCGAAATATTATGAATAGATAAAACCAATTCTAGGTATGCATGGGAAACCTTAGTCTTGTGATGACATTTGGTTTAGTCAAGCTACAAGCAGTTGCTAAAAAATTACTGAGTCTCTAATGTCTATGAGGCATCATTCCCTATGCTAGATGCTGAGAAATATGACTTTATCCCTGCCCTCAAAGTGCTTATAATGGAAAAGATAAAGGCCTAAGTGTCAACCAGTTAACATGCATTTAAAGTATTTCTAATCTACCACACACTGTGCTAAGTGCGGGGATACAAAGAAAGGCAAACACATAGTCCTTATCTGAAGAAGACAATATGCAAAAAAATTGTCGTAAATGCCCCCCCCATATGTTGTTATTGTTCAGGCATTTCATTTGTGTCTGACTCTTCATGAACCCCTTTGGGGATTTCTTGGCAAAAATACTGGAGTGGTTTGCTATTTCTTTCTCCCGCTCATTTTACAGCTGAGAAAACTGAGGTGTCTGAGGCTGGATTTGAATTCAGGAAGATGAGTCTTTTCTTGACTCCAGGTCCAGCCTGTCTACTGTCCCCCAAAATACTACTACAAAAATGTGGTACCATACAAAAATGACTACTATAACAATGAATGCAGTAGGAGTTCTGAGGGGCACCTAGCATAGGGAATGATGCCTCATAGACATTAGAGACTCAATAATTTTTTAGCAACTGCTTGTAGCTTGATCAAACCAAATGTCATCACAAGACTAAGGTTTCCCATGCATACCTTCCAGATAGTCAGAAGGTCCCTGAGAATTAGCACAGCATAATGGCAAGAAGAGTGGAATTTGAGTTCAAATTCTAGCTCTGTCCTTTATTCCCTTTATGAAATTGAGTCAGTCCACTGATTTCTGAGGGCTTCTATTTCCTCATCTATAATATGAAGATATTGGACTAATGAGGCAGCTAGGAATGGGAAGGGAACAAACATTTATTAAATGTCTATGATGTTCCCACCACTGTGGTGGGCTCAGAGCAACAAAGAAATGCAAAACATGGACCTCATTCTTGAGGAAATTACCATCTTGTTGAAGAGAAGGAATATGGATATAAAAATACATACCTCATTACTAGAAAAACAATAAAGGCTACAGGAGCTCTGAGGAAGAAGTGAAAACAACGGGCTAGGGCAATTTCATAAGGATCCATATTGGAGTTGACTTGAAGTGGGCCCTGAAGGAACATAACTATAATAAAATGTGTAACAACTGAAAAACAATGTCTATGATGTGCTAGCACTGTGCTGAGTGCTTTACACATATCTCATGTGAGATAGGTGGCTCTGTGGATAGAGCACTGGACTTGAACTCTAGAAGATCTGAGTTCAAATCCTGTCTCAGATGCTTACTAACTATGTGATTCAAATCACTTAATCTCTGGCTCAGTTTCCTCATCTGTGAAATGGGGGTTATTATAGCACTTACTTCCCTGAGTTTCTATGAAGGTAAAATGAGATGATATTTGCAGAATTCTTTATAAACCTTAAAAAGCTATATACATGTTATTCATCATCATCATCATCATAAAAGACCTCTATCTTCTAGATCTAATAAGACAGAATATAGGAATCATAGGATTTTTTTTTTTTTGGCCAGGCAATGGGGGTTAAGTGACTTGCCCAGGGTCACATAGCTAGTAAGTGTCAAGTGTCTGAGGCTGGATTTGAACTCAGGTACTCCTGAATCCAGGGCCGGTGTTCTATTCACTGCGTCACCTAGCTGCCCCAATCAGAGGATTTTAATATGCAAAAAGGAAGGCAGGAGATTTTTTTTTAGGCAAGAAGACTGATGAAAAGAAAGACAAAAAGGCTGGAGAATGCAAGATATACAAGGAAGACAATGGATAGTTCTGTGTGACTGGAGTTGAGGATTTGTATAAGGGAGAAGAGGGAGCTAGATGTGGAAAAGCAGATTGGAGACAGTTTGAAGAGCACCTTGAATGTCCAGTTAAGGAATCTGGGCTTTATTTGGTAGGTAATGTGGAGCTAGTGAATGTTTTTGAGTAGGTGACATGGTCAGAAGTACTGTAAGAAGATTTCTCTGATGGTTATGTGCAGGATGGATTGGAGTAGGGAGAGGCTAGAGGCTAAGAGCCCACCTATAAAAGGCATTTGCCATAGTTCAGGCTTGAAGCGATAAAGGCTAGAACTAAGGAGTGGAAAGGAATAAATGGATAGGAGAGACACCGAAAAGGAAAAATGGTCAGGATCTAGAGGTTTACTGTTGTTGTTTCTTCTTCATTCTCTCTCTCTCTCTTTTTTTTTTGCAGGCAATGAGGGTTAAGTGACTTGCCCAAGGTCACACAGCTAGTAAGTGTCAAGTGTCTGAAGCCAGATTTGAACTCAGGTCCTCCTGACTCCAGGGCCAGAGCTCTATCCACTGCACTACCTAGCTGCCCTTTGTGCTTCATTCTCAAAGAGGATCAATGACATCAGAAGGGTGATATCTTGAGGGTGACTAGACATAGAGCCAGGGAGGAATGAGTCAACATTGATGTTTGGGTTTTCCACTCAGGAGCCATGAATTGAGCTTGGCATTTTGGAGAATCAACCTAGCCTCCTAGGTGCCTTAGGGAACTTGGATCCTCCCATGATCTTCCCCTAATGTCTAAGCCGGGTTTAAGATGATTAAAATATCTGGTCAAAGGTTATTTGACATTTTGAGGCTACCAAATTTGCATCTCACCCTCAGTTTTATCCCCCAAGGAAAGTCCAAAGAGGGATGTAGTGGCAGGTAAACAAGGGAAGATAGATAGCCAGAACACCTCACTCTTGTTACTTAGAAATTTATTAATCAATTGCAAGGTCTTAAAGTATTGTTTTAGCTAGTCTTTTAAGGGCCCATCCAAACCTGAGATAATGTGCTTTCCACTGAACAATATAGAGCATTTTCCCATTAACAGTATATAATATTTCACATACATGTATACATTACATGACAAAGAACCTTTTGATGTTAAGGGATTCACATTTCCATATAAAATACTTTAATATTTCAATGAAGTCACTGACTGAAGTTGGGTTCTAGCTCCAAGAATAACCTATCTTATGAGCAATTCTTCTTGCTGGGAGCCTTTCAATAGGGTTTTTTGAGATATGGGCAAATGCAGCACTCAATCTCTCATTTTTTGTTCCCGATATCTGATTTGCCCACCTCTTCTAATAATCATTTCCCAGATGATACCTCTATTTCTTGTGACAGCTAGGCAGTGCAATAGATAGAATGAAGGGCCTGGAGTTCATAAGACCCAAGTTCAAATCCTGCATCAAACACTTACAAGTTGTGTGACCCTGGATAAGTTACTTAATCTCTTTTTGTCTCAGTTTCCTCATCTGTAAAATAGAGATAATAACAGCATTCCCAGGGCTGTTGTGAGGAGCAAATGAAATAATAATTGTCAACTGCCAGCACAGTGCTTGGCACATAGTAGGTATTATATACATTTTAGTTATTATTATTGCTATTATTAATTATTATTTTGTTTGCAAATCATCACTGGTAAGATGCTACAATCTACTTATGCCCTTTAGGCATCTTTTCATTGCTATTTGTGTGACATGCATTTTTGATTCTTTGGCAGCTAAGGCAGTCCATGATTTGTAGTCATATAATATCTCTTTCCATAGATCTATGATCTCATCAATGGGGATGCTCCTTCTAATGCTGGAGATTGTAATCCATGTATGCCTTCTCATTGTGGATGACTCTTGTCCATGTTATTCCATAAATGTTTGACTGGGGAATTCATCCACCATGCTTGGAGGTCCTCTACATTTCCTGAAATTACACGGGTACCAAATAGCTCATGGGGACTCTTCATCAGTAATACCTATTTTTTTTTTTGCTACTTAAACAGCTCATCTCCTTTACCAGTCACAGATCTCTGTGATGATAACTTTTATGCTGTTTCCTGGCAATTCTCCATTAATAATATTCTGCAGATGACTTGTGCACATCATACTCCTTTTTATTGCCCTTTTTGTGACCCTACCATATTTCTTCAGAAACTTCAGTATTCCATGACTCACAGTCATACAGTAACACTAGAAGAATATTGATGTTAAAGAGATGGGACATTGTTTCAAGGAGAACTTTGGATTATCCCAAGCAGTACCAAATTTCCCAAATTCTATTCTATACTTCTTATAATTCAATTCTAAAGTCAGGTCATTATCTTTCTGGATTGTGTAGCCACAGTATATTTACTGATGGATTAGGTCCATAGGTTGTCCACTCAACTTTATATCACATTCTAAATAATAGGCATGCTTCAACAATTTGGTTTTTCTTGTGTGGATACCTAGGCTAAACTCTTTTGAAGGATTATGTATCCCATTTGGGAGATTATAATATTCTAGGGCTTGATGCACTCAGCCCAATGTCATCTTTAGCTGGTCAATAAGCTTTAAAAAAGTGACTATTATGTACCAGGCACTGAGCTAAATTCTGAGGATACAAAGAAATGAAAAAGACAATCCCTACTCTCAAGGAGCTCACAGTCTAATAGGGAAGCCGTAAAACGCAGACTATGTACAGACAAGCCACACACAGAATAAATTGGAAATAAATGACAGAGGGAAGGCACTAGAATTAAGGGGGGATCAGGAAAGGCTTCTTCCATATAGAATGTGGGATTTTCTTTGGGACTTGGAGGGAACCAAGTGGGCAAGGAGGCAGAGGTGAGGAAAGAAAGAATTAGAAAGTGAAAATGCCCACAGTCAGGGGATGGAATGTCTTGTTGGAGGAATAGCCAGGAGGCCAGTGCCAGTAGATCACCGGAGTATATGGGAGATGGGAGAGAGTAAAGTATAAGTAAACTGGAAAGGTTGGGGACAGGGGGACAGGTCATAAAAGATTTTGAATGCTAAACAAAGAATTTTATATTTGATCCTGGAGGGTACAGGGAACCAATAGAGTAGAAAAATGACACGATCAGACCTGTGTTTTAAGATTGCTTTGACAGCTGAGTATTAGAGCGTGGAGAGACATGTGGCAGGATGCCCAACCAGAAAGCTATTGAAATATTCTAGGTGTGAGTTGATAAAGGTCTGTACCAGAGTGATGGCAATATCAGAGGAGAGAAGGGACCATATGCAAGAGAACATCTGGAAGAACTCATCATCTGAAGACCTGGGAAGAACTCATTATCTTCCATTTGTATTCTGTACTAGACATTCTCCCAGATGGTGGCAAATACCTTTAGCTTGTATATCTTCTTACTTTATGTTTTGCTTGATATTAGTAAGAATATCAAAGAAAGAAATTCTGTTTGAAGGTATGAGAAGAGAACAAATAGGTTTTAACTAATAATATTTTACAGCCAATCCCATCTTTATAGTCACACAATTACCTGAAGGGTACAGAGAATGCAAGATCTCACAGTGCTTACTTGTTGATTGTAAAAAGGCATTTATTTGGTAGAGAAAAATGTCACCTTAAAGGCTTTTATCCAACAAGACATCTCCCATGTGCATGCATATCCATAATTAAATACAAGCATACCTTCTTTTATTGTGCTTTGTTTTGTTGCCTTTCATAAATATTGTGTTTTTTACAAATTGAAGGTTTGTATCCACCCTGCATTGAACAAGACTATCAGCACCATTTCCCCGATAGCATGTTCTTACATCATCTCTGTGTCACATTTTGGTAATTCTTGCAATATTTCAAACTTTTAAAAAATATGATTATATCTGTCATCTGTGATCGTTGATGTTACTATTGCAATTGTTTTGGAGCATCATGAAATGCATCCATACAAGTTGGAAAACTTAATGAATAAATGTTGTGTGTGTTCTGACTACTCCACTGACCTTCCATTCCTTATCTCTCTCCCTCTCCTTAGTCCTCCCTATTCCCTGAGACACAATATTGAAATTAGTCCAACTAATAACCCCATGATGGCCTCTTAAGTGTTTAAATGAAAGGGTCAATCCACGTGGAAACCTTCATTATTGTCTTACTTTAAGAAATTGATACAACCACCCCAACCTTCAGCAACCACTACCCTGAGCAGCCATCAACAATTGAGACAAGACCCTCCACCAACAAAAAGATTGACTCACCGAAGGCTAAGACGTTGGTTAGCATTTTTTAGCAATAAAGTATTTTTAAATTAAGGTATGTAGGGGCAGCTAGGTGGTGCAGTGGCTAGAGCACTGGCCCTGGAGTCAGGAGTACCTGAGTTCAAATCGGGCCTCAGACACTTAACACACTTACTAGCTGTGTGACCCTGGGCAAGTCACTTAATCCCAATTGCCTCTCTCTCTCTCTCTCTCTCTCTCTCACACACACACACACACACACACACACACACAAATAAAAATTAAGGTATGTACATGTTTTTAGACATAATACTATATACACTTAGTAGACTACAGCATAGTGTAAACATAACTTTTATATGTAATGAGAAACCAAAAAAGTGGTGTGACTCTCCTTATTGTGATACTTGCTTTATTACAGTGTTCTGGAACCAAATCCACAATATCTCCAAGGTATGACCATTACTAATAAATACAAGGCAATTGGGGGAAGGCACCAGCACCTTGCCAGGGTGAGATGAGGGACAGATATTTTTCTGTGTTCACTTGATCTGGTTTAGCCACTCTTTCCAAATTCATCTTTAATTCAGTTTTCACTTCCTCAGCCCATTGAGTATTAAGAATTAAGATGTTGGGGCAGCTAGGTGGCGCAGTGGATAGAGCACCAGCCCTGGAGTCAGGAGTACCTGAGTTCAAATCCGGCCTGAGACACTTAACACTTACTAGCTGTGTGACCCTGGGCAAGTCACTTAACCCCAATTGCCTCACTAAAAAAAAAAACCAAAAAAAAAGAATTAAGATGTTATTGATGGGGGCAGCTAGGTGGCACAATGGATAGAGCACCAGTTCTGGATTCAGGAAGACCTGAGTTCAAATCCAGCCTCAGACACTGACACTTACTAGCTGTGTAACCCTGGGCAAGTCACTTAACCCTCATTGCCCCACAAAAAAAGATGTTATTTTAAAAAATTTTTTTAAGTGAGGCAATTGGGGTTAAGTAACTTGCCCAAGGTCACACAGCTAGTAAGTGTTAAGTGTCTGAGGCTGGATTTGAACTCAGGTACTCCTGACTCCAGGGCCAGTGCTCTATCCACTGCGCCACCTAGCTGCCCAAAAAAGATGTTATTGATGATGAAAATGGGTCCCAAGAGGTGAAATAGATCGAATATATAAAATATATTTAAACAAAGCTTTACTCCGTATAAAGTCTTACAATTGAGTCCCCTGCTAAAATAAATTTTACAGCTTCAAAATGGGGGAGGTGTGGCTAGGTGTAAATTATTTGGAAGGAATGAGGGTGGTGTTCTTACTTGACTACAAACTCCATTTCAGTTAATAGTATGGTATGGCAGTCAAGAAACCTAATGAGATTTGAGACTGCCTTAAGAAAGACACAGCTTCAAAATAGGAAGTTATAGTCAGGATATACTTCTTCCTGGTCAGTTTACATATAGATTATCATGTTCAGTTCTTGGCATTGATAAGATGGAGAAGAGGAGGGCAACAAGCCTGGTGAATGGCCATGAATTCATTCCAGGTGAGGGTCAGATGAAGAAACTGAGTGTAGTTAAAGGAAAGGGTGTGTGTGTTGGGGGGTGGGGTGGAGAGGAGAGAACACAATGATCTCTAAGGATTTGACCCTGTCATAAAAAAAGGATTAGATTCATCCCCTTTGTTTCCATTGGACAAAACTAGGAGCAATGGGTGGAAGTCGTCAAAGAGTCAATTTAGGCTTGACATTAAGGAAACACTTCCTAACAAGTAGAGTTAGGAAAAAATGGAATAGTCTGCTTCAACAGAGTGGAGTCATGCTCTTTAAGCAATGGCTGGAGTTTACTTCTCAGGTGTTTCATAGAAGATCTTTTATCAAGTATGTGCTGGAATAGATAGCCCTTCTAACTCTTGAAATTCAGTGGTCCTATAATATGATGGATTATCAAAAAGAATTTTAGGATGCTTGGGATGTATTCCTAACCTTATGAAAGGTAACTACCACTATTCATTCCTTTAAAATGTCCAGAGAGTAATACTGGATAGGGTGGACCATTAATCTGCCTCTGCCTTGAACATATCAACCAAGTGATCAATCCACTAGTATATTGTGTGCCAGGCACTGGAAATACAGAGACAAAAGTGAAAGCGACAGATTTCAGTCCTCAGAGAGCTTATAGTCAGAGGAGATAGATAGTGCTGTACATATATCACCATACACAGAACATGCAGAAAATAACTACACACACACACACATATATAAAACATAATTTGGGGTGTAAGGCAATAGCATATGGAGGGGGCATGGGGTCAGTAAAGGCCTCATATAGAATTATGCTAAACACTATGTCAAGTGCTTTATAATTAGTATCTCATTTACTCCCCACAACAATCCTGGGATTAGGTGCTATTATCTCCATTTTACAGATAAGGAAACTGAGGCAAACAGTAGTTTAAGTGACTTGCCCAGTGTCACATAGCTAGTAAGTGTCTAAGGCTGTATTTGAACTCATGTCTTCCAGACTGCAGAGTGCTCTTTAGGTGCTTAATAAAAATCTGTCGAATAAATGACTGAATGAACATACCCTGTCTTAAGTGCTTATCCTTATCTTTTGAGTCATTCCTGTTCAGCTGATTTACATTCCAATTGGAAATTAATTGAGTAAAAGTCACTGGGTTGATAATAAAGCAAAGTCATTTTCCTAAACCAGCTTCTCTAACAGTAGCAGATTAGATATTGATTATTTCCTGTTCTCAGGCACTACTAGAGGCCTCATGGCATTTCTTAGAGGGGACAGTTGTTTCTTAGTTGTTTTCCGAGTTAATTACTATATATATACAGTATCAGAATGCTTGTGGCGTGCCAACACTTAGATTAATTAAAACGTCCCGTAAGAATCAAATCAGAATGGTCCAAGGCTCTCTCCTTTGAAGTAAGCAAGGGGATAATTTGGATAAGATAGGCCGGCAGGAAAAGGACTGATTTGTGTCTCTTTTTTCAGTGGGATTTTGAATCATTCATGCAGCAAGTATCTGGAGAGTTGGAGTGAGTCATATATTGCTAACTATAGAAGAAAAAATGTATTTCCTAAGCTACTGAGTTATTACTCATTCCCCCCCACCCCCATCCTGCATCAGCAGAGGACAGTACCCTTACTTATACCGCCTACTGAGTGATGATCCAATATTCTCTCAGGCAGGCAGGTCTGACACAATTTTCCTCTAACTCTGATAAATTTGGCAGGAGGCTTCTTATTTGGCTCGTGAGATGTTTGCATTAATGTGGGGACTTTATTTTTAGTTTGTGTGTTAAAGGAATTGTTTAGTAACAGAACGGAACGTTTAGATTGTGTAGCAGCTGGGGAAAATGCTCTTGTTTTACATTGCAGTAGTTGAACAAATGTTCTTGGCCTTGACTCATTACTCATGTGGGAAAAGGGGTCTTTTCATATGCACTCTTCCTATAGCTGATACCTGGGGCTGCTTTCCCTTCCTTATTTAGAGAGAATTTTCACTGAGCTCAATAGGAATGATTCGGGAAGTGACTAACACATGCTCTATAGATCCAGCTGATGGACTGGTTAGGGAGGGAATGGAAGATGAAGAAGTTTGATTACACGTGGGACCAGAATTACAATGTGACCTTGGGAAACTCAACCTTTCAGTGACTCAGATTCTTCATCTAATAGCCACAGAAGTACCCAACAATCTACTGTAGGCATAGGAAAGCATTTTCTGACAGGAAAATTATTAGGGAAGAGAGAAGTTGTAGGATTTTAAAAGGATAATGAAAATAGCTGACGTGTATATAGCACTTTAAGCTTTGCAAAGCACTTTACAGACATTATCTCATTTGATCCCTGCAACGACTTTGTCAAGTAAGTAAAAATAATAGTAATGATAGCTAACATTTATGCGCTTGAAGGTTTCTAAAGTGCCTTTACATATATGAACTCATTTGATTCTCACAATAGCCTTGTGAAGTAAGCACAGATGGGTGTTACTCCTCTCCCCAGTTTTCCAAATGAAGCAATTTAGGCTCAGAAAGATCCATACAAGTTGTGAACTGATCCAGCCATTCTGGAGAGTAATTTGGAACAATGCCCAAAGGGCTATAAAACTGAGCATACCCTTTGACCCAGCAATACCACTGTTAGGTCTGTATTCCAAAGAGATTTTTAAGAGAGAGAAAGAGAGAGAGAGAGAGAGAGAGAGAGAGAGAGAGAGAGAGAGAGAGAGAGAGAGAGAGAGAGAGAGAGAAAGAAAGCTGTTTGTAAAAAAAATATATTTATAATATCTCTTTTTGTGGTGTCAAAGAATTGAAAATTGAGGGGATGGCCATGAATTGGGGAATGGTTTAACAAATTGTGGTATATAAATGTAATGGAATACTATTGTGCTGTAAGAAACGATTAGCAGGCAGATTTCAGAGAAACCTGATGAACTGAAGCTGAGTGAAATGAGCAGAACCAGGAGAACATTGTACACAGTATCAACAACATTGTGTGTTGATCAACTGTGATAGACTTGACTCTTCTCAGCAATACAATGGTCCAAGATAGTTCCAAAGGACTCATGATGGAAAATGTTCTCCAAATCCAGAAAAAAAAAGAACTATGGAATCTAGATGCAGATTGAACCATACTATTTCTTTTTTTTGTTTGTTTTTCTTCTTTGAGGTTTTTCTTTTTTGCTCTGATTCTTCTTGCACAGCATGACTGATGCAGAAATATGTTTAATGTGATTATACATATATAACCTATATCAGATTGTTTGCCATCTTGGGGAGATGGGAGGGAAGGGAGGGAGGGAGAAAAAATTGAAACTAGAAATCTTATAAAAACAAATGTTGAAAACTATCTGTACATGTAACTGGAAAATAATAAAATATTTTTATGGAAAAAATGAATGTTAAAATTTGTCTTTACATGTAATCGAGGAAAAACATTATTTAAAAAAAGTTCCATACAATTGGCAATGGCAGGATTTGAACTCAGGTCTCTCCTGACTCCAGGTCCAACGTACTTTCCCAGGTACTACATGCTTCTTTCTTGGAGAAAAGATGAGGTAATCATTTGTCTAGAATTGCTTAAAAGTGGTATTGCTTGAGTGTTAGGGACTAGGCAGGGTGACTTCTTGGAGATCCTGTCCTAGGATTTTTTTTTATCATTCTAACATATAAGAATGCTGGAGATAATGAGTCAGTTAATGTCTGTAACAGGTTCTGAGCTATTCAGAAAGAGGCTTTATATGACAATCTGAAAACCAGTTATCTTTTGCCTATATTTTGCTTTGTTACATGTAAAAGACATTCGACATTAGTTGACTTATGGATGAGAGAGACCTGGTAAAGTTTGAAGTGTTTGTAAAATAGCCCTGAGACTGAGGATAAAATACATATGTATATACACACATATATACATACATATATGCATATATACACCCACATATATAAACACACATACATATATATATGCATATATATGCAAAGAGTTCACATTTGTATGCTGCATTAGGTCTTTAATTCTATCAGGCTAGTTTTTAAGGTACTGAGAAAGTTCTAAGCTTAATAAATTGATTCTGACAACTGAAAATTTAAAATAATAAAAGCTAGCATTCAAATAGCACCTTAAGGTTTGTAAAGTAAGTTTACAAATATTATCTCATTGCATTCTCACAACAGTCCTAGGAGGTAGGTATTATTATTATTCTAGATTTACAGTTGAGAAAATGAGGCATATGGAAGTGACTTGCCCAGGATCTGAGGCTGAATTTCAATTCAGGTCTTCCTGACTCCAGGTTCAGCACTCTAGCTACCTCTTCCACTTACACCCTAAGAATGAAATACGATTATGGATAAATTTGTGCTTTCAGTATATCCCTTGATTACTCCTTCTTCCATACCTGCCAATGAAAAACGAGAATAGAATAAAAAACCCACCAAAACTCATGATGGAAAATGCTTCCCAAATCCAGAAAAAAGAACTGTGGAATCTAGATGCAGATTAAGCCATACTATTTCTACCTTTTCTTTTCTTTTTTGAGGTTTTCCCTTCTTTTACAGCATGACTAATGCAGAAATATGTTTAATGTGATTGTGCATATATAACCTAGATCAGATTGCTTGCTGTCTTGGGGAGGGGGGAGGAAGTGGAGGGAGGGAGAAAAATTTGAAACTAGAAATCTTATAGAATCATATGTTGAAAACCATTTCTACATGTAACTAGAATATAATAAAATACTTTTATGATTAAAATTTTTTAAAAAAGAAAAAAATTAAAACACACACACACATATGTGTGTGTGTGTGTGTGTGTGTGTGTGTGTAAGAGGACTATAGGGACCATCCAATGGGACGTGCTCATCATTTTCCTTCCAAGTCACCCACCGAAGGTGCCAGAATTAGGTCTCAAAGTGCATATTGGTCAGTTGGAACAAGATAAAACAACTGTGAGCGTGCTCCAGGGGTATGGCCTCTGTAGGTCAATTCTACACTTGCATAATATTCAATCATTTTTGCAAGATTTAATTAGCATCTATAATGCATAAGATAGAATTTTAGGTGTAGTGGACATATTGACAAAAAAAATGGTATAATACTTGCCCTCAAGGAAACAATTCAAAAGCTGAAAAGTAGAGGATATCTGAGAAAAGTTCATTGCATTTAAAAATTAAAAGATCACTGGCAACCTTGGAAAGAAGAGGTTTGGTAGAAGCTGTAGTATGAGAAGGAAGTAGAAACATTGAGTGGATGCAGGTAAGTGCTTTGGAAGCATGTGTGAAGAATCCATCTGAAAGCTTGTGCCTGGGGCGGTGATGGAACTAACTCATCTTTCAGAAGACACTGGGATCCATGCATATTAAAAAACCTGATTGGACATCAGACCATGGCCTGGGCTCTTTTCCATATTTTCTGTTTCTTGTTCTTGTTCTTTTTTTTTTTTTTTTTTGCGGGGCAATGGGGGTTAAGTGACTTGCCCAGGGTCACACAGCTAGTAAGTGTCAAGTGTCTGAGGCTGGATTTGAACTCAGGTACTCCTGAATCCAGGGCCGGTGCTTTATCCACTGTGCCACCTAGCCGCCCCCTTGTTCTTGTTCTTTTAAAAAAAATATACTTTGAACCAGGACAGTTAATGACTTTGTGTTCTGAACTAAGATCATCTTGTGACACTAGCTGATAACCCAAACAGTATCTTTTAATTTGTTATATTTTTATTGTTTTAAATAAATTTAAGCAACAATTTCTGTTTCTTACATCATCCCACCATCCCATGTATCCCTTCCCTTCTCAGAGACCCATTCCATGTGACAAATATTTTTTGGAGTGGAAAAAGAGAAACAAAAAGTCAGCACAAATGATTGATACATGGAAAAAATCCAAAAATGAGTGCAATGGGTAACATTTATGTACCTCCCTCCTCCATAAGGGCTAGGTTGGGGGTGTCTTCTTATATATGTTCATTTGAGACCAACTTGATCTATATAATTTTGTTACATTTACTTTTGATTTTTTGGTGTGTCATTGTTCTTTCCATTTAAATTGTTGTAATTATTGTGTATATTATTTTCTTGGATCTACTTTTTTCACTGTGTTAGTTCATATACAACTTTCCATGCTTCTCTGTATTCATCATGTACATCATTTCTTGTAGCACAGTAGTATTCCATTACATTAATGTGCTACAATTTGTTTAGCTATTCCCCAGATGATGGACATCTACTTTGCTTCCAAATTTTAGTTATGACGAAAAGTGCTGCTATAAATGTTTTAGAATATATGGGGATTTTTTTTCTCTTCTAAGTGTCTTCCTGGAGGAATAAGCTCCATAATGAAACCTCTGGTTCAAGTGTATGGACATTTTAGTCACTTTATTTGCATAGTTCCAAATTGCTTTCCAAAATGGTTATACCATTTCTCAACACTACCAACAACGTATTAGCCTATCCTACAATCCCTCCATTGAGTGTTGCCATTTTTTGTCATCTTTATCAACTTGCAGGGTGTGAGGTGAAGCTTTCCAGTTGTTTTGATTTGCGTTTCTCTTCTTGTTAGTGATTTGAAACATTTTTTTTCCATGTGGTTGTGAATACTTTGAAGTTCTTCTTTTGAGAATTGTTTATTCATATCCTTTGACCATTTGTCTATTGGGGAATGGCTAAGGGATACAAAGATTTTTTCCCCTATTTGATCGCTTTCTTTATTATCCTAGATGTATTAATGTTGTCTCTGAAGAAGCTTTTGAGTTTCAAATTCCCTTTTCTGCAGTAAACATAATCTTATGTTCCTTTAGTTCCTTTATTCTTTTTTTTGAAGTAGCCCTATTCCCCTCATTCCCTCTATCCTTTTAATACTTTTGCTTCCTCATCTCCCTGTCAGCTAGTCCTGTTCCTTAGTTTTTAATTGTCTTTTGGTGCCCCTTTCCAAAAAAAGATTTCTATCCTCTTCATTATCTATCTTCTTTTTCTGTTTACTCTAGACCCTCATTCTCTGATTCATAACTAGTATAATTATATGGTTTCTCTCTTTTTTCCATATTCTTCATGCTATCAAAGTTTCCAAGATATCCATTCTAGCCTTTCTCCTCTAGGCATTTTCTACCATTGCCTTGTAGGGCTCACTCCATAGATTCCCCTTTTCCATTGTACCTCATTTCTAGGACAGTTATGATTACTACTACTACTATTATTATTGTTATTGTTGTTGTTGTTGTTAGTAGTAGTAGTAGTAGTAGTAGTAGTAGCAGTAGTAGCAGCAGCAGCAGCAGGAATAAATATAGTTGTAGTAGTAATTGTAGTTAACATTTATATAGTGCTTACTATGTGCCAGGTACTACCTTAAGTACTTTACAATTATTATCTCACATTTGATTCTCACAACAATTTTGGGAGGTAGGTGCTATTATTATCCCCATTTTATAGATGAAGAAATTGAGGTAAGTAGAGGTTAAGTGACTTGCCCAGGGTTACACAGCTAGTAAGTTTCTGAGGCCAGATTTGAACTCAGGTCTTCCTGACTCAAAGCCCAGCACTCTATCTCCTCTGACACCTAGCACTGACCTATGGTAGGATGCCCGCTCTGAGTTTGGAACTACCTCTGAGCCCCAGAACAAGTAGAGTTTTCAGGTACCAAATAGCCCAGGCCTCATCTAGTGCAAGGTTCTCATCTCCCTTCATCACCCATCTCTCTATGTTCATAGGAATATTCGCCAGTGGAACCCCTTCCCACCTCCAAAGTAAGACCATTTTTCCTTCATCTCCTTTTCAAACTTTCCATTTTTCTTCTTCACCTACTCACTCCCCTGTAGGCTTTTCTCTTTATGAGACCACAGAGGTCACCTTCCCCTCTTTACTAGCCCTGATTTGACCCCAGAACATTGAACCTTCCTCTTTATCCCCTTACTCCCCTCTCCCCTTTCATGTGGTCTCCCATGTTGTAATGTAGTCTCACAAAAGAAGCATTGATTTTCTTATAGCCAAGGTGTTGCTAGGTTCTGACCATAATGCCCCCTATCTACCTCTTCATTGTTCCCTTTACCAGAGTTCCACCTTCACCCTGGTCTCCTTGTATAAAATTAGAAAGAAGTTGTCACTGTGTTGCTATTATTGTCTCCCTCCTGCATTTTTTACTTCTCCTGCATTTCTGTTAAGGTTTTTGAGAGGCAAATCTTCAGTTCTGGTTTTCTTTTTTAAAATGTTTCAAATTATTCCTTGTTTTTGAACATTCATCTTTTTTTCCTCATATGGTTAAACTCAGATTTACAGGATAGGTCACCCTGGACTGTATTCCGAGCTTCATTACTCTTTGGAACACATTATTTCATTCCCTCCTCCTTTTCTAGTGGGTGGAGAATAGTCCTATTATTTGAATGTTCTTTTCTTTGTATTTGATAGTCTTTCTCCTGATGTCTTATAGAACTTCTTGTTTCAGAATTGTTAAATTTAGCCATTATGCATCTTGAAGTTTGTAGCCTTGTTTTTTTTTCTTTTGGAAGTGATCTGTGAATTCTTTCTTTTTTTAAAATTCTGAATAGAATTTTATTTTCCAAAATATATGTAAAAACAAAATTTTAACATCAATTTTTATAAAACTTTGTGTTCCAACTTCTCTTCCCCCCTCCATTCCCACCTCCCACCCACAAGAAGTCAATCAATTCAAAATAAGTTATACATGAGTAGTCATGGAAAAATTCCCATATTAGCTAGTTATGAGAGAAAACAGTCAAAAAAACCAAAACTTCAGATTAAGGAATTGTCAAAGAGGAAATGAAAAAAAAATTTTAAATGTGTTTCCATCTGTTTTCAGATACTATCAGTTCTTTCTCTGCAGATGGGCTGCAATCTCCATAAGTCCCTCAGGGTTACATTGGATCATTGCCTTGCTGAAAACAACCACATGCTTCCCAGAAGATCATCCCCCACTATTGCTGTTATTTTGTATACAGTTCATTTCAGTCTGCTTCAGCTCATGTAGGTCTCTCCAGGTTTTCCCGATAGCATCCTATTCATCAAAACCTCTATATAGTACCTTAAGCTTGACAGAGAATCTTCTTCACAAAAGCCCAGCAAAGTAGGTACCATACATTTTGCCCTTATAATCAATCATCATAACTATTTCCCTCCATCCCACTCCCTTCCCATGACATTTACTCTATCTTCTTTTTACCTATTCCTCCTCAGAGGTGCCTTACTTCTGACTATCCTCTCCCTCGCTCTGCACTCCCTTTTTTCACCCTTCCTTCCTTGTCCTCTTCCCCGCCTGTTTTCCTGCAGTGTTAAATAGATTGCTCCTCCCAATTGGGTATGAAAGCTATTCCCTCCATGAGCCCACTCCAATGAGATCAGGGTCCCTGAGCTAATTCTGTGTTCTAATTTTTTTTTTCCTCCCTCCCCCCTCAACCCTCCCTATGAGATCAAGCAATTCAATATGTCATACTGGTGCAGTAATGCAGAACATCTTCATCTTCCTTGAAAGTGTTTTGCTTTTTACTGCTTTCTCCCCCAATCTGCCCTTTCCTCCTTCCCTTCTCCCCTCCCCGTTTTCTCCCTCCCTCCACCAGAGCAAAAGTATATTACTATACCTACTTGGGTATTTATGTTAGTCCTTCTTTGAGCCAATTCTGATGATATTAAGGTTCACTCACTCCCCAACTTCTTCCCCCTCTTCTACTCTCCTCCATAAGATTTCTTCTTGTTTCCTCCATGTGAAATACCTCTCTCCAGACCATCTCTCCCCTTCTCCCTCCCCCAGTTTATTCCTCCTACACCTCAACCCTATTTTTTTTTTTAGTGAGGCAATTGGGGTTAAGTGACTTGCCCAGGGTCACACAGCTAGTAAGTGTTAAGTGTCTGAGGCCAGATTTGAACTCAGGTACTCCTGACTCCAGGGCTGGTACTCTATCCACTGCGCCACCTAGCTGCCCCTCAACCCTATTTTAATTATGTCATCATGGATTAGCTAGGTGGCACAGTGGACAAAGCACTAGCCCTGGACCCAGGAGGCCCCCCAAGCTCAAATTCAGCCCCAGACATAAGACACCCCTCCCCATCTGCCCTACAAAGAACAAAACATAAATGCTTTACAGATATCATCCCTTCATATTCAGTTCAGTCCTGTCTTCTGTGAATTTTTTGTGAAGAATTTTTGTTATGTTTTGTTTTGTTTTTTGGTGAGGCAACTGGGGCCAAGAGACTTGCCCAGGGTCACACAGCTATTAATTGTCAAGTGTCTGAAGTCACACTTGAACTCAGTTTCTCCTGAGTCCAGGGCCGGCGCTCCATCCACTGCACCACCCAGCTGCCCCTGAATTTCTTATTGAGATAGTTCTTATGATTTCAAAGTATTATCTTCCCATGTAGGAATGTAAATAGTTTGATCTTTTAATATCCCTCATGAAGTCTTTTTCCTGTTTACCTTTTTATGCTTCTCCAGGATCTTGTATTTGAAAGTCAAATTTTCTATTCAGTTCAGGTCTTTTCATCACAAATGCTTGAAAGACCTCTTTCTCATTGAAATCCCATTTTTGCCTCTGAAAAATTATACTCAGTTTTGCTGGGTACGTGATTTTTGGCTGAAGTCCCACTTCCTTTGCCCTCTGGAATATCATATTCCATGCCCTTTAATGTAGAAGCTGCTAGATCTTGCTTTATCCTTATTGGAGCTCCACAGTATTTGAATTCCTTTTTTTCTAGCTGCTTGCAGTATTTTCTCCTTGACCTGGGAGTTCTGGAATTTGGCTATAATATTCCTGGAGGTTTTCCTTTTGGGATCTCTTTTAGGAGGTGATCGGTGGATTCTTTCAATTTCTATTTTAGCTTCTGCTTCTAGAATATCAGGGCAATTTTCCCTCACAATCTCTTGGAGGTTGGTGTCTAAGCTTTTGTTTTGGTCATGGTTTTCAGGTAGTCCAATGATTTTCAAATTATCTCTCCTAGATTTATTTTCTAGGTCAGCTGTTTCTCCAAGAAGATATTTCACACTGCCCTCTATTTTTTTCATTCGATTGGATTTGCTTTACTGTGTCTTGGTTTCTCATGAGGTCACTAGCTTCCATTTGTTCAATCCTAATTCTTAGGCAGTTATTTTCATCAGATAGTTTTTTAATCTCCTTTTCCATTTGGCTTTTCAAACTGTTGACTTTTTTCTCATGACTCTCCTGCATCGCTCTCATTTCCCTTTCCATTCTTTCCTCCTTTTCTCTACATCTTCTTTCTATTTCTCCTACTTTCTCTTCAAAGTCCCCTTTGAGAGCTTCCATGGCCTGAGACCAATTCATGTTTTTCTTGGAAGCTTTGGATGTTGGAGCTTTGACCCTGTTATTATCTTCTTCTTCTGAGGTTGTATTGTGGTCTACCTTTCCCCCAAAGAAGTTTTCGATGGTCTTCTGCTTTCTCTGCCTGCTCATCCTGGCTTACTATTTCTTGGCTTTTAACTCCTTCTTTAAGTGTGGTGCTGCTTCCAGGACACACTGTTTGAGCTACAGTGTGGCCTGGGGGATGGTTGGGCTTCTTCTCAGCCTGCCTGGTCTCGCTTTCACTTGATTTTAAACTCTCCACTGGGGGGTGGGGAGGGGCTGCTTCTCGGCTCCACTCCTGTTCTCAGCTTCAGAGGATCCCAGGTGTTTTGGGTTGAGGGGGGGCAGGCTTTAATCTCACCTTGCCTGTTCTCAGGTCCCGAGATAACCTCAGGCCTATTTACTAAGAAACCAACCAGGAAAGCTTTTTGTGGTGTGGTTCTCAGCTTCCGATGAGACTGCTCCCCTGCTCCCCTCCCCCACCTGGGTCTCTCACCACTCAGGATTTCTTCCTGGTTGCTGGCTGGGGTGGGACAGTCGAACCCTTCCCCCAATCCACTGGTACCCCTGCACTTACCCACCCCAGGCCAGCCGTTCAGTCCGACCGTGTGCTTGGTTCAAGAAGACGCCGGTGCTGCAGCTGATTCAGAGGCACTGGGGCAAATTCCTCTGGCGGGTGTCTGGTGTGTCAGCCTGATTGTGGGGTTAGGCTTTATTCGTGGCCCAGCACGGCCCCCTGAAATCTATCTATAGCTGGAGAAAACTCTCAGACCGAATTTTTGTGTGTTTTTCTGCCCCAAGGGTTCTTTTATTGCTATTTTTGGGGTTATTGTATCAGGAGCCCTGTGGGCTTAATGTCTTTCCTCCGCCATCTTGGTTCTGCCAAATTCTTTCAATTAGAATTTTTTTAATGTTTAGATGTTCTACGTAGTTCTTATCTATTATTTCCTTCATTATGGTGTTAAGGTTTTTTGTCTTGTCATGTTCTTCTGGGAGACCGTAAGTTGTCTGTATGTATTCTATCTTCAAGATGAGTATAGGGTTTTGGTTTTTTTGTTTGTTTGTTTTTTGGTGAGGCAATTGGGGTTAGGTGACTTGCCCAGGGTCACACAGCTTGTGTCAAGTGTCTGAGGCTGGATTTGAACTTAGGTTCTCCTGAATTCAGGGCTGGTGTTCTATCCACTGCGCCACCTAGCTGCCCCCAAGATAAGTATGTTTTGCTTGCAGAGTGAGCATATTTTCTTTTAATGTTATAGTTTTTTGCTTCTCTTCTTCTAGATTGTACTTTACTTCTCTATATTGGCACCCCCAATATTTTGTTTTCCCTTTTGTTTCTTTGGTGAGGCTTGTTATTACAGATTCAAGTTTTTCTATTCTGTTCATTTTTGGGGTGTAAAACAAATTCTGCACTCATAATTTTCATTTCTCTTTAAGTGAGGTGTTGTGGTTCTATGTTCTCAAATTCTACAGGGTTCTTTGTCTCATCAAGTGTTGGATCATTTTCCTTTTTTTTTTTTTGCTGTATTTATTCATGATGCCTAAACTTTACTACATCTAGATGCCACATTTCCTTTGATGTAACTGGTTTATTTATTTATTTTACCATTGATTTATCTGTTTTTGTTCAAGGTTTTTGAGTTTTCATTTTTTTCTGAAATTTTTGGTACTTTCAGTCTTCTTTTCCTTGTCATTCACTTTCTTTCTCCCTCCCTTCTGACTGTGGTTTCCTTGGAGGTTGGATCTCAGAGTGTCATAGCCTCCTCCCACGATGAGCTTTTCATGGTTCATTAACCTGGGTCTCTGCCCCTGGCGACTTTTGGGTAGTCAGAACTGGCCCCAGATGGATGCTCTCCTTTTCCCCACAGGCTTACTGGAGTGCTGCATAGTTTCCCAAAGTATTGTCTCCTGTCCTGATGACCTGTCCCATCCCCTCTCTGACCCTGCACCAGCGGTTTGAAGCCTGTTTTCCCTGGTATCACCTGTTCAGAGCTTTGTAGTACTGGTGCTTATGAGTTGAAGCCCAAGCAAACTTCCACTGGCTGGAGGTGGGATATCCAAGGCACTGAAAAGAATGAGAATTGAATGGGGTACAGAAATGGATTTTGATATAAACCTGCATCATGTCCTTGAATCTGGCAGTGCAGCCTTGCTGCCATAGTGTAGGAGGTAGGGCATGGATGCTGAGTGAGCTCAGGGTCAGGGAATATCATTTCCAGGGTTTGGGGAGATTTTTTTTACTTTCCTTTGGATTCTGGGTGTCCTAGACCATGAAAACAGATGAAGTTATGCTATCTTTGGGGCATAATTTCTATTTTGGAGAGGTTTGAGAGGTCATTGGAGAAAATATCTAGTCTTCCATCTTGTTCTCCCATGACCCAATATATCAACAGTATCTTTTAAAAAATATATATTTATTTATTTATTTTAGTTTTCAACATTTGTTTAGATAAGATTTCCAATTTCAAATTTTTCTCTCCCTCTCTCCTCTCCCCCCCACCAGACAGCAGGTAATCTGATATAGGTTATATATATATATATATATATAACATTAAACATATTTCTGCATTAGTCATATTATATGAGAAGAATCAGAGCAAAAAGGAAAAAACCTCAAAGAAGAAAAACAACAGCACCAAAAATAAAAGAAATAGTATGGTCCAATAAGTGTCCATATTCCGCAGTTCCTTTTTTTCCCCTGCATTTGGGGAGCCTTTTCCATCATGAGTCCTTTGGAACTTTCTTGTACCATTGGATTGGTGAGAAGATTCTAGTCTATCACAGTTGATCAACACATAATGTTGATGGTACTGTGTACAATGTTCTCCCAGTTCTGCTCATCTCACTCATCATCAGTTCATGTGAGTCCTTCCAGGTTTCTCTGAACTCCTCCTGCTCATTGTTTCTTACAGCACAATAGTATTCCATTACATTCATATACCACAACTTGTTCAGCCATTCCCCAATTGATGGGCATCCCCTCAATTTCCAATTCCTTGCCACCACAAAAAGAGCAGCTATAAATATTTTTGTACATGTGGGTCCTTTTCCCTTTTCCATGATCTCTTTGGGGAAAAGACCCAAAAGTGGTATTGCTGGGTCAAAGGGTATGCACAGCTTTATCGCCCTTTGGGCATAATTCCAAATTGCTCTCCAGAATGGTTGGATCAGTTCACAGCTCCATCAACAATGCATTAGTGTTCCAATTTTCCCACAGCTTCTCCAACATTTATTATTTTCCTTTTTTGTCATATTAGCCAATCTGATAGGTGTCAGGTAGTACCTCAGAGTTGTTTTAATTTGCATCTCTCTTATCAATAATGATTTGGAGCATTTTTTCATATGGGAATAGATAGCTTTGATTTCTTCATCAGAAAACTGCCTGTTCATATCCTTTGACCATTTCTCAATTGGGGAATGACTTGGATTCTTATAAATTTGATTTAGTTCCCTATATATTTTAGAAATGAGACCTTTACCAGAAGGACTGGCCATAAAACTTGTTCCCCAGCTTTCTGCATCCCTTATAATTTTGGATGCATTGCTTCTGTTTGTACAAAACCTTTTTAATTTAATGTAATCAAAATCATCCATTTTGCATTTCATAATATTCTCTATCTCTTGTTTGGTCATAAACTGTTCTCCTTTCCAAAGATCTGAAAGGTAGACTATTCCTTCCTCTCCTAATTTACCTATGGTATCACCTCTTATGTCTAAATCATGTACCCATTTTGACCTTATTTTAGTATAAGGTGTAAGATGTTGGTCTATGCCTAATTTTTGCCATACTATCTTCCAGTTTTCCCAGCAGTTTTTTGTCAAATACTGAATTCCTATCCCAGAAACTGGAGTCTTTGGGTTTATCAAACGGTACATTACTAATGTCATTTACTACTGTGTCTCCTGTGCCTAGCCTATTCCATTGATGCTCCAATCTATTTCTTAGCCAGTACCAGATAGTTTTGATGACTGCCACTTTATAGTAGAGCTTCAGATTTGGTATGGCTAGCCCACCTTCCTGTGCATTTTTTTTATTAGTTCCCTTGATATTCTTGACTTTTTGTTCTTCCAGATGAATTTTGTTATTATTTTTTCTAGTTCTTTAAAATAATTTTCAGGTAGTCTGATTGATATGGCACTGAATAAGTAAATAAATTTAGGTAGTATTGTCATTTTTATTACATTAGCTTGGCCTATCCATGAGCAATTGATATCTTTCCAATTATTTAGATCTGATTTGATTTGTGTGAAAAGTGTTTTGTAATTGTGTTCATAGAGTTCCTGGGTTTGTTTTGTCAAGTAGACTCCCAAGTATTTTATATTATCTACCATTACTTTATTGTTTTGTTTTGTTTTTTTTTAATTTTAGTGAGGCAATTGGGGTTAAGTGACTTGCCCAGGGTCACACAGCTAGTAAGTGTCTGAGGCTGGATTTGAACTCAGGTATTCCTGATTCCAGGGCTGGTGCTCTATCCACTACGCCACTTAGCTGCCCCTATCTACCATTACTTTAAATGGAATTTCTCTTTCTATCTCTTGCTGCTGGACTTTGTTGGTCATGTATAGAAATGCTGATGATTTATGCGGATTTATTTTATATCCTGCTACTTTGCTAAAGTTCTTAATTATTTCAAGTAATTTTTGAGTTGTCATCTGCAAAGAGTGATAGTTTTGTTTCCTCTTTGCCCATTCTAATTCCTTTAGTTCCTTTTCTTCTCTGATTGCTAAAGCTAACATTTCTAGTACAATATTAAATAATAGAGGTGATAATGGACATCCCTGTTTCACCCTGATCTTATTTGAAGGCTTCTAACTTATCTCCATTACATATAATGCTTACTGATGGTTTTAGGGAGATACTGCTTACTATTTTAAGGAAAGCTCCACCTATTCCTAAGCTCTCTAGTGTTTTTATTAAGAATGGGTGTTGTATATTGTCAAAAGATTTCTCTGCATCTATTGAGATAATCATATGATTTTGGTTTAGTTTCTTATGATGTGGTTGATTATGTTATAGTTTTTCTAATGTTAAACCAGCCCTGTATTCCTGGTATAAATCCCATCTGGTCATAGTGTATTATCCTGGTGATCACTTGCTGTAATCTCCTTGCTAATATCTTATTTAAGATTTTAGCATCAATATTCATTAGGGAAATTGGTCTATAATTTTCTTTCTCTGTTTTTGCTCTGCCTGGTTTTGGTATCACCACCATATTTGTGTCATAAAACAAATTTGGTAGAACTCCTTCTTTCACCTATTTTTCCAAATAATTTGTATAATATTGGAATTAATTGTTCTTTAAATGTTTGGTATAATTCACCTGTAAACCCATCTGGCCCTGGGGGATTTTTTCTTAGGGAGTTCATTAATGGCTTGTTCAATATCTTTTTCTAATATGAGCTTATTTAAGGATTTTATTTCCTCTTAAGTTAACCTGGGCAGTTTGTATTTTTGTAAATATTTATCCATTTCATTTAGATTGTCAAATTTATTGGCATACAGTTGGTCAAAATAGTTCCTAATTATTGCTTTAATTTCTACTTCATTGGTGATAGAATCATCCCTTTCATTTTTGATACTGGTAATTTGGTTTTCTTCTTTCTTTTTTCTAATCAAATTAACCAGTGGTTTATCTTTTTAATTTTTTTTATAAAACAAGCTCTTAGTTTTATTGATTAATTCTATAGTTTTCTTGCTTTCAATTTTATTAATTTCTTCTTTAATTTTCAGGATTTCTATTTTAGTATTTAATTGGGGATTGCTAATTTGTTCTTTTTATAGCTTTTTAAGTTGAATGCCCAATTCATTGATTCCCTCTTTCTCTTTTTTATTCATGTAAGCAGTTAGAGCTATAAAATTACCCCTAAGCACTGCTTTGGCTGTATCCTATAAATTTTGGTATGTTGTCTCATTATCGTTATTCTCTTGGATAAAATTATTGATTGTTTCTATCATTTGTTGTTTGACCCACTAATTCTTTGGAATGAAATTTATTTAGTTTCCAATTGATTTTCAATCTACCTTTTCCTGGCTCTTTATTACTTGTAATTTTTATTGCATCATGATCTGAGAAGGATGCATTTACTATTTCTGCCTTTCTATATTTGACTATGATGTTTTTGTGCCCTAATACATGATTAATTTTTGAAAATGTGCCATATACTGCTGAGAAAAAGGTATATTCCTTTCTATCCCCATTCAGTTTTCTCCAGACATCTATCTAGTATTCTATTCACCTCTTTCACTTCTTTCTTATTTATTTTGTGGCTAGATTTATCTACTTCTGAGAGGGGAAGATTCAGATCCCCCACTAGTATAGTATTACTGTCTAATTCCTCTTATAACATTTAACTTCTCCTCTAAGAATTTGGATGCTATACCACTTGGCACATACATGTTTTAATATTGATATTACTTCTTATTTACAGTACCCTTTTAGCAAGATGTAGTTTCCTTCCTTATCTCTTTTAATAGATCTATTTTTTGCCTTTGCTTTGTCTGAGATAAGGATTGCTTACCCCTACTTTTTGACTTTAGCTGAAGCACAATATATTTTGCTCCAGTCTTTTACTTTTACTCTGTGTGTATCCTCTGCTTCAAATGTATTTCTTGTAAACAGCATATTGTAGGATTCTGTTTTTTAATCCACTCTGCAATTTCTGTTTTATGGCAGAGTTCATCCCATTCACATTCACAGTTATTATTACTAGCTGTCTATTCCCCTCCATTCTATTTAGCCCCTTTGTACTTCCCTTCTTTCACCCTATTCCTCCTCACCAATGTCTTGCTTCTTACCCCTGCCTCCCCCAATCTGCCCTCCTTTTTTATCACCCCCCTCCCTTTTCTTTACCCTTTTCTCCCTTGCTTTTGCCCTCCCTTCTGTCAGTTCCCCCCTTTCCCCTTACCCTTTTACTTCCCTAAAGAATAAGCTAAGTTTCTTTATCCAAATGAACGTATATGTTATTCCCTCTTTGAATCAAATCTAGTGAGAATAGGGTTGAAACAATGTTCACCCCTCCCTTCTTTCCCTCTATTGTAATAGGTTTTTTTCACCTCTTCATATGATGTAATTCACCTCATTCCACCTCCCCTTTCCTCTTCTCCCCATAAATTCCTTTTTTTAAGCCCTTAATTTTCTTGATATCATCACATCAAAGACAGTTTATATTTATACCCTCTGTGTATAATCCTTCTGTCTGCCCAAATACATATACCATTCTCAAGAGTTATAAGTATTATCTTCCCGTGTAGGGATGTAAACAGTTTAACCTTATTGAATAACTCCCCCCCTCCCCCGTTTACCTTTTTAAACTTCTCTTGAGTCTTGTAGGTTAAGATTGAATTTTCTATTCAGATTTGGTCTTTTCATCAGGAAACCTTGAAAGTCCCCAATGTCGTTGAATGTCCATCTTTTCCCCTGAATGAGAATGATCAGTTTTGCTGGGTAATAGATTCTTGGCTACAATCCAAGCTCCTTTGCCTTCCAGAATATCATATTCCAAGCCTTGTGATCCTTTGATGTTGAAGCTGCCAGGTCCTGAGCAATCCTGACTGTGGCTCCATGATATTTAAATTGCTTCTTTCTGGCTGCTTGGAGTATTTTCTCCTTCACCTGATAATTCTGGAATTTGGCTACAACATTCCTTGGAGTTTTCCTTTTGGGGTCTCTTTCAGGAGGTGATCGGTGGATTCTTTCAATGATGATTTTATCCTCTGATTCTATAATATCAGAGCAGTTCTACTTAATAATTTCTTGGAATATGGTGTCTAGAATCCTTTTCTGATCATGGCTTTCTGGCAGTCCAATGATTCTCAAATTGTCTCTCCTGGATCTGTTTTCCAGGTCAGTTGTCTTCCCAATGAGGCATTTCACATTTTCTTCTGTTTTTTCATTCTTTTGATTCTGCTTGACTGATTCCTGGCTTCCCATGGATTCATTTCCTTCTAACTGTCCAATTTTATTTTTAAGGCATTGTTTTCTTCAGTGAGATTATGCACCTTTTTTTCCATTTGGCCAGATGAATTTTTTAAGGAATTGTTTTCTTCAGTCAATCTTTGTGCTTCCTTTTCCAAGCTGCTGATTCTTTTTTCATAATTTTCTTGTGTTGCTTTCATTTATCTCCCCATTTCTCTCAATTGATTTTTAAAATCCTTTTTGAGCTCTTGCAAGAAGGCTTTTTGTTCTTGAGACCAATTCATCTTCCCTCTTGAGGCTTCATATGTTGGCAATTTGGGAGTATTGAACTCATTTGAATTTGTGTTTGCCTCTTCCCTGTTGATACAGAAGCTCTCAATGGTGAGAGCTCTTTTTTGTTTCTTAATCATACTGCAGCTTTTTTTTTTTAAGTTGAGGTCTGCTCTGGGGGCACCAGGGTCCCTGTTTTAAGCTTCTTTTGCTGGGGTATAAGGGCTGTGTCACTGGCTTTCTACCCTGAGGCCTCTATGGCTTGTTGATTTCTTCCCGCCCTGGCCCTGTTAGCTGTATGCTAGGATTGGTAGGCCTGGTCATGCCTGTCCTATCGGTAGCTGTCCAGCTGGCAACTTGCCCTCCTGGCTGGTGCAGGTGGGTTTTGCCACTGTCCTGCTGTGCCACCAGCTTGTTGATCCAGGATCCAGGGGCCTCGGTTGCTTGGCTGTGGCCCACAGCTTCCTGCTAACTTGCCCCGACCCCCTCGGCGCTGCACTGTGCCTCCCTTTTGCCTCAGTGAGGCCAACTTTTCCTGGAGTCTTCTAAATTATCTCTGGTTGGAAGACTGTGTCTCTCTGTCTCTTTGCAGGTTCTGTAGTTTCAGAATCCGTCTAGAGGCTTGATTTAATGTTCTTTTTGAGAGAACAGAAGGAGGGCTTAAGCGATTTGCTGGCTACTCTCAGCCATCTTGGCTCCACCCCCAACAGTATCTTTTTAAAGGAAAAAATGAGTGAGTTGGTCCCAGTAGTTACCACAGCAACAGCATTGCCATTAGCCCTGGGGTCGGAGTGGGGGTAGGGGCTCTGATAAAGAAGTAAATATAGCTTTGGGTTTCAAAAATCACTCCTAAAAGATACCTTAGAAGGTATCTAACCCAACCTCTTCATTCTACAGATGAGAAAACTGAGGCTCAGAAAGGTTAAATGACTTGCTTGTGATTACAGAGCTAGCAGGTGATGGAGATATTTAAATTCTAGCCCTATACCTCTAAATCCAACAATGTACCCCAGGGCATTCCTGGTATGACTAGAGAAGAAGCCAATGGGAAAGAAAGACTTTTAAAGATTATTCTGCTGGTTGTAGTTTGGGAAATCCTTTCTATTTTGTCTGGATTTTATTTTAATTATTTTCAAATAAAGATTCATTTTCTCTCCCTCCCATTTTTCTTCCCCTCTTTCCCCCACCCCCTTACCCACAGTCAGCAAGGAAGAAAAACAAAATCTTCTGTTACAAACATATATAGTATAACAAAACAAATTTGTGATTGATTTTATTTTTATTTTTAATTTTTTTCTGGGGTAATGAGGGCTAAGTGACTTGCCCAAGGTCACACAGCTAGTGTCAAGTATTTGAATCTGGATTTGAACTCAGGTCCTCCTGAATCCAAGGCCAGTGCTCTATCCACTGAGCCACCTAGCTGCCCTGTGATTGATTTAAATTTTTTTAATTTTTATTTTTTGCAGGGCAATTGGGGTTAAGTGACTAGCCCGAGGTCACACAGCTAGTAAGTGTCAAGTGTCTGAGGCTGGATTTGAACTCAGGTCCTCCTGACTCCAGGGCCAGTGCTCTATCCACTGTGCCACCTAGCTGCCCCCCCCTCCCTGCCATGATCAATTTTAAACAGGAAATGCTTGAGTGTGCTATGTGGCAAGAATGCCAGGCAGTGTACTAGACACTAGGGTTATGAATACAAAACTGAGATGAGATGAGACTGTCCTTGCCCACCAGAGCTTCCATTCTACAATTCTAACAATAATGCAGCTCTGCTTCATTTCCTTATTTACCCATTTGTACAAAACATCCTTTTTTTCCTACTATCTCCCACTTTTAAAGATGGGAAAAGAGGAGCATCAGAGATAAAGAATCTATATTCAGTTACTAAAGGTCTAGATGCTTTTGAGCTGACATTTTAATTCTGTGTTCCTCTCTTATAATTTACCCACCAATCTGTACAGATCTCCAAAATGTCACCCAGATGGAGGTCAGGGGCTAAGCAAAAGAACTGTAACAGAATTAGCCATTCAGGACTCATCACATGACATCCAATTCTCATCCTTTTTGCATGCATCTTCTATTTATAGATAGTCTGAAGTCAATGGCCAGGCTTCCTGTGAAAAATCTATGTCTGGCTGCTCAAATAGAATGAAAAATCAGGCTATTCCCCCAGGAAGTGTGGTTGACTGGAGGTGAGCACATTGTGAGGGTCTCCTGAAAGAGAGGGTCTCAATCTGTCAGGAAAGGTAGTCCCAGATTAGACCAGAATACTGAGTTTAAGTAAATCAAGCCCTCTGTACATTCAGATAATGAACTCAGAGAAGCAGGCAGTGAAGGACAGGGTTAGGTGCACAGTGGGTTTTTATTCATGACCCTGTATTTTAAATACCCATACCTTTAATCTGCTGATATGGTAGCTACAGTAATCTTGCTCTTACTGAATGCACTGCTAATAGTGGAGGCTTTGAATGTAAGAATGTAATCCAGTCTCAGAGATTTGCTAGCTGTGAGACTGAGCAAGCCACTTAACCTCTGTTCATCTAGGAGGCTTGGTGGATAGAACATTGGGCCTGAAGTCAGGAAGACCTGAGTTCAAATCTGACTTCAGACACCTACTAGTTGTGTCACCTTGGGCAAATCACTTAACCTCTGTTTACCTTAATCCACTAGAGAAGGAAATGGCAAACCACTCTAGTATCTTTGCCAAGAAAACCCCAAATGAGGTCACAAAGAATAGGACATGACTAAAACATGACTCATTAAGACTGGACAGGTCAAACATATGAAAAAAATACAAGACAGGAAATATTAATAGTTTCCGTTTCTTTATATAGTGCTTTATTTATGATCTTTAATAATGTTTCATTTAGAAAGATTAGCCCGTCAATCATACTGAAAATAATGACTGATATTTAGACAGTACTTTTAGATATACAAACAATATCTCATTTGATCTCACAAAAGCTCTGTGAGGCAGATGCTATTTATCCCATTTTAAAGATAAGGAAACTGAGGCTCAGAAAAGTTTAAGGTTTAATTTCCCAGCAGGAATAGTCCTTATCCCTTTTGTTAATTTAGATGTTTCAATGATCTTAGGAATTTTTATGAAGGATTCCAGGTATTGGGACAACAGTTGTTTTCTAATATCACACATGTTAATTCTTGTTTTGTTTTGATTTTGCAACACCTCTTCCTATTCTAGTTGGATTGCTTGCCCTGAATGACAGCCCTTTGACTGTGCTATTGGGTATGCGTGGCAGGACATGATTCCTGACTGATTGAGAGAATGCTGGCATGCTACATACCCGTGTGAGGGAAAAGGGACTTCTATATCTCTCACTTTGTGAGAAGTGGTTGAGAGAAGCAAGTTTTGACTTTTTAGTGTTAGACAAGAGATCTTCCTCAAGCTGTTGGCATGTAGAGAATTGGCTCCCAATAGATCCCTTGTCTTCCAGCATGTGTGAACTTTGATATTTCTAAAAGCAGACTCCCCCTGGGGAGATTGTTCCCTCTCTGGTTCATCTGAGATGTTTTATTTCACTCCTAATCAAAGAGTTTCTTTACTCTTTGATATGTATTAATCTGTATAACTACCCCAATTTCTATTTATTTTGGTAAAGAAGTATATTACATATTTGTGGGTGCTATCTGGAATCAGGAAAATTTTAGTTCAAATCCAGCCTTACACACTTACTAGCTGTGTGACCATAGTCAAGTCACTTAACCTTGCATGCATCAGAGTCCCAAAATATCGTGACCCTAGACTCCCAATACTTGAGCTGTAACATATAGATAGACATAATGCTAGCCCAATACTCTTCTTGGAAATAGTCAAGGAAAAGAGTAAGTGCCCAGACATGACCCTCACTTTCTCCCTCCAAAGTTGGAAATTGAAAGTCCTTTGGAGAAAAGTGGGTCAGATTCCAGATGAGCTATCTGTCCATGATCCATGGATACTTCTATGAGTTGTCCCAACTACATTATGATGTTAGATGATGTGATTGCCATAAACTTAGAACTAGCAGAGAAGGAAGGTGTTTCTCTCTTTGCTTAAAGCAAAACCCCTTTCTTTCTCTTAGCTATGACTATGGTGCTTTAAAGATGGTCTTAGTTAATACCTCAGTAATCAATATCAAGAACTCTATAGAGCCAGAGAAAGCTTGAGGTAGAAGAAGAGGTTTTAGGTTATCTGGTTCAGCATTTTCCAAGTTGTCTTCCCCAGAATCCTTGTATTTTGCATGATGTAAAATGTCTACGAAGGCAGCCAGGTAGCAGAGTGAATAGAACACTGGCCTTGGAGTCAGGAGGACCTGAGTTCAAATCTGACCTCAGACATTTGACACTACCTGTGTGACCCTGGGAAAGTCACTTAACCCCAATTGCCTTATCCAAAAATAATGTCTATGTTAACATTATCTTGTGCTTTAAAACATTAAATATAAAATTATATAAATATAAAAAACTACATATATCTTGGGGAGAATGAAAATGAATTAATTTCTGCAATTTTGCTCTAAAATTTCCTCTACCATAAACACAATCCATTTACCCAGCCACCCCCACCCCAGTACCAACACTTATGGATACTGTCCATACATTTTAAGGTCCTAAGTTTGGGTAATGCAAATCTACTCTATTTCTTTCATTTTACAGATGAAGAAACAAACTGATACCCAGAGAGGTCAATACCTTGCTTCATGTTTTACAGCAAACTAATATACAGTGGCCAGCCCCTACTGCAATGTCTTGTACATAGTAGGCACTTAATAAACATCTATTGAATTGAATTAACCATACCCTGGATCTGCTGGCACCCAGACCAGGATTCCTTGCACAAAACCAAGCTGTCTCTTAGCTATAGCATACTATCTCCTCAGGGAACTGCCTGAGGCAGCATCTCAGGGCTTTTCCTAATTCTATTATGTATCTGCCATGAAGGTGCTCTGGGAATGTCATTCCACAGAATACAAGCCTGATAACTTATTCTTTGGAATCACTAAGCATCATAGAGAGTTCCCACCAATACAAGAAATATATTTGTACAGTTGATACCTCATCTTCAAAGAAGTCTATATCTCTAAGCAATTGGTGGTGATTCTTGGGGTCTGAGACAGGGTCTCCTTCTGAGTGGGTGGCTGGAGGGAATGTGAGTGGTAGGGAAGGTGGGGTTTAAGAATAGCTGTGGGTGGGGCAGCTAGGTGGCGCAGTGGATAGAGCACCTGCCCTGGATTCAGGAGTACCTGAGTTCAAATCCGGCCTCAGACATTTGACACTTACTAGCTGTGTGACCCTGGGCAAGTCACTTAACCCCAATTGCCTCACCCAAAAAAAAAAAAAAGAATAGCTGTGGGTTCAAAATGTCCTATTCCTAACCCAAGTTAGGTGTGACAGTAGAAAGTGTCCTAGGCCTAGAGTTGGGAAAACCTGAGTTCAAATCGTGACCCTGGGCAAGTCATTTAACTTCTGTTTGCCTCAGTTTCCCCATCTGTAAAAGTGAGGATAATTATAATTGACCTTCCAGAGTTGTTGGTAGGACCAAAGGAGATAAAGGCAACTTAGTAGTGTTCCTGGTACACGGAAGATGCTTAATAAAGGCTTGTCTCCTTTCTGCTTTTCTTCTTGCTGGTGTAAAATCCCAGGGGTTCTTTGTAGGCTGGCAAGCTCCCTAGCTATCCACTTTTTTCCTCCCTTAGGTCCTAAAGATTCCGGTTCTACAGTTGTCACCTATTACTTCTCAGGACAGATTCTTTCTTATGTTCCCTGGCCCTGAAGAGAATGGTGCACAGTATCTATTTATTCATTCATTCATTCATTCATTCATTTATTTATTTATTTTTAGTGAGGCAATTGGGGTTAAGTGACTTGCCCAGGGTCACACAGCTAGTAAGTGTTAAGTGTCTGAGGCCGGATTTGGACTCAGGTCCTCCTGACTCCAGGGCTGGTGCTCTATCCACTGAACCACCTAGCTGCCCCTGTGCACAGTATTTTTACAGACTTTTCTAGGGTTTTCTAAAAGGTTTCCTCTTTATCTTTACTGCTTATTACAAACCAAGGGGAAAGAGGCATCCAGTAAAAGAGCTCTCTCAGCTCTGCCACTCCCACACTCTTCTTTTCCCTTGAGGAAAGACAAAGTCACGCTACACCTAGCTGATAAATGATGAGGCTTTACTGTATTTTCAAAGGTTTGAAACATAGGATTCAGCAAGGTAATATACTGCAGTGGAAAGAGCCCTGCATTTGGAGTCAGAAGACTTTGTTTTTTTCCAGTCATTACCTATATGACCTTGAACAAAGAACTTAACATCTCTTAGCCTCAGTTTCTCCACCTATAAAAAAAGTGACCTTTAAGGGTTTTGTTTTGTTTTGTTTGGCCAACTCTAGATCTTTGAGCCTATGCAATGTGACACTGAAGGGGAATAAGATGTTTCATGTAAGTGAATTTTCCAAATACCTGAAGATAAATCTCTACAAAGACAAATGCTTAAAATTTAAAAAAAAATTAAAGAAATTGTTTTTCTAAAAAACAACAGATACTTTGCAGCTTTATTCATGAGAAGATGCTAGACATAATTCTAATCTTTTCTTGATGAGTCTAAGTCATCATTTGAATACAAGCTCCTTTTATATGTGGGAGATTCTTGGGGTTTCTGAGAATGTAAGTCTTTTATCTCCAGGAGGGGATTCTTAGGTACCAAGCTTGTTAGGATACAGAACAGGGTCTTCCCAGCTAGCTAATGTTCTCAGGTTTACTCTTTTCTTTGGACTGGACTTTTTAGTTGCTAGATTTGAATCTCTATGTCTGAGATCTCACTCTAGATTTATTCATTCCCATTTCTTATGGCTTCCAATTTTAATTCTTGTGGGCTTGATTACCATCATAGATTTCACTATATGCCCAATGTAAAGGCCATTCACCAATTACTATGAATCAGCTCAGGTTTCAAGGTGCCTTATTTTTTCTACTGTAAATCCCTTCCTTTCTTCTATGTGGATGAGTATATGAGGGAAAGACTATGTGTATGTGTATCTCATTCATTCTTTTATTAATTTATTTTGATGAGGCAATTGAGGTTAAGTGACTTGCTCAGGGTCACACAGCTAGTAAGTGTCAAGTGTCTGATCCGGATTTGAACTCAGGTCCTCCTGAATCCAGGGCCAGTGCTTTCTCCACTGCACCACCTAGCTGCCTCTATCTCATTCATTCTTTTTTTTTTGTTTGTTTTTTGGTGAGGCAATTGGGGTTAAGTGACTTGCCCAAGGTCACACAGCTAGTAAGTGTTAAGTGTCTGAGGCTGGATTTGAACTCAGGTACTCCTGAATCCAAGGCCGGTGCTCTATCCACTGCGCCACCTAGCTGCCCCTATCTCATTCATTCTTGAAGAAGATGGTGACATCATAGGATGATGCCTTGACTCATGTGTGAAGTGGATTTAAGCGAGGCAGAATTGCACAAAGTCACATTCTCTCTTCCAGAGACATCTAAGTTCAGTGACAGGACAAAAGTCAAGATGACTGGTGATGGCCCCTCAGGATTCAGTGGGTGAACTTGTGTCTTTGATGTTTGACAAAGCTCCAAGCACCTGCTTTATAACCTTCATGCCTGTTGAAAAATATTGTTCTCATCCACCCATTCTGCCAGGGGAAATCTTTGCATGCTCTGGGTAGACATCCCCCTAACTCGCCAATGAGTTTCAGACCTGTCAGTAACCTTCAACCTCGTTTAACCCATCTGCCTAGCTGATTTTACTGGTGCCCATGAACTGTACATGCTACAGCTTCATGGAGCCCCAGGTGAGAAATGGGTGACAAGTGGACACATATATGCATAGGAAAGGCTAGATAGGAGAGTTGATGACCATGCCCCTTGGGTTCAGCTTTGTCTCCATGCCTTTTCTTTATATAACTACCACTAATCAATGTGTATCAGAGTTCATTATTACAGAATAACAGAAATTCCTGAATGGAGCCAGAACACTGGTATATGGACCTGCACTATACCACATGAGAAAGGTTAAGAAGTTTATTAAAGGGGGGCGGCTAGGTGGCACAGTGGATAAAGCACCGGCCCTGGATTCAGGAGTACCCGAGTTCAAATCCAGCCTCAGACACTTGACACTTACTAGCTGTGTGACCCTGGGCAAGTCACTTAACCCCCATTGCCCTGCAAAAACAAAAAAAAAACAAAAAAAATATCAAAAAACAAAAAAGAAGTTTATTAAAGAGACGGAGATAATCATATGGTTGTAGTCTGGGAACTCACCTAATTTAAAATTCTTTGAAATCTATGGACTCTAAACTGCATTACAAAGTAGTAGTTATTAAAACTACTTGATAATGGTTTAAAAATGGAGAGGTCAATCAATGATGTGGATTATGTATAAAATATACAGAAGCAAAAACTAGCAAATAAAAAACCCTATTAGTCTAGTGTTTGAAAAACCTTTGGGGGCAGCTAGATGGCGCAGTGGATAGAGCACCGGCCCTGGAGTCAGGAGTACCTGAGTTCAAATTTGGCCTCAGACACTTGACACTTACTAGCTGTGTGACCCCGGGCAAGTCACTTAACCCCAGCTGCCTCACAAAGAAACAAATAAAAAATAAAAATAAAAATAAAAAGGCTAGCTCTCTGGCTGAAAGAAGGGGGGCACAGATAAAGTGGAAAATTCAGAAAAATGTAAAAACAAAGATACCAGAAAAACCTTTGTCAGATCCCCAAAGATCATCTCATGTAACAAAGAATTTATTTTCAGGAAAAGAAAAAAAGGAAGAATAAGGAAAAAAATCAGCAAAACCAACCAATACACCAAAAAAGGTCTGAAAGTCTATGCAAACTTCTATCCCTGTGTACCTCTCACTTCTTCAGTGGAATAGGAGTGGGAGAAGTGTCTTTTCATACCACTTATTTGAGGCCATGATTGTTCTTTGTAATTTTGTTATGTTCAGCTTTGATTATTTTGTGCTGGTTGTTCTTTCCATTTATATTATTGTTGTCATTGTATATATTGTTTTGACTTGGCTTACTTCACTCTGCATCAGTTCATGTAGGACTTTCCACCACAGTCTCTTCCTTCACCCCTGTCTGGTAAGCCAAGACAAACCATATAGACACATAAGTGACCTCATTCTGTCTCATATTCTCCAGGAAATTTCCCTCTCTACCATCTCCATTCTCACCTTCCCCCATTAGCTGTTGTTCCATATCCTTCCTTCATTTTGTGGCTAAACTCCTTGAGAAAGCAGTTTACAATCAATTATTGCTAGTACCTTCTCTCCACTAAATCCCTCCAAAAAATTCCAATTTATCCCAAATATAGCTTATTTGTACATAGTTATTTGCATGTTGTCTTCCCCATTAGACTGTGAGCTCCTTGTGAACAGTAACTGTTTTTGCCTTTCTTTGTACCCATAGTGCTTAGCACAGTTCCTGAAACAGGTTAGGTGTTTAATAAATATTTGCTGGTTTAACTTGTCTCATTACATTCATCTTTGTTTATGGCACAGTAATAATCCATCACATTCATGTACCATGATTGTTTTAGTCACTCCTCCTCTGGTAGCCATTTACTTAATTTCTAGGTCTTTGCTACTAAAAAAAACCCACACAAAGCAAAACAAAACCAAAACCAAAAAACACTGCTGTAAATATTTTGATACATATGGGGACTTTCTTTTTATCAATGACCGCCTTGGAGTATATGCCTTAGCAGTGGAAATGTTAGGTCAAAAAACATGGATAGTTCAGTCACTTCCTTTATGTAATTCCAAACTACTTTCTAAAATAGTTGTACTCATTCACAGTTCTCCAACAATATATATAATATATATAAGAATATATATATGTATACATATCTTTCCATAACTACTCCAACTTAACTATTCTAATGTCTCATCATTGCCACTTAGGAGGGTGTGAAATGAAACTTCAGGGCTATTTTGATCTTCATTTCTTTTATTATTAGTGATTTGAAGCATTATTTAAGATGATTGTTAATAGTTGGCAATTCTTTTGAGAACTATTTGATCATATCTTTTGACTACATATATATATATATACATATATACATACATATACATACACATACACATATACATACATACATATATGTATGTATGTATGTATATATATATATATATGAATAGCTTTTAGTATTATATACCCATTAATTGTCTAGGTATCTTGGATACAAAAACCTTATCTGAGAAATTTGATACAGATTTTCCCCTTCCATTTGACTGTTTCCATTCTTATCCTAGATTAATTTATTTTTCTTGTGTGGAAACTTTTCAATTTCATGTAATCAAAGTTAGCTATTTTATCTTTTGTGATTGCCTCTATACTTTATCTGCTTAAGAAAATATTTTCCTCCTATAACCGTGAAAGGCATTTGATCTTTCTCTCCTAAAATATTTTATCATATGGTCTTTTAATATTAAGGTTATGTATCTATTTTGAATGAATGGCATATATATGCCACACACACACACAGCATAAGATGTTTGCCTAAGCCTAATTTCTGCCAGACTGATTTCCAATTTTCCAAGCAGTTCTGATTTAATAAAGGGAATTCTTTCCCAAATAATTTATCTTTTGGGGTTGATTGAGCACCAGGTTATTGAATTCTACTGTTTTTGATCCTTCACAAGGAAGAAATTTCCTTTTAGATTGATGGATAGGGGAAGAGTTCATGTCCAAGAAAGTAAGCAGGTAGAAATTTTGATTATATAAAATAAAATAAAATTTTGCACAAACTCAATGCAACTAAAATTAGAAGGGAATAGTTAATTGATTTTTTGTAGCTAATTTCTCTAATAAGGTCTTGTTTTCAAGACATTAAGGAATTAATTTTTTTTTTCGGGGCAATGGGGGTTAAGTGACTTTCCCAGGGTCACACAGCTAGTAAGTGTCAAGTGTCTGAGGCTGGATTTGAACTCAGGTACTCCTGAATCCAGGGCTGGTGCTTTATCCACTTTATCCACCTAGCCACCCCCCAGGAATTAATTTGAATGTATAAGGATAAGGTCCATTCCTCAGTATCTAAATGGTCAAAGGATGTGGACAGGTAGTTCTCAAAGGAAGATGTCAGAGCTAACAAGTAGCATATGAAAAACTATTCCAAATCACAATAATTACAGAAATGTAAATTAAAGCAACTCAAGTTCTGCCTCATTTACATATAACTGGCAAAAAAGAGAAAATGCAAATATTAGAGAGACCATGGGAAACTAAGTACAATAATGCACTGTTGATGGATCTGTGAACTGGTATAGCCATTCTGGAAAGCAAGTTGGAATTATATCCCAAAAGTCACTTAACTGTACATACCCTTTGACCCAGTGATATCTCTCCTAGGTCTACACAACAATGAGACCAAAGAAAGAAGAAAAGATCTTATGTACAAAATATTTATTATGCCTTTTTTGTTTTAGTGTTAAAGAATTGGAAACAGAAGAGACACTCTTTAATGGGAGAATGATGGTACAAATGATTGTGCATGAATGTAATGGAGTACTATTGTGCCAAATGAGGCACAGTTATCCCTTCCATATCTTGGGAGTTAGGGGTGTATTGTCCCTGTGATCTGGAAAATCCATGTAAAAGTTTTTGGCTCTCCCTTTATGCCAGAGAAGAAGTGTGAATTTTTTCCTTTTCTTTGATGGGGTGTTTACAGGACCTTACTGTAAAATTTAGGTTAAGTATTTGGTCATAGGCTCTGCATTATCTGCTGACTTTCATGTGTTGTCTGTGGCCTTCACAAAACTCCCCCAAAATTCCCATTTAATTTCTTATGCTGACCTGTGATATACTAGAAACTGAGGTGGGGAAAATTGTGGTGTGGGAGGGATAACTATCATTAAGGAAATGGCTTCTGTGAAACCTAGGAGACTTGTATGAATTGATTCTGAGTGAAATTAGACAAACCAGGAGAACAATTTACACAGTAACCACAATATTATAAAGAAAAACAACTTTGAAAAGTTTTAGATCTCTTGATCAAATGACCAACCATGATTCCAGAGGAACAATGATAAAGTATGTTACTGACGTCCTGACAGAGAAAGTAATGGATTCAGGATCCAGAATAGGAAATACAGTTTTGGATTTGGATAATACAGGAATGTGTTTGACTTTATGCTTAATTGTAGGGAGGGAGGGTTACTTTTTTTTTTCTCTTCTTTCAAATGAGGGTGGGAGGGAGAGAAAACAAATGCTAGTTAATTAAAAAAATTAAAATTGAAATTGAAAAAAAAAAGAAAACCTATATGGTTTTCATTAAAGGTAGACATGGAAAAAATAGACTGTTCACCAAAGGTTTTCTTAATATCCAATGTGACAAAAGTATAGTTTCATGATGAAGAATTCAAGACTAATTTAACAAGAAATTGTATTAAATATGAATGCAGCAGAAAGGAGGGCATATTGCATAGTAAAAATTTTGAAAGATACAAATGGTTGTAAGGTTTATTGTATACACCAATAAATTTCCTTATTTTAGTTTGTCCCAGTTAATTTACAAACACATATGAAATTTCTTAGCAATGCTCAGAAAAGGACAACTCTGTGTTAATTATTCAGCAAAATGATTAAGCTCATCCACAGTCTTCGGTCCTGCTGAGTGAGGCCCTCTGTGGTCTAGCCACTTAGCCAATTTAAGGCTGCATTAGTTAGAAGGTCGAAGATTTTATGTTGTCAGGTGCCAGAGTTACTTCAGGGTATAACCCTAGGCTCAGGCCACCCAAGAAAACAATTCCAATTTGGTTATAGTCTGTATAGTTCAACACAGCCAAAAGAATAAATAACCAATGAAGAGAGTGGTCTGTTGCCACTCCTGATTCTTTTTTTATTCTAATTCCACAAAAGAGGCACTTTCCAGATAAAAATTCCACCTTAAAAATCTGTGATTCCTTTCTGTATTCCTCTAATAATACTAAAAATGAATGTATTTTTACATTCTCTCCTTCATCACCTTTCTAAGGTGTATGGAGAATTGATGGTGGCAGGGAATGAAATATTTAGGGGGTGATGACAATCCACACTGGGTTTCTTTTTTATCTGGCCCCAAATTTCAACTAAAGGATCAAAAGACAAGCTTCAAGGGAAAGAGGAAACCAAGCATGTTTGTTTTAGACACTTAATAGTTCTTTGTTGGTATGCAAAGGGATATCTATCCACTCTCTTTTATAATGAAAAGCTCAGCAGAATTAGAAAAAGGATTAGATAACCAAAAGAAGAAAAATCCACCAAAGCTAGCTGTGCCAGTTGCCTGCAGTAGAGCTTCTGTGGGAGTATGTATCTTAGGCCTATATACACAACACTATGCCTGTGATTTAAGAGTTTGAAATGGCAGTGAAAGAAAAAAAAACTTTCATTCTTTCCTATCAGGTATTCTTAGAAATGCCAACTCATTTTACGGCATTATATATAGCAGAAGTTAACAAGAAAATGAATCACTCTCAAGACTGAGTGGAAATTGTGACACTGGGGTAGAGTGGGACAGAATATTCCATCATGCAAGCAATGTTCTCTCTAGTTTTTTTTTTTCTTAAGTTTTGAGTGGACATCCATTCCACATGAGTTACACATTATGAAAACTGAACACACATAGAGTTTACTATTATAATCATATGAGGCTTACAACCCATTAATCTTACCCCTTTGATGAGATGCATAATTACCACTGTACTGTAGAGTAAGTAGTTGATGTAAATGACTGAAATGGATACAGCTTTTACAAAGTAAAAGCCCAGCATTTTTGAGGTAGGTGGTATGGAAAGGAGGGAGAACCCATTGATGCAAGACTCAGGATCAAGTAGGCATCTTTGGGGAGGTGGGGGGGTTGGGAGAAGGGAAAGGTACTAGAACACAGTCTCCTTTCCTCTTCCTTCTTCATCTTGAAAAGCATTCCTCAGCCTTCCTCATCACCCCTGATTCCTGTCTGGAAATAGGCTGATCTACCTTAGTCTGGTCTTTGGAAGTCAATGAAGGATGAAGAGGTAAAGGCAACTTCCATAGTGCATGAGAGATAGCTGCCAAGCCTTCAAAACCAAGCTAAACCCAGGACTGGATTCTGGTTCCCAACATTCTGGGGTAGACATCCCATGCTGAAGAATTGGGGAGGTTTGACCCCCTGAACATCACCCTAAATCTCTACCTCATCTCTAAGGTTTTCAGATCCAGTGATTTTCAAAGGGAGTATCTGGGTAACTTCTTGTACTACACGACTATAATTGGAGAATGGGTTTGGGGGCATCACAGGTTCATAATCTTGGCATTTTTCTGGTCTCCTTAGATTCCCTCACCCAACATATCCAATCAGTATCCAAATCTTGTCATTTCTGCTCCAATGACATCTCTCACTTTTAACCCCTTCCCTCTCCTTACACAGTTACCATCACCTCCTGCCTAGATTATTGCTATAGCCTCCTAATTGGTCTCTATCTTCCATGTCGTTACTAAGGTGATTTCTCTTAAGTACAGATCTGATACCTATGTCACCCCACTACTCAGTAAACTCAAGTGGCTCCCTATTGACCTTAGGACAAAGATTTTTAACCTATGCTCCATAAACTTATTTTTAAAAAGTATTTTGATAACTGTTTTTCCAATATAGTTTATTTCCTTTGCAATCCCATGTATGCTCTTTTATGTGTTTAAAAATATTATTTTGAGAAGCAGTACATAGGCTTCACCAGACTGCCAAAGGAGAGAAGGTAAGGAGTTCAGGATAATACTGAGACAACCAAATGAGGAGGTTGATAGACTAGTAGTGACCTTGATGAAAGTAGGAAAGTTCAATAGATGTTAGGGTTTTTTGAAAGATAATAAATTCTGTTTTGAACATATTGAGGTTGAGATGTGTCTGGGACATACATTTTGCAGTGTCTAATTGGCATTTGGTGATGTAGGATTGAGGCTCAGGAGAGACTCAGCTAGATATATAGATCTTTCTGGTTATCATGGCTCCTACACTCTGGCCATTGTCCTCATCCTTATTGATCAGAACCAAGAACATCACTTTTCCTCCCAACGCTTTCCAGCTCCCCTTTATGTGTCCTTTTTATTAGAAAGTAAGTTCTTGGAGGGACAGGCATTGTTTTGTACTTAATAGAGGGTCTAGCACATAGTAAATGTGTGTCTATGTGTGAGTCATCTACATGTAGATGATAACTGGGGGTGTTTAGGTGGCACAAAGGATAGAGCAGTGGCCCTGATGTTGGGAGGACCTGAGTTCAAACCTTATATCACATACTTACTAGCTGTATGACCCTGGGCAAGTCACTTAGCCCAAATTGCCTTAAATATCTGGAGCTATCTCCAGTTGTCCTGATGTACATCTAGCCACTGGACCCAGATGGCTCTGGAGGAGAGAGTGAGGTTGATGACCTAGCACAGCCTTCCCTCACTTGAAGGACAAACAACAACAACAGATGATGATTACACCCATGGTGGTTAATGATGTCACTGAGAATATAGAAAAGAGAAGAGGGCTCAGGATAGAGTTTCATCTATACCCATGGTTAAGGGACCTAAGATGGATGGTGAGCCAGCAAAGCAGACTGAGAAGTCAGACAAGTACAAGGAGAACCAGGAGAGAAAATTGTCTTGAAAACCCAGGGGGAAGAGAATAGCCAGGAAGAGAAAGAGGTCATTATTGCCAAATGCTGTAGAGAACTCAAGAGGGATTAGGACTGAGAAAGACCATCAGATTTGGCAGTTACAAGGTTGATTGTAAGAATTCTGATTGAGGGAAGGAGGATAGAAAAGTTTGGAGCAATAGAACCTTTAGAGAAGTTCAGGTCTGGGTGAAATGATGAATAACCATATTGAAGCATGAGGTTCCTGGACTCTATAACAGTACTGGGAGGTAAGTACTAAATCAGTTATTATCCTGGTTTTTAAGATGAGGAAATTGAAATTGAGGTCATTTCAGTGACTTGCTCCTGCTTCCACAGCTCATATGTATCTGAAGTGGGATTTGAGCCCAAGTTTTCTTGACTTGAATCAGGGTAGCTGGTCTGGGGAGAAACTTCACCCCCAGCCATTGGGTCTGGACCCCCTTGAGTTAAAAACCAGCATACTTTAGTATATAACCTTTAGTACCCTCTAGCTAAGGTCTAAAAACCCCACCCCTGAAAGCTGGAGCATATTTGATTGACAGTTAGGTGGTGTAATGGATAGAATGCTAGATCTAGAATCAGGAAGACCTGAGTTCAAATACAGTCTCAAACCCTTACTAGCTGTGTGACCTGGGCCAAGTCTCTTAACTTCTGTCTGTACCAGTTTCCTCATCTCTAAAATGGGAAAATGATAACACCTACTTCCAATTATGGTTGTGAAGATTAATTGTGATAATTTTGTAAAAGTATTTTGTAAGTTTTAAAGTGCTATGTAAATGCTGGCTACTAATAATAATGATATATAAAATAGTGATAATACTACTGCCAATAATGATAATATGTATATAACCTATATCAGATTACTTGCTGTCTTGGGAAGGGGGGGAAGGGAGAGGAGGGAGGGAGAAAAATTTGGAACTAGAAATCTTATAAAAACAAATGTTGAAAACTATCTCTACGTGTAACTGGAAAACAATAAAATACTTTTATAATTAAAAAAGTAATGATAATATGTAGAAATTGGTCTTCAGTGTTTCCAATCTTCTTGCACCCATCCCAAACAACCACCACCTTCAGTTGTCCTCCTACTCTACCAACAAAGACAGCGAAGGAATTAAGCAGTGGAATTTTAGTAATCTACTAGCAGTTGGAGGAGGTATTTGAAAGGATTGGAAGGCTTTTCCCACCTTCTAGAGTCAACCATGTAGAATCGTGAAGCAACACGGTCACCCTGGGAGACTACATTATGTCCTTGGCCTTATTTTGCAACTTCCCAGGTGGGCTTCTTAGAATAAAGTTTCTCTGGACCAGCTGGATTGAAATCAAGCCAGGCTGCTGGAAAGTGTTCAGTGGTGAGGTCTGGGACTTCTCTTGCTAGCATCCAGCCTAGTGCTTTGCACATAATAGATGTTCAACTGGTGCTTGCAGCTGATTCTTTGTATGATCATGTTTTGGGGGACCTGATAGTAGCAGAGCCAATGGGCCTGAGATTTGACTCCTTTTATCTCCCTAGCCTACATTTGGCAGAGAAGTGAAATTATTAAGAAGTGAAATGAACAAATGGTGGATGGTTTCACAAGGAAGAAGAAGCAGAGGATGTGTGTGTACATATATGTATATACATATACATATACATATGTTTTTATCCCTCAAATGGTATAACTCAGCAACAGAACTGCTGATAGATTCACCCAAAATTCCCCAAAGAATTATGTTTTCCCTAATGATTTTCATCATCATTATTATTATGCATTTAAATAACTTCCTACAATGTAAAAAGACCTCAAGAAGCTTATAGATTAAAAAAGCAACTTTTAGAAAACCATACAGGATTCAAGAATTTCAGGGGCTGATTTTTCAGTTAGTGTTAAGCATTTACTCTTTTCCTTTGAAAAACAAAACAAAACAAAACACAAAGATCAGATTTCCCTTGTTAAAAGAGCTGTCTTTCCCTTATGTTGCTGTAGACTTTATCCTTGGCAATAATAAATTCTCCCAGGATTCTCTGAAGTCTTTTAACACCCACTTGCCTAAAACTCTTGCAAACATGGCTCTGATTTCCAACTGTTTGCTTGCTTTTTTGGTTCAAGTCCATTCAAGTCAGGGTGATAATTTTACTAAAATGGCCTTAAACATCATAAAACTAAACAAGAACATGTTTAGTTTAGCGGAAACCAAACACTTCCTCTCAGCAATCAGCATCAAGACCAATGTAATATTCAGATGGGAACATTAAAATGCATATATGAAAACACTACCAAACAAACATAATGTTTGGAGTCAGTCAAGCTGCAATTTCTTTATATGACAGGGAGGCATCTGATAAGCCTACTAACTCCATGGACTCCAGTACTTCAAAAGAAATTGGTGATGTTATCCATCTGGACACTCCCAGACCAGAATACAACCCCTTCCTGCCTTATTGGATGATATGATGAGTGACTATAGTTTAAAAAGAAATCTTTATCTTGTGGATAGATGTCTGGTGATGTGCCTTTCTTTTTCTTTTTTTTTTTTTAATTAAAAAAAATAATTAATTAATTTTTTTCCGTTACATGTAAAGATAGTTCTCAACTTTTGTTTATACAAATTTTCCAATTTCAGATTTTTCTCCCTCCCTCCCCCTTCCCCCCTCCCCTAGACAGCAGGTAATCTGATATATAGGTTATATATATATATATATATATATATATATATATATATATACACACATAATAACATTAATCCTATTTCTGCATTAGTCATGTTATCAGAGAAAAATCAGAGCAATGATGAAAAACCAGTGATGTGCCTTTCTGAATTTTGCTAGACTGGTCCTTGGAAGATGGACCTAAAATTGGTCATTAAGTCTTTCTTACTTGAAAACAAATACCAAATTCTTTAAGAGTTCGGGGTCATGGCCATAACATGAGAAGACATTGGAGGCAGACCTTAGTGTCATAGATCTAGAACTGGACAGAACCTTCAAGGCCATCTTATCCAACCTCTTTCTCTTACAAATCAGAAGCTATCTAAAGCCTTGATGTTGTTGTGGTTGAGTCATTTCACTCCAACTCTTTGTGGCTCCATTTGGGGTTTTCTTGGCAGAGCAATTGCTGTGGTTTGCCATTTCTGTCTCCAGCTCATTTTATAGATAAGGAAACCCAGGCAAATAGGGTGGTGATGTGCCCAGGGTCCCATAGCTATTAAGTGTGTGAGGCCATATGTGAACTCAGAAAGATGAGTCTTCCTGACTCTAGGCCTGATCCTGTATCTACTGTGTCACCTAGCTGTCCATCTAATGCCTATAGAAGCTAAATGATTTGTCTAAGGTCACAGTGGTAGTCAGTGGAAGAACTGGAATTCCAACTGGGATTTGACTCCATATTGAGTATGCCTTATACTCTGCTATGCTGCCTCCAATGATATTTTTAAAAATAAAAATACAGATTTTAGTTAGTAGGGTTCATTTTTTTCAGGTGGTACTCTGGATCTCTTCCTATTTATACGTCTTTCTAATTTCCTACTTTCTCACATTTCTCCTCTCGTACATATCACCAGATTTACCTCTCCAAAATACCCCTTTACTAAGGGATATAACATTCCCATGCTGGGGTTTGCCCAGTGTTGAGCAGGGAAGGGTGATAGGGTGGGGCCTCTTGCCTACTTCAGTACCCCTGGAGAAGAACTTAAATGTAGAACATCTACAGATTTCAGAAGAAGTTTAAGCTCCTTGTTTTGTTAAATCTAAAGAATTAAGAAGAGAAAGAGGTAGGGGCAGCTAGGTGGTGCAGTGGATAGAGTGCTGGGCCTGGAGTCAGGAGTACCTGAGTTCAAATCCAGCCTCAGACACTTAATACTTACTAGCTGTGTGACCCTGGGCAAGTCACTTAACCCCAATTGCCTCACAAAAAAAAAAAAAAAAAAAAAGAAGAGAAAGAGGTTAGGGAGGTGTGAGAAACTAGCCATCCTCATGAGAGAAAGAAAGGGACCAACAGGATGTCTTATTCTTTGTTGTCTTAGCTATTCCACAGTAGAACGTGTCTTTACAACCACATGATTGCCTGAAAGGCATAAGATCCTGCTGAGTTTATTGTTTGTGGATTATTAAAAAGAAGTGATTTGGTAGAGCTGTATCCAACAGGGGATTTCTCTTGCATATGTAGAAATCACACATGATCCATTGCAAGATGAAACTTTGTTTAAAGAACCTCTTATTATCAATATCAAGTGAAGTATAAAACAGAGAGACATATGCTCACTAATGGTGTTTGAGTGTTATTAGGGAAGTCCAATAGAGAGTTCAAGATAGAGAGGATGTCCCTGAAGATGGTAAGGCTCTCCAGGTATTCCTGGTTTCAGATGACACTATATTGATTATATCAAGCCTCAGAACCCTGCAGAAACTCTTAAATGAGATTTGAAATCCTTCCAAAGAGTTTGGCCTGAAAAGCCACATAAGGAAAACCAAGTGGGTAAAGACTGCTTGTATGCAGTTGGATGGACAGAGCAGGGAACCCAATCTTCTCCCTGAAACAAAGATCCAGCTTTTCAGTACCAATGATCTTTCAGTGATGTTGTGTGGCTGTGAACCATGGAATTCTACAGTCTCTGAAGAATTGAAGTTGAGGATCATATATAGGTACATGGCAAGTTTGAGCAAATTGCAATATAGAATGAAGAATCACTCAAGAGAAGGGGAATAAAGTATCTCATCAAAGCATGGTCAGAGATAGAAAGAGGTGGGTCAATCATATAGTGGGAGAAAGAAACAAAAGATGGAGAGGTCACAAACACCATTGATATCCACACAGTTTGAAGAGTACATGAGGAAGGCCTTTGGGAATGTTCTGCTTCCATGATCAAGAATTCTGGCAAACTTATGGGAGGACATTTAAAACAAAAGTTTACAGGATAGGTAGGTATGTGATCTACACCACTTGAGAAAATACACACACTGATTAAATCATAGGAACATTGGTGCACTAGAGTATTTCTACATTATCTATCTTTTATTTCTTTTGTGTTATTGGTGTAGCTACCACTTCTAGTACTATGTCAAATAACAAGGGAGAAAGAGAGTCATTCATTCTTTGTTTTGTTTTGTTTTTTGTGGGGCAATGGGGGCTAAGTGACTTGCCCAGGGTCACACAGCTAGTAAGTGTCAGGTGTCTGAGGCCGGATTTGAACTCAGGTATTCCTGAATCCAAGGCCACTGCTCTATCCACTGTGCCACCTAGCTGCCCCCGAGAGTCATTCATTCTTTACCCATGGATTTATTGTGAAAGCTTCTGGTATTTCTTAATTATAAATAATATTAGCTTTGGGTTTTAAATAATTGCTTTTAATCATATTAAAGAAGGCTCCCACCCACCATGATATGTATTTTAGTATCTTTAACATAAATGAGTTCTATGCTTACTCAAAGGATTTTTCTGCATCTGTTGATATAGCCATATAGTTATTGTTGTTATGATTATTATTTATATGACTAAGAGTCATCAAGTTGGCCTTGGAGTCAGGAAGACCCAGGTTCAAGTTCTACTTTTGACAGGTACTGGCTGTGTGACTCTTGGCAAGTCATAATGCCTTAGAGTGCTAGGCAACTCTCTAACACTTTAAGTTTTGGAGAAGGTGACAGTATGCATTGGTACAAATTTCCTTATCTGGTAGTTTCCTCTATCAATTAAATAATAGGTCTAGTCCCTATCCCTGCAATTAATGATGATAATTATTTTCCTAAATTTGAGGCCCCTAAAAACCATTGGGACCCAACCCTGGACCAGAGCTTCAGACATCACATTGGGTGAAAAAAAATCAATATTGCCTCACAACCCCATTACTGCTGAACCAGGCCTAGGTATGGAGCTGCTATTTTGTTTAGTAATGAGAGAGAAAATCAACCAGCTGATACTTAACTAACCCACTCCCCCTCTTCTCTGAAGTCTATGATCAAAGACATGGAAAGCTTTTGTCAAAAATCCCTTTCTCATCTACATACACTTTAGCCTTAACCCTCTATAATCCCTATGCTACCATGCCTTCTCCTTCTATTGTGCCCTCTGGAACTCTTATTCTCTTATTTTGTAAATTTAAAATGTTTTAAAATTAATAGACATCTATTTTGTCTTTCTTACATCCTCCACACCTTGTGGGGGGCGGGTGCGGAAATCCTTGTAACAAATATACATAGTATAAGCAAAATAAATTGTCTCACTGATTGTGGGGTTTTTAAAGTTTCATTCTACACCCTGGATCCATCATTTCTCTGTCAGGTAGTGTCTAGCATGCTTCTTCATCAGTCCTCTAAAATTGTGAATGGTCATTGTGTTAATCAATGTTCTTATATCTTTCAAAGGGTTTTATTATTTTTTACAGTGTTGTTATTGTATAAAGTGTTCTCTGGTTCTGCTCATTTACAAACTGTTTTCCACATTAGGTCCTTTCCTCTCATATTCCTTAACTCTTTGCACTCACTAACCTGGCTGCCCCCAAGGAAGCACTTCGTCCCTGGTCCTTTCTTCCATTACTAGATAAACTTTGCTCATACCTCCCTGCCCCCATCTGAACCCAACACATACATATTTTGAGGTAAAAGGAATAGATAGTCTACTTCTTACTACATCAGATAATAACCTTGGTAACTCAGAAACTTTTTCTTTTCACTCAATTTGTCTATACCACCCTATCTAGATTTTAGTCACTATTTTCTATTGGCCTCCAGGGCTATTCTTGGTCTCTTCTTAAGGAGTTCAACATTTATATCACTCTCATCCTTTCTACCCCAACCCTTCACTCATTCTTGGAGACTTCAACATACATACTGATATCTACTCAAATACCCTTTCCTCTGAGTCCATCAACCTTCTCAACTATCACGATCAGCTCTTTTACTACTACATCACAAAGATTGTCATATCTTACTATAATTCATAAGTGTTCCACTTCCATGATTAAGAATTCTGATAGTCTTCTTTTTGATCACAACCCTCTCTCCTTCCATTTCTCCCCATGTGCCATTTCTCCTAAATTTGTTCTTTGTCCTTCCCCATGACCTTCCCATTCCTTAATATTCTCCCAATATATTCTTCTTCTTCTAGCATTACATTGTTCCCCTGTAAATATTTACTCTACAGTTAACCAGTTCAGCTTTACACTGTCTAGACTTAGGTGCTTCACCCCCTTGTCTTATCTAATACTTTGCCAAGTTCCAAACCCTAGTATTAGACTGCCCTGTCAGCCACCTTCTGCTCCTAATTGTAGGCTAAATAATCCTGGAGGAAGTCACACTTCCAAGTCAACTGAGTCCACTACAAATTTATGTCATTAGATCTCAACTGAACCCTCAATGCAAGAAAGCAATCCTATTCTTTCCTAGTCAATTCTTTATCAAACCCTCCAAAGCAGCTGTTTCAAATTTCTTCTTCGAGAGGCCTTTACAATTCTTTCAAACTCTTAATGACTTGATTTGTGGTTTTCTTGGCAAAGATACTGGAGTGGTTTGTCATTTCTTTTTCCTGCCCATTTTACAGATGAGGAAACTGAGGCAAACAGGGCTAAGTGACTAGTAACTGTCTGAGGACAAATTCGAACTCAGGTCTTCCTGGCTGCAGGCCCAGTGCTCTATCCACACTGTCCCACCTAGTTGCCCTCACTTGCAATGCCCCCTCCTAACTGTCCCAGCAGAGTACCTTACCTCCTACTTTATTTAAAATATAGATATCTTCCATTGTTAAATTCCATCTTCTTTCCAGTTCTATATCTAAAACTCCTTGATATTATCAACCATTCTTTCCTCCTTTGCTCTCACCTCTGATAAAGAAGTTGTTCCTCTCCTTGCCAAGGCTAATCTCTATACTTGTGTTTTTTATTCTGTCTCTTACTACCTCCTCTGCTAGTGTTTCCCATCTCCCATCTCCCCTTTCTAATCATCATTCTTTATCCAATGACCACTTACCTGCTGTTTACATACATACCTACTTAAAAAATCCCAAACCTTTTGCTTCTACAAGCTATTGTCTTATATTACTCCTCTCTTCTCTTCATCAAATTACTTTTAAAAATCCATCTATGTGGATAGAGCACCAGCCCTGGAGTCAGGAGTACCTGAGTTCAAATCTGGCCTCAGACACTTAACACTTACTGGCTGTGTGACCCTGGGCAAGTCACTTAACCCCAATTGCCTCACAAAAAAAATAATCCATCTATGCTAGTTGCCTCTACTTCCACACTTTCCATTCACTTCTTGCAATCTGACTTCCAACATGACCAATTCAACCTACATTTATTAAATATCTGTTATGTTCAAGGCACTATGCTAGGTGCTGGGAATTCAAAGATAAAAAGAATGTAGCCCCTACCATCAAGGAAATAATTGTATATATGGATAACCAAATACAATACACACACACACACACACACACACACACACACACAAAAATTTTCTTTTGTGGGAGAATAGTAAAAATTAGAGGAATCAGGAAAATCTTTGTGTAGGAATTGACACTTGTGCAATGGTATGGAAAATGATTCATTAAGTGAACTTTCAGGGCAAGGAACTTATTGTTTTTGTTTTTACTTTTCTTTTTGTCCCTAGAGCTTAGCACTGTGCCTGGCACATTGTTGTTTGTGGCTGTTGTTCACTTGTTTCAGTCATGTCTGACTCTTCTTGGCCCCATGTAGAGTTTTCTTGGCAAAGTTACTGGGGTGGTTTTGACATTCCTTTCTCCAGCTCATTTTACAGATGAGGAACTGATGAAAACAGGGTTAAGTGACTTTCCCAGGGTCACACAGCTAGTGAGTGTCTGAGGTTAGATTTGAACTCAAGAGGATGAGTCTTCCTGACTTCAAGACTGGCCCTCTATCCACTGTGCCACCTAACTACCCCATGCTTGGTACATAGTAAATACTTAATAAATGCTTGTTGACTGAATGACTAACCATGCTTCAATCATTTCTTCCTCTCTGGCCATCTCCTCCTCAGCACTGCTCTCCACTTTGCCCCTGAGCACTACTCATTTTTCCTCTCTCCCCCTCTATTTCTGGACCAGGAATCATGATCAAATGGTTCTATGATCAAATGACCTTCTCTTGAATGAACACATGAAAAAGTATTATTAAGCATTTTGCCTCAAGGTTTGTGCTAAGCACTTGCGATACAAATACAAAACCAAAGATAGTCCCTAGCATGAAGGAGCTTATCATTATTATTTTTATGGAACTGGAAGGAGGGAGGAGAGTACCCCCACCTACTAGGGAGAAGATGGAGAATCTGGAGGAGTCAACACAGGAGCTAAATAAGTATAGCTTGGCCTCTCTAGAAATGGCTGTCCAGGCTAGGGAGTCACTAGTCAAAAGAACAGGGGTCTCTCCTTAAGGAGAAAGATTCTCTAGGGTGAAAAGGGAGCTGTCCAGAAAGTGAGAAAGGAGTCTGAACCCATCTACGCACAGCGGCAGAGGTCATTTATCAGTTGAGTGATGGGATTCCAGGTCAAATTGTAAAGCATGAGGTGAAAAAAAAAGAAAACAAGGAGTATAGACAGCTTTTCTTAGGATTTAGGCTGAGAAAGGGAAATCTATGATATAGGATGGCAGCTTGAAGAGATTTGACCCAGAGATCCCCTAGGACTCCCAATCCGGGGCTCTTTCCACCAAGACTGAGAGTTAAAGTAAAACAATGAGAACCTTCTCTTCTCATCTCTTCTCATCTCATCAGGCATTTTCTCAAACTAGACAGCACAGGAGAACATGGGCCTGGTAGCATCATGCATAAGAAACAATGTTCCTGAGATACAATCAGTTCCAGCTTCTGAAGGAAACTAGCAGTAACTCCTACCTCCTCCTCTTCTGGCTTGTCAGCTTCAAAGGCAAGTGATCATACTTTCCAATCAAATTTTCAGAAGGGATGATCTCCACTGATAAAAAGAATGGCCCCATATATACCAAAATACTTATAGCAGCACTGTTTTTGTGGTAGCAAAGAATTGGAAACAAAGCAGATGGATGTCCATCAATTGGGGAATGGTTAAATTAAATTGTGGTACCTGAGTTGAAAGGAATATTACTGGGTTATTAGAAATGCTGAATGTGATAATTACAGATAATCATGGAAAAGACTTGCATGAACTCATGCAATGGAGGTAAACAGAACCAAGAAAATAACAGGCAAAATGACTGCAACAATGACAGTGGGAAGAACAAAGGCAAAGTAATCAAAAGTCAATGTTGAACCATCACACAATCAAGCTTGGCTCCAAATATGAGATATGAGAAGACATCTCTCCTTACTCCAATACAGGGGAAGGCAGAGATATAGTTTGGGGGCGTGGAATACCGAATATGTTATCAGACTTAAAAATTTTTTTTTAGTGTATTGTCTGGTGTTGATTTTCTCTTTTCCTTCTCTTTTTGCTTTAAAATTCTTCATTTAAGGGATGGCTCTTTGGGGAGGGGAAAGGAAAAGGAATAGAGGAAGAAATTTAGGCAATGTGAAAACAAAGGAGATAAATACAATTTTATTAAAAACAAAACCAAAAAAGGCTGACCTCATGTCTTCTGGGAAAACGAGGCTTGGAAGAAGAGTCCATGGTAAGAAGAGGTGAAGCCAATATTTGAATTTATGGAGTTTCTTACTCCCATTCACAGACATCAATTTTGTTCCCTCTATGCCTTGTAAAAAGGGGTCTTGGGTCCTGCTTTCACACTGTGACTAGAATGATAATCATAGTAACAGTGATAAAACAAAGTGCTTTGATTTTTGGAAGGTGGGAGAGAATGATGGAGAGAAACAGGACGTAAAGTTCCCTGTCAAAGTTATCTGTGGGTGGTTCTCCTGGCTATCAGGAGATCTGGGTGCCTGTGTGAAGGGGAGGAAGTCAGTTCTAATCTTCTTTAACCTGACAGGCAGATCAAGGCTGGGAGAGGTTGCCAAAGCCCCACTGCTCAAAGGGGAATGTCAGCATTCAGCCCACTTTATGTCTGGGGACAGATTTCAGCATGTGTTAGTTTTATATTGCCATTGGTTATTTTGGCTGCCAAGCACTGATTCCCTTTCTCCTGCCAAAAATTACATGCAAGAACTTTCTCCCTGGGGCAAGCACAAGTGGCAGCACATTTGTACCTGTACATGGGTACCAGGTGCTCCTTTCTTTTCCATGGACACTATGTGAGCATTCTTGCTGGTCTGATGAATTAGATACTGAATAAAGTTGTATGTATTATTGCTGAATGCTAATCCTTAAACTTAGGATTTGTTCATATTTTCTTTGCCATTTAGCTATGGACTCCATTAATTTATCTGAGGTTTTAGCTAGGCCTGATGGCTACCCTTTAACTTGGTTCTATTAAACTGGTTATATAGAATGGTGTGATTCTTTGTTTGTTTGGTGGTTTTTTTGGCCAGGCAATGAGGGTTAAGTGACTTCCCAAGGGTCACACAGCTTGTAAGTGTCAAGTGTCTGAGGCTGAATTTGAATTCAGGTTCTCCTGAATCTAGGGCTGGTGCTTTATTCACTGTGCCACCTAGCTGCCCCTACCCTTTAACTTGGATAGCAGTCTCAGAAGGGGGTGTTTGTCTTGGTCACAAGTGGGCCTGGGTAGAACTGTGAACAGGTAAAACCACTGGTGAGTTGGGAAAACAACTCAAGGGCATCATCTTCATATTTTTAGGGAAGTGTGTCATTAGTGGTGGGATGGCAAAGAATGCCAACTCCTCCGAGTCATAGAGTCACACAGTCTTAGGATATCAGAATTGGAAGGGACATCAAACTCATATGTGACCATTAGTAATCCAACCTTTATTTAACTGTCTCAAGGCATGGGGAACCTTCTCCCCTATTCCATTATTGAACAACTCTAATTGTTTTTTTTTCAGGAATTTTATATTTTATTTTTTCAAATTACATGTAAAAACAATTTTTGACTTTCACTTATTAAAATTTCTGAGTTCCAAATTCTCTCCCTCTCTTCCCTATTCCCTCTCTGAAACAGCAAGAACTTAGATCTTGATTATACATGTGCAGTCATGCAAAACATATTTCCATAATAACCATGTTACAAAAGAAAATATAGACCAAAAACAAAAAGTAAGTTAAAAAATATGCTTTGATCTGTATTCAGACTCTCTTGCTTCTTTCTCTGGAGGTGGATAGCATTTTTCGTCATGAATCCTTGAGAATTGTCTTGGATCATTGTATTGCTGAGGATAGCTAAGTAATTCACGACTGATCATATTTACAATATTGTTGTGACTGTGTGCAATGTTCTCCTGGTTCTGCTCACTTCACTTTGTATCAATTCATGTAAGTATCTATAGGTTTTTCTGAAGCCATCCTGATTGGTATTTCTTATAGCAAAGTAGTATTTCATCACAATCATATATTGCATCTTATTCAGCCATTTCCCAAGTGATGGACATCCCTTCCATTTCTTAATCTTTGTCACAACAAAAAGAACTACTATAAATAAATTTGTACACACTGGTCATTTTCCTTTTCTTTGATGTCTTTGAGATACAGACCTAGTATTGGTATTGCTGGGTCAAAGGGTATTCCAGTTTTATAACACTTTGGGCATAGTTCAAATTGTTCTCCAGAATGGTTGGATCAGTTCACAACTCCATCAGCAATGTCCCAATTTTTCCACATCTTCCCTAACATTTGTCATTTTCCTTTTCTGTCATATTAGCCAATCTGACAGGTGTGAGGTGATATTTCAGAGAACAACTCGAGTCTTTAAAACATTAAAATATTATGCCATGAATAAAGCCTAAATTTGCCTCTCTGAAACTTCTGTCCATTGCTTCTTGATTTGCCTTCCAGGGTTAAGCAGTAGAAGAAACCTATTCCTTCTTCCACATGACATCCCTTTATACTTAACATATACTTAATACTTAAAGACAACTCTCCCCTTTCCTCTAATTCTCCTTTCATCTTGTTTCTTCAACTTAACTTGGCACGACCTTGAGACCTTCCACAGTCTTCATTTCCCTCCTCTGGGTAATGTCCAGATTATCAGTGTCTTTCCTATAACGTGGGTACCAGAACAGAACACAATACTCTGTATATGTCTGAAAAGGTAAAGAACAGCAGATCTTTTGTGCCTCCAGTCCTGGATTCCATTCCTATTCCAAGTCATGTGACCCTAGACAAGTCTCCTAACTTCTTTCAGCCTTTTTATTATAATAATATTATATTCCATATAATATTCACCCTAAGATTGCATTACCATTTTTTCTGTTTCACTGTTGACTCAAATTAAGTTTTCAGCCCACTAAAACACACAGATTGTTTCCAGATGAGCTACTGTCTGGCTTTATCTCCCCCATCCTCCCTACATGTGGAGCTGATTTTTTTTCTAAGCCAAGTATAAAACTTTCTATTTATTCCAATTAAATTCCATCTTTTCGGATTTGGCCCAATATGCTAATCTAGCAAGATCTTTTTGTGTCCTGTTTCTGTCATCCATCACATTAATAATTATAGCCCCATTTATATAACACTGAAAGATTAGCAAAGCAATTCTCCTATATTATCTTATTTGATTCTCACAACAACCTTGTGAAATGGATGCCATTAAGGTCTCCATTGCACAGTAAGGGTACGGAGCCTGAGAGAGGTGAAGAGATTTGTCTAGGGTTACATGGTTAAGAGATATCTCAAGGGGCAGCTAGGTGGCGCAGTGGATAAGGCACCAGCCTTGTATTCAGGAGGACCTGAGTTCAAACCCAGCCTCAGACACTTACTAGCTGTGTGACCCTGGGCAAGTCACTTAACCCCCATTGCCCTGCAAAAAACAAAAAAAAAACAAATGCTGAAAAAGAGATATCTGAGACAGAATTTGCATTTGTTTCTTCCTGACTCCAAGACCAGCACTCTATACACTAAGCCGTGCTCATGTTGGCTGTCCTCTCAGCTCTTTGTGTCATCGGTAAATCCGATAAGCCTGCCATCTATGCCTTTTTTTTCAAGTCACTGGATAAAGATATATTAATATACACTGGACTTTAGTATGATGGCTCAGTGTATAAATTGCTGGGCCTGGAACAGGAAACATCTGAGTTCAAATCTGACCTCAGGTGCTTACTAGCTCTATGACCCTGGACAAGTCACATAACTCTGTTTGCCTTAGTTTCCTCATCTGTAAAATAAGATGGAGAAGGAAAGGGCAAACCACTCCAGTATCTTTGCCAAGAAAACCCCAAATGGGATCACAAAGAGTCAGACGTGACTGAAAACTGCTGAACAACAATTATGGACTTTAGAATTCCAGATTGGCTTACTACTTTGGTACAGAAATATATCTGATTCAGGCAATTATAATATATTTACTATGAGGTATCATCTCTCTTTATCTGCTGATTGAAACACTTTATTCCTCTCAAACTGATTAAGGACTTATTCCCATTTAGTTTACTCTTTAATTGATTCAAGTGAGCTATTTGGTCTTTCTATGATTACATTAATTGGGATACCAAGTAAAAACTCCACCTTTATATGAACCTATGATAGTATTTAAAATCTTATGCTAGAGTGTAATTTGCTTTCTTTAAAATGTGTTCACTTGAATTTTTAAAATTTTTATAAAATTTTATTCATTTTTTGGTGTCTACCAAAATTTTCTCCTCTTCACTACCATAGAGCCATCCCATATAACAAATAATATTTTTAAAGAAAAAAATAAAAAGAGAAAAAATCAGTAAAACCAATCAATACATCAAAAAAGTGTGAAAATATATGGTCCTCCCCGGCCAAAGAAGTGGAGTAAGTTGAGTGAGTGGTGGTATCTTCTTGTATCTATTTCTGGGGGCCATGCTTGTTCTTTGTAACTTCACAACATTCACTCCCCCCCCCCCCCCCGGGCAATAGGGTTAAGTGACTTACCCAGGGTCACACAGCTAGTAAGTGTCAAGTGTCTGAGGCTGGATTCGAACTCAGGTCCTCCTGAATCCAGGGCCGGTGCTTTATCCACTGTGCCACCTAGCTGCCCCATATGTATAGTCTTATAGGCTTTGCTTACTTTACTCATGTAAATCTTCCCATGCTTCTCTGAATTCACCATATTTGTCATTTCTTATAGCACAGTAATATTCAATTACATTCTGTATCCTCATTTGCTTTACTCCCTACTGCCTTCTTTGGGCCTCACAGGTCAATTGTCACCCAATTTATGGTGAGAAACCCAATTTAGAACTAATTATACCCTCCTTCCTCACTAACAGCAAATCTTCCCTGGGCCCCATTTCCTAAAATGAAAAAAAAGATTAAGAGACATTGAAATAAATTGTGGAATATGATTGTGATAGGATACTTTTGTGCTATAAGAAATGAAAAGAGGGGCAGCTAGGTGGCACAGTGGATAGAGCACCAGCCCTGAAGTCAGGAGGACCTGAGTTCAAATCCAACCTCAGACACTTAACACTTACTAGCTGTGTGACCCTGGGCAAGTCACTTAACCTCAATTGCCTCACCAAAAAAAAAAAAAAGAAATGAAAGAAATGAAAAGTAGGATGGTTTCAGAAAAACTTGGGAAGACATATTAATTCATGCAAAGTGAAGTGAGCAATACCATAAGGATGATCTACTGTGAAAGGCAAAGCTACTCTGATCAATGATCCAAGACAATTCCAATGGACCCATGATGAAAAAATCCTACGCTGCTCTAGAGAATGCAAATTGAAGCATTCTTTTTTTAAACTTTATTTTTCTTGTGTTTTTTTTTAAACATGTGCTTTCTTTTGTAATGTGGCTAATATGGAAATACATTTTACAAGACTTCACATGCATAATCAATGTCATATTGCTTGTTTTTCTCAAGGGGTGGGAAGGAAGGATAGAATTTGAAATTCAACATTTTAAAAATTCATTTAAAAGTATTTACATGTAATTGGGAAATGTTTAATGAAATAAAAATATATTGAAAAGACAAAAAGAGACATTGCAATAAAGAAACCGTTTTAACCTCAACCCAGTAGCCCTTCCAAATAACAATGGCTTTGCTAGCCAGAGATTTCTAAATGGCTGTTGTATGTAAGTAACAGCTATTAAACTGGCTATAGAATTCTAAGAGAGAGACAGAGACAGAGGGAGAGGGAGAAAGAGACAGAGAAAGACAGAGAGCGATAGAGAGGGAGAGGGAAAGGGAGAGAGAGAGAGAGAAAGAGAGACAGAGAGGGAGAGGGAAAGGGAGAGACAGAGACAGAGACAGAGACAGAGAGCAACAGAGAGGGAGAGGGAAAGGGAGAGAGAGACACAGAAAGAAAGACAGAAAGACAGAGACAGAGAGTGACAGAGAGGGAGAGGGAAAGGGAGAGAGACAGAGAGACAGAGAGACAGAGAGACAGGGAGAGAGAGGGAGAGAGAGAAACAGAGATAGTGAGACAGGGAGAGAGGGACAGAGAGGGAGAGAGGGAGGGAGAGCAGGGGAGAAGGACAGAGAGAGAGAGAGAGAGAGAGAGAGAGAGAGAGAGAGAGAGAGTGTGTGTGTGTGTGTGTGTGTGTGTGTGTATGTAAGACCTTTCTACCTCTTCTCCCAGTAACGCATCACATCTGGCTTCATTCTCTGGCCTATCTCCATGTGTACGCATCGTCCCTCCAGGAGAATGTGAGCTCCCTGAGGGGAGAGACTGTTTCATTTTCATCACTGTACCCTCATTGTCTGGTATGATGCCCACAGTAGCTACTTAATAAATGCTTTTTGAATGAATGGATCCAGAAAAACCTTGTTTACTTTTTTGGGACAAGTTTACCAGATAGTTAGATCAGGGGACCAGATGAAGAAGTAGATGAGACAATGAACAGGCTCAAGATATGGGTAGATGGCCTCTGATAGCTCATGAGCTGAGAGAGGAGAGACGAAAAAAGAAAAGAGGGGAAATGGTTGGGAGCTGTATTTCTATAGGAGACCTTCTTACAGGCTCTTTGTTTTAGGGCTTTGTCAGTCACCTAGCATTTATTCGGTCCTTACTATGTACCAGACACTGTGCTAAGCTTTGATTAGAATTTGCACACGGCTCAAATCCACCTGAGCAAGTAAACGAAAAGCATATTTCAGGAGAGAAATCAGGGGAAAATCTAAGAAAAGGAGCAAATAATCTGCTCTGAAGTAAAGCCCTCAAGGAGCCACTGAGAACAGAAGTTGCTATGCCAGTGAAGAGCTGACCTTGTCCAAATCTGACAAGATGTTGTTGTTCCGTTGTTCAGTTGTGTCCAACTCTGTGACCCCATGGACCGTAGCATTCCAGGCCCCCTGTCCATGAGGTTTTCTTGGCAAAGATGCTGGAGTGGTTTGCCATCTCCTTCTCCAGTGAATTCTCTTTTAACAGAGCTCTCCTCTATGCCCCGTCCATTTTGGGTAACCCTCATGGTTTCATTCAGCTATGGAAGTGCCTCCACCACAACCAGGCCGAGATCCAGAAGGGGCTGATAAGCTGTAGGAAGAGATAAACGAGAGAAAGAGGGAAAGGAAAAAAATGGCTGGAAGTTGGATTTCTCCAGAAAAACTTCTCATGACAATAACAGCTGAGGCAGCTCCTCTTTGTATTAAAGGTTTGGCAAGAACCTTCTAAGTGCTGATTAAATCCAGCTGAGCAAGCAAGCAGGTAGAGGCATATTACTAGAAGACTGCCAAGGAACAGCTACATGGGTCAGGTGGGCCTCCCTTCTGCAGGAGGGGGATAGTGTAGCCTTTCTTGACTCCAGCTAATCAGGGAGAACGAAGTGTTCCTTGAGAAAATGGAAGAGGTGCTTCCTAGGGAAAACAGAGAGGAAAAAACGTAGAGGAGAATCCTGACTTGGGGCCAGGAGATTAGTGGGTAGAAGAATGAGACACAGAAGAGGAAGAGATGAAGAGAAGCCAATGACATTTTAGAGCTATGTGTGAAGCTCTTCACATAAGAGGTGGTTGGAGGTGGATCTTTTAAGGTAAAAAAGCAGCTTTGGGAGCTCCAGGGAAAGATGATGTGGGTCCAGTTAGCACCCGGAAGAGTTGTCCAGTACTGCTCAAAGGAAGAAAAAATGAGTTGTTGCAGTAGGGGAGTCCCTGTTGAATATGGCCACCCCTGACGTAGCTATATATTGACACGATGAATAAGAAGGATATTTGCTATCTTCCTAGGGCGTGGGATGTGAGAGAGCCTCCCAATCCTTGTATATAATGAGAACTAGTATTTGTGAAGCACTTTATTTTATTTTTTATTTTTTGGTGAGGCCATTGGAGTTAAGTGACTTGCCCAGGGTCACACGGCTAGTAATTGTTAAGTGTCTGAGGCTGGATTTGAACTCAGGTCCCCCTGAATCCAAGGCTGGTGCTTTATCCACTGAGCCACCAAGCTGCCCCTAGGAGGACCTGAGTTCAAATCCGGCCTCAGACACTTGACACTTACTAGCTGTGTGACCCTGGGCAAGTCACTTAACCCTCATTGCCCCGCCCCCCCCCAAAAAAAAAGGGATTTGGACCGTTGGACCCTGATCAAAGAGTGAGCATATTTCACAAAGGTCAGCAAAGATGTCTTTACTTCAAGGATGCTTCCTAACAAGGACTTAAACTGATAATGGGGGGTGAGGGTGGGGATTGCCCACACATATTGCCAATCAATACCACATTCAATCCAGTTCAGTGAACATTTATTGAGCACTTACTGTATTTTAGGGATATAAAGACAAAAATAAACTAGTCCCTGACCTCATAATGCTTACATCCTGGATGGGTCACAACATATACACAGATGCATACAAAGTAATTTTGATTGGGGAGGGGAGGAAAGCACTAAAAACTAGGGCTAGTCAGGGAGGTCTAATATAGTAGAGAGCACTTGACCTGAGCTTTGAAGGGAGTTATAGATTCTAAGAAGTAGAGATGAGGAAGGGGGTATGTGGTGAGGCTCCAATGCAACAACACATGTAAAGTGCTTTGCAAACCTTCAAGTGCTATACAAATACCAGTTGTTATTATTATTATCATTATTGTTGTTATTGTTATTATTAATAGCCTCCAGTCTGGTAATGACTACATTATCTGAGCCTTGTACTCCTACTGAGCTCAATAAATGTTTACAGGGCTATACAAGGGTGTGCTAGTAAATGTTTAACAATTGATCTCTCTAGGAAAAAAATATATGCACACACTGTCAAGTGTAATTTGCATTATTAACACTTTCTTAAGTCTAGACAATAAAAAAGTAAATCAAGACCTGATTTGTAACTAATTCTGATTTCTGAGTAGTAAATACTCACACTGAAAAGTAAATACTCACTAAGTAGTAAATGCTCACACTTTAACAATCAGCTCTACCAAGCTAGCAAACCCATAGAAAGGAATGCATCCGAGGAATGAGCCCCATTTCTGCAAAGGCATGGAGATGGGAGGTAGAATTTTGTCAGTGAGTAATCTAGCTTGGCTAGAATGGAGAATTCCCCAAAATGAGTAACATACACGTACTAGAAAGGTAGGCCAGGGCCAGATTATGAAGGACTTTAAATGCCAAATAGGAAATCTGCATTTTAAACTAAAGGGAGTCACTGGAACTTCTTGAATAGGGAAATGACATTGTCAGGCCTGGGTTTTAGTGAGATAATTTTGATGGATAATAGATTTTAGAAGGGAGAGGCTTGAGACAGAGATTGATAAAGAAGTAATAGTGATCGTGTGAAGCAAGAAAGGTTCAGATGCAAGGAATTCTGTGAAGATATAGTAGATAAGACTTGGCAACTGATTGGATACAGCTCTTTTTTCTTTTCTTTTTTTTTTGTGGGGCAATGAGGGGGTTAAGTGACTTGCCCAGGGTCACACAGCTAGTAAGTGTCGAGTGTCTGAGTCTGGATTTGAACTCAGGTCCTCCTGAATCCAGGACTGGTGCTTTATCCACTGTGCCCCTTGGATGTAGTTCTTAACTGATTTTAATGGTGTTGATGAATTAATAAAAAAGACATATATAAACATGTGTGGTTTTCTAAGTTAATATGTGGCCCATAGAGATCCATATGTATGGTTTAGTGGCCCCCTTTTCTATTTGAGTTTGAGACCACTTCTCTACAAAGTGATGGAAAAATATTAATAATATGGGTTAAACTTAAATTTGTGTCCCATACACTTATTTTTCAGAGAACCAGTTGTTAAATAGTTACCAGCACATTGTTGTTGTTTGTCCTCCATTTTCAAAAGGGACCATGACATCAGGGTGATGTCATGACTTGGACTGAATTGGATTTAAGCGAGGGAGGGCTGTGCAAGGTCACCAACCTCACTCTCTCCTCCAGAGCCATCTGGGTCCAGTGGCAAGATATATATCAGGATGACTGGAGATAACCTCAGATGTTTGAGGCAATCAGGATTAAGTGACTTGCCCAGGGCCACACAGCTAGTAAATGTCTGAAGTGAAATTTGAACTCAGATCTTCCCAACTGTATGGCCAGTGCTCTATCCCCTGTGCCACTTGGAGACCCTGATTTCAAAAGAATGGCAGGTTCAGATGCCAAATTATGAGGGACTGAGAAGTGACGATAATATCTAACGTCCTTTCCATCTCTGAATCCTTTGGTACTATGTGGCTAGACTTCATATGAACGGGAGCTGGGGATTTTACTGGACTGTTATATCAACATGAGCAAACTGTGCTGTGAGCCCCAAAGACGCTAATGTGACATCCTCGGCATTTCTGGAAGCACAGTGTTCAGAATTAGAGTACTTACAGTCCTGTTGTTCTCTGCCCTGGCTCATGCAACAGCTGGGGTAATAGGTTTGTTTCTGAGCACCAAATTTTAGGAAAAACACTGATAAGCTAAAGCAAATATAGAGGAGTGTAACTAGGATGATAATGAGACTTGAAGTCACATTATATGAAAATTAGCCGAAGATACCAAGGGTGTTTAGCTTGGAGAAGGGAAAACTTAGCTATGTGTATGTTTTGGGAGGGACAAGCATGATAGTTATATTCAAATATTTGAAAGACTGTTCTGTAAAATAAAGATCAAACTTGTTTTCCTTGATTGCAGAGGAAGAACTAGGAGCAGTGGATTGAAATTAGAGAAAAAAAGATTTCTGTTCAACATCAGGAAAAACTTCTAAATTACTTTTTAATGATAATTCTATCATTCCTGTATAGGAAAAACAAAATCCAGGAAGAAATAACAGGAAGGAGAGTCCTACTCGAAATGACTTTAAAATGCATAAAATTCCCAGTAAGTCAATCTGCCAAGTGCCCCACACAAGGCAAGGATGAAACATAAACTTCTCTGTCTGGCCATTCACTACTCAGCCTTAAGCTAGCTTTCCATCTTTATGACACATCACTCTCCTTCCTCTACACTATGGTCAAAGCCAGAATGGCCTTCTTACTGTTTTGCAAACACAGCACTTCATCTTTGCATTGACTGTCCATCATGTCTAGAATTCCCTCCCTCCTTATCTCTGCCAATGGAATCCCTCTCTACTCACCTGAGATATCATCATCTGAATGAAGCCTTTTGTGATTCTCCCAACTGTTAGTGACTTCCCTCCCAAACTATACTCTAATTACTAGGCACATGCATCTATTAATTCATTTTACATTTGTACATGTGTATAGTTTTACATATACTTATATCCCCATTAGAATGAAAGTCTGTTGGCGCAGTTAGGTGGCACAGTAGATAGAGCATGGGCCCTGAAGTCAGGAGAACCTGCATTCAAATCCAGCCTCAGATACTTATTGGCTATGTGACCCTGGGCAAGCCACTTAACCCCCAAATAAAAAAATGAAAGCCTGTTGTAAATACGGATTGTTTCATTTTTTGTACTTATAACCCCATAGCCTAGTGAATTGTCTAGCTACAAAGAAGGTGCTTAATAAACACTGCTTGATTTCTTCTCTTCCCCTTCTTTCTTTTTCTTTTCTTTTTTTTGGTGGGGGGGTGAGGCAATTAGGGTTAAGTGACTTGCCCAGGATCACATAGCTAGTAAGAGTTAAGCGTCTGAGGCTGGATTTGAACTCAGGTCCTCCTGAATCCAGGGCCGGTGCTCTATCCACTGTGCCACCTAGCTGCCCCCCTCCCCCCGCCCTGCCCCTTATTTCTTTATGTGTAAGGCGGAACTACATGATCCTTAAATTCTCTTCTAGTCCTATGAACCTTCCTTTTAATTTGCTGTTTGTTGTGACCTTTGTTCTAACTAGCAGATGAACAGACTGCACCCAAACAGTTGACTCGGAAATGACTGCTATGTCTGTCATGGGTGATTTCCTGTCTGCTAAGGTCTTGACATGTCTTTTGGTGCATTCCCCTGCCCTCTGGTCCAGGACTTTATTCCCTACTGTGGTGGATAGGTCTGAAGGTCAAAATCTGTCAGTGTCTGGGTTGAAGGCTCTTCTTGGTAGCTAAGGAGAATTGCCTTTTTTTGTTGTTAGTTTTGGAGATTCTTCTCCGGGAATCTAGGAGTAGGAAACACAAATCCCCTTTCAGGGTTTGGGAGAATCTACTTTCCCTGTACTCAGACTCTTTCAATATACCTCTGATTAACTTGGCAGACCTAAGAAGAGACTACCCCCAGGGCCAAGGGTTTGGTTTGCACTTTTTAATTAAATTCCTTGAAAATTGTATTCCCCTCCCCCCCAACAGAGGTTTGAAGGTTAAAACCTACCATTGTCAATCTATACTATTTGCTATTTACTACATTGTGTATTGTGCATCTTTCACACATGGTGAGAAGTTTTTGGGGGGGATCTTGAGAGATGAATAATCTACACAAAGCACGTGTATCCTGCTTTTAATATTATACTATTGTCTTTAAATTTCCTCTCTAAATGTTTAAGTGGTATTATTGTTATTGAGTCATTTTCCAGATGTGTCTGACTCTTTTGACCCCATTTGGGGTTTTCTTGGCAAAAATACTTGAGTGGTTTATTATTTCCCTCTCCAGTTCATTTTACAGATGAGGAGGGGCACCCAGGTTGCACAGTGGATAGAGCACTGGTCCTGAAGTTGGAAGGACTTGACTTCAAATCTCACCTCAGACATGTGTGACCCTAAGCCAGTCACTTAACCCCAATTGCCTTAAAACATCGGGGCAATCTTCAGTCATCCTTATCTTACCACTGGACCCAGATGGCTCTGGAAGAGAGACTGAGGCTGGTAACTTTGCATAAGTCCTCCCACACTTAAATACAATTCAATGCAAGTCAGACATCACCCTGATGTCATGGTCCTCTTTGAAAATGAAGGACAAACAACAACAGATGAGGAACTGAGGCAAACAGGGTTAAGGGACTTGTTGGGAGTTACATAGCTAGTAAGTGCCTAAGGCTGTATTTGAACTTCCTGATTCCGGGTCCACCACTCTAGCCAGTGCTGCCTCCTAATATGTAAGTACTTCCCTGTAACAGGTGGGGCTATTGCCTTCTCAATGCCTCCCATTTGGGTAGTGTCAAGGTTGTCGATAACCTAATACACAAAAGCTATATTATTAAGGGAAGGAATTTCTGAGGTTACATACACAAATCTCATTTTAAAGTTGGACCTTGGTGTCTAAAGAAAAATTGAATAGTGAAACCTGACCCATTAGCATCCCAGAGAAAAAAACAAACCTATAGTTTTCAATGAAAATACAGTCTGAATATTATATGAAACTTTATCTTCCTGCCTCAAGGTTTCCTCCTTTAATTAAAATAAAGGGGTCTTTTTTTAAAAAATCAAAAGAAGGGGCAGCTAGATGGCACAGTGGATAGAGCACCGGCCCTGGAGTCAGGAGTACCTGAGTTCAAATCCGGCCTCAGACACTTAACACTTACTAGCTGTGTGACCCTGGGCAAGTCACTTAACCCCAATTGCCTCACTAAAAAAAAAAAATCAAAAGAAATAAGTATTACTTGAAATATGAAATTATCCATCAAAAGAAAACATATTTCTACTATTTCCTTCAGTGTTCTGTACATAAGTGAAATAATGACACTTTTTCGGAATTCGTGTGGGTGCATTTGTGATTCCATTATCTCTTTTCCTCCCCAACATATAGAATGATTGCAGTTTTAGGATCCAATACTTCACCAAAGTGCTATGGGCCACTCTTTCTTCTTGGACTTTTGCTCATCAAAGGTAAACGTGTTTATCCAGCCAGCAATACTGGTGACTTGTTGCTCAGGAAAATCAGCATTGAGAGAAATTCTGGGATTCAATGTGGTGGTTTTAATGTTTTCTTTCCATGATTGCACTAATCGGGTGTGAGATAAGGGGGGGGTCAAAGGTCCATTTTTTTCCACCTGCCATGTGTGCATAAGATGAAAATAAGCACAGATGCATTCAGGTGTACATTTCTCTGTATGGAGGGAGAGGCAGTAGAATTATTAAAAATCTGTGTTGTTTGGATGGAAGGGGCCTCGTAGGAGCCACAGTTACCAGCAGCTTGTGAAATGGAAAGGAGATGGGCCGTTTTTTGAAATCTACAGCCTAGTGGTCTATATATAAAACCATTATGGTTTTCCATAAAGGAAAGAGAAGTGTCTGCAGAGGATTAGGGAATTATGGAGAAGCCTGGGGGTGGGGAGGCATAGAAGGGAAGAGAAAAGAACATTTTGTTTGTGAATTCATTTTTTTCCTCCAAGAAGCAGAAACAGAGGGGAAGTTTAATAAATATTCAAAAAGAATATGCCAGTTTTTGAACTGGAAACCTAGCAGCTGCCAAGTTAATCCTGCAGAAATGTGTTGGAGAAGAAAACTGCATCCTTCTTAAGGAGAACCATTTGTTCTATGAGCTTTGTGAGGTGGAAATAGTTTTCCTAAAAAAACTGAGAGATAACTTTAAAAAGTAAATTTCTTTAGCTGATTTAATAAAGAATCCTTGAGAGCCCAGATGTTAGCCTCTGAAGGCACCATCAGCAAAATAAGACCTTTTAAAAATGATCATCCAGAGGAGCAAAATATTATCACCTTTTCCCCATGTGCAAAAATATCCTCACTTGAGTGAGAAAGCCCTTGCCCTAGAATAGTCCCCTCTGATTTGAGCCCTTCTCTAGTTTTTCTTTCCCTATTTTATTCTCCTGTTAGATAAGAGAGCATCGTCCCCATGACAACCCTGCCTGGTGATGGCCCCTTTCATTTTTGTGCTTTACATAATCCTGAGAATGGATCTGTTATCTGGTTAACACTTTCTTCCTTTTATTCCCAACTTTCCCCCTGCCTTTAATCCTAGCAGCATATCCTGAAAGAAACTTGCCACTTCAGAAGATTAGTTGTTGCAGATGTGATTTCCTATTATCAGCTGGTTGCATTTGGCTTTCTAATACCCAGTATTCAGTCATAGATTTTTTCTTAGGCATGCCCCACATTAAGCCAGGTAATGTGGGGAATCATCAGAAGTATAAATAGAGAACTGGAAGGAACCTCGGAGGCTCTTTAGCCCAACCCCCTTATTTTACAGATGAGGACACTGAGGCCTAGGGAGGCCCTAGGTAATACAGGTAATATCAGAGGGAGAATTTGAACCTAGGTCTTCTGGCAGAGCAAGTACTCTTCCTCTGTGCCATACTAACTCTGTACTGTTTCCTTTTCTAGCTGTTTGAGTCTAACAAGACTGAAACAGTTCACCGGTCTCTATTTTATTTAAACTTTGCTCTTCCAAAGTTCACATAATCCAAAATGGCGGTCAGTTACATAAACACAGAGTCTTAGGAATCTGGAGTTTGCCTCAATTAAGAAAACTGAGAGAATCGACTTTCCATAATGTCATTCAGTTACTCAATAAGCATTTTAAAAGTGCCTACTATGTACTAAGCCTTAGGGGATAGGAAGAAAGACAAAAGACAATCTCTGGCCTTAAAGAGCTCGCAGTCTGATTGAAGGACTAACAATCAAATGGAGGGGATATGAAAAGATGATTTCCCATTCAAGCTTTGGGGGTGGGATAATGTGAGCTCCTTGAGGGGAGGTCCCATTTTTGCATTTCTTTGTCTCCCTGGTGTTTACCCTAGTGGCAGATGCTGAGGAGGACAGGGTGGACATGGGTTGGAGAGAGACCTACTGGCAAAGTATCTTGGCCCAATGTTCCTTGAACATGAAAGGCTCTACCTGCCGTATAAATGAAAATATGTCCTATCAGTCCAAACAGCACCAAGTGACCCAGCTTCTTTCTTCCATTTTATCAATAGAACAACAGGTTCAATTGCTGCTATTAAGTCCCAGACTTCCATAGTGATCCTGCCCCTTCTATGAAGAAAAAAGAAACCATAAAGCCAACAACATAATGATTTTATGGATATGGCATATGACAGATAAGCCTTGGAAGGAATATTCTTATTGAAGTGAGAATCAGGCCACTGTGTTGAAGGGCAGGCATAGCTCTTATCTGTGTCTCCTGATTTAGACTGTGATCAGGCAAAGCAGTCGTTGATTTGGTATATTTCCCTAATGCCCACATTTTGCATCCTCCCAGGAACTCTAATATACTAGATATAGTGAGGTCTCCTCTTCCTGTCTGCCTATTAAGGGTTATTGAGCTTAATGAATCTCTCTTGTTGAACCATACCCAATTTTCTAGTCTTTACTCAGGCACCCTCCTGGGATTTGAGGGGTCAAAGAAAGGACTGTGGAATCCAGCCCATTAGTTGGTTGGCTAACCTCAGATTCCCTTTAAGGGTCATGGGATCCTAGATCAAGAGCGGGAAGGGCCTTTTGAGGTCAGCTAGTCCAACCCCCTCATTTTACAGAAGAGGAAAGCAAGACCCAGAGAAGGGGTGACTCACCCAAGATGGACCCAGACAGAACTCAAACCCAAATCATCTGACTTCCAATCCAGGTCTTTTTTCTGCATTCCCTAAAACATGTGACATGCCACCACCATTCCCAAGTGACTCAACAGCATATACCTTAGTTTACTTACAGAACATCAAGAGCCAGTGAATGTTGCAAAACAATGGCAGGGCTCAGCTGTTTCACAGTGTATTAAGGAGCAAAGGTGAGCATAGGAAGGGGAGAAGAGTAGGGAAGGAGAATATGACCTAAAAGCACAAATAAATCAATATCTCAGTTTCTTTCTGATTTTATCACTTTATTCTCCCAATCCCTTAGCTTTTACCCAGGCCATCTACCTCTAACTCTTTTAAAGCTGAGAATGAGCTCTGAGCATTGAATGAGGATGGAAGAGGAGGAGGAGGGGGGACTGGATATAGTTAGGGTAGTTTGTCCACAAAGCAGACATAGGACTTTGGATCATTAAGACTTGCCTGAATTTTAATCAGTGCCTTATTTTCATCCTCTTCCTAACATCCTAACATTTAACCAAGAGAATTCTTTCCAAGCAAAAATGGAATGTTTTCAAATAAATGCCTCAGACATGCATATCACAACTTGTTTGAGGGCAATGGATATCTCTGTAGGTAGTCCTGGTTTGCTTACAGTAATTACTACTTTTGAATTCAAAAGCTAAAGGGAAGGTCTTATTTACTTCTGTCTCTGACCCACAATATTGCTCAGGACATCAAAGGAGAAAGCTGTTCTTTTGTCTACTTCTGTCCAGTGAGGTAATCTGACCCTTGGCTTTTGCTATTGGGACAAGATCTTTCAAAATACTTGAGAAAGGGTCAGGGCCCGTGTCCTTACTCAGTCCCTATTTAAAGAAATTTAACTGGAAACCAACCAGCTTTTTAACTAGATGTCTGTTTTAATGGTTTCCTGTGGATTCTGTCTGTCCTGTATTTACAATCTATTTAAGCTCTTTAATGAAGAGAGAAAATTCTAGGCCTAAGGAACATGCTTACTTTCTTCAAACAAGACCCCCTACCCCACACCCCAGAGCAATCTTCAAAGCTTCTGCTTTTCCCAGTTAATATATCTAATTTGGTGACCCTTTGAATGGACTGAATTGAAGTACAGATGTTCCTAATTTTAGGATGACAAAAGATGGGAATTGTCAATGCTGGAGGGATTGTGTAAAGACTGGCACACTAATACAATATTGGCCTGGCTGTTCTGGAATTATTCTAAGAAAGTTACTAAAAGATCTGTATCCTTGCTTTGACCCAGAGAGCCCACTGCAAGGTGTATGCTCCATGGAAGTTAAATATGGGGTGGAGGGAGAGAGAAAGAATTCGTTAATTTAACTTGTTTCATAGAATTTTTAGCTTTTGGTCTTGAAGAAGACGGAAAGAAATCCCTTTATAGAACCTGGTGTACAGAAGCTGGAACAACTTAAGGAATTTTGGTCTGGAGGACAAACATATTTTCATAGCTGGACCCACTGGTAAAACGTGCCCTTGAACTTGCTGGGTTCTATCCAACCTGCAAATATTCTGAGCAAAGATAAAAGAGTACAGCTGAATTTGGGGTGAGGAGGGGCTTCAAGCATGGTGTCAAGAATTCCTCAGGCAGGGGAGAAATTCCTGTGGTCTAGGAAAGGGTTGGGGTCAAGATAATAGAGATGAAGTTAAGGGGATGGGCATGGTAGGTAGAGTAGAAAGAACACTTCACTTGGAATTAAATGGTCTGGGTTTGAAATCTTTGCCTCATGACCATGGACAAGATATTTAATTTTCTAGGCATTTCTCTCCCCACTGATAAAATAAAGGGGGGAGAGGAGGTTGGATGATCTCTAAAAGTTCTTCCACTCATATTCAATAAGAGGCAATCTTATAGTCTGAAAAGGATCACAAAAAGCTATAAAAATATTACCCATTATTTGAGGACTGCATATCACTTCAACTGCTAACTCCACAAATGCTTTCAATTGGGTTTCTTTTTTTTTTAAATAATAAACATTTTATTTAAAGTTCTGAGTTCCAAATTCTATTCCTCTTTCCCTCTCTCCCTCCTCCCTCCCTGAGGCAGTAAGCTATCTCAATTGGGTTTCTTAGACAATTTCTTTTCCAGCTAAAAACATTTCTATTTCCATAATGAAAAGTAATGGGAAAAATGGGACTTTACTGAATTTTATTTTTGTTAACTTTGCTAGACCATATGTAGCAGGGAACAACTGTAAAATTAATTTTGAACAAAAAGTAGACAGAAAATTGAAAAAAAAGGTGTTTGTTACTAACTAACTATGTGGCCTTGGGTCAATCATTTTCCTTTTCTAAATCCCACAGGAGAGGGATTGAGATTATAGGTTCATAGATTTAGAACTGGAAGGAACCTAAGGAAGTAATTTAGGCCAAACCCTTAAATGACTTGCTCGAGGTCATCCAAGTAATAAGTGGCAGAGCCAGAAATCAAACCCAGGTCCACTGACCCCAAAGGTCCAAATCTCGTGGCATGTAGTCACTGAAATGCATCGATCCAGAGGAAACCGCTGGGGAAGAAGAGTTATCGTGGAGGAAAAGTCATTGTCGAAATTGGACACGTCTCCATTTTCTTTCTGTTATTAATCTGTTTTGTAAACATGTGAGACCAACTGTACATTCCAGCTGTGGCCACCCGAGGTCAGACTGTTTGGGGGGAAGGGAGGGAGCAAAGTGGTGTGTTTTGCTTCTAGCCTGTGGCAGACCTCTTACGGTTCTTATAACAGAGTAGGGTGATTTTGCTGTGGAAAGGTAGCAAGGAGAGGAGGTGGCAGGACAATTGGGTTATGCTACAAAACCTCACCAATGGAATTTTCAGATCAGCATATCCTCTCAACCCCCATGCGTATAAATGATGCTGGTAACCTCTCTCCCTACTTGCTACAAGATTCTTCCCCCAGCCTCCAGGGATCTTTCTGAGTTCCATTGCATCTAACTCCACAGCTCCTTCCTTATTTAAATTCATAGAATAAAGGAGAGTATAAAGGGAATTCCCCCAAACCTGGGCACCTTTTTATGAATGAAATCTTTACCTTTGTATAACTGAAAGAACAGGTTCCAAAAAAAAAAAAAAGGAAAGATAACTGTTTCCGTATAGAAATGAATTTGTGATGACAAAGGAGATTACATCTGTTTGAGTCCAGTTCTACCTTTAAGAGACTAGATAATTTATGTGGTCAGATCCATGCTTATCAATTAATTTTACTTTTAAGGACTCAGGGTGGCTCAAAGGATGACATGAGCTCTGCCAGTTTAAAAGACCCAACCACAAAATGGTGGGTTTTAAGAAACTCTTGTATATTTTGCTGCAAAAATAACTGCTCCTATTTGTTTAGCACTTTAAGGTTCATAAATCCCTTGCTTCATAACATTCTAAGATAGGTAGTAGAAGTATTATTATCTCTATTTTACAAATGTTTCAGAGAAGGGGGACAACTTGCTTGTAATCCCATAAATAAGAAATGTTGGGTCCAGGACTGGAATCTGGGTATTCTAATTGGTATTTGCTTTGTTGTGGGAGCTAGAATCTTTTGGTTTCCAGTTATATATATTATAGAAACCAAAGTAGACTTACCAAGTTTTTGTTTTTGTTTATCTGGACCTGTGATTTCATCAGTGAAGGGCAGTGGCTCTCAAAGGGCAGTCTCCAGACTCCTGGGGTCTCCCTCCCACCCTTTCTGAGACATTGCTTCTTTCTGAGGTAGCTAAATGGCACAGTGTGTAGAGCACTGGGCCTGCCAGTCAGGAAAATCTGAATCTGAATCCAGCCTTAGACATCTACTGTGTGCTGTGTGACCCTGGGGAAATCCCTTACTCTTAAGGGGTTTGCTTCAGTTTCCTCAAATGTAAAATGAGGATAATGATTCCTTCAAAGATTTGTTGTGAAGATAGAATGAGGTAATATTCATAAAGTGTTTAGCACAGTGCCTGGAACATAGTAGGCACTAGATAAATGCTTATTTCCCTCTTCCCTTTCAAGGGGTAGTCTGTGAGGTCAAAACTATTTTCATAATAATACTAAGACATTATTTACCTATTAAAATACTCCTCCCTTTCCTAAAGGCATGGTGTTGAGGCCAGATTTTCTATGTCTAATTCAATCAAAACAATATATAGTAACAGATTAAAAGCAGAAGTAAATAGGAGAAGCCAGCTGTGTTCTATTAAACCAGACATTAAAGAGATTTGCTAAAATATATAAAACAATGACACTTTTCTCACTGCTTTAAAAAAATTTTGGAATATATAGTTATTTTTCATTAAAATATTTATGTTAACATATAATTGGTTTATTATTTTTTTTAAATTAATTTTTTTTTTGGTAAGGCAATTGGGGTTAAGTGACTTGCCCAGGGTCACACAGCTAGTAAGTGTGTTAAGTGTCTGAGGCCGGATTTGAACTCAGATACTCCTGAATCCAGGGCCAGTACTTTATCCACTGAGCCACCTAGCTGCCCCTAAAATTAATTTTTAAAAATTTTATCTGTCTTAATTTTGAATATGGTAAAAATCCATGGCTGTAACCCATGCAAACAAGTTTTTTGGGGTCCTCAATAATTTTAAGAGTGAAAAGTGGGCCTTAATAATTTATAAAGGTATAATCATAATTCTTAAGAGTATAAAGGGATCTTGAGACCAAAAAGTTTGAGAACTGCTGCTGTTTCATCTGGGGATGAAACTTATTCCAGAATCAAAGAAGATGGCAACTTTGAATCTGTTTTACAGAGTTACCTGGGGCCCCTAAGCCGACTTGCTTTGAGTCAAAGGGACAGCACATCAGGGGCATGACTTGGGCTCAAATAATCCTGCCTCCTAAAAGTAGCCTCTTTCTTCATTAGGCCCTGCTGTTATTGGGTGTGAGTGACAGCAGCAATAATTATATCAATAACTTGCACACCATTAAGACAATTTGTGGTAGAATGCCAAGTAAGGTGACTGCAACAAGAATTTCTTTGCAAAGCTGGAGAATGGTAAAGCCAGATAATATTCTTCATATTAGCATATTTACATATGCAGGTTTTTAACCAACAAATGGTAGTAACTGTGCAGCCTGTCACTGCCAGTTGAAAAAAAATTGGCTCCTACCAAATATTTAGAGAGATGAAATGACCAGAATTATACTCCAGACGATTGCTATCCTTCATAAATGATATACATTTCTCACTGAAATGCACACTATTCAGTCTAGTCAAAATGACCTTTTTATTATTTTTCATATACAGACCTCCATCTCCCCTCTCCATGCCTTTGCCCTGGCTGTCTCCCACACCTATCATGCATTCCTTCCTCACCTTCACCTTTTACAAACGTTCCCCAGTTTTCTTTGTGGCTCAACTGAAATGCTACTTTCTATATGAAGTTTTTCTTAATCCTCCCAATTAATAGTAGCTTACTCCTCAAATGATCTTGTATCTCTGTTCTGTATACTTATTAAATTCATATTGCTTTCCCCAGTTTTTTTGTCAACAGGGATGGTTGTTTTTTTTTTAATTGTCTTCCCAGCTCATAGCTGGCACATAGAAGCTGCTTAATAAATACTTGATTCATAAGTTAACAGATGACAAATCCCATTGCCTACATACGAACATTTTAAATTTCCTTGATAATTCAACAAACTGAGAACTGCACTATCATTAGCAAAATTTGCCCACAATTGCCCAAATGTAACACTGACCCATAAAAATTTAAGAATGTTATAAAAGATATTGCCATACCAAATACTCATAACCTCCAACTTAAGTTAAATTTGAAGCTCTCAAAATAGAGAGACCTAGAAAGAAATCAAAATCTGTTAGAATAGAATTAAGTATATATCAGCACTGTAGTCCTATCCACTTCTGGAATTGTTCCAAAGACACTTGCAGTGAGCCTGTAGAAAATGAGCTGACATCCCAATGGTTTTATTCAATTACAAAAAGCAATCATCTCACCCAACTGCACAACAGTCTGCTGAACAATTATTTTTAACAAACATTTATTAAGCACCTACTATGTGGCAGGCACTGTGCTAAGAACTTTACAAATATTTCATTTGATCCCCACAACAACCCTTTGAGTCAGATGTTGTTATTATCCCTATTTGACAGATAAGGAAACAGAGGTAGACAGAGGTTAAGTGACTTGCCCAGGGTGACACAGTTGGTAAGTGTCTGAGGCTGGATCTGAGCTCAGATCTTTCTGACTGAAGGCCCTGTGTTCCATTCACCGAGCCACCTAGCTTCTTCTGAAATAAAAGCATAGTCAAGGGGCAGCTAGGTGGTGCAGTGGATAGAGTACCAGCTCTGGAGTCAGGAGGACCTGAGTTCAAATTTGGCCTCAGACACTTAACACCCACTAGCTGTGTAACCCTGGGCAAGTCACTTAACCCCAATTGCCTCACCAAAAAAAAAAAAAAAAGCAATGTGTAAAAGCATAATCAAAGCATAAAATCTGTTCTAGGACCATTTCTAACTGAACTTCATCAAATATAAGATGAGAAGAAAGGGAACAGTAATCATAAAACATCCCTCCTCCCAAATCTATAAACATTTATAAGAAAACTATATATATATTTTTTGAGAAACAGAAAGAGTCTGTTTGTCAAAATGTCCCATGGGGTATAAAGCAAGATGGTCAGATTCAGAAAGAAACAGGAAATACATAAGGCTCCCTGTGGGCCATATATTGACTTAGAAAAGCTGTATGTGAATATTATTTGTTTGTTTTATTTTTATGTATTTGGCTAAATATTTCCTGATTATCTTTTCCTCTGGTTTAGGGTGCCCTTGGAAATGTTGTGAGCCACACATGGGGTTTGCAGGTGTCTTGTGTGACACCTTTTGTGTAAAGAGCCTCTATTGATAATTATCAAATAAACCTGAAAGTTCCCCAACATTTCTAACACCTTTATTGATTGATCATCATGAGGCTTTTGACTGAGTTCTGTGCTCATGGCTTCTGTATGGCAAATATATATGACAGACTCTAAAATAGCAACAGTGCTAGAGCGGTTGATGTTCTCTATGGGAAGCATGCCACCAACACAATTATGTCAGGAACAACTGATATGAAATGTGGCATTTTCCAGGGAGACAATTTAAGCTTATTATGATTTTGCCTATCCTTAAGCCAGTGATCATCCTTCTTGAAGAGACCTGAATATTGTTTCAAGTCAAAGAGGAAGCTAGATAGTGCAGTAGATAGAGAGATGGGCCTATCAAAGTGACCTGAGTTCAAATTCAGTCTCGGACACTTACTTGCCGTGTAATCTTAGGCAAGTTACTTAATTTCTCTCTCTCTCTCTCTCTCTCTCTCTCTCTCTCTCTCTCTCTCTCTCTCTCTCTCTCTCTCTCTTTTTCTTGATGAAGCAATTGGGGTTAAGTGACTTGCCTAGGGTCACACAGCTAATAAGTGTCAATGTTCTGAGGCTGGATTTGAACTCAGGTATTCCTGACTCCAGGGCCGGTGCTCTATCCACTGTGCCACCTAGCTGCCCCTAAGTTACTTAATTTCTTTCTGCTTCAGTTTCCTCAATTATAAAATGAGGATGAGAATAGCACTTACCTCCCAGGACAGTTGTGAGGATCAAATGAGACACTATTTGTAAAACACTAAATATAGTTCTGGCATACTGTAAGTATTTAAGTGATGCTTATTCTCTCCCTCCAAAGAGCGAATCTTACAAAAACATTGTATTAATCACTTGTACATGGATGACTTCAAGTCACATGGCTCCACCGAAACCTATGTTAAACAATTTCATTTCATGGAAACTTTCTCCAGTGATATTTTTTAAAATGCCATTTTGATTAGAGAAACATGAATTTTTATATGGTTAGGAAAGATAGAGACTAAAGGCTTTGAGCTGGAATTTGGAGGTCAAATAGAACCAATGTATGAAGGTGATATTTCCAAATACCAGGGTCTTCCCCAGGCAAAACACACTGAGCATAAAGTTATCAAGGAAAAATCTGTGTTTGTATATATCAAGAGCCTCATTGGCATCCTGAATTCAAAGCTCAAAAGGAAGAACACATTTAAGGTAATTAACACCTTTAAAATATACGTGTTTCAAAATACAGTTTTAGCCCGATGAAGTGGGTGACCACAGACTTAGAAAGTATCCAAATAAGTTAGTACAATAAATGTTAACACATGGCCCATCTCCCCAAGATAACTACAGAAAGAGTAATACTTTCTTATTAAAAGGACTTAATTAGTTTTGCTTGTCCAAAAGATTTATAGATGTACTCATATCACATGAAAAACAAGTTAAAAACTTACAGAAATATTTTTGCAATAAACAGACATTGTTTTAGGGAGTAATAGTAGAGGCTGACAATTGGTGCATTACACTGAGTTATTTCAAATGTGGTGGAGACTGATTTAATTCCGGGTGAAGCCTATAAAACAACTGAGATCCTAGAGTAGGATCAAACAGCTCTCCATAGGTCATATCCTCATTAATTCAACCAACAACATTGATAGAGAAGCACTGAACAAATGGTTTAGTCATATGGATTTGTTTACTGAAATAGAATTTTATGAAAGCAACATAAGACCAAATCACTGCAACCAGGGATTACAGATATTTCATTCTTTTTTTTTTTTTTTTTTTTTGGTGGGGCAATGAGGGTTAAGTGACTTGCCCAGGGTCACACAGCTACTAAGTGTCAAGTGTCTGAAGCTGGATTTGAACTCAGGTCCTCCTGAATCCAGGGCTGGTGGTTTATCCACTGAGCCACCTAGCTACCCTAGAAAGTTAATTCTTTTTTTTTTTTTTTTAGTGAGGCAATTGGGGTTAAGTGACTTGGCCAGAGTCACACAGCTAGTAAGTGTTATGTGTCTGAGGCCGGATTTGAACTCAGTTACTCCTGACTCCAGGGCCGGTGCTCTATGCACTGCGCCACCCAGCTGCCCCAGAAAGTTAATTCTTAAGGAGCTCAGACTTAGCAATGCAGATTTTAGAAAGAAATGGTAGAAACTTGTAGGTTGCAGAAATTTAGCACTCATCAAACAACCTAGAATGACAGAACCAAATGGTAATAATTGCACACCACAAGCTCTCTATCCTTTTTAAACCGGCAGGTGACAAATTCCCCTATTACAAATGTAGATTCCCAAATATCCTTGAGAATTCAATAAACAATCTGTACTAGAATTTGAGTACTATAACAGACAACACTGTTATCCAGAATTGCCTGGATATAACACTGACATATAAAGATTTAAATACATTGTTGTTTTTTTGAAAAATTTTTTTTCATTTCAATAAATATTTCCTAGTTAAATGCAAAAAAATTTTAGCATTCATTTAAAAAAATTTTAAGTTGCAAATTGTCTCCCTTGCTCCAGCCCCTCTTCCCTCATAGGGAAGACAAGCAATTTGATATCAATTATACATATGAAGTCATGCAAAATATTTCCATATTAGCCATGTTGCAAAAGAAAGCACAAACAGAATAACAATAAAAATTTTTAAAGCTTTTAAAAATTATGCTTCAATCTATATTCAGAGTTCATCCAGTTCTCTCCCTGAAGGTAGATAGTATTTTTCATCATGGATCCTTCAGAAGTGTCTTGAATCGTTGTCTTTATCAGAATAGCTAAGTCATGCACAGTTGGTCATCCTGACAATATCGTTGTTACTATGTACAATGTTCTCCTCGTTCCGTACACTTTACTTTGCACCAGTTCATGTAAGTCTTTCTAGGTTTTTTTGAGAGTATTCTGCTTGTCATTTAATATAGCATAATAATATCCCATCACAATCATCTACCATAACTTGTTTAGCCATTTCCCAACTGATATTTCTAATTTTTTGCAACCACAAAGAAAGCTGTTATAAATATTTTTGTACAAACAGGCCTTTTCCTTTTTCTTGATCTCTTGGAGATACAGACTTGGTAGTGATATTGCTGGGTCAAAGGGTATACACAGTTTTCTAGACCTTTGGAAGTTCTATATTGTTCTCCAGAATGATCAGACTAATTCACAACTCCACCGATAGTGCAATAGTATGCCAATTTTTCCACACCCCCTCGAGTGTTTTTTTTTTTCTTTTCTGTCAGGATAACCATGATAGATGTGAGGTGGTTTCTCAGAGTTGTTTTAATTTTCATTTCTCTAATCAGTGGTTAGTAGTGATTTGGAGCGCTTTTTCATGTGACTATTAATAACTGATTTATTCTGAAAACTGCCTGTTCATATCCTTTCACCATTTATCAACTAGAAAATGGCTCACATTTGTATAAATTGGCTCATATTTTTATAAATTCCCTATATATTTAAGAAATAAAACCTTTTTCAGAGAACCTTTCTGTAAACTTTCATCCTCATTTCCCATATTCCCTCTAATTTGGACTTAATTAGTTTTGCTTGTCCAAAAGTTTTTTAATTTCATGTAATCAAAATTATCTATTTTACCGCCTGTAATCCCCTCCATTTCTTATTTGGTCATAAATATTTTATTTATCCATGGACCTGACAGGTACATTTTTCTATACACTCCTATGTCTAGATAATTTGCCCATTTTGACCTTATGTTGGTATTGTAAGATACTGGTCCATACCTAGTTTCTGCCTACTTGCTTTCCAGTTTTTCTGGAAATTTTTGTCAGGTGGTGAGTTCTTATCCCAATAGTTTGAATCCTTGAGTTTATCAAACACTAGATTACTATGGTCATTTCCTACTGTGTATTGTGTACTTAATCTATTCCACTGATCCACCACTCTATTTCTTAGCCAGTACCAGATTGTTTTAATTATTTCTTTATAAAATAGTTTGAAATCTGAACTGCTGACCACTTTCCTTCACATTTCTTCTCATTCTTCTCATCTTCTATTCTATAGAGCTCAGATAGAAATGGTCCAGAGACAAGTCACTCTCCTCCTGTTTTTATTTTTGTGTTTAATGTTTGGTGGATTAATACATAGATTATAATTATAACTTACAATTACATAGCAATGAAGTTTTACAAAATGCCTTACATACATTATCTCACTGGAACCTCTGTCCCATAACTTTTTAGAATATATACTTATAGCTACCTTTGTAATTCAAGCAAAACCTTTTGGTTTCATAGATCTAGCTCAAGATATATATAAAAACATGAATGCAAATATGGAGAAATCATTTTCAAAGGTTTACACTGCCCAGTAGAGTCATAATGCCAATAGGGAATATCTGCTTATAATTTGAAATTTAGTTTGCATGAGGGTGGTGCAATGGATAGAGTTCTGGCCCAGAGTCAGGAAGACTCATCTTCTGAGTTCAAATCTGGCCTTAAACACTTACTAGCTGTGTGACCATAAGCAAGCCACTTAATCCTATTTGCCTAAGTTTCATCAACTGTAAAATGAGCTGGAGAAGGAAATGGAAAACCACTCCAGTATCTTTGCCAAGAAAACCCCAAATGGGGTCATGAAGAGTCAGACAAGACTGAAAAATGACTGAACAACAACAGTTTGCACGACCTAATTTCTATCTGACCAGGTGCCAAGATCTACTTTGTATAGACTATGAATAATCATAATAGTTTACATTTATATATCCCTTTAAAGGTGTATAAAGCATTTTACAAATGTTATTGCATTTTATCTTCACAATAACCTTGTACGGCCAGTGCGATTATTATCCTCATTTTAGAACTGAGGATACTTAGAGCGAGAGAGATAAGTGGCTTGTCCAGCATCACAGAGCTAGTAAGTGTCTGAGCAGAGGTTTAAACTCATTTCATGTCTTCTTGACTCTAGGTCCAGCACTCTAACCATTGTACCACCTAGCTGCCTATAATAATATCTAAAAATTTTATCTGGTATTTTAAGGTTTGCAAAGCACTTAAAAATATTATATTATTTAGTCCTCACAATAACCATGGAGCAATTATTATCTCCATTTTACAGATGAGGGAAGTGAAGCAAACATAAATTAAATGACTTGCCCAGGATCACATAGTTAGTAAGTGTCTGAGGTCGGATTTGAACTCAGGTCCTCCTGACTCCAGGGCCATTGCTCTATCCACTACACCACCTAGCTGCCCCTCAGTTACTTTTCTATTTGGAAAATTTGAGCCCTAGGAACACTTGCCATTGACAGGAGTATGGATTTCTCACCATAAGTTAGATGAAAATTAAACTAAGGGAGTCAAAGGAGATAATAGAAGGGAGTATAGTTGAAAGAGTAGATAACATCTTAGCCTGCTTATTTGCCACTTTCTGTGGTACTGCCTATGATGGAGTGGTTCATAGCTATTGGCTGAAAGAGCTAGATAAAAAAAGCTATAATCACCTTGTATGAGAGATTGCTAGCAACAATAGATCCACCAGTGGATGATGGAGGTGGCTAAAAGAACTGTCTTGGGGCAGCTAGGTGGCACAGTGGATAGAGCACCAGCCCTGGAGTCAGGAGGACCTGAGTTCAAATCCGGTCTCAGACACTTGACACTTACTAGCTGTGTGACCCTGGGCAAGTCACTTAACCCCAATTGCCTCACTAAAAAACAAAAACAAAAACAAAAACAAATAAAAGAACTAACAGAACCATAATCTTTCCTTATTGGGAAGAGGCTTACTAACCACAGCATTTCTCAGTAGATGATGGACAGAGCCAATGAATAAGTATTTTTCAAGACCTTACTATTGTGGTATATATTGGTGATACAAAAAAAGGCAAAAACATTGTTCTTTTTCTAAAGAGCTCACATGCTAATGGGAGAGACACATGTAAATAACTATGCACATACAAAATATACAGTATAAATGGAAAGTAATCTCAGAGGTTAGCTACTAGCAATAGGAGAGAGACTGGGAAATAGTTTTAGGTGGTAAGGATTTCCACCCTTGAGTTCATATAGTTCTCTTTTTAAAAATATATTTCTAATGCATTTATCATGTAATATTGTATTATAATTATCTGTACCTGTGTATTTCCTCCCCTATTAGGCAGTAAGTTCCCTGAGGGCAGGTACTGTGTCTTATCTAAACTTTATATCTTTCCCAGTGCCTAGCATAGAGTTTTGCACATAGTAGGAAGTTACCAAATATCTGTTGTTGAATAGTTGGGATGCTGTGTCCAGTTTTGGTCCGTACATTATTACCTCTTCTGACTTCCCCTTTTAATACCTCCCTTTCCTATTCTGTCCTTCTGACTTTTCCCTCAACCTTCCCATGCTTCCAATTCTACATCTTTCTCCCATGACCTTGCTCTTATCTAGCAGTCAATTAATGCCTCCTAAAATATTAGGCATTAATGATTTGAAATGTGTATCTCCCCCCTCCAACCCCAAAGACCTCATTGAAAAGGAGCTTGTTAAACACTAATAATCCTGCTAGTTCTTCAGTGTCCAACATGCCAAATGCAGCCTGTCTGCACTCAAGGAAAATTACTTGAGCAGCAGTTTAAGGGATGGAGTTAAGTGGGGAGAGACTTGAGGCAGGAAGACCCATTAAGACACTGATACAGTAATCAAGGCAAGAGGTGATAAAATCCAGAACTAAGGTGATAGATGGGTAAGTGGGAAAAAGTGGGGAGATAAGGGCTATTATGAAGGTGCTTTTGCTTTGTTGAGTCATTTCAGTTGTGTCCAACTCTTTGTGACCCCGTTTAGGGCTTTCTTGGCAGAGATACCAGAATGGGTTGCTATTTCCTTCTCCAGTTCATTTTATAGATGAGGAATTGAGGCAAACAAGGTTAAGTGACTTGCCCAGGGTCACATAGTTTGTAAGTGTCTGAGGTCAGATTTGAACCCAGGTCCTCCTGACTCTAGCACCAGAGCTCTATCCCCTGTGCCACCTAGTTGCCCTATTGTGAAGATAGAAACAAGAAGATTTGGCAGCTGATTGGATATATCTGGAGTGAGGGAAGGTGAAGAATCCAGGACAATGTCAGGATAAGTAAACCTGGGTCATTAGAAGGATGTTGGTACCCTTGATAGAAATAGGGAAGTTTGGAAGAGGGGAGGATTTGGGGAAAAGATAATTAGATCAGTTTCAAGTTTTCTGAATCTAGATTCATCACCCCCCCCACACACACATTGTTCTGCCTATGCCTTATCATATACAGGGTGCAGAACACCCAGGAAACAGATGAGTTCCTAGGAAATATCCAGGGCGAAATTCCATGCTTGCTGACTGATTCTGAGTCCTCTCTTGAATGTCTCCTGGATGTTGTTTAATTGTAACCTATTCTTGCCTTGTTTCTTGTTTTTCTGCAGCTCTCACAGCAGCTTTTATGACTAAACCTGAGCAGCATTTTACTGTTTATATTTTGGGGCTGAGGTAACTGCACAGGGCATCTAAAACTGGGAAATTAACATGTGCTACCTAACACTTAGCCATAAAGAAAACAACTATGGGGACATGAAAGAGCCAGGGCTGTGGATGTTTGGAAAACAGTGCCTGTGAATGATGCTATCTTACAGCATCTGCAAACATGTCACACTTTCCCTTCAGGATTGAGGCGTCACCAGGGCCCTTCTAAAAATCTCCAAGCTTTTCTAAAAAGGAGTTTCTAAATATCACTCTGAGAGGAATCAATTTTCTTTAAATGTCTAGGTCAGTCTGGACCGACTGCTTCTATAAGTCAACAAAAATTATTTTTATTGCCAAGTCTGAGGAACGCCCAATTTTGGCTACTAGATTGTATTAGCTATTGTTCCAAATAAGTGATGGGTATCATAAAATTATTTAATCTCAGAGTGAAAAATCCATCTAGTTCAACCTCCCCCATTGTAAAAATGCTTTTTCTAAAATTCCCGACAAGCATCATTCTTCCTTTTCTTGTACACTTTCAGTGATGGGGCACTCACTACTGAATAATAGAAGTCCAATATATTGTGCTGCCCTAATCCCATTTTAAGCCTAGTATCCTTTTTAATTCAATGGGATGTATTAGAAAGATCCCGGGCCAGGAGTCAGGGCCTGGATTCTAGTTTCTCCTGGACCACTAAGTATATGATATTGATATCCTCTCCCTTGGCCTCAGTTTTTTCATCTATAAAGTGGAGAGCTTGGACCAGATGATTGCTGAGGTCTCTTGTAGTTATAAAATTCTGTTATTCTACTCGGCGACACACATTTATAAGAGGATTGGCCAGGATTAGGGTCAAAAGATTTAAAACATGAAAGGAATTAAAGATCATCTTGTTCTAATCCCCTTCATTTGTATCAATGAGGAGATGAGGCACACAGAAATGAGGCAGCATGTCCAAATTTGCACAGACTGTAATAGCAGATTCAGTTTTTGAAAACCAGGTCCTTAGACTCCGAATCCAATTCTTTTTTCCACTATACAAACAAGGAGGTAGCTATAGTCCTGTTACTATGGAACCAAAACGATGCTTTTGTCCTATTCAGGTATGTAGTCTATGACCCTGGCCTCATTAGCACCATGCTTTAGCCAACTGAATTGACTAACCACACGACACACAGTCTCTACCGTTTCATAAGAATAGCTTTCAACTTTGTTTATACTTAATTTTGAGAGTACTGGATGTTAAAGCCAGCCAGTGACAACAAGAAATGTTTTTATTTGAGAATACACCAAGAGTTCACAGACAATAGCAATACCCACCCAAATAAATCATCACATAAAAAACCATAAACACATATCTATACTCTTCCTTAAATGTCACAGATTTGTGTCGTCGTATCTTTGGGTTTTATGGGACTCTCTTCTCTTTTAGGAGATGAGTATCAAGCCACCAACTACTCCCCTTTTTACAAAATTCACAGTCAGAGAATCTAAGCTAGAATGGGGCCAGGGATCTTACTTCTCAATTCAATTCAAGAAACATTTATAAAAAGTGTCTATTGTTAGGACCCAGGGCCACTTTGAGAGCCGTTGTCCTAGGGGAAGGGTAATGCTTCAGTCAAAGTGTGCTCATGCAAGCAGAAAACTGAGGAGTATATGGATACTCTTTTATCACAGGAAGATTCCCGTGGGTGAATTCAAGCCCTGGATGTTCCTGCTCTCCATGGGGAATATAGACACAGACATACACACTGGTTTTTAGACTGTGTGTAAACAAACTGTTGGATGTCCAAATGTGAGATCTTTGTCCAGAGACCCACAAGTTGACATACTATTGGCAGAATGAAATTATATCAATATTGCCATTCTCACAGTAAATGAAACTAGAAGGTAAAAGGAAGTTGTAGCTAAATAGAAGGATGTCTCACAGATTTTCCTTGGAGAAGAAAATAAAGAAATTGGCAGAGTTGGGTTTTTTTAGTCATCCAAAAGCAGCAAGGAACATAATTTCATGGGGCATTTGGTCATCTCACATTGCAGCTCCTGGTGTGATAGAGGAAGTAGAAATGGCACTAAAGAGGTTTTCCTTGACTGTTTTTCTCTGTGGCAAGAGAGGGTTTTTTGGATCGAGAGTGAGGGGGAGGGTAGATATCAGGAAATATTTGTGGTGTCAAAAACAAGAGGCATCAGCAAAACTTTAAAAAAATAAAAAAAATTCTAGGAGAATTCTGGTTGTCTAGATAGAGGTATATAAAGTTGGATGGATATCTCATAGAACTGATTCATCAATATATATCTCTTGGATCCACCCTGAAGATGGGCTGGATGTAGAATTGAAAAGGAGAAAGCAAGAGTGCTGAATTACATTTGGGAAATCAATGATTCCAAGCATTTCCTGTAAAGAGAAGTCCATCTTTTAAACAACAATTTTCTTTAGGTAAAGCAACCTGGCTAAAATTCATGAGATTATATAGTCTAGTCTCTGAAAAATTAAAGCTACAGGTTGCCCAAAAGGTAGTGGAGAGATACCTGGTGGCTGTGTATGGGCTACAGCCTATCACCAAAAAGAATTTTTGTGCTAAAAGTGGCATACAAGATTTATCAAAGAGAAGGAGGTTGGTTAGTCACATAGCAAGAGGGAGTCATGACAGATAGACAGATAGCTTGTATGCATCATTGTTACCTATGTAATGTCAAAAGACCTAGAGGGAAGTCCCCAACATGTTGGGTGGCCATCCCCCATCTCCATCTCAGGGAGTATTTGTGGGCAAATATAGATGAGGAGCATATATTGAGAAGGCATGGATGAATTATAATCTGTACCAATGGAGAGAATAATCAGTCCGTCAATAATCATTTATTAAACACCTACTATATGCCAGGAACAAAGTAGTGCTAAGTGCTGGGGATACAGAGAAAGGCAAAAGACAGTCCTTGGCCTCAAGGAGCTCATGATCTAATGGAGGAGACAGCAAGCAAACAAATATATACAAAGCAAACTATATGTGGGATAAATAGGAAATTATTAACAAAATGGAAGGCACTAGAATTAAGAAGTATTGCGAAAGGTTTCTTGTAGAAGGTAAAATTTTAGTTGGGACTTGAAGGAAGTCAGGAAAACAAGGAGGTAAAGATGAGGACAGAGAACTTTCTTGGCATGGGGAACAGACAGAGAAACATGTCCAGAGTCAAGAGAAATGACTGTCTTTTTTTTGAGGCATAGCAGGCGGCCAGTGTCATTCCTTCAAAGAATTACATGGAGAGGTGATGTAGGATATGAGAACACTGAGACAATCACAAACCAATCAAAGTATTAAAGTGTCCCGCCTAACTCGTATTGAGCTTTCCATCTTATTAAATTTCCAGATGATTCCTATGAACTATCAGCGAGTCATAGTTCCTTTGGATTACACCTAGGTGAAATTGATTGTTGGAACCCAAATGAAGAATAATGGTCCTATTAGATTAGAATTGGTGCTATTTGATTTAGTTTATTATTTTAAACTCTTGAAATATCTTTAGATTATGACTCTCATCATCTTCATACTTCTCAGCAGCAGCAAGCTTACAAATGTGCCAGGCGGTGATATCTAAAACATTAACTTTATTTCCGTTTTGTGTCATCTGCAGTTTTTGATAGGCATATCATTTATTCCTTACTCAAGTCATCAATAAAATAACTAAACAGGACAGGGGTCACAGCATAGATCCTAGGGACTTCCACTTGAGAATCCTTCAAATTGATATTGAAACATCTGGCCATTCAACCCAGTATCAATCAGCCTAACCCTACTATCATTCTCCAATAACTTTCTTTGTTTGGTTGGTTTTTTGGGTTTTTTTTCTGCAGGACAATGGGGGGTTAAGTGACTTGCCCAGGGTCACACAGCTAGTAAGTGTCAAGTGTTTGAGGCCGCATTTGAACTAGGTACTCCTGAATCAAGGCCGGTGCTTTTATCCACTGCGCACATAGCTGCCCCTCTCCAATAACTTTCTAATCATTCACAAGAATGGCCAGGAAAGACCTCTGTGAAATGCCTCTGCTATTCTATGCTAAATTATTCCTATATAATTCCCCTGATTTACAGTTTAGTAATCCTATCAACAAAGAAATGGATTAGAATTGTTTGGCCTCTTCTTCTTTTTTTTTTTTTGGTGAGGCAATTGGGGTTAAGTGACTTGCCAGGGTCACACAGCTAGTAAGTGTTAAGTGTCTGAGGCTGGATTTGAACTCAGGTACTCCTGGCTCAGGGCCGGTGCTTCTATTCCACTGCGCCATCTAGCTGCCCCTGGCCTCTTCTTGATGAAAGCCATATTGGCCCCTGTGTGGGTCATGCTTCCTTTCCTAGATGATTACTAACCTTCTTTTTAAATAATAGATTTAGACTTTTTCAAGATTGCAAGTCAAGCCTACTCATCTATTGTTTGTGGACGTCATGTCTCTTCATTTCTTTTTGAAAATAGAACATTTGCTCTACTCCCTTCCTGTGGTATCTCTCACATCCCTCAAGTCTTTCAGAGATTACTGACAGTGGTTTCAGCAGTAATACTGCCAGTTCTTTCTGTACTCTGGGATTGTAATTCATCTGGACTTGGTGACTTAAACTAATGGAGGATTTCTTACTATTTATTTAATTTATCTTGGGTATCAGCTTGCTATTAGCTCCATTTCTTGGAGCTAGGCATTTTGTCTGGTTGTCTCCCATGCCTAGAAATGTTCTCCTCCACCCCAATTACTGATTTCCCTGGCTTCCATTAAGTCCCTACTAATAGCCCACCTTCTACAGGAGGCACTCCCAAACCCTTCTTAATTACAGATCTTTCCTCTCTTAATTATTTTTCATTTATCCTATATATAGGGTTTTTTGGGGGTATATATTTGCTTGTGTGTTGTCTTCTCATTAGACTGTAGGCTCATGATGGGCAGGGACTGTCTTTTGCATCTTTTTGTATCTTCAGAGTTTAGACTTGCCTGGAAAAGAGTATGCATTTAATAAATATTTATAATTGATGATTGATCTTTTTGTTCTGTCTTTTCTAATCCCTAGATTATTCTTGCTGGCAGGAAAAAAAAAAGAAGAAAACTCAGAATGTTCTGCTCTCCCTTTTCTCAATTGTCTAAAAATTCTCATAGGGGTGTTGCCAGGCTTTTGTATTATTGTATTATTGTATCCATCACCCTCACCTGTCCTCTTTTTCTTCCTTCTATACCCTGTCTATTAAACTATAAATTGGTTAATAAGCTCCCAGTTAATCAACATCAATTTCTTTAAACATCTTCTACTCCCTGTCTCCTTAAAGGAATTGGTTCTCTTTGTATCTTCAGTATTGGATTTTTAGCTCATAATACCATAGATTGAAAGCAAGGAGGGAGCTTAGAAACTCTCTAGTTAGTCAATTAGCATTTATTAGACATCTGTAATGTGCAAGGCACCTTGCTAAATGCTAGTCCAACCCCATTTTTACAGATGTGGAAACTGAGGCTTAGAAAGATTTAAATGGATTGTCCCAAAGTCACAGAGGACTTGGGTTCAGTTCCTGACTATTATTCAATATCAAGTGACCTCATTTCTCTGGGCCATCTGTAAAATGAGAAGGCTGGAGTAGATGACCTTCAAAGTCCTTTCTAGCTCTAAATATATGAGCCTATGGGAGACTGCTTAAATTTCAGGAACTGTATTTATGAAGTAGACCCCTTTCTTCCCATCCCCACCCTTCCAAGAGGGGAACAGAGAAAAGAAATCAAGGAACCTATGATTAAACCCAACCTGAGCACTCTTTCTATGGCAGCCTTATTAAGGTCTCTGAGTGCGTCTTATTCTCCTTTTTTTAGGGGCTATAATCTCATGACCTTAGTGAAGTCTCTACTCCATCATTCTAAAGCATCACAGTGGCAACTGACTGATGGACAACTCATTCCCCACCTTTGGACCATCTTGGAATATATCAGGATCCAAAGAAGCCCAAGATTGAAATCAGCAACACATTTGTATAAATTTTTTTTTTATTTAAAAAAACCAACACAACAAACCCAAGCTTATTTATTAGAGATGATCATTTTTGTCACTGCAGGAAGAAAAAGATGCTTTTTCTTCTTTTGCTCTTCTTTAATATTTATTAATAACCTTGATGTAGAGCAATGGACTAAATCATGACTAACAACAGCTAAGAGTGGATGGAGTTCTGGAGCCAACTTTCACAAAATAACTTGCTCAAAGGAGGTTGAATAAATTCTGGTGGTGCCAGTACAATGGGTTGAGTTTCCCGTGTTGGCAGGCCACTGCGGCTCCTACTACCACCAAGGAAAATGTGAAACACATTCATTCCCCCATAAGCTAATAGGCAGATGCTTAATTGTTCTCTGAAGTAGTCTGACCTTGTTTAGTAACTATGCCTCAGATCTTACCTGGGTCACTTTTCATCTGTGCAAGGAAGCCTTCAGAACCAAAAGGTAGCATCTAATTTCCCAAAGGGGCCTGAACTAGGATGATTGTTTGGAAGTGAAGACAAAGGGCAGATTTAAGAGATCACAAGATCATAGGGGTCATAGATTTAAAACTGGAGGGAGAGCTAGAAATTATGGGACTTGGTTACTGGTTCAATTCAATTCACTAAACATTAAACCCTTAGGATGCATCAGGCACTGTGTGAGGTGCTGCAGATAGACAAAAATGAAACAATTATTGCTCTCAAGTAGCTTATAATTTATTGAGGGTAGCAACATACACAGGGTGGGCCAAAAGTCATGAAAGGGTTTCAGTATTTAATAAATCCTGTATTTTTGTTTTTAATTTACAGTACCATAGCATCATATGCAGTATATATAGGAAATGAATTTACATTACATGTAAAAATCAATTTCATTAAATGGCAAAAAAACAAGAAAAACTAATTTCAAAAAGTTTTTAAGACATTGTGATTTTTGGCCCACCCCATACATGAATAAATGTATGATATATACAAAACAAACACTTACAAATTTGGGCTTTGCATGTGTAGCCCATACCATGTAGCTCAGCCAAAGAGTGGTTGGCATTGTGGTTCAGACTCATGACCGTGAATGTATGACCCAGGAAGAAGGGGAGCACCCTTCAGAAAGAGAACAGGGTTAGCTCTTTATATAATAAATTCAAGGAAGGATGATAGCAAATACTCAAGTCATTACTCAGTCACAATGGGTCAGAAATCAATAGGTTCTAGGGGCAGCTAGATGGCGTAGTGGATAGAGCACTGGCCCTGGAGTCAGGAGTGCCTGAGTTAAAATCCAGCCTCAGACACTTAACACTTATTAGCTGTGTGACCCTGGGCAAGTCACTTAACCCCAACTGCCTTACTAAAAAAAGACAAACCAAACAGAAATAATAGGTTCTCAACCCTTCTCATACCCCTCTGGTATGTACTCTGTAGTCTTGGCTGCCAGATTGGTCAGGACACAAGATACTCAACACATTCGCCAAACCTGCCTCTCGTGCCTATGTTATCTTCTCTCTCTATTCATATGACTACCTCTCTAGCCTAGGTCCTTATAATTTTTCTGATGGACAATTGAAATAGTTTCTCCATTAGCCTCTCTGCTTTTGGTTTTTATGCATCTGCCCAAATAATTTTCTAAGGTACAAGTTTGATCACTTCACTACCTTGCTCAAAGACTTTTGGTAGTGCCCCACTGGTACCAGGATAAAATGTAAACTCCTTTTATTGGCATTTAAGGTCCTCTACATTCTGTCTCCTATTCACCTTTCCAATCTCATTTAATACCCTACTACCACCTTTTATGAAGTCTATATTTTAGCCAGACAAAACTACTAACTCTTGTCCATCTTGACACTACACCCAGCTCCGTACATTTGCAAGACTATCCCCCTATACCTATGGTTCAGGTCATCTCCCACCTCACCCAAGGATTCTAGGGTATATGTGCCCTGGGTTTCATCCTGGAAGCTGACCCCCAAAGGGTCATTATCTCTCTCTGGCTCATGATCACCACCTTAGCGCTTTATTTTGGAGAAACTTCCAAAGGAAAGCATAGGCATAACTTATAACTAGTTTCCCCCATAAGTGGATAACAGTGTTCTACTCTATTAGCCCTCAATGTAAGATAGGAGTATCAGGTATAGGACAGGCTGTATTGTCTCCACCACAGGAATTTACCAGACACAAAGGACTCTCAGAATCCCAAGAACAAACACAGAAACATGAGGTACTCAAGAGATCCATTAGAATATCTTCAAAAGATAAAAACACGGGGGCGGCTAGGTGGCGCAGTGGATAAAGCACCGGCCCTGGATTCAGGAGTTCCTGAGTTCAAATCCGGCCTCAGACACTTGACAATTACTAGCTGTGTGACCCTGGGCAAGTCACTTAAGCCCCATTGCCCTAACAAAAACAAAAAAGATAAAAACACTTTGGGGGCCTATTAACCAAATATTTCCCAATCGCCCTGATTGGTATCATTGAACTATTCACAGTAACAGTTAGTTTGGCAAGGTCCAGACTTTTTGCTCATTTTTTTCTAACACCACCCCTCCAGTAGCCTGGCTCTTATCCTTTAGCTGTGGAGGTGACTCTCTGTTTAGGGGATCATCAATCACCGCCACACCTCCTCTCCTCTTCCTACGTCCCAAACTGCTAATGACAATCTCCCTTTTTTTTTTTGTTTTAGAAAGCCATTTCTGTCTCTACCCAGGAATTTTTCTATCTCTTAATTCTAAAACCTAACCAAGCGGACTCATCTTTCCCAAATTCTGACGTTCTCTGATCAGTATCTCAGGAAAGGAAACACGAGAAACAAAATGAGGCAGCTAGGACCAGAGGTCCAGGAATCTCTGCTCTGAAGCTTGCAAGGCTGATACTGTTGTTTGCTATATTGCTTCTCGACAAGTTACTGTTCTCTGTTCATGACGGAAAGGAAGAAGGGAAGAGAAAGGAAGGAGATGGGAAGAGATGAGAATTCCCTCTGTCTTTACTCTCTGATTTTTTTAGGTTATATATGGTACAATCATATAAACATATTTTCCACATTAGTCATCTTGTGAAAGAAGATTATGAACAAATGGGAGAAAACTGAAAGAAATAAAAACTACAAAACAAAACAAAACAAAACAAAAAGTGGAACATAGGTATGCTTCAATCTCCATTCAGACTCCACAATTCTTTTTCTGGATGTGGAGAGCATTTTTCATAATGAGTCTTTTGGAATTGTCTTAGATCATTATATTGCTGAGAAGAACTACGTTCTGTTACAGTTGATCATCAACAATGTTGCTGTTACGTGTACAATATTCTCTCCTGGTTCTGCTCACATCACTCAACATCAGTTCATCTAAGTCTTTCAGGTTTTTCTGAAATCATCCTGCTCATTAATTCTTATAGTAAAATAGTATTCCATTACATTCTATACCACAACTTGTTCAGCCATTCCCCAATTAATAGGCACATACCATAATTTCAATTTTTTTGCCACTATAAAAAGAGTTGCTACAAATATTTTGTACATATGGGTTCTTTTCCCTTTTTTTAATGATCTCTTTGGGATACAGACCCACTAGTGTATTGCTTAGTCAAAGCTTATGCACAGTTTTATAGCTCTTTGGCCCACCAGTTCCAAATTGTTCTTCAGAATGGTTGGATCTGTTCACAAACTCACAATAATGCATTAGTGTTCTATTTTCCTTATCTTCTTCAACATTTATAATTTTCCTTTTTTGTCGTATTAGCCCATCTGATATGTGTGAAGGTGGTACCTCAGAGTTGTTTTAATGTACATTTCTCTAATCAATAGTGATTTAGAACATCCTCTGATTCATTTGATTCTAGAAGTTGAAAGCAGAGAAACTATAAAAGGTCAAGTGGACTCTCAGCTTGCCTTTACATCCCCATGGTTCAAAATGTAGTTCCTTGGAAGAGTTACCTTTACTTTTAGTCACTAATCTTTTTTTGTTTGTTTTTTGTTTGGTTTGGTTTGGTTTGGTGATGCAATTGGGGTTAAGTGACTTGCCCAGGGTCACAACAGCTATTAAGTGCCCAAGTGTCTGAGGCCACATTTGAACTCAGGTCCTCCTAAATCCAGGGCCAGTGCTCTATACACTGTGCCACCTAACCGCCCCTAGTCACTAATCTAGAAGGCAGACCCAGTCACAGGCAACCAGACATTAAAATGAGTTGTGGCCAGGCCTGATCAACTATAGTGATACCTGAATGTTTCTCCCCCTTCACTTCTTACTTCTCGGAATACCTTCTTTTATTTCAAGACCAAGACTCAATGCAGGTGACCCCTTACCCCAAAGCTTTCCCTAATCTCCTTGTTCACTTAGTACTTAGCCTCCTTAATTTACTTCTAACTTATACTTTTTATACATATAATATTATAATCGCCAGACCCGCTTCATCAGGAAAATGTCAGATCTTTGAGGGCATGGATTGTTTTGTTTTTTCGTCTCTAGATATCTAGAGCCCTAAGACATGACTTGCTCTTAGTAGGCAATTTCTTAACTATTTGTTGAACTGAATTGAATTAAATAATTCTGGAATGGTAATAACAAAATTAAATGCTAATCTGTGACATACTGGGCTATAAATGCAGTAGTAACAGCCCAGAGAAGGGAGGAGACCAGTATAAACAAGAATCCTAAAGCAACGCTCAGGGAGAAGGGACATTAAGTCAGTCAGTCAGGTGACTACTATTTATTAAGCACTACTATGTGCCAAGCACTTTACAAAGTGCTCAAGATCCCAAAGAAAGGTAAAAGACAGTCTCTACCCTAAAGGAGGAATTATGTACAAACAAGATATATACAGGATAACTGGGAGTAGTCTCAGAGGGAAGGCACTAAGAATAAGGTAGACTGGAGTTTTCCACTAATTCTAGCAGCTTCTTGTCTTCTTCATAATATGTCTTGATTACAGTCACATCCATGCCAGATTCGTGTCAAACTGGGGCAGCATTCCCTTCAGAAAAATTTCTGGCTTTGCCTTTGCAAGTCATGGGGTTGAGAAAGACAGCTGCCTTCTTCCCTTGTGCATTGGAAGGAACGCTTCCAAAGACAGGTAGACGACTGATAGCTCTGCTGTTTTTAAACCAACCTCGGAGTGCTGTTTTGGGGCTGTTGGGCTAGGGAAGAGCTCTCATTTCAGCCTCTATTCTCCCCTTCTCTTTCTTGGCTGCAGGCTGTATTTTCTGGCTCTAATTGCAGTCAGGGTTAATATAGTGAGAGACACATCTCTAAAATGCAAAGGTAAATCCATGTTTCCAATACTAAGGTTCCAGCCTAATCAATTTCTCTGAGTGTTCCAAAGTCCTCCAGGGAGGACACTAGTAAATTTTTAGACTTACTCCCTACACACTAAGTATGATCCTGAGCCTGCTATAGAGTCAATCACAGGCCCAGAGTCAGGGCAGGGGCTATAAGCCAATGATAAAGGTGGCAGGTAAACAGTGTCACAGGGTTTTTCAAACCAAGAGCTACCACTCTGTATTCACTCCCTCCACCTCCCCCTTGCCCCAAATCAATCATGTCAGGAGCATGCAAATACAGCAGAAAAATCGAAGGGCCCAGTTACTAAGGAGACCAAACAGGTGCTGATGTGAGTCATCCTGCCTTTGGATGGAATCAGGATAAACTTCCTCCCTTGGAAGTCAATGGTGATTAAGTCACTTTTGACATCCATTTCAATGCATAAGAGCCTGGTGAAAGTTCCTGCTTCCAAATTAATCCTTGTTTACTTAGACACCTCATGGAAAAGGACAGAAAAAAAAAAAACCCAACATAGGAAGCAGAGTGACAGGTGAGAGGAGAGACTGCCATTAAGAGGCAATGATGTTCAGTGGAAGGCATACTGTATTTGAGATCACGGGATTCATAGGACCATGGATCAAAAGCCAGAAAGTACTTCAGAGGCCAGTTAGTCTAGCCCCCTCACTTTACAGATGAGGAGACTGAGACCCTAGAAAGGTTAAGCAACTCACCCAAGGTCACATGGCTAGTAAGCCTCAGAGGTGAGATTTTTGGCTTACGACTCTAGAGCCAGTAATCTCTCCTGGTTCAAATCCTACCCCATTGTGACCTTGGGTAAGAGAATTAGCCTTTCTGAACCTCAGTTTCTTCATCTGTAAAATGGAGAAGTGAGACTTAGAAGTTAGACCTTAAGAGATGGCATCTTAAAGGTCCTTATGGATCTATGATCCTATATGTTCAAACCTGGACCATGCTGACATGAAGGAAGAAACCTGTTCCCCCTTATCTCTCCTACTGGGAAAGAGTCGGGAAGGCAGAGGGAGACTTTTGAGTAAACAAGGATGTGCTCATAAGGAAGGATTTGCTTTTGGTTCCAGGAATGACAATCCTTGTAGTTCAATAAACATTCATTGAGTCCCTATAGTATGCAGAGCACTTTGGTAGATCCTAGGGGATACAGAAAGTTTAGGTAAGACATAGTCATTATTTCAATGGAGCTGTTTGGGGGAAAAAACTCTGACCAGAAAATTTTGCTTGGGGCAAGAGACAGGAAAGGCCCTTGGAGCAGGGGGAGAGAACAAAGATAAAGACTATAGGATAGGAATATTTGGGGTCATCCTGCAGATAATCTAGTAGCATCCAATCCAATCCACTTTGGTTCAATAAGCATTTATTAAACCTATACGTTATTAGGACTACAAAGACAATTTGAAAACATTTTCCCTTCTCAAAGAACTTAGAATCTGGGTTTAATGGGAAAGATGAGTTCTCTACTGGTCATAATGAATTTGAGATGTCTATGGGAAATCCAGGAGCAGGAGGTTGATGATATGGGAATGAAATTCATGCTTAGGGCTTGAAGCTAGGGCTTGATTTAGATATGAGAGTCGTTTCTCAGGTATAGTCAATTGAACCAACAGGAGAGGGGATGAGAAAGGGAGTCAGCAAAAAAGGAGACCCAGGACAGAGGTTTGTGGGGGGGTGGTACTCAGTGAATAGGATGAAGATGGATGAAGATAAAGCAAAGGATACTGAAAAGGAGCATTTAGACAGGTTGGAGGAGAAGCAGGAGAGAGTAGTGTCAGGAAAGCTGAGGGAGGAGATATTATCTGAGAGAAAATGGTTGTGAGGCTCACAAGTCAAAAGGAAGTTACAGAGTAGAAGGGCTAAAGAAAGGTATTGGATTTGACAACTAAGATGCTGGGCAATCTTGAAGAAATTAGTTTTAGCTGAGTGATGAGGCCTGATACATATACAAATAACAATAATCCATGACCTTGCAGGATAAGTACCTCAGAGGAGAGAAGGCTACATGGAGGTGAGCGTATTTTTTTCTTGGGCTTTAAAGGATGGATCAGAGTTAAATAGGTAAAGAAGGGGCAGGAGAGATATAGTTCAAGTATAAAGGCCCAGAAGGTGATTGTTAGATAGATAGATAGACAGACAAAGAGATAGGGCAGCTAGGTGGTACAGTGGATATAATGTTAGGCATTAAGTCAGGAAGACCTAAGTTCAAATCTGGCCTCAGACACTTATTAGCTGTGTGACCCTGAGCAAGTCACTTAACTCTCTTTGCCTCAGTTTCCTCATCTGTAAAATGAGCTGGGAAAGGAAGGAAAGGCAAACCATTCCAGTATCTTTGCCAAGAAAATCCCCAATGGGGTCATGAAGAGTTGGAAATGACCGAAAACAATTAAACAACAACAGATAACAAATGTGTATGTGTGTGTGTAATATTTATGTAGTGCCTACTTTGAGTTAAGCACTGTATTAAGCAATTTATAATTATTATCTCATTTGATCCTCACAATGACCCTGGGATATAGGTGCTGTTATGATCCTCACAGATGAGGAAACTAAAGCAAATAGAGATTAAATGGCTTCTCCAAGATCACACATAGCTAATAAGTGCCTCAGGTCAAATTTGAACTCAGGTCTCCCTCCCTCCAGACCTGGTGCTCCACCCAGCTGTGTTCCCTTCAAGTTTTGCTCTGACTCTCCCTCATGACACAGAGATGGCCCAGGGCTCTCAAAGGCTTTGCCAATGGAGCACAAGCTCATGTAGATCTGACCAAGTTGGAAAGGAATCAAGCAATATCCTGGCAATGGACTGCCACATAGATGTCTGTCATCTGAGAACCAACCTAGCTAAGGCCGGTGAAACTTAGCACCAAGTTGACTTCCTGGACTTGTTTTGGTTACAACAACTCTTTTTTTTTGGTGAGGCAAGTGGGGTTAAGTGACTTGCCCAGGGTCACACAGCTAGTAAGTGTCAAGTATCTAAGGCCAGATTTAAATTCAGTTCCTCCTGAATCCAGGGCCGGTGCTTTATCTGCTGCACCACCTAGCTGCCCCTTACAACAACTCTTAAAGACCATATAGTAACTTGTAGAGAGGTTACTTTTTGTGCCAGCAGAAAAAGTTCTCCTGAGATTATTGCATTAAGGAAAATAATGCCCTCACTCCTCTTCAGAGATTTTGTTGGAAGAATAATCCCTAGCTCTTACAGAAGGTCCTGAACTTGAGATATGACTTGAGTGACTATTGTCCTCAGCCCACTGATATAGCCCAGAAAGCTTCAGAGCTTCAGAGCTTCAGGGGTAAACAGGGTGCAAAGATGCACTTTGTTCTTCTAATGAAATTGAGGACTGAAGTCAGTTTTTATTACATACGTTCCAGTCCTCCTGCTCAACAGATGAATGGACTTCATGCATGTACTGTCATTCACAGATACGATTGTTTCTATACATAAATCTCCTGTACGTTACAGATTCAGTAATCCAAAGTTTGCTTACAACTTTGAGCAACTAGTCCCACTGAGGCCAAGGCTGCCAAATTTAAGCACAAATGATAAGTAATAAACAAAAATGATTTCTTTATTTACTGGATTGGAGTAGGCCACTACCAATTGTTAGAGTTTATTGGAGATTCCATTCAAACAATTGCCTGCAATTTTAATTTTGGGTACTGTGATGTTTAAAATCTAGATTGTGTGATCGCCTTAAAATAAAAGGCTTCAGTACCAGTCTTTGGGCATTAAACATTTATTAAAGGCATACAGGTATTCACATGGAGTTCAGAAAGTTAAGAAAAAGAAGGACTACCTAGTCTAGAGTTCCAGCCTTGTCTGGTTCCTCCTCAAGTCCACGAACTCACTAGCAAACTGATTGTGGGAGCCTTTTATAGGTCTTGAACAGAGGCGGTCCTTACACACTGCTTCAAGCTGATTGGTTGGCATCATCCAAATCCATTGGTTTTGAAGGTGTTCTCAAGTTGAGTTCACAGTCTAGCTTCTGAGAACAATACCTTCTTAAGGGCTAGCCAGGTGTGATGACAATCCAGTTAACTTGAAGTAGGCTAATCAGCAGTCAATCACTCTCACTTGATTCAATCACTCTAGATTAATCTCCAGGTGAGTCTTTGAGTATCTGCTAAATCTCATTATTTCATCACAGTACCAAAAAATGATACAGACTAAATGAATGACAGAATGACAGGATAGAAGATGGAGGTGTTCTGTTGTGCTTCTAGGACATGAATTTCTAGCCTGGGGTATATGAATATATTTTTAAAATATTTGATAATTATATTTAAATATAATTGGTTTCTTTTGTACTTTTTATGTACTTAAAAACATTATTCTGAGAATAAGCTGTCCATAAGCTTTACCGGACTGCCAGAGGATGCCATGACACAAAGGTCTTAACCCTTGTTCTAGAGACAGCATGGCATTGAGGGAAGAGTATTGTTTTTAGAGTTAGAAGACCTGGGTTTTCAAAGATATCAAAAAGAAAGAAAAGGACATATTTGTACAAAGATATGTCTAGCACCTCTTTTTGTGGTGGTGAAGAAGTAGAAATCAAAGGGAGGCTGCCCATCAGTAGGGGAATGGCTGAACAAGTTGTATTATATGATCATGATGGAATATTATTGTGCCATAAGAAATGACAAGCAGGACAATTTCAGAAAAACCTTTAAAGATTTACACAAACTGATGCAAAGAGAAGTGAACAGAACCAGGAGAACATTGTACACAGTAACAGTAACATTATGTGATGAAGATCTATGAATGACTTAACTATTCTCAGTAATACAATGATCCAAAATAATTCCAAAGGACTTAAGATGAAGCATACTATCCACTTCCAGAGAAAGAACTGATATTGTTTGATACAGTTTGAAGCATGCCATTTTTCATTTTCTTTCTTTCATTCAAGTCTTCTTGTACATAATGATTAATATGGAAATGTTTTACATGAGTACACGTATGTAATGTATATCTTATTGCTTACTGTCTCAGGGAGGGGAGAAAGGAGGCATAGATTGAATTTGGAACTCAAAACTTAAAAAATGTTTAGGAGCAGCTAGGTGGTGCAGTGGATAAAGCACCGGCCCTGGATTCAGGAGGACCTGAGTTTAAATCTGGCCTTAGACACTTGACACTTACTAGCTATGTGACCCTGAGCAAGTCACTTAACCCCCATTGCCCACAAAAAAACCAAAAACCAAACCAAACAAAAAGTTAATTGTGTTTAACACGTAATTGGGGGGAAATATATTTTTAAAAGACATGAGGGGGCAACTAGGTGGCATAGTGGATAGAGCACAGCCCGAATTCAGAGGACCTGAGTTCAATCCTGCCTCAAACACTTAACAATTACTAGCTGTGTGACCCTAGGCAAGTCACTTAACCCCAATTGCCTCACCAAAAAAAAATTATAAAAATAAAAGACCTGGTTTACATTTAGCTTTCCTACTTATTCCCTGTGATGTGGTTAATCATGTCACCCTCCCTGTGGCTTAGTTTCTTCTTCTATATGTAACACCCACATATAGCAAGGGCAATCTCCCACATGTAGAATGGGGGTGTTATGTGACTCGAAGGGAGGCAGAAACAGATCTCCAGTCTCTTCTCTCCCTACCCTTCTCCAAGGGAGGCTTTAATTCTTGCCTGGACAAGAAGCAGGAGGTTGAACCAAATGGTTGGCCATTCAATTCTCCTAAGAGACAGGGGGTAGCAGGCTAGAGAAGACAACCTGGGATTAGGTGGAGATTATTATTGTATGTGCAAGTTTGTGTCTGAACAGTTCCACCTTCAGTAATTTTAGGATTTCCCATAAGAAAGTTTCATGTAAAATAGGAATCTGTTTCTTCTTGGATGGGGCTACTCATTTGATCGTAGATAATCTTTCTTATACTGGAGCTGAAAACACTGATATTGGCCTTTTGAATATTCCAAGGCCCATTCTGGTAAAATGTTTATTTCAAGCTAGGATTCTCTAAGAGATAGGGGGAAAAAATTAAGAATTAGAAAAGAATCCTGACTCTCTCCACCTTCTCTGCAGGGGTGCCTGAGGGTAAGATAAGTAACAAGAGTCTAGCAAGCAGGAATGAAACCCTATCTGAAAATAAAGTTCAGGACAAATCCGTGTATAGCTACAGAATATGGAAGACAAACTCCCATCTGCTTCCTCCTCTTTAGGGTAACTTTGTCCATTTTCATTAAGGTTTTCTCTTTCCTAGAGGAGCTCAGTGTGGCATAAGAATGACTCATGCAGTGGATTAGGTGATGAAGTAAGCATCTCATAATTCATCACAGTGGTGAATGCCTCACACTTGTGTAATTCCAGTCACAATGAGGAAGGAAAACAGTTTTATTGCAATAACATTTTCATAGATTTAGGGCTGGAAGAAACCATCCAGGTCACCCTCTTTGTGCAGATGAGGACACTACTCAAAGAGAGATTTAAGTGATCACCCAAGGTTACATATGTCGCAAGTAGGACAGTCAAAATTCAAATCCAGGCAAAGAAGATCAAAAGAGCATGAAATAAGGAAATAAAATTTTAAAATGAAATAAACAATTTAAAAAACAGTAACACGACTTTCTTAGGAGAGAAGTTCCTGTTCCTACTGTTTATCTATGCCACTCATTTCTTTTACCCACAAAAAGGATCCCTGAAGTACAAGTTGAAAATACTAAAGTTGTTTGCTAAACCAGTCACTTGGAACTCAGCCTTGGAAGCCTCTTGTTTCATCACTTAAATAGAAGGAAGTATAAAGACTGGTTTCAGAGAGGAGTCCATAAACTGAGATTTCACCTTGGACCTGGATCTAAGAGCAGGAAATAAAATCTGTCCTTCATTAGCCATCCCTGACCAGCACTGGAGCAAATGGCATAAAAATAACAGTGAAATTAATCACCTACTTTCTTTATAGGGAAGCATGGTGTCTCAGACAGAGAACTGGACTTTGAGTCAGAGGACCTATGTTCAAATTCTAGTTCTACCACATATCAGATCATGGGATTTAGAGCTGAAAAAGGCCCTAATGAGCAACATTATTATTTTATAGATGAAGAAATTGAAGGCCAGAGAGGTCATGGAATTTGTTGAAGGTTTTATAGGTACCAAGTAAAAGAGTCAGGACATTTAACTCCAAATATGGTATCTTTTCCATGACACCCTGGAATGTGGCTAGGAGGCGAGTCACTTAAACTTTCTGGGCCTCAGTTTCCTCAACTGCAAAATGGGGATAATAATGATTCTACCACCTTCTTCACAGCATTGTTGTTTAAAGTCCTTAGTACACTCTTAAGTATCATCTAGGTAGCTAATTGGTACAATGGATAGGACCCGGCACCAGGCAAACCTGAATTCACATCTTGCCATGGATACTCACCAGCTATGTAATCCTAGACAAGACACTTAATTTCTCCCAGTCTCAATTTTTCATCTACAAAATGATAATAGCAGCTATCTTAGAGGATTGTGGTAAGGATTTGTGGTAAGAATCCCATCTGGCTGCACTCCCTTGGATTCCATCATGCCCTCCGAAACCTTATCATGGGGAAACTCACTATCCTGAAAGATTTTATCAACCTTGGTACTCACATCGACTCAGTCCCCTCTTATTAGAGGGCTCTTGGGCAGAACAAAGAATTCCTCCTAAAGACTCCATTTAACAAGAGCTTCAAGAGCAGCCATCTCTTCATTTTCTACAGGGCCACCCCCTTTAGATTGTACTCCATTATGTTCTCCTGCCAGGTACCTTTCCTCCCTTGCCCTCCATCCTTTTTCAGTTTTCTTTTGCCCCTTGTCTTCCCCTATTAGATTGTAAGCTCTTTGAGGGTAGGGACTGTCTTTCTTTTTCATACTCATTTATTCATTGCTTATCACAGTGCCTGAAACAAAGTAGATGCCTAATAAAATGTTTATTGACTGATTGACTGGGGTAACATATATAAAGTACTTTGCAAGTCTTAAAGTATGACACAAATGCTATTATTAATAATTGAGCTATTTCTTTCTTTTTTTTTTTTGGTAAGGAAATTGGGGTTAAGCGACTTGCCCAGGGTCATACAGCTAGTAAGTGTTAAGTGTCTGAGGCCGGATTTGAACTCAGGTCCTCCTGAATCCAGGGCCGGTGCTTTATCCACTGTGCCACCTAGCTGACCCTGTGGCTTTATCTCTATTGTACCTTTGCACTGGCTCTGAAAGAGACCAACTAAAGTTTCTGAACTAAACTTTTGAGTGGGGGTGAAGGGAAAGCTGACTAAGACTGGGTCCTTGTGTCCCCCCAAGAAATCCATTATTAATCATCATTTTCTCACAAGAGCCTGGGGAGCTATGTTCCATGGGGTCACAGAGAGTTGGTCATGACTGAACAAGAACACTAAGAGAGATGCAAAGTTTAGATAAGAAAGTCCTTGACCTCACAGAGCTTACAATCTTGTGGGAAGAAAAAGCTCTAAGATAATGAGTGACAAAGTTGGTATTCACACTGGGGGCTTCTACTTCTCAGTCCAATGTTCTCTTCCCCATGTCCTGCTCCTTCTCAACAAGCTGCTCTCAGGGATAAGCTGCCCACATCTGGATATTGCCCAAGGGAAGGGGATGGTATCTGTCTCACTGCCTCCTGTGGGCATCTTGCCAAGAGTATTGTCCTCGTTGATTGATGACTGACCCATAGGCTAAAAGAAACCTTTAATTTAGGACTGACTCCAACCGGAAAGAGAAATGGCTAAACTAGGGAGCTAATTCTACCCCTGGGAGGGCAAACCTCTCATTTGGATGTGGCTTATAGTAGGCAGCTAGTAGGACAATTGAATTTTTTTTAAAACCAAGAATCTTTAGCGATACAGACAGACTTGTGATAAAAATACCTTTCTCCGAAAATATATGTGGAGTGAATGGGGCCCTGATAGGCTGTTACTTGCTGGCTGGACAAGTTAGTCAATTTCTCTAAACTTCACTTCTCTGATCTATAAAATGGGAATAATAATACCTGGACTACCTATCTTAAAAAAGTGTGAGTTAAAAATGCAGCCATTTCTGTAAAGCACTTGGCATGCCCCCAATTAAAAGGGCCCCTTCCCCAAACTAACTTCTAGTTAATTATCTTGTTATTTTATATTTTTATATTTATTATACTTATATATTATACTTATTATATTATAATACATTATATCATATAATATAGCAATATATTATTAAAATGTATATTATTATTATATTATTATAATTATAATATATTATATTGTATATAACATATTTTATTATTATATAATATATATTTTATATTATACTTATATATTATATACTTATATATCTACTTGTTGTCACCTGGCTAGCCTTTGGGAAGAGAAGCTGGTGAGTTTCTTTTTATTCACCTCCTAGCATTTAGCACAGAGCCTAGCACATAGTAGGGCCTTACTAAATGCTTGTTAACACAATTTACATATACATACATATGTGCATATATGCACACAACATACAAAAACATGTATGTATGCATATGCTTTTAAATACTAAGCAAAGTAAACATTAGATTGAAGGGATCTTAGAGATCATCTAGTGCAAACTCCTCATTATTTAGATGGTGAAGCTAAGGCCTAGAGTAATGAAGCTTGATTAGTACATGGAAAAGCTGGGACTGGAACTCTTTTCTTACTCCAAATGTAGCCTTCTTTCCATTTAAACACTCTTATTAGTCCAGAATTACAAGGGAAGGACCAAAGAAGGTTTGTGGCAATGACTGGGTTTTGTGTTAGGGAGAAGAAAGACAGAATTAAAAATCAAATTACATCAATAGATGTTTATAGGATGCTACTATAGACAAAGTACTGTCCCATAGCCTGCAAGGATAAAGAAGTATATGGTAAGCGTCCCTCCCTCATAGAACTTAACAATCTAGTTTTATGAAATAAAAAATCAGAAAATGTGAATATCATAGTCTATCTTGCTTCCATTTCAGCAATGGGTACTAAATTGCTAATAAGTTAGTTTTTATCAGAAGAACGGACCTGGATTACCTTGAATTATCAATGAAATAAGCACTGGATGCTTTATTCTCGGAATTCTCTGGAAATTGGACTGAGAATTCTAAGAAGAAATTATCATTTTGCTGCATTCAGCAATGGATGCATTGATAGACCTTACTTTTAAAAAATGAAATGAGTGGAACTTGTAAAGTAGAGGTTAGGAGGGCTTGGGAAAACAGAGAAGAATGGATGAAAGGAGTGAATCAGCCTAGGGAAACCAGCTGAAATGGTGTCAAAGAAAGAATGGCTCATGGGAGCTGACCAGGGGGCCAAACACCCAGGAAAGGAAGATATTCTGTGCACAGAGTCTAGGAAATACTGCCAAACTTGGCCTTTTAGTGGTTTATAAGGAAAGAAGTTCTAATTTTAATTGAAGGCTTTAAATTTTTATGGGGATATTTTTAATTCAGTTTTCTTCTTTATTATTATGAATTTGGTAAAGATCAACAAACAAGATCATTTCCATCTACAAAGAACAGAAAACAAGGATGCTGTGTGAACTGTGAAGAGGGGAAAATTTTAAAATTCTGAACTTAAACTTTGAACCCAAAAAATGAATACAAAACCTTCAACTCGGTTAATCACCTATTTTTCTTGATGTTGCCATTCTATCTCTAGGTTTCAGTGACATTATTTTGGTTTTCCCTCCTGTGTATCTGGACCACTTCCTCAGTTTCCTTTGCTCGATCTTCATCCAGGTCACATCAGATAATGGTGGGGTGTTCCCACGATTCCATTCTGATTCCTTTTTTCTTCTCTATACTATTTCACTTGGTGATCTGTTGAGCCTCCCATGGATTGATTATTGTCATTATGCTGATGATTCTCAAATCTAACTTCTCTGTCACTAACCTCTAGTCTCTCATTTTCAACAGCCCACCAACCATCTGAACTGGATGTCCCGTATATATCTTAAACTCATCATGTCTAAAATTGAATTTGTTACCTTTCCCCAAAAACTTTTCCCTCTTCTGAATTTCCCTATTAGTGTTGAGGCTACCACCATCCTCCTAATCACCCAGACAAGAAAATTGTTGTTGTTTGCCCTTCATTCTCAAAGAGGACCAATGACATCAGGAAGGTGATGTCTTAAGACTTGCAAGTGAATTGGATTTAAGTGAGGCAGGGCTGTTCAAAGTCAACAGCCTCATTCTCTCCCCCAGAGTCACTGGAGTCCAGTGGCAAGACATTGGTCCATAGGTCAAGACAACTGGAGGTAGCCTCAATGCATTGGGAGACCTGAGTCTTTTTAAACTAAGGAGTTTCCCAGGTCTCAGTTTGTTTGAGGCAACACCCATTCAGTAGTTAAAGGATAGTTAAGAATTAAGGCAAAAAGATAGCTTAGTTTGCATTCAAAAAGAATCATTCTGGGAGGGGAAAACCCTTAGAGTTTCTGGCCAGAACAGAAACAGTTGCTATTCTATTCACTCTAGCATCAAAACCCAAACAATAAGCAAGTGAGGCTTGGGCTGGGATCTATTCTTGGCCAACCAGTGAAAGCCAGAGTGATTTGTGTGCCATCCTCAATTACTCACTCTCTCCTACTTTCCATATCCAATCTGTTGGAAGTCCTGTTGATTTTGCCTTTGCAACATCTCTTGTATGCACCCTGCTTCTCTCCTCTAACACTGCCACCACCCTAATGCAGGACTTTATCACTTCACACCTGGACTATTATAATAGCCTGCTTGTGGCTGTCCCTGGTTCAAGCTCCTTTCATTCCTGTCCATCCTCCATTCAGCTGTCAAAGTGATTTTCCAAAATGAAGTTCTGACTATGTTACCTCCTATATACTAAATTCTATGGGTTCCCTATAATTTCTGGAATTGAGTGTAAAATCTTCTCTCTAGAGGGCAGCTAGGTGGCGCAGTGGATAAAGCACCAAGCCCTGGATTCAGGAGGACCTGAGTTCAAATCTGGTCTCAGACACTTTACACTTACTAGCTGTGTGACCCTGGGCAAGTCACTTAACCCTCACTGTCCCACCCCACCCCCCCAAAAAAATCTCTCTAGCATTCAAAGCCCTTCATATCCTCTACTATCTTTCCAATCTTCTTTATACTTTATTTACCTCCTTCTACTCTTCTTTTTTTTTGTGTGTGAGGCAATTGGGGTTAATTGACTTACCCAAGGTCATACAGCTAGTAAGTGTCAAGTGTCTGAGGCCGGATTTGAACTCAGGTACTCCTGACTCCAGGGCTGGTGCTCTATCCACTGTGCCACCTAGCTGCCCCTCCTTCTACTCTTCAATCCAGTATCAGTGGCCTTTTGACTGGTAGGTATTCTCAGGGTTCTGCCCTGGTTCCTCTTCCTGCTCTATATTATTTCACTTGGTGATCTACTGAGCTCCCATGGCTTGATAATTGTCTCTATACTGATGATTCTTAAATCTACTTATCTATCACTAACCTGTTTCCTATCCTCAAGCAGGATACTCCATCTTCCAGTGGCGTGCATTTTCATTGCCTGTTCCCCATGTCTGGAAATCTCTTCTTCCTCACATCTGAGTTCTCATTTCCCTGGCTTCCTTCAAGTCTCGCCTTCTACAAGAACCCTTTCCCAATATGCCTTAATGCAAGTATTGGTGATCTACATTTATCCTGTATACATCTTGCTTATACATTGCTATTTATATGGACTGTTTGTCTTTCTTTGTATTTTCAGTGCTTAGCACAGTGCTAAGTACATAGTAAGTACTTAATAAATGCTTGTTGACAAAATAGAGCACAAAAAGAGGATTATATGTGAAACCAGAACTCTATTATGTATAGTTTGCTTTTTTAAAAAAGTATACAATAAATTCAACATGTTACTTTCAAAGGTATCCTGCTTATCTTTTTCTTCTGAGCTTCTGTCTGCTTTCTTCTGTCCATTAAAAAAGTACTTCAATGACCCTCTTTTCTTCTTTCTCTCTCTCTCTTTTAAAATACTATCTCTAGTTTTTCTGTTCCTCCCCAAATTCTCCTCCCATGTAAAAAAGAAAAACACAATCCTAGGAGCAAGTAATCATAGCTAAACAAAACAACAGATCCTGATATTTTCCATGGCCAAAAACTGTCCTCATTTCGAACCTCTAGTTCATTATATCTGTCAGGCAGCAGTCTACATTGTTCATATTCTAGAATCACAGTAGATCATTGTACCAGACACAAGTCTGAAATCTTTAAAAGTTCTTTGTTCTTACAATGTTGTTATTGTATGAATCATTCTCCTGTTGCTACTCACTTCACTCTTCATCTATTGTTATAAATCTTCTCAAGTTCCTCTGAAACTATCCCTTTTTTCATTCCTATCTGCCTAATCATATCCTAATACATTTGTGTGCCTTAATTTGTTCAGCCAGTTCCCAAATGAAGCACACCCCCTCAGTTTCTAGTTCTTTGGGGGAAAAGGGCTATTTTCAATATTTTTTTTATAATGTATCTATTTAAAGGCAGTGTGTAAAAATGAGGAAGGGATTGTACTCAGACAGAGAAAACCTGCACTGAATTCTAGTTCTACCACTAATTATCTGTAGGGCTTTGGACAAGAACCTTAGAATCATGAAGTCATAGATTCAAGTTAGGAGTCCATCTGGTCCAACTTCCTTATTTTATAGATGAAGAAACTGAAGCCCAGAGAAGTTAAATGATTTGTCCAAGATCACACAGGATCTTGTGATCAGAGGCAGGATTTGAACCCAGATCCTCTGACACTATATTGAGAACTCTTTTCCACTGTACCACGGTGTTTTTTCTCTGTGCCTCAATTTCCTCATCTGTAAAGTTGGGATAAAAACAATCATCTATCCTACTTCACAGTATTATAAGAAGAGTGCTTGGCAAACCTTTAAGTGCTATATAAAGGAGAACCATGGATTATACTCTAATATTCCAGTGGGAAATAGCATTTAATTTACCTATGCCAATTCTGTGATTTTCTTACTTACATCTTCCCATGTGTTGGCCAAGGAGGTCTACCTCAATGGGCTTTAACTCTTATGAGAACTATGAACTATCATTATTATTCTAAAACTGAGGAAAGATCTGGAGGATCAGACAGAAAGATAAGTGCTTGTGTGTGTTTGTTTTTTAATTTTATTTTTCCCAATTACATGTAAAAACAATTTTTAACATTCATTCTAAAAACTTTTGCATTTCAAATTCCTTCCCTCCCTCCCTCCCTCCATCCCCTTTCCTCTCCCTGAGACAGTAAGCAACTTGATATAGATTATATATGTGCAATCATGTAAAACATATTTCCATATTAGTCATATTGTGAAAGAAGACAGACCCCCCAAAAAGAAGAAAATTTAAAAAGTGAAAAATAGTATGCTTCAATTTGTATTCAGACAATATCAGTTCTTTTTCTGGAGGTGGATAGCATTTTTCATCATGAGTCCTTTGCAATTGTCCTGCATCATTATATTGCTGAAAGTAGCTGTCATTCACAGTTGCTCATTGTACAATATTCCTGTTACTATATACAATGTTCTCTTGGTTCTTCTCACTTCACTTTGCATCAGTTCATGTAAGACTTTTCAGATTTTTCTGAAATCATCCTGCTCATCATTTCTTATAGCACAATAATATTCCATTACAAGTATACAACTTGCTCAGTCATTCCACAGTTGATGGGCATCACCTCGATTTCCAATTCTTTGTCACCACAAAAAAGAGAGGCTATAAATATGTTTGTATATATAGGGCCTTTTCCCTTAAAAAAAACCAACAACATAACCTCTTTGAGATACAGACTTAGAGTGGTATTGCTGGATCAAAAGATATGCACAAGATTATAGCCTTTTGGCCACAGTTCCAAATTGTTCTGTAGAATGGTTGGATCAATTCATACACAACTCCACCAACAGTGCATTGGTGTCCCAATTTTCCCATGTTTCCTCCAATATTTACCATTCTCCTTTTCTGTTATATTAGCCAACCTGATAGGTGTGAGGTAGTACCTTAGAGTTCTTTTAATTTGCACTTATCTAATCAATAAGTGATTTAGAATATTTTTTCACACGACTATACATAGTCATATACATATACTTATACATAGCTTTGATTTCTTTGTCTGAAAACTGCCTGTTTATATTCTTTGACCATTTATCAATCAGAGAATGACTTGTATCCTTATAAATTTGACTCCATTCTCTATATATTTGAGAAATGAAGTCTCTATCAGAGACAGAGAAGTAAGTGCTTGCTCATAAGCAGAGGGAACCAAGACAATTAGGATTGGATTGAAAATGGAGCTTGGGGTGTCTTAGCAAGAAAGGACAAAATGTTGCCAAGGATTAGGGATAGAGCTATCTGTGTGACTTTGGTGAGGTTGTTAGCCAGCTTGGGGCCTCAGTTTTACCTTTTGTAAAAAGAGGATTTGGATTAACTACTCTGTAAATGTTTTTCCTAATCTAATGATCCACAATTCTGTGATTCAAGAAGTGCAGTCAGATCAGTTAAAGATAGGGGAATAAAACAAGGAATGCCTGAAAAAGACTTTTCAATACTTTAATCTCAGGAAGCTGACCTGAGTAACAAGAGACTGTGAACCTGTACCATCTTTATTTCTTCTATAGTATGTACCATTAGAGTCCAGTAATTTGGCATGGTAACTTCTCATGTGTATGATATTCTATATCAGGAGGGACAGTTCATGAGGAAAATGGGAAAGGTAGTGGATCTTGGAGACCTTAGAGGAGAAAGAGTTGAGGGAGTGGTGGCCAAAAGTGACCCAAGGAAATAGGAAGGGAACTTGGCTGGGTTCTTTGTTTACCAGTTTTTAACTTGATTTTTCCTTTGACTCCCTGTCATCAGTTAAACATTAGTGCTTACTTATAAAAGCATTTATGGGTACCCTTGGATTTTTCAGGGAATCTACAAATTTCTCTTTATTTATTTCTCTATTTCTGTCTCAGTCTCTTACTATCTCATTCCCTTTTCTCTCATTCTCTCCTTTCTGATTCTTTCCCTCTTTCCTCTTCCCCTCTCTCCCCATCTTATTCTCTCCTCTTCTCTCTCATTCTCTTTTCTATTATTCTCATTCTCTGCCCCTCTCATTCTTTCTTTCTCTCACCTCTCTCACCTCTCTCTCATTCTCTCATCTTTCTGTCTCTCTTCTCTCCCTCTCTCATTCCTTCTCTCCTCTCTCCTCTCTTTCTCCTGGCATCCTCTCTCTTTTCCCTCTTCTTTTTCTCTCATTCCTTCTCCTTCACATCCCTCCTCCTTCTCTCCCTCCCCCCTCCCTCTTTCTATCTTTGGGGAAGGCAAAGAAGACTGGGAGGCAAGGCCCACATATGGAGCTATTCAGCTACGGAAGCAGACTCACTTCCTTAATTGATTGCGTAAATTCAAAATGTCACAAGATAAATATGCACAAAGCAAAGTTGAATTCTACTGGGTGATGACCAACACTGCTCTGTGGGGAGGGGAAAGAGGTCAGATCCAATTAATTATTCTCTATTAAATTCAATTTAACAAACATTTCTCGAATGTATCCTGTTCTAGGTATGCTGTGATAGGATGATGAGCCCTGGGAGAATATCAGGGAGATAATGGGAGCTTAAATCAATGCTACAAAGACTTTTGAGCCTGTCTGGTATGACATATTTTGTGTACCTACAGGGAACTAATTAGAGTAGAAATTTGACAATTATCCAATGACTTTGATCATTGAAGAATTACAGGGCATTAGTACAGAAAAGACTAGAAAGGTCATCTAATTTCAAATCCCACCTACTGGAAGAATCCCCTCTGACCCATCCCTGACATCCAACATCTGCATAAATAATTCCAGTATTGAGGAACTCACTCCCTTACAAAGCAGCCTATCCCCACTCCTCCTTTTAATTGTTTTTTTTTTCAATAGAAAATTATTATATTAAGTCTAGACTCTAGTCAGAAACTTTAAAATAGAACACTTAAATGTAACTTATCAGCTTTCCTTTTCACATAATACTAGTATCCTTAAGATTTGTGGTCAAGAAACTTTACCTCATATTTATTCTCTGACCTAAGACAAATCAGGGCTGATTGTCTACTCTCATGGACATTTTGAAGATGTGTAGTCTGAAGGTAACACAAGGGTCCTTTAAGTTTGCAGTCAAGAGACCTTACCTCTTATTCCTGCTGTGACCTAGGACAAATTGGAGCTGATTGCTCCCATTCTTACGCACATTCTGTGCCGTCTTATGGTAAAAGAATTGGAGAAATCAAGACATTGGATTTTCTTGGCCTTAAGGCAGAGAGAGCCCTACTCTAAGTCAGAGATTCTGGATTTGAATCCTGTTTCTAATCCTGATTGGTAAAGTCACTTAAAATTGTTGGATCTCAGTTTCCTCATGTCTAAAATAAGGGGAGTGACTAGATGAGCTCTGAGGTCCTTTCCAGCTCTAGACTTATTTCATATGTGAATAAGTTCAAACATTACTGATGGCAAGAGATCTAAAATTAATACTTACAGTTTATAGTTGGACCTGGCTAGACTTGATCTCCTGATTCAACAATGGCCATTTACTCTATGCCAACTCCCCTTCTAATGGGGTCTGCTCTGTGATCTCAGGCCAGGGCATGGTGGGTATCTGTAAATTCTACTCTTTGGCTGCCAAGGCAGGCAGCTGTGTTGTCTCTGGAATACTTACTATGGGGTCACCACATCTGGTCTGGACTTCAGATTGCCTAAGGACTAATTGTGCTGTATTATTGTGGGTAAATTTTACCATGAGCCAGACTGTGCCCAGTTTCACTGTAAATGCATTGCTACAGCACTGCCAGAACAGCTTTACCTCATGCTTAACCCCTTCCCCTTGACCACTGGCCTGCCACTGGGAGAAGTGGCTGAACTCCTAATGTCTTCTGGAACCCTTCGTGAACTTCATCGCAAACTCTAGTCCCTAACTATCTGGGCAATTTTCCCTCAGCCCCTCTACATTTGTCATTGTCCTTTTTTGTCAGCTTAACCAACCTGATAGATATGATGTGTAACCTCAGAGTTGTTTCAATATGTATTTTTTAAATTATTGGTGATTCATAGCATTTTTATATGGTTGATAACTTGAATTCCTCCCTCTGAAAAGAGCCTACTTATCTCCTTTGTTTATTTATCAATTGGGAAATGGATTTTATTCTTATAAATTTTAATCAGTTACCTATATGTCTTAGAAATGAGACCTTTATCAGAGAGACTTGATGCAAAGATTTTCCCCATTTGCCTGCTTCTCTTCTAATTTTTATCTGCATTAGTTTTGTTTGCATAAAAAAGTTTAATTTTATATAATCAAAATTGTCCATTTTATTTTTGTGTTCCCTTCTATATCCAGTTTGGTCATAAAACTCTTCCCCTATCCATGGATTTAACAGATATTTTCTTCCTTACTCTTCTAATTAATTTTTTTTTTTTGGTGAGGCAATTGGGGTTAAATGACTTGCCTAGGGTCACACAGCTAGTGTTAAGTGTCTGATGCTGGATTTGAACTCAGGTCCTTCTGACTCCAGGGCCAGTGCTCTATCTACTGCGCCACCTAGCTGCCCCTTTTTAAAAAAAATTTTTTTTTAATTTTGTTGTTGTTTTTAATTTTTGCAGGGCAATGAGGGTTAAGTGACTTGCCCAGGGTCACACAGCTAGTTAAGTGTCAAGTGTCTGAGGCTGGATTTGAACTCCTGAATCCAAGGCCAGTGCTTTATCCACTGCGCCACCTAGCTTCCCCCTCTAATTAATTTTTTATATCACCTCATGTCTAAATCATGTACCCATTTGTAGCAATGCTACTATTATTGGAAAGGATCTGCCAATGAATTGCTCTATGATTCCAAAATAACAAAATCTGAGCTTTGGAAGGTACTTCAGCATCTAATCCAACTCATGCACAGAATGAAACTCTATTATAACATAACTGGCAATCGGTTGTCCAGTCTCCTGCTTAAAGTTATTCAAGGAAGGGGACCCCACCATTTTGTAGGGCAGCCAATCCTCCTTTAGGACACTTATCTGTTCTTAAGGCCCTTTACCCTTTTGGTTGGCCTTCTTTGGACACACTCCAGCTTTACTGATATCCTTTAAAGACCATAGTGCCTAGAACTGAGCAGAGCACTCTGGATGAGGCCTGATGAGGACAGAGTACAATGGGACTATGATCTCCCTCTTCCTAGAAGCTCTGCCTCTTTTAATACAGCCTAAGGTCACATTAGTTTTTTTGGCTCCCACATCATATTGCTGACTAATGTTGAGCCCAGTCCACTGAAACTCCAGATCTTTTTCAGAGCAACTGCTATTCTGAAGCAACAACGTGCTTCTTCCATCTTATACCTGAGAAATTAAATGGATGTATCCAAGTGCAATACTTTATATTTATCCCTATTGAATTTCATCTTATTATATTCAGTCCATTGCTCTAATTTGTTGAGATCCCTTTGGATCTTGAATTGGTCTTCCAATATATTGGCTATTCTGCCAAATTTTGCATCAAGTCTAAATTAACAAATCATCTATGCTTTTATCTAAGTCACTGAAAAAGATGGTCAACAGCTCAGGGACAACCACAGATTCCTGAGCTAATCCACTGGAGACCTGCAGCCATGTTGATATTGAACCATTAATAACTATATTTTAAAATCCAGGCAGCCATCCAGTTCCAAATCGACCTAAGTAAATTATTATCTATTCTATATTTTGTCATCTTCATGAGAATAATGAAATACTTTACCAAAAATTTTATAAATCTAGATAAAATGTACATACAACTAGTTTAGGAGTTCTTGTTCAGTCATTATAGTCGTGTCCCACTCTTTGTGGCCTCATCTGAGGTTTTCTTGACAGGGATACTAGAGTGGTTTTGCCATTTTCTTCTTCAGCTCATTTTAAAGATAAGGAAATTGATGCAAATAGGATTAAGTGACTTGCCCAGGGTCACACAGCTACTAAATATCTGAGGCCAGATTTTAACTCAGGTCTTTCTCCCTCCAGTCCCAGCACTCTAATTGTTGTACCACCTAACTGTTCATTTTAGTAGTAGTCATAAAAAAAATAATAAATTTAGCCTGACATAGCCAGACAGACTGGCTCTTTGTAATTATTACTTCCCTTTCTGTATATTTGCTAACCTCTTTCATGAGCCACTCTAGAATCTTTCCAGTTATCAAAGTCAATCAAGCTCAGTAGCCTATATTTTGCAATTTCTGTTGCTTTTACTTTTTTTGGAAAATGAGAACAATACCTATCCTTCTCCAATATTGTACTTTTCTCAATTTCCATGATTTTTCAGTTATCACTGAGAGTGGCTCAGAAATTACATCTGCCAATTCCTTAAAAACCTAAGGATGGGAGCAGCTAGGTGGATCAGTGGATAAAGCACCAGCCCTGGAGTCAGGAGGGCCTGAGTTCAAATCTGGCCTCAGGCACTTAACACTTACTAGCTATGTGACCCTGGGCAAGTCACTTAACCCCAATTGCCTCACTAAAAAGAAAAAAACAAAAACAAAACCAAAAAAACCTAAGGATGTAGTTCATCTGGGCTAAGTAACTTGAATTCATCAAGGGCAAGCCATTTCAGTAGCATCCAATTCTCTGTTACCCCATTTGGGGGTTTTCTTAGTAGAGATACTGTAGTGGTTTGCCATTTCCTTCCCCAGCTCATTTTACAAATAAAGAAACTGAGGCAAATAGGATTAAGTGATTTACTCAGCATCACATAGATAGCAGATGTCTGAGGCCAGATTTGAACTCAGGAAGATTAGTCTTCCTGACTCTAGACCCAGCATGCTATTCATTAGACCACTTAGCTGTGCTAAGGGCAAGCTTATTAGACCCTGTTAAGCATTTTTCTTCTATCATTTCTTTCGCAAAAGTAATTTTCCTTTGCAGAGAAAGCAGAAACAAACTAAGAATTGAGTAGATAAACCAATTGTGAAATCTCTGGGTCAAAGGGTATGAGCATTTGTCACTTTCTTTGCATCATTCCAAATTGCTTTCTAAAATGGTTGTACTACAACTCCACCAACAATACATTAGTAGTCTTCCTACAACCCCTCCAACATTGACTATTTATGTCTTTTGTTATTTTAGTCAACTTTCTGTGTGTGAAGTATTACTTCAGTGTTATTTTGGTATACATTTCTCACAATTAATGATTTGGAGCATTTTTTTCTTTTTTCTTTTCTTTTCTTTTCTTTTTTTTTTGGTGGGGGTGATGAGGGTTAAGTGACTTGCCCAGAGTCACACAGCTAGTAAGTGTCAAGTACCTGAGGCTGGATTTGAACTCAGGTCCTTCTGAATCCAAGGACAGTGCTTTATCCACTGCTCCACCTTGCTGCCCCTGGAGCATTTTTTCATGTGGCTATTAATTTGTTAACTCTGCAATTCTTTTGAGCACTATTTGTTCATAACCTTTGACTACTTTTGGGCAATGCTTCTGGTCATATATTTCTGTTAGTTGCCAGTGTATTTTAGGTAGCAGAGACTTAGGGATATTTGATGAAAATATTTTTCAAGGAGGCAGTTTTCAACTTTAAGGATTGTTAAATCCTAAAATGAGGAATAGAGAAAGATCATAGACACTCCAGTGGTGGGGACTATCTGGATCAGAGGTGCCAAGTTTGTGGCATGCTGTTCACCTGAGCCAGATTAAAATGTTAATTTGGAAATGTTTCACAAAATAAAGAAAAATACAGTACACCATAGATAATGTTAATTTGTGGTTTTCTAAGTCAATATGTGGCAGAGGGATCCATTTCTATTTGAGTTTGACACCACTGATGTCGATGAGCTGGACTCCCTTCCTTCTGAAATGATGTCAGTACAGCTCTGTCTAGAGAAGAAAGGTATTTCCCCAGGTTCCTTCCAGTTTTATGGTGCACAATTTAATCAATTTTTTTTTTTCAGGCCACAGGTCATAGCAGTATCTAAAAAAAAATAATCAATGACTGTCAGGGGTTTTTCCTCTTAGTTTCTCATTTTAACATTCTTAGGTCAAACCGGTGAATGTTATAGTCTTGAAAGCAACAAGTGGCACTGTTGGGCCAGGGAGCGTCCATGGAGAAATATAGCACATGTTTTGTGGTTCAGCTTCCTCAGTGGACTGAGCCCTGACTCGCGACCCTCCCTGCTGACCCATTACTGCCTCACCATCAGTCCACTGCACTATCATCCAGCAATCCCTCAGAGATTTCTTCAGTATCTGTCCTCCATCCAATCTATGACACAGAGCAAAAAAAGATACATCGTCAGAGGTGTGTGGAATTGTCCATTGAGACCCTTTCCTCATAAGGGCTCACCATTCTGTTGTATTTTACGGTTTACAAAAGGTAGCCTGGCTCCATAGTGGATAGAGTGCCAGGTCTGGAGTCAGGAAGATCTGAGTTCAAATCAGGCCTCTGATACTTATTGACTGTGTGACCCTGAGCAAGTCACTTAACTTCTGTTTGCCTAAGGCTCCTCATCTTTAAATGAAGATAATATTAGCACCTACCTCACAGGATTGTTATAAAGATCAAATGACATAATAATTATTAAAAGCTTAATGTAATGCCTGGTTCATAGTAGGCATCATATAAATGTTAGATATTATTATTATTATTATAATAAAATACCTTATCATGTAGGTAGGGCATGGATTACCCATAATCCTCCATTTTACAGGTGAGGAAGCTGAGCTGCAGAGAACAAAAGCAACTTGCACAAGGTGACACAGGGATTCCAACCCAAATCTTCTAACTTCAATTCCAATACTCTACAAAAGTTTCCTTTTAGGGGCAGCTAGGTGGCGCAGTGGATAGAGAACCGGCCTTGGATTCAGGAGGAGGACTTGAGTTCAAATCCGGCCTCAGACACTTGACACTTACTAGCTGCGTGACCCTGGGTGAGTCACTTAACCCCAATTGCCTCACCAAAAAGCAAACAAACAAAAATGTTTCCTCTTTATTAGTGACCCCAGCTTTCTTTCCACAGTGAATGACAGTATCATTCATTCAATCACTATTTAATGAGTGTGTTGTTGCACAGATGAATAAGACCTTTTACATGTCTTATATGTAACAATAGATGTTCCTGCTGTCTCCCTCATTGATCTCCTTTACAGCAGAGATTTTCACTTATGTTCTTGTATTCCCAGCACTTAGCCCTATGCCTGGCACTTAATGGGCAGCTAGGTGTCCCAGTCAATAGAACACCAGTCCTGGAATCAAGAAGACCTGAGTTCAAATATGACCTGACACTTACTAGCTGTGTGACCTTGGGCAAGTCACTTAACCCTCTTTGTCTCAGTATTCTCATCTGAAAAATGACCTGGAGAAGGAAATGGCAAACTCCTCCAGTATCTTTGCTAATCTAACCCCAAATGGAGTCTCAAAGAGTCAGACACGACTGAACAACACAAAAGGTCCTTAATAAATGTGTGATTTATTGCTTGATAAAACTTGGTTTCTCTCTGGAAGGAGAATATTGTCATGTTATTGTATTGAATTTGAGCCTCAATCAATCAATCAACATGCATTTATTAAGGATATACTCTTTACCAGCCATTGCCCTAAGTGCAGAGAATACAAATGTAGCCTTCAAGGCTCACTCTCCACACATCCTATTTCCATTGATGGGACAGGGTCCCAGACTACTCTCTTCAAGGTTTTAAGGGTACCTTAGCACCTTTAAGGGTTGGGGTTTCTACTGCCATTGCTTATGAAACCCCAACTAGAATGCTCCCTCAATAGAGATTAAGCAATTACTATCTTCTCAATATCAATTAACTAGTTGGTGTCAATTAGTTTTTTTTTTTTTACAAAAAGATACAGAAGGCATAGCAATAGGGGCAGCTAGGTGGCGCAGTGGATAGAGTACTGGCCCTGGATTCAGGAGGACCTGAGTTCAAATCTGGCCTCAGACACTTAACACTTACTAGCTGTGTGACCCTGGGCAAGTCACTTAACCCCAATTGCCTCACCAAACAAACAAACAAACAAACAGAAGGCATAGCAATGACAAAAAGTATACTCAAACTGAGGGCATACTCTCTCCTCTGTAACATGGTCCTTGGGGAGAGTGAGCTCAAACTTAAAGCAATGGATACAGAATATTACACACACACACACCCCTCACCCTGGGAATCACTTTCTCCATTTGTGGAATTGCCATCTAATTAGCCTCAGGGAAAAGTGTGGCTGGTGAAGAAAAATCACTCCTTTGGGCAGTTGGGCTGACTCTTCATTGGGCTGGGTCAAATAGGTCCTTCCTTGGGGCTGGCTCCTCACCAGTCTTGGCTGTTGTGGTTACAAACACTTCTGCAATTGCTAGACTCTAGTGGTTCTTCCTAATCTTTTGAAGATCACAAAGGTCTTAACTTGGTCATTTCCATTTCTGGATACTCATTCACCCAAGATCAGGAAATAACCATCAGAGACAAAAGAAATAGAACCACTGGGCAATCATGGATCCATGGATAGATGGGAGACAGAATGCAATGCCCCTTCAGCCAGCATTTCTGTCTCCTCAGGGAAGCTGATAGAGAAAGAGTGAGGTCGCTGATCAAAACCATTTGTATACATGTCCAGTTCTGGCTAAGTAGCCAATTAAAAGGTATTTTGTCACCATTTGGTAAGCTGATAGGAAATGATCAGAAGATATGTTTGTTTGTTCTGGAGTGGGAGGAAGGGGTCCTCTGTTACTAATGCCTGGATTTTCATTAAGCTTCTATGTAGGTTGGAATCAGGACAACCATATTAAATATGCTCTAAGCACTGGTCCTTCACCCATTATCCAAAAAAAATCAAACCCAAAATGAGTCCTACCCTCAAGGAGCTTACATTCAAACAAGGGAGCCAATATGTAGCCAGAAAGGTATATGCAAATTCCATACAGACGAGGTGGAAAGTAATCTGAGAGGGGGAAAGCAGCCAGGAAGCCCTTGAAAGACCTCCTGCAGAAGTGTTGAGCTGAATCTTTAAAGAAGCCAGGGATTAGTAGAGGTGGAGATAAGGAGGAAGAGGTTTGCAGTCATGGGGGATACCTAGTTCAAAGATGCATTGCATGTCATGAAGGTGAAGATGTATCATTATGTATAATGAACAGGATGGCTAGAGCACATGGAAAGGGGTAATATGTAAGAAGACTAGAAAGTTAGGATAGGGCCAGGTTGTAAAGAGCTTCAAATACCAACCATGGGAGCTTTTGTTGGATCCTATAGGTAATAGGGGGCCAATGGAGTTTATTGAATAAAGTGGTGACATGGTCAGACCTATGCTTTATGAAAATCACTTTAATAGTTCTGTGGATTGGACTGGAAAGAGAATTGCATCAGGGAGACCAATTAGGAGGCTACTGTGGTTGTCTAGGAGAGAAAGGGACTCATCAAGAGTAGTGATTGAGTGTTGAGTAGAGAATGTATTGGAGACATATTGTTGTAAAAGAAACAAGATTTGGCAACTGATTGGATGCACAGGCCTCTGAGATAACATATTCATGTGTCCAAAGGAGTTGTTCTAGGAGTCAATTCACTAAGTCTGTTTCCATAAAAAAATAGGTAAAATTCTTATAAGGTCTAGACTAAACAAGGTCTACATCATAGAGTAGAGTATTCTACTACTGCAGTTAGGTTTCTGAAATCTATCTGAGTCTATCATCTACTCAAACTTGCAGCCCCAAGCCCTCATTTCCATTGAATTGTCCCCACCCCCATAACCAAGAACAAAGGCAAGACATGACATCATGGGTAAAGGTTCTTTATTCTGTAGGGGCCAAATTTTAATTAGGGAGTGTTAGCCAGGTGGCTCGCTACAATATTGGGGCAAGGAAGGAGACCAACAGCCTCCCTCAAAAACAGAACAGGGTTTATTAACAAGAACGAGCTTAAAAACACAGGCAAGATCAGTAGAATTAAGGGAAAGGAAAAAAAGTGGGGGAAGGGAAACTATACAACCTGAATAATACCGTTGCCCAGGAATCAGCTGAGAACACCCGGCTGTGTCCTGTCACTTTGCAGCTTCAAGCTAGAATCGTGAAACTCCTCCCTTCTCCTTCCCAGCAGACCCCAGGCTGACCACACACAGCCCCAAGCCAATCGGATGGCAGCCCTGACTCACAGTCACATGACTGCCCTCACTGGGATTCCAGTCATTATAATTTTGCCAGGCCCATGTAGGCATCGGTGAGTAGTGATGATGTGAGGTGCCAGTACCATAGGGACGGCTACAACCACTGGGTGGAGCACCATGTCCTTGCAGAGGTGTGGCGCCTGAGCCCCAGGCCAGTGCTTGTGCAGGGGTTTTTAAAATTCTAGCCAAAAGACGGGGTCATGAAAACCTCAAATAACAATTAATTCTTTACAATTCAAAACTAAAGGCAATATGAAACCACAGAGTATTCAGCCAACCAGGAGGCTCTCACTGCCTTTTTCCCCAAACCAGCACCTTATAAGTTTCCAGGGCCTCTACTCTTCCCAACCTTTTGAAGATCATCATCACAAGAAGAATTCCGTTCACTAGGAAGAGTGTTGTGCAATAGGTGCTGCTTCCCTTCCATTGGGTGTATGGGCTTCTTGGCACTGCAATTAGAAGAAGTCCTTATGGAGTTCAATGTTGACTCCTCTGGCCATAGGGGCAAGCTATCTTGGGTAGCTGGGCTTTTCCATGATGGCTTCTAACAGAGAAATCAAATTTCATATTTATTATGCAGACACTGCTGCTGCCTCTGTCATATTAGTCCCAGCAAGAGTTAGACGGAGCTGATGGGAAACCTTCTTCAAACACCTGTTTAAACAAAGGGAAGCCTCTTATTAGTGCCAGCAGGAGTGAGACCCAACTAAAGGAAAGCCTCTTGGCTCTGGATCCATTTTCTCCACCTGCTTTCCTAGTTCCAACACTCTTGTCTCCAATATTCCTCCATCCCTGTCTCTTGAGGGTCCTCTGTCTAGCATGACCCTGGGCAAGTCACTTAACTCTGTTTGCCTCCATTTTCTCATCTATAAAATAAGCTGGAATGGCAAACCAGTCTAGTACCTTTGCCAAGAAAACCCCAAATGGGGTCATGAAGAGTTGGACATGACTGAAAAAAAATGACTGAACCCCCAGTCTCCACCAGATGTGCTGCTAACACAGTATTTGCTATTTCCTCCCTCTCTCCATGGATACCCTTACTATCCAAACAAAGTCTGTGCTGCTTAGCTTAGGGCATCCCTGAATTCAGGTACCAGGCACATCAAGACTTGAGGGTAAACAAAAGTCAAGCTGCAAGCATCCAACTGCCCTTATTACAAGTATGTTTAGAAACTATCAGAAAGGTTTCTTATCCCACAAGCAGAAGGGAACTATAGGCATTTTTTAAAAAGTTACTGCATAAAGATGGAATGCTGTTTTTTGTTATTTGATATTAGTTTGCTTTTATTTATTTTTTTAACATAACTTCAGTTCTGTAAGCCTGAAAGAGGCAGTGTGGCTAGGAGCAACAAGTATTCTTCCAATTGCCCTGTTTCTTATACACACCTCCCCCCCCCACCATGTATTCTTCTTTGTTGATTTTAAGAAATGCCATTTTGCTTATAGTCATGGAGATGCTCTACCCCTTCCTGATACTTCCCACTAGCTGTTTTCCCTCTAAACTAGGTAAAAGGGTCTGAGGAGAGGGAAGGACCCTAGGGAGGAGGCAGAGGCTGGTGTTTCAGCATTTAATGCTCAGGATTCTGCAATATTGGCATCTTCCTGAGCTGAAGGGGAGATACAGGCTCATCCTCCACCCACCTGTGAGTGGAATCTGCCAAAGGAAAGAAAGATTACAATATCCCACCCACATAACCTTCCCTATGATTCAGAGGTATTTTATTAGAATTGTCCAAGAATAGCATGTGTACATCATCAGTCACCACTCTGAACATCCTAGGTGGAGGGAGGGTTTTCAGTGTTTGGCTCCATATTGGAAATGTCTCCCACCTTCCTTCACTGACTCCCAGAGTCCCTTCCAGCACCACTCTTACACAAGAATTTCCTTTGAAGATGGTGGGACTCCTTTGGCCTTCAGATCACAAAGTGGCTGTGGGGCAGTTGTGTTTTGGGTGAGGTTGGGGGTTGGGCAATTTGATCCCTAAGAACCTCAGTGACAACCTAGTCCAACCCCCTCCTTTAACAGATGAGGAAACCAAAGTCCAGAGTGGGTCAGTGATTTGATTAAGGTCAAATAATATAAGGTCAAAATAAAATAAGGTCAAATCAATCAATGGGAGAGACGGGCCTAAACCCAAGTCTTTTGACACCAAAGATCCTTCCACTTTTCAACAATATCTACAACCAGTGAATCTTCACAGTCATATTTTGCCAAGGTTACAATTAAAATTAGCTCCCATTCCCTGCCCTCCCACCATCTGGGTGGTAATAGTTGGCAACCCAGGAGCATGTTATTATTTCTTTTTAAATGGAATTAACACTGAAGAAGATACATTGCCATCTGTTTTGTTGCTGTACCCTAAGGACAACTGGGCTTTTCTCTCTGACTTGTAGCTGAAATGTACTCTATGAGAGTAAAGACTGTCCTGTTTTTCTATTTGTATTTCTGACATTTAACACCATGCTTTGCACAGAGTAAGCAATTAATAAATACTTATTCATTCATCCATGCTAGGTAGAGGAAGAAGGGAAGCTCCTAAGTAAAAATTTGGAGTGGACCTGCATGATGTCATTCCCTCAAAATTTTATTCAGAAAGTTTTCCTGAAACCTCAAAGTTTAGGGGAGTGAGTACCAGAGCTGGAATCAGAAAACCTGGGTTTGAGTCTTGGTTCTGCCAGTTGCTAGCTTGGAGACTCTGGATAAGTCATTCCCATCTGAGGCTCAGTTTACCCATAAGTAAATTGGGGATAGCAATACACTCCCTACTTCTCAGGATTTGTGTGAGAATCCAATGAGACAATGGGAAAAAAGGCATCCAACAGTGCAGCCCCACAATTGAAATAATATTTTCTGATGTGTTCCAGGGCCTCACAGAAGTGATAACCACAGTGTCTATCCCTTGATCCATTGCAGTTAGCACAGATAATCAAGAGTGCCTTGTATTTCACTTTTGCATAATCTGCAGCTTCATGGTGATTTAGCAGGACTGTGCTGGAGCCAGCTCAAACCAGCTATCTCGAGAGCCAACTGTTAACTTTTTCAGTGTGAGCATTTATACCTTGGAAATCAACAGCCACTACAAATCAGGGCTCAATTTATTGTTTTGTTGATTGCCTGATGATGCACACATGCTATTGATTATCTAGACTTAAGAAAGTTATGGAGAAAATGTTAGAAATGCAGATTAAACTTAAAAGCATGTCATGTATACATTTTACCCTATTAGACATTTATCAACACACCCCTCACTCATACATTTTGTGGGACTCCTGTTTTCATTCCCCCTGCATCATTTTCTTTCAAAGCAATGGTAAATCATTTCTCAGGCAAGGACATGGCTCATTAAGCCTCTATAAAGGTTTAACCTTTTTGAAGACAGGCCAGATGGAACCAGCAGTAATGAGAGTGATTGGGTTTCTCTAGCTTTTGCAGGGGGATGACAAGATAGAGTGTACACAGCCTAGGGGCTGTCATCGAGTTGCGTTTCTGACATTGTGATGTACAGTTGAAAACAGTATGAAAGCAAAGGGTAAAAATAGCTCTGTTTCTGCTCACCCTGATCATAGCAGATGTGTTGTTCTTTGGTAGGTGAGCTGCTGAATTTTTTTAATTATTAAGAGATTGTTGGAATTGAATTTTGCTTCAAGTTGAACAGACCTGGGAAATAATGACAGGGATTGTAGAGTCTTGGTGGCAGTCACCGGGGATCACCTTGACTGACAGAAAACATACCTCTAGATGACGGTCTTATCCTATGAGACTTGTAATGTTTTTATGCCAGGAACAAGTGGCAAAAAAAATGTGTTCTCAATTCAATAGTGGTGGTGGTGATGGTGGTGATAGGGAACTAGAACCAGACATAAGTAGGCCACCACATATGTTTGGAGGGGCAAGGAGGGACAAAATAGGGTGGGAGAATCTAAGCGTTTAAGTAATTCAATTTTCTTACTAAGTGTTAGGTTCTGATACGCTGACGGACAGCAAGGACTGTCAGTACCTTGGACAACAGCTACAGTCATACCTCTCTAGTTATGGTTCTCACTTCACTCCAGGACTTCACACAATAGGAATACTCTTTGCCTCTGTGGCCCCTCCCTCAGTTTGGCTGATTACTCCTAGAATCTCCTCTAAGGAAGATGACCAGGGCAGTCATGTTCTCATTACTCTTCAGGCTATACTCCTGACTCTCTGGACTTTTTCTACCATACAACCACACTGGGTACCTTCATCTTTCCCCCTCATTTCCCTTCCCTGTTTCAGCTTCCTTTTATGTACTGTCTTCTCCCATTAGAATGTAAGCTCCTTGTGGGCAAAGACTGTCTTTCTGCTTATAGTTTTTTTATTCCCAGTGCTTAGTACAGTGCCTGGTATACAGTAAGTGTTTAATAATTGCTTGTTGATATGACTAATAGTTCCACCTTTGAGTTTAATTTGTTGTTGTTCAGTTGTTTCAGTCATGCCCTACAATTTGTGACCCCATTTGGGGTTTTCTCGGCAACTGTACTGGAGTGATTTGCCATTTCCTTCTTCAGCTCATTTTACAGATGAGGCAACTGAGGTAACTGAGGCAAACAGGTCTTGACTTTCCTGTGGTAACACAGCTAGTAAATGTCTGAGACCAGATTTGAACTCGGGAAGATGAGTCTTCTTGACTCCAGGGCTAGCACTCCATCTACTGCACTACCTAGCTGCCTGATTTGAGTTTAATTAGTAAATGTCTAAGGTGATAAGGCAAAAGCTAATTTTGGTCACTTTCCACCTGGGTTCAGTAGGACCCATTCAGCCCTGATGGAATAAAACCCCACATTATATACATGTCCACAGATTAGAAGAAAGAATTAGAAATTTGGAAATAAGAGCCACACTTCCTGACTCTGTATGGACTTATGTTGGGACCTCAGACTGTAGGCCTCAGTTGCTTCATCATTGGAAACATGGAACATTATGCTCCAGTAAACAGTTATAGTTAGGGAGTGAAGCAGAGCCAACAGCAAAACAAAGAATGACCAAATATAGCACCCATGTTCTACCCACGCTGTGTTTTCATACAAATAGCCCCTTCTAATTCTATCGTCACAAAAATTTAACATTTCAGTTCATAAATAGCTCTGGTTCCTGGAATAACAAATAAACAGGGAATCTTATCTTCCACCTATTTCAGTAAAATTGACATGAGATGCCTGAAAGGCTCGTGTCCTCCCCAGGAGGAAACTTCTATTTAAATGAGGGGATTCTCTCTCTTGATTGAGCAGTCACCTCACTCCCAATGGGAAAGTTCCTTCACTCTGTGTTGTCCGGTGTTTACTCTCCTGTGTGAATGTTCTCTGATTTCTGTTTTGCTATTGGTTTGGATAAATGGGTTTCATTGCTAAAAAATAAATAGATAAATGAATGAATGGATAAACAAGCAAACAAATCAATCAGTCAGGCTTGAGCCCTCCATGATTCTGGCTGTGAGCAGATCTGAAGTGAATGGGACATAGCCGTTCAGTAGTCCCACAAAGGAGTCTTGCCTTGGTAATGTAGGCCTGGAGGTGGGGTAGAGAGGGTAGTGGGAGAGTGTAACGAGTATAACAGGCTTGTTGAATGTTTTATATTTCTATATGTATTCATGGGTGCCTGTGTCTTTCCCACTTTATCCATTTTCTGTGATGGAGGAAATAAAAAGCTGTCATATATCTGGAAACAAATGAACAACAACAACGAAAACAGGCTTGTAGATCTCATCTATCACAGGAGTGTGGGTAAATAATCAGGGATCATCACTAGCTAGAGTCCAAGAGGCAGGTTGGGGGATGGTGGATGGTGAATGGTTCTTGTGTTATTCAAGTCAAGGCAAGAGGTGTCTGCTCCACCATGATGGCTCTGCCCTTGGGTATAGAGTTATATAGAAATCAAGACCTTAGTGGTAGAGGTGAGGCACTTCTGGGTTGCATTTCTTAACCTGAAGGTCACTGAGTCCTGTTTGCCTCAGTTTCCTCATCTGTAAAATGAGCTGGAGAAGGAAATGGCAAACCCCTCCAATATCTTTGCCAAGAAAACCCCAAATGGGGTCACAAAGAGTTGGACACGACTGAAAAATGAGTGAAAAAAGGGTGGGGTGTATTTGACGGTGTCCAAGGTCCCTTTCAACTATGACATTCTATGATCATTTACCCCCAAATCTTTTCCATCCCTGACAGCAATGAACATTAGCATGTGAAATGACAATCCCAGTTCTTCTATTACATTCCACCATGATCTTGTCATATTGTCTCATATTTAATATAATGCATCTCTAGATATATAATGTAAATATTGGGAGGCAGTGTAGTACAGAGGAAAGAACACCAGGCACTGAAAGGAGCCAGATTAGAAACCTATCTTGGATTGTTACTTCCTGGGTCTCAGTTTCTTTTTTTTTTCCTCTCTTTTTTTCTTTTTTGTTGTTTTTTTGCAGGGCAATGAGGGTTAAGTGACTTGCCCAGGGTCACATAGCTAGTAAGTGTCAAATGTCTGAGGCTGGATTTGAACTCAGGTCCTCCTGAATCCAGGGGCCAGTACTTTATCCACTGCACCACCTAGCTGCCCCATCAGTTTCTTGATCTATAAAATGAAGAAGTTGGTGTAGAGGACTTGTGTCCCTTCTAGCTCTTGACCTATGATACACAGTTGACAGATATTCTTTTGTTTCATAAAAGATGGAAACAAGCATTTATTAAGTGCCTACTGTGTGCTGGGCACAATACTAAGAGGTTTACAAATATTATCTCACTTGATCCTTACAACAATCCTGGGAGATAAGTGTTATTATTTTCCCCATTTTACATATGAGGAAACTGAGGCAGAGAGAGGTGAAATTACTTTGCCCAGGGTCACATAGCTAGTGAGCATCTGAGGCTGGATTTGATTTTCTTGATGTCAGGCCTAGCATCCTATGCACTGTGCCAGCCAGCTGCACCTGTACTGGCATACAGCGTAAACATTGAGAGAAATTCTAGAACTATTCTAATGGAAAGGGCACTGAATTGGAATCATGAGTCAGTTCAGTCATTTTTCAGTTGTGTCCAATTCTTTGTGGCCCCATTTGAATTTTTCTTGGCAAAGATACTTGGAGTGGATTGCCATTTCCTTCTTCAGCTCATTTTACAGATGAGGAAATGGAGGCAAACAGGATTCAGTGATGTGCCCAGGGTCACACAGCTAGCAAGTGTGTAAGATCAGACTTGAACACAAGAAAATGAATCTTCCTTTCTCCAGGCCCAGCACTCTATCTGCTGTGCCACCTAACTGCCCCCTGGAATCATGAGACCTGGTTTCAAACCTTGACTATGATACTTGATAGCTGTAGAATTCTTGGCAAGTCATTTAATGTCAGCACCTCAGTTTCCCCAGATGCAGAATGAGGATGATATTCAACACTATTTTAATCTCTGTTTTTCTATATCTGCCCACTGTACTTCATGAGCTCCTACAAGATAGCATCCTTGTGCATCTGGGAGAAACTTAGAGAATATCGTGTCGTGCCCCCTCGCAACATTGTATAGTGGAGAGAGAGCTCAATAAGGGATGATGCTGAGAAGTGCCCACACACACAGGAGCTTTCCTGTAATAGTCATATATTTATAGACAGTTCTGTTGCCTGAAACCAGAGCTTTATAGGTCACACTAAATTTCTTCAGAGGTTTGATGCTAACCTAATTTCATGGATGACATAAATTGGACTGTTATTCATATATAACAATACTTAATTTAACTCCCTTCAAGGATTAGTTCAGATGCCACTTCCTATATGGGGCCTTTCCTAAGTTATCCCGTTGTTAGCATTCTTCCCCTACCCCAAGCTTGAAATTTCTATGAATATATTTGGTACTTACTTTAGATAGATAGATAGATAGATAGAGGTAGAGATATATAGATAGATATAGATAGAAAGATATGTGTGTATATATACATATATAAGAGAAAGTGAATCAATAGTGGGTACACATGTATATATGTATGTGTATGTATATGTGTGTAAATATCAGTATATAGTACATATGTGTACATATGTAAGGGTTGCATGCATATGTGTAAGCTCTATACATACACATGCATACACACATGCCTGCGTGCATACATACATACATACACACACAATGTGAAAATGCAATGTGAGAAAGTGAATGAAGAGACAGTCTTAGCTTCAAGCCCTGAGTCTGATTTATCTTGGCTATGTGACCTAACTTAACCTCTCATTGCCCTAGGTAACTCTCTTAGACTATGTTATTGAGTTTCTATACCAGTAGTTCCATACAGGACTGGACCAACAAACTCTGTGTGTGTGTGTGTGTGTGTGTGTGTGTGTGTCTGCCATTCCCCCATACTCAACCAGGCTATCATGGAGAATATGAGTCCCTTAGGGTCAGGGATTCCTTCTTCTTCTCTGTTTTTGTAACCTCAGTGCCTTGCAGGTAGTAAACACTTAATAAAAACTTATTGCATTGAATTGAAAGGGTAGTAAGCCATTCCTTCACTCCATTGATTATTGGGGAATTAGCTGTTTTCAGATAAACATAATGTGCTGGTGTGATGCTGGGGCACAAGATGGTTGTCTTTTGAGAAGAGTCACCGGGCCCCAGAGAAAACACAGAGGCCTGGGGCTTAGCTTGAGTTCTGATCCTGTCTTTCTTTGCCATTCTACTCCCATAAGATGCTGAATAAATTAATCCTAGATTTTATTAAGTTAAATATAAAATGAAAGCATAGAGCATATTTTTTAAAATGGGGATAATGAGTCGTTGCTCATGGGGATGGAAGGTTCACGTAAGAAATTAATTACAAATGCTTGCTGTTATCACCATAATGACGATAATGTTAATTATAGCACAGAATCACTGTTGATGAAACTGGTCCAGAAATTGAACTTGATAGGTGTAGCTGGCTGGCCCAAACCTTGGAAGTATTTGAGGGGAGTGGGGATGAATTGAAAATCTGTTTCATATAGACCATAGCCTGTAACAACAAATCTATGACAAAAGTAGCTAGTTTTAAATACCATTTCCCCTCATGTAAAGCCCTTTTAGAGGGTCTCAAGATGCTATTGGGTCTCTGTTGCCAAATATCCTGAAGAAACTAAAAAACTCCATTTAAAATCTAGGTGTTTGGGGCTATAGAAAAACTTACATGCAGGGTGTCCTAAAAAATAACAAAAGCATGTGTGTTGAGTGGAGTGAATTGAATCTTATATTCAATGAGCTGCTTCCGAATTTTCCCTGTGTGCACATAGGGATAAGAATTCCTTGGGATGGGAGCTCCTGTCTCTGGCATGATTCTATTGTGTTAAGCTATCACAACTTCCCATCATCTCTCAGTACATAGCACCAAAACCCTCATCAAGATTTTTCCTCATCATCTAGTAGGTGACTCATGTCTTTATGGTATTTTAAAAAATACTTTCCTGTACAACATCTCATTTGGTATTGATGATGCCATGGACAGAACACCAGACTTGGAGTCAGGAAGATCTGAGTTTAAATCCTTTCTCAGATAATTAGCTGAGTGACCCTGGGCAAAATACTTCAACTCTGTCTGCCTCAGTTTCCTCATTGGCAAAATGGGAATGATAATAGAACCTACCTCCCAGCAAGATTATTATTGTGAAGATCAAATGAGACAACATATATAAATCTCTATATAGCATCATATAAATGCTAGTGCTTATCATCATTATTATTATTATTCACAACAACCCTATGAGATAAGGAATATAAGTTTTGTCCTCACATTAGAGACAAGGAAACAAACCCAGAGAAATTAAGAGACTTGTCTAAGGTCACACGGCTAGTAATGTCAGAGTTGGGATTTACACTCACGTTTTCTGACTCCAAGTCTAATTAATGTGTTTTCTGTAACTAGATGCTTTCTTTATCTAAACATCTGCATTCCAATCACCCATTGCCAAGAGGCCCAGAGTATAATTAATTGTGGTCATATTCAGGTGCGAGGATGGGAGGGAGCAGGGCACGTACTGGAGCCTAGAACAGGCTCAAAAGAGGTCATTGTTATATTTTCAGTTGTGAGAGTTTATATCTTGATTGGTAAATGCTACAAATCAGGGCTCTATTTATTGTTTTGTTGAGAATATGATGAAGAAAATGTTAATATTGCTGATTCAGTTTTTTCATAAAAGTATTTTATTATTTTCTAGTTACATGTAGAGATAGTTTTCAACATTTGTTTTTATGAGATTTCTAGTTTCAAAATTTTCTGCCTCCCTCCCCAAGACAGCAAGCAATCTGGTATAGGTTATATATGTACAATCACATTAAACATATTTCTGCATTAGTCATTCTGTGAAAGAAGAATCAGAGCAAAAAGGAAAAACCTCAAAAAAGAAAACAACAAAAAAAAAATAGAAATAGTATGGTTCAATCTGCATCTAGATTCCATAGTTCTTTTTTTCTGGATTTGGAGAGCATTTTCCATCATGAGTCATTTGGAACTATCTTGGACCATTGTATTGCTGAGAAGAGTCAAGTCTATCACAGTTGATCAACACACAATGTTGTTGATACTGTGTACAGTGTTCTCCTGGTTCTGCTTATCTCATTCAGCATCAATTCATGTAAGTCCTTCTAGGTTTCTCTGAAATCTGCCTGCTAATCGTTTCTTACAGCACAATAATATTCCATTACATTCATATAACACAACTTGTTCAGCCATTACCCAACTGATGGATGCAGATTCAGTTTTTTTTAATACATTTAATTTTTTTTTTTTTTTTTTGGTGAGGCAATTGGGGTTAAGTGACTTGCCCAGGGTCATGGAGCTAGTAAGTGTTATGTGTCTGAGGCCGGTTTTGAACTCAGGTTCTCTTGACTCCAGGGTTGGTGCTCTATCCACTGCGCCACCTAGCTGCCCCCAGATTCAGTTTTAAAGTGTGTCATGTGTCCATTTTTCTCCCAAAGTGCCAGTCGCTAAACATTTACTAGCATACCCCTACTAATAAACCCTGTGGGAAGGAAGCTGCCTTGTGCTAAAGTCAGTTGTTTTTTAAAAAATACTATCATGAAAATCATGCAAAGAATGAGAATTAGGTCTGTTACCTCCTTGGGCCCTTATATTCACGGCCATGCAGGAAAAGAGGCTCTTTTCACACAACTTCTGCTCATTCAAGCACAGATGACAGTAAATTGAGTGAACTGGAGGCAAAATTACAAAGCCAATGAAGATTGCTTTGGGCAATGTGGTATCATGGAAAGAGCAATGGAACAGGTAGAAGATGCATCAGACAGAGTGTTGGATATGGAGTCAAAAGGACTTGAGCTCAAATTCAGCCTCAGATAATTATTAGCTGTGTGACTGTGGGCAAGTCACTTCACCTCTGTCTGCCTCAGTTTCCTGTTCTGTATAATGGGGAGAGTAATAGCTCTTAGCTCTCAAGATTGTTGTGAGAATATAGTGAGATTTTATCTGTAAAGTGTTTTGTAAACTTCAAAGTGCTATGTGAACATCATTACTATTGCTTTATCTGATGCCCCTTGTAATGTAATTCTAACTACCATGACCCCTGTTCAAAACAATGGTGACCTCTGACCTTTTCAACCCCATGGGGCTCCTGTGGTCCAATCTCTGTCAAGCGTTTGCCTCCCATCAAAACAGGAGAGGCTCTTATTCCAGCCAATTACTTAGTCTTACTGAGTAATTGAATGATTACACTTGAGTGTTTGGTGTTTCTAGTCCAGATGCTACCTCAACCACATATTTTAAATCTTTTATTTCCGATTGTGAAAGGAAAGACTTTTTCCTCTGTGGAATGGATGATAAGGAGATATTCTTTGGCAGAGAGCCTGCAATCACTCTACAGGTGAGGCTGGACTTGAAGATAAAGCAGATTTAGTTCTCTTACATGGGAGTGGTGAGGGGATAAAAGAGACCAAAAGAAATGCTCTACAATCTCTTCTTTTCTCATGTTTTCTTATACTTGGCCAGGTTTCTTTGGTTGGAAGATACTTATTTTGTGGGGTTTTTTTTGTTGTTGTTGTTTTTTTGGCCAGGCAATGAGGGTTAAGTGACTTGCCCAGGGTCACACAGCTAGTGTCAAGTGTCTGAGGTTGGATTTGAACTCAGGTCCTCCTGAATCCAGGGCTGGTGCTTTATCCACTGCACCACCTAGCTGCCCCTGGTTGGAAGATACTTATGAGAAAGCCACTCTGGGAGAGTCATTTGCCACTTGATAGTGGCATCTTCTAGCCAACCTGACCTAGCCAGAATCTTCTCAAGATATGCCCTCCTTCCAAACCATCTTCTCTTTCGTACAATTTGCACACGACTTCCCCTGAATTGTCAACCATCCCCTCCCCCAATACACACATCTACATATTCTCTTTTCCTAACTTCAATACTTTAAAAGTGATCTCTTCCCTAAGACTACCATGAGCCCCCCACTGTTGTGCTTTCCATTAACGATTAGACAGGATGCATGATTAGCTCTTAGCAAAGGCACTTACTGAGATGGCATGGTAAAACCAGAGAAATCTATGAATGTATTCTGGGCCTACTGTAATCTGAGGCAACTAGATGGGATGGTGGATATAGGTGTGGATTTGGAATCAATACAAGATGAGTTCGAATCCCACTTCAGACACTTACTAGCTGTGAGACCCAGGGCAAGTCACTTAATCTCTCTTAGAGGTATTCCAAAATTATGGAAATTCACAAATGAACTAAATTGAACTTGTTCTCATGTCCTTCTCTAAGGCAGAGAGTTTCTTAATCTGGGGTCTAGGAACTTGTTTCTTATTTTTAATTTCTTAAAAATTATATTTCAATTAGTTTTCTTTGAAACCCTATGTGCTTTATTTCATTCATTTAAAAGCATTATTTATTCTAAGGAATCCATAGGCTTGACCAGACTCCCAAAGGGGATCCATGACACAAAAAAAGGTTAAGAACCCTGACTAAGGTCTCTTTCAGCTACAAATCTGGTATAATCTTGGTATGCTTCCTTTTAAAGTAAGCTAAATAGTTCACTTTAAGAACCTTTAAAAAAGTAACTTGCTTCTCTGGTGTCACTGGTCTAATCTGAATATGAAATTCACTGTCAGAACTGATGGCTGTTCCATTCTCATTTTCAGGAGCCACAGTACAGCTCTGACTACTCTGGCCAGCGCCCAATTCCATGTCTCTGGAGATTGGCTAGAGAAGCAAAGGTTTGTAGATGGATGGATCATATTTGGAAAGGCATTGAAAGGCCACAAGAGAGAACAGACCTTACCAGTCTTGCTGGAAAACTCTTGGCTTGTACTCCTCTCTACCCTCTGCTAGAAAAACAAACTGAAGTACTTCAAAGGCAATGCTTTTATGTGAAAACTTTGTTCAACCCTTTGCTGGTAAGTGTGAGTAGATTTTTTTCCCCTGGGCTTAGTTCAACTCATTTCTAAGGATAATCCATGCTGAGGTGGTAAGATAACAAACTGTGAGTAGCCCAATGAGTTCAACAAGTAACAAGAATAAGCCATCTCAGTAGGGGGATGTTTCAGCATTTCTGTTCTTCACTAGACACTTTGCTCTTGGATGGTCATACCATCCTCAATTCTAGGTCAGGAATCAGTTTGCTATTTAAAAACATGGTCACTAACAAGCTTTTTCCTATCCCTTCATTGCTCATTTCTAAATCTATGTGCATCCGGCAGCTGCTGGCTATGAAACAGGAAGGTTTTTATCCAGGCAAAAAGACCAAAATATCATAGGAGTAAGCAGGCTCAGGCTGATGAAAAAGAGAAGAAAAAAAATATACACAATTATCTTTTGCTACGTAGTTTAAAAGGAAACTTCAGTCCAGTTAGTTGGAGCAGAGTTATGACTCATCCTGGCATCAAAGCTCTAAGCGAGAGTGAGGCAGAAGGGACCAGAATCAAGGCTCTGTTTTTTTTTTATAATTTTCATTTCTATGCAAAGGACTATTAAAAGAGCTCATGAGGAGCCAACAGTTTAACTATCTCACTGTTCTCTATATAATTTCGGACAAAGTATATGGAATCTTTTTCTTGTTTAAGGCTTTACAGTCATTGATCAATTAAGAGACCATTGTAGACTTTGGCAGATGATACTGGGGTAATGAGTTCCTAGCGAAAGACAAAGTACTCTGCCTCAAAGACCTGGAAGAATAGATTGGGTAAAGTGATTAACTGATCTAATTAAGTTAATTTGAAACTTAAAGGTGAGGGTAGGAGAAGACCATATAAAACTACTGAACTCAATAATGTGATGGGTGGTAGATGTAGCATAGAAAGAAGCCATATTGTGAAAATGGCCAGTAATTCCTAAGTGAAAGTAATATCGAAGCTAGCCAGTAACAATATTGACAACCTTAAAGAACTATCTATCAATACCCAGAGCGTGAGAAAAGCAGTTAACTCAAAATATTAATGCCAAGGAGGACAATGTTATCTCTAAGGCATCATTGGCTTATGGACTACTGTGGGTGCTTTATGTGTTTTCTGTATCTGTTTAGGGGTACCGTTGCAGCCTTTGTGCCTCACACATTTTCTCTTGGGTGAAATAAAGGCCATCATGTAACAAAATATGCATTTATTACTTTGAGTGTTTGTATGAGAGCTAGGGATCTACATGTGTGGAAAACTAGGCAGGATCTGTATTTGGAGATTCCCCAGAATAAACTCTTGGTAGAAGCATAATTAATCAAAAGAGAATATGAAATTTTGGGGAGACCCAGGAGCTTGGACTTAATCCATATAAAACTAGATTTTAGAGGGTTCTGCAACATAGCGTGGCTTGGTAGGATGGGATTCATTATTAAAGTGTTGCAATGGAAGTACTTATTTCTTTCCAACACTTTGATCTCTACCCTCTTCTTTTTTCCTCTAAACTCTCTTTTGGTGTATTGCCCAATTAGATGACATTAAAACTGACAACTTAAATAAAATGGACAAATACTTACAAAATTGAAAATTCCTATATTAACAGAACAAGAAATAGAGAATCAAAATAACCCAATCTAAGAAAAAGAAATTGAACAAGCTACAAATGAACTTCCAAAGGAAGCACCATCCTCCCCAAACCCCAGAATGATCAGGTGGATTTTCAAGATAATTCTATCAAACATTCAAAGAACAATTGATACTAATGTTATACAAACTATTTGCAAAAAATAAGAAAAGGAATCCTGACAAATTCTTTCTATGGTACAAATATGGTCTTGATACTTATACTATGAAAAATCAAAACAGAAAAAGGAAACTATAGACCTAAATCTAATGAACATCAACACAAAAGTTTTAAATAAAATATCAACAAAGAAGCTACATTAACATATAAAAAAGATTACACAATATGACCACATTGGATTTATGTCATAAATGCAAGGTTGGTTCAGTATTAGCAAAACTTGAAATACCCAAGTAGGGTAGGCCAAGTGCAGTGCCAATCAAACTGCCAATGGATTGTTTTATAGAGCTAGAAAAAATAATAATCAGAAGTTTACCTGAGAGAAGAAAAAGTCAAGAATCTCAAGGGAAATAATGAAAAAATGAGAAGTAATGGAGCCTATTTAGTATCAGATCTGAAATTATACCATGAGGCAGTAATCATCAAAATTATTTGTTATTGGTTTAAAAATGAGAAGCTTATCAGTGGAACAGATTATGAACACAACAGAAAGAAGCAAATAGACACAGTGGCATATTATTTGGTTAACCAAAAGACCCCAGTTACTGGGGTCAGGACTCACTCTTGAACAAAAACTGCTGAGAAAACTGGATGGCAGTCCAGCAGAAAGTAAGTTTCAAGCATCTCCTACCATATACTAAGATGGATACATAAATTGGAGGAGCAAAGAAGAAATTACCTTTCAGATATGTGAATAAAGGAAGAGATCATTACCCAAAAAAGAAGAGAGGACCTCAGAAGATAAAATAGAGTTTTCATTACATAAAATTTTAGAAGGTTTCATACAAACAAATCTTATCCAGTTAAAATAAAAGGGAAACAAATAACTGGTGAAAATATTTCTGGCAACTTTTTTGATCAAGGTCTCATTTCCAAAATGTGTAAAAAAAATGTTTCAAATTTATAAGAACAAGGCCATCTCTCAATAAATAAATGGTCAAAGGATATGAAGAGGCAGTTTTCAAATCTAACTTCTCATAACTATTAAAAGAAGAAAACTTTCTACTTAATAATAATTAGAGAAATGCCTATTAAAGAAATTCTGAGGTTCTATCTCATACCCATCAGATTAGCAAAGATGACAGAAAGGAAAATGACCATTGTTGGAGGGGCTGTGGAGAAACAGGGACACTAATGTACTATTGGTGGGGCTGTGAATTAGTTCAGTCATTTTGAAAAGCAGTTGGGAACTATAGTCACTAACCTGTCCATAGCCTCAGTAATACCACTACTAAGCCTATTCCCCAATGAGATCAAAGAGGAAAAGAACAGATCTATACAAAATTGTTTTGGCAACTTTTTTTGTCAAAACAAAGAATTTGACCACTCTAGCTTATCTGTCAGATTTATAGACAGGGGAGGAATTTAGTACCAAAGAAGATATAGAGCACATTACTAAATGTAAAATAGATCATTTTGATTATATAAAATTAAAAAGCTTTTGCACAAACAAAACTAGTTTAACCAAGATTATAAGGAAAGCAGAAAACTGGGAAAGAATTTTTCAAACAAGTATCTCTGATAAAGGCCTTATTTCTCAATTATGTAGAGAACTGAGTCAAATTTATAAAAATACAAGTCATTTCCCAATTGTTAAATTGTCAAAGCATATGAAAAGGCAGTTTCAGACGAAGAAATCAAAGCTATCTTTAGTCATATGAAAAAATGTTCTAGATCACTATTGATCAGAGAAATGCAAATTAAAACAATTCTGAGGTATCACCTCACACCTATCAGAGTGGCAAATATAACAAAAACAGAAAATATTGGATGTTGGAGGGGATATGGGAAAACTGGGATGCTAATCCACTGTGGGTGGAGTTGTGAACTGATCCAACCATTCTGGAGAGCAATTTGGAACTATGCCCAAAGGGCTATAAAATTGTGCATACCCTTTGATCCAGCAATACTACTGCTAGGTTTATATCCCAAAGACATCCCCCAAAAAGAGAAAAAGACCTATTTGTACAAAAATATTTATAATAGCTCTTTTTGTGGTGGCTAAGAATTGGAAATCAAAGAAATGTTCATCAGTTGGGGAATAACTAAATCAACTGTGCTATATGAGTGTGATGGAATATTATTGTGCTATAAGAAATAACAAGCAGGACAATTTCAGAAAGGCCTGGAAAGACTTATATGAACTGATGTATAGTGAAGTGAGCAGAACCAGGAAAACATTGCACAGTGACAGCAATATTGATTAATGAAGAACTGTGAATGACTTAACTATTCTCAACAATACAATGATCCAAGGCAATCCCAAAGGACTAATGATGAAGCGTACTATCCACCTCCAAAGAAAGAACTGATATTGATTGAACATAGACTGAGGCATGCTATTTTTCACTTTCTTTCACTTTTTTCTTTTATTCATGTTTTCTTATACAAAATTACTAAAATGGCAATGTTTTACATAAATGCACATTTATAATCTATATCTGATTGCTTATCACCTCAGGGAGAGGGGAAGGGAAAGGGGGAAGGAAGGGTAGAATTTGCAACTCAAAACATTAAATAAAAATGGTTATTATTATTTTAAATAGAAGAAAAATATAACAAGTTAAAAAAATTTGACCATTCTAAAGGGGGTACTACTCATCAAATGGACAATGGCTGAGCAAATTATGGCATATTAATGTAAAGAATCTTGTACTATAAGAAATGATGAAAATAAGAATTTCAGAGAAACCTGAGACTTTCTTGAATCGATGTAGAGTGAAGTAAGCAGAACTGGGAAAACAATGTTTATAACAATACAGTAAAGAAAAACAACTTAGAAGACTTAAGAACTTTGATCTATGAAATGACCAACTAGGTTTCCAGAGGACCAAAGAAGCACGGTATCCACACAATGACAGAGCTGAAGGACTCAAGATAAAGAATAAGACATATATTTTTGAACATGGTCAATATGGGAATTTGTTTTGCTTGACTACACATATTTGTTACAAGGACTTTGTTTCTCTTTTTTTCCTTTTCCAATTTGGGAAAGTTTAGGAGGGAGAAAAGATTAGGAAAAGGATAGCAAAAAACAAAGAGGGAGTGAAGAAAAAGAAAGGATCATTGTTGAACTTTTAAATGCTCAGAACAGAATTAAAGCCAGAAAGAATCACAGACGCCTATGACAGCTCTCAAAGTTTTTATATTTATGGATATATGTGTGTGGAAAATATTTCTAGCAACTTTTTTGATAAAGGTCTCATTTCCAAAAAATATAAACAAAATTTCAAATTTATAAAAATAAGTGCCAAATATCAATAGATAAATAGTCAAAGGATTTGAACTGGCATTTTCAGAAGAAGAAATCTAACTTGCAAAAAATATATGATGAAATCCTCCTTGCTAATAATTAGAGAAATGTGAACTAGCGCAATTCTGAGGTTCTATCTCACACTCATTAGATTAGCAAAAATGACAAAAAAGGAAAATAACAGATGTTGGAGAGGCTTTGAGGAAATATGTGTGTATTTATGGATTTATTTATTTAAAAAGAAAAGCAAGCTGAATATAATAGAAATCAACAATTTCATGTACAATTCTCTTTTATGTTATACTATGCCTATGTAATTACTCATTTTACTTGGTGTTTGTGAAATTTAGAATTTTTTTAAATGAAATTTTAAAAAGTGAAAGAAGATGGGAGCAATGAGTATAGACAGCTTTTTCTGGGATGCATTTATACATAATGGATATTTGATAAAATAATTGAGTGGGGTTATTTTACAAAAGCAGAAACTTACAAAAGAGACTTAGAGAGGTCACTCGATTTACCTTTGGCTGCAGAATTAGTAAATGTCAAAAGTGGTATTTAAGTGATCTTCCTGATTTCAAGTCCAGCACTCTTTTGACTATAAAACTGTACCTTTCATTGTGCTATTTTCTTGGCTCTGCTATATGCTTGTTGCGTGACTCTGGATAAGTCTCTTCAGTTTCTTAAGCCTCAATTTCTGTTTCTGTTAAAAAAAAACAAAAAACTTAATATGTTATGGTAGAAAGATCACTGGATTTGTAGTCAGAGTACTGACCAGCTTTGCTACTCCACAACTGTGCTCTTGGGTAAGTCACATCTCTTCCACCTACATGCTAATTTTATTTTAGATGAAAATAAGTCTGCCCCCAAATAGCGATTAATACTACCATAGACTTAGAGCTTGAAGGAGCTATAGAAGGCATTTAATCCAAATGCCTTATTTTACAATTGAGGAAACTGAGGCTGGAGAGATTTGCCCAAGAATACATAGTTCAATATATAGCTGAACTGGGAATTTAATCCACATTCAATGCTTACTCTAACATATCACCACTTCCTCCTCCAGATCAATGTCAACCTGGAAGGAGGGTCCTAATGAAGTTTCCCAAGGATTTGTCATTGGAACTCTGTTGTTTAACATTTTGAAAAAATAAATAACTTGCATTGATGGCATACTTCTCAAATGTACAGCTATTAGGAGGAGTCACTAACAATTTGTGTGAGAGAGTCAGAGTCCAAAATGATGTTGACAGGCAAGAACAAAGGGCTGAATCTAATAGGATGTCACCTACTAAATATTAAGTGTGAGACTGTACACTGGGGCTCAAAAAAAAAATCAACCTAACAAGTTCAGTACTGGGGCCATGCGGGACCAGCAATTTGCATGAGAAAGATGCAGGGCTTTCAGTATACCCTCACAAACTTAGTATGAGTCAATGGTGGATCATGACAGCTAAAAAACTGATGAAATCTTAGGCCACCTTAATAAAACAAGACTGTGCAGGATAAGGGACATTCTGGTGAAACCCACTTTTCATAAGAATACATGCAGTCCCCCAGATCTATAGTGTCACTATATGACATGGACTCCTTTTAAAAAGGGACACTCAGGCTTCACATTTATAATTGATATAGTGCTTCTCTTCTCAAGGGTAGGAGGGAGAAAGAGAATTTGGAACTCAATTTTTTTTTTATTAAGATTTTATTATGTTGACATGTTTCTCTTTCCACATCATCTTTGGCCAAGCTCTGTACACTCACAATTCTCTGGCTTATTTGTTGGCAGCTTAGTCAGAAGCATCTGGAACACTGGTAATGGAAGTCTGCTGTAAAACTTGCAACAACTGCTATGGCTGCCCACAGACAGCAATGGCATTTGTCAAGTGGTCAACAGCCTTTTCATATTCACCTTGGGCTAGTAATTCCTCACCAAGCTGTATTTCTTCAAGGAATAATTTCTGAACAGCCTCAGAATCTTTAAGGTCAGGTAACTTTGAAAGTCCAGCTCTCTCTCTTTAGTGAGCTTCTGTTTCTTTCTTCGCTCTCGGAGCCTGTTTTGAAGTTGGGGTCGCTCCATCTCTTACAGTCAAAGTAAATAAATACAGTAGCAGATGAAGAGGGGCCCCCCCCCCATCCCACTGCTGACCCTCAAGCCGGGAGAGGCGGCTCACTCCGCTCCCTTCAAGGAGGAACTCAAAATTAAAAAAACAAAAAAAGAATGTTTAAAAATTTTTAACGTAATTGGGAAATATTTAATGAAATAAATAAAAACATGGGTTTTTTTTGTTTGTTATTTGTTTTGTTTTAAGGCAGAAATGTACTTGGGATTGCTAGACAGGTGCTGGAAGTGTCTCGATTGCCAAAGATCTCTTAGTTCAGGTTGGATGTTCAGACAAAATGAAGAACTTGAAAGTCATAAAATAATTAACAAAAGGACATTTCCTTTGATCTAACACAACAAGGATATGCAACAAGAATACAGTGATAGCTTCTTTGGATGTGGCTACCCTCATCCCCATAGGGAAAAGAGTCTGGTCATTGGGACAGAATATAGTGAAGGACGCAGTGATTTGTGTGTTCTTCAGTTGGAAGGGTCCTTACCTTCATATGGATTGGGGTTTTTTATGCCTTTAGGTGACCAGGAAGCTGCATCAGGGAAATGGGCCTGTTAAATCCTGGGATTATTTTGTCTCTTTTAAAAGAAGCTAATCCCTCTCCCAGGAGGGAAGGTAGATGGGTGGTCCTAATCCTTGTTTTGGGAATATTACTTCTATTATAACAGGTAACACCTAAATATTGCACTGAGTTTCACTTTTGCCCCATAAGAGGCACATACAGGCATCCAATATTGTGGTGCCACCTGGAAGGTTTGGACTTCCCTCAGAAGGGAAACATACTTGGGTTTGCTAAACAAGCAGCCCTCTTCCTATCAGATCTACTGTCCAAATAACTTACAGTAATAGTGATGGCAAAATCCAGATCCCTTGCTTCCCCATGTTGGGGCTCTATTCCACTACTGATACTCTAGATGAAGGAGCAATGTGCAAAAGGCATACTTTGTTGGAAATTCCCCTTACCTCAACAGAAAACTAGATCACTGACCTCTCAAACTTGGAGCTGTTCACCAGGTAATCCTTAGGCTAGTGCTGCCCAGGAAATCTCCCTTATCTTGCTCAAAGACTACATTTCAGGATATGCTACCCAAGAAACCCTCTTTTCTCTAACCGATTTTAGGGCCTAGCAACTTTTTTTTTTTAAGTGACTTGCCCAGGGTCACACAGCTAGTAAGTATCAAGTGCCTGAGGCTAGATTTGAACTCAGGTCCTCCACAATCCAGGGCCGGTGCTTTATCAACTGCACCACCTAGCTGCCCCCCCAGTAACTCTTATTGCTCAAACCATGTTGCTGGTCTCTTCACAGCTGCCATATGGTTAAGAGGTTGTGTCACTAGCAAACCAAGTCAGCGTCAGCAGCTCCCCTCTTTGGCCACATGGACTCTGCCGCATCCCTTTATCAGTGAGATAATATTTGTAAAGTGCTTAGCACAGTTCTTGGCATATAGCAGGCACTTCATAAATGTTTCCTCTCCCCCAGCCCAAGGCAACCATCCATAGCTCCTAGACCCAGGTCATCTCTTAGCTGTTTCACTTTCAAGATCTCCATGAAAGAAAGATAGAAAGAGAAGGTGGGGCAGTCTGCCAGCTCCCGGATATAGATTAGTTAAATGGGTAACTCTTCCCACAAAGTCCACCCTCCAGTTCCAGCCAACTAATTTAGTTAATATCAGTGAAACTCTTTCTCCAGGAGATGCCAAGGAGCATGTCCATACCTCCTTCCATATCAGTGAAACATCCTCCAGGAGGTACCAAGGGACATGTTCATAAGAAGATATGATCAAAGTATCAAACAACAGTTTATAGACCATCAAGTGGAATGGGGACAATTCCCTTGACAAACCCTCTACATAGCTACGGGATCAACTTTGTTGTAAATGTATGAATTCATTTGTAACTTGTAAGGTCCCTACTTGTCAGGTTTCTGTTGTCAGGGAGATCGATGAAAGTCCTATTTATGTCAATTGAATTATTCTGGGGGTAAGGGCTTATATTTTAGACGGTGTTGAGATCAGCCTTGCCATTTACTCCGCCTCTGTTTCTATGCATGAGTCAGATGTTTGCTTCCACAGCTGAATTGCCTCAGGAAGAGCAATGTTTGTCCAGAAATGTTAAAGGTCACTCATCATCCACACAACTGCCCCTCTGAACTGGCTCTGTTGCCACCCAATGGTGAGTTCTGTGGAGCGTGAAAAATGACTTGAGAACAGGTTTAATTGTGTTTGCCTCTGGAAACAAGGCCCTTCTCGGGGATTGCAAAACACTGTGGACAATGAATAGGATAGTTCTTCATTAGGTTTGCTTCCACATGTTACCAAGAGACGCAGTCGATGCTGCAGTTGGAAAAAAAAAAAAGAGGTAGTTTCATCTCCATTTTTAGCAAATAAAGCTTTCTAAAGATACTTATGACTTCCTTGCTGTACTTTGTGTATCTCAGCAGAAGGAGACCCAGGCCAGCATGCATGTTAATTTACAATTGTAAATAATATAAATAGCAATGGAAGAGAGGCTAGGGTTTCCTGTTTCTCCTCTGCATCCTTCAGGTTTCTCTACTCTTTTACCTATTCCTGGATCCTGGGTAGTTTTGAAATTACCAGTTCCAGATGGCAGCCTCAGGGCTTCCTTGTTCAGCATAGTGCCTGACACCCAGTAGGTGCTTAAAACATGTTTGTTGACTTGTTTATGGGAGAATCAGAGTGAGCAACTCTATTCTAGGACAGTGATCAAGATTACTTTTCTGATTATGCACTTATCAGTAATGAATTTTATCATGCATTTATCAGTGAAAAAAATTTGAGTGCTATGTGTATTTTTACTAATTTATAAGTTACATACATACACCCTTATACTGATTCTGTACTTTGAAAACATTCACCAAAATAATTTAAAGTAAAGAGGGAATAATATGTAATCCTAAAGTCAATAGGGTGCAACTGAAGTTTATTAAGCAGGAGAGTGACACAGTCAGATCTGTACTTTAGGAAAATCACTTTAGCTTGGAGAGGGGAGAGACTTGAAGCAGGAAAACCAACCAGGAGACTATTACAATAGTCCAGCCTAGAGCTCATGAAGGCCTGAACTTGGGTGATGCCTGCATGTGTAGAGAAGACCCATGTATGGAAGACCCATGGAGGAAGACAGGCAAGATTTGACAAGTGATTGGATACATGGGGTAAGGGCAAGTGAGGAGTTAGATGACATCAAGGTTATGAGCCTTGGTGACTGCATGGAAGAATGATGGGATCCTAGACAATAACAGGAAAGTTAGGAAGAGGGATGGGTTTTGGGGTGGTGGATTGGGGACAAAGATCATGTATTGGTATCATGATGCAAAACACAATCTTTCTAGGCTTGCTCATCCTATGTGATTCATTCTGTCTCACCCAAAATGAAAAGGAGGGAGACAGGGCTCTTATTCACCAGTAACTGTCCCTGAATGCAGAGCCCATCCTTGAAAGATGCCTGTCACAGCCACAAGGTAACCTGGGGACTAGGGGTGGGGAAATATTTTCCCAATAGCCTTTGGGAAGCTGTGGCTATGGATGCTTGGGATCTGTGAGGACTGAGCATGGTTCAGAATGGGAGAGGTTGGAAACTCTTACACAACAAAGGTAGAGGTGAAGTGAGCTAGAGCAGAGAAATATTTAGGGATGAGGGTAGTGTTGGTCATATTGGAAAGAAGCCTCACAATTAACTTATACATGAAGGGTAGGAAGTGACTCATCTTGCTATCTTCCCATTAATTGATCACAAACCCCTTTGGATCAGTCCATGGCCCCATCTCTCTGCTCTGGAGACCTGTGCTCTACAGCTTGTGAGGGATGCTCCTCTGGAGTGTTCATACTTCCTCATTTCCATTTCCTAATGCCTTCCTGGCATAGGCTTGTTGGGAAGTACAGAAGTAGAAGATGGAAGCAAATTTGGGGAAGAACAAGTAGGTCAGTATGATTGAAATATAGCATGGATTGAGGGAAATAATACGGTATGTCTATAAAAGTAGACTGGAGCTGGGACTTTAATTGTCAAACCAGGGATTTTGTATTTTATTCTAGGGACAAAAAGAAGCTACTGATATTTCTTGAGTTGGGGAGGGGCATGGTCAAATTCATGCATTAGAAAGATTAATTTGGTGGCTGTGTGGAGGACTGATTGGAGAAGGTAGACCCTGAACTCAGGGAGACCAGTTAGGAGGTTACCATCATTGTCCAAATGAAACATGATGAGAATCTAAATTGGGTTGGAGTAGAGACAAGGTGCTTCAAGCATCATTCCAGACATGAAGGGTAGAACCAAAGACAAGAGATAACTAATCCATAGGGAAAATATTGAAACCAAAGCTTAAATATACTTTGGCCACATAACAAGAAGACAGGAGTCATTGGAACAGATCCTGATAGTAGGAAAGATTGAAGGCAAAAGGAAAAGGAGATGGCAGAGGATGAGATGGATAGACAGTGTCATGGAAACAACCAACATGAGCTCGGACAGACTTTGAGAGATAGTGATGGGTAGAAGGGTCTAGTGTGCTGTGGCCTATGGGGTCACAAGAAGTGAGACACTACTGAACACTGAACAACATAGGGTAAAGATTGTAACAGAATCTTAGTGAAGCTATTGGATTAATCTTTTTTACCTGATAACGACAACACTGCTCCTCACCCAGTCTTGGAGCTGAGATCTGGGAGCTGGTATCTCATTGTCCCCTTGAATATAGGGGCACAGATGATGTAAGTGACTATCATGAGACAGATTAGAGCACCTCTGAAGAGAAGGTTCCCTGTGGTATACAATTATTATATATCTGGTACTACTCCTCAGAGGATTAGGGTTTTCTCTTCTGACTGTAACCATGGGACCTTGTCCTACCCTATTCTGACCAGCAGTTTCCAACCACTTCCCTCCTACCCAAGGTCAACTCCTGCGAATTTGCTCTGACCAACAGTTTCTACCTGCCCCTAAGAAAAGCACTCCACATACTCCAGCAGTTTCTAACCACCCCTGTTCCTGATCAGAGATAATCACAAGGACACTTCTGTAACACTCCGTTTCTGCAGTTCAGCTCTTCTGTGTATCCAGACTGTGCCCTCCTTCTGTTTCCCACAACCATGCCCTAGAAGGATCCCATTTCCCCTTCTCTCCCCAGACATCCCTGTCTGAGTAAGGCACCATGTTGTCCCCAATGCAATTTCTTGACCCTGAAAAAATGCCTCACTCATTTATTTATTTATTTACTTACTTACTTATTTATTTGTTTGTTTGTTTGTTTGTTTATTTATTTATTTTTACTGATCACCTAGTTGGTCTGAGTTTTTGTACGGGTGTCAAAATACTGAATATAAATTGGCAATTTACAGGTTCACAGGATAGTAACCTAACCTAGTCTGGTGAGGTTTATAACAATAAAATGACTCCCAGATTCCTTGGTTCTCTCTTCCTTGGAAATGCTCAGTCCTCTGTTGAACTCGGTACAGGGCTTTAGTTTTCAGAGGATACTGTTCTCTCTGGTTCCTATATTCTAATATGCTGGTTCTTCTTATAGCACAATCAGAACTGCTTAATCAAGTATCCCTTTCTTTCCAAGTATTCATTTTTCTTGATGATCTTACAGTGTCTATCAGGGACAGCTAGATGTGCAGTGGATAGAGCACTGGCCCTGGAGTCAGGAGAACCTGAGTTCAAATTCAGCCTCATACACTTGACACTTACTAGCTGTGTGTCCCTGGGCAAGTCACTTAACCTTGTTGCTTCAAGCATCCAGGGCCGTCCAGTCATCCTACTGTATATCTTGCCACTGGACCCAGATGGCTCTGGAGGAGAGAATGAGGTTGGTGACTTTGAACAGCCCTCCTTCACTTAAATTCAATTCACTGCAAGTCATTATATAGCCTCCAAAGGACAAACAACAACAACAACAACGCCTAGCACATAGTAGGCACTTAATCAATGTTCATTGATTGGTTTGGATAATTATGAATAATGGATGAACTTTGAACATAAAAAATTAAACTTATATTTACAACTAATTAAAAAGTACCCTTTAACATGGAGATATCTATACCAATTTATCCATTAGTCCTTTTTTGTTGTTCCTTTCCATTTCTTTTATCCATTCACCCTTCCATTTGTGTTATGTATTGTCCTATTGTTAAAGTCCATTTGTGTACTGTTTTTCTGGTTCTGTTTACTGTGCTTTGCATAATTTCACATAATCTTTTCCATATTTCTTTATATTCCCCATTTTGTTCATCTTAAATTGCATCACAGGAATATATTACATTAATATGCCACAATTCATTCAATTATTCCCCAGTGGTTGAACAGTTAACTTGTTTCTAGCTTTTGAAAATTAAAAATAATGCTATTACTAATATCTTCAAAAAGATAACTTTTTCCCCTGTGGGGCACATTTTCAGTATTGAGATTATTAGGTCAAAGGGTATAATTTTTAATAACTCTTGCAATGTGTTTCCATAACAATTTCCAAAATTATCCCATTAATTTGCAATCCCATATGCAATAGATGAGGATAACCTTTTCTCTTAAATTATGCAACTAGCACTGGGTTTTGTCATGCTTGTTTACTTTTGCCAATTTGATGGTAACTTAAAGTCATTTTAATTTGTATTAGAAAGGATGAAGATTTTTTTCAAGAAATTATTTGTAATTACTGTGATTACAGCAAAGCATTTGACTCAGTAGAGCAAAATTCAGCCTTAAAGTCCTCCTCCCCACAACAAGGTATTTCTGTTAAGATTAGAAAAATTTTATGACAGATGATTATACAATTATCCCTCAATTACCAAGATCAAATGAATAATAACACATAAAGATATAGGCTAACCAAAGGTATCTACCAGCATTGTGAACGATGACTTGCCCAAAGTACAATTGGATAGGAGTTTTCTATTGTGGGAGAATTGTGCTGATTGCATTAAATCAGATGATATTACAGGACCTCTTCAGCAAGATTCAGTCACCTAAAAGGGATCAACCTAGCTGTTCACACAGGAAAAGTCAGATGGATGAAGAATGCACATTGTTTAGATTATGGCATGCAGTCAGATGGATAGCCCATTGAGTTAACAAGTGTGTGTGTATGTATGTATGTATGTATGTATGTATGTATGTATGTATGTATGTGTATATATGGGGCAGCTAGGTGGCACAGTGGATAAAGCATCGGCCCTGGATTCAGGAAGACATGAGTTCAAATCTGACCTCAAATACTTGACACTTACTAGCTGTGTGACCCTGGGCAAGTCACTTAACCTTCACTGCCTCTTGGACAGATACTATATATGGAAACTGAACTGACTCTAGAAATGGATAGAGAAAACAGGTTTGGTTGAATGTCATTTGAGAAATTATATAGTTCCAAAAGTAATAATAATAATAATGAAAACAATAATAAAATGCTGACATTTATAGAATACTACAAGGTTTGCAGAGCCTGCAATCCTGTGAGGTAGGTGCAATTATCCCATTTGATAGACAGGAAACTGAGGTTTACAGAAGTCAAATATCTTGCCTAAGATCACATGACTAGTAAATTATCTGAGGCAAGATTCAAACTCAAGTCTTCCTGATTTCGAGTCCTGCACTATATCCACTATGTCAGGCTGCCTTCTAAGCTGTTTTCTGTCTCTGTCTCTCTCTGTCTCTCTGTCTTTCTCTCTGTCTTTCTCTCTCTCTCTCTGTCTCTCTCTCTGTCTCTGTCTCTCTCTCTCTCTCTCTCTCTCACACACACACACACACACACATAGGCAATCAATCTTTTCTATAATAATAGTTTTCCACTGATGCTTCATAACTGTGAATCAGGTAGAATTACCCAATGCTAGAAGATATAGTGCATATCAGCCAACCTCTTTGTTCTTCTTAGATAGGACTAAGAGTAATTGATTGCCAAAAATTCTTTACCTCTGCCCCTGAAAAGATGATATTACTCTCAGCCATCTAGATTTGTGTTTCTGTCTACCTATCAAATAACTTCACTGGTTTACTTACTTCCACCGGCTAGTCATTCTCTTTCCTTTATTGTCCTCTAGTTGTTTTCATATGCTTCATTAAGTCAACTCTATCAATATCATTATTTTATAGAAATGTTTCCTCAGAATAAATCAATAAACATTTAGTGAGTTCCTATTCTTTATTAAACTCCTACTCCAGGAAGTGCTAAGCATTGGGAATACCAAGAAAAGCAAAAGATGGTCTCTGCCTCAAGGAGTTCAGCATCTAATGGGGGAAGACAACCCATAAAAAGAGACTGAAATGGGAAGGGGAAGAGAGTACCATTGAGGCATGATGAAGTCTGGGAGTGCCGCTAGCTGGGTGGGAAATGAGAAGATGGCAGCACTGGACCCCCTCCTTAAATGGACAGGCTTGGAGGAGCTTTCCAGTGCTCACCCTCCACCAGTAGCCTAATAGCAGATCACAATCCACTATGGACAGCGCAGGTGATAACCCTGTATTCAGTCCTGCTCTACCCTTCTCAGGTAGCAGGGAAGGCAAAAGTGGAGAAATTCAATTCTCTGATTCCACTTGTGAACTGAATACCAAGTTTTTGCAAGTGAACTGGGCAATTTCAGCAACTGTTCCAATTAAGGCAAAAATCACAAGACAAGTGATCTTTCTCTCCTGAATATCATATACATTGATGTGCAGAAGGAGATGCCTGACTGAAGTTGATTTCCCGCCCTACCCCAGGCACTATTGACCATCTCATCTTTCCTTCCAGATCCACACTGACATTTACTTTCTTGGAGATTATGTATGAGCATCAATCTTTATCGCTGTGCCTTTGGTACTCATTCAAAAAATGTTGGGTTTCTTTTTTTTAATGTAATGTAATGTAATAAACATTTTAATTTTAATTTAATTTTATTATTTTATCTTATTTATAGTTTGGGGTTCCAATTTTTATCCCTCTTCTCTCCTTCCCCTCTCCCTCCCTGAGGCAGCAAGTAATCAGATATGGGCTAAACATATATGATTATGTAAGACATTACCATATTTATACAAGAAAACTTGATTAAAAGAAAAAAATGAAAGAAAGTAAAAAAAATAGCCTGCTTCAGTCTGTTCCTTCAAAATCAGTTCTTTCTTTGGAGGTGGATAGTATGTTTCATCATTAGTCCTTTGGGATTGCCTTGGATCATTGTATTGTTGAGAATAGTCAAGTCATTCACAGTTCTTCATCAGACAATATTGCTGTCTCTGTGCACAATGTTCTCTTTGTTCTGCTCACTTCACTATACATCATTTCATACGTGTCTTTCCAGGCCTTGCTGAAGTCATTCTGCCTGTCATTTCTTATAGCACAATAATATTCTATCACCATCTTGTACCAATGTTTATTTAACTATTCCCCAACTAATAGGCATTCCTTTGATTTCCAATTCTTAGCCATCAGAAAAAGAGCTGCTATAAATATTTTTGTACAAATAGATCTTTTTCTCTTTTGGGGGGATGTCTTTGGGATATAAGCCTAGCAGTGGTATTGTTGGATCAAAGGATATGCACAGTTTCCGTAGTCCTTTTGGCATAGTTTCAAATTGCTCTCCAGAATGGTTGGATCTTTTCACAACCTGTCAGGTCTCTTACACTTGCTGCTGCTACTTTTCAGTTGTTTCAGTTTTGTCCTCCTGATCCCAGTTGGGGTTTTCTTGGCAAAGATACTAGAACTGTTTGACATTTCCTTCTCCAGCTCATTTTACAAATGAGGAACTAAGGCAAACAGGGTTAAGTGACTTGCCCAGGGTCACACAGCTACTAAATGTCTAAGACTGAATTTGAACTGGTGATGATGACTCTTCCTGATGACAAACCCAGTGTTCTATTCACTGCACCACCTAGCTGCCCTTTCTTCTCACACTTACTTCTTGGTATAACTCTGGCAAGTCACTTAACTTCTGCCTGCCTCAGTTTCCCTATATGTAAAATGAAAATAATAGCATCTACCTCAAAGGAATGTTGTAAGGATAAAATGAGATATTTCTAAATCCCTTTGCATACCTTAAAGTGATGATGATGATGTCACAGGAAGAAAGCATTTCCTAGCTAAAAGTTTCCCTGAAGGAAAATAGCATGATAAGGATAATTGTCTACTGCTCATTTCCCAACATTTAGCAGCTAATTCTCTCTAAATTAAAAGTTCTGTAGCAACCTTTGTGATACAAAAAAGTGAAATCAAAACCCAAAGCATTATTCATGTATATTCCAGTGAAATTTATTGAAGGATATGGGTTATTTCAGAGATGAATTATAGCCAGCTCATTTTATTTTATTTTATTTTATTTTGTGGGGCAATGAGGGTTAAGTGACTTGCCCATGGTCACACAGCTAGTGTCAAGTGTATGAGACTGGATTTGAACTCAGAACCTCCTGAATCCAAGGCCAGTGCTTTATTCACTGTGTCACCTAGCTGCTCCTCAGCCAGCTCATTTTAGATGGATATGACTCCCTTGGTGTGTAGATACTGTTCTTCATCCCTTTGAGTTCTTTGAGACAAAGGGCACACTCTTCCAGACCGGTAATGTAAGGTTTCCTCTAGTCCTGCACCAGCCTTCTCCATCCTGATAAGAATACCCATAACGATGTGAAGGTGATAGGATGTCTTTGGCAACAATGTGATCCTAGTCTGGTTTACAGCTGTTTGTACAATGAAAAAGTTCTACTTTTGATATCAGTCCTTATCAGTATGGCTACTCCCTCTTCAAGTGTTCATAGGGATTTGTGAGTGCTTGATTAGCCGGATCCCCTTCCCACATGCATTATTGGTTTCTGACACTTTAGGCACTGGTTGTTTAGGGGAGTGGGGGAATCCCATGATGAACAGTAGCCTAAGGAATACATGTGAACAATCTCCTTGGAAGGTGGTAGTTATCTCAAGAATCTGGTCATCTTGGATATGAACAGCCTGAGAATAACCTTGACAGAAGCTAGTATTATCTTTGTGTACAGTTAGGGGTTAGAAGAAAAGATGAAAATAAACCTGTTGCACTTTTGACCGGCAAATTTATGAGGCTACAAAGTTATGCTTCAAAGAAAACAAATCATAACATGGATTCAACAAAAATAATAATGGCTAGCATTTATATAGCACTATAAGGTTTGCAAAGTACTATCTCACATAATCCTCATAACAACCTTGGGAAGTGGAGCTATTATTATCCTCATTTTATAAATGAGGAAACTGAAGCAGACAGATTTTTTTAAGTGACTTGCCCAGGGTCACACACCTAGTAAGTATCTACAGCAAGGATTGAACTTAGGTCTTTTTTAAAAAAGTAATAAACATTGTTATTTATAGTTTTGGGTTCTGAACTTAGGTCTCCTTGATTCTAGGTATAGCCCTCTTTCCACTATGCCCTTTAGGTGCCTCAAAAATAATGATAATAAACCATATTTAATACAAATATTTTCCAACATGAGAAAGGAATCTCTTAAATAGTCTTGCATTTATAATCACAGCAAATGATAATCATAATAATAGTAATTAACAGTAACACAAAGATTAATAATAGAGGCGTGATCCATCATTTAGCCTCTCTTCTACAGATAAAAGTCCATCATTCAATAAAACATCAGACCATAAGGTGGTTGACAGCAACCAAATTAAGTCACTAGGTCATGAAAAGAAAGGCCACTCAGTAACAACAACAACAACAACAAGCATTTATATAGCACTTAACTATGTGCCAGGCTCTTGCTAAATACTATACAATTATCATCCCATTTGATCCTCACAACTACCCTATGAGTTAGGTGCTAATATTGTCCCCATTTTACAGTTGAGGAAACGGAGCTAGACAGAGGTTAAGTGACTTGCCCAGGGTCATACAACTAGTAAGCATCTGAGTCTGTATTTGAACTCTGGTCTTCCTGACTCCAGACTCAACTCTCTAACCACTTCACCACCTCACTGCCTCACAGTACAGTGGTCTGGTTTGAGCCTCACTGCTATTTTCCTCCCCTACTCTCCCAAGAAGTCCTCTGACCAGGATTTATTTCTGTGGGTCCATCAGGAGTGAGAAGTGACACTTTCATGTTAAACATGAAATGCCACAGTCACCAAAGAATCAAAACTAAGGGTGACCCCCCAACTTCCTTTGTTTTCCCAGATACGTGCTTCTCCATGCAAGTTCCCTAAATGGGTATGATACCATGTAATAAACATTTATTAAGCACCAGGTACTGTGCTAAGCACTGGAAATACAAATAAGTTCTTGCCCTAGAGGAACTTACAATGAGAGAAAGACAGTATAGAAAAGAAAGCTGAAAAGGGCTGGAGGAGGAGATAGGGAAGGAAAGTGTCAAAGAGTACCTGGAATCAACACATGGTAAATGATGTTGGGAGGCAAAATCAAGCAAAGCAGATGGTGGTAAAGGAAAAGATGGCTGGAATTTTGAGCCCCTGATAAAGTGAGGATATGGGAGGGGTTTTTGTTCTACCCTCCATTCACAGAGGCAGAAGCAAATGACACTTTCCTCTTTCCCTCTGATGGGAATATTTGTGTGTATATTTGTGGGAAAAGTATACACCAGATTTATGGACAAATATTTTATTGCTATTTTTAAAAATTGTATCATTTCATTTAATATCATTGTTTTGAACTATGTCCTCTGGTTGACTAGTGAAAATAAATATATCTGAGGGCGTTCACAAGTATCCTTTTTTTAGTGGATTTAGTGAACCTGAGGTAGTTTATTGGGGGTGGAGGCTGTACATGTGTGAATTGAGGTGCTTTCAGGTTCTGCCTTGTTATATTTTATGAATAGGGGATCTGGCATCATGCTACTGGTCCATCCAGTGGAGATATTTTCTTAAATTTCTGTAGGAGAGCTCAACTCCAGTCATTTAAGTTTAACATTCCTCAACAGTTAAAATGGCTTTTCTTGCTCTGGTCATCTCTGGAACAAAGATAGCATGAGAAAAAAAAATATGTCAGCATTTGGAGCACCTGCTGATAAATATTGTGACTGATAAGGATGAATTAAGAGCTTTCTTTGTTGGAACAAGTATGAAGCCTCTGAGTTTTAATTTATTCCAAGGTGATGTCTAGCAAACATACAAATCAAGAAGTCACTTGGAGAGCAGTTGGTTTAACCAAACATTTTCTTTTAAATTAACATAAAATTCACCTTTCAATGACTTCAAAATTTTTTAATTTCCTGCCTGATTTCAATGATGAGATGCATTTAATGCATTTCAATCTATTCCCCAGCAGGCACCCCAGCCTGATGAGTACCATATTAGCAAACTGTTGCTTCCCACTGGGACCTAATGTCATTCACCAACAGAGCTGTGAAGCTGCCTGGGCTTTCGACACAGCTTGGAAAATGGTCGATTCCCAGGTGAACAGAAATGCTTACTTAGGGCATATTTTTGTAACAAGGCATTATAACTAACTAACAGTTTTCCTTCCATCATAATCACTAGTCACTCTGTGTTCCCAGGTCACTGCTAAGGGCCATTGGATAGATTCCTACTTTCTTTTCTGAGAATTTTTCTTCACAAGACACTATTCCCTCTTGAGCATCCCCTAACTTGAAGATCCTTCTTTTGGATTTCCACTATCTTTGAGACCCTCTTATTCACTCTTCTCTTCTTCCCTTTGTCCCATGCCTGAGATTTCCTTTCTATTGAACTGCTTCAGAGGATCTTCCATGCCTTCTTCTTAAAGGTCTTTGTCACCTTTTGTCTATTACTTCCCAGGCATTCTGAGAACATTGTCTCATTTGGGGCAATGCTTCCAAATGCCCTGATAGGGGTAAAAATACTAGGTCACACCTTGACAGTATTTCATGGGCTAGAAGGTAATTTAATCACAACATGTGTGAGAGGTAGGTAATCTGCATTTTATCAATAAGGAGAATGAGTCTTGGACAGCTCCTCCGACTTATCGATTTTTAGAGAGCTATCAGAATCAGGACATGAATCCAGATCCAAGAACAGTTGTCTATCTACTGTACAATGTTGCCGGGTTTTACAGATGTTCATGACCTTCACATTACTTCCTCAGGTGGACCTTGTGGGACAGTATGATGCAAGAGTACTGACTTACAAATGAGGAAGACTAGAGGCAAGCCTTGGCTAAGCTAACTCACCCGGATGACTGAACTTTTCTGAGCTTCAGTTTCCCCCTCAATGAAAAAGGAATAACACTACCAGTCCCTCCACCTCATAGTAACTTTGTGCATCTAAAATGACTGTATCTCTATATAAAGCATGAACTTCTTGTATATAATTTGATGGTCTACACATTTTAAAATACATATTTGTATTAGTTCATTACAATTTATGTAGTAATTATTTATAGTAATTATCATTGCCCATTGGTAGTTTTTTTTGGTTTTTGTTTTTGAGGGGCAATTGGGGTTAAGTGACTTGCCCAGGGTCACACAGCTAGTAACTGTTAAGTGTCTGAGGCCGGATTTGAACTCAGGTCCTCCTGAATCCAGGGCCAGGGCTCTATCCACTGCGCCATCTGGCTGCCCCGCATTGGTAGTTAAATTTGTTTTTAGGAGATGAGAGTTCAGTGGTACTAAAAATGACCCAAAAGAGACCATTATACCTTTGAAATGCTAATTTGTAATAGGTTTCAAAGATGTTGGTGTTTTCCAATTCTGCCACAGAAAAAATAATTATGTAAGTCTGTTCCATACTGCTAAGTTTAGTTTCCGTACCATGTTAATGACCTCTGTTTGCAATAAAGCTGATATAAAATTTTAAAATAGCAAAATGAATGTATCTATGCCCTGGTTTTTTTCTAATAATAATTAGTGAGTATAAAACAACTTTGAAAACATTTGAGGAAAAAAAAGAAAACATTTGAGGAATAATTCAACTACATAAACACTTAATAAGTGTCTCTCTCCTATGCAAGACACTATCCTAGGTGATCAGTTCATCTATAAATCAACAATAAGTATGCATTTATTAAGTGTGTATCCAGCACTATGCTAAGCACTTAGGATACAAAACCAAAAATGAAACAGTCCCTGTCCTCAGGGAACTTACATTCTACTAAATGTATTAGATGAATGTAAAGTATTAAATGTAATAGGAGTAATCAGTCACTCCCCCAGTTCCCCATCTGCACTGGCTATAAAATATCCCAGTGGAATATGCATGGACAAGAGCTGGTCTCCTGAGAGTCACTTCCAGTGGGCCATGAGCATTCTTACTCACTGTTGAAGGACTTGGTGCTTTCGGATGGTGCAGTAATCCCTTGGTTTCTGTGGTAAAAATAGGAGATGGGAGGCACATCAAAAGAAGATTGGCTATTGAGCCAGGAAGTGCCACCTGCTCAGTAGACTTGAAAGGGAAAAACAATTTGTGCTCCTCCTCTCTTCATCCTTTCTTCTGAAAGTGTGGGGTTGAAATCTCTCCATAGAATCTCCCTTGAGGGGCTCCTTTCTCTTCCATCAGCTAAGGTAGCTGCTTAAATTGCAGTAGGTACATTGTTGCTTAGGTAAGCCTGAACCCAGGCCCCTGACTGCTTCCTTTTGTCTATGTGTATTTCCCTGAGCATAAGTGATAAAATGGTAATAATGAAACGGACATTTCAAGTCTTGGAGGCAACTTTGTGAGTTTGGATGTTGAAAGCTACTGGGTTTCTCTGTTGGAGCTATCAGCAAGAAGAGTTTTCTACAAGTATACCTTCTTGGAGAAGATGACCACTGAAGAAGGATGAGCCTAAGACCCTGACTTGGCTTGTCAGGACCTTGAGGTAATGATTTCAATAGTACAGAGTCATGGTATAAATGAAATAGCTTTTCCATATTTTAATGTTTTAAGTATCAAGCTCCCATGAGAGTATAGTAGTAGTCAAAAGTTATTGCCTGATGTTTTAAGTCTTTATCAACCTATGCTTATGAATCATTCTTGTTTTTAGACATTTCTTTTGTAATGAAGGAAATAAATGGCTGTCCTATACCTGATTTACTTTGCACACTGAATGCCCTTCTATATCTTTTGGGGAAGACCCTAGATATGAGCAATACCTAAGTTTTAAGGGATACCTAAAAGGGTCACTTACCTTTAAGCCATACCTAAGCCCCCAGGGTTCTGGAGTAAAAAAGCCTGTACCACTATCTTTAGCTGCCACTTTCTCCCAGAACTGAACCCATTCAGTGTAGCCCCTTCAGTGGGAGCAGGTACCTCTACTTCCCTAGGTCCAGCATAAATTTTGTTGTTACAAAAATACTATTCCAGTATTTCATTGTGTTAGGGAGGTAAGCCTAGGATTGTGATTGTTATACCAGAAGAAAATAAATCTTGAAAGGTCCATCTGATCTGAAAAGGCTTTCAACATGGATTCAATATCTGCTGATCTAGAACCAGACTAAGCTAAGCAAGGAGAGGCTCAGCACTAGAGAGTTGGCCATCAGGAAATGAATTTTTTTAGACATGGTAACTCATGGAGACCAATTACTATGGTTGGGGTTAGGGGAAAGTTGGTGAGGTCTGTATTTGTGGATAAAGCAATCTTACCAGGAAAACCATAAATTCTTTAAGTATTATGATAATGAAGTAAGTACAATTGCCATGGTTAAGAGAATGATCTTGGGACATAAGCTGGTAGTTAGCTCATGAACAGACATATGTTCAGCTTAATATACCTAGGAAATAACCACTTCCTTCTCTCTAGTAGAGTTGAAGAAAGGAGACTGTTCATTTCCCACATAACTAATATTTCTATATTGGCTTAAGTTTTGCAAAATATTTTAAATTTATTATCTCATTTCATCTTCACAACAACCTTTTGAGGTAGGTCCTATTATTAGCCCCATTTTACAGATCGGGAAACTGAAGTAAACAGAGGTTTTGTGACTTGACTAATATCACACAACTAGTAAGTGTCTGAGGCCATATTTGAACTCAGGTATTTCTGATGCCAAGTCCAGTAAACTATGCCAACTGGGTGCCTTATGATCCTCAAGTATAAATTGGTTTCTCCATCCCACGCCCACCTTTCATACAATTTCCTGAAAATATACAACCCAGTCTTATGTTCCACAGAAACCATACCTTCTTTTAGTCTTACACTTTTCCTGAAACATTTTACCCCTTAATTCTTTACCTTTCCTGCAAGATGATACCAGTGTCTGTGAATAATCTACTTTCCAATTAACCTAGTACCCCTTGAAAACTCTCTGATCCTCCCTCTGAAATCCAAGATATCTCTCACCCTTCCTGGTATTTCATTTTCCTAACTCTCAGAGGAACCCAGCAACACTTTTTATTGTTTATTCAAGTTGACAGATTCATCTAATCACAGATGACGCAGCCACAGACTGGGGTCACACACCATCTCTAACATGATATTTTGTCAGATGTGTCTTCCTGGCTCTCTTTTCAGAAGCCAGCAGATGTGTTTGGGTGAGAAGATGCTAGCAGCATTTGGTGTTTGAGGGGAAATAAGGGAGAGCCAAGGTTGTGTTGAGTCATAATGAGCTTAGCTTTCATGACGTCACTTATGTTTGATGCAATACAATTATTCATCCTTGAAGCCTCAAGGGTGTTGTCTGGTCTACTTGGAGCTGTGCATATCTCGTTTTTATTACCAGTACTAATAGAGTCTTTTGCATTCCCTCCACGCACAGCACTTCATTATTCACAGTATGCATATTTAAATGATTTTTAAATTTTCATCTTTTAAATAGGAACAGAGGCATGCTCAATCTTTAGAAAACCCCAGATGTGACCATCTTGATTTATTTTTTTAAATACCATGAAAAAGTGACCCTTTATACAACAAATGAATTCTTTATTTTAATCAATCAATCAACAAACATTTATTAATTGCCTACCATGTACCAAGCACTATAGTAGACATTGGAGAAGCAAAAACAAAATGAAATGCCCTGTCTCACAAGGATATTTGAGGGAAATAACATTTTAAAAAGGATTTTAAATAGTGATGTCCCCTAGATGACTGAAACTATGATTCTTGTCATCACAGAATCCAAGAGTGGGAAGAGTCCTCAGGAGCCATCTCATCCAACTAGAAACTACATTGACTTGTACCAAGGTGTTGTCAGTGTCAGAGGAGAAAAGGTGGTATATATGCAGGAATTTACAAAGGTAAAATCAACAGATCCTGGCATCTGATTGGATATGGGGAGGAAGAGAGAACAAGGAGTCAAAAATGAGTTTTAGCTATTAGTTGTAGGCTATTAATTACTATATTAGTCTGAGCATATAGGCTTCCCTAAAATATGGATTGCCTGGAGGCAGCATGGTGCTCCCATACCACCTGGGGCTTAAGGAGACTGGGTTTCAAATCCCACTTCTGACATGAAGTACCTGTACAACCTTAGGTACATCACTCAACTTTCCTGGGGCCTTGGGTTCCTCATCTGCTAAATGAAGGAGTCAAAGATGGCCTCTGAGGACCTTTCAAGCTCTAAATTTATGACACTTCGAGATCTCTTTAAAAGGAAAAAAAATTATATAGGTAGACACTGAAAATAATTTTTCAAAATCATCACATGAAATCTTGTAGCAAAATTATTTTTTAAATCTTCTTTTAAATTCATATAAGGAATTTTCTTTATTTTTTATTCTCATTACTCTTTGCATATCCCTTCTGTCCTTACTGGGGCGTCTAGGTGGCACAGTGGATAGAATACTGGGCCTGGAGTCAAGAAGACCTAAGTTCAAATCTTGACTCAGACACTTACTAGCTGGGTGATCCTGGGCAAGTCACTTAATCCAATTTGCCCCAGTTCCTTATCTATAAAATGAGCTGGAGAAGGAAATGGCAAACTACTTCAGTATCTTTGCCAAGAAAACCCCAGATTGAGTGATGAAGAGTCAGACACAACTGAAAGACAACAGAACAATCTGTCTTCATTCTCTTGCTGAGTTTGTGATTTCAGGCTGCAGTCAGGTTTTATATCAGCCAACTTTAGAAGAACCATGGCCCGTATTTGGGCCACAGTGCTGGCCAGCAGCTATGTAGATGAAGAGAAGACGTTGAAGGCTGAGCCAAAGAACAAGTAGCACTAGGAACTGGGGATTCCAGCGATTAGGAAGAAGAAAAGGAATGGACACCAACTAAAGAGAAGCAAAACCAAAGATGACCAGATAACAGGACAGACATATAGAGGAATCAATGGACTATTAAAGTTTAGATTGACCAACTAGATATCAGAACAGATACACCTAAGAAGTAAAGGGAGATAAAATTCTATAGCAGGAAAGTCACTTAGGTGTGACTACTACCTGACCAGAGCTAGGAAACAGAGAGAGGTCAGACCATCAATCAAAAAAAAAAAACCAACCCCTGACTCTCAGGAATATGACAAGCATTCAAGCTTTCCCCACCCCAAAAAGGAACTTTCCATTTTCAGGTGGTCACCCCATCTACCCTCTATAAAAGCTTTTGCCTTCCTTCTGTTAGGGGAGGAGGATGTTTCCAAATCACTTTCTCCCCTGGGGTGAAGTCTTTGATTTCTTCCTCGGTCACTTTCTCTAGTGTCAAATAAAAGACCACTTTATTTTTTTTTAATTTCCCATTCCCATTCCTATTTCTTTTTTTTTTTTTTTTGCAGTGCAACGGGGGTTAAGTGACTTGCCCGGGGTCACACAGCTAGTAAGTGTCAAGTGTCTGAGGCTGGATTTGAACTCAGGTACTCCTGAATCCAGGGCCGGTGCTTTATCCACTGCGCTACCTAGCTGCTCCCTCCCATTTCTTTTTTAAAAAAATAATAAACATTTTAATTTATAGTTTTGGATTCCAAGTTTTCTCTTTCTTTCCCTCTCCTCCCTTTCCCCTCCCTGAGGCAGCAAATGATCAGATATGGGTTATACATATATGATTATGCAAAATATTACTATATTTGTCATTTCGTACAAGGAAACTTGATTAAAAGATTACTGTTCCATCAATATCAGTTCTTTCTTTGCAGGTGGATAGTATGTTTCATCAATAGTCCTTTGGGATTGTAAAAGACTACTTTAATTCTAATTGGACTGTGTACAAGAGTGTAATTCTTTATTAAGGAATACCTACAGACCCCCACCTTTTCCCCTGTGACATTTGGGCCACAGTGCTGTTGAGCAGCTATGTAGGAGAAGAAAAGAGGTTGAAGGTTGAGAGCCAAAGAATGAGAAGCACCAAGAACTGGGGATTCCAGTGATTAGGAAGAAGAAAAGGAATGGACACCAAACTGTAAGCTGGGTTGAAACCAGATCAATATGGAAGGGCCCGGGATAGTCAGGAAACCAGCAGTCACCCAGTAGCACACAAAGTTCATGGTGGCCATGAGGAATAAAACAGGTTGTCATGTGACAACATGGACTTTTCTATGGCATCTTTTTGATGGTGGGCTGCTAGGCCACTCTGTGTTTCAAAGGGAATTATTTGTTGAGATCTGGGGACTAGACATTACCACCATAGCTCTGGATACACACTGGAAACCGAGGTTTTGGTCTGGTGAGATACTGACCACAGAATACTCCCTGAAGGTTCCCAGGTTCAGTTTCTGGCCAACTTCTTAGGCAACTAGATATTAGGTTTTCTTCCCAAGAAGGAGATATTAGAGATACACTTTGTCAACATTGTAAATCTGAGATATCCTTGACCATAGATTTTTCTATCAGTTAAGTACATCAAGGGAGTTAGGAGAAAGAAGTGCAAGGGTCAAGGAATCCAGATCCAGTTTTGCCAAGAGGAACAGTGACAAATTTGAGGCAGGGTGCATATGGAGCAAGGTATGATGCTGAAATGGGCAGCTAGGTGGTGCTATGGCCCTGAAGTTAGGAGGACCTGAATTCAAAATCAGCCTCAGACACTTACTAGCTGTGTGACCCTGGGCCAGTCACTTAACTCTGTTGGCTTCAGTTTTTCATCTGTAAAATGAGCTAGATAAGGAAATGGCAAACCATTCCAGTATCTCTGCCAACAAAACCCTAAATGGGGTCATAAAGAGTTGGGCATGACTGAAATGACTCAACAGCAACAAAAGTTATGCTCAAGTCAGAATGCCATCACTTACCACCTACTAACAGAGTTATCAGCAAGTCATTAATAGAATCATCACGTGGATCATGTGACCCTTCTAGATGTTTCAAGGGATAATCTATGCTGGAAGGAATACTCCCGACCACCTTCCTGTAGGGATTCCCCAAAGGTTTGATGCTAGTTGTCTGCTAATCTGTACCAAGACATGATTTCTTGCAGTATGGCCTGGAGGTCTATGATTGGCTCCCAGTTCCCCAGGGTAGTTCAAAGTGGGAAATAACTAGGGAGTACAAACCAAAATTTGTGTAAAAGGCGCTAATCTGAGTGAAGGCATGGATTGCATTAATATGACAAAATTGTGGAGAGGGGAGCAAAATGACCCATTTGTTCTGATAAAAGGTGACATAACTACACAAATATTGCTCAAAATGTGGTAGCTGCATCAAATTTGTCCATAACATTGGAGGTGGTAGGCAGAGGAGACATGAACATTGACACATACTGTAGTTAGTGAAAAGAGCTGCCACAAAATGTGAAATGATCTAGGGCCTGTGAAGGCAGGCCGTAGAGCTAAAATACATCTCAGAGAATTAGGTGGGTGCATGGGCAGCAGTAGGATATATAGAACAGGGGCTTATGACATGCTCCAGAATATCTGACCACAAAGAGAAGGATAAGTTTGGGAAACAGTTCATAGAACTGATACAAAGTCGTAAATATAACATAAGTTATGAGATGACTTCAACCATCCAGACCCAAGTTCTCTGCCAACTGCTGAGAGCCCAGACACCCTAATCTCCTTAAGGGAATGGGACAAGCCTGGAGGGAGGGGTGAAATGTAATTTACCTGATCTTTAGGCAGTGGGGGTGAGGGTTGTCAGTGTTACATGTGGGGCCTTGTGTGGGATAAAAAATTGGGTCCTTTGAATTTGTGTGAACCCCTGAGACTTTTCATTTTAATTTTTGATACCCTAGATTACAAATTCACAGAGAAATCTGGCAAGTTGGTTTTAGGCTGTAAATATACAGTAGATTTTTTTTCTTCTGATGAGTGTTCCCTTATAAGTCATTTCCAATGGTATAATGTTACAAAGTTTTCATTTGTTGTTTGTTAAAAAAAATCTTGCATTATTCAATTCTGTATAAATATTGATATGCTGATACTGATACTGTTCTATATTATTGAGTCCTGCATGAGTACTGATATTGAGTTTAATATGAGGAATCTGGAATCACCATGTAGCCCAGGCTTCTCAGACCATGCTTGGTTTTAATACAGAGCTGGCCTTGAGGGGCTATTGGGAAAGCCCAGTTAGTCTAAAACGAAGACTGGGCATGCTCCCTGCCACATGGGTGGGGGCAGCCTGTGTCTTTAAAAATGGTCAGACTGAGCTATTCGCTCTCTTTTCTGCCATCTTTTCATGACTTAGCATGGATACTATGAACTGAATCAATGAGTAGGGGAGGACTTGCCTTCCCCTGCTCACCTCTCTTTTATTCAAGCTTGAAGAAACGGTCCTGGGAGTCTTTATTTCTGTTCTGTGTTGTTTGTCCTCCTAGGTTTCAGGTGCTGGAGGTGAACCTCACTGGCCCAGAGTTGGAGACATGGTGACCTGGCATGGAAACCCTGAAAAACCAGGGTGCCTGGCAAGATTTGGTTGGAACTTGGACTGTGCTCTATGGGAACTGAGCTGAATTATGAATTTAATCCATTTACCCTCCCCAAAGATTGAGGTGAGATTATACCTCCCGCATATTGAGGGGAGTTAGTTTGTAATATTTGCTATCATACCTTGGAAGTAAATGTTCTTGGTAAAAGCTCCCATGTTGCAACTAGATTGCTACTCTCTTGGTGAAATGTTTATCTAGTTCTTTTGCATTAAACAGACCAAGACTGGTTGCCTTGTGTGAAATCAAAATGCCCTACATCTTAGGGGAAGATGATTGTGCCTAAAATCCACCAGTAGCTGATATTCTCTGATACTCCCCAGCTGAGCCTACTTATCTTATTGTCCTCATTAGTTAGCTTACCAGCAGTAGGAATTGCAAGGATCCATGGGATAATTCTGGGTGCCTTTTGGGATATGGAACCAAGTAGAGAATTTTTGTATGCCCTGTTGTAGTAGAAGAAAACAATTTTTTTAGATCTCGGTTGATGGCCTTATGCAGTGTAGGAATCATTGGAAAGGTTTTCATTCAGGACAGTTTTCTAATGTGAGGATTGGGGGGACATCAATTGACCCCAGATTTCAAATCCCTCTGAGGTCCATGTAGTTTGGAAAGCTCAGCTTAGACCAGTTTTCTTAGCCAGCTTTTGGTCTGTCTTTTGCTTGATGGTTGGGAAAGGCCCTGGAGGGCTAAGCAAGGCAAATGTTTGGGAACTTTGTAATGGGACAAGGAACTGAATTTGGGATAATGGCCATGTTTAAAAACATTCAACCATGCCTCTCTGCTTTGGATGGCAAATTTCAGACAAGGGGAAATGTACAATGGAGCTTGCCTAGCCATGCCCAAATGAAGCTTCCTGGTTCTTTAACTGGATGCATAACTGGAACAGGTTTCATCTTTAAAACTGGCCTGGCCAGACAAGCACTGTCACTCTCTTTTCTATCATGCTCCTTTCCTACTATATCCAGAGGGTTCATCCACAGCCCAGGGACTATGAACTGAACTGGTGAGAGGGGAAAAACTTCCTTCCCCTGATCTCCCTTTTACTAAGGGCTCCAAGGTGCTTCTTGACCTGAGGGTGATAGTTTCTGTTCTATTTAGTTTATCCCTCTCTGTTCTGAGTATAGGTAAGAATCCCTTTCAATCCTGAGTTCCAGCCATGGTGACCTGGGAAACAGGATTGAAGGCTGGGTGGCACAACCGGCCAGGTCCACATGGAAGCCTTGAGAAAACCAGGGTACCCAGGCTTCAAGCTCCAGGTGGATTTTATTTTAGAATGTATTTTTAAAAGATATATATATATATATATATATATATATGTATGTATGTAGTCATGTAAAACATTTCCATGTTAGTCAAGTTGTGAAAGAAAACAAAAAAATTTTAGAAAAAGGAACAAAAAAATTATGCTTCAATCTATATTCAGACACCATCAGTTCTTTCTCTGGAGATGGACTACATTTTTCATAAATCCTTCAGAGTTGTCTTGTATCACTGAATTGCTGAAAAAAAGCTGTCATTCACAGCTGATCATCCTACAACATTGCTGTTACTTTGTATATAGTACATTTCACTTTGTATCTGCTCACGTAAGTCCCTCCAGGTTTCTCTGATAGCATCCTGCCCATCAATCCCTATATCACAACAGTGTTCCATCATAATCTCATCCCACAATTTGTTCAGCCATTCCCTAATTGACGGGCATCTCCTCAACTTTGAATGCAACTTTTTGCTTTTTATCTCTTTTCGGATAACAACCTAGTAGTGGGGGCAACTAGGTGGCACAGAGGATAAAGCGCTGGCCCTGGATTCAGGAGGACCTGAGTTCAAGTCCAGCCTCAGACACTTGACACTTACTAACTGTGTGACCCTAGGCAAGTCACTTAACCCTCATTGCCCCATAAAAAACCCCCAAACCAAACAAAAACCAAAAACAACCTAGTAGTGGTATTATTAGGTCAAAGAGTATGCATAGTTTTAAAGCCCTTTGGCCATAGTTCAAAATTGCTCTACAGAATGTTTGAATCCATTTACAACTTCAGCAAGAGTGCATTAAGGTCTCATTTTCCCCATATACCCTTTAACATTTGTCATTTTCCTCTACTGCCCTATTATCCAATCCAATAGGTATGAGGTAGCACACCAGAACTGTTTTGACCTGTATCTCTCCAATCAATAGTGAGTTAGAACATTCTTTTTTTCATATGGCTATAGGTATCTTTGATTATTTCATCTGAAAACTTCATATCTTTTGATCATTTATCAATTGGGGAATGGCTCTTATTTTAACAAACTTGACTCAGTTTTCTATGTGTTTGAGAAATGAAGCCCGTCAGACAAACTTACTTCAAATATTTTCACAGTTACTATTGCAAACTGTATTTCCCTTCATTCTATTCCCTCCCCATGATATTTACTCTATTCTCTATCTCCTTTCACCATGTAGCTCCTCAAAAGTGTTTTGCTTCTGACTGCCCCCTCCCCTAATATGCTCTCCCTTCTATCACCCCCCCCTTCCCCTTTCCCTCCTACTTTCCTGTAGGGTAAGATAGATTACTCAATTGAGTATATATGTTATTTTCTCTTTGAGCCAATTCTGATGAGAGTAAGGTTCACTTATTCCCCAGCACCTACCTCATCTTCTCCTCCACTGTATAAGCTTTTTCTTGTTTCTTTTATGCAAGATACTTTACCCCATCCCACCTTTCCCTTTCCCTTTCTCCCAGTACATTCCTCTCACCCCTTAATTTTTTTTAAATTTTTTTTTTTAGTGAGGCAATTGGGGTTAAGTGACTTGCCCAGGGTCACATAGCTAGTAAGTGTTAAGTGTCTGAGGCCGGATTTGAACTCAGGTACTCCTGACTCTAGGGCTGATGCTCTATCCACTGCACCACCTAGCTGCCCCCCCTTAATTTTTTTTAAAGATATTATCCTTTCATATTCAACTCATATCTGTGCCCTCTGTCTAAATATACTCCATCAAGCTGTGCTAATAATGAGAAAGTTCTTATGAGTTACAAGTATCCTCTTCCCATGTAGGAATATAAACAGTTTAACCTTTTTTTTTTTTTTTGCAGGGCAGTGAGGGTTAAGTGACTTGCCCAGAGTCACACAGCTAGTAAGTGTCAAATGTCTGAGGCTGTATTTGAATTCAGGTCCTCCTGAATCCAGGGCTGGTGCTTTATCTACTGTGCCACCTAACTTCCCCCAACAGTTTAACCTTTTAATATCCCTTATGATTTCTTTTTCCTGTTTACCTTTTTATGCTTCTCTAGGATCTTGTATTTGAAAGTCAAATTTTCTATTCAGCTAGGTCTTTTCATTAAGAATGCCTAAAAGTCCTCTCTTTCACTGAATTCCTATTTTTTCTCCCAAGGGATTGCATTCGGTTTTGCTGGGTAGATGATTCTTGGTTGTAAGCCCAATTCCTTTGTCCTCCAGAATATCATATTCCATGCTCTGATTCTTTAATGTAGAAGCTGCTAGATCTTGTGTTATCCTGACTGTGGCTCCACAATACTTGAATTGTTTCTTTCTGGCTGCTCACAATATTTTCTACTTGCCCCGGGAGCTCTGGAATTTGGCTATGATATTCCTGGAAGTTTTCATTTTGGGATCTCTTTCAGGAGGTGTTTGGTGGATTCTTTCCATTTCTATTTTGCCTTCTGATTCTAGAATATCAGGACAATTTTCCCTGATAATTTCTTTGAAGATGGTGTCTAGGCTCTTTTTTTAATAAAGACTTTCAGGTAGTCCAATAATTTTCAAATTATCTCTCCTGCATCTATTTTCCAAGTCAGTTGTTTTTCCAGTGAGATATTTCACATTGTTTTCTATATTTTTCATTCTTTTGGTTTTGCTTTATTGTTTCTTGATTTCTCATAAAGTCATTAGCTTCCATTTGCTCAGTCCAAATTTTTAAGAAATTATTTTTTTCAGAGAGCTCTGGTACCTTCTTTTCAATTTGGCCAATTCAGCTCTTCAAGGCATTCTTTTCCTCATTGGCTTTTTGTTCCTCTTTTACTATTTGGTCCAGTCAGTTTTTTAAGGTGGTATTTTCTGCAGTATTTTTTTATATCTCCTTTACCAAGCTGTTGACTTTTTTTTCATCATTTTCTTCCATCACTCTCATTTCTCTTTCCATTTTTTCCTATACCTCTCTTACTTTATTTTTGTGGTGTTTAAAATCTAAATGCAGATCCTAACCTGCCCCCCCAGTTTTTTGGGGGGAAACTGGCTAAGATTAGTGATAAATTCAGCAAGAGTTTAGGCTTTTAAGTATTTATTAAAGTGTATTAGAAGTTAGTGAAGATAGAGAAATTGAGAAAGCCACCTTTATTTAGCTATCCACACCTCTATAGAAATCATGTGGAGTAGATCTTTTCTATTCTGTTCTGCCCCTGACGCCACACACTGGCTCCTGAATGAAAAAAGAGAAATCTAGTGAGTGAGCCTCAGCTTCTTAGTTCCTGCCTTCCTCCCTAAAAGGGGAGGTCCTTCAAGCTGATTGGTTGAGGGTGGTCTCCTGTTGATATCATAGTCCATAGTCTCTGAGAACAGCACCCCACTCAGGACCAGCCAGGTATAGTCTCAATTTAATCATTCCTAAATAGGTTCTCAGTCAGTTTCTGAGTCTCACCCAATTAAATCAATTCCAAATCAATCTTCAGGTGGGGCCCCTGGGCATCTGCCAAATCCCATTATTTTATCACATTTTCAAAGTCCTTTTTGAGTGCTTCTATGACCTAAGACCAATTCATATTTTTCTTGGAAGCTTTGAATGTAGGACCTTTGACTTTGTTATCTTCTTCTGAGGGTATATTTTGATCTTCCTTGTTACCATAGAAACTTTCTATGGTCAGCATTTTTTTCTCTTTGTTCATTTTCCCAGCCTATTTCTTGACTTTTAACTCTTTGTTAAAGTAGGGCACTGCTAAAAAAAATTTTTTTAATAAAATAAAGTGGGGCACTGCTTTCAGGGTAGAGGGCACACTGTCCCAAGCTTCAGGGGCTTTGAGCAGCTGTTCTCTGAGATACTTCTAGGAATTTGTAAGTCCTTAGTTCTTCCAAGGTGGTATGATTTAGGGAGCGGTATGTTTACTACTCTCCTGGCCTATGTTCTGGTCTGCAAGCAACCACAGGCCTGATTTTCTGCCCTGGAATTATAAACAGAGTCCTGCTCCACTGTGGCTGCAGAGCAGTAATAAATTCTTGATTTGTCTTAATGGTAATTTCTTTCTTCAAAGAGCAAGAAATGAAGGGAAATGCTAGTCTGAACATGATTCTGACCAATAAAGGGAAACTGGTTGCCAAAATAGAAGTAATCGGAACTTTGTAAGGAAGTAATCGCTCCATTTTAGAGTTTGTGATAGATGAAGAAAGTATTGGTACAGTTTGGCACACATCCTAAATTTGGAGAGCACAGGTTTTAAGGAGTTTAGAGAAAGGATATTCTACAATTACATCACAAAGTTTACCCCAATTGGAGCATGGGAGTGGAGAGGGTAAACTTTTAGCCTAGCTGGTCCTTACTTCTTGCCTCTAAATGTGTCACTGACACTTATATATGCAGTACTGGAGCCCTGAAACTCCTCATGTAAACCCCTCTACCTTCTTGACAGCTGGAAGCCTGACTCCTGACTTAATATACCCTATTGAGTTAACTTTCTGCTTTGATAGCCCAGATTTTCTCAGTTCATTCATTTTGCTTTCTTAGTAGATTTATAAAAAAAAGGATAAATAAGCCTAGGGTCCAATTTGGAACTCATTCATTTGAAAGGTTATAAAAATAATAGGTACTCTCTCTTCATTTCTAACCCTGCTCTCCATCCTTAGCTTGAGCTAAGGAAAAAAAATCTCCTGTCCCTTTAAGGGACATTGGCCTTTCTCTCCCTTTCCCTCTGCATTTACAATAACCAAACAAGTTCTGGTTGATAACATCATGTTTTATGACAGCTTGAACAGCACAGAAACAAAAGTAAACAGGAAAAGAAAGCTTCCCGATGTTTGACAGCAAAGGAAAGGACAAGAGGAAAAGCAAGAAGTAAAGGGTAAGCAGATAAACAAAAGTAGCATGGCATTTCAAGACGGAGAAGGGTTTGGAAGGACTGAAGAGGATACCCAGGATGTCTCACCAGCTGCCTTCCTCCCCCAGTCTCGATCTGATTATCTCTCTTCCAGCCTCTGCTTCTCCACCATGGCTCCTTACGCCTATATTGTTAGCCAGCTGCTCCAGAAACTCTTCAGTGGTCACTCCCTCTGGAGCCCCTGCCAAGTCAACAAGCATTTATTGAGCACCTACTATGTGCCTGGAACCCTGTTAAGGAATATGAATAAAGACTAATACAAAATAGTCCCTGTTCTCAAGGAGTTCACAGCCTATTGGGGAAAGCAGGATGCAAACAACTATGAACAAACACAATACATACAGAGTAAATTTTTTAAAAAATCAAAGAGGGGATGGCACTGGAATTCAGGGGACTGAGGAAAGCTTCTGGCTGAATCATTTGCATAGGGATGATAAATAAATCCATGGAAACTGTCAAGATCACCAAGGGCAACAGTATAAAGAGAGAAAACAAAGTGGTCTGAGATAAAGCCTTGGGAAATAGCCATGGTTATTGAGCATGACCTAAATAAAAATTCAGCAAAGGAGACAGAGAAGGCAAAGTCAAATAGGTAGGAGGAGAACCAGGAGAAAATAATGTCACAAAAACCTAGAGAGAAGAATTAAGAAGATAACTGATCATGTCAAAAGCTGCAGAGAGGTCAAGAAGGATGAAGATTGAGAAAAGGCCATTAGATGTGGCAATTAAGAGATCACTGGTAAGAAAGCAGTTTCCATTAAATGATTAAGTCAAAAGCCAGACTGGAGAGAGTTAAATGGAGACATTGGCTGTAGACAGACATTTCAAGGAGTTAAGCCAGAAGATAGAAGAGATATGAAGGACAATAGCTAGCAGGGAGTGGATAGATGGATGGGTCAAATGAAGGTTTTCAACTATGGGAGTGACATGGGAGGTTTGTAGGCAGTCAGGAAGCAGTCAGGAGATAGGAAGAAATTGAAGATAAAAGAGAGAATAGAGGGAACTATTTACTGGAGATGATGAGATGGAATGGAAGTAGTGTGTGTAGAGGTGCTTGCCTTGGCAAGAAGAAGGGCCACCTCATCTTCTGAGATAAGGGTAAAGGAGGAGAATGTGACAAAAAAGATGAAGGTGGGGGAAGAAGAGGGAGCTCTCTCAGCAAATGGACTTTTTTTTTTTTCAGTAAAATATGAGGCAAGGTTCTTAGTGAAGAAGGTAGGGAGAGGAAAAGCTATGGGAGATTTAAGGAGGGAGAAAAAGCTTTCAACAAGGGGCAGCTAGGTGGAGCAGTGGATAGAGCCCCAGCCCTGGAGTCAGGAGGACCTGAGTTCAAATCCGGCCTCGGACACAGTACTAGCTGTGTGACCCTGGGCAAGTCACTTAACCCCAATTGCCTCAACCAAAAAAAAATTTTTTTTTTAATCTTTCAATAAGTTATAGTGGTAAGTGGAACAGTGAATTGATTAGGGATATGTAAAAAGATTACTTTACCAGCCCCCAGGGCCTAGTTGAGATTATGTAAAACACATCTACAGTGGACCCAGTCAGCAAAGTTTTGTGATTTTCTCCAGTTTCATTCAGCAGCATGTGAGCCTCTGGTGATCTCCTATCTCTACCATCATTGGTACTGCTTTTTCTTCTAAGTCAAGATGGAGACTGCCCCTGGTATAGCTGTCCTCTGGCTTCTTTTTTGGAATTACATCCTAGGTAAAAATACACACGCATGCATGCATGCAGGCACAAACACAGAGCACTCTGGGTAAACTGCTCAGTCTATGGGCAAGGTACTTGGCTGGCCAATTTTCTGTGGGGGAAAGGCAACCCCCAGTCATGGTACTTTGCAAGAGTAAATTTCTGGCACAAACTCCAGTGATTCTGATGAGGAAGGAAAGGGGAAGTGACTTACAAAGACTGAGATGGTAGTTACATGGGGAATTTGTCAACCAACTTAGACTTTTAAAAGATAAATATTGGAGATGGAAGTGAAGACATATAGAAAAAGATGAATATATAGGATTGACACATTCCTCTAAGATGAGTGTTGGGACCACCAAAACTAGAAGGGAGTAAAGGACAGTCAGGGATAACAAAAAGGGGGTTTTTGTTTGTTTTTCTTAGCTAGGCAGAGTAAGAGGAAGATCAAAGCAGGGATACAATTAGTGCCAGTGGGGGATGGGATAATGACAAGTGATGATGGAAGGGAGACATGCCAGCTAAACTCTTATTTTGTTTCTGGGGTTTTTGCCAAGAAGAATTAGATGGTTAATAAGTAGATGAACCCTTAACCCTCATTGACCTGCAAAAAGAAAAAACAAAACAAAACAAAACAAAAAAACAAAGAAAAGTAGTGATTTCCTTAGGGGCAGCTAGGTGGTGTAGTGGATAAAGCACCAACCCCGGATTCAGGAGAACCTGAATTCAAATCCTGTCTCAGACACTTGACACTTACTAGCTGTGTGACCCTGGGAAAGTCAGTTAACCCCAATCGCCTCACCCCCCCCAAAAAAAGTAGATGAATCACCATCCCCCCACACACCCAAAGTGAATAGATGGCAAGAAAACACATATGTGACCTCAGTTCAAGTCACCAAGCCCCAACATTCCAGAATACTGAAAGAATTGACAAGTGTGATGACTGAGCCACCAAAAGTCATGGAGAAGGGGAAAGGGGGGTATCACATGATTAAAGATGAGCCAATGCCATGCTGATTTTTCTTGGGCAATGCGCCTACCTCAAATTGTCTTCAGAAAAGAAGGTCAGAGATGTGTTCCTATAAATCTAGCATAGTAGCAACACCTTGATTGCAGAGGCACTGGGGGAAGTGGTTGCCCCTTGCTGAGATAAAGATCCTCCTGGGCAGAAAAGATTTGACTAATTTTCATCCTTCCCAAGACAGGAGATTCAAGAGGTCTTGCAAATGCCTCTACCTAAACTAAGGCCTCTACCTTAGGTAGAAGAGATAAGAGAGAGCAAAGGGAATACTCTGAGTGGTTCTCAACAATATTAAGGCCTTTAAGTCAAGTAAAGGGGTTGGGGGGGCAGGGAGAACAGTTCACAGGAAGACTCAGACAGTGCTGGACTGAGGCTCTCTACGACAGGCCCTAATAGGCTTTTCTAACAAACTTATCAGCCCAGTAAAAATCTATAGACTCTTCCAACTCCTTAAAGCAAAGAATGAGGAATTTTTGCAAGTTTATGTCAGTTCACCCTCTCCCCATCCCAAAATAAGTGGAGAGGCAAGGTTGCCCCCCTACTCTAGGAAAAAAGAGGGGGAGATCAGGCCTGAAAGGAGGTAGGGGCATTGAGGAGATAGGAGGTATCAGAGAATGCACAATGGGCCTTGTGTGGTATGGGAGAGGGATTCCCTTAGGCTACTGTCAGAAACAACTGACAGGAGAACATTTGATTAGGATGGCATTTCTGCTGAGATATTTAAAGAGTGCTAGAGAGTAGGAAAGGAGTCATGTGGAAACTAGCCTCTAGCTGGGTGTGAAAGAATGGGCTTTTGAGGAAGAACATCTGGTGAACTAGGGGGGTGTGGGTACAAGGGAGCGTCTGGTTGAGGTTGAGTAGTAGCATTGTTTGGTCTTGGGCCTCCTAGACTTATTTTTGTGGTTAGTGTGTGGTGGTGTTCACAGGTGTTAGTACAATGGCAGCACAAATAGGTATTGGAACAGATTGTAATGATATGGTCATAGGCGTGGTATAGTGGCACTGTTTACACATGTAGTGTTCCCTCTGAGGCCACTCCCTGAACTCAAACTCTCACTAGAATTTTGGAGTCCCCATCGTGTGACTTGACTATTTACTCTCTCAGAATTCTAGGGGTAACTCTGATGGTCTAAAACTATCAATACTGAAGCTCCTGAGCCCCTACTACTATGCTCCTCATAAACAATCAGGTACTAGACTTAAATAGCTCTTAGAAAAGACTATGCTAGAGCAAGATTTTCCTCCAAATACATACAGAATCTGAGTGGGCACAAACTTAGAATAAAATGATAGTGAGAATTACATGCAGAGAGTGTATATGGCAAAGGAATAGCTCTCAACTCCTTGCCCTAGAAATCTTTTTCATCCTTTGTTTACTTTTCATAAAGTTCTCTTTAGGTACAGCGCTCTGCTGGGTGGGTTGTTCAGCCAAGCTACCAGGATCCAAACCTTTTTTGAATCCATGGCTAGCACTTCTCTCCATCACAAGGAATCACACTCTTTAAGGCTACCACTGTCCTTGGGTAGCTTGTCTTTCTGCATTCATTGGGGATGATGCCTCTGCTATCAGCCATTGTCATGCCAATGAATATTGTTACCACCTCCGTAGCTAAAGATCACAAAATTTCCACCTGGATAGTTACATCTTTGCCTGAATTCAGAAAAGATAGGTCAAGTAGGCTACTAGCCAGTAAGTACTTTTTACTTTTTTTTTTTTTTAAGTGAGGCAATTGGGGTTAAGTGACTTGCACGGGGTCACACAGCTAGTAAGTGTTAAGTGTCTGAGTCCGGATTTGAACTCAGGTACTCCTGACTCCAGGGCCGGTGCTCTATCCACTGCGTGACCTAGCTGCCCCTACTTTTTACTTTTAATAGCCATGGCACTTCTAAGTCAATAGTTCTACCAGCTCAGCAAATGATTAAAATCAGTAGTGTCAAACTCAAATAGAAACAGGAGCCATTAATCCAAACATAAGGATACTTGCTAGCCCTGTATTAGTTTTTAAATGTAATATTATGTATATTTATTATATTTTTATTTATTTTGTTAAATCTTTCCCAATTACATTTTAATCTGATTTGGGCCACACTCAGGATTGTTGTGGGCCACATGTGGCCCAGGGGCAGTGTATTTAACTGTTGTTTGTTTGTTCTTCATCCTTGAAGAGGACCATGATATCAAGAAGGTGATACCATGATTTACAAGTGAATTGGATTTTAAGTGAGGGAGGGCTGTGCAGAGTCACCAGCCTCACTCTCTTCTCTGGAGCCATCTGGGAGGCAAGATGTACATCAGAATAACCAGAGATGGCCTTGGATGCAGTGGGAGATCTAAGCCTGTTTAAGCTAAGGTCTTTTCCAGGTCTCAATTTGTCTGAGGCAACACCCATTCAGTGATTAAGGCTAGGTAAAAAATGAGGCAAAGACTGACCTCTTTTACTTACTCAAAAGAAAAAAAAAATCAATCTGGGAGAGGAAGACATTCAGGGTTCCTGACCAAAACAGAGACAACTGTTTTAGCCAGCATATTTAACACCTCTGAATTAAAGGACTCTCAGTAATGAATCACATACGGTCTACACAGCCAGAAACCAGCTCCCCAGAGCTCCTACATGGTCACCATGAGCAGTCCTCTACTAGCCCATCCCATCACATGAAATATCTGCCCTTGGGTCAACTACAGGTATAGTCCAGGGGAGCAAGCAGTCTGACCCTTACCCCTATAAGCATCGGGAAAGAAGGAGGACTCTAGCAGAAGATCCCATCACCATGACACCCCTGTCCTGAGTGCATCTCCTAGACCATCAGAATTTCTACAATCGGGACAGCTTTGTGCCCAGAATGTCCTGGCCCCCAATTCTCTACCTAATTGTTTTTGCTCCGGGCTAAAAAGAAAATGTCTACCTTCACTCGAATTCACAGTACAAGATCATACATCTAGAGATGGAAGAGACCTCAGAGACCATCTAGTTCAACTTCTTCCTCTTATAGATGAAGAAACTGAAGCCCAAGGTGGTTGTGATTTGCCCAGTATCACACAGGTAGCAAGGAGCAGATAAAAGATTTGGACCAAGGTTCTCTGACTACAGGGAACACAAAGTAGCCAGTGCTCTTTTGATGTGTACCATTGCTGCCTCCCTATCGATATGTTAGTTCTGTACAAGTCAGCAGGAATTGGGTCCCCTTTTGTTGTATGAGCCCCATACTGTTGTTGGACACAGCAGGGCAACAATGAAGGAGGAAGACTGAGCCAGCCCTTCCTGGAAGTGAACAAGAGCCCAGATCCAATGGCATGTTGGGTCAGTTCATGCAAGGTCACCAACACCCCCAGTTGTCCTGGGCTGACTTGGCCAACCTCTTCTGGAATTGATCACTCAGGACCACTTCATTCCAAGTCAGGTTCTGCTTAAGAACGTGGAACAAGCAGATACAGTCCCCAATCCCCTTCCCAATCATCGTTACACAACTTGCCAGTTGGCTGCTTCCTTGAGGAGCGTGTTAAAGGCCTCCAGGAATGTTTTGTGTTGCCCTAACAGGAACCTGTCTTCCTTGAAATGCAAAATGGCTTATCTGGAGCACCTGTCCAAAACATAATCCACCTTCTTCCAGTATTGTTTGAATTTCTAGGACGAGAGCTCTGAACTTTTCTGTGTTCTGGATACTCTGACAGTCTGGAGGAGCCTAGAATAAGGTTTTTAAATACATAAAATAAAATCCACAGGATTACAAAGAAAACCAATTATATTGAAATGACTATCAATTTTTTTTTAAAAATAAGTACATTCACAGATGCCAGGTTAAGAACTCCTGTTCTAGGATCTTAGGTTCATAAATATCTGGAGCTATTTGAAGAAATCCAGAGCTTCCTTTACTCTCCTGGCTAACTTACCCCAGGATAGAGCTGGGACTAGGGAAAGGTAAAGTAGAAAGCCACCTGGAATATAAAACACACATTGCATCCGATGTTGGACATATTTTAAGGCTACTTTTCATACTATAAAGGCTACTTTCTAAGGCTATTAAAATAAATGCACATATTTTGGTGCGAGAAAAATCAGGATCAGCATTTAGAGCTATAAGGAATCTCAGAGCTCAGCTAATTTAACTCCCGTATTTAAATAGATGAGGACGCTTCCAGAGAGATTAGATAATTAGCCCAAGGTTAAAGGTAACATGTAGCAGCTGTGGGATTCAAACTTAGGTTCTCTGACTCCCAAGAAAGCCAGTATTCATTTCCCGCTTCGTATCCTGTCTCTCCTTGACACAGACATTTTCACTTTCTGATAAATTAAGTGATAGACAGTATAGTGAAGGGTTCAAGATTCAGGCGGATGGTAACATTCAGGAGTTTTCATTTTTAGTACAGAAAAGGATACAATGGTCAACCCTTGCCTTGGGACAACAATTATTTTTCTCAGCTTTAGTGATGGGTCTGGGTTGGGGTTGGGGCTGGTCTTAGAAGAGTTGAGTTTCTTCACCCAGTCTGCCTCCTAGGTCTTAAAGAAACCAATCACATTTTCCTAAAGCTCCTGATTGAGTTGCTTCTGCAGGTGACTGGTATTTTGTGAACTCAGACCAAGTTTTCAGCAGAGCCACTGAGAACTCCTTGTCTCTGTGCTGGGTCTTGATGGAATGTCAAGACCTATTGCCATGATACAGAAAAGAATGATATCTCCTTTGCTTGGGAGGTTATGGAAGGTTGAGGTCAGCAAGGGCTAACCAGAGGAATTAATCTAACACTACTGAAACAAGGAGGGGAAAGACAGAAATGAATACCAATAGTTTGAAAAGAGACAGTACAGGTTTTAAACTAATTCTATAGCCTTCACAATATCTTTTGATGGGAACATTAAGGCAAAATTAAATAATCAAAATAATGAGAATTTAAAATAAAACAGCCTTTTAATTTATTTAACCTATTCATTTTAAATAAATATAGTATACATACTATATTATATATATGGAGCTCAAAAATTTACCTGGAGTGTTCAAAGGCTCCAGGTGAGGGCATTTTCTCACATTAGATTGTGAGCTCCTTGAGGACAAAAACTGTCTTTTGCCTCTTTTTGTATCTCCAGCTCTTAACACAGTGCCTGACACACAGCAAGCATTTCACGAATGTTTATTGACTGATTGGCATATACAAGCACACACAGAGACAAACCCTTGGTTACAAGTTTGAATATGTTTAGAAAATGTCTATTCCAGCTTAGAAATGTTAGAGTGAGGCTCAAAAAAGTAACATAAAGGAAAAGGAGCCCAAGTCACAGGACTGCCTTGATTGTGGTGATTTGCTAAATGGGAAATCACTGAGCAAACTCTTCATTTTATAGTCACACAAAAGGTCACCCAAATGGTGCAAAAGGATGACCAGTTGAGATAATACCAGCAACTCATCACTACTGTAGCCCTTCCTTAAACAGACTGTGGAAATACCCAGTGGTTTATGCAACCCTGGTGCATAGGCTCTGAGTAATGGATGTTCAATCACTGTTCCTTGATACAGCCCTCACCTCCTCATCTTTGTTCTTCATTCTGCCACCAATGCAGTCTAGGGACATATCTTTAGAAATAAACCACTGATAATTCTGGGTCTAACAAGAGAGTGCCAAAGAACTTGCAAGATGGCCCATTTGCAGACCTTAGCACCAAGAATAACTAGTGCTCAACTTTGTCTGTGGTGTTGTTAGGATTCTGTTGTGTGTCTAATTTTGGAAACCCTTCCAAACATTTTCAAATTTTCAACTAAAATTTGGCATATGAGTATTTGGCCATCTTGCTTATTGGAAATTGCTGGAGAAGACTTTTAAGAAGGCATGCTGCTTTTTTTTTTTTTTTTGGTCCAAAGAGTCAAAATTGGTTTTAAGTGCCAGGAATGATGAAATATGGAGAAAAGGAAACTAGGGATGAAAAAGGAAACATTAGGAAAATTTATTCATGATTTAAACATTTCTGAACATAGGGTAATAAATGTGATGGAGAGAGGGAAGGGACCCTGGATATCATTTAGTCCAATCTCCTCATTTTACAGATGGGGAAACTAAGTACTAGAGACAATAAGCGACTGGTCCAAGGTGATACTATATTTGAACCCATGTCCTCTAGCTCCAACCCAGCATACTTTCTACTGGACCATAACTAGCAATGATATAACTAGCATAATAATAGTTTATAAAGCGCTTTACAAATATTACCTCATTTTATCTTCACCTACATGAGAGGCAGTTGCTGGCATTACACTCATTTTACAGAAGAGAAAACTGAGGTAGAGAGAGGTTAAGTGATTCACCCAGGGTCATATGGATTGTAGGTTCCTAAGTCTAAATCTGAACTAAGGTATTCCTGGCTCCATCCACTGAACCATCTAGCTGTCTGTTACTCTACTATACCAGGCAGGACTGATTAAATTGAACTGGGAAAACTTTTTATTGAATATCATAATCTAATAAGTATAGAACTTTAGAAGTGAGAAGGACCTTGGAGGTCATCTAGTTTCACCCCTTTATTTTACCTATGAGGAAATTAAGGCCTAGAGAGAGGTTAAGTAACTTACAGTTAGTAAACCACAGAGGTAAGGCTTAAAACACCCCCTTCCCCACCCAGTGTCCTTTCCTAATAAAGTTTAAACAAAACTAAAATTGTGATTTGAATGCAAGTAGCCATTCACATGTAATCTGAGTCTTCTGCCATTTACATATGGGCATTTTTCTGACAATGTCCAGTTTGCATCTGGCATAACTCACAAGAGAAATCCCCCTTAATAGGAGCACTTTTTTTTTTTTTAGTGAGGCAATTGGGGTCAAGTGACTAGCCCAGGGTCACACAGTTAGTAAGCATTAAGTGTCTGAGGTCAGATCTGAACTCAGGTCCTCCTGACTCCAGGGCCGGTGCTCCATCCACTGCGCCACCTAGCTGCCCCAGCACTTATCTTTTAACAGGCAAACCAGTCCTTCCTCAAAGTGCAAACTATTAAGGGACACTTAAAACCAACTGAAATGTCACCCTTGAAAGAGGTCTTCTGAAATATATGACCTTGGCTTTGAAGGCAGACAAAGACAGCCAGAGTTAGTTTCTACCGGGGCAGGATTTGTTTACTCCAATTATCTGGAAGCCTTTTTGGGGGGGCCAGTGGTAAAGACTGGGATTGAAGAATCTCTGAGCTGGAAAGCACCAAAGTATCACCCCTTTCTAACAGACCAAGAAAGTGATACCCAAAGGGGTTAACTGACAGCTCAACATTAACAATAGCTGATATTATGCGGCATTTTTAAGGTCTGCAAAGCTCTTTCTATTATGTACAAGACGTCCCTGTGAGGTAGCTATGAGAGGCTTTTGCATTTCCATCTCACAGAAGAAGAATCTAAAATCCAAAAGGGTCATGTCACGTATCCATGGTCACATCACTAACGAGTACTAGAGATAAAACTTGAATTCAGGTCTCAGTTTCAAGTCCATTCCACTGGCTTTCTCTAGGGTCCCACAGCCTGGGGCAGGATTAAGATCCAAAGTCCTCCTACTTCAAGTCCAGTGTTCTTTCGATGACGCCATAAAGTGTCATCAATAATGCCAGTGATTTTTAAATGGCTCTAAGAGTGTCTTTGCAATTTGACAGGTCTGATTGGCCTATTTTTCAAAGTGGCCAGATGTAGACATACAACAGTCTTATAGAGAGCATGTTATAAACACATAATGGAGTCATAACTAGTGGAGTGAATAATAATTATTAATAATAGCTGACATTTATATAGCATTTTAAGATTTGCAAAGCACTTTACATATATTATCTCATTTGATCCTGATCTTAGCACAGTACCTTGAACATAATATGCACTTAATGTTGTTATTCAGTCATGTCTGACTCTTTGTGATCCCATTTGGGGTTTGCTTGGCAGAGAGTTCACTACAGTGGTTTGCCATTTCCTTCTCCAGCTCATTTTACAGATGAGGGAACTGAGGCAAACAGGATTAAGTGACTTGCCCAGGGCCACACAGCTAATAAGTGTCTGAGGCTAGATTTGAACTCAGGTCTTTGGACTCCAGGCTTGGAGCTCTATCCACTGCAGCACCTACCTGCCCTGGGAACCTGCTACTTACCTTTAATTGCTAGTACTTAATAAATCCTTGTTAACTTGACAAATAAATGCTTGTTAACTTCTTAGCTTGATCCTCAAAATGGACCAAGAGGTAAGTGCTATTATTATCTCCCATTTTACAGGTAGAGGAACTGAGGCTGACAGAGGTGAAGATTCTTGTCCAGGGTCACACCACTGGTGAGTATCTGAGACAAGATTAGAATTCAATTCTTTAAGTATAACTTCCTATAAGGCTTTGTCCCAGGGTGCCAATGTCCAAAAGTTGGCAACCATCCTCCCCATTTTTAAGGAGGTGGACCCACTTCTTTCTGCACATTTCACCTAACAATCCTCTGCAGATTGTCCTGGGGCCCTGACCTTCAGAGTCTTATTAATGGGGTGCCATTCTCTCAGGGCTCGCCTTCTTTCCTAACCCATGTGGTCAAGAGGGTTGAACCACCTCTGCTGGCATGACTGCATCCACAATGGCATCCGTGCCAGTGTTACATACCATTCATCCTACAACGGTTTCTTTTTAAAAGTTGGTAGGGTTTTGTGGGGTGTTTTTTTAATATCAAAGTCATTTCTAGATACACCCTCCATTCCTCATTCCTTCTCCAATGAGCTTTCATTTTGATCAAAGGGGAAAGAAAACACAAAAACATTAGCCTTCACCAACCATTTTTACCCCAGGTCAAAATTGGTTTCTCCCAAATGATTCCTGCCAAATTACTCTTTCAGATTTGACCACTTAGAGGGGACCTCAAGGAGAGGTTTTTAAAACGCTACAAAAAATAAATCACAGTCAACAGGCTCGGTTTTTGTTGTTGTTGTTGTCAGTGTGATGGCCTAAATGCAAGGTACTATGGGAAATGTGTACAAGAAGAATGACAAACGTAGGAAAATTATTCCCTAAAAAGATCTCTTACTCAGGCATTGTTTGTTTAACCATGTAGAAATAGGACGGGTGCATTTCTTTCTGTGAACACACCCTTTTGAATACGGTTCTTAGTCTCTGTTTAAAATTCTCTCCAGCAAAGTAGTACAGTAGAGGGTTAAGACAGCTGTTGGACACGGCCAAGGCCATGGTGACGATGACAGCCTTTTGCAGCTGCTCGCTGCACTTGTCCTTCCTCCACTGCATGAGGTAGAGCGTCCTCAGTATGTGATAGGGCAGGAAACACAGAACGAAGAGGATGAGGGCAATGGTCACGGTGACCAGTGCCTTCTTGTGGGACAGCCGGGCCGCAGACTCCGGAAGTTTGACCTTGAGCAGGGTCTTGATAATCAGCAGATAGCAGACAGTCATTGTGCAGAAGGGCAGGACGAAGCCCACTGCCATCACCACATGGTTCAGGATCCTCAACCTGGTGATCTTGCTAAGGTTCAGTTCTAAGCAGTCGACCCGCTTCCCGTGGCTGCTGGCCCCGCTGCTGAGGAGCAGGGCCGAGGGGGCCATGATGAAGACCCAGATGGCCGCACACACCCCCCAGGCGGTCTTGAGGCTGGTCACGTGCAAGAGCCTGAAGGGACACACAGTGGCGAGGAAACGCACGATGCTCAGCACGGTCAGGAAATACACGCTGATGTACATGTTCACATAGAAAGAGTAGGACATGATCCTGCAGGCCGCGTCTCCGAAGACCCAATGAGAGCCCCGCAGGTAATAGTCCGCTCGGAAGGGCAGCGTGCACACGAACAGCAGGTCCGAGATGGCCAAGTTCAGCATAAACACATTCACCGACTTGGGATTTCTAGAAGGTTGCAGGAAAATGAATATGGAAAAGCCGTTTCCCAAGACCCCCACGACAAATACAACTAGGTACACTCCGGGATAGAAATTTCTCCTGAAGTCGTCCACTGTGCAGTTCTCCCTGGTGCCCCGGAAGCTACCGTTTGGTTCCATCTCTTCTGTGGTGACGGGCAGCATAGAGAGGAGAGATCAGCTGGGCTACAAAACAAATGGAGGTCAACTTGTGATTTGTATATTGTCCACTCCGCAGGTAACCCAAATCATTCGAGTAAATAGGAAGAAACCACCAAGATGAGTGGTGACCGGCTAGGTTGGCAAGCATCTATAATCCTACTGCCAAAGTCTCCAAAATCATTTCCTCTTACAAATTGTCATAGGACTTTAGACAAGATGGTAAGTCGGGTCAATAAGTACTTATTAAATATCTGCTAAGCGCTAGGCACTATGCTAAGCATTGGTAACACAAACTTAATCCAAAAAGGAGAGGGGTGGGGAATGGAACAAGCATTTATGAAGCATCTCTTGGGTGCCAAGTACTATTTTCGTTTGCGCCTACTAATAATAAACAATAGGGGGCGGCTAGGTGGCGCAGTGGATAAAGCACCGACCCTGGACTCAGGAGTTCCTGAGTTCAAATCCGGCCTCAGACACTTGACACTTACTAGCTGTGTGACCTTGGGCAAGTCACTTAACCCCAATTGCCCTGCAAAAAAAAAAATTAATAACAATAACTAGCATTTATATATTGTCTACTATGTTCCAAGGCACGGTTCTAAGGACTTCACAAATATTCTCATTTCATCATCATAACAACAACAATAATTGTTGTTGTTCAGTTGTTCAGTAATGTGTGACTCTTTGTGACCCCATTTGGAGTTTTCTTGATAAATGTACTGAAGTAGTTTGCCATTTTCTTCTCTAGCTCATTTTACATATAATGAACTGAGGCAAACAGGTTAAATGACTTGCCCAGGGTGACACAGCTAGTAAGTATCTGAGGCCAGATTTGAACTCAAGATTCTTCTTTTTGACTTTAGGCTGGGTGCTCTAATCCATGGTGCCACCTAGCTGCCCCTTAATAATGATAATAGCTAGCATTTATATAGCACCTACTATGTGTCAGGTACTGTGCCAAGCTCTTTACAAGTATTCTTTTATTTGATCATAATACTAATGATAATGATATTTAGAATTATAATAATTATAATAGCTAGCATTTTTATAGTACAACTATATGCCAGGCACTCTGTTAAGCACTTTGCAAAAATTCTCCCTTTTGATCCTGATCATCATAATAATAATAGCTTTACATAGCACCTACTATGTGTCAGTCACTGTGCTAGGCACTTTACAAATATTCTTTCATTTGATCATAATACTAATGATAATGATATTTAGAATTATAATAATAATAGCTACCATTTATATAGTGCCTGCTATGTTCCAGGCACCAAGCATTTTACAGGTAGTATCTATTTTATTCCTCACAAAAGCCCTGTGAGGTAGATACTATTATGATCTCCATTTTACAGTTGAGGAAACTGAGATAGGATAAGTAATAAGTGATATACAGAATTGTGCAGCCAGTGTCAGAAGCTAGATTTGAACTCAGATCTCCCTAACTCTAAGCCCGGTGCTCCCTCCCCTGCACTATTTAGCTGTCATAGTCACAAGAATGAAAAACCATGTTTAAAGAAGTCTGAGTAATATAAATTCTGACCATTATTACCATAGTGAAAAAAAAACAAAGTTGCCACTGAGAGGAACACTTTCAAGATGATCGGGTGACAGTGGGTACATGAGAATTCAAGAAGCCAACTCTGAAAAAAAGCAGGCGGTCCCAGAGACCCAGATTCTCTGCAGTTTGACAGGAACGTGAATTAATTATGGTCTGTTCCATATTCTTTCTCCTACTTCTTTTCTAATTCCATCCCTTTCCTCTTTCCTTTATAACTTTAGAGCTTGTGTTACAAGGTGAAAAGTTCTCAGAATAAAGCTTTGAGCTTTTTGGAGGGAAGGTAGAACAACGAAAAAATAATAATGACTCTGACCTTTCTCTCTGTAGGGAAGAAGGGGATTCATGCTGAAGAAGGTAGGCCAAAAACACAAAAATTTTCCAAAAACTATAATCCCAGCATACCATGGGACTGGCTGCTATCTTAAATGCATCCTTGGCAAAAGTTTTCAACTTATTTTGAAGGAGAAGATTTTTTCCCCTGTGTGAATGTGTTTCTAATTTAATAATGGATAATAATAATAATAATAATAACATTTAAGTAGCATTTACTATTTGCCATGGAACTTTGCTAAATGCTTTACAATAATTATCTCATTGGATCTTCACAACAACCCTGGGAGATAAATGCTATTATTATCGTCCTCATTTTATAGCTGAGGAAACTGAGGGAAACAGGTTAAATGACTTACCCAGGGTCTCATAGTAAGTGTTTGAAGCTGGATTTTAACTCAGGTCTTTCTGACTCCAGACCCAGTTCTCTATCCACTGAGCCACCAGCTTCCTTTCACTACCTACCTTTCAGGTTTGTTGTAAGGAAAAGAGCTTTTTATAAACCTTTAAAGTGCTATAAATGTGAAACCTACCATGAGATGGCTAGGTGGCCTAATAGATAAGGCACTGGACTTGGATTCAAGAAGAAATGACCTCTAATCCTGCCCTAGACACTAACTAGATGTGCAACTCTGAGCAAATTCTCTAAACTCCCTCAGTCTCAGTTTCTTCATCTGCAAAATAAGGATAATAATCACATCTACCTCACAGGTAGCTATGAGGATCAAATGAGATAGTATGTAAAGTACTTGGCAAACTTAAAGTGCTACATTTAAATTGTTGTTTTTTTTTATTTTTTATTTTTTTTTGCGGGGCAATGGGGGTTAAGTGACTTGCCCAGGGTCACACAGCTAGTAAGTGTCAAGTGTCTGAGGCCGGATTTGAACTCAGGAACTCCTGAATTCAGGGCCGGTGCTTTATCCACTGCACCACCTAGCTGCCCCAGTTGTTGTTATTTTTAAAAAGCCAGTCAAGAGACAAGAAAGCTGGCGTCAGAGCCAAGAAGCCCTGGGTTTAGGACTAGCTGTATAACCTTGGACTTATTTAACTTCTCAGGGCTGTGAGCAACACTCTTGAGACTGTAGGTTATATAGAGAAGGTGCCAACCTGCCCTGGAAAATAGACTTTCCTTACCAGGAAATTCTTTCCTTCCATCCATGAAATCACAGCTCCAGTCCCTATCCTAACCATCATTGTTAACATTATGATAATCACATAGCTACTCTTTCTACTCTTTGGCTGGGCATCTGAACTGGCTCTCACCGTGTGCTGCTAACACCAGATGGTTTCTCAAGTGAAACTAAATAGATACAAACCAATGTCTAAAAATATACTCACCATCCTGGGTCTTGTCTGGAAATTTTCCTGAGAAGTCACAACAACAGCATATGGGGAAATAATCCTATGATTATTGTTGGATTTTCCAAGTGAACATCTCTAACTTCTGAGGCTGAGAAAAACTCATCAGAATGTGTGATGTGCCTGTGAGAGACAAAGACAAGCTTTGTAGACTTAGTTCAATTCTATTCAACAAATGCTTGTAAAATGTCTATTCCATATGAGTACCAATATATATACTGAGGGGAAAATAAAGGTTTGTTTTTTTTTAAAGATTCAGAACTTGCCTTCAAGGACCTTACAGTCTGATAGAAAGCACAAGACTTGTATACAAGTAAATATTAAACTGATTATGAATGTTCAAAAGAGACATACAAACAAAATGGCTCAAGACCACATTGCTCAGATGTGATAGTACACACCTGTAATCCTTGATACCAGGGAGGCTGAGGCTGGTGAACTTCTTGAGCTCAAGAATTCTGAGCTGCAGTGGGTTAGACTGAGCAGGTGTCTGTACAAAGTCTGGTACCAAATGAGACCCTGGAAGCAGGCGTGGGGGAGGCATTCATCTGTCTAAGGAAAGGTAAACCAGCCCAGGTCAGAAACAGAGTACTACTAAATTCCTGGGATGAGCTGCAGTGGGATTGAATTCATGGGTAGCTGCTATAGTTCCAGATTGGGCAAGAGATGAAGACCCAGTGAAGAGAGAGACAGAGACAGAGGCAGAGATAGAAAGGCAAAGACAGACAAAAAGACACTGGGGGAAGGGGAGAAGAGGAGAAGGATAGAGAGAAAGGGCAGGGGAGATGGGGAGAGAAGGCGATAGAAAGAAGGAAGGGAGAAAGGGAGACACAATGACTGGTGTCAGGGGGAGGGAAGGAGAAAGGAGAGTACACTACTGGCTGGTGGTGAGAGTCAAGGAAGACCACATGGATGAGGGAGCAAGAGTCCTGAAAGATGGATAGTTTAAAATTTCTATAATGCTGCTAATTCCATAGATTCCCAGGTGAGAAGGTGACACATTTTTTAAAGAGCCTGCACTTTTGGGGGGGGATTTTGGGTTTTTTTTGTTTTTGCAGGGCAATGAGGGTTAAGTGACTTGCCCAGGGTCACACAGCTAGTTAAGTGTCAAGTGTCTGAGGGTGGATTTGAACTCAGGTCTTCCTGAATCCAAGGCCAGTGCTTTATCCACTGCGCCACCTAGCTGCCCCAAGAGCCTGCACTTTTACTAGTGATTCTGAATCCACCCAAGCCTAGGTACCTGCTCTCTTTTAAATGATCACTGTCTTCTCTAATACATCAGAATGACCTCGTGCCACAAAAGGAAATGCATTTCTTTCAACTGAATCTTTAGTGATGTTACATAAAATGATTTGGCTTCACAATTAAATAAAAGCTTCTCCATCAATTAGGAGAGTGCAAAGAGGGAGAACAAGTACTTTGTAATAATTTTTTTTCCTTTTCAACCACTTCTCTGCCTGTTAATTAATAATACTGAAAAAGCTTTTGAGCTGTCCCTTTGCCTCTGGTTTTGCTGAAACATATGTAGTGATATTGGACTTCAGGCAAAGGATGTATATAACTCATTAGATGCAAAAATATATGATCACTTAAATCCTGGTCAAACTTGGCAGGAGAGAGGAAAAAGTAGCACAAAACTAATTTAATATTTTTATATTTCCAAGTATCTGTGGGTACTTCCTCCAGTGATACAGATTGCAGTCCATCCATGATTAAACATCCTGTAACAATCTTGCCCATGACCTCTTGTAATCCTCTAGGCTGTGGGGATGGAGGGAGAAGTTCTATCCAATGTTCTGGGTATCTTTTTTCTAGGTGGGGATACTAATGGAGTTTGTTAATCCATTGCTTATACTTCCCACTCATGTGATGTCCATCTTTATTTTAGATCATTGAGTTCTGCTGAATCCATTAAGTAATTTTTCTTGCATAGTTCTTCACTTACAATATTTTGTTGATTACTCACGCTCCCTCTGAACTTTTCCATTGCCCTTTGAGTGACCTATAGATTTAGTTCCTTGGAAATGTGTAGTGTTCTATGACTCAAAGTCTTAGAACATCACTGGAAGAATATTGGTCAAAAAAGAGGGACCTTTATTTCAGAGAGAAGTTTGAAGTCATTAAAACTACACAGCTTCCCAAAGATAATCAAACCCATTTTTTTCTTTTATTCATTCCTTAGTCCAAGTCAATGTCTATTGACAATATCTATCAAAGATGTGTGTACTCATGGACCAGCTCTGTGGGCTGTCTATACAATTGCATATGCTAGTCTGGATAATAGTCTGCAGAAGGTGGGATTTGAGCTGAGTCCTATAGGAAATCAAGAAAACTAATAGTCATAAGTGAGAAGAAAGGGCATTCCAAGCATGGGGGATAGCCAGTACAAATGTACAGGGTTGGTAGATGGAGTATCAGAAGTGAGGAACAGCAAAGTGGGCCAGTACAATGGATTATCAAGTGCACAGAGGGTAAAGTATAAGAAGATTGGACAAGTGAGAAGAGGAGGAATATTTATGGAAGATTTCATGGAGAAAATGATGGGGTTTAATGATGAGGATTTTTTCAATAATAAATATTTTTATTTATAGTTTGGAGTTCCAGATTTTATCCCTCCTTCCCTCTCTCTGCTCACCCCTCCTTGAGATGGTAAACAATCAGATATGGGTTATACATGTGAAATTATGTAAAACATTACCATATTAGTCATTTTGTACAAGAAAACTTGAATACAAGAAAAAAAGAATGAAAGAAAGTAAAAAATAGCATGCTTCAGTTCTTTCTTTGGAGGTAGATAGTATGTTTCATCAATAGTGCTTTGGGATTCTCTTGGATCATTGTATTGCTGAAAATAGTTAAGTCATTTACAATTCTTCATCAAACAATATTGCTGTCTTTGTGCACAATGTTCTCTTGGTTCTGCTCACTTCACTATACGTCAGTTCATACAAGTCTTTCCAGGCCTTTCTGAAATCATCCTGCTTGTCATTTCTTTCTTTGTTTCTTTCTGTGGGGCAGTGAGGGTTAGGTGACTTGTCCAGGGACACACAACTAGCATCAAGTGTCTGAGGTTGGATTTGAACTCAGGTCCTCCTGAATCCAGGGCCGGTGCTTTATCCACTGTGCCACGTAGCTGCCCCCTACTGATTCTTTTTTTTTTTTTTTTTGCTTTTTAATTAAAAAAAATTATTTAGAATTTTCCCCATTACATGTAAAAATAATTTTTTACATTGATTTTTAAAAACTGTTTTCCAAATTTTCTTCCTCCCTCATTCCTCCCTAAGAAATCAAGCAATTAAATATGTCATACATGTGCAGTCATGCAAAATGTCTTCACATTAGTCAGGTTGTGAAAGAAAATAGACAAAATAACTTTAGAAAGAGGAACTAACAAATAAAATTATACTTCAGTCTGTATTCAGATACCATCAGCTCTTTCTCTGTTGATGATTTGCATTTTTCATACGTCCTTTGGATAGGATTCGTGCTCATCATTTCTTTCAGTTACTATTGCTAACTATATTACCCTCCATCCTATTCCCTCCCTTTGATATTTTCTCTATTTTCTATCTTATTTCACCCTATACCTTCTCAAAAGTGTTTTTTTGCCTTTTGCTGCCCCCTCCACCAGTCTGCCCTCCCTTCCTTTGCCTCCACCCACCCTTATCCCCTTCCCCTCCCACTTTCCCTCAGGGCAAAATATATTACTATACCCACTTGAGTGTGTATGTTATTCCCTCTTTGAGCCAATTCTGATGAGAGTAAGGTTCACTCACTCCCCTGCTCCTTCCCCATCTTCCCCTCCACTCCATAAGCTTTTTCTTCTTTCTTTTTATGTGAGCTACTTTACTACCTTCTACCTCTCCCTTTCTTTTTCTTCCAGTGTATTCCTCTTACCCCTAAACTTTATGTTAAAGATTTCATCATGGGTCAGCTAGGTGACACAGTGGACAAAGCACCAGCCCTGGACCTAGGAGGCCCCAAGCCTATATCCAGCCCCAGACATAAGGTTCCCCACCCTGCCTGCCCCACAAAAACAAGGATAAACAAAAAATAAATGCTTTACAGATATCATCCCTTCATATTCAATTCACACCTATGCCCTCTGTCTATGTCCTTTCAGCTGCCCTAATACTGAGAAAGTTAGAAATATTATCTTCCCATGTAGGAATGTAAACAGTTTAACCTTTTAATATCCCTCATGATTTCTTTTTCCTGTTTACCTTTTTATGCTTCTCTAGGGTCTTGTATTTGAAAGACAAATTTTCTATTCAGTTCAGGTCTTTTCATCAAGAATGCCTGAAAGTGCTCTTTTTCACCGAAGTCCCATTCCCTCCCCATCCCCCCTCCCCCGCCCCGAAAGATCATACTCAGTTTTGTTGGGTAGGTGATTTTTGGCTGTAGTCCCAGTTCCTTTGCCCTCTGGAATATCACATTCCATGGCCCCCAGGCCTTTAATGTGGATGCTCCTAGATCTTGTGTTATCCTGACTGTAGCTCCAAAGTATTTTAATTCCTTTTTTCTAGCTGCTTGAATATTTTTCTCCTATTTCTTTGCTTTTAACTCCTTCTTAATGTGTAGTGTTGCTTCCAGAATGCACTAACCCAAGCTACAGTGGGTCTCAGGGGGTACAATTAGACTTGTTCTCAGCCCGCCTGGCCTGTAAGTAACCACAGTCTGCTGTCTCTTTAACATGGAAGCAGAAGTCTGATTGAAATATGATTCTCGGGGCAGCTAGGCGGCACAGTTGATAGAGCACCAACCCTGGAGTCAGGAGGACCTGAGTTCAAATCCGACCTCAGACACTTGACACTTACTAGCTGTGTGACCCTGGGAAAGTCACTTTACCCCAAATGCCTCACCCCAAAAAAATAGGCTTTATTGAAATCTGATTCTTTATGGTCAGAAGCTTGGCATGCCTGTGCCCCTCCCTCACTGGGCTGCTGCAGCTCGAGTCAGAATATGGGCGCTCCACCCCAGCTCCAGCAGATACTACAGCTATTTCTCCCAGGCCAACTGCTGAACCCCCTCACCGGTCTGTGAGCTGAGTTTCAGAAGTAGCTGCAGAAGATTCTGAGGCTCTGGATGTGTCGCCTGCCAGGGACTGGATCTGCACTGCTGAAATGCCAACATCTCCAGGCTATCTCCAAGGAAACAACAAATAATAAGTCCTGGGGGCTACTGGGTTGTGAGGTAGTCTTAATCTCAGCCACAGGAATTCTCATTTCTTAGACAATGTGTATGTGTGTGGTGGGGGAGGGGGGGGCTCTGCTTCTGAGGGATGCCAGGCCCAACAATGCTGCTAAGACATGGTCATGGGCTGTGGCTGAAGGCGAGAAGGAGCTAACACAAACCCAGTGAGTGCAGAAGCAGCAGGGGCCAGGACCCTGCCAGCTGTGGGCATTTACAGGAGAGCTGAGTTTCTGGTTTCATTTCCAAGCCAGAGTGGAAAACTGAAGGTTATAGCCATTGGAGAGTCCTCAGGCGACAAGAGCATTTCTAGCATAGAGTACTGTGGCCCTAGCTGTGGCTTGAAGGGGGACAGGAACGCCAAGGTTGGGCCCTGGACAAAGCTCAGAAAATAATAGTAAGAAGGATCTGAGGCCAGAGGCACTATTCCCCACACCCTGGGACTAGAGGTGATTATAATAACAAGGTGCTGATGTCATTGTCATCAAACAATAACAATAATAATAATAATAGAGTAAGCAAAGAAGAAAGAACCCAACCAGAGACAGCTAGTATGGGCTTCATTTTCAGAGGATGATACTAAAGCAAAAAAAGCTTCTCCTACCTCAAAGAAAAATATCAAATGGTCAGCTAGCCCCAAAAAAGTTCTTGGAAGAACTTAAAAAGGACCTTAAAAATCAAATAAGAGTGATTGAGGAAAAATTAGAAAAAAAAAAAGAACAATCCAAGAAAACTGAGAAAATTATGGGGAAAAAGTCAACCAACTGGAAAAAGAGATCCAAAGTCTTACAGAAGAAAATAATTCCTTGAAAACTAGAATTGACCAAGGGGAAGAAATTGATATTATAAGATACCAAGAAATAATTTTAAAAATCAAAAGAATGAAAAAATAGAAGAGAATGTGAAACATCTCAACTGATCTGGAGAACAGATCAGGAAGAGAAAATATAAGAATTATCAGAGTACCTGAAAGCTATGATCAAAAAAAGAATCTTGATACAATATAACAAGAAATAATAATTTTTTAAATTTCCCTGGGGCAGCTAGGTGGCACAGTGGATAGAGCACCAGCCCTGGAGTCAGGAATACCTGAGTTCAAATCCAGCCTCAGACACTTAACACTTACTAGCTGTGTGACCCTGGGCAAGTCACTTAACCCCAATTGCCTCACTTAAAAAAAAATTCCCTGAAGTTTTAGAACAAGAGGGAAAAGTAGAAATAGTAAAAATCTACCAATCACAACCTGAAAGAAATCTCAGGATGAAAATCTACAGGAATATAATAGCCAAGTTTTAAAACCCTCAGATTAAGGAGAAAATATTATGAGCAACCAGAAAAAAATAATTAAAATACAGTGGCACTATAATCAAAATTACACAAGTCCTAGCAGCTGCTACACTCAAAGACCAGGGGTCTTAGAACACTATATATCAAAGAACAAAAGAACTGGAGTTGCAGCCAAAATAATTTACCCAACAAAGTTAAGTATAATCCAGAATAAAACAAAACAAAGCAATGGACATTCAATGGACTGACAAACTTTCAGGTTTTTGTTGTAAAAAGACCAAAATTTAATGGAAAAATTGGCATATAAGACCCAGGAGAAATATGAGATCAACATGAAAAACCATTTCCAGGGATTCAATAAGGTCAAACCATTTGCTTTTTATATGCAGAAATATTATCAGTATTCTTAAGACTGTCATTAGTACTTGGGTAGTTCAAAAGAAAGGTTGGGATTGAGCTGAGTATGATGGCATGATTCTAAAAAGGGAAACTGTGGAAAAGGTAAAAAGAGTACTTATCTCATACATACTCTCATCAGGTCTGGGTTAAAGAAGGAACAACATATACATCTAGAAGGGTATAAAAGTCTTCTAAACTTATAAAGAAATAAAAGAGTGAAGGAACAGGGTAAGGAAGGATTTAGAAGGGTGTGTAGATTAAGGTTTAGGAAGAGGGGGAGAAGAAAAGGGAGGGACTCTTAGAGGAGTAGATAGAATAAGGAATAGAAAGATTAGGGGAGAGGATAAGGGAGAGATTATTTAAAAGGTTGTGGACTAGGAAGGTAGTGGTTAGAAGTAAACTAGAGGGGCAGCTAGGTGGTGCAGTGAATAGAGCACTGGCCCTGGAGTCAGGAGTACCTGAGTTCAAATCCGGCCTCAGACACTTAACACTTACTAGCTGTGTGACCCTGGACAAGTCACTTAACCCCAATTGCCTCACTAAAAATAGTAAACTAGAGGGGGGATAGGATAAAAAGAGAGGCTGATAAGGACAATAGTGATGAAAATATGATGGAGAGAAACACAAATAGTAATTGTAACTTTGAATGTGAATGGGATGAATTCACCCATAAAATGGAAATGAAATGAATTAAAAATCAGAATCCAGCAATATGCTGCTTACAAGAAACACATTAAAAAAATTATATACACAGATTTAATTAAAGGGCTGGAATAGAAATATTATGCCTCAGCCAATGCAAGAAAAAGCATGGGTAGCAATCATGGTATCAGACAAAGTCAAAAGTAAAATAGATTTAATTAAAACAACATTATGAGAAAAGGTACCATAGATAATGAAGCAATATTAGTACTAAACTAAAAAACAGAAGGTTAATTTAATTATAGATAGAAAAATATAGTAGTACTATTATAGTGGGAGATTTTAATCTTCCCTTCTCAAAACTAAATAATTCCAACCAAAAATAAATAAGAAAGAAGTTAATGAAGTAAATAGAATTTTAGGTAAGCTAGATATGAAAGATATCTAGAGAGAACTGAAAATAAATAGAAAGGAATACACCTTTTTCTCAGTAGTACCTGGTATGTTTACAAAGATTGACCTTCTATTAAGGTGCAAAAATTTTATAGCTAACAGCAGAAAAGCAGAAATATTAAATGCTGCATTTATAGACCACAATGCAATAAAATTATATTTAACAAGACCATGGAAACAGAAAAATAACTAATTGGAGACTAAATGACCTAATCTTAAAGAATATATGGATTGAAGAATAATAGAAACATTCAGTTATTTCATTAAAGAAACGACAATAATGAAACTACATGTTAAAACAGATGGGATACATTAAAATCAGTAATCAGAAGTAAATGTATATCTCTAAGTGCTTATGTCAGTAAAAAGAAAGGAGAGAGTAAAGCAATGAATTGGGTATAGTTTTTAAAAAACTAGAAAAATAACAAAGAAAAATCCCCAAATAACATTAAATTGGAAATCCTAAAAATTAAAAGTGAAACTAATAAAATTAAATATAAGAAAACCATTGAATAAAATAGATAAATCAGTGGTTAACATAATTTTTAAAAAGAGGGAAGAAAACCAAATTACTAATATCAAAAATGAAAAGGGTGAATATACTACTAATGAAGATGAAATCAAAGAAATAATAAGTTATTTTGCCCAATTAAATGCCAATAAATTTAACAACTTAAATCAAATGTAAGAATATTTATAAAAATACAAACTGTTTAGATTAGCAGAAGAGGAAATAGAATATCTAAATGGATCTATTTTTTTAAAAAGAAATTGAACAGACCATAAATGTGCTTCCCAAGAAAAAAGCACCAGAACCAGATGGATTTCCAAGAGAATTCAATCAAATATTTAAAGACCAACTAATTTCAGTATGAAATATATTATTTGGAATAATAGGCAAAGATAATAGGTAATAATAATAATAGGTAATAGATAATAATAGGTCCTATCAAACTCCTTTCATGAAACAAATATGTTACTGATATCTAAAACATGGAAAAGTAAAAACAGAGAAAGAAAATTATAGACCAATTTCATTAATGAAGAGGGAAGCAAAAATCCTAAATAAAATACTAGTTAAAAGATTACAATGACATATTACAAAAATTATACATTATGACCAAGCAGGATTCATACAAGGAATTCATGGATGGTTTAACATAAGGAAAACTAGGGGGCAGCTAGATGGCACAGTAGATAAGGCACCAGTCCTGGATTCAGGAGAACCTGAATTCAAATCCGACCTCAGACACTTGGTACTTACTAGCTGTGTGACCCTGGGCAAGTCACTTAACCCTCATTGCCCCGCCAAAAACAAAACCATAAGGAAAACTATGAACGTAATTGATTATATCAATAATAAAAGTAACAAAAATTATATAGTAATATCAACAGGTGCAGAAAAAGTATTTGATAAAGTTCAACATTCATTTCTATTAAAAACACTTGAAAGTATAGAAATAAATGGACTTTTCCTTAAATTGATAAGAACTATTTACTTAAAACCATCACCAAGCTTGTAATGGGGATAAGCTAGAAACCTTCCCACTAAGATCAGGTGTGAAACAAGGATGACCATTATATTAATACTATTCAATATTGTATTGGAAATCTACCATTAACAATAACAAAAGAAAAAGAAATAAAAGGAATTACAATAGGCAATGAGGTAATAAAACTATTTCTTTTTTAAATGATATAATAACATACTTGGAAAATCCTAAAGACTCAACTAAAAAGCTAATTGAAATAATTAATAATTTCAGCAAAGTAGCAAGATATAAAGTAAAACCACATAAAACACCAGCCTTCCTATATATCACTAATAGGATCCTGCAGGAAGAAATAGCTAGAAATACCCCATTTAAAATAACTGTACATAGTATAAAATAACTGGGAATGTACCTACCAAAACCAACCAAGGATCTATATGAACAAAATCATAAAAAGCTTTGAACACAAATAAAATCAGATTTAAATAAATGGAGAGGGGCAGCTAGGTGGCACAGTGGATAAAACACCAGCCCTGGATTCAGGAGGACCTCAGTTCAAATCCAGCCTCAGACACTTGACACTTATTAGCTGTGTGACCCTGGGCAAGTCACTTAACCTTCATTGTTCTGTAAAAACAAAAATATAAATAAATGAGAAATATTAATTGTTCATGGATAGGCAGGGCCAATATAATAAAGATTACAATTTTACAAAATTAACATACATATCCAATGCCATCCAATTAAATTACAAAAAATATTTTACTGAGGTGGAAAAAATAATAAATAAATTCATTTGGAAGATATGTAAGGCAGTCATTATCAAAACTATCTGGTACTGGCTAAGAAATATAAAGGTAGATCAGTGGAACAGAGTAGACATACAATCTACAGCAGCAAATTAATATAGTAGCCTAGTATTTAACAAGTGTAAAGACTTAAGTTTGGGGGATAAGAATTCATTATTTGGTAAAAATTATTGGGAAAGCTGGAAATCAGTCTGGCAGAAATTGGGCATAGACCAATATCTTACAAAATTTACCAAGGTAAGGTCAAGATAGATGGCACGAGCTATATATTACAGGAGATATTTCAAGAAAATTTGAAGATCATAAAACATATTACCTATAAGACTTATAGATCAATGAACAATTTATGAACAAACAAGAGAGAGGGCATTGTAATATATTAAATAGATAATTTTGATTACATTAAATTAAAAAGGGTTTGTACAAATAAAACAAATGTAGCCAAAATCAGAAGGCAAGCAGAAAACTGGGGGGAAAATTTATACAGTTCCTCAGATAGAGTTCTCATAACTCAAATATATAAATAAGTCTATCAAATCTATAAGAATGTGTCATTCCCTAATTGATAAATGGTCAAAGATTATGAACAGGGAGTTTTTCAATGAAGAAATCAAAACAACAAAAAAAGAAAAAGAAAAATCTCAGGCTGCCCCTTAAGGCCCTCCACAATCTGACTCCAAACAAACAAACAAACAAAAAAGAAATAAAAACAACTTATAGTCATATGAAACAATACTCTAAATCATTATTAATTAGAAGAATGAAAATTAAAACAACCTTAAGATATCATTTTATACCTGTCAGATTGGCTAAAATGGTTGAAGGGGAAAGTGACACATGTTAAGAGGGGATATCAAAAAATTAGGACCTTAATTCATTGTTGGTGGATCTGTGAGCTGATCTAGTCATTTTGGAGAGAGATTTTTAATTATTCCCAAGAGTTATTAAAATGCCTACACCCTTTTTACCAGCAGTATCACTATTAGGTCTGTCCCAGGATGATTAGGGAAAAATGAATAGAACCTATATGTCCCAAAATATTTATAGCAGCTCTCTTTGTGGTAGCAAAAAATTGGAAATTATGGGGATGCCAATCAATTGGGGAATGGCTAAACAAATTGTGGTATATTTTCATGACGGACTATTACTCTGCTGTAAGAAATGATGAGCTCAATGATTTTAGAAAAGCTTGGAGGGACTTCCACAAAATAATGGTGAGTTAAATGAACAGAACCAAGAGAACATTGTATATAGTAACAGCAGTAGTATCATTTTAAGAACTACTTGGAGTGACCGAGATATTCTGACTATTATAAATACCTAAATTAACTGCAAAGATCCTATGAAGGAACATGCTGTTTGCATTCAGAAAAAGAACTGAGATATGTGTGTATATATACATACATATACAAATATATATGTATATATACACACAGATTTAGATTTATGTTTGGTGGGCGTGGGAAGGAAGGGGGAAAAAAGAAAGTTACATGATAACTTGTTATATATTTGAAATTAATAGCAAGTTGTACATAATGAATCTGAAATTTGTAATGATTGCAATGATGCCACCTGCTGGAGACTTACTGTAGGAAAGCTCCTCCATGAGGAGAAGGCGCCTGAGGGCAAGACATGTGGCTTTTCTTTGGCGTCAGGAAGTGACGTTTGCTTGTGGGAGGAAGAGGGGGTGAGTCTGGCTCTGTCGCTCTCTTTCACCAGGACTCTAGTGGAGAGCAGAGCAGGAGAATTGTAGCTCCCCGAGATAGATAGATGAATCTAGGCCTTTCTCTCTCTCTTTACCAAATTCTTATTCTCCTTAATAAATGCTTAAAAGTCTAACTCTTGCTAAAGCTTATAATTTATTGGTGACCACTCATTAGATATTTTAGACAGACTAGCTAGAATTTTAGCCCCTTACAAATTTCAGGTGCAATCCTCTGTTTTTTTATTCCACTTTGTTATAGAAATGCTTGTTTTATTTCTTAAGTTAAGAATAAAATAAATAAGTGGGAAAAATTTAAAACAAAAAACAATCTTCTCAGTATAATGGGATGGACCACACCCCATGAGGTATACACTGAGCTGAAATGAGCTCCATTCTGAAGACATATGCATAGCACTGGGGTATTCCCTTGGTCCCTGTGATGACAGAAGGAGAGAGCCAAGTTGAAGAGAATTGGTCACTGAGTTGAGCGACCACTCAATAGACTTAAGAGGAAGATACAATATCCACTCTTACTCTCTTCCTCCTCTTTCTTGCTATCTGTTGAGTATATGCAGGCTCTTGGAGCTTTGTTCTTATACTTCTCTTAGGGGATGGGTAATGCAGGGAAGAGAGGACTCTTCTACAATCACAGCCCTCTCAGAAAGGAAGAATGCTGACCCTAATCTCCATTTGGGGGAAGGGCCCAGCAAGCTGGCCTACCTTCCAGCTCTACTTTTCACTCTCCAAATATTACCACTATGTCTTTGCCCCTGTGGTCCCCTTTTCCCATTGGTGAGCTCCTCCCAAAATCTCCATTTGGGGGATGGGCCCATAGTAGCCACTCTTTATTCCTCTTCAAATTTTGCTTCTGACTCTCTGGACTTTACCCTCAAGCCTGGAACCTCCCTCAGCACTTGTGGCTATCTGACCCTAGAACATACTTCCAACGCTGCTGCTCCCTTCTCCCATTGATGATTTCCTCCTGGAGGGGAAAGGCATAGATTCCATCTGGGTTAAGGTTTCAGGCTGACCATCCTTCATTCCTCTCACCTTCCTACCTTCCCGTGCCTACTTTTCAGCTTTCCTTTATATATTATCTTTCTCCTTTAAATATAAGGTCCTGTAGGGTAATGACTGTTTTTCTTTTTGCATGTATTTGTATCCTGAATGCTTAGCAAAGTTCCTAGCACATATTAAGTACTTAAAAAACATTTGTTAACTTACTGATTGCTGGAAGATAAGGCTCTTGAGAGAGATTCTGGGAAAGTAAAGAACCAAGTTGAAGGTGAAATGTCTCTTTAGCTATTCCATAAAATGATTCAAGTTATAAATATTGACCTCCTGGGAGAGTATAATAGGAGTTAAATGTTTTACCATATTGTGTTTCAGTCTTTGTCAAGCCACAATTATGAAACATAATTCTGTGTTTCAACCATTTCTTTTGTGTGGTAGAAATAAATAGCTGTCCTATACCTATTTTATTGTATATTGAGTACATTTCTAGTCTCATTGGGTAAGCCTTAGATATGAGACATGCCTATGTTTTCAGTAATTTTCTGAGGCTTCAGGGTGGGAACATAAAGAGCCAGAGACAATAAGAGCCTGACCCTACTCTTTTTGGACTCACAAGGAATTAAGTCCTTGTGAGTCCAAAGCGAGGGTGCCTCTATTACATCAGTAAAATAGAAAGCAGGATCATCTGCTAAGAGTGGAATAGTATTAGGCTTAAGGGTTTAAGTACAGAGGAAAAAGTTTGGAGCAGATGCTATAGAGAATGTGACAGGGAGTCAATCAGAGCTGAATAAAGGTTTGCTCTGTAGTAATGAAATTTTAGTCAAGGTTAGATAGCAGAGATTTAGTCAAATCTTCAAAGTGTTGCCTGGATTCAGTTCACATAGAACCCAGCTACTTATCCCTTCAATGTCTGCTTAGCAGTAGAGGGGAAAGAGGAATAAGCATATATATAGATATAGATATAGATATAGATATAGATATAGATATAGATATAGATATAGATATAGATATAGATATAGATATAGATATAGATATAGATATAGATATATCACCTACTATGTGCCAGGCACTGTGCTAAGCCCTAGGGATACAAATACAAACAAAAAAGAAGATCCAGAATCATTAAAGAAAAAATTGGAGGCAGCTGGGTGGTGCAGTGGATAGAGCACCAGCCCTGGATTCAGGAGGACCTGAGTTCAAATCTGTCCTCAGACACTTGACACCTAACTAGCTATGTGACCCTGGGCAAGTCACTTAACCCTCATTGCCCTGCCAAGAAAGAAAGAAAGAAAGAAAGAATCAGGTATGTTCTCCAAACACTTCCTACTAAAACAAAAAAGCGAAGTGACACATTTTAGGAATATTTCCAACAAGCCGACTTGAAAAAAAAAGTTATCTCAGCTAACCAGAAAAGTAAATTAACCACAACTCTGTTTCCCAAGTAGTCCAGTTCATTGAATTATATTGTAGGGTGCTAAATGTCAAACAACTCCATTGATTTGTCATATTTTTAGAACTTAAGTTCTTTGAAGAGTGAAGTATCCTAACTTCCTGATTTGTAGTTTAAGAGCTGATATACGGTTCAAAAAAGAAAAATAAACAGTGCTGCATTAATTAATCAACAACTGATTTGCCCATCTTTGCCACAGTGATGGGAAAACAGGGGGTTGGGCTCTTTAATGAGGCATCATGAGAGGGTGGTTGTCCTTCCTGCCCATACCTGAAAAGCAGAACAGTACAGTTGAAGGAGGGCTGAATTTGGAGTTAGGAGACCCCAGGATCAAATCTCATTTCTGCTACTTGCTAGCTGTGTGACCATGGGCAGAACACAGCTTCTCTGTGATTCAGTTTCTCATTTCCAACTCAACGATGTCTGATATCTCTTCTGCCTCTAAATTTATGAAACTCTGATCTTTTCTGCATATGTCTTGAGTTCTGATTCCCAAGCAGGACAGTACTTAGATATGGAACACACCAGACTACTCCTGCATGCATACACACACACACACACACACACACACACACACACACACACACGCCACATAAAATCCTGGCTTTCTGTCCCCCTCCAGAAACAGTAGCCAGGATCATACATAACACCTGATACCTAAAAGGGAAAGAAAGCAACTGGAATATCCCAGATCACCACAGTCGACCCAACAAGCCTATGGGAGCCTTCTCTTCTGTTTTTTCTCACTGTCTTAGGTGGCACAGGGATGGGGAATGGCTAAACAAACTGTGGTATGTGATTGTAAAGGAATATTATTGTGATGAAAGAAATGACAAGCAGGATGATTTCAAAAAGGACTGGAAAGACTTACATGAACTGATGTATAGTGAAGTGAGCAGAACCAAGAGAACATTGTGCTTTGACAGCAATATTTTTGGATGAAAACTGAATGACTTAACTATTCTCAGCAATACAATGATCCAAGACAATCCCAAAGGACCAATGATGAAGCATCCATCCACCTCCAAAGAAAGAACTAATATTGATTGAAAACAGGCTGATGCATGCTATTTTTCACTTTCATTTTTTCTTTTATTCAAGTCTTCTTATACAAAATAACTAATATGTAAATGTTTTACATAATTGTACATGTATAACATATATCTGTTTGCCACCTTGGGGAGGGGTAAGGCGAGGAAGGGATAGAATTTAGAAAACAAAACTTTAAGTAAAAATGTTTATTGGAAAAAAAAAAAGAAAAAAGAAGCATAGGTGGAGACTAATTTCTACAGACAAAATAAAGGAACATTTATTTCTCAACTCATAAAAAAGAAAGAGTTGAGATGTCCAAAGTACAACAGTCCTGAGTGACTGAAGACCAGGTAGATGATCTAAATGTTTCCTGGTTCAAAGTACAGTTCTTGACTCTCATTTCTGAATGCACAGCCTCAGTAGAGATCCTTAGTCTTTGTTTGCTGCTATTAGAATTGCCTCTGGGGGCAGCTAGGTGGCGCAGTGGATAGAGCACCGGCCCTGGATTCAGGAGGACCTGAGTTCAAATCCGACCTCAGACACTTGACACTTACTAGCTGTGTGACCCTGGGCAAGTCACTTAACCTCCATTGCCCCGCAAAACAAAAAAACAAAAACAAAAACAAAAAAAAAGAATTGCCTCTGCCTGTTCTATGTGACTTAAGCTCTTCACAGAACAAGCAGGTAACTTTAAGAGCAAGTTAAGAGCTGATTTGATTCTACTGAAGTCAATAGAAGTAGAACTGCGATTAAATTGTCCTATATGAACAAATGAAAACTCATTATCTTTCCCCCCAAAACCCATCCCTCTTCCTAACTTTCTTATTTCTGCCCAGGGCACCACCATTCTTCTGGTTCCCGAGGTTTGCAACCTCAGAGTCATCCTTGACTCCTCACTCTTTCTCCCAAATATCTAATCAGTTGCCAAATCTTGTCAATTATGCCTCCATAACATCTCTTGCATCCAACTCATTCTCTACAGCCACAGGTGCTCTTCATTCAGGTGCTCATCACCTCTCACCTGAACCACTGCAATAGTTTCCTAATTGCTTTACCTGTCTCATATTCTTTTTCCCTCTCCAATCCACCATCCACAGAGCCACCCAATTAGTATTTCTTTTGTTTTGTTTTTGTTTTTGTGGGGCAATGAGTGTTAAGTGACTTGCCCAGGGTCACACAGCTAGTAAGTGTCAAGTGTCTGAGTTTGGATTTGAACTCAGGTCCTCCTGAATCCAGGGCTGGTGCTTTATCCACTGTGCTACCTAGCTGCCCCCTAAGTAGTATTTCTAAAGCACACCTTTGACCATTTCAATCCATCTTACATCTCTGTGCCTTTACATTAGTAGTCCCCTATTCTTGGAATGTACTCTGTCTTCATATTCTTCACAAAGAACCTCTTGTTTCCTTCAAAGGTAAACTCAAGCACCACATAATAATGCTATTACTACTATTGTACTGCTGCTGCTGCTCCTCCTTCTATTACTATTATTATTACTGCTACTATTACTACTACTGCTACTACTACAAGCTGGAATTTCCATAGGGCTTTAAGGTTTATAAAGTGATTGATATGTGTTATCTCATTTCTCTCATCTACATGAAGTATTTTCTAATTCCACACACACCCAATACATACCTCTCTCCTCACACAAAAATCCATCATACTTATTATATGTAATGGGATACAGATAGATTGGTAGATATAGATGATAGCTACATAGATAGATAGTTTCTCCTAATAGAATATAAACTTCTTGAGAGCAGAAATTGACTTTTGTCTTTGTATCTCCGATACCTAGCGGGTATTGCCAGGGTGTCAGTAATTAATAAATGCCTATTGGTTGATTGAAAACTGTTCATCTCCTTTAACCACTAATTATGATATGATTTTTGTACATAATATTTGCGTTAATTCCCTATCCATTTTGGACATCAGACTTTTATCAGTGATATATCATCAGTTTATTTTTCCCATTTTATGATTTCCCTAACTCAATCTTCATTAATTTTATTCAAGTAAAATTTTTTTAAAATCTATATAAGTATCATTTCTGGTGTCAAGGGAGCAGGGGCCTTAAGAAGTGTCAATGGCAATTCAAAGGGATAAGGGGTTGTACTTCCTGGGAAAGGACCAGCATTAAGACCAGGAAAGCAGTGACCACAGCTTTCCCCATGTGAGAAAATAATTATTTATAATGGATTTCTAGGAAAGATTCAGACATTAGCTTAGTTGCTCTCCACCCCTCACCCCAGAAAGTTTAGCCCCTGCCTGGGATGAGCCCAGGTGAACAAAAGAAAAACAGATTTGTTTTTTTCTTTAGCTAGGGGAAGAAACACATCTTGATCCAGGAATTTACCATTTTGTATACTCTTTAGAACGCCCTCAAGTCATTTCAATCAATGGAACCGAATGATGCTATAACCAACTAGCTTAGATCAATGAGCCACCTCTATCTAAGGAGGATAAAACTCCTTGTCACACCAGGGTCAGCCTCTTTTGTTCTCTTCTTTTTCTCTCTCATTGCTCTCTTGGCTTCCTGGACCCACTCCCTTGCTATCTCTTAGGGGTATGTAGGCATAATAACTCTGAAGGCATAAAACTATGAGGAAGTTAGTGAGACACATGGTCAATTCTTTACTGGTATATATGATATTAATTAATAAATGCTTACTGCCCACATGGGTACAATAGTCATTAATATATAAGTAGCAATTAATTTATAAAACACAGTTTAGCACAATAATTTAAGAAACACACCCAGATCACACTACCTTGGAAGCATTGAAAAGTCCAAACCCCTGGCACTATCTCTGAGGACAGCAATGCAAAAAAAATCCTGAAACTTGAGACAATGTTCCCTCTGATCCATAAAACCAGCAACAGAAGCAACTTTAACATAAAGTTCAAAATAAAGAATTAGCATGAAAAAATGAGCAAACTAAAACAAACAAACAAACAAAAAATGCCTCCTGACTATAAAAAGTTGCTATGGTGACAGGGAAGATCAAGATACAAACTAGGAAGAAGACAATTAAGTCAAAATAGCTATAAGCAAAGCCTCAAAGGGAAAAAAATGTGGGCACAAGCCCAACAAGAATTCCTGGAAGAGCTAAAAGTTATTTTCAAAATCAGTTGAGTGGTAGAGGAAAAATTAGGTAAAGAAATGAAAGGAGGGGGGCAGCTAGGTGGTACAATGGATAAAGCACTGGCCCTGGATTCAGGAGGACCTGAGTTCAAATCTGGTCTCAGATACCTGACATTTACTAGCTGTGTGACCCTGGTCAAGTCACTTAACCCTCATTGCCCCACCAAAAAAAAGAAAGAAAGAAAGAAGAAGAAAGAAAGAAATGAAAGCCAAGGAAGAGAAATATGAACAAACAACAGCACACAAAAATACTGAAGAAAATAACACTTTAAAAAACAGAATTGGCCAAATGGAAAAAGAAGTGCAAACGCTTACTGAAGAAATAATTCCTTAAAAATTAGAATTTGGCGATAGAAACTAAAGATTCCATGAAACTTCAAGAAATAATTAAAGTCAAAAGAGCCTAGGAATTCTATTTCAAGAAATTATCCAGGCAAACTGCGCCATATGATTGAACCAGAGAGTAAAATATAAATTGAAAGAATTCACTAATCACCATCTGAAACAGATCCCAAAATGGAAACTCCCAGGAACATTGTAGCCAAATCTCAAAGCTCCCAGGTCAAAGAAAAAATACACCAAGCATTCAGAAAGAAACTATTCAGATATCATGGAACCATAATCAGGATCACACAAGATTTAGCAGGTTCAAAGGAGTGGAGAGGCTAGAATATGATATTCTAGAAGGCAAAAGAATTGGTATGTCAAAAATCATATAGAAACAACAGACAATTTCATCTGAGAAATATTAACAATGATGTAGCACATCAAAACTTTTGGCGTGTAGCTAAAGAAGTCCTTCAGACGGAAGAACTTAACCTGGGGTACATAAAGACTGTGGACATATTTTAAGGTGTTTGTGAACTTAGATGAAGAAAAAAAAAACCTTTATTTTCACTAACCTCTAACTGAAATTTATCCTTTCCTTCAATTGTAACATCCAGTGCTTAGCATGGTTTCTGGTATATGGTTGGCATTTAACAAATGGGAGTTAACTGACTGACATCTGAGGAGTCCATAGGCTTTACCAGATTGTCAAAAGGATCCAAGACACACAAAAAGTTTAAGAACTCCTGCATTAGAAGAAATTTCATATCTCTAAACATTTTTATCAACAAAAGAGAAAGGATAAATCAGTACATTGGTTATGCAACTAAAAAAACTAAAAAAGTAACATCAATTAAACTCAACCAAAACAAAAATAAAAATTCTAAAAATCAAAGAAGTGGTGAACAAAATTTAAAACATGTCTATTATTCAGTTATTTTTTTTAAAAACTAGTAAAATGGACAATTAGCTTATCTAATCAAAAGAAGAAAAAACCAAATTGCCAATATAAAAAATAAAAAGAACTTTCAACAAATGAAAAGAAAATTCTTAGAAACTATTTTTGCCCAATTATATATGAGCAAAAATGAGAACAAGTGAAATGGATGAATATTTACTAATACAAAATATGGGTTCATCCCAGGCAGGGGCTATATATATTTTATTAAGCATTTTTTTAAAAACTGTAATGCTAATGTAAAAAAACCTGGCAATACTGAATTAATTTACATATTTCCTGCCATGGAAATCAAATTATCAAAGGGTTACCTTATAGAATGAGACAAAATAATAAAATTCATCTAAGGGAATAGAAGGTCAGTAATTTCGAGAGAAATCATTTAAAAATTGGTAAGAAGATGGTCCGGCATTATCAGATCTCAAACTATATTATAAAGCACAAATCATCAAATCTAATTAATACTGGTTAAAAAATAGAAAAGTTGATTAATGAAATAGATTATGTAAATGAATCAAACATAGTAGTATAGTGATTGATAAGGTCAATGATACTAATTATTATGATAAAGACTCCCTATTTCTCAAAAACTGCTGAGATAATTGGAAAGTAATCTAGAAGAAATTAGATTTAGATTAACATCTTATGCCATATATCACAATAAATTCTAAGTGGACACATAACCCAAATATTAAAAAGTCATATTTTTAAAAGGAAAAGAAAAAAGTATTTCTTACATCTATCACTAGCAGAGAATTTTGACTAAAACATGGGATAGAAATGACAATAAGAGGAAACAGACAATTTTAATTGTATAAAATTGAAAGGCTACTGCACAAGGAAATAAGTGCAGGTAGAAACAGATAAGAGCCGATTAATTGGAGAAAAAGATCTCCATAGCAAACTCCTCTAATAAAGGGCTAATATTCAAGATGTATAATAAAATGATACAAATATATGAGAATTGAAGAAATATACGACATTAATAATAAAAAATTTTTAAAACTTTTGACAAGATACAAAATTTGTTACTGTTTTTAAAAAAAATACTTAAAGTCAAAGAAATAAATTAACTTTTTCTTACTATAGTAAATTTGTATGTATCTAGAACTAAAAGCCAGCATTCTATGTAATGGAAATAAAATAAAGGCCTTTCTTTTAAGATCAGGGGTAAAATAGGATGTCCATTATCACCATTAATTTTTTTTAAATAGTGCTAGCAATGCTAGCAATAACAATAAGAAAAGGAAAAGTAACTGAGGTAATAAACAAAGGCAAAGAAGAAACAAAATTATTGCATTTTTCAAGTAATAAGATGTTCTAGATAGACAATGCTAGCAAGTCAACTAAAAATTAATTGAAATAATTACTAACTTAAGCAAACTAGCAGAATATAAAAGCAAAATCACAGAAATCAATAGCCTTCCTAGATATTATGAACAAAACCTAACAGGAAGAGCTAGGAGAAATTCCATTCACCATAACTATAGTATATGTAAAATATTTATGATTTTGCCTTTCAAGATACACACAGGAATCATATGAATACAACTGCAAAACACATTTTACCAAAATATAGACCTAAATAAGTAGATAAATATTAGTTATTCATAACTTCCCATTGCCAATATAATAAAAATTATAATATTGCCCAAATTAATTATTTTTTTCAAGATTTCAGTAAAGCTACCAAAACATTACAAAGCTATAATAATAACAACAAAAATAAAATTAATCTAGAGGAGCAAAGGATCAAAATTCTCAAGGGAAATAATGAAAAATGGGGCCTGGTACTATGAGATCTCAAACTATACAACAAAATAGCAATCATAAAAATTATTTGGTACTGATTAAAAAATAGAAAATTATAACAGTGGAACACATTAGTTACAAAACAAACAGAAGCGAATGAACCTAGTAGACTAGGTTCAAAGACACCAGTGACTTAGTTAAATATTGTTGTTTGACAAAAACTGGGGAAACTGAAAATTAGTCCGCCAGAAATTAGGTTTGGACCAACACTTTGTGTCATATATATCATCACAACAAGGTGAAAATGGTTACATGAATTAAAACTAGCTATAAAAGGTCCTATAATAAATTAGAATAAGGAAGAAAATACTTTTACAACTATAAGAGAAGAAGAGTTAATGATCAGATAGAACTAGATATAGATAATAGGATCATAGAAGATAAAATGAATAATTTTGATTACATAACACTGAAAAGATTTGCACACAAAAACGCATTAAAATTAGAAGGGAAATAATTAATTGGTGAGTAGAAGGAAAAAATTCACAGTCAATATGTCTAATAAAATCCAGAAATTTGACAGATATAAGGAATTGATTCAAATACTAAAAAGGACAGCCTCTTTTCTTTGTCATCTTCTGTTTATCTTCTATAAGTTGGCTCCATTACCTCTTCTTGCCTCATTGAATTTTATCTCTGAAACCAGTGGCTTTATCCAGGGCAAGTCTAAGGATTCTTTGTCTCTTGAACTTGAATTTTCTCTTTACCCCTCCTTGAAAACTTTCTTCTCTGTTTTGGCATTCATTAACTTGTACTCTCCTTTGACCTCTAATCATTCTCTCTTTCTCCTTCATTAGCTCCTTGTCTTCTTTTACCCCACTAACTTTAGCCATTATCGCCTAGTTCATCCTTTAGACCTCTACTCATCTTTTTCTGAGTCTCTTCATAGATTTCATCCCCTCCCATGGCTTCAACAATATTATGATTATTGATTCTTATACAGTGCTTTGAGGCAGCTAGGTGGTGCAGTGGATAGAGAGCTGGCCCTGGAATCAGGAGGACCTGAGTTCAAATCCAGACTCAGATACTTCCTAGCTGTGTGACCCTGGCCAAGTCACTTAACCCTGTGTGCCTCAGTTTCCTTATTTGTAAAATGACCTAGAGAAGGAAATGGCAAAACACTCCAGTATCATTGCCAAGAAAACCCCAAATAGTGTCACAAAGACTGCATGACAGCAACAGAGTGTTTTAAGTTTTGCAAAGTGTTTTATGAACATTGTCTCCTTCAATCATGTAGACTCTCCTTCCTTTTTCCAGCTCACGCCCATCTCCCCTTACACTTAAGCCACTGAAGACACATCCATTAGATGTTTAAAAGCTTATAGGAAAGCTATTGGTTTCCACATCCCTGTTCCCCCATGACTTCCTTCCACCTTCTCTGACTTCCTTTTCAATCTTGTACCCCAGTTGCTCTCCTTCCTTTCACCCCCTAAAAGTCAGATCACCCTCCTAAACTCTGTTATTGGCCTTCTTTCAAAACAAAACAAAACAAAACAAACACCAAAACCTCTTTCTCTCATCAATTTGATCCAGTCCCAAAGCTTCAAGTGCTCCCTTCATGTGGATGACAGCCAAATATTTATCTCCAGCCTTGACTTCTCTCCTGAACTCCAAGCCCACATTGTCAGCTACCTATCTGGATGTCCTGAAGACAATCACTTTCTATTCCACATGTACCAAATGGACTCAGCCTCTCAACCCCCAGAATGTACTCCTTCTCCCAGGTTCCCCATTTCAGTTGCTGAAAGTAGCGTGTTCCCAGCCTCCCAAAGTCAAAGTTCAGGTATCATTTTTGACTCTTTCCAACTGCCTCGCTCTACAAAAACAACCAGCTACTAAATGCTGTTAAATCTAATTCTGAAATACCTTTCTCCTTTACATTATCCTGTGCATTCCTTCTGCCACCACCCTAGTTCAGACTCATTTCCCCTAGCCCAGACTGACAGCTCTCTACTTTCCAAACTATCTTTCACACTATGACCAAAGCCATTTTCCTGACCGTGTCACTTCAAAATCTTCAGCAGCTCCTCAATAGCTTGTTAGTATGTTATTGAAAGCCCTCCACAATCTCACTGTAACATATCTTTTCAGCCTAATTTCATATTTCTTCTACTTATAAACTATATATTCCAGGGTGGAAAAAAGGACTACCATCTACTCTCTGATCTTGTTTTGTCTTCTACTACCTCCCAACCTTTGCACAGGTTCCTCCAATACTTGAAGCAAATTTACTTCTCATCTCCAATTGTTGAAATTCTTTTTTCCTTTTATAGTGGAGTCCAGCGGCTACCTCAGTCAGCCAATCAAGCCTACAATTTGCCAGGCTCTGCTCTAGGTGCTGGGATGATCCAAATAAAAGCTGTGTTTTACATTTTTAGTCAGTTGCTTATCAGGTGGTTTCTAGTTAAATGGGTTATCTAATTGACAATGTACCAGAAATGCAGTCTAGATTATTTAAATGCATATAACTCTTAATGCACTGTACATCAAGGATGAAACAGACCTTTGTGAAAACTGTGTGATTGTGAGGAAGTTTGTTTTAATGTTCCTTTTAACATTTGGTATTGCTATTGAATGGAAGGAAGGGAAACAAACATTTATTAAGTCCCTACTATGTGCCTGGCACTGTGCTAAGCACTTTACAGATACTATCTCATTTGATACTCACAACAACCCAGGTAGCAAGGTGTTATTATTACCTCCATTTCATCCATATTGGACAAAACAGGTAAGATAGAAGTTAAATGATTTGCCCAAGGTTACACAGCTAGTAAGTATCTGAGGCTGAATTTGAACTCGTGCTTTCCTGATTCCAGACCCAGGACTCTATCTACTGTGTCATCTTGCTACATCTGTACTGATGCTGGCATGTAACATAAATATTGAGAGGCATTTCAGTAGAATGGAAAGAGCATGGCATTGGCCTCATGAGATCTAGGTTAAAATCCTGTCTGTGACACTTGATAGCTATAGAATTAGCTGGCTGAAGAAATGGAACAGTAGATGTTTGGAGATAAGGTACAAAAATTTTGTTAATTCATTATCTTGAGAAATGCTTTTGCTATCCCAGAACAATACAAATCATGAATAAAACAAATATGCATAATTATGCCTCCAAGTATTTGCAGAGTTAAAGCTTTGATAACTAGGGTCAAATGAGTCAATTTGCAAGCATTCCCTTTGGTCTCCTTATTGTCTAGACTAATCATAATTCATTTTTTCCATGAGTTCTTCACTCATATCTATACCATAGTTCTCCCCCTTGCCCTTAGGCTAATCCTGTAAGCTTTTGTTTTTTTAAGAACAAAATTAAAAAAAAAAATTTTAAAGGTCAGTCTACAAGCATTTATTAAACATTTGCTGACAGAGTATACCCAAAAAAAAGGCAAAAAAAAAAATTCCCCACCCTCAAGAAACTCTCATTCTAATGTGAAAATAAGTAAAATAAATATAATGGATATAAAATTAAAATAATGAAAAATAACAAGTAAAATAAAAACAAGAAGTATGTAAAATATATAGAGAGAATACATGAAAGGTAATTTCAGAGGGAAGGCTCTGGATGCAAACAGGGGAGGGGACCAGGTATAGCCTCCTGCACAAGGCAGGATTTGAGCCGAGACATGCATGAGGGAAGCCAGGAGGCCAATGGAAGCAGGCTGGAGGTGGGGAAAGGGGGATTAGATGAATAGAGAATAGCAACTGAAAAGGCACCAAGTTGGGAGGAGTGTCATGTTCAGAGAACTCTAAATGGGCCACCACTGCCAGATTGTAGAATACGTTAAGAGGAGTAGTCTTATACTGGAAAGGTAGGTTGGAACCAGGTTGTAAAGAGCTTTAAAAGTCAATCAGGGGCAGCTAGGTGGTGCAGTGGATAGAGCACTGGTCCTGGATTCAAGAGGACCTGAGTTCAAATTTGGCCTCAGACACGTGACACTTACTAGCTGTGTGACCCTGGGAAAGTCACTTAACCCCAATTGCCTCACCAAAAAAAAAAAAAAAAGTCAATCAAAGGACTTAATTTGGTCTTTGAGGTAATAGGGAGCCACTGTAGTTTATTGAATGGTGGGGTGACATGGTCAGACCTGTGCTTTGGGAAGATCATTTTGGCAGCTAAGTGAAGGGCAGTCTAGTGGAGTGGAAAGAGATTTGAGGCAGACAGATCCATCAGTAAGCTATTGTAATAGTTCAGGTGATGAGGGCCTGCACCAGGCTGGTGGCAGGGTCAGAGGCTACTAGAGGGTATATTAGAGAGAGATGTTATGATAGGACTAGACAACTGATTGAATATGGCAGAGGTGAGAGAGAGTGAGGAGTTGAGGATAACACCAAGGTTGCAAGTCTAGGTGACTGAGATAATAGTGGTACCCTCAATTGTAGTAAAACCCTGCACTTGCCCATTGCCCTAAGGATACCCCTTAGCTTTAACTCTTGGAGGCTATGTCATTATGTGATTTAAAGCCATGCAGCATCATTTCTCCTCAGAATTCTTTTCTCTTTGTGTTACACAGAATGTCAGTCTCCAGAGTTTCCCATCCCTTCCAGGTTGACTCATTTTGTGGAACTTTATTCCATGTGATCCTTTCTCTGAAATCTGTTTCCTCCAAATCTTAGGGTACAACTCACGCTATGCCTAGCTTTCCTCTCCTTTCACTGACACAAAGGTTTCCATCATTTCCACTCCAGCAACCAGTTCCTCCTTGTTTATGGGAATCAGGTCCAGAATAAAATCCCTCCTTCTCTTGCAGGATGAAATTAAACCAGACCAAGAAACGATTTGCTGTTCTGCTCTCAGTAAAAGAGAAATCCACAAGATATCAGTATAATCAGTGTAAGTTATCACTAATCTATCATACCTTCATGTCAGGCTTGTAATCTTGTGAAGTTTCCCAACTTCCTCCTCTATTTCCTATTTCTGTCCAGATGGTTTGCAGTATAATCCGATGAGAACATCATTCTTGTTTGTGCTTCCATTGATTGCCATGCATGCTTTCTTTTACCCCATGGGTTCTGGATTTCTTCACATGAGAATATATTCTTAAGCAATGTGCTATTTACCCCCTACCTTTTTTAAAACTTATTTTGTTCCTTTTGGAAAAGGTACAACCATTCAGATCCTTGTTTTTTCTAGTCACGATTATAATCTAACAGTCTCAGTGATGCTTATGACATTAAATGTAGTTAGACTCTTGTGTATTTGTGACTAGATATTGAGATCATCTGTTTTGTTGTTGGCACCTTTCCTAGACTGTTTTCTTCTTTGAATTTTTGGGTGTCTCTTGTTATTCTTCTTCCTACCTCATATTGATATTTAGTTTGGTGGATTTATATAGGCAGTGAACCAATCATGGTAACTCAGATGTTCTGATACCTCATAGTCAATCAGTCAATAAACATTTATTAAGGACCTACTATTTGTTGGGGGACAGGGTGGGAGTAGGGCAGCTAGGCAGCACAGTGGATGGATCACCGGGCTTCATTTTCCTGAGTTCAAATCCAGTCTCACACATTTGCTAACTGTGTGACCCTCTGCAAGTCACTTAGCCTTTTTGCCTCAGTTCTTCATCTATAAAATGAGCTGGAGAAGGAAATGGCAAACCACTCCAGTATCTCTGCCAAGAAAACTCCAAATGGGGTCATGAAGAGTTGGACATAGCTGAAAATAACGCAACAATATCTGCCCAGTCCTGTACTAAGAGATGGGGATACAAAGAAAGGCAAAAGAAAATCCCTGCCCCCAAGGAGCTCACAATCTAATAGTCCCCTGCTATTACTCTGCCATAAGAAGCTATACAGGGCAATTCCCCGAAAATTACTCTGAGGTTTTTTTGAAAGCCCTCATCCACCCACCCACTTCATAACCACTTACTCCCATGGGAATAAAAGGGAACTCTAGAGAAAAAGTAATGTGTAACTGGACTTCTTATTTCCTCTAAGTCTGCTTAGAGAAGGACACTTATGTATGGTGGTCTCATACTGACTAATCTCTATTTCTGTATTCTGATTTCCTCTTTCATTTCCAAAGACTGGATCCTTCTCCAACATAATTTTTCCCCCTGGAAAACTTTTCCTAAAACATTGAGATATTTTCATGTCTCTACTAGTTTCTACCAAGCTACAAAGTCTCTTTGCCCTGCCCATCTCTCAAACCCCAATTAGCCTACCAGTCACTTTATTCCATTTATGTCTTCATTCATTCCCATGTTCATATGGTTGGTTCTTCAGTCTCAAATTTCAAGCCAAATAATTGTTTGTGGATTAGACTGATCGCATATGTTGTTGGTGGTCTGGAAGCAGGAGATAAGGGGAAGAGAAAGGGCAAAGTTTAAGATCATAGATTTAGAACTAAGAAGTCATTGAGTCATGTCTTTTCGTTTTTCAGGTGAGGAAACAGCTACAGAGAGGTTAAGTGACTTTCCAAGAGTCACACAGTTGGTAAATGCGTGAGGTGGGTTTTGAACCTAGATGTTTCTGAATCTAATGTTCTAGTGCTCAATCCACTATGACAAACTGACTTTTGTTTATACATTATAGTTATCCTTTCCAAACTGCAAAGGGGCTAGGAGCTTGGCACCCCCAAGATCTGGAAAATTTGTGTAAAATTTTTTGGCCCTCTCTCTATGCCAGAGAAGAAGTCTGAATTATTATGATACTAAAATATAAAATATATTGATATTTTACAATATTATATAATACTACATATATATTTTATGTATTTCTGAGTTTCTAAACTTTTTCTGTGTTGTCTGCTGGCCTTCACATATTATCTATGGCCTCTGCAAAACTCCCCCCAAAATTCCAATTTAATTTTTTGGGGGGTGAGGCAATGAGGGTTAAGTGACTTACCCAGGGTCACATAGCTAGTAAGTGTCAAGTGTCTGAGGGCACATTTGAACTCAGGTCCTCCTGAGTCCAGGGCTGGTTAGTGCTTTATCCACTGTGCCACCTCGTTGCCCCCCATTTAATTTTTTTATGCCAACCCACAATATATTTAAACCACAATGAGGAAAGTCAAGATGTGCAAGAGATAACTGTATACTTAGCTTGTGTCCCTTGAAGAAGAACTTTGGTGATGATATATGACCCATCACAATGATATGTGACATGCACAAAAAAGAGAAAGTTCCAAATAACATGGGCCTGTTCTCATAGGAAATTAACAGATAATTTGGAAAGCTCTTTAATTGCCCAGTGGCTGCATTCTTCCAATATAGATATTTTATAGGTAATAACAATGTTTATGTTTTCCCTTCTTTGCTGAAAAGTCAATTACTTCACTTTATTCTGTTTTCTATTTTGCAAATTCAGTCCAGTGGGCCCTAGCCTGGGATCACCTTCTAGTACAAAGTGTGTCAGTGGGATTGCAAATGTATTTGGGGATACATTGGTATTGAGGTCTTTTAAAAATATCCTTTCCCTTATTTTAGGATGTTGAATAGATGCGATATGTTCTGAGAGGTCAAGCGTATAGCATGTCTCTTCTTGGAGGTAGTATAGGCTTGTGAACGGTGTGGAGGGTTAGGGATCAAAAACATCAGTGTACACATCACTCTAGAATGATGTCTGTGATCCGTCTGTAAAAGATGAAAATAGCCTTTCTTTGTGGGCAGAGAGACTTGGAGGAGGAATTAATTTTGCTTGACTCCCAAGCAGGAAGAGGAAGCTGGACCCCTGAACAAAGAGGAAGGAGGGACTGGGGAGTCAAACCACAAAAGAGACTATCAGAAAATCTGGACCACTGGTTCTTTAAGTATGGACTCCTAGGGGTTCCTAAAAGCCTTTCAGGAGGTCTGGGAGGTCAAAACAATTTTTTTGATAAAACTAAGACATTATTCGTCTATTAATTGTCTTCATATACTTCAACCAAAACAACATACAGCAACAGATTGAATGCAGAAGCAGATAGGAGAATCCAGCTATCTTTTATTAAGCCAGACGTTACAATGCTATGCTTCTCACTAACAATTTTTTTTTTGTTTTGGAAAATAATTATTTTTTATTAAAAGTGTTAACATGTAATGGGCTTGTTATTGTTACTTTAAATGAATTAATATATTATACAATTTTATCATTTTTTCATTTCAAATACAATATCAATAGATATAATCCACAATAAACAAAAAGCTCTTTGGAGGTCCTCAGTTTTTAAGAGTTTAAAGGGAGCCTAAGACCAAAAGATACCTGGGTGCTATCATCCAGCAGGAGTCATTTAATCCTCACAATAACCTTGGGAGTTAGGTACTTTTATTATCCCTATTCTATCGTTACAGAAACTGAAGCAGACAGAGGTTAAGTGACTTGCTCAGGGTCACACAATGTCTGAGGCCAGATTTAAATTTAAGCCTTCCTGATTCCAGGCCCAACTCTTAATCCACTGTACCACCAACTGCCTCAGTGATCTTTCCCAGCTCTAAACCTATGAATTTATGTCAGTTCACAAGTCTCTTCCTCCTACTTGCTCAGTTCTCCAGTCTACTCTTCTTGCTTGCTGTTGGTCCCCCTCTCCAAGTCTCTAGTCCCAAAGGAAGGCTACATGAGGATACCTATTCACAGCACCTCAGGGCAGGAAAGGCAGCTCAGCTGTCATCTTGTCTAACTTGTAACTGGTGGAGCATCCCCTCTCTGCAGCACACAGAATGAAGGGTCACTTAACCTTTGCTCAAAGACCTTTTCACAACTCTCAATGTTAGGAAGGTTTTCCTTACCTCTTTGACACTTCTAACAAGTGAGATCCCTTTTCCACATGACAAGTGGTCAAGGATAACTTTTTAGGAGTTATACACATTCAATCCCCTCACTTCCTCACTGACAACCCTTTCCTTAGTTCTTTGCAAAACTGTTGGTCGCTTCCTTAATGCCCACTGAGTGACGTTCTCCTTCCCTTTGCCTGCCTATAACACCCCCCACCATCTGGGGCTACCCTGCCTGCCCTCCTCCATTGTCCAGTCCGAGGGAGAGGCCATCTAATTGAGTTTTAGCAGGTCAGTTATCCTGCTCTAAGGTGGTCATTTTTGTCATTCTAGTCCCAGATTACCACGTCCTGGCTATAGAGCAACCAGGGATCCAAACATGCACCCACACCCAGACATGTGACAGGACATGAATAAGCCACACAAGCTCCTGGCTGCCTTCCCCAGAGGGCCAGCAGCCAGGGACGCACAAAAACAGCCCAGAGGAAAGTAGGAAGAAGCATCAAACAGTCACCACAGCTGGGAGCTTCTCTCCCATTCACAACACCATGATCCAAGACCTGGATTTAGAGTTGGGAATATCTGAGTTCAAATCCAGCTTCAGACACTTATTAGCTATGTGACCCTGGGAAAGTCATTTAATCCTATTTGCCTTAGTTTCCTGACCTGTAAAATGACCTGGAGAAGGAAACAGCAAACCACTCTTTGCCAAGAAAAGCCCAAATGGGATCACAAAGAGTCAGACATGACTGAAAAACTACTGAAGAACATTTATTTTTCTTAGTTCACTTCATTATATTAGTTAGATTAAAGAAGGTTAATCTAACATTGACAAATACTAATTTATTTAAGATCCCATAGCTACTCAATTATTTTATATCCATCCAATTAAATGCTCTAGGTACTAGACCAGAGGATGATAAGATCGCATGATAGAGTCTAAGCACATGGAGCCCACTGGACCTACTCCTATTGGTAGATTCTGGGATCTGGCCACATAGGTAGTTGTGTCTGCATTGTGATTGCAGGGTCACCGAAAAGCCTAGTTACTAAAAAAAAATACAACCTGTCCAGGAGCATGCTGGGAAATGTTTAATAACTGGCTTTTTTTTTTTTGGCGGGGCAATGAGGGTTAAGTGACTTGCCCAGGGTCACACAGCCAGCAAGTGTCAAGTGTCTGAGGCCAGACTTGAACCCAGGTACTCCTGAATCCAGGGCCGGCACTCCACCACTGTGCCATCCAGCTGCCCCCAACAACTGGCTTTTTAAAAAGTTCCATTACACACTTTTGAGTGTAATCTGCATTATTAATACTTTTCCCATCACTTTCTTAAGTCTAGACAACCAAAAGAACAACAAATCAAGCTCACACTGAAAATTTAATAATTAGCTCTCTTAAGCCTGTACCAGCTGGCTGCAATATTCCATGAACATGCCTGCCCACTCCACCCACCCCAGACTGCCTCCATCTCTAAAATTCCCATCATTAGAGAATCCTTTGGAAAGGTAATAATTACTGGACTCTTTTATTAAGATGCAAATATGTTATTTAGGAGGGAAACACATTAGTCCATTAAAACATACTGATACTTCAGCATAGATTCAATTATAGGTTAGTAAATCTAAGAGAGAAGGGCTCTGAGGGGGACACAAGACAGTTAAGTTTTGATAGGCAGAAATCATATGTCAGGAAAAGCACAGTGCACGAGGCACTGCTTAGTATGCATGTGTGTAAGAGGAACACAACTTTGAAGAGCTCTGGGGACAAAAAAGGCACTGGGAAAGTGCTGACAAAATTTGCCTTCACAACTTTCCCCTGCCCATGTTAATTTGTCTAACCCAGCACTCCCTCATCATATCCCCCAAGATGGTGACTCCATCAAAGACTTCCCCAGGTATGACTTCATAACCCTTAGGAGTGACTCTGTGCTCTCATTCATTAGAGGGTTCCATTGTAGCTTTCATTTTGCACCACTCTGGCTCCTTTCCTCTTACTTCCCCCTCATGTTATTTTTAACCTAATCTCAACTCTTTAAAGTCTTCCCCTTTAGAGAAACTCCCTTGTGTCTCCCTTTTAACTTCCTGTGAAAACCTCCTATGGGACATTCTCAAGAGTCCACATCATGGTTTTGAAGGTGGAATCTGCATGTCCTAGGCAGAAGTGAATGGGGTAGAGGTGGGAATGAAAAGAAGACATGGGAGGCAGGAGACGTGGAGGGGTCCTCATTCTATTTTTGCTCTGAAAGACTGTGGCCATGTGGTACATTGTAAAGAACAATGGTGTTAGAATCAGAGAATCAGGGCAGCTAGGTGTCGCAGTGGATAAAGCACTGGCCCTGGATTCAGGAGGACCTGAGTTCAAATCCAGCCTCAGACGCTTGACACTAGCTGTATGACCCTGGGCAAGTCACTTAACCGTCATTGCCCCGCAAAAAAAAAAAAAAAAAAAAAGAATCAGAGAATCAATGTTTAAATGCTGATACTATTACTGACAATCTGTGTGTCCTTGGGTAGCTAAAAACCTCTCTGGAGGGCACAGCTAGATGGTGCAGTGGATAAAGCACCAGCCCTGGATTCAGGAGGATCTGAGTTCAAATCCAGCCTCAGACACTTGACACTTACTAACTGTGTGACCCTGGGCAAGTCACTTAACCCTCATTGCCCCACAAAACAAAAACAAAACAAACAAACAAATTAAAAACCTCTCTGGGCTTCAATTTCCTCATCTGTAAAATAAGGGAATTGGAAAAGATGAGCTCTAAGGTCCCTTCTACTTCTATGCTACTATGATCTTATCTACCTCTGTAGGATCCCCTCTAGGTTAATTCCCACAATGTACTCAGAATTATGGGTAGGGACCCCAGAGGGTGGCTGACACATAAGATTCTATGATGATTCTGTGGGTCACTATTCCTCACAAGTCCCCATTGGTGTATTTCCAATCAGCAACCAGCCAGTAGACACAATTAGCTCTTAGCGAAGGTACTTACTAAAATAGTATAATAGCAGGAGTTATAAAACATTCCCCCTATAAACCTGGGACACATGCTCCCACAAACATGGGAACAAAATTAAATTACAATGGTAATTGTAAATTACAATGGGAGTGGGGAATGAAGGGAGAAAAATAGCTATAAGAGGGGGAAACTGTGAGAGTAGAAACTTTCCCCTCTTAGGCCTAAGAAGCAAAGGGAAAATTATTCAAAAGGAGTCAGAGCAGTTAGTATCAAAGGGTTTTGTATGCACTAGATTCTCATTCCCTCTCCCAGAATATTTTATTTGAGTGGAAGAAATTGAGTTATTTTTTATTTTGTTTTGAGAACATGAAGGGCAGCATGGCCTTTTTATTTAAGAGATCTTAAGGAAATATATATGGCAAAGATAATTCAAAAGAGGGTCTAGATGTTCTCTCTTTCTTTGTAGAATCCTTAGTCATATCCCCTTGGGTGAAGCATTTCTGTTGGGTCATTTGTTTCCCTATAGACATTTTACTTATTCTTGATTGCCAAAGGTCCCATTCCTCAAATCTGCTTCTTTCCTGTGATTGTCTCTCCCTATCTCTATCTGTAGCATGCCTCTCTCCTCTGCAACAGATGTAATGTCTCCTACTCGTTCAATACCACTCCTCCAAAGCTACATGGACGATGTGACTAGGAAGGAGGAAAAGAATATTATCCCATCTGCCCTATGCCCTTTGGTATAAGAACAGAGGTCTTCTCTACAACTGGCTCCAAGGTTTGACTGCCATTCCTCAGGGCTTATTTACCACCTCTAGAGGCATGACTAATTTATTTTTTCAGTCAATAGAATTGTTCCTTTCTTGACTCAGTCTGAGAAGTATTTGCACCTGATAAAAGGATCAGAGACATCCTAAACACATCTTGTTTACACATCAAAGCCTTGTCAAGTGTGACTATATCAACCATAGTGAGGGGATGGGGAACCCCTCTTTCCTTATACTTCTGTTACATAGTGAAAAATTGTCTTGTTTTCTGAGTATATGACAGCACCCATGTGATTTTGAGAAAAATCACTTAAATTCTCAGTCTGCTCATCTGTAATATTCAAGGGTTGCATTAGATCACTTCTAAGGTCCCTTCCTGCTCTAATTCTCTGATAGGAAGTTCATAGCATGTATTTGTATCCGGTTATAATAGGTCCTCTTTCAAATCTTTCAGGGATTTTCACATTCAATCTCAATATTTAAGGGCCTACTATGCTTCTGTATTTTGGTAGATGAGTCCTCTCTCTGACAATGCACAATGACACCCATACATGCCTTCTTCTTGGGAAAGATGTATTTAGTGAAGCAAAAATGAAAAGATGTGAAAATCCAAATCCTAAGAAAGTGGACAATGCTTCCTTCCATTTTGTACTAGAAAAGCAATGCATGCATCCTCTTTAAATAAAACAGAAACAGAACATCTCCTGGACACATTTTTTTGCCTTGATTAAAAGCACCTTATATTTACAATAGCACTTCTCAGATTTGGCAAAATTTTTGGCCAATTAAATCAGCTTTCTTTTCTTTTCTTTTCTTTTTTTCTTCCCTGATTTCACCACACTCCTGAGTTGGTTGCCTTCCTCCTCACCATCCCCTACCTTTTTAGCTTCTTTTTGTGTCTTCCCCTATTAGATTGTAAGTTCCTTAAGGGCCCAGGATTTTCTATATTTAGATCCCCAGCCAGTGCCTTGCACAAAGTAGGTACTTAATAAATGTTTATTGACTGACCTTTCTTTTTCCTTCCTTCCTTTTTTTCCTCCTTCCTTCCTCCTTCCCTCCTCCTTTGTTCTTTTGTTTTTTTAAAGAATGGGGAAAAGGACCCATATGGACAAAATTATTTATAGCAGCTCTCTTTGTGGTGGCAAAGAATTGGAAATCGAGGGAATGCCCCTCAATAGGGGAATGGCTAAACAAGTTGTGGTATATGAATGTAATGGAATACTATTGTACTGTAAGAAATGATGAGCAGGAGTTCAGAGAAACTTGGAAGGACTTACATGAACTGATGTTGACTGAGAGGAGCAGAACCAGGAAAACATTATACACAGTAACAGCAACATTGTGTGATGAACAATGGGGATAAAGGGGCAGCTAGGTGGCGCAGTAGATAAAGCATCGGCCCTGGATTCAGGAGTACCTGAGTTCAAATCCGGCCTCAGACACTTGACACTTACTAGCTGTATGACCCTGGGCAAGTCACTTAACCCCCATTGCCCTGCAAAAAGACAAAAAACAAAAAAACAAAAAAACAATGGGGATAGACTTGGCTCTTCTCAGCAGTGCAACAATCCAAAACAGTTTCAAAGAACTCGTGATAGAAAATGTTCTCAACATCCAGAAAAAAGAACTGTGAATTATGAATGCAGATTGAACCATACTGTTTCTACTTTTGGACTTTTTTTCCTTCTTGTTTGAGGTTTTTCCTTTGTGCTCTGATTCTTCTTTCACAAGATGACCAATGTAGAAATATGTTTAATGTGATTGTATATATACAACCTATATCAGACTGCTTTCTGTCTTGGGGAGGGGGGGGGAAATTTGGAACTAAAAATCCTGTGAAAATAAATGTTGAAAACTATCCTTATATGTAATATGGAACTGGAAAATAATAAAATACTTTAAAAAAGAAGAATGGGTCTTCCTATCTCCTAGACTGGAAGTACAGTGGCAGTTAACATGCCCAATCTAACTGCTGATCAGCACTGAAGCTTTGACTCATTTTGTTTCCAGCCAGGGCTAGTTTGCCCCTCCTTAGTCAGCTTGATGGTCCCCCAAGTCCAGGGGCTCATCATATTGGTCTCAACCTCAGCATGGACACCAAATGTGTTTTATCATCTTACTGTATCTCAGAACTCCTGAGCTCAAAAGATCTATCACAGCCTCAGCCACCCCAGTAGCAGGTATTATAGGTGTGTAAAGGGTGCAGTGTTTATGAGTACACTCATTATGCCTCAATTCACTTTAGTCACATTCTCTAGTGGAAAAAAAGTACTGAACTGGGGGTAGGACACCAGGTTCTAAGTTCTGACTCTTCTGCTAACTTGTTATGTGGCCTTCTACAAGTCACTTAATCTCTCTGGGCCCCAGTTTCTCTTTGAAATAAAAGAGATGGCTAAGATGATGCCTAAAGTCCCTTTCAGTTCTAACATTCTAAGATTCCCATGTTCAAAGCCCAGTGAGTAGAGTGTTTGATTTGGAAAGTCCTCCATCTCAAGTCACTTAACTTGTCTGAGCCTCGGGAAGCTCTAAATCATAAGGAATCTGCATCAGTAAAGGGAATACTCTTATCAGGGAGTTTCCAAGTGAACAAAATCATAGATCCATGCTGCATAGACATACATGCAATAATGAAGACTGAACAATAATGCACTGAATGATAATGTTGATCACAGATTTCTCTGAGACCACCTCAGGATAGAGCCCATCAGACTGGAATAAGACCCCCTTCTCCCGCCCCCTTCTCCCCCATGGCTCTAGCCCATCAGCCCAGAGAGTAATAGCATCTTCCCTTCCTAATAGTAAGGACCTCCAAGTCTTGCAGCTGAACTCCCCTGTATGTGCTCAGCACTTGGTACATAGTAAACACTTTAAAAAGTATTTTTCCTTCCATTCCCCTAAGGATTGGTAAAAGTCAGATTTGGAGGTGGAGTAGGAAGAGGAAGTACAGCCTATATCCAGACCAATACAGTACATCATAATTCCCCTCCCTGTGTCATGTGGGAGACATGGGTGGAAAGGAGGTCATGGGCCCACACTCTGCCTGGCAACTTTTGGATAAACCAACAACACTCTGAATGACAACTGTCAGCATCCTCTTCCCTTCATCCTTTGATAATCTCAAATAATTTTCTGGCATTAAAAATTTTTTTAAGATTAAAAAATAGGGGCAGCTAAGTGGCGTAGTAGATAAAGCACCAGCCCTGGATTCAGGAGGACCTGAGTTCAAATCTGGCCTCAGACACTTGACACTTTTTAGCTGTGTGACCCTGGGCAAGTTACTTAACCTTTATTGCCCCACCAAAAAAAAAAAAAAAAAAAAGGAAAAAAAAGATTAAAAAATAAATTTTTAAATCTCTCTTGTTGCACCTACTTCACGACTGCCCTGGGGTAGTGGTGTATCCTGGGCACTGCCAACCTTGTCTACATGTAGACCCTATTCTGATTAGGTCTTCCCTAACAACTAAATTGATTGTCGGCAAACACACACACACACACACACACACACACACACACACACGAGTCACAGAAAAGAGAAGTGGCTTGTCCACAACTGGCAAATCTGATATGCAACTGAGAATCCTATTATAACGACTTTCTATTATTAGAGAATAACCAAGGCCCTTAGCCCGGCACTCATGGCTTTGTAGCATCTGGCTCTAGCTTACTCTGTCCAGTGGTACTTCATACCACTTCCCCTCATGGACTCTCTACTTCACCAAACTCTTATTACTCATTGTTCCCTAAACATATCCCACAATTTCCTGTCTTCTTGCCCTTGCTCATCTTTTTCTTGCTCCTAGAACCCTCTTGCCTCTTTGTCTGTTGCTTTCTTACCCAGCGCAAAACTCTGTTATACTTTCCATCTCGCCTTCCCTGATTCCTCCAGCTGAAAGTGATTTCTCTTCCATCTGGTTTCATACCACCTTCATTTAGTTACGCACTTAAAACTTCTTATTTGTATTCTTACTACAGGGTGGTCCAAAAGGCACAAAGGAGTTTCAATATTTAATAACTCATTTATTTTTTGTTTTTAATTTGCAATGCCATAGTGTCATGGACAGCATATATAGGAAATGAATTCATGTGATGTGTGAAAAATCAGATTTCATAAATGGAGAAAAATAAAGAAAAATAATTTTCAAAAAGTTATAAAAACATCGTGACTCTTGGACCACCCTGTATAATACATGCATGGTCTTTGCCCACACTGCTAGACTGCAACCTCTTTGAGAACAGGGACAGTGTCTTATTTATTTTTATTTTCAGGAATCTCCCTTATTTATTTTTATTTTGAGGAATCTCCCTCATTTCCTCATAGAGTAAATTGCACAGAGGAGATACCGAATGAATGTTACATGAATAAATGAATGTTGTAAGTGTCAAAGCATTTACATCCTTAGATTTCATTGTAAGAAATCAGGCTCCCTTCAGAGACATAATCAATTCTGGATATTGCAGTCCAAAAGGGACATTGATAAGCTGAAGAGTTTCCAGAGGTGGGCAGCCAGGATGGTCAAAAGAAGTAAGCCTGTGTTGTATGTCCTTTAGATTATAAGCTATTTGAGGGCAGGGACTGCCATTCTTTTTATTAATTGTCCCCCCAGCACTTAGCATAGTGCTTGGCACATAGTAGATATTTAATAAATGTTTATTGGATTTATTGGATAGTTAGCCTGGAGAAGAAAACGCAGATGAGAGATAATAGTTGTTTGAAGGGCTGTCATGTGAAAGATGGATTAGAGTTTTATGTTTCCACAGAAGGCAGAACCAGGAGCAATGGGTGGGAGTAGGAAAGAGGCAGATTTGGGTTGGATGTCAGGAAGAACTGCCTAACAATTAGGATTCTCTCCGGACCTTGTCACCATGCTTCATCTGCCTGCTACCTCTATCCCTTTGGACCCTCTTCCCCCATTGGTGAGTTTCTCCTGGAACCTACGTTTTGAGGAGGGGCCCATGAACCAGACAAACTTTGCTCTTTGGATTTGGCTATCAGGTCTCTCCATGCAGGTACCTCCCCCTCTTCAGCTGCCTCTTCCTCCATTAGAATGCGAGGGCAGGGGGGGCAGCTAGGTGGCACAGTGGATAAAGCACCAGCCCTGGATTCAGGAGGACCTGAGTTCAAATCCAGCCTCAGACACTTGACACTCACTAGCTGTGTGACCCTGGGCAAGTCACTTAACCCCCATTGCCCCGCAAAACAAAACAAAACAAAACAAAAAAACCACAAATAAATAAAAGAATGCGAGGGCAGGGACTGGCTTTCTTTTGGCTTGTATTCCATATTCCCTAGTACTTAGCACAGTGCAAGCACTTAATAAATGTTTGTTGATTTGTTTTGCCATGAGAACAACCTAAAAGGGGAACAGGCTATCCCATCTATCTCCTTTGTCATTGAAAGTCTTCCAGAGGAGGTTGAATGACTATTGTTGGGTGTGCCATAGTGAGGGTTACTTTTCATGTTGTTGTTTGTCGTTCTTTCTCAAAGAGGACAATAACAGATGTCATGATTTGCACTGAATTGGATTTAAGCTAGGAAGGGCTGTGCAAAGTCACCAGCCTCACTTTCTCCTCCAGAGCCATCTGGGTCCAGTGGCAAGATATATATCAGGATGACTAGAGATGGCCCCAGATGTTTAAGGCAATTGGGGTTAAGTGACTTGCCCAGGGTCACACAGCTCGTAAGTGTCTGAGGTCACATTTGAACTCAGGTCTTCCCAACTTTAGGGCCAGTGCTCTATCCACTGCGCCACCTAGCTGCCCCATGCTTTTCATGTATGAGTGATACTAAATGGCTGCTGGTATTCCTTCTTTTTGCGAATATTTACAAATATGCCCTTTATTTCTATTACCATTCAGAACATTCTGGAGATGTAATCTTCCTAATTTCAAAACAAAAGAAGTGGAAATCTTGCACTTAAAATACTAATAAATTGTTTTCAAGCAGACTCCAGTCTCAGATTTGATGTAGAAACTACGTGAAGGAATCTCTAGCTCCTGACAGCCAACTAGCCTGTTGGATTTTCTATCGTATGGCAAATTCAGAGTGCAGTGTCAAGGACACTAGATCTGGAGTCTGAGGGCTTGGGTTCAAATTCTTACTCTGCTAAGGTTACCTTTGTGACTTTAGATGAATCACTTAAGCTTTCAAAACCTCAGTTTCTTCCTCTGTAAAATGGAAGGGGGGGGGAGTTAGGATGGGGACTTAACTATATATTCTCTAAGATGCTTTCCAGTTCTAAATCCTATTAACTTGGGGACACTCCCTTTTACAGAAGTCCCACTTTGAACACTTGCTTTAACTCACATATGTGTGGCCAGAGACTCCCCAAACATTTCCCTCCATACTGAAGGAGAAATGAAGGAAGAGCAAAGGGAAAGAAAGAGCTGTTCCTCTTTCTTTTCTTTCTCTGCCCTTGCTTTGACAACTAAGCTGATGGCATAGCACAGTGGGAAAAGCCCTTTCACTGGAGGACCTGGACCAAAATCCAAGCTCTGTCATTTCTTAGCTGTAGGACTTTGGACAAGTGACTTAATCTTACTGAGCCTCAGTTTCCTCACGTGTAAAATGAGGAGGTGGGACTAGATGACTCTAAGGTCCCTTCCAGTTCCAAATCTAGGATCCTTTGATCCAGTGAACTAAATTACAAAGTCACCAATTGGTTTTTTCCAAATTTCTGATTGACTGATTGATGCGCTTGAATTCTGAAGGAAGGGAAAGGAGATTGTTGACTAAGTCTTATTTTTTTAAAAAAAGTAAATCTTAATGAGGATCATTGAAGGAAGGATTTTCAACAACACTAAAAGGCAGCTGAATTCAGGTAAGTTAAAATAACCAATCTTGATATCAGAAACCAGATGATGAAATATACTTACCTCTTCTCAGTAGACACGTGAAGGACCATAGGCATGCAATGAAGCACCAAGGATCTTAATTAGCCACTGCGTTAGTTGGTTTTTCTTCACTGGTTTTCTTTGTCGCAAGAGAGAGTTCAGAGGGAAGGGAGGCATTTCAGGAAATTACTATAAAATTAAAACAAAAGAACTGTATTACTTTTCTTTACATTTAAAAAGAGAGATAAAGGATTTCAGAACTGAAGTAGCTAGTAAGGCAGAGACCAAAATGGATTTTTTTTTTCAAAAGGGGGCTTACCTACCCTAGACTTTCTTTCCCTCAGTGGCTTCCTTGTTGGTCTTCTCTGTTTCTTCTCTGTTTACTCTTCCAATCTTGCTGCTTGCCGATTTAAAACAGAAGTGAAAGAAAACCCACAAATTATTAATGTTTAATCAACAGTGTCAGCCAATCATAAGCAAGGAGGAACGCTCTTTATGGTCAGAAGAATATCCTGGATTTTAAACATATCTTTATGGCTTTGAGGATGCTTTTAGTCTTCCAGGGCAGTCTTTGTCTTTCAAAGTCAGGACTTCCCAACCGGGGATTTATGGTAAGATAGAAAAATGGACAAGATTACAAGCATACAGTATGGCTACTTTATTTCTAGTCTCCAGAGAAGTCACCAGAGAGTTCCAGCAGAGGCTTTAAGTGGCTTTGAATTTTCCCTAAGGGTTTCTGTCAGAGTAGTCCACTCCACTTGCCCCACCTCAAAAACGTGAATGCTGGGGAACAAGTTCACTATAAGAGAATAGATTTAAAATATCTTCCAGAGGTAGTAATGACCTAAGGAGATGAGTCAGGCCATCCCTGAATCCTCCAGAGAAAGTGCCCTCACCCAGAGAGGCATTGTAGTCAGTACTTTGACAATTCTTTGATACAAAGACCTACTCAGAAGTGGTGAGGGTCAGTCTGGTGAGTGAAGAGGGCAATACCTCTTATCCCATAGACCTGGTCTCAGGAGCTCAGGCCAGATTGAATCAGATCCACAAAGATTCCTTGCTGAGGTGCGTTGCACAGACTGTGAATGAGAATAAATAGTATAGGAGACAACCTAGGTCATCAAATACTTGCACATGTGTAATGGAGTCTTTGGTACATGACTAATTCACCAACCATGCAGGCACCCCTAAGGGAGCTTGTCTGGGCAATCCAGATATCCTAAGATGGAGGTACTCTATCCCTTACCACATGGGTGGGACTAGCCTCCTTTGGCTGCATAACTGGAACAGGTAGCATCTTTAAAATTGGTGGGGAAAGGTGGAAAAGTCTGGAGAGTAGGTAGTAGACCAGGAAGAGTAGCTTTTACATTGTGTTTCCCTCCTAACCCCCATTAAAATTAGAATGTAAGTTACTTAAGAGTGTGAACTATATTTTTTAGCTTGTATTTGTATTTTCAATACTCAGTACAATGCTTGACACGTTTTAAGCACATAATAAATGCTTCTATCTGTCTGTCTAGTTACTGATTTATTTTGGTTTGGTTTTTCACCTAAGGAGGGCAATGATTTATGCTGCCCCTTCCCACTTTCTCTCAGTTAGGGCTGGGCACCTAAATGGTGCACTGGCCCTGAAGTCAGGAGGACCTGTGTTCAAATCTCACCTCAGACATTTACTAGCTGTATGACCCTGAGCAAGTCACTTAACCCCAATTACCTTCAAAATCCAGGGCCACTTCCAGTCATCCTGATATATATCTTGCCACTGGACCCAGATGGCTCTGGAGGAGAGTGAGATTGGTGACTCTGTCACTTAAATCCAATTCAGTGCAAGTCATGATACCTGTTATGGCGCTCTTTAAGAATGAAGGACAGGGGCAGCTAGGTGGCGCAGTGGATAAAGCACCTGCCCTGGATTCAGGAGTACCTGAGTTCAAATCCGGCCTCAGACACTTGACACTTACTAGCTGTGTGACCCTGGGCAAGTCACTTAACCCTCATTGCCCCGCCAAAAAAAAAAAAAAAGAATGAAGGACAAACAGCAATCAGGACTAATCCCTTCCAAGTATAGGCACCCTCAGTGGAGGGTAGAAAGTGAGAAAGAAGTTAATTACTCCCACACATACCTCTCTTATACCAAGCATTTCATTCATTCTCAGCAGAGATGGAAAATAACTGATTACCATCCTTCAGTTCCTAAACCTTCACGTACTTGAAGGCTATGAACCAAGCAAGGTTTCCTTGCTTTCATTGTCCAGTTCCTTGATCTATAAAGATAGTTAGGCAGAGACACTAAATGCAGAAATGATTCATTAGGAATGGATCAACCCACATGCTCTGACATTCATGGATGAAGGAGGCATTTTGTCACATGCAAACAATGTCCAGTTTGAGCCACTAATTTGGATGTCCTTAGCAAATATATTTTATGACATAAAAATTCTTATTTGGGGGGGGGGGAAGCAGCATGCATGAGAATTTAATCTTACAAGTTAATTCTATTGGTTTTCATTTTTCTCAAATTTCAGTAAGTTGACTAATATCAATACCAAAATAACTGAGGCAAGAAAAATCAATACTGCAGCCAGCCCCAGACTTAATGCTTACTTTCTGGTTGATTATCTTTCAAGGCATGAAGGGGATTATGTGTAGTGGCCCAGGCTCTGGACTGGAGGTCAGAGGGGTCTAGGTTGGAGTCCCAGCACTCCACCAATGACAATCTAGTGCTAGATAATTTTAGCAAGCCACTTTATCTCTCTAGGCCCAAGTGTGTAAAATGGGGCTAATGATACATGAACTACCTCCCACCTGTAGAGAATGGTCTACATGTCTTCAGGTGGTTCCCCGAACTACACCTTCCATCAGTTCTACCTTTGCATAGGCTGGGTATTGCATGCGTGAAACCCAAATGCTCCTCCACCTCTGTGTCTTAGAATATTTTGCTTCCTCCAAGATTTAATCAAAAAATCCATCAATAAATATTTATACATACCTACTATGTGCCAGGCACTGTGCCAGGCAGTCATTACAGATGCCACTTTTGATAGGAAATCTTTGTCACCCCCCAAGTCATTAGTGTACTTTCACTCTTCAAATTATCTTCTGTTTACTTATTCTGTCCACAGGCAGGATCCACCTTGGTAGGCCCTCAGTTCCTTGAGGTTAGAAATTATTTCATTTTTACCTTTGTGTCCCCAGCACCTTCCCCATCACAGCAGAACAGATATATCTCCCTGTTTTGGGCTTAGCGTGACTGTGATGATCAGAGGGTCTTTAGACAAGCTTACTTTTGCTATTCTATCTTTCAAGGAATCCTAAATTATTTTAAAATATAAATGGGAGATACCTTACTGAAGAGAGCCTTTAAGACAGCATTCTGCTCAATTGAATCCAATGCTTTTTTCAGAATCAACAAGTAATAATCACAAAGGGATCTTGTATTATCTACAGCATGGAATTCATTGCAAATGGTAAATATGAGATCCATTGAATATTGCTAGTGAAAGCCTACTTGTTCCCTACTATAACCCTCATCAAAGATGCCTTTTGGTTTGTGTATAGAACCTTACATGAAGTAGGTGTTTAACAAATGTTTTAGGAGTAAAATGGATAAATTTGATTATATTAAATTTAAAAGGTTTTGCAGAAATAAAGTAAATGTAACCAAGATCAGAAGGAAAGCAGAAGATTGGGAGGGGGATTTACATATAGTTTTTCAGAACAAGGTTTCATATCTCAAACATATAGAGAACTTTGTAAAATCTATAAGAACACGAGTCATTTCCCCATTTGATAAATGGTCAAAGAATATGAACAGGCAGTTTACCAAAGAATAAATCAAAACAATTTATATTCATATGAAAAAATGCTCCAAATCATTATTGATTAGAGAAATGCAAATTAAAACGACCTTGAGAAATCATTTATACCTACTAGATTGGCTAAAATGATTGAAGGGGAAAGTGACTGTGTAATTTAAGATTCTAAATGTGGATTCTAATGTGTTCCCCCAGTTTGGGGGAAACTGACTAAAAATCACTGATAAAACGAGTTTAGGTTTTTAAGGGTTTATTGGAAAATAGAAAGAAAAAGATTGAGAACAGAATTCTAACAGCCTGGCATTCCTATCTTTCCTACAAATCTCCTGTGAAGTCCTCTGCCGCCACCACCATCAAGTCCGGAAGCCAAAAAGGCCAGCGCTCTCTGCGCAGGCTCCCTTTCCTCCTTCCTGTCTCCTCCCAGACCATAGGAGGCTCCTCCAGTTGATTGGCTGGTAGACTTGATAGACAGCACCCATGAGCAAACATCATTTCCTGACGCCAAGGAAAAGCCACAATGCCTCTGAGGCATTTTCCTCATGGTGGAGCTCTCCACAGCAAGTCTCCAGTAGGTGGCGTCATTCCAATCATTACATGACAAATGTTGGACAGTTTGTGGAAAAATTGGGATACTAATTCATTGCTGGTGGGTCCGTGAACTGATCCAAGCATTTTGGAGAGCAATCTGGAATTATGCCCAAAGACTTATGAAACTGCTTATACTCTTTGACCCAGCAATACCAGTACTAGATGGGCATATGAAGAAAAATACTATCTACATTCAAAGAAAGAAGTGATAAATAGAAGTATGTATAGAATAATTTTGCATACATGTGTATACATACATACATATATACATATGTATGTGTGAATCTATTTGTGTCTGATGATAGCCAATTCTAGGGCGGGGGAAGGGAAGGAAAAAAAGGAAAAAAAAAATTTACATAACTTTATTATATGTCTAAAAGGAATAGCAAGTTGTATATAATAGATTTGCAGTATCATGTGCAATAATTTTTATTATACTATATTTTATTATACTATACTTGCAGAAATGCTTGTTTTATTCCATAAATTAAAAATAAAATAAATGTGAAAAAATTAAATAATGTTTGTTTGATTAATGACTTGTGACTCATACAGATTTTATATGAATAGGAAAGTAGGCATAGAGGTTGCTAGCTTTTAGTATTCTCTCAGTCACCTTTTTTCAGTATTAATAAGCTTGAAATTGGGTTATTTTGTTTTGCTTTTCCCCCCATGCCTTTGGTATTTCCCTCTTCTTCCGGTCCCTTGAGTACTGATTCTTCAGTGCCCCCACAATTTTTTCAGTTTCTAGCATAGATGTCTTTTATATAGATTCACTTAGTCTAATCTGGCTGCCTTTTCCTGATTTTGTTTTCTGTAGTATAATTTCTACCTTCCCTAAGAGCACATCCAGAACTGTTTTATTAGTACCCAAATGTAATGGCTCCATTGTCTCCAATTGAGCCTACTCAGTTACTGAGCACTACTTGGCGAGTTGGGCTAATGGGATGCCCTTGCAATGGCAGGGATCCATTGGTGGAAAATTTCAGGTGCCCTTTGGGATAATAGGGAATTAGAGGAAGTTTGCCCAGACTTCAAAAGGGAATAACTGATAGCTCAGGGATGCCCAGAGAAATTTTGGTGTGCCCTGTAGAGAAAAGGATACTAAAGAAAAAAATGTCCAGAACCCTGTTGGATGATTTTAAGTGCCAAGGAAATTATGGAAGAGTTCTTAACCCAGGACAGTTGGCTTTTCACCAGAGAGTGAGGGGCTGACTTCCAGACTACCACAAGTCCCTAATCCCTGTGGTGAGGGACTATGCTTTCTTTCTGAAATAGGAAGCTTGATTTTCTTCTCCTTTTAAGTCAGTCATTGAGGAAATCCAGCCTGTGTGTGTGTGTGTGTGTGTGTGTGTGTGTGTGTGTGTGTGTGGTGGGGAGGGGGGGGAATCCAGAGTAGAGAGGTCACTCCATGGGAGATGGACAAGGTGAAGACTCTGGCTTCCTAAGCCAGTGGACCAGTATTACTACATAAGCACTAAGCCAAATAGACTTGATTTCTTATTGGAAGGGGAAGAGACTGATTTCTAGTCAATCTAGTGTACTGTGGAAAGATTCCCACATGCTCAAGGAACTCTGTAAGGATCTAACCTTCCCTCTGAGATGAAAGGCTTGTTTTTGTTTTGTTTTTTTAATTTTTACTTAATCTTAATGTTGGGTGTGAAAGGGAAGAAGGAGGTTAAGGAATGCTCATTTTCATTATTTTTTTTTTGTAAACAATAAGCAAGACTGTAACCTGTTAGAACATTGTAAAATGGTATTTGGTTTTTATATCACATCACCATGTATTTGGAAGTATGGAACAATGAGGAAGCCAGGTGTCATGTTGTATAGAATACTGGACCTATAGTCAGGAACACCTGAATTCAATCTGACCACATACATTTACTAATTATGTTATCCTGGACAGTCATTAAACTTCCGTATGCCATCTGCAATATAGAAATAATAGCCAATTAGTCAGGCAATAAAGAGTTGAGTCAGTATGTATAAATCACTTTGCAAACATTAAAGTGCTATATAAATGCTAGGTATTACTATTTATTAGGCACCTATTATGTGTCAGGTACTGGGGATACAAAGAAAAGCAAAAGACAGTCCCTGCTCCCAAGGAACTCACAGTCTAATGGGAGAGACAATATTAAAATAACTGTGTAGAACAAGATATTTACAGAATAAATTAGAAATGATTAATAGAGGAAGGCATTAGAATTAAGAACAAATCTTAAAACTAGGTAACAAATGACCCCAGAGCCTCTCTCACATGTCACACAAACTCCAAGCTTCCAGTGAGAGCCTTGTTTGTGTAGATAAGCTAAATCTAGAGCTCCAGTCCTCCCCTGTTCAGTCAATCAACAAGCAATTATTAAGCTCTTACTGCATGCCAGGCACAGTGCTGAATACTGGGGATACTAAGAAAGGCAAAAGCACTGTGCCTGTCCCAAAGTTGCTTCTATTACAAATGGGGAAACAATGTGAAAACAACAACGTACATAAAAGAAATACATAGTCCAAAAAAGGAAGGCAACATCAGAGGGAATGTACCAGTAGGGAGGGGAAGATGGGGGTTGGGAAAAATCTCCTGCACAAGGTGGAATCTGGGCTGAGTCTTGAAGAAGCCAGGTAATCCAGTAAGTTTACCTTGACTGCCCCCTTCCTTTCAGCTAGTGACTCCCAATTCCCTAAATATTACCTTATGTATTTTGAATTTACTTATCTATGTACATTCTGCCTCTTTCAGGGCAGTAATTGTCTTTGTAGCTTCAATGCCGACCGTAGTGACTGGAACATAGTGGATGCTTAATAAATATGTCTTGATTGATTGAACATAATTTGCCTAAAGGAGAATAATGAACAGTATGGAAAGGTAACCTGCAAGTAGCTGGTGCAGGACCTTAAATGGTAGAGTAGGGAGTTTCTATTTTTTCCTGGAGAAAGGAAAGAACCTTTGAATGTCTTTGAACAAAAGACTGACCTGGTCAAAATCTGACTTATGAAGATTATCTTGTCAATTGTATGGAGGATAGATTAGAAAGAGAAGAGGAGAAAAGTATGGAGACAAATAGGAGATGGTTGCAATAGTCCAAATAAGAGATGATGGGGGGGGGTGGTGGTAAGGGTAGTGCTCTGTGAGTGGAAAGAAGGGGATGAATGTGAGAGATGCTGGGCAGGGAGCTGAGGGAAGGGGAAGAGTCAAAGATGACTTCATGCTTGTGAAGCAGAGTGACTGACAAGATGGTGGCACCTTCCGTAGAAAGAGGGGAAGATATAAAGGGAAAGATAAAGAACTGAGAGAATATGAAAATTAAAAGAAAAAATGAGCAGTTGTCATATATACATCAAAAAACTTTTAAGAAAATTGCTTTTGCCATTCTCCCTTTTACTTGGCTTTATTTCAATTTTGAATTTTTCTTATTCTCCTCTCCTTTTAAATGGAGGAGTTACTTTCTTAAGGAGATACATCTCCATTAATATTGCATGGAAGGTCAGACAGCTACCTAATGGATACCATTGCAATAAGAGTGCCACGGGAAAATTCATTTAGTGTTGGTCATGTGACCACTGTTTTGTATATTGTAAAGTGCTTTTTTAAATCCACTGGACAGATTGTGTTGTGTTTTTTATACATTTACCTACTACGAAGTTAGAAGTAGCTTTTAAGTAGGAAGTCAACATCAGCCACACCATTTAGCTTAAGAAGAGGAGTGTCGGGGGCAGCTAGGTGGCGCAGTGGATAGAGCACTGGCCCTGGATTCAGGAGGACCTGAGTTCAAATCCGGCATCAGACAATTTACACATTTACTAGCTGTGTGACCCTGGGCGAGTCACTTAACCCCAATTGCCTCACCAAAAAAAAAAAAAAAGAAGAGGAGTGTCAGGAAACAGGACTGTGGCCATATCCTCCTAACTGATTCCTCTGTATGCTATCTCTCCTTTCTCCAATCCATCCTCCACACAGCTGCCAAATTGATATTCTGAAAGCACAGATCTGCCAATGTCATTCCTCTGCTCAAGAAACTTCAATGGCTTTCTATTCCTCTAGGATAAATATTAATTCCTTTACCTTGTATTCAAAGCCCTTCACAATCTGATTCCAACCTGTCTCTCCAGATTGATCTCACATTTTTTCCCTTCATGATTCTGTGGTCCAGCCAAAGAGCCCTGCTTGGTGTTCCTGATGCAAAAATATTTCTTTTACCACTGCCCTCATGCCTTTTCTCTGCCTCAGATCTCTAGCTTCCAAGAAGTCTTTCCTGATCATCCTAAATGCCAGTGCCTTCTCTGTATATATCTTGGTTTGTACATTAATTGTTTTCACACTATCCTTCCCACTAGACTGTGAAGTCCTAGAGAGCAGGGATTCTCCTTTATCTTTAGTGCTTAGTACAATGCCTAGCACATAGTAGGCACTTAATGTTTATTGACTGACTGACCAACAGACTCAAGTTCCACCTGTGGGGTTTCAAAATTATCTAATTTGTAAGGAAAACCACTAAGGCAGAGCTCTGAGTCACTTTGTTCAAAGGCCCATGGCTCCCTCTAATGAAGTGAACCTCAGATCTTTCTCATAATCTGAGATGCCCCCTTCTTCCAGGGCCTTGGTTTTATAGTACTTGATACCAGACAATAAGATGAAACAAACTAAAAATACAGAATCTCATTGGTTCATAAACCTTGCCCTTGATGCTCCAGGAGGGTGAACACAAAATAAAGAATCCCTTTGGTTGACAAAATGGTCAATCTATGCTAATGAGAAGACCTTGATAGAACTATCTTGACCTTTCAGGAGGTCCTACCAAGCCAATGAGCACACCAATGGGTAGGAATGATAAACAGATGTCAAAACATCTACATGGGCCAATGGGCTGGTAGAAAGGCAGGCCACAGGCCAGCAACCAAGGTCACTTATTGGCCAAGTGCTTATGGTCATCTCCTCATGTTGGGCAATAGAGGGATGATGAGGGACAGAGGGGCAGCAAAAATAGCTGCAGGGCTTTTCATGTATTTGAGTCACCTCTGCCAGGCTGAGCTTGGTCACCATAACAAGGCAAAAACAAGGTTGGAAGTACTCTAGTTAGCTTCCTATGATTAAGCAAGTGAACTCACAATCTACAGTTAACAGCTCTGAGGCCTACTATCAGAAGTTATAAGCAATGTGCCTATGGATTCATATCAGACTAATACCAACTGGAATAAAATAGGGGTCCAATTAATCATCTATCACATACCTTCTACAGGGGACCTTTATAAATCTTCTCAGATGTTAGTGTTCCCCTGCCTCCCTTAAAATATGTTGTATGCGTCTTGTATTTATGTATCTGTGTCCATATTTTTATAGCCAGTGAAATTAAAAGTCTCTCAACTCTATTATATCCAATATTTCATCCATTCAGTGAATATTAAGTACCTGACCTGAGCATCAGAGGGATTCTCTGAGAGTCACCTCTCCCATCTTAGTCATAGTAGCTGTTGCTTTCATTCTCTTTTCTCCTGTACTTACTCTGTCAGGATGAAAGAGATGATAATCCCATCTGGAAACTGAGAATACACACTTAATTCATCCTATATTTGCTATAGAAATAAAATACCCTCTGATTAGCCTGAAATGATTTGTATTTCAAGCTCCATCTGTGGTGGTCTCTATTCTCATGGCGGTGGCTCAGATTGAACCCCCAACCTCATAACAGGCAGAAGACATTGATCCTGCACAGCCATGAGATGGAAAGGGGGTACAAGCAGTGTGGACAGAAAGATAAAAGAAAACCAACATTTATTAATTACCTACTACTTGTCAGGTACTAGGCTGAAGCCTTAAATGTTAAAAGATCAGTTTAAATGTTAAAAGATCGGCTCATTTGATCCTCACAAGAACCCTGGGAGGCAGTTGCTATGATTATTCTCATTTTATAGATGAGGAAAATGAGGCAGAGGTTAAGTGACTTAGCCAGGGTCACACAGCTAGGAAGCATCTAAGGCCAAATTTGTAGCAGTGGGGGAGAGAGCTGGCAGTACACAGCAGACTAGAGAGAAAAGGGCATTTGTGCCCAAGGAGAAGGGGATATATATATATGCCTAGCTACTACTTCTCTAACCAAAGTAAGAGCCCTGTTATATCCCTGATCCCACCTACTTGAGAATATTAAGGCCATCCAGACTTGGGGCTCTGTGCAAGGGAAATCATGCAAATGGAAGTAGCAGGAGGAGACAGAAAATGAAAAGGGAAACATGAATCAAATTATGGGGAAGAGAAGAAAAGAACTGTGAGAAAATAATGGGTTTGGGGACATCCAGAGGCTTCCCAATGGAGGGGATTATATTAAAATTGATTAAATTGACTTTGCTGATTGACTCACTTGGAGCTAACTTAATTGGAACCACACCTACCTGAAGGCCTGGCCCTCAGAGTGTGTGTGTTCTCTGAACTCTGACCTTAGCACGTTCTGCTCATGGACCACCCTCAAGTCCAGTAAACTAATAGACTTGAATGATGCTAGCCAATTAGCTTTGAGCAGTGTGGAAGGGCCGCCTCTCCTCCAGATGCAGAGGAAGCTTCCACTTGCAGTTAGGCGCTCATGGAGGAGAACTTGGAGGAAGAAGCAGGCCAGGCTGAGCTCTAGGCTAGATAGGCCTTTTCTTAACTTTCTGAGCCAAGTGTTCTCTCTTTACTAATATTTGGTATGCTTTAATAAATGCTTAATGCTCCAAAACTGATGCTAAAGCTTCTCGTTTATAAGTAGCAATATATGAGAAACCCCCGCTAATTTTCCCCAAACGTGGGACAGAAATAAGGTGACCACATATAATTTTAAATGCCACAGAACCAAAGACAAAAAGGCAAAGAGAGAAAAACCTAGATATAAACCTAGCTTCCAAGCAGATAATCTAATAGCAAGATTCATGAAGAAAGAAGAAAATTAACAAATATTCCTCAAAAAGACTATAACAGGTGGATCATTGGAATAGAATAGGCATGAATTACACCGTAATAAATAACTATAGTAATCTAATATATAAGAAATCCAAAGATCCAAGGTTTTGGAACAAAAACTCATTATTTGACAAAACTGCTGTGAAAACTAGAAAATATCTTGGCAGACACTTGATATAGACCAACATCTCACACTACATACTAAAATAAGGTCGAAATGATATATGATTTACATGTGAAGGATGGTACCATAAGCAAATTAAGAGAGCATGGAATAGTTTATCTGTCAGATTTATGGACAGGGGAAGAATTTAGGACAAAAGAAGATATATAGAACATTACAAAATGTAAAATAGATCATTTTGATTATATAAAAATAAAAAGCTTTTGCACAAAGAAAATTAATGTAAGCAAGATTATAAGGAAAGCAGAAAACTGGGAAATAATTTTTGAAACAAGTATTTCTAATGAAAGCCTCATTTCTCAAATATATAGAGAATTGAGTCAAATTTATAAAAATGAAAGTAATTCTTCAATTGATAAATGCTCAAAGGATATAAACAGGCAGTTTTCAGACCAAGAAATCAAAGCTATTTGTAGTCATATGAAAAAAATGCTCTAAATCACTATTGACCAGAGAAATGCATATTAAAATAGCCCTGAGGTACCACCTCACACCTATCAGAGGCAAATATAACAAAAAGAGAAAATGTTGGATGTTGGAGGGGATGTAGGAAAACTGCGACACTAATCCACTGTGGGTGGAGTTGTGAACTGATCCAACCATTCTGGAGAACAATTTGTAACCATGCCCAAAGGGCTATAGAACTGTACATACACTCTGATCCAGCAATAACACTGCCAGGTTTATATCCCAAAGACATTCCCAAAAAGAAAAAAAGACCTATTTGGACAAAAATATTTATAGCAGTTCTTTTTGTGGTGTCTAAGAATTGGAAATCAAAGGAATGCCCATCAATTGGAGAATGGCTAAACAAGCTGTAGTATATAATTGTAATGGAATTATTGTGCTATAAAAAAATGACAAGCTGTATGATTTCAGAAAGGCCTGGAAAGACTTATGTGAACTGATGTATAGTGAAGTGAACAGAACCAGAAGAACACTGTACACAGTGACAGCAATATTGTTCAGTGAAGAATTGTGAATGACCTAACTATTCTTAGCAATGCAATGATCCAAGACAACCCCAAAGGGCAAATGATAATGCATACTATCCACCTCCAAAGAACAAACTGATATTGATTAAACACAGACTGAAGCATGGTATTTTTCACTTTCTTTCTTTCATTTTTTTCTTTTATTCATGTTTTGTTGTACAAAATTACTAACATGGTGATGTTTTATATAATTGCACATGTATAACCTATATCTGATTGCTTACTGCCTCAGGGAGGGGAGAGAGGAGAGAGAGAAGGAAAGATAGAATTTGGAGCTCAAAACTTTACATTAAAATGTTTATTTTCCCAAAAAAAGCCACAACACAATGAATACATGTTATGCTTTAAAGAAGTAGGAATCAATAATCTCTAATGAAAAAGAAAGACTAATTCTAATGATTCCCCATAAATAATGGAACAAAAGCAAGAAACCCTGACATTGTTCAAAAGAGTAATAAAACTTTTAAAAGAAGATGTTAGGGAGAAAATTAGCCAGGAAGCCAAACTATGAAAGAAAGAAAAAAATGCATGATACAAACAATAGGCAACATCTCCAAAAGAGTGGAGGCTATTATATTCACTATTACTTGACAGAGTTCTTGAAATGCTATTTGTTCCCCCAATCTTATTACAAAGTTTTCTAGCCTTTCTCCATTAGAGACAGTGCTTTTTATTTTATATAAACACTATTAAGAAAAAGTCCATTTATTTATAAGCTTTTTTGCATTTTTAAAATAAATGAGCATTTATTGTAGTTTGTCAAAAAAGCTTCTTTTTTTTCATTTATTAATATAATCCCAATTTTTGCTGTTTTTGTCAATAGCCAGGGCACTGGCTGGGTGTTATAAACAGGGTAGTAACCCCAAACAAATATACCAACTTTACCCCTTTCTCTACTCCTGGCTCTTTTTCTCACTAATTTTCAAAGTTTATCTCAAAGAATAATAACAATAAAGAATTTTTTTTTCTCTAATTGGCTTCTCTCCTTCTCCCTGACCCATCGCAATAAGCTGGGGGAAATCTCCTCTCCAATTTGGTCTGGAATTCCCTCTCTCAATCCCAAACTGTTCATGTATAGTTTTGGACTGGAATTAGTATAAATATCATTTTTTAAAATAGCAGCTTAAATGCAAATAAGCATTTAAAGGAAAAGACTTCCACTTGCAGGCTGCAAAGGCTTCAAACAGGAGGTTAAACCTTTTTTCCATCCAACATTCCCACCCCCCCAACTTACCATGTCTTCTTTTACCAGATGGAAATGAAGAGTTTGATGAGTAAAGTGGAGCTGGAGCTTTTTCCAGGAAGCATTCCAACTGGTAGGTAGAAGACTAGTTCTGGAACCTGGATTTCGTTCTTCTCACCAGCTTCTGTGGCTTCTCTGAAGCAGGTCAGCTCTCTACACCAGTTTGTTCTCGCTGGCCCATCCAATCACCTCTCTCCCTGCCTCCATGCACAGGCAGTGTGCAAACCTCCAGTTTCTTACCAGCTCAGCAAGAGAAACATGTAGGAAGAACCAGTCTTCTCTCTCCTCTGTCTCTTCCCATGGCTTCTCTCAATCTCAGCCACATGGTTTCTTAGGGGCTGCACATTTCTTCCAAGGCCAAAATCCTCATAAATAAGGAACTGTGGGCAATCTCCCTGTGTTATCATCCCTACTCCACCAAACCTTCATAGTGATATCCTTGGAAGAGGGGTAACATGTTATTATTGTTACATTATAGTTATGTGATTAGAAGAGATGGTGTGGGGGATAGATAGTGGGATTTGGAGTAAGGAAGACATGAGTTCAAATTCTGACTCAGATATTTACTAGCTATATGACCCCGGGCAAGTCATTTGATCTTGGTCTGCCTCATCTTCTTTCATCTACAAAATGGTGATGATGATAATAATTCCTACCTCTCAAGTAAAAGAACATATTTAAAGTGCTTTGCAAATCTTAAACTATTAAATAAATTCTAGCTAATATTGAACCAACAATGTACTTCTGTTATTAATCCACTAGGTCACGGAGAATAATATTTCATATATATCATGTCTTTTGCTAAAATTTTGTTCAAAATTTTTACATTAATATTCATTACAGGGGCAGCTAGATGGCACAGTGGATAAAGCACTGGCCTTGGATTCAGGAGGACCTGAGTTCAAATCCAGCCTCAGACACTTGACACTAGCTGTGTGACCCTGGGCAAGTCACTTAACCCTCACTGCCCTGCAAATATATATATATATATATATATATATTCATTACAGCTGTTGAAGACCTAGACATGTTTGAAGGCAGCAGGGAAAGAGCCTAGAGATAGGGAGAAATTAGGAATTATAGAGAGAATGATTGCCAGGGAAATCCGACCAGAGAAGATATGAGGTAATGCTACCAGGGGTACAAGTAGATGTTTTGACTTTGGTGAAAAGATGGGTTCTTTATCAGAAATAGAAATAAAAGAGAGATTGGGGGAAAGTAATGAAAAGAGGTTTTGAGATCTAGTGTACGAAAGAAGAAGGAGCTCACTGTGATTGACTTCTATTTTCTCTTCTGAGAGAGGGGGAAAGGGGTGATGGGGAGGCTGGAAGAAATAAGTCTGGAGCAGCTGCTGTCCATAAATATGTATTAATTCTAAAAAAATTAGTTCATTTGCCTTGCATATGTTGTAATATATTCAGTCAGTCTAGTATTATTTATCTGAATATCAGCTGAGCTTGTTCTGACTTCCATTCATGAAATGATTCTTCCATATCTGCAGCTTCATGAGACGAGCCTAACAATGGAGAACAACGTGAGCATAGTCAGAAAGACATAGTCAGAAAGTGAGATATAAGGAGTTATGTTAAGCCAGAACATAGAGAGAACACTCAGGAAAGTAGAATAAGAACATTCAGGAAAGTAGAATAAGAGAAGGTTGAAAGATAGGTTCATACCATTTTGTTGTCACCCTTGAATGTTAAGCAGGAATTCAAACTTTATTCTATAGACAATAGTCAGCTGCTCTATCCACTGTGCCACCTACCTTCCCCCATAATTTTTTTTAAATTTCATTTTGTACTCTTCAATCTCACACTTCTAATATCAATTTAGCAGCACTCTTTGCTGAAGATGTTAAGCCTGTTTCCTCTTTCCATTTTAACAGCTCTGAAGATGGACTCAGCAATTGCTTCTTAAGCTTAACAAACAAATAAAAAATGGATGTGAGGTAATAGCCCAAGAAAACAATTATAGAAAATTTATCTTATACTTAACAGCTAATGAGTACTTTATAGTCATTTAATATCCAATGATTTCAGAAATCTGCAGAGCCCAGGAAATCGTTTTATTTCAGTGAATTAACTGGAAGTTCTCAAGAGCCAAGTCATGCAAGAACTGTTCAGATTTGTTTTACTCCCTATAGATAAATAGTATCAATGATAGTATCTGAAACCTATTTATCTTTATCTTCTTTACCTTTAGGGAAATTCTTCCTAATCAAAGGAATTGTGCTGGTCACTATAGCATCTGAACCAAGTCCTGGTATTGTTGGGTAAAGAGAATAAGCCAATGGCAACACACCCTTGAACGAAAAACAGTTCTCACAGAATCCTCCACATGTTAGCACTGCAAGAAAGGCATGTAACAAAGCCATGAAGGTAGGAGGGAAGCAGTTGGAGTCATGGTGCCAAAAAGTATATCAGTGATTCTATTTTGGTGGAGGCTACAATTATATTTAAACAGAGGGAACATCATACTAGTGTTTGATCATTCAAATGGCCACTATAATTATACTATAAGAGACTGAATGAATGCAAAAGAGGAGAGAGGAGTCAGGCAGAATGTCCATGCCATTTAGCCTGACTTCCATGGCCTTACTTGCATGTTATCAATGAATAAAGGTAATAAGGAAGACATGTGTCATGCATATTGCCTTGAATATTGCCATGTATATTGCTTGGGTGAGGATGGGAGTCTGTGAACACACTGGCAAGTCGTTTGAACATCTTGGGATCCAGGAGAAGACCACCACACTCCTGGAAAAGATAGAGGTAACAGCAGAGATCAAGAATGTTGACTGGACTGTTGCACTGTTGTGTTATCACTTAAAAAGATATCTGAAAAAATACCTTTATAGCCTTTAAATGGGTCTGGACCTCATAGACTGAGTGACAAAAAAAATTACCCATATCTGTGATATATCAAAGTGAGCTTGAAATTTCCCAAGATGTCAACAGGGCAGGACAGTGGCTATTTCACAAAGTTTGCATACTCCAAACCGTTCCACTTCCACTGCAGCTAAAGTGTTTTGGGAGAGGCTATTTCTCAGTGTATGTACTTCCTCACAGGTGGCACAGGGGATAGCATATTGGACTTGAACTCAGCAAGATGAGTTCAAATCCTGCCTCAGACACTTACAAGCTATGTGGCCCTGGGCAAATCACTTAACCTCTCTGCCTCAGTTTACTCATCTATAAAATAGGTTTAATACTACCAAGTTTAATAATTGTTGTGATGTTAGATGATATAATATTTGTAAAGAACTTTATAAACCTTAGATCACTATACAAATTTGTGGTTCAGTTGTTTCAGTTGTATCCGATTCTTCATGACCCCATTTGGGGATTTCTTGGCGAAGAGTGGTTTGCCGTTTCATTTCCCAGTTCATTTTACAAATGAAGAACTGAGGCAAGCAGGGTTAAATGACTTTCCTAGGGTCACATAAGCTATCTGAGGTCACATTTGAACTCCGGTCTTCCTGACTCTAGGTCATAGCTTCTATCCACTGCACCACCTAGCTGCCCTCTATGTAAATATTGCTATAACTGTTATTATTATTATAGAACAATGAAGAAACCTGTAAGGCAAACTGCTCAAGGAGTTGCTATCTTTGTCTAGTATCAAGAAATCTAAAACTACAACTTGCCACCCTCAAGGGGACCTAAAGCCTGAGTGTTTTAACCAAACACTACTGAATGTTTTACGGAAGTTATGCTGAATATTTTACAGAAATTATACTGAATATTTTATGGAAATTAGGATGAAAACAAAAATCACAGTGAAGGCAGCATGTGGTTTCCCTAATACACATATACAACTGCATTAGGAATCATACCACAAAGTTTACACACTACTTTCTGATCTTTGGGTCAGTAAGTCAATTAGCATTTATTAAGTGCCTGCTATGTGCCAGACACTATGCTAGTTACTGGAGATTTTAAAAAAGAAAGGCAAAAAGTAGTCCCTGCTTTCAAGGAGCTCACAGTCTAATGAGGAAGGTATAAAAATAACTATGTACAAACAAGATGTGTACAGGATAAATTAGAGATACACAACAAAGGAAAGGTATTAGCATTAAAAGGGAATTGGGAAAGGCTTCTTGTGGAAGGTAGAGCTTTAACTGGAACTTTAAGGAAGCCAGGGAAGTCTGGAGACAGAGATGAGGAGGGAGAGAGTTCCAGGAATGGGTGACAGCTAGTGAAGATACCCAAAATCTGGAGATGAAGTTCCTTGTGTGAGGAACAGCAAGGAGAGTATGTGTAGGTAAGCAAGGTGTAAGAAGACTGTAAAGAAAAAAGGGGACCAGACTGCAAAGGGCATTGGGGATAACAGAGGATTTTATATTTTATGTTATATTTTATATTTGATCCAGCAGTCACTTATATCTATTGATGTCCTTCAGTCTTTGAGTTTCTGAGAATGAAAAGGCCATAGACACTCACAACCAGCATATCTCTCAGCCGAGAGAGACACCTACCACCTAGCTACAACTTCAGCTCTGAAGATGAAACAAATAGTGGCATGATGCCTGAGTTCACTGCCAAGTCCTTCAGTAAAGTGAAAGAATTTTGCTGAAAAATCTTGGTGCTCATGGGACACACAAGGTTGCAGGTCTACAGAAAGCTACTTCAACGCCCCCACCCCCAGAAACTGGTAAGGGTCTTGTAAAAACACCACAACCACTTGATACCTATAGCTAAGTTGACTGGATTCCCTAATGAGCAGGGAGAGTCTGATGACAGACACTTACCTCAGGATAGCTCTAAGCAAAAGAGACTGCCTGCCCATCATGCAAAAATTGTTTGAACTGGAACATGACTCGGAATCACACATTTCAAGTAAAGAAAACTGTGTACTCTAACCCAACAGCCAGATGAAATAAGAGGAGAAGCCTGAATCCTAAGGCAATATACCCTTTTAGCATAGAACTTCAGCCATAGAGTGCCCAAGAGTACAAACATGCATAGAGCATAGTAATACTCAGGATAAGATTTAGGAATGCTGGGCTAGAGTTCTAATGAGGGTCATAACCAGCTTATTCCCCTCCTGGCTGTGCTTCTGACTTTCTGAACTTTGCCACCATGACTCAGCTGCCTTCTAACCTGGGGTTTCCCTCAATTCCTGGAGCCTTTTCACCTTGGAACATCCCTCCATTATGTCAATCTATTGGCCCCCTTTTCCCATTGATGAGTTCTAAAAACCAGAACTGGCCAAATGGGGGAAAAAGGTACAAAAGCTCACTGAAGAAAAAAAATAGAATTGGGCAAGTGGGAACTAATGATTTTATGAGACATCAAGAAACAATAAAACAAAATCAACAGAATGAAAAATAGAATATAGAAGAAAATGTAAAATATCTCATTGGAAAAACAACAGGCCTGGAAAATAGATTGAGGAAAGATAATTTAAGAATTATATTAAACTACCTGAAAGCCATGACCAAAAACAAAGCCTAGACATCATATTTTAAAAACTTATCAAGAACAACTGCTTGATATTTTAGAACCAGAGGTAAAATAGAAATCAAAAGAATCCACTAAAAGACATTCCAAAATTAAAACTACCAGGAATATTATAGCCAAATTTCCAAGCTTCCAAGTCAAGAAGACAACACTGTAAGCAGCCAGGAAAAATCAATTCAAATATTATGGAGCCATAGTCAAGATCACATAAGATTTAGCAGCAGTTTAGAATATGATATTTTGGAAGGCAAAGGAGCTAGGATTACAACCAAGAATAACCCGTCAAAACTGAGTATAATCCTTCAAGGAAAAAATAGATATTTAATGAAATAGAAAACTTTCAAGAATTTCTAATGAAAGAACTGAATAGAACATTTGACTGTCAGATACATGACTCAAGAGAAGTAAGAAAGGGTAAACATGAAAGAGAAATCATAAGGGATTCAACAATGTTAAACTGTTTACATTCCTATATGAGAATATACTTGTAATCCCTAAGACCTTCATCATTTTTAGGGCAGTTAGAGGGAGAATATACAGTCAGAGGGCACAAGTGTGAGTTGACTATGATGTGATTATTTCAAAAAATAAAATTAAAGAGTGAGAAAGAGAAATACTGGGAGAAGGGGAGAAAGAGAGAGATAGAATGGGGAAAATTATTTTACACAAAAGAGGCAAGAAAGGAAAAGTTTTTACAGTGGAGCACCAGATGGCAAAGGTGGTAGGCGATGGTAGAACATTACTGTCCTTGGAATTGGCTCAAAATGGGAATAACATACACACTCAGTTGGGTATAGAAATCTCTTACTCAACAGCAAAGTAGGAAGGGGAAAAATGAGAGAAGGGGAAGGCTGTTAGACAGGAGGGTCGATTAAGGGAGATGGTAGTTAGACATAAAATAGACTTGAGGAGGGACAAAAAGAGGAAGAGAAAGATAAACAGGGAAAAACAAGATGGAAGGAAATACACAGTTATTAATCATAACTGTGAATATGAATGGAATGAACTCACCTATAAAACAGAAGCAGATAGAATGGATTATTTTTAAATCATCATTATGTTGTTTATATGAAATGTACTTGAAACAGAGAAACACAAACAACATTAAAATGAGGGGATGGAGTGGAATCTATTGTGCTTCAGCTGAGGTTAAAAAAAAAATGCAGGAGTAGCAATCATGATCTCAGACAAAGCAAAACCAAAAATAGACCTAATTTAAAAAGATAATCAGAGAAACCACATTTTATTAAAAGGTACCATAGACAATGAAGTAATGTGAATACCAAACATGTATAGCCAAATGGTATACCATCCAAATTCTTAAAGGAAAAATTCAATGAGTTACAGTAGGAAATAGATAATAAAACTATACTAGTGGGGGACCTCAACTTTCTCTCTCAGAAATAGATAAATTTAACCATAAAATAAGCAAGAAGTTAAGGAGATGAATAGAATTTTAGAAAAGTTGGATATGCTAGACCTCTGGAGAATGAGAATAGAAAGATGTGTGCCCTTTTCTCAGCTGTACATGGTATCTTCACAAAAATTGACCATGTATAAGAGCATATCAACCTCACAACCAAATGCAGAAAAGAAGAAATAATAAATGCATCCTTTTCAGACCATAATGCAATACAAATTGCATTCAATAAAAGGTTGTGGAAGCATAGATTAAAAGGTAATTGGAAACTAATCCAAAAAAAGAGTGGGTCAAAGAACAAATGATAGAAATAATCAATAATTTCATTAAAGGGTATAAAAACAAAGAGACAACATACCAAAATTTATGGGATGCAACCAAAGCAGTACATAAGAAAAAATTATATCTCTAAACGCTTGCATCAATAAAATAGAGAGCAGATCAGTGAACTAGGCATGCAACTTAAAAAAAAATAAAAAGAAATGAAAAATCCTCAATTAAACCAACTTGGGAATCTTGAAAATCAAAGGAGAGATTAATAAAATTGAAATTAAGAACTAACAGAATCATTAACTAATAAATAGAAGTAGGATCTGGTGTTATGGGGGGGAAACAAAATAGCTAAACCACTGGTTAATTTGATTTTAAAAAGAAAAGAAGAAAGCCAAATTACCATTATCAAAAATGAAAAGAGGGAATTCACCACCAATGAAGAATAAATTAAAGCAATTATTAAGAGTTATATTGCCTATTTATATACCAATAAATCTAACAATCTAAATGAAATGAATAAATATTTACAAAAATACAAATTGCCACAGATTAACAGAAAAGAGAATACTTAAATAACCATATTTTAGAAAAAGAAATAGAACAAGCTACCAATGAGCTCCCTAAGAAAAAAAATCCCCAGGGCCAAATGAATTTACAAGTGAATTCTACCAAACATTTAAAGAATAATTAACTCCAACAATTATAAACTTTTTGGGAAAATGGGCAAAGTAGGAGCCCTACCAAATTCCTTTTACAACACTAATTTGGATCTGATACCTAAACCACAAAGTGCAAAAACAGAGAAAGAAAACTAAAGACCAATTTCCTTAATGAATATTGATACAAATATTGTAAATAAAACACTAGCAAGGAGATTAAAGCAATATATCACAAAGATCATATACTATGACCAGGTGGGATTTATATGAAGATTACAGGGCTGGTTCAATATTAGGAAATTGTCAGCATAATTGACCATATCAATTTTTTTTAAATCCTATGATTATCTCAAAAGATGCAAAAAATATTTTGACAAACTACCACACTCATTCCTATTACAAACACTAGAAAACACAGGAATAAATGGAGTTTTCCTTACAATGATAAGGAGAATCTATCTAAAACCATCAGAAAGCATTATCTGTGTGACCCTGAGCAAGTCACACAGCCACCTTCAGCCTCAATTTCCTCCTCTATTAAGTGAGAAAGGGCTTACACCAGATGACCTCTAAGACCCTACCAGCTCTAAATCTTGTGATCAGAGAATCATGATCTTTAAAGTTCTTTCCTATTCCAATGTCCTATGAAATATAATTGTTGTTGAGTTGTAGTATATGAATGTGATGGAATGCTATTGTGCTATAAGAAATGATGAGCAGGCAGATTTCAGAAAAGCCTGGAAAGACTTAAGTGGACTGATGCTGAGTGAAGTGAGCAGAACCAGGAGAACATTGGACACAGTAACAGCAACATCGTGTGATGATCAACTGTGATAGACTTAGCTTTTTCAGCAGTGCAATGATCCAAGACAATTCCAAAGGACTCATGATGGGAAATGCTCTCCATATCCAGGAAAAGAACTATGGGATCTGAATGCAGATTCAACCATACTATTTTTACTTTTTGTGTTGTTGTTTTTTTTTTTCTTTTTCAGGTTTTTCCTTTTGTTCTGATTCTTCTTTCACATGACTAATGCAGAAATATGTTTAATTGTAATTGTACATATATGACCTATATCAGATTGCTTGCTGTCTTGGAGAGGGGGAGGGAAAGGAGAGAGGGAGAAAAACTTAGAACTCAAAATCTTATAAAAATGAATATTACATGTAACTAGAAAAAATGTTTTAAAACTATTAAGATTTTTCAAAAGAGATGTAATTGTTGTTGTTCGGTCATTTCAGTTGTGTCCCCTTCTTCATGACCCCATTTGGGGTTTTCTTGGCAAAGATACTGGAGTGGTTTGCCATTTCCTTCTCCAGCTCACTTTATGGACAAGGAAACTGAGACAAATAGGGTTAAGTAACTTGCCCGGGGTCACACAGCTTAGGAAATCTCTGAGAACAGATTTGAACTCAGGAAGATGCCAGGTACTCTATACATTGCACCACAAAATATAATAGATGAAGTTCATTTGCTTTGATCTTAACTTTAGTATTCTTATTTTTTTTTAATCTATACTATCTCAGGGAGGTGCAGGGAAGGAAGAGAAGGAGGGATAGAATTTGGAACTCAAAACTTTAAATAAAAATATTTATTATTATTATTACAAAAAACATTTAGGGTTAAAAGAATTCACAGAGGCCATTTAGTCAATCCTCCAGAGCATGCCCACTGCACACTCTCAAATTTAATCTACAGTGTGAACATTTTCTCCACCCCTTTCTTAGCCCTGCAGGGGTGCTAAGGAACAGAGCTGGGAAGAGAACCCAGGAACCCTGGGTCCAGAGGCAGTGTTCTTTCCAATGGACCGTGCCCTCGTTCTTTAGGAGACCTTGGCCTTCGTACAACCACTCAGACGTGGGATGACTTTCTGGCTTTACCATTCTGTACCTAAAATTCTATTAATCTCTATGGCTAGTCACCTGTGCTCTTGTTAACTGAATATTAACAAAGAGAGAATTTTCCTAAATAATGGAGTTCAGTTGATTTTGGGGAAGTGCAAAATATCCTTTCCCTTGCAAGTTTCCTGGAACTCAGTAGCATCATCTAGAGTTGGGGTAAAGGCAAGTCCCAAGGTTTCAGCCCCAACAATCTGGGAAAGATTGGTAATTTTTAAAGCGGTTCCTTTACTATGGACCATATACATAAATTATGGGAAAAGAAAACAAATTGACTTAATCAGAGCTAATTTAAGCAATGTTTTTCTCAAAGTGGGTGGTAGTGGTGGTGGTGGTGGTGGTGGTGGAGGGGTTGGACTCACTGGGGTTGTGATACACAAGTGTTCCCAGCTAGTCTCACAGAGGCAGCAGAGAGTTTCAATGATAGACTCTGCTTTTCTTATGAGGAAAAAGAAAAAAAGAACTCTTAGAGCCAGGAGCCAAAGGGAAAACATAGAGGTTTAGGTTTTTTTTTTTTTTTAAGCTTAACTGGAGTACTAGAAAGACAAACTAATGTCCCTTCAATTAACTTGGAAGCAGTCAATTGGGCTCTCAATAGAGAAGAGCAATTTTAAATCCTGGGAAGCCAACAATTGGTAAACAAAGTTGCTGGGAGGTCTTGCCACCAAATTAAAACAGAACAACGTTGTTAAAGTTAGCATTATATTTGGGGTCTGTGGATAAGATTAGGGTTAGAATAAGTTGCTAAGGGAACAGTAAAGGGTTAGTAAAGAATGATACACATTTGTATTTGGGGAATTAGTTTTTTTTCAAAGGTTTTTTTCAAGTAATCTTGAATTATGCTAAGAAAATTATTAAAATGTTCATATCCTTTGACCCAGAGATTTCAGTCCTAGGCATAGACTCCAAGGAAGACAGACAAAAAGGTCCCACACAAAGCAAAATATTCACAGCAGCACTTTTTGTAATATCAGAAAACTGAAAGCCGGTGCCCATCAGTTGGGGAAATTGTGGTAAATGAATGTAATAAAATATTACTCTCTCATAAGAAATCATGAATATGAGGAATTCAGAGATGCATGGGAAGATTTCCATGACCTTATTTAGGAGCAAAGCCACCAGAACCAGGAAAATAATAGCAACAATGACCTAAAAGGCAGCTAGGTGGTACAGTGGATAGAACTCTGGGCCTGGGTTCAAATCCCAAGTCAAACATTTACTAGCCTTGTGACCCTGGGTATGACATTTAACTATCTCAATTTTCTTATTTGTAAAATGGGGGTTAAAAAAAGCACTGATTTCCTAGAGTTGTTGTAAAGATAAAATGAGGTATTTGTGAACCTTAAAGTACTAGATAAATTTTTTAATTTTTTAATGAACCTGAACACTTTGTAATTATAATGACCAAACTTGATCCTAAAGAAAAGATGGGGAAAAAATGTAGATTGTGGACTATACATACTATGTGTTGTCTTCCTCTATTAGAATGTAAGCTCCCGGAGGCAGCTAGGTGGCGCAGTGGATAAAGCACTGGCCCTGCATTCAGGAGAACCTGAGTTCAAAGCCAGCCTCAGACACTTGACACTCACTAGCCGTGTGACCCTGGGCAAGTCACTTAACCCCCATTGCCCCGCCAAAAAAAAAAAAAGAATGTAAGCTCCCTGAAGGCGGAGACTATCTTTTATTCTGCTTGAATTTGTAAAACACTTTCAAGTCTTAAGATCAATATATAAATGGTAGAGATTAATGATAATTATTACTACAATTTATTTATTGCTTGGTTTTATGTCACCAGCAGATTTGATCAGGTATCTTTCTCTGTAGCCAGTATTTGCATATTGTTTCCTCCCTCTCTTATGCCAAACTCAGACCATTTCTCCAGTTCCTTGACTTGTACAGAAACACAGGGAGTAATTAGGAGGGCAAATGCCAGCCTCCTGAGTACTGAGCCTTCAGAAGCACAGTCATGAAGTGGAACAAACAGGCATGTATTAAGCTCTTATTATGTGGTAGTCACTGTGCTAAACCCTTTACAAATATTATCTCGTTTGATCCTCACATTGTTAAGCGACTTGCCCAGGGTCACACAGTAAGTTTCTTAAGACAGATTTGAACTCAGGTCTTCCTGATTTCAGGTCCAGCACTTTATCCTCTGTGTCACCTAATGGCAGTTTTGTGACACTCACCGCTTCCCTGACTGCACCTACAATCATTGTGGGTATTATTACTCCTCCAGAAATAAATATGTTTTAGATATGTTTACAGGCTGATTGTCTACATCAGATGAAATTTTGTTGTTGTTCAGTTTTCTCAGTCATGCCAGATTCTTTGTGACCCCATTTGGGATTTTCTTAGCAAAGATACTGGAGTGGCTTGCCATTTCCTTCTCCAGCTCATCTTGCAAATAAGGAAACTGAGGCAAACAGGATTAAGTGACTTGCCCAGAGTCACACAGATAGTAAGTGTCTGTGGCTAGATTTGAACTCAGGAAGATGAGTCTTCCTGACTCCACGCCTCCCACTCTATCCACTATGCCACCTAACCAAAATATACATAGTGATTTATAGTTTACAAAGCACTTTATATTCATCATTTGAAACCTCACAACAACCCTTTGAGATAAATGCTGTTATTCTCTCCATTTCCATCTTACAGATAAGGACACTGAGGCTCAGAGAGTATAAGTGGTTTGCCAGGGTCACACAGCTACCAACCATCAGAAGCGGGATTTGAACACAGGTCTTCCTGCCTCCAAGTCCAGTATTATATCCACTATACTATGCTGCCTCTCTGTTGACATCTATTAATGCAGCCCCTTTGAAAGATGGACTTGCTAAAATCTAGTTGTTGAGTATTTCCAATCTAAGGGATTTTCTGCCTCCTGGGGTATTTAAAATGTTTGGTTTGGTTTTAGCTATCTTACAAACATCAATTTATCAGTAGCCCCTTAGCTTATTTCAGTCAGGTACAGAGTTTAGAGTAATATGGAAATGGTATGGGGATTCATAACCTAAATCTCCTCTGGCTTCCTACTTTAGTGTTCCCCATCCTTTTCTGTTCTGTTATTGATTAGATTGGAATGGGAAGATTTGAACTATTAAGTTATTGGAGAAATAAATTTTGAGAGTCTGTATCTACTTGTATTGAGATCCATTTGGCCGGGGATTCTAGAAAGAACAAATGAGGGGCCTCTGCAAGTAGCCTGGAGAGAGAGTGGATGAACCCAATGGAGGGGTGCCCTTGAAGACACGGTATTTTCCAGACTGCCCCCAAGGAAAGATGTGCCAAAGACCCGGTGGCTGCATGGGACATCTGAGATCCAGGAAGAATTGCGTTGATTGAATGAATATCGGGCAGGAGTACTGGGTTGCAGGGAGGCTTAATGTCTGTTATTATTCCTATCCATTATTGCAGCCCTTCTGCTTTTGTTTTCTGTAGCTGTGTAATATGTTCTCTTTATTACCTTGATGTTATTTGTTTTTTCCCCTTCAAATTAGTCCCAATTTTTGGTCATTCTTACTGTGGCTTGTATCGTGTTTAGTTCATGGTCTTGTCCCACTTTATACTTGGGACTGTTCCAGGTAGTGTCCACACCCAGTATACTCTATGTTGGTCATCTGCCCACCCAGGGTTCACCTTTGACCAATGGTGGTGGGGTGGATGTTAAGGGCTGTTAAGGGTATCCTCTGAACTTGTCTTTTGGAGTGCCATATTTTTCAGAAGGTGGAGTTAGGTGGCATAGTGGATAGAGCACTGGAACTGAAGTTGGGAGGACCGAGAAAAAAAAACAACAAAAACAACAAATCAAAACTGTTCATTTAAAGTCTCTGAAAGTCTTTTCTCAGATGTCCTCTAGGTGTAGTCGTGGAATGGAAGTCTTTTCAGGGGTTGATGTGTGGATGCTGGTAATCAGCCAGGAAATTTCCTACAAAATTGAGCTTAACACAACTTTAAAATAGCTTTGTCAATAATCAAATCAAACAATGAAAGTTTTCAAAAACATGTCTAAGGGAATTCAGAATCTTAGTTGTTACACATGAAACATATAATAAAACAAAAATTGAACCATTCTTTAAAATTATAATATTACTATAGTCCCCCCCTTATGGAGGGTAATTGAGAAGACAATTGCTGCTATATTAATTATTTAAAATAATTTTTTTATCTTTGTTTCATCACTTTTTGCATCATCTGCCTAATAATCCTCATGCCATTATGAGAAATTAAAAAATCTAATATAATTGGTAACAGGTGTCAAGGCCAAATTCAACACTGTATTTATCATGACACCTGAGATAATTATGGGGGTTACCATAAAAGAACAGAGAAATGATGGGATATGAGCATTCCCACACTTGAGCAATATGTACTGCTCATACAGTATGCCAGGCTTAAAATAGGTGGATGGAATATATGTCCAAGCCACCGAACATATTGGAAGAAACTGAGTCAGACTTAATCAGATGCATGGGATTGAGATGTCCATGGCATCAGGCATATAGGAGGGAGCATAGAAGCCAGGTGTAGAAGTGAGATGGGTGGGATGAATACTTCCAGCCATCTGTACAATATTGTGGGGAAAAAGAGAATAAAATATTAAACCAAGAGAATCCAACCTCAACATTTGTCAAAAGCCGTTCCCTCGGCCATACCTTGACTTCATGCATGTCTCCCCTCATGTGACAGTTCAGTGTCTGCTCTTGCATGTATTCCTCTTGTGATTGGATGGCATCTTGGCCAACTGGCATCTGATAACTCAGAATAAAGGCAATTAATGTCTTAAATGATAAGTTCCCATAATCCAAGTCTCATATGGATTTAAAATTGAGGATAATAAATGATTGCAAAAAATGTGAATACATCTTGACTCAAAATATAATATATAATTATGCAACAATTTCAAATAATACCCTTTTTTTACTTAGTATACAATTACTTTTGTGAAAAATCAGAACATACTTAAATACAAGTTAAAGCACAACAGAATCTCAAAGAACTTTTTTTTTTTAAATAGAAAACTTTTACAAATGTTCCCCTCTTTTTTTTTTTTTTTTGGGAATATGCTTATCAAAAATAATACTTCTAGAATCAATTTACACTTGCCATGGCAACCAATTTGCCAGGGAAATGCTTTAAAGAGTTTGATCAAATAATCAGTTGAGAAAAAATAACAAAAACAAACAACTCAGAATATGGGAGCATAATACTCCTAGAATTAACATTGTATAATAAAATCAAAACCATCTTGCAATGTTTCAAAATTAGATAAACAAATGAATAGAAGAAAATACACATGGAACAATAAAAGACAGTGAAATTCAAACTAAGGAAATCTAAATTAACATGAACTTAAAGAGTATTATAAAATATAAACTTGATCACATGACTAAAAAGCTTTTACAAATATTCTCCTTGTTTTAAAAACTAAATATAAAACACAATCTCAAAAGCATGAAAATCTCTATGAAAATAAACCCATACCATTAATTTCAAAATGTATATGTAATAGCATAGAAATCCTATGTAACCTCTGAACTGATATTAATACTCTGAGTGAATTCAGAACACCTTTGATTCCAATATCTAAAATCCCCAATACTCATATCAATACCTTGCTGCTTACTTCTACATTTCTGTAAAATATATACCCTTCCATGGCAAAAGAGGCAGAGTCTTGAACTATGTTGATTGTCATTCTTATTCAGCTTAAGTTTTTCTTCTTTAACCCCTCTATATTGTCTGTCAGTCTTTCCACCATACAAATGCTTTATAAGATTACTAATTAAAGACAAAAGCAGGTTAGCAAAATTATGAACAAATCGAGCATATCTGGAATTTAAAGGGTTTTCTAAGGTTGTCTCAGAAGCACAGCCAGGCTGGGGAAGGGCTGAGCCTAAAGCTGCAAATGTAGTTAGAGAAAGTTGAGCATGCGCATCAGATCTCTGGACTTCCCGGGCTGGGGAAGCAATGGGCTTGGCCATGGGAGGAGTAGAGGGTGGGGTCTGGGGAGGAGGGGAGGGACCAGTGCAATTTGAATCAGACTTGATTTTGAACTCAGGCCTGGATTCCTCTTCCCCCACTTTGCCTCCAGGTGCTAGGGGATTAAAAACTTCTAGAGGGTGGGTCATTGCCTCCAGGCATGCAAAATTAGAGCAACAATTAGTGTTAGAACTGGGAAAAGCTGCAGGAATCTCTTCAGGTTTCTCTGAAAAAGCATGGTTGGGAGAGGGAGAGATATTTCCTTGTGTGAGTAAGTTGCTGGCTCTTTTAACAAAAATAAAAAGAAAAATAGAAAATCCACAAAAACAAAGCATTAACATGATCTTATCTCCCATTTGTCTGGTTAAACAGACCAAAATCAAAAATAGGGTAATTAGGGAGTTTAAAAGGTCCATTCGAAAAAATTTAAAGGGAAAACACAGCCAGTACGCCAGTACTTAGCAGTTAAAGGGAGAGGGAGGGGAAATTTCTTACCCAACCAGAAGATCAGAAGAAGACTGAGGTTTAGCTTTCCTCTTCTTGGTCAGCCATCTGTTAAGGGCTAAAATTCTAGCTAAACTGTCTAAAATATCTAATGAGTGGTCGCCAATAAATTATAAGCTTTAGCAAGAGTTAGACTTTTAAGCGTTTATTAAGGAGAATAAGAATTTGGTAAAGAGAGAGAGAAAGGCCTAGATTCCTATCTATTAAAGGGAGAGCACATTTCTAGCTCCCTTCTCCGCCAGCGTCCTCAGGAAAAAAAGACCGAGACTGAGAGCCAGTCTCTTCCTTCCTCCTCCCACTAGTCCGCGTCACTTCCTGACTCCTGAAGAAAAGACTCCTGGTCTTGCCCTCAAAGACCTTCCCTTCATGGGCAGAACTCTTCTACAGTAAGTATCCAGCAGGTGGCGTTATTCCAATCGTTACACCTGAATTCAAAACTCACCTCAAACACTAGCTGTGTGACTCAAGGCAAGTCATTTAACCCCAATTGCCTTAAACATCCGGGGCCATCTCCAATCGTCCTGATGTATATCTTGCCACTGGACCCAGCTGGTTCTGGAGAAGAAAGTGAGGTTGGTGACCTTGCACAGCCCTCCCTCACTTAAATACAATTCACTACAAGTCATGACGTCTATATCACCCTGATGTCATGGTCCTCTCCAAGAATGAAGTACAAACAACAATTTTCAGAAACACTGGACCTATAGAATGCAGGAGGCCCTGAATGTGTCAGAGACGAAGATTCCCCTGAGCTGACATAAATTTTGGACTCCCAGAGTGTCCTTGGGAAATAAGACAGGCACCAGCCAGTCTGTGCCAGGCTGGGATAATGCTTGTGCAGCTGGGGTCCTTTGCAAATAAGTGGACCCTCCTGTCTTCATAGTTTAGCAGTTCCCAAGGGAAAAGAATGCAGCATTGCCACTGCCCTCCTCCTCCCCGTGGGGAGTAGTTTTGGTGTCCTACCCTTTGATGTACTGTTCCCCCTCCCATATTATGCCCCTTCCTGATATCTCTTCCTCCCTTTGTCCTTCTATTATAAAAGTATAAACTACTGTAAAAACTTTGAGCACATTGGGTTGCCATGCATGTTCATTTCTCCTGTAATAAGCCTGGTTTTCACATAAGTCTCACGATGTTGTGATTGCCTGTTGACATTCCCATCCATTTTCTGATTTCTCCAGAAGAAATTCTTTGAGAAAGCAGTAAGATGGAAAACAAAGTTCTTTTGTGTTTGTAGCCACCATTAGCTGTACTGGGTTCCCAACCTGGCTCTGCTATTTATTAATGGAGTGAAACTGGACAAATCACTTCCATGTGATGCAATGAAAAGAATACTAGATTTTCTGTTATTTTGCAGGTCCTGAGTCTACCACTTTCTACTTGCCTCCTTCTCAGCTTAAAAAAAAGAAAGAAGAGATAGGCCTAAACGAGTTCTATGGCTCCTTCTGGCTTTAAATCTATGATGCCAGAATGAACTAGCTTATCTCTACTCTCCTTCCCAGCTCAGTCTTGGTTCTTTTGCTGTAGTCTTGGCTCTGCTAGAGTTGGCCTCTATCACCTATTAGGTCCCTTCTAGTTCCATGTTCCAACAGCCCATCAAGTTTCCATAAACAATAGCCTTTAGTAATTTTCCTGGGCCATCATCAAAAATAACCACCATAAAATAGATTTAATCAAAAGAGAAAAATAGAGAAACTACATTATGTGTCAGCAATAGTATTCAATATTGTTTTAGACCATTGAAAATAACTAGACAGTATAAAACACCTGAGTGTATACCTGCCAAAACAGACACAGGAACTATTTGAACATAAACTTTTTATACAAATAAACTAGATCCAAATAATTGAAGTAATATTTATTGTTCATGGGTTGGTAAGGCCAATATAATTTTTTAAATGACAATTTTACCTAACTAATCTATAGACTCAGTGTCATCCCAATTAAATTACCAAAAAAAGCATTTTACTGAGTTAGAAAAAACAATAACAAAATTCACTTGGAAGAACAAAAGGTCAAGAATCTCAAAAGAACCAGGAAAAAAGATGTAAATGAAATAGCTTCAGCAGTATCAGACCTAAAACTATATTATAAGGTGAGAGTATTGTTGAAGTGCAAAATGGACAATTTCAATTATTTAATTAATTAATTAGGTTTTTTTATCCATTCATTCCTTTATTTGTTTTTTGTTTATTTATTTGTTTGTTGGTGAGGCAATCAGGGTTAAGTGGTCACACAGCTAGTAAGTGTCAAGTAAGTGTCTGAGGCTGGATTTGAACCCAAGTCATCCTGACTCCAAGTCAGGTGCTCTATCCACTGAGCCACCTAGCTGCCCCAATTTTGATTATTTTAAATGAAAATTTTCTTGTATAAATAAAATCTATGTAGCTGATGTAATGATTGGAATGATGCCACCTGCTGGAGACTTACTGTAGGAAAGCTCCGCCATGAGGAGAAGGCGCCTGAGGGCAAGACGTGGCTTTTCTTTGGTGTCAGGAAGTGATGTTTGCTTGTGGGAGGAAGAAGGGGCGAGGCTAGCGTTCTCACTCTCTTTCTCCAGGACTCTCATGGAGAGTGGAGCAGAACTATAGCTCCCCAACATAGATAGATGAATCTAGGCCTTTCTCTCTCTCTTCACCAAATTCTTATTCTCCTTAATAAATGCTTTAAAAGTCTATACTCTTGCTAAAGCTTATAATTTATTGGTGACCACTCATTAGATATTTTAGACAGACTAGCTAGAATTTTAGCCCCTTACACTGAGAACAGAAGGAATGCAGAAAATTGGGGGGAAATTTTCATTGACAATCTCTCAGATGGGATGTGATTGGATTGGAATATTGCTGTACAGTAGATAATGACCTGGTTGACTTGGAAAAGCATGGAAAGACTTGTACTTGTGAAGGAAGATGCTATCTGCCTTCAGAGAAACAGATGATGAGTGGAAATAAGCATAGTACTGCATTACACACACACACATATATATATATATATATATATATATATATATATATATATATATATATATATATATATATATCCATGCTTAATTGCCTCCTTCTTTAGGGCAGAGGGAGGGGGAAAATAATAAAGTAAAAAGTACACAACAGAGAACAAAAGAAAACCAACAAGGAAGCAAAGAAAAACTGGGCAGATTTGAGAACAATCTTGAAATGGAAATTTATTGTTTTATATTGAATCCTCTCCTAGGTTCTGCTGCATACGTGACAATGTTGCTTGTTTTTTTTCTTCTTTCATTCTGTATTTAAGTCCAAAATAAAATTTTAAATGTACAAAAAATTTTTTAAAAAGCAACAACCAAGAAACCACCAAAAAAGAGCTCCTTCTTGCCCTTGGTCCTCTTCCCCTTGCACATATAAGAATGGGGCACACACTCACTTCCTGAGTCCCATGCTCACTCTCTATTCTCCTGACTTGTCAGCTATACCTAGGCCTATACTTTAGGGTCAGTCACATAACCATTTTCCTGAGTACCCAATAGGTAAAGAACATTGTTCTAAGGGATAGGAGGTAAGGTCAGGAGCGATACAAAGGCGCTGGAGATATGCATCCCTGAGGATTAAATGTCACCCTGGCCCTAAAAAGCAAGAATTTCTTTTTTTTTTTCTTTTTTTCTTAGTGAGACAATTGGGGTTAAGTGACTTGCCCAGGGTCACACAGCTAGTAAGTGATAAGTGTCTGAGGCCGGATTTGAACTCAGGTCCTCCTGACTCCAGGGCTGGTGCTCTATCCATTGCGCCACCTAGCTGCCCCAAAAGCCAGAATTTCTAATACTAGGAAAGGCTGCAGCCAGGCTTGCTGGAAAAGCATACTGGATTTAGTTGGAAAAGTTTCTACTCCACTATCAGAAGACACTTGTAGAGTGTTTCCACAAATGTAGGTAGATAAATAGCAACAGCACAGTCTATTTTTTTTTTCTGAAATGAAAAGTCAGCTATGATCTCTGACTAAAGCAATTGGCTTCACAAGATGAAAAATGCTCTAATAAAAATCCCTTTTGACTGGGTTGTAAGAGTGAGACCACTTGGAAGACTGAGATTTAGCCACTGATGCAAATTTGGAGTAATACTGTTGGGTGGTGATCAGGGTTTATGAGGTAACAATATATCTAATTGACTACTGGTACCATATACCTCTCTTGGAAGTTTCAAAAATGAGAAGGGCATTATTAGGAATAATGACCAGAAAAGCTTTACAGAAAGCTCAATAAGGAGAGAAATGAATAGAAATGGAGACGGAATCCTTACCTGAGATCACAACTTCACTGCCCCGGGTCAAAAGCTGATTCTCTATGGTAGAATTGGACAAGTTGTACCATTGGACAACCGAGGTTATTGAGTAGACAGCATCAAAGGCTTTCAAATGTGGGTGGGGAGGGAGATGCTGAGGATGAGATAATGCAGTCTCAAAAGTCAGTGAGTGATGATTCAGTAATATTTGTGTTGGGATCTTAATTTTTCACATGTGGTGGGAATATTTGTCAGGCAACAACTGCGCTTGGTAGTTCTACAGAATAAAAACACAAGATTCTTCTTCCAGAAATTGAGAAACTAAGGAAGGGTCACATCTGTGCTGAGGCATTTGGGTGTATTACTCTGGGGAGGCTGGGACACAGCAGAAAGTCTCTTGTCCTCTCCTTACACTGTGACTGACCAGGTGCTGGGAGAGGGGAGGAGTAATTGGTCAGTAACCTCAGGATAGCACACCTTCTTGTTCCTTTATTTCAAGGATGACAAGAAAGATACATTTGGACTCCTCAGCCTTCTGCTCCTGACCTTTTAAAAAAAATACAGAGGGCAGCTAGGTGGTGGAGTGGATAAAGCACCAACCCTGCATTCAGGAGGTCCTGAGTTCAAATCCAGTCTCAGACACATTGCACTTACTATCTGTGTGACCTTGGGCAAGTCACTTAACCCTCATTGCCCTGCAAAAAAAAAAATACAATTTTAATTAATGTACTGGCTTAATTAGGAGAGTTCCTTAATCAAATTTAGAGGTTACAGGGAAGTGAATCTTTGTAATTTTGTTTTACATCTTCCTGGGACGGAGTCTGGGTTGGGAGAGGGAAGGAAGTATGGACATCTTTGTTGGTACTTGTTGCTTGAGTTCTTGGGGGTGGGGGTCGGAAGGGGGGGAGGAAGAGAAGTTGGAAAAAAAAGGAAAAGTGGTTGAGGAAGAAGTGATTAGCTCGATGATTGGAGAAAACTATCTATGTAATCTTGCAAAAGTCATTGAATTTCTCTGGGCCTTATTTTTCTCACCTGTAAAATGAAAGGGTTAACCTAGATGATCTCTAAGTTGCTCCCAGCTCTAAATCTGCTATTCGTTGATTGGTTTGGGCTGTTGTCGTTTGGAGCTGCCCCTTCGTGTTGAGCCTTAAATGTAAAGTCAGCCTTATCTCCCTTTTTGGAGGTCAGACCCGAAAGTAAAAGAGGTGAGAGAGGACCTCAGTCCTGGGGCAAAACAGAATCCCCCTTCTCCCCTGAAAAAGACCTGACTTTGTAACTAACCCCCTCTTTTTATAGAACCAGGACAACAGGTCAGCTCTAATCCATTAAGGCACAAGTTAATTAATAGACATCATCATAGAGCTGGAAGGGAATTTAGAAGTCCCAGAGTTCAACCTCCTAATATTATAGATAAGGAAACCAAGGTTCATTGATGTTAAGAGACTTGCCCAGGGTCTTGTAGCTGATAGGTGTCTGAAGCAGGATTCTAATCTAGGTCTTTCCTGACTCCAACTCTGGCTCTATATAACATTGTTTTTTAAAGTTTAGAACAGGGGCAGCTAGGCGGCTCAGTGGGTAGAGCACTGACCCTGAACTCAGGAGGACCTAAGTTCAAATCTGGTCTCAGATACTTACTAGCTGTGTAACTGTGGGCCAAACACCATTGCCTCCAAAGCTAAAGCACAGGGCACCCAGTATTCCTGATGGGTCTCTGGTTTGTTTTCTTTGACCCCCCCAGGAACAGGTGTAATTACAAAGAGTCAAATTTAGCTTCACTCTCTAGTCAGAGCTATCTAAAAATGAAATGGCTGGCCTCATATTGTGGGTACCTCCTCATTAGATGCCTTTAAGCAGAGGCTAGATGATCATTTGTTGTGGGGGTTCTGGTGCAATTTTTTTTAAGTATGAGCTGGACTTGATAGCCATTTTAATCCTGAAATTCTGTGATTCCTGGGATATCCTATATTCCCTGGGGTACACACAGACCAGTATCTAATCTTATGTTAAGAACCCGCAGGTGGGGATGGCCAGCTAGGTGGTGCAGTAGATAAAGCACTGGTCTTGGATTCAGGAGGACCCCAGTTCAAACCTGACCTCAGATACTTGACTCACTTAGTAGCTGTGTGACCCTGGGTAAGTCACTTAACCCTCATTGCCCTGCAAAAACCAAAAATGAAACAACCCCCCACCCCACCAAAAAAAAAAAAAAAGAACTCGCAGGGAGACACAGCTCAGAGAGTGCAACAGCAAACTGGTGCTGGTTCAGCTGGGCCAGCGCTTCCTCTCCTTACTAAGGGGACCCTACCTCTAGACTCATATGCAGATTGGGTTCAGTCTTGGGGGAACTTCTCCACTCAAGAGAGGGGTCAAGCTCTTTTCTCATGCTCTGGCTCTTTTCACTCACCCTGGAGCCCCAGGGATAGTTGCCTAATGTTTAGGTTTCACTTATATATAAAGTCTATAGGATGGATAGCTATTTATTTCTTCCACTAAAATGAAATGCATAAAATACAAAAGGTTCATAAGCAGGCATTGACCAAGACTTAAAAAATAACACAATAGTATTTAACTAATATTATGCTCTTCCAGGAGTTGTTGTTTTTTGGGTGGGGCAATGAGGGTTAAGTGACTTGCCCAGAGTCACCCAGCTAAGTAAGTGTCAAGTATCTGAGGCCAGATTTGAACTCAGGTACTCTTGAATCCAGGGCCTGTGCTTTATCCACTGTGCCACCTAGCTGCCCCTATTCTAGGGGTTTGATACTTTAAACATTAAAATATGGAGCATTTCAAAGGACTACTGAGTAACTTTTCACCTTCAATTCAGCTAGAACTGGAGTCAGGAAGACTCATCTTCCTAAATTCAAATCTGGCCTCAGACATTTACTAGCTATGTGACCCTGGACAAGTCACTTAATCCTTTTGCCTCAGTTTCCTCATCTGTAAAATGAGCTGGAGAAGGAAATGGTAAACCACTCCAGTATCTCTTCCAAGAAAACCCCAAATGGGGTCACAAAGAGTTGGACTTGACTGACAAAATATCTACACAACAATTTACTAACAAGGGATCACCTCTCTCTACTCTGTTTTAGTTTCCGCTGGAAGAGATAGTATTAATTGACTGAGGAAATTCAAGTGACTTAACAAAAATAGTGTTAATACTGGCCTGGGATTTAGAAGACTTTTCTAGTTTGGGCTCTGACCCAAATTCTTATGATAAGCATGAAGATAGAAGAATTCCCTAGAACAGAGCACTAGAGATGAACATTAGAGGCTCTATCCATATCTAGTACAGGAATAGCAAGTACTTAAACCATCTTTGCATTTCTTTTAGTGCTAATTACTGGTGAGACCAGGTCAATCTTTGTGCTAGTTATAGTGTGAAAAGAGGAGGGAGTGTGAAGAGAGAGGGGGGAATGTGAACAGAAGGTCAGGCTCCTAAAAGATGACAGTATCTGTGGTGGTTTAAGTTTTTTCTATCTAGTCTCCCCTGTAATTTTGTGTGGTCCTGGCTGCTGTACCCTCCGGGAGGGCTCTCAATCAGGAGTTTTAAGTGATGAGTCTTTTAGAAGATACTAGACCTTTGAGCTACTACTCTCTCATATGGAGTGGTTTGTGGCTGAGTTAATTTCACTCAGAGATCTAAGAAAGAGTTACTCTGACTCAGTTCTAAGACAGGTGTTGCTTACTTTGAATGTGATTTGAGCTGATAGAGGGCAGTTTACTTCAGTGGTTTATAAATGAAAAATATAGAACAAACGTAATTTACCTGATCATAGAAGAAGAGAATTTGATTACCAATCTTAAACTAAGGTGGGGTTGTTTACAGAGAAGACCCAGAGTATGAACCTGGAAAGATAAGAGAAGTGAAAAGATAGATTTGAGAACTTCCATCAGCTAAGTTTGAAGCTGGAAGTGACAGATACTATAGTTGCTGTTGAGAAATAAGTCGAGCAGAACTAAAGGACATCTCGGAGGCAGAAAATAAGAGAAGTAACCTGTGTGTTCTTTTCATATGATTGGAGACTTGTCTGTGTGGAAATACAGAATATTCCAGAAGTGACTCAGCAATTTAACTAGTTTGACTGATATACCCTGTCCAATGATATTTTGGTCAAATATAGCATGAATCAACATAGAATCTATCATCTATCTATCTATCTATCTATCTATCTATCCATCTATCCATCTATCCATCTATCTATCTACATATATATATACTATACATAGAAGCTGTATATGTGTGTGTGTGTGTGTGTGTGTGTGTGTGTGTGTGTGTGTGTGTATATATATATACAATGGCATTTACAATTCCAGAGTTGTGAACTACCTTCAGCACATGGAGTTTCTTTATTCATGAACATCCTTGTCATGTCTCTGTAATGTCTCACTCTCTCTCCCCCACCTCCCCAATGACTAAGTATAGTGGGAGACTGAGCTCCAAGTTTATATGGATTATGATACATTTTATCATTTCTGCATTTGCTTTACTCTATAGCTTTGATCTTATTTTTATTTCTTTTCTTATTGTTAAGTAAATGGTTATATGTAGTATCTAAAATGTCATTTGGAGTAGTTGGTTTTGTGTAAATGGAAACATATAGGTAGAGCTCAAAAGTTGAAATGTAGTAGGGGGAGTATCTCTCCTCCCCCACCCCACCTTAAACCCTAGGATGCTGAGAGAGTGCCTCCACTGATATATATCCATTCACACAAAACCAACTACTCAGATGTGGTAATCCTTCTCTGGGAAGTATGTTGGAGTTGATAAGACATCCCAGAGTATGAGTGGGTAGCTTAGCTCCCATGCAAGGGGTAACATTATGTTGGCTCACATTAGGCATATAGCACACTCATTACATTTTGTTTCCCTAGGAGTCTTGAGTGATCCCCATCAGATCTTATTCTCACTGGGATGCAGGACTCAGAGGGCATACAAGAAGGGAACACATCAGTGCTGATATATGCTGTAGGTTTAGCCTAAGGGTAATACATCTTATCCATCACAAGTGTGATAATTCAAATCCCACACCATCTCCATTAATGAGAAACATTGCCCAGCAGCTGGCCATCTTTGTGACAGGCCCTGGTTTTACATGTGTGACTATGGACAAATCATCTAATCAGCTGTTTAATCCTATTAAGATGGGGTTGGGAACACCTGCACTACCCACCTCATAAAGTTGGTGCGAGCTTCAAAAAAGATCATAGGGTTATCAATTTAGTGCTGGGAGGGACTTTAGACATCCTGTAATCCAATCTCCTCATTTATAGATGAGGAAACTAAAGCCCAGAGAGGTTGAGTGACTTGTATAAAGTAAATCAGTTAGTAAAGCAGCAGAGCTGGGATTTGAATCCAGGTCCTCTGACTTTAAATCCAGCTCTCTTCTCACAGCATTAGAAAATAAACTACATGAAAGTGACCTAACTGCAAAGAGCTGTTGTTGTTATTCCAACCACAACTGTGCAGCTGGCAAGCCAAGCTGGCCGGGCTATCGATCACTGAGCATTCCTGAAAGCTCTCTTCCAGCTTCCTTTGCCTGGGAAGAGTTTACCCAGCAACTCACTCCCTTCTAGGCTGTGGCTTTCCTTTCAAACCTCATGCTTTTACCACCAGGGGTGTTTTCCTGGGGTTGGGAGGTCTCTTTCTTTTTGGGGAGCACTCAGATCAATCTAATAAACTAGTCTCTGTTGAATGTCTAACTCTGAAAGCCCAGGTTCAACCCTGCTCCTAATGCTTGAACCAATATTTTATCTCTAAAACAGAGAATGCTGTCTCCTCTAATACACTTGAGCCTTAAGTAAAAATAGAGTATTTTGTATTTATGCTGCTCAGCAGTTTTATCACATAAATGGCTTAGAAGTAAATATGCATATTTAGAAAAAGACTAATGCTTGTCAAGCTCAGGGGGAAGCAAGGAGTCAACCAATTAACTAAATATTTATAAATGTGCCTACAACATGCTAAAAATTGTGGATGTAAAGGGCAAAAAAAAGCATTTATTAAGTGCCTACTGTGTGACAGAAACTGTGTTAAGCACTTTATATACATTTCATTTCATCCTGAAAATTCTAGGAGGTAGGTACTCCTATCATTCCCATCTTCCAGTTAAGAAGAACTAGAAAATATCTGAGGTCTTCCTGACTTTAGATTCAGTGCGACTTTAGACATCATTCTAGTTAGAGTAACTACTAGCATTTATATAACATTTTAAGGCTGGCAAAGCATTTTTCATATATACTCATATATTTCATATATTATCTCATTTGATCCCCACACAAACCCTGTAAAGTACATACTATTATTGTCCCCATTTTATAGGAGGCTGGCATTCTGACTTGCCCACGATCACACAGCTAGTAGATGTCTGAGGCAGGATTTGTTTTTGGTTTTTGGTTTTGGTTTGTTTTGGATTTTTGTGGGGCAATGGGGGTTAAGTGACTTTCCCAGGGTCACACAGCTAGTAAGTGTCAAGTGTCTGAGGCCGGATTCGAATTCAGGTCCTCCTGAATCCAGGGCCGGTGCTTTATCTACTGTGCCACCTAGCTGCCCCACCTGAGGCAGGATTTGAATGTTAGGTCTTCCTGATTCCAAGCCCCATGCTCTATCCACTACACCATCTATGGGGTGATTAATTAATAATAACTGAGGAAACAATCCAAGCAAGACAGGATAATAAATGGATCAGTGGGCTCCCCAGTTACTTCAAAGACCCTGAATACATAGTGACAGATTTTTTTATGTATTAAAAACAATCAAATAAACCAATTAATCATAAGAGAACAGTTAACCAGGTTCCAAACAAGATTTTTTTTTAATTAAGTAATCTGATTTCTAATTGGAGAAAAGATTAGTGACTTTCCAAGTTGGGAGGGGGAAAGAATGAGTTTCCGTAGAATTAGGAGAGGGGATGAGTAAGTTTCAGGGTCCTTCCATTCTCAGAATTGAGAGATGCTGATTAATTGCATCCACCTGCATTTATGAAACAATAGATGGCTTATACTATCTAGTTTTCCATGGATGATTTAAATAAAAACAATAAGATGAAGGAGAATATAGAATCTGAGTGATTCTCTTGATTTCCACACCAAACTGACTCCATTGGGGGGGGGGGCGGGGCAGTGGGGGTTAAGTGACTTGCCCAGGGTCACACAGCTAATAAGTGTCAAGTGTCTGAGGCCGGATTTGAACTCAGGTACTCCTGAATCCAGGGCCGGTGCTTTATCCACTGCGCCACCCACCTGCCCCTTTTAAAATTATTTTTTTTTTTTTTCTGACTCCATTTTGTAACTGGCCTTCACTCTATTTCAGCACCAGCCAGCCTAATATAGTTAGATCTATGTTTTAGGAAAAATCACTTTGCTGGTTATGTGAGGAATGTATCGAAATGGGAGGAGGCTGAAACCAGGAAAACAAATTAGGAGGTTATTGCAATAGTCCTAGAAAGAGATGATGAGGGCCTGAACTAGGCTGGGGGCTTTGTAAGTAGAGAGAAGAGGATGTATCTGAGAAAGGTTATAGAGACAGAAATAACACAATATGGCAAGTTATTGGAAATGTTGAGTGAAGGAGTCAAGAATGACAAGAAGGTTGTAAACCTGGGTGATTGGAAGGATGGTGGTGCCCTTGACAGGAAGCAGGAAGTTCATGGGTGGGGGGGTATATATGGGTAACCCACAATACATTCAGAAGACGGAAGAGTATGAGTGGCACCATCTCTTCTCCCTACCTGAGCAGCATTAATAGTGTAGACTTCATCCAGGATATGGGTGGGGTTTGGATCATCCTCTCAGTCCCATTAGGAAATTCCACAGTCCCTAACTGTGACTTAACCTCTGACATTTTCTCTCCATTACTATCTCTTGGGCTTGTTTGCTTGTAATGGCTTCCTACTGCTTCAGTTTACACTGGCTTCTTCCTTCTCCTACCCACAGGCTCATTTCAAACCCAGAGGCAGAGGCAGGACTCCCAAGACTTGGGGAATCCTGGACAAAAAGCCCCACCCCAACTAACAGGGCAGTTACCAAATCTAAAATCTCTCAAGTCACTCTCCTTGTAGATGCAAATACTGGTCATCATTATTATTGGCTCTGTGATACATTGCTTTCCTTACATTCCAAAGTTAAGAATAGAAATTAGTATCTAGAAAGAGGACCAAGAAACCTATACAGCATACAGAATATAAAATTCAGGCTCTGTTTTGCTCCTGCCCATAATCCTCTAGCTAAGTTCACAGTATTCTTCAGAAAACATTTTTTCCCCAGGACCTGAAAGCTTCAGTCACTTCGGAACTCAGTGTTGCTCAGCATCCATTGGCACAATGAGACAGCATCTTTCCAACTGACCACATGCCAGTGAGTCATCCAGCCCTGCTGAGGAAAGCCGAAGTGATGGAAAAAGCCCAGTACCCCTAAAGTGTATCTTTGTTTCCTCCAGTCGCTCTCTAACAGAGCTGTTCCTCAGACTTCCTTCCATGTGCAGGCACCAACAAGACACAGAACCACATGGCCCAAAGGGGCCTTTCAGAACTTCTGATCCAGCCCCCTAATCCTACAGGTATAGAAACTGAGGCAAAGAGTTATTGTCCAAGGCTACATGGCTAGTTAATGGCTGCAGAGCCAAGAGAGTTCTTTGCACAATATCACGCTGCCTCATTGGTTGTCATTTGCTAAAGATGTTCTGCCTTTAGCATCTGCCAGCTGTGGGCTAGAAAGATAATAGCGGTGGTGCTGGTGCTGCTGCTGGTGGTGATGATGAGGATGCTGAGTATTATAAGTTAACATTTATATAGTGCCAGACACTATACTAAGCACTTTTACAAATATGGATGTCATTATCAAATTTATCATTGCCTAATATTTACTGAACAATTAATCATCTGCCAAGACACTAGGGCCTACCCACCAGCATTAGGAACAATGTCCCTCCAGACCTCTAAAGACCACTCCATCCCCAAATCCTGATGTGGGAGGGTGGGGAAAGGGAGGGCATTAGGACCAATGAGCTTAGAGACTTGCCATGAGACAGGAAGTCCTAATTAGTGTTTACCCACTATCTATTCAGCTCCAGACCATATTTCTCATCTCATAGTCACCCACCAGGACACACAGTTATACAAACAATCCTACCACAGCTGCTAGAAAGAAAACTGTAGCTCCATATGTAATCCTTGTGACTCTTTGGATCAAAATTCCTCTCTGTGGTTATCACTCCTCTGTTAGAACATAACATCCTTAAGGGCTGGGATGATCTCACTTTGTGTCTTCATCTCTAAGTGCCCAGCATAATACCTTGAACACCCATTAAGTAATAAAGAAGCACTCGTTGATCAATTGATTAATTTACTAGAATAAGTGACAAATATTATAATCAGCTAAGAAAAGCTCTTTGCTCATTTTCCTAAATTTTGGAATATTTTCAGAGCCAAACTTAAAAAAAAAAACAACCTTAATAATATATTACATTTCAGGATGGGAAGGGACAGATTGGCAGAGGTAGAGCCTCTTGGTGTGCCTAATTTCCTTGTGGTAATTTCATAAGGACCTAAGTAAAAACAAAAACCTGAAGAAACATCACTGTATGAGGTCCCAGGGAGGGGTAAGATTATCTATCCTGCCCTTTGGGATGTAAAGCCTCTTACAAAATAACAAGGTGAATTGAAAATTTTATCTTCGTCACTTTTGAGTTAGATGGAGCAATCTTGTTAATTATTAGGGAAATGGCCAATCCTTGAAAAGGCCTGCGGGGATCCAACGCCACTTGGCTGCCAAATTCTTCATTTCCATTTGGCAGGTAGTTCTGGAAGCTAGCTATGAGGGTGAGCCAACCTGCTTTTAGGGACCACAGCGATTTCCTTGAAAGTGAGTCTACTTTCTTTCCAAGGCCTATTGTATTCAACTACTGGAAGGTAGATCTGCCAGTCACACTTAAATAGAATCAACCTTACTGACTGGTTGGAGCTAAAAGCTTCTAGTAGGCACCAGTACCCAGGAATAAAAGTTCTATAAGGAACACAAGTGTTTAATAACAGTTCTCTCCCTAGTATTTTAAACCAGTTCTGAGAAAGTGCCGAGGTCAGATAAAACATTGTGGTGGGGGACAGCTACATAACGTGTGATTTGGATGATTGATCAAAAGATGTTACCATAGGGTTTCGTGCTCTCACAATACCACTGCTTCGTGCTCTCACAATACCACTGCAAAGCCTGCTGCTTTGATGGATATTTACTCTGAGGCTACCAGTGACTGGGAATTAGAAATTCACTTGAAGTTTAATTTATGGAAATCTGGCTTTTCAGTTAAGGTTGATTTTTTTCAGTGAGGCTGATTTCCTGAACCCTGGTAGAAAGGGGAATAAGTATTTGTTAAGTGCCTACTATCTGCCACACACTATGCTAAATGATTTTACAAATATTATTTCATTTTATCCTCATAACAACCCTGGGAGGTAGACAATAAGATCTCCATTTTATAGTTGAGGAAACTGAAGCAGATAGAGGTTAAATGACTTGCCCAGGGTCACACAGCTAATAAGTATCTGAAGCTGGATTTGAACTGAGGTCTTCTTAACTCCAGGTCCAGCACTCTATCTACTAAGCCACCTAACCGCCTTAATAAAAATTACTGACCTGTAGAAAGACTTCTGGGTTTGGAGCCAAATTCGATTCAAATCCTGTCTCTTCTACTTATCACCTTTGTGACCTTTCATTGGTCAACTTTATCCTTCTTGGCTAACTAAAGCCCTTATCTGAAAAATGAGAGGGTTGGACAAGATGGTTTCTCACATCCCCTATAGCACAAAATCTATGACTCTATGATCTTCTGCTTTTTCTAAACAGCATCTCATTTTTTGTCCTTGAGGTACTGTGATACTCTGGTATCAACTTGCACTTTCACTTGAAATTCTACTTTTTGCCACTATCTGCTCTGCTTTAGCAACCTGTATCCCTGGTAACCAACCCCCTAACTCTGCTCAGCCAATCCCATCCTTCTGGGCCCTCTCCAGACAGAAACCTTCCACCTGCTGCCTTTGCAAGCTCCCTATCTGGAGAGCCCTTAGCCCCAGCCTACCCGAGACAGGTCTCATCTGCAGCTCTGCCCCGAGGTGTGGCCAGAAGCAGACACTACAGAGGTTATAATTCATTCATGACATTATTTCAAAGCACTGTCAGCTGGAGCAATATTATAGGGGGGTTGGGATAGATTGTATTATGCAAGCACATTTGGATAGCATGTCAATGTTGCAATGTGCCTGCCATCCACTGTTTCACTTGATCTTTACCGTGATACTTTTAGGACTGTAGATAATACTGTCCACATTTTATATGAGAATAGTTATGGGGAATAACATGCCACAGTTGAAAGAATGCAGGATTTGGAGTTACAGAGCCATGGTTTGAATCCTAGCTCTTCTGCTTACTCTTCATGTGACCCTGGGTAAATTATGTGACTTTGCTGGACCTCAGGGTTATTTGTAAAATGAAATGGTTGAACTAGATAACCTCAAGGTCCCTTCTAGCTTCAAGTCTATAACACTACATTATGGTACCATTAACATAGCTTTTTTTTTTAACTTTGATATATTTAAATTTATTTTGTGAAATATTTCCCAATTACATATTTAAACTTTTAAACATTTATTTCTTAAAAATTTGAGTTCCGGGGCAGCTAGGCAGCTCTGTGGATAGAGCACCGGCCCTGGATTCAGGAGGACCTGAGTTCAAATCCGGCCTCAGACCCTTGACACTTACTATCTGTGTGACCCTGGGTAAGTCACTTAACCCCAATTGCCTCACAAAAAGAAAAATTGAGTTCCAAATTCTCTCCCTCCCCTACCCCTTGAGAAGGCAAACACTATGATATTATATATATGTGAAGTCATGCAAAAACCTATTTCCATATTAGTAGCCATGTAAGCATGGCTTTCTGATTCCATACCTACTACACAAAGGGCTCTGAGATAAGCAAAGTAAATGACAGTTTATTCAGAATGGTTGAGAATAGAATGATCCGTTCAGTATTCTGGTTAACTGAAAGCTAGCAGACATTCCCTCAGTAGGAAGTAGAAGGAAGAGAGTGGGATCAGTGGAATGTGAATTCCTTAGGGACCTTTCCCTCTCTCTCTAGGAGATTCTTCAAGAAGTGGCCCATGGTAATTTGCATAACTCGGACCAAATTCCACAGAATATAGGAAACAAAGGCTAATGATGAGAAAGTAGGAGAGTTCCTTCAAAGACCAAGGTTAAGTGGAAGAGGCTCATGCAAGCAATCGCCCAAATGCTGGAGGAGAGAGAAGGCAAATGGTACTGACTCACATGGACCCAAATCAGAATGAGACATATAACCCATCAATCCAAGAGAACACGTGCTTCCACAGCACCCTAAAGAGACTCTATACGGGGAAAGTGAGACCCTCAGTATATAAAACCAGAAAGTTTCAAAAGGCCAGAGGCACTCATGCCTAGAGTTGTGACAGAGTTATAAGCGGTCAGTTGCCACACCAGGGTCATCTCTAGATGGCCATGTGGTGAAGAGGTCATGAGCACCATCTACTGGAGGAGAGCTAAACTAGAAAGTACATTGAAACAAGCCCAACAGAGAGAGAATCTGATTGGTAGGAACTTCAAAGTCCCTACACCACAGTGATCCTGCCATAGGTGAGGAGACCTACTATGACAGAGTCCAAGGGACCAGTAGAAGGAAACTGGCAGGATTATAAACCAAAGACTATACAGGTCCCTGGTTGAAGGCAGCCTCTTGAATCTGTTTAAGCTTGGATAGAAATCCTTTCTAGATCTTTTACTATGTAGATAAATAGTTCGATGTTTGGGGTCTTGCAAACCCAAGTACTTGTGATGGAAGCACCAGATATTGACATTCTCTGGTTCAATTCAAAGATTTACTTGAATTGTGTGAAAGGCGCCATGCTAGGTGCTCAGGTTCCAAAAAAAATAATAAGTATATGAATTAGTAAATGCAAAATATATGTAGTCATTTAGGGGTGAGAGCAAGGGAAGCTGGAAAGGCTTTTTGTAGGAGGTGGTCCTTGGGCTGAGTTTTGTAGGGAGTGAGGAATTCAGTGATGGTGAGGAGGGGAACATTTTAAGCAGAGGCATAAGCAAACCTATAAGGTGGGAGAGTGACAGGGTACTGTGTATGAAGAGCAGCAAGTCAATGGCTTTTAGCTCACACAGTGTGTGAGGGGAAGTAATAGGAAGTCAGTCTGCAAAGATCGGGGGGGAGGCTGAGTATGGAAGGCTTTAAATGACAAATAGAGGACCAGATAGTTTATATTAAAAGCAAGAAGGAGAACTGGAAAATTTTTGATTAGGGAAGTAGAATAATTAGTATTGTGCAATAGATATCACTTCAGCAGCTATGTGGAAGATGAATTGGAGAAGAGAAAGACTGGAGAGAAGGGGACAGATTACTAATCTATTGCAATAGTCTAGGCAAGAGATAACAAGGGCTTGAACTATGGATGGTAGCCACACAAAGAGATAGAGGAAAGATATGGAGGCAGGATAATGTTGTTACTGTTCAGTCATTTCTGACTCTTTGAGTCCATTTGGAGTTTTCTTGGCAACGATACTGGAGTGGTTTGTCATTTCCTTCTCTAGCAAGGAAACCAAGGCAAATAGGGTTAAGTGACTTGCCCAGGGTCACACAGTTAGTAAGTGTCTAAGACTAGATTTGAACTCAGGTCTTCCTGACTCCAGGACCAGGGCTCTATGCACTGTGCCACCTAACTGGACAAGCACAACAATAGCTAGACCTTAAAGAACAGGTAGGTGGCACAGTGGATAGAGTGCTATACCTACCGGTAGTCAGAAAGATCTGGGTTTAAATCTAGCCTTAGACACTTGCTATCTGTGTGACTGTGGGCAAGTCACTTAACCTCAGTTTCCTCAATGGTAAAATGGGGATAATAATAACATGCAGTTTGCATGGTTGTTTTGAGGATCAAATTAAATATTTGTAAAGCGATTAGCACTGTGCCTGGCATATAGCAAATTCTATTTAAATGTTAGCAATTCTTTATTATTACGATTATTACTCAGGATTGTCAAAAATTAAATATAATTTTTATTTGCCTGTCTTGTACAAAAAAATAATAAACCTGTTAGAGAAATTAATTTTATATTTTCCCCAATTTGTTTCCATACCTGTCCTTCTACCAAAAAAAAAAACAGATCAGAGAACGTCTCCTACAGGACAAAACTAGATCAGATCAGATAAATTATTTTCATAATTTCTCCTACAGGAAAAAAAAGATCAGAGACAGACAGGAAAAACATAGTACCAGTTTATTTATCCCATGAAGAAACAAGCATGATTCGTACTAGAGACTCCTTCCTAAGGAGTTCGAAGACTCCCCCTTTCTGAAAGTATTTAAGGTGGTTTTTGTTTTTGTTTTTTACTGGTTACAGGGTGTTGTCAATTTCATTAGCATGACACAGATCATCCCAAAAGCAAATACTGTAACAAGAATGGATGTAGTGCAAAGCAGTTTTAACAATTTCAGTTATAAGAAGTAGGAAACACAGAAACATTATCACAAGATTACATGATTCCAAAAGGGAGTTTGGCAAGGATGAGGACGCCCAGATGCCCCCACAAAATAGGGACTTACTATCCTGGGGAAAGAAGTCAGTACATAGTGATTTATCTGCTAGCTATCTGGGTTCAGTTTGAAGTTTAGTCAAAAGACATTTTACTCCTATTAATACAGGGTTTCATAAAATACTTTTGGATAAGGCAGCTCCATCAAATCCAGGTGGTCCACACATTCATCTTAGCAGTATCAAATGGAAAATTCAAAGCTGACTTTGCTACAGATGACAAGAGTGAAGCCACCTGACATTGTACTTCACACACAGTAACTAGATGTTTGCTAACTGTGGAATCCAGGGTAGCTAAAATGAACACTTGGCATTTAAAGGGGAAACCTTCGATTATTTAGGAAAACTCACTTATGTGGAAAACTTCATTCCCATAGTAATAAATGAAGTGGCACCTTCTCTAAGAGGCCCTCCCTGGTTTTCTGCCCCTCCTTCCACTTGTTAGTAATCTCTTTCCCTCTTGAAAAAGACTTCCCATTTGACCATGTTGTATCCCCCATTAGGACGTATGTTCTTTGAGGCCAGGAACTGTTTTAGAATTGCAGATTGAAAGTTGAGAGGACCATTAGAAATCATGTAGTTCAACCCCGTCACTTCAAGGAAGAGAAAACTGAGGCCTGCTCCTCTGATTTGCTCATGAACATACAGAGATTTGAACCCAGAACACTGGATTCCAAATCCAGCGATTTTTCCACCCACTGCAAAGGACTGACCCATACCCCTGCCTTTGCATTGATAGTACTTAGCATAGTGCCTTGCGCATCATAAATACTTGAGTGCATTGCTGTATATACCAGTACCAAGTCCTCTTTTGACTTCTCATTAGGAGGTGGAATGACCCTGGAAGGCTACTTCAGACAAGTGCAAATCCCCCTGGTAACAGGCTGTATGCCTGCCCTCTGAAGTTAGCTAAATTCATCAAGATTCATCTCTAAGGTGTTTAGGAGTGGGGGAGTAGGAGGTGCTGGGGAATGAACTTTTCAGGCCACAGCAACTGTCAGAAGTCACTAATTAAATTAGAGAATATCGAGCTCTTTCCTGCCAGGACCAAAGGCATTCTTATTACCTGTGTGACTTGGAGCAAGTCACTTCACAGGCCTTAATTTCTTCAACTGCAGAATGAAGAAGGTGGCCTCTAAGATCCCTTTCAATTTTACAGCCTGGATCCTAGAAATATTAGACACATAGACCAGCCACGTCAGCTTCAGTTGCAACCCTGAGGGAGGTAGCTGTCTGTCCTTAGCTTCTCCACCATATGCCCTAAAGGATTCCAGGTTCTGACCCTTGTTGGCTATGGAACAAGACAAACAATGGGTTATTTACTCAGCAGTTCTGAGCCCTCTCATTCCCCTAGGTCTGCAGAAGAAGGAAGGATTTGTACCTCCAGCCCAATTGATAGAGGGGCCTGGGGAGCTCCAGAGAGTGATGGTCCATTAACACTAGTCCGCTTGGCAACCCTGCAGAGACACCCCCACCTGCTTTGAAGTGAGTCCAGGACCAAAGGCTTCTTTCTCCTTAGAAGGCAGCTTCACCACAAAGCCCAGATGAACACTGCAAAGCCCAGGTGAGCCCAAAGTGCTCTAGCGCTACCTGCTGTAAGTGAAAAGACAAAGTTATCGGGCTCAAATGGCAGGAGAAGACTCCTGGACCAAACCAGTCTTGGTAAAATGGTGAGGTGACCCTTTCCCTACCCCCACTGTGGCATTTCCCAGAACCTCAAACTCTCTCCTGGAGTGCTAGCTGATAACTGTCAATAGGGCTTTTGTCATGATCCCTCTGGGGGTCTGTACGCAAATTCAGTAAACACCTGTTAATTTGGGGCAGCTAGGTGGCCCTGGATTCAGGAGGACTTGAGTTCAAATCCGGCTTCAGCCACTTGACACTTACTAGCTGTGTGACCTTGGGCAAGTCACTTAACCCTCATTGCCCTATAAAAATAAATAAGAACTTCAGGCTTATAGGGGAGATATTTTTAGATCAAGGGACCTTCTGGGAACCCTTGAAATAATTCCATGGGAGGCAACTTGTGAGATTGGCAGTGCCCACAGAGACATGGCAATATTTCTTCATCATCATCATCATCTCAAACATTTATATATGCATAATTATATATTTCAAATGTTTATATAGAATACTTATATGTATTATATACATATTTATAGATGACATTTTAATATTGCAAACATACATATTATTTACCATTATAAAACACTTTTCATACATGAACTTATGTGATACTCCAAACAATCTCATGCAGTAGGTAGGACAGATATTATTATCCCCATTTGATACATAAGGAAACTAAGTCTCAGAAGAATAAAGTGACTTTCTCAGGCCACCTATTGATTAAAAGATAAAGCTGGGGATATAATCGATTCCATTTATTATACATATTTATTGATAGTAAGATGTACTTTTAATTATACAAAAATAACTGGGTTTTTTGTATCTGTATCATCCATCTCCTGTGCTAGACACCTCTTGTGTCCTTCCCTCTGGTCTTCACACCTTCCTCACTTCATTCCCAGCTTCACTGGATTCTCTTTCACCAGCAGCCATGCCCTCCCCTGAAGATGCCCCCACCCTGCAGGCTGCTCTCCTGATTTGTGATTCCCTAGCCTGGTCTGCCACTTATTTCATATTAACTTTACTCTCAAATGGGCTTCCTCCCCAGCCCAGCTTCCTTTCATCCCTTTACCAACAACCATCCTCTTCCAGCTTCCTGTTCACATACATGTAAATACACACACACATATATACACATGCATATATGCACACATGCATTTGCAGACATGTGTGTATATAAAATATTACACACACACATATGTAAAATCTCCCCCCGTTAGAATGTAAACTTCTTCTTCTTCTTTTTAGGCAATTGTGGTTAAATGACTTGCCCAGGGTCACACAGCTAGTAAGTGTCAAGTGTCTGAGGTCGAATTTGAACTCAGGTCCTCCTGAATCCAGGGCCCATGCTCTATCCACTATGCCACCTAGCTGCCCCTAGATGTAAGCTTCTTGAGAGTAGGGACTATCTGCCTTTGTGCTTGTATTTGTAACTTAGAACAGAGCTTAGAACAGAACCTGGTATGTAGTAAACACTTAATAAATGCTCCTCAACACTCTTCTCTAGATTAAACCTTTCCTGATCACCCCCCACCCCAAACTGCTTGTTCCCCACCTCTCAAATAATCTTGTATATTCCTCATTTGTATTTATTCTTTATATACATATAGGTATGCATGCGTATGTTTGTTCTCCACTCCCCTCCATGTAAAGTCCTCCAGGAAAGCTATTATTTCAATCATTGTCTTTGTATCCCCGGTGCCTACCCCAAGTAGGGTAATTAATAAATACTTGGTCATTGATTGACCAGAATTGGATCTCACACACACACACACACACACACACACACACACACACACACACACACACACACACACTTTTTCAGATTGGGAAACAAACAAACAAAAAGATCTCCACTCCTCCCAGCCTCCTGATGAGCCCTTGGAGGTATGCTCTTACTTCATTAGAATGTGACTGTTTGCCGTGATGACATAGGCTGAGCCTTGCTTCAGGCTGTTGGTAAATGTTGTGGATGCCAGGCATATGACTGTGGTCTGAGCATAACCCTTCTTGCACTGAACCTGGTTCCTTCCCCCAGGAGCTGTAAATTCCTGGGAAGTCTGTCCAGGGAATAATTTTAGCTTCTTCGTTTTTTTTGGTGCCTATTACCCATTTCTCTGCTTACCCATAACTCAGTGGGCAGAGGAAGGTATCAATTTGCATTTATATAGAAACTCAGCTTAAGTTAATTAATCAGAATACTAAGCTACCCCAACAAATCCTTCAGTGAAAGCCAGAAGCCAGAACCCGGGTGTGCCTTGTTTGAAATTATGATTAAGGCTGCAGCTCAGGCTCTCCAACAAACCTCCATAATCAGCCACCTAATGGCCTGCAGAAATCAGGCCCGGTTGGAAAACCATTCATTCCAGCAAGTTAACCCTCTTTTCTTCTGCCCGCCTACCCCCCAAACACTACAACAAACACATTCACTTAATGAAAAAAACACAATAATACTCCAGAGCATAAGTCAAATACCATTTCCAAGCTGAGACGCATTTTCTCTCTTTCTTCCCCAAGAAAATGCCAAGCTTTTCAAACCTGAATGGGCCTGGTAACCAAAGGTAAGAAAACCCACAGACCTCTTAAAATTGAGCTGTTGAAGAGGAGCTTAGTGGATAGAGGTTAGGAAATCCCAGTTTAAGGAAGCCCAAATATAAGACACAGATGTTAAGGAAAATGCCAGAGAAAAGAAATGACTATCCAGACTCCAGTGCCGGCCAGAAAAGCATGATGGCCTTTAGTTATTTCCTTATTTTATATCACTGACTCTCCTATAGATAATCTACCTTCTTCCACTCCTTATTGAACATTGTAATTCAATACAACAAACATTTATTTTGTTTGTTGTTGGGTTTTTTTTTTGGGGGGGGGAGTTATTGAGGGTTAAGTGACTTGCCCAGGGTCACACAGCTAGTAAGTGTCAAGTGTCTGAGGCTGGATTTGAATTCAGGTCCTCCTGAATCCAAGACCACCTGAATCCACTGCGCCACCTAGCTGCCCCACAACAAACATTTATTAACCCTCCGCTATATACAAAACCCTGTGCTAAGCATTGCAATAACAAAGAGAATCAACAAACACTTATTAAGTGCTCACTAGCAAGAATTGTGTTAAATACCCTCACCACCACCACATACCAGAGAGGGGCAACCAGGTGGCACAGTGGATACCCTGCTGGGCCTGAAGTCAGGAAGATCTGAGTTTTAATATGTCCTGAAAAACTTACTAGCTTTGTGACCCTGTGCAAGTCATTGAACCTTAAAATAATAGCATCTACCTCCCAGGGTTGTTATGAGGATAAAATGAGATGATACTTATAAAGCATTTTGTAAACCTTAAAGTGACATGTAAATGTTAATTGTTATTATCATTTGCACACTACAATTTCAGTTCAGCCCTTTGTCTTTGCTTTTTCTAAACAACTCAGATCCTAATTCTATCACTGTCTTTATTAACTCTCCTCCCACCTTTATGACAACATCACATTTTATAAACATGGCACCTATGCCTTAATCCAAGACATGTTTAAAAATCATTGAGAAGACTAGGGTCAAGGGCAGAACCCTGTGGTATGCTGCACTAGATCACCTTTTAGTTTGACATCAATCCATTAATGAGGATGCTTTAGATTTAGTCCTGCAATCAGTTTCAAATCCAGTCTATACATCTCCATCTTATCCATAATGATATTGTGAAAAACTTTGTCAAATGCCACCATTGAACTCCAGATATACTTTATGTCATTTCCCTTAACTATCTGTTTAGGAACTTCTTCTTCTTTCTTCTTCTTCTTCTTTCTTCTTCTTCTTCTTCTCCTTCTTCTTCTTCTTCTTCTTCTTCTTCTTCTTCTTCTTCTTCTTCTTCTTCTTCTTCTTCTTCTTCTTCTTCTTCTTCTTCTTCTTCTTCTTCTTCTTCTTCTTCTTCTTCTTCTTCTTCTTCTTCTTCTTCTTCTTCTTGGCAATGAGGCTTAAGTGACTTGCCCAGGGTCACATATCCAGTAAGTGTCAAGTATCTGGGGTTAGATTTGAACTCAGGTCCTCCTGAATCTAGGGCCGGTACTTTATCTACTGCACCACCTAGCTGCCCCCACCTAATATGTTCTTAATGAACCTATTATGGTTTTTAGCAATCATCTTTTTCCTTTCCAAGCCTTCCCTTCACTAATCCATTCTAGGATTTTACTAGAAACCAGTATCAAACATCCATATGTGGTTGCTTTGTGAAATGTATTTTCTTCCCCTTTGAAAGGAGAAGGTATCATGTAGCACCTCTCCCAGTCTCTATGATTTTTCAAAGATTGCCAATGATAGTGGATAGAGCACTGGCCCTGGAATCAGAGGGACCTGAGTTCAAATCCTGCCTCAGATTAGCTATGTGACCCTGGGCAAGTCCCTTAATCCCAACTGCCTCCAAAAAAACAACAAAAGATCACAGATGACAACCCAACAAGCATGTTCACCATTTCTTTTCCCCTAAGCCCTTCCCACTCCTACCCTCCCTATTACCGTAGAGGGCAGCACCATTCTTCCAGGCTCACAACCTCACTATCACAATTCTTCACTATCTCTTACCCTCCACATCCAGTCTATTGCCGAGGCCTATTGATTTCACCTTTGCAACCTCCCTTCTCTCCTCTAACACTGCCACAGTTCTGGTGAAGGCCCTGGATACCTCATGCCTAGATTATTGCAAGAGATTGCTGGTGAATCTTCCTGTCTCAACTATCTCCCTACTGCAATTCATCCTAAAGCTCTGGCCCAATCACTCTCTCATGTCAATAAGCTCTGAGAGCTCCCTGTTACCTCCAGGATAAAATACAAAATCCTCTGTTTGGCATTCATAGTTCTTCAGAATAGAGCCCTACCGTGCCTTTCCAGTCTTCTTACATCTTTGTTGTTGTTGTTGTTATTCAGTCACTTCAGTCATGTCTGACTCTTTGGGGCCTTGTTTGGGGTTTTCCTGGCAAAGATACTGGAGTGGTTTGCCATTTCCTTCTCCATCCCATTTTACAGATGAGGAAACCGAGGCAAACAGGGTTAAGTGACTTGCTCAGGGTCACACAGCCAGTAAGTGTCTGAGGTCAAATTTGAACTCAGGTTGTCCTGACTCCAGGTCTGGCACTCTATCTATTGCACCACCTAGCTGCCCTTACATCTCATTCTGTCCAGTGATGCTGGCCTCTTTTCTGTTCCAAGAACAAGATAATTCATCGCTTGGCTCCAAGCATTTTCTCTGGCTATCTCCTCATCTCTGCCTACTGGCTTCCCTGGTTTCCTTTAAGTCTCAACTAAAACCCCATCATTTATTTATACTATAGGAGGAAGCCTTTCCCAATCCCTCTTAATTCTAGTTCATCCCTTCTCAATTATTTTCTATTATATATATAATAGATTCATATATATATATATATATATATGGATTGCAAACAAGCTATATATGTGCATATACACACATATTTGCACATACATACATGCATATATACATACACATATGCCTGTAGATATGTGTGTAGATATGTATATACATACAGAGATACATATTGTATATGTGTATACATATATACACATACACACCTATGCATACATGCATGCATATGTACATATGGAGATAGAGCATGCAAGAGTTTGTTTGCACATCCATTTGGTGGTTTTCTCCCCCCATTAGCTCCTTGAAGGCAGGAAATGTCTTTTGCCTCTTCTTACATCCCCAGTGAGTAACACAGTACCTGGAACATAGTTGGTGCTTAATAAATATTTATTGACTGATCAGCTAATATCCATGAAGGCTTTGGATGGTGATGAGTCTACTACAAGGTCTGAAATAGCTGCATCCTTAACAACACCCTCTTTGTCATTCCCTCTTCTTTCAGGTGTGCCTGTGTCAAAGGTCACTGCTCCCTGTTGTTCTTTTCCTCACACTGCCTGGATATCTGAATGCCCTACTCGATGCTAACAGCAAGAAACGTGAATGCAAATCATTTTAATTCTCTGTTTCCTCATCTATAAAATGAGGGGGAACTGCACTAGACCAGTGCTGTCACGCTCAAATAGAAACAGGGGCCACTAAACCATGTATAAGGGTCCTTGCTTGCATGCATTAACACAGAAAACCCATATTAACATCTGTATTTTATCATATTTTTGTTTATTTTGTTAATTATTTCCCAATTATATTTTAATCTGCTTCTCCACCATTCAGAGATAGAGCATGAGACCCAAGGTCTGTATGTTTCACACCTACACACTAGATTATCTCCAAATTTCCTTCCATCTCTAAATTCCTATGACTCTTCTATATTGTTGCTACGGCCTTGATGGGTGGTCACTCCTTGCTTGGGCAAGCAGGGATCTCATCTCTAATAACACAGCCTTGAGGAAAATAAACTTTGAGGCGTAAGCATCTTGAAACAACAGAAACATTTTATCTGTGTTTATGCATAACCTCCTTCCCATGTGAAAGAGGAAGTGTAACACATTTCCACGCTGACATTGCTATCCATGGAAATCTTGATTAACTCGATCCCTCTACTGCTTAGCTCATTTATGTGCAGATATCAGAAAACTCTAAGATACTGGTATACTTTTTTGAAACTGAAGACTTGTTGCATCACAAAAATTGGCTCCTGTGCTTTCACATAACAGGGATGCTGAAATTGGTTTTCTCTCCCTTTGCCCTTCAGCGTAACCTTGCAGCCATCCCCATATCTCTGTCAATTACAGGGCCCCCTTATTCACAGGCCTCTGACTGCTCAACTATTTGGTTGTCCACCACCCTCCAGGCTGGTGGTTTTGTTTCCTTTCTATATCTATATAAGCAAGTTGTCATCCATTCTGCTGAGTTCACAAAAGACCTCTACATACCACTCACTTGTTTGTTCAAGGACCAAGAATTACTAGCATGGTGAAGTGAGTAGGACACTCTGTCTTCTGTGTTCTATAAAGTATATGCTGACCTTGCAGGAGGTTATTGACTTATCTCTTCAAAGCCTTTAAAAAATGTGGATAAAGGGGGAAGCTAGGTGGCACAGTGGACAGAGCACCGGCCTTGAAGTCAGGAGGACCTGAGTTCAAATCCGGCCTCAGACACTTAACACTTACTAGCTGTGTGACCTTAGGCAAGTCACTTAACCCCAATCGCCTCACCAAAAAAAGAAAAAAAAATGTGGATAAAGTATCACTCTGGCCCTGCCAGCTCATACAGTCCCTCCTGCTTCCCTATTGCAGAAGAGAGGGAGCCCTTGAGGGCTGAGACTTGGAGTTAAAATGACCTGAGTTCAAACTCTGCCTTGGACATTTCCTAGCTGTCTAGCTGGATGACTCACAATGGGCCTCAATGTCCTCATCTCTAAAATGAGGAAATTGTACTCTCCAGTCTCTAATAGCCATTCCAGGTCTACATCTATGACCTAATGATCTCTACTGGGATCCCAATAATCACCAACATCTTTGAGCCTTAGTTTCCCCATCTATGAGACTTAAGATAAGAATACCTATGGTTCCTACTCCCATCCCAAGTCAGTGAGATAATGCAGGGCAAATGCTTTATAAATCTCAAGTTTCTGTGTAAAATGTTAGTCAGCTATTGTTATAATTGCTGGGATCCCTGCAATAGTTAGAGGCAGTGTACAGTAAAGTAGGTAGAAAAACTCAAAGCTCACTAATTTTGTACTTTACAAGTTAGCTGGTGGCCCTTTTGCCAGCCCAGCTGCCCTAATCTTAACCCAGCTCCAATGGGACAGATTCCCTGTTCTGATGGATCCTATAGAGGAGTCAGAGTTGGTTGGAACTTCTTCACAAATAGCATGAAAAAGAAAAAAAGTTAGTCTAAGTGAGAGCCTAACTTCCAGGGTTTGGGTGGGGGTGGGGTAGGAGGACTGGGGAAATCGAAGGAGCTGAGATACAAAGAGCTTCTCAGAGAACTTCAGGGTTACCTATAGAGAGTTGGAATAGAAGAGTAAACAGCTGTTTGGGGGCTCTGTTCAGCCTCATTTCAGTAACCTAGGGCCTCCCTAGTAACCAATAAGGATGCCAGTGATCAGTGTTGGAGTCCTAGAGCCAGGCTCACCCATTCCCATAAAATGTGAGACTTGCTTTATCTTCACTAATGGCCTCAAGATGCATTAGGAATGGGAGATGGTTCATAAATGGCTATCCCTTGGTAGGGAAAGAGAGATGGGATGAAGAGGTACAAGTGCTCTTTTCTGCCCTCCCAAGGGTAGATATTCCCTTGGGAGAAGTAGATTGAGTGGCATATTTAAGAGGAAATGCCCCCCCAGCATATTTCCCATATAGCCTGAAATTATACCAGTCTGGGAGAGATAAAGTAAAGGAAGTTATCATTCTTAACTTTGGATTCATTCAGTCATTTTGTTTTCCTCACAAGTTAAAATATACAGAATGAGTAGGAGTTTTGATTGGAGTAGGGGAGGGAGATAGAACAAGAGAAGAGATAGCTAGGTGGTATAGTGATAGAAGGAAGATCTTGGTTCAACTCCTACTTCAGACACTTGGTAACTGTGTGACCCTGAATAAGTTGCCTAACCTCTCTGTGCCCAGTTGCTTCATCTTTAAAATGAGAGGTTTAAACTAGCTGTCTACTGAGGTCCTATCCATCTCTAAATCTCTGATCCTGTGATAACCTTAGCATAGGGCCCTTGGGGGAAGATCAGGCCTGGGTGGGATGCTGTATCGAAGACCAGCATGAGAATACTGGTCCTCCGAGAGACAGAGAGAAGGGAAGTACAGGAGGAGAGAGAAGAGCAGGGATATAGAAGAGGAAGGTGAGGGGGAGAGAAGGCAAAGAAATAAATTTTACCTACTTTAACATTTTATCAAAGATCAGCCCTCTTCCTTACCTCCCTCCATAGGATAAGTAGAAGGGTCATTGAATGCTAGGTCCCTTTCCAAATGCCTCCCCTTGGCTTTCCCTTGACCAGAGGAAGACTAGAAGAGAGCCCAGGCTTGAGCCCAGTAGTCTGTATTTCTAAGAAGCTGCACAGAAGGATGCTTTATGACATAGATGGCCACACACCATTTGTTCAGCCGTTCCTAAATTGTTGGGGATATGTGCAGCCTGTTTCCAGTTTTAGAGTCTCTTCTCTCTCTTGTCCTCCCATTACAAATAAAGGTGCTCTTGGCACATAGCACATGTTTTGTAAATGCCTGTTGATTAAGATAGGCCATGTTTTCCCATTAATGACATCCTTCACTCAGTACAATTTCATAATCTCCATTTGCACATTCAGTGGCATCTTGAAGGTTTGCTATCCCCATAAGTATCTGTCAGCTTTTTCTCCCTATGAGTTATGCACAGCTCAGGAGGCATGATGTTTATGGCCATCCGTATTAAGGGATTTTTTTTCCCAGTCGAGAAAGAGGTGGTTAATGTGTTTATTTAGCCTCAGTGTATTACTGTTTGTTGATAAACCTAGTGTATCATCTAAATCCGCCTGCCTCCACAAAGGACAAGTCTAAGAAAGCAGAAGAGACTTCTCAATACAAACTCCAGGAGGAGGAAAGCTTTCTACCAGGTGAAGGGAAAATACTGACAAATTTATGCACTGTCTCCAGACACTTGACAGGGTTGTTTTATCTGCAAGCTGGCATATGTGACTTATATTTAGATTAATCTATTCAAGCTGCAGAGATAATAGGAAAAGTTTTACATCAATTTATAGGCTGTGTCTCAGGTATTGCTGACAATGAAGTAAAAAATGCAAGACAAGTGTTTGTGAGTATTACAGCATCCCAGGAAAGAAAAGAGGTCTAGCTATGCAGATTGTTGTCGAATAAAATATTATTCATCTCTTCCCATTTACACTCTGACATATAACCTCAGATGCTGTGCAGAGTGGGAAATTTGCCACTGGCTCATCTCTAGGGAGCTAGGTGGGATAGTGGATAGAATACCAGGCCTAGAGTCAGGAAGACTAATTTTCTTCAGTTCAAATCTGGCCTCAGACCCTTACTAGGTATGTGACCCTGGGCAAGTCATTTAACTCTTTTGCTTTTATTTTAAAGAAGTGGGGGTTTTGACTTCCACTTGTCAAGGACACTGGCAAGTATTTATTGGCATGGGAGGGAAAGGAAAGAAGGAAGGAAAGAAAGAAAGCAAAAAAAGAAAGAAGCAAAGAAGGAAGGAAGAAGGAATTAGATCCTGTGAAATCATAGACTCTAGAGCTGAAAGGAACTTTAACCCATGAAGAAAGTGATGCCCAAAGAAATTATGATTTGCCCTAAGTCACACAGGTAGTAATAGACAGAGATATTTTGAATTCAGATCCTATGACTACAACTCAACTGCACATGATGATGATGATGATAAAGAAGAATGTTATGCAGGATTAGAGTAGCTTCAAAAACAACCAGGTTAAATAATCCCCCCCCCTCAAAGGAAAATTGACAAAAATAAAGACAGTGACTGACCATTTGCTGGAGAGGTTTAATCAATGCAAAAACAAGCACATGTCTGGAGATAAAAATCCCTACTTTGGCCAAGAAATACTTGCCAGTGTCCTTGACAAATGGCAGCCAAGAAAAACACTTCTTTAAAATAAAAGCTTAATTGAAAAAACATTGTGGCAGATGATTATTTCAAGTAGCATTTTCTCTCAAAAAAGTGAAGAGTAGTGTGATGTTTAAAATCTAATGGGGGTCCTAACCTGCCCCCCCCAGTTTTGGGGGGAAGCTGGCTAAAGTTAATGATAAATTCAGCAAGAATTTAGGTTTTTAAGTATTTATTAAAGTGTATTAGAAGTTAGTGAAGATAGAGAAGTTGAGAAAACCACCTTAATTTAGCTATCCACACTTCTATAGAGAACACGTGGAGTAGATCTTTCTACTCTGTTCTGCCCCTGCTGCCACACACTGGTTCCTGAACAAAAAGAGAGAAAATCCAGTGAGCAAACCTCAGCTTCCTACTTCCTGTCTTTCCCCTGAAAGGGGAGGTCCTTCAAGATGATTGGTTGAGGGTGGTCTCCTGTTGATGTCATAGTCCACAGACTCTGAGAACAACACCCCACTCAGGGTCAGCCAGGCATGGTTTTGATTTTATCAATCTTAAGTAGGTTCTCATTCAGTTTCTCAGTCTCACCCAATTCAATCAATTCCAAATCAATCTTTAGGTGGGGCCTCTGGGCATCTGCCAAATAGCATTATTTTATCACAGTAGTCTAAGAGAAATGAACCCACAAAGAGTTTGGTGTGAGACTCACCTAGGCCACATCATCCCAAGAGCATCCCACATCAGGAGGACAACAAACAAATGTGAAATGGGATTGATCTGCTGGTGTTCCTATGGCAAACAATTCTTATCAGTGAAAGAATTATATTCCACCAACTTGATACCTATTATTTCATATAATAAAGTGATCATTGTGTTATTCTGAAATGAATCAAGAATGGTGATAAGACCTAAAAATCACACGAGGAAGAAAGCTGTGCTGGAGGTACTCAGGAGACAATTTTCAAGATATTTCAAAGAGAATAAGATTGCAAAAGAATGGCAAAGATCATGGTATTAGGGTTTTTTTGTTTTGTTTTGTGTAAAAAAGGCATCTACTGTTGTTCAGATATTTTCAGTCCCATCTGACTCTTCATGATCCCATTTGGGGATTTCTTGGGAAAGATGCTAGTGTAGTTTGATATTTCCTTCTCCAGCTCATTTTACAGGCAAGGAAACTGAGACAAAAAGGATTAAGTCATTTGCCCAGGATCACACAGCTAGTATGGTTGGGGCCAGATTTGAAGTGAGGAAGATGAGTCTGTCTGACTCCAGACCCGGCACTCTATCCACTGTACCACTCAGCTGCCCCATCAACCTATATGATTACTTTCTCATCTATATAAAGCCATGAGAGCATTCCATGAAATACAGAATTAAAAGAAACCAAAAGCCTATGATTTGTTCAAAAGTCCTGTACATCTTGAATACTTTCTTTGAGAAGAATCTGAAGATTTAATCAACAAACCATATCACACACACACACACACACACACACACACGCACACACACGCACACATGCACACACACACAAAAAAAACAAAAAATGAAAAAAGTGAAACTCTTAACAGAAAGAAAACTACTGGTAACAGATAAGGGAATAATTTCCAGACTTGTTGCCTATGTAGCAAGATCACTTGCTAATCATGTCAAAAGTCAATATTGATAACAATCAAAAGAAAAGACAAAGATAAGAAACTGTACACAATTACAACAGCTTCAATATGATCTGTTCAAACAAGCTATTGACAAAAGAATAGACTTTGACTCTAATTATCATTATTTTCTACATGAGTTAACTGATGTAAAGCAGTCATCATAACCAAAGAAACCCAGAAACCACTTCAACCAGCACTTAATCTCCTTGCTAAGCAGGAAGACGTGGAATCCAAAAGGCAACATTTACCTAGATTTTAAACTCATTTTCAAAATGTTACAGAAAAGTATCATGGGAAATATGAGCAGGGTTGCCTCATAAAATAGCAAAAAACCAGCAGAGGTGGAAGCCATCTCCTGAAACCTTGGCATAAGACCAAACTCAGGTCAAAAATACTTACATATGAAACTGGAGAGAAAACAACAAATAGGTGGAAAACAAAACAGATTTTTTGGCATTTTTTTTATCAATCTAATTTAATTAGTGATGACATTGACACCACCACTTTCTAGTTCTAATACCTAATCTAGCTGATGTACTTTACAAGGATGTGTAAATGTCATGGAAGAGGATGAGGGGAGAAGGAACAGACCATTTACACACAAAAGAAATCCATATTGAAAGGAACATCATTTGAAAGCATTTTTGAAAGAAAAGATCAGTTTTTATTGATATCTTTTATTTTTATGTTATCTTCAATCTCCTTGCAGATAGCCATCCCTTATAATAAAGGGAAAAAAGGAAGCTCACCAAAACTAATGCATCAGCTATATATGGTGTAGGACAGATTATACCATAATAAGATATACTCATGTGAAGTTAATTCAGGAACCATGGGGTCCACTTACCAAGACACATATAGGAATTGTATAAATGAAACTACGAAAACACTCTTTAATGAAATAGAGACCTAAATGATTAGAGAGAGATTAACTGCTCATGTTTGGGCAAAACAACTCAATCCTTATTTTGCCAAATTTTCTCCACCAAGGAGAATGCTCTTTGGCTGTAAAGAATAGAACAAAAATGGCTAATGGGATGTTTTGAGACAGTAGAAAGATTTTCAATATAAGATCCCGACTTCAAATCCCAGCACCACCACTTACTACCCATATATCCATGGACAAAGCATTTAATCTTCCTGGGTCTTCTCTCAATTATAAAATGAGTAGGTTGGACCATAGGAACTCTAAGGTCCATTACACTTCTAAATATACACTCATTTGAGACCTATGATAACTAAGGAGATAGTACAAGAACACTTGGCTTCTCTTAATGAGTTAATCACCAGGTTCAGATGAACTACATCCTAAGGCCTTGAAACAACTGGTGTGATTGATGAGCCATTGCCAATGAATATTGAAAGATTCTAGAAAATGGGAGAAGTTGTATGGAGTGACAAAAAGAAAAAATTACGCAATCTTCACAAAAAAGAGAATAGAGTCTGCAAATGTTTAAGTCAGTTAGCTTTAGGCTTGGATGTCTGACAAAACTCTAGAATGAATTTTGAAAAGGATAGTTTAATGATATCTAAAAAGGAAGTTGTGATCACAAAGATCCATCATTGTTTTTATCAAGAACAAGTTATAGGGCAGTTGGTGGCACGGTGGATAAAGCACCAGCCCTGGATTCAGGAGGACCTGAGTTCAAATCAGGCTTCAGATACTTAACACTTATTAGCTGTGTGACCCTGGATAAGTCACTTAACCCTCATTGCCCCACAACAACAACAAGAAAAAAAAAGAAGTTATATTAAACTGTCTTTATTTTTTGTTGTTGTTTGTTTTTTTAGACTATATTTCCTTTCGATAGGGGTACTAGACTGGTAGATGAGGGTAATATTGCAGATATAATTTACCTAGATTTAAGTAAAGTAGATGTCAAACTGGATTCTACTCTTGCAGAAAAGATGCAGAGGCAGGCTTGAAAAATAGTAGTTAAGTGATTTCTGAACTGGTGGCATAACCACACTCAAAGACTAGTAATTAAAGGTTACCTGTCCCTTTGGAAGGTATTTTCTAGTACAGGACCCTAGAGATGTATATTTAGCTACATGCTGTTTAATTTTTCTTCAAAAAAATGTTTATTTAATTGGATAAAGGCATAGATGGAATGCTTAGGAAATTTACTGATGACCCAAAGCTGGGAGGGATAGTTAGCATGTTGGATAATTGTAAGGATCCAAAAACACTATGTCAAGCTAGAGGGTTAGAAAGAGTCTAAAAAGATGAAAATTTAGTTGGGATAAAAACAGGGTTGTGCTAAACCAGCTTAAACCAGCTCCCAAGAGCTGATTGTTAACTCTTCAGTGTGAGCATTTACACCTAGGAAATTGTTAACTACAAACTGGGGCTTGATTTATTATTTTGTTGATTGATTATACTTAAGAAAGTGATGGAGAAAGTGTTAATAATGTAGATTAAACTTAAAAGTGCAACCTATATATATATTTTTTTCCAGAGAGCCAGAGAAATATAAACTCTTAAACTGATTGTTTTTTAGGTGAGGCAATTGGGATTAAGTGACTTGCCCAGGGTCACACACCTAGTAAGTGTCAAGTGTCTGAGGCAGGATTTGAACTCAGATCCTCCTGACTCTAGGGCTGGTGCTCTATCCACTGTGCCACCTAGCTGCCCCCTTACATTGATTTTTAAATTATTTTTATTTCATTAAATATTTCCTAATTACATGAAAAAAATCAACATTTTAAAAATTTATGAGTTCCAAATTCTCTCCCTTTCTCTTGCCCCTTCCCCTTCTTTGAGAAGGCAAATAATTTGATATTGATTATACATGTGAAATCATGCAAAATATTTCCATATTAGCCATGTTGTGGAAGAAAATGAAAACAATAAAACAATAAAAATAAAGTAAGGGAAGAAAAGTATGCTTTGCTTTGTATTAAGAGTTCATCTGGGGGCGGCTAGGTGGCACAGTGGATAAAGCACTGGCCCTGGATTCAGGAGTACCTGAGTTCAAATCCGGCCTCAGACACTTGACACTTACTAGCTGTGTGACCCTGGGCAAGTAACTTATCCCCCATTGCCCTGCAAAAAAAAAAAAGAGTTCATCATTTCTCTCTTAGGAGGTGGATAGCATCTTTCATCATGGGTCCTTTGGAATTGTCTTGGATCATTGCTGTGATCAGAGTACCTAAGTCTTTCACTTAGTCTTTCCATTGATCATCCTTACAATAGTGCTGTTAACTGTGTACAGAGTTATCCTAGTTCGGCCAACTTCACTTTGCATCAGGTAAAATAAGTCTTCCAAAGTTTTTCTGAAACTTTCATGCTCACCATTTTTTATAGCACAGTAAAATACCATCACAATTATATACCACAACTTGTTCAGCCATTATCCAATTGATGGACATGCCCTTAATTTCCAATTCTTTGTCACCACAAAAAGAACTGCTATAAATATTTTTCCCTTTTCTTTAATCTCTTGGGCATACAGACTACTAGTGATATTGCTGGGTCAAAAGGTATGCACAGTTTTATAGCCCTTTGGGCATAGTTCCAAATTGTTCTCCAGAATGATTGGACTAGTTCACAACTCTATCAGAAGTGAATTAGGGGCAGCTAGGTGGCGCAGTGGATAGAGCACCGGCCCTGGAGTCAGGAGTACCTGAGTTCAAATCCAGCCTTAGACATTTAACACTTACTAGCTGTGTGACCCTGGGCAAGTCACTTAACCCCAATTGCCTCACTAAAAAAAAAAAAAAGAAGTGAATTAATGTCCCAATTTTTCCATATCCCCTCCAGCATTTGTCATTTTCCTTTTATGTCATGTTAATCAATATAATATGTTTGAGGAGGTATCTCAGAGTTGTTTGAATTTATATTCTCTAAATATTATTGATTTAGATCATTTTTATGTGACTATAGATAGCTTTAATTTCTTCTTCTGGAAAATGCCTGTTCATATCCTTTGACCATTTATCAACAAGAAAATGTCTTTTTTTTATAAATTTGGCTCATTTCCCCATGTATTTGAGAAATGAAGCCTTTATCAGAGAAACTTGCTGTAAAAGTTCTTCTGTTTCCTGTTTTCCTTTAAATTTTGGCTGCATTCATTTTGTTTGTGCAAAAGCTTTGTAATTTCATGTAATCGAAATTATCTATTTTACTTCCTGTAATCCTCTCTATCTCTTGTTTGGTTACAAAATCTTCCCTTATTCACAGGTACGTTTTTCCATGTTTCCCTAATTTACTTACAATATCACACTTCATGTCTAAGTCATATATCCATTTTGACCTTATATTGCTATATGGGGTGAGATGTTGGTCTATGCCAAGTTTCTGCCAAACTATTTTTTTTTTAGCAATTTTCATCAAATGGTGAGTTCCTACCCCCAAAAGATTGGAGTTACAGTTACCAAAAGAGTTGGTGTTATATTTGGAAATTAAGGTAAACTGAGGGGCAGCTAGGTGGATCAGTGTATAGAACACTGGCCCTGAAGTTGAGAGGACCTGAGTTCAAATCTCATCTCAGACACATCTGGGGCCATCTCCAGTTATATAGCCACTGGACCCAGATGGCTCTGGAGGAAAAAGTGAGGTTGGTAAACTTACACAGCCTTCCCTCACTTAAATCCAATTCACTGAAAGTCATGATATCACCCTGATGTCATGGCTCTTTTCAAGAACAAAGGACAAACAACAACAGCAAGGTAAACTAAGAAAAGGGTTTGAGCATGATCAATATGTTAGGCTAGCAGTACCAATTAATTGGGTCACTGGCCTCTCTCAATGACAAAAGACTAAGAGGTAGGGCTTATTATCCTTCATATACTTTTGGGAAGTACAAGAGAACAAAGAACAGGAAGAATTACAGGTGGAAAGGTAGCCAGGTGGCTCAGTGGATAAAGCACCAGCCCTGGATTCAGGAGTACCTGAGTTCAAATACGGTCTCAAACACTTGACACTTACTAGCTGTGTGACCCTGAGCAAGTCACTTAATCCTCATTGCCCTGCCAAAAAAAAAAGAAGAAGAAGAAGAAGAGGAATTACAGGTGGAAATAATATGATTGGTTACAAAGTCTGAAGTATTATAGGCAGCAAAAACATTATGATTGGATGGACATTTGGGGCTAGCAACAACCTTCCTTCCATCCTGCTGGCAGAAAAAGTTGACTGGTAGAGTCCATCTGCTCATTAGTTGAACAGAGATAACAGACTTCTAGGTGCCCACCTGCATTTGTAAGGTTTGTTAGTAGGATAGCAGATCTCCCTTAATTGTACATGGGTATGCAAGGCTGTATAGAGATCATGTATTTCTTTGAGTTAAGGTGATTTATAGGACAACTGAATTTGAAACTTAATTCAGAGAGGGAAACTGGACTTCTGGACTTCTGAACTTCCAAATTTAACTCAGAAACAAAGAAACATAGCTCAGGCAGTTACAGAATAGAATCAATTACAGAATGGAATTAAATATAAAATAAGATTTTTTAAATTGGATTTATCAAACACTAGATTACTATGGTCATTTACTACTGTGTATTGTGGAACCAATCCACCACTCTATGTCTTAGCTAATACCAGACTGTTTTGATGATTATCACTTTTTAATAAGTTTGAAATCTGGAACTGTTAGTTGCCTTCCTTCACATTTTTTATTGATTCCCTTGATATTCTTGACCTTTTATTCTTCCAGATGAATTTTTATATTTATATTATATATTATATTATATTATATTATATTATATTATATTATATCTATAAATATATTATATATATTTATAGAACTAGAGTTCTAGAAAATAATTCTTTGGTAGTTTGATTGGTATGGCACTGAAGAAGTAAATTAACTTAGGTAGAATTATCAAAATGATATTGATTCAGCCTACCCATGAGCAATTACTATTTCTCTTCTTGTTTAGATCTGTCTTTATCTGTAGGAAAAGTGTTTCAAAATTAGGTTCATATAATACCTGGGTTTGTCTTGGCAGGTAGACTCCCAAGTATTTCATATTGTCTATAGTTATTCTAAAAGGAATCTCTCTGTCTCTTACTGTTGGGAATTGTTAGTAGTTTATAGAAATGCTGAGGAGAGATAGTTTTGTTTCCTAATTGCCTATTTTTATTCCTTCAATGTTTTTGCCTTGTCTTATTGCTTTAACTAGCATTTCTAGTATAATATTGAATAATAGCAATAATAATGGATATCCTTGTTTCCTTCCTGATCTTACTGGGAAGGCTTTGCATTTATTGCTATTACAGATAATGGTTGCTTTTGGTTTTAGATAGATACTACTTATTAATTTAAGAAAGGCTCCATTGATTCACATGCTTTCTAGTGTTTTTTAATAGGAATGGGTTTTGTATTTTGTCAAAGGTTTTTTTTCTGCATGTATTGACATAATCATAGGATTTTGGCTGTTTTTGTTATTGATATGGCCAATTATGCTGATAGTTTTCCTAATATTGAATTAACCTTACATTCTTGGTATAAATCTGACCTGGTCATAGGGTGTGATCTTTGTGATATATTGATGTAATCTCCTTGTTAGTGTTTTAATATTTTTTATATCAATATTCCTTAAGGAAATTGGTCGCTAGTTTTCCTTCTCTGTTTTTGGTCTCCCTGATTTAGGTATCAAAACCATATTTGTAATAAAAGGAATATGGTAGGACTCCTTTTTTACCGATTTTTTTTCAAATCATTTGTATAATATTTGAATTAATTGTTCCTTAAAATGTTTGGTAGAATTCACTTGTGAATCTATCTGGTCCTAGGGACTTTTTCTTAGGGAGCTCATTGATGGCTTATTCCATTTCTTTTTCTAAGATAGGGTTATTTAAGCACCCTATTTCCTTTTCTATTAATCTGGGCAATTTGTATTTTGTAAATATTCATACATTTCATTTAGATTGTTAGATTTGTTGGTATAGAATTGGGCAAAATAATTACTAATAATTGCTTGAATTTTATCTTAATTGATGGTGAATTCACCCTTTTTCATTTTTTATACTCATAATTTGTTTTTCTTTCTTTTTTGTTCAAATTAACCAATAGTTTATCTGTTTTATTGAGTTTTTCATAAAACCAGCTTGTTTTATTCATTAGTTTAATTTTATTAATCTCTCCTTTGATTTTCAAGATTTCCATTTTGGTGTTTAATAGGGGTTTTTAATCTGTTTTTGTTTTTTACTTGTTTTTTTAGTTGCATGTTTTGTTTAGTTCATTTATCTATTCTTTCTTTCTTCTATGAATGTACACACTTAGAGAAATAAATTTTGCCCTATGTACTGCTTCAGCTACCCCCACAAATTTTGGAATGTTGTCTCATTGTTGCCATTTTCTTTAATGAAATAATTGATTGTTGCTATGATTTGTTCTTTGACCCACTTATTCCTCAGGGTTAGATAATTTAGTTTCCAATTAACTTTTTTTTTCTTTTTCCTTTTTTGACGGGCAATGAGGATTAAGTGACTTGCCCAGGGTCACACAGCTAGTAAGTGTCAAGTGTCTGAGGCCAAATTTGAACTCAGGTCCTCCTGAATCCAGGGCCAGTGCTTTGTCCACTGTACCACCTAGCTGCCCTTTTCTTATTTTCTCTTTTTTTTCCAACTTTTAATCTATGCTTAAACAGCCCCTTATTTAATGTAATTTCTACTTCATTGTGGTCTGAAGAGGATGTATTTAATATTTCTACTTTTCTGCATTTGGTTGTAAAGTTTTTATTTTCTAATATGTGATCAATTTTTGTGAAGGTGACATGTGCAGCTAAGAAAAAGGTATATATGCCTTTCTATTCCCATTCAGTTTTCTACAGAAATGTGTCATATCTAAGTTTTCTAAGATTCTATTAACGTCCTTGACTTCTTTATTAATTTTATGGCTAGATTTATCTAGTTATGAAAGGGGAAAGTTGAGGTCTCCCACTAGTATAGTTTTACCATTTCCTTCTATAATCTATTTTAAATTCTCCCTTAAGAATTTGGATGCCATATCATTTGGTACATATATGTTTAGTATTGATATTACTTTATCTATGATTCCTTTTAGTAGGTTGAAGGTTCCCTGCTTATCCTTTTAAATTAAGTCTATTTTTGCTTTTGCCTTGCCTGAGATTATGACTGATAACCTTTGCCTTTTTTACTTCAATTGAAACATAATAGATTCTTTTCCAACCTCTTATTTTAACTCTGTGTGTTTCTGTTTCAGATGTGTTTCTTTTAATGACCATGTTGGATTCTGTTTTCTGATCCATTCTGCTATCTGCTTCCATTTTATTGGTAAGTACATCCCATTCACATTCAATTATAATTACTAATTGTGTATTTCCTTCCATCCTATTTTCTTCTGTTTCTCCCCCCAACACCTCTGCTGTTCCTTCTCTGAAGTCTGTTTTGCTTCTGACCCCTGGCTTCTTTTATCTGCCCTCCCTTTAAAAACACCCCTCCTTTCTCTTATCCCCTTCCCTTTCTATTTCCCTATGTAGTAATATACATTTCTATTACCAATTGAGTATCTATATGTATTTTCCCTTTCAGAACCAATTTAGATGTGAGATTCAAGCATTGCCCACCACACCTCACCATTTCCTCCTCCACTGTAAAAGTTCTTCCTTACATTCCTCTTTTATGAGAAATAATTTTTCCCTATTCTTCTTCTCCTTTCCCTCCTTCTTCTAGGGCATTTCTCTTATCTATCCATTTTTTACATCATCCAAACATAATTGACTCACTCTCATGTCCTTCTTTTATGTATAATCTTTCTAACTTCCCTAATAATGATAAAGTTCTTATTTTACATGGATCATTTTTTCCTATAGAAAAGGAAATAGTTTAACCTTATTTAGTCTCTTATGATTTCTCTTTCATGTTTACCTTTTTATGCTTCTCTTAAGTCTTGTATTTGAAGGTCAAATTTTATATTCATCTTTGGTCTTTCCATCATAAATGCCTAAAAGGCCTCCATTTATTTAAGTGTCTATTTCCCCCTAAAGGATTATATCAATTTTTCTGGGTATATTATTCTTTTTTAATAATAAAAATTTTCATTTAAACTTTTGAGTTCCAAATTCCATCCCCCTTTCCCTCCCTCCCCTCACCATTCCCTGAGAAAGCAATAAGATATAGGTTATAGATGTGCAATTATGTACAACATTTCCATATTAGTCATTTTGTATAAGAAAACTTGAATAAAAGAAAAAATGAAAGAAAGTAAAAAATAGATTACTTCTGTCTGTATTCAATCGATACCAGTTTTTTCTTTGAAGGTCAATAGTATGTTTCATCAAGAGTCCTTTAGGATTATCTTGGGTAACTGTATTGCTGAGAATAGTTAAATCATTCACAGTTCTTCATCAAACAATATTGCTGTCTCTGTGCATAACAATTTCCTGGTTCTGCTCACTTCACTATACATCAGTTCTGAGTATATTATTCTTAAATCCCAGCTCTTTGTTTTTTGCCTAGCACCTAGCCCGGTGCATGGCACATAGTAAGCTCTTAATAAATCCTTGTTAATTGGCTAAAAAAAGAACTGAGTGGATTTAGACATGAGTTAATAGTATGATATGGCAAGGAGAAAAAAGGTAATGCAGTCTTATGGTACATTATGAGAAGCAGTGTCTTGGATTAGGGAGGTGATAATTCCCTTTGGTCTACCCTGGTCACTCTATGTCCTGGAGTATCGTGCTTAATTCTGGGTGCCACATTTTAGAAAAAATATTATAAGTGAGAGAACTTATTATTCTGATGTCCTTCATACCATACAAGGATTGGTTGGAGCAGCTAAGAATGTTTAGCCTGGCCAAGAGAAGGCTTAGAGTCATCATTCAGTATCTGAAGGACAGTTTTATATGTACAATGACTGGATTCCAAAAGGCAAATTTAGACTTGATGTAAGGAAATAGTTAACAACAATTGGAGTTATCCAAAAGTATACTAGGATATCTTGGGGAGAATGATAGTATGGGTACTCCATAACCAGACAAATTGTTGGGTCCTTTGTAGAGGGAATTGTGTATTGTTCAGGAATGAGTTGCAGCAAATAGATTGTGAAGTTTCCTCAGACCCAGATTTTGTAAAGGGAGGTACCTAAAATGAGATGTCAATAGATTGTGATCTGTCCTCTGGGAGTGTATAGCTATATTAATCTGAGGACAGATTCATTGAAGGATTAAAGCACACCTCACTAGGTATTTAAAAGGGCATAGACTTGGCTATAACAATTGCCTATCTCAGGCTTCCCTTGTGTAGTTAACATTCTCTGTATTGTTGACAGCATTTAAATTATGCCAAATAAACCAGAGTCTATTAACATGGCTCACTATCATCTGTGCTGTAAATATTTGTGCTGGAAATTAATCAAACATAGTGTGTGAATGGAGGTGATTCTAGGAAAAATTTATGTTGATGCTTCCTATAAATGAATACTAGAATCTCTCTTTCCCCTCCACTTCCCACCCACGCAAGCTCATTTCGTAGAAAACTACTATATTTACCTGTAAGGAAGAAGAGGGTTGTCTTTTTCTTTTTTAAGTACTGTAGTTTAATTTTAAAATTAGATATCATCTGTAATTCACCCCATGAGCACCATCTAGTGGTAAAAGATGGGAACTCGGTACCTGTTTGGTCCTTGGATTCCATGTTAGTATAATCCCTAGCATGGGATGGTATGAATCCAAAAGTTGTGGCTGAAAGATTTAGAAACTGCTGCATTTCAGATTTTATGGATAAAACTTAAGGTGACAGGTCAAAATCTGAAGAAGCTAGGGGCAGCTAGGCGGCGCAGTGGGTAGAGCACTGGCCCTGGAGTCGAGTACCTGAGTTCAAATCCGGCCTCTGACACTTAACACTTACTAGCTGTGTGACCCTAGGCAAGTCACTTAACCCCAATTGCCTCACTAAAAAAAAAAAAAAAAAAACCCTAAAAAAATTTAAAAAAAAATCTGAAGCTGAGACTAGTGAAGATGGTAGAATGGGAAAGAAATTGAAGATTAATCAATACTTATTAAATGTGTACTGGGCACCTGATGATGGAGTAACAGTGATGGGAGTGATAAATGAATGAACAAAAATGAAGTTATTAAGAGCTTACAGCACTGTGCTGGGTCTAAGTGATAAGATATGAATACAAGCAAGACAGCCCCTGTCCCAAGGAATGTATGTTCTAACAAGAGAAGACAATACCTGGAGTTGGAAGAAATTGGTTTGAAAATGTCCAGGTAGTGAGTACATGGTGTCAGGGTTCCAGGCCAGCTAATCTGGAAAAGCTCACCTATCTGAACCCAGGGAACCACAGCTGGAAGGAAGTGAAGGAAGATAATGAGGAGGAAGAAGAGGAAGAGGATCAAAAGAACAGGGAGGAAGAAGAGAAAGAATTAGGAAGGGAAAAGGAAGACAGGGAGGAGAAGGGAGAGAACAGGAAGAAGAAAGATGGTCAGAACGGAGGCTCACATGGTTTGGCAAAGGTTCACCCCTCAGAGCCCAGGGTCCTGGGGCTGAGGTCAAGATAAGGGGTATGATGTGTAACAGCTAAAATATACTAACTTCAGGAAAACAATTAATGAAAAACTTAATTGTTCATTAATTGCAAGTGTGGGTTTTTAAAAAAATATTAAAAGCCTTAAGCTTGTATTTAATATTTTTTTTGTCAATGTGGTCTTCCGTTGTTCTCTCCCAGAGATCAGAGAGGAAAAGTCCGTATTTGACAATAAGGGTTAAGAGTGGTTCTGATGTGGGCACTGACTTAAAATTGAGAATCACAAGGCTAGTAAGGAGAGGTCATTAAAAGGTCATCCATTCAACACCACAAAAAGCTTTATTTATAGAGGATACTGGGAAAGCATGTGGTAAAGATGCCAGATTCCTGCTGTCGTGAATGCAGCTTTGTTTCTTAGAACTGCCTCTGGTCTAACCAACCTCATTCATGGGAATTTTCCAGATGGGAAAATTCCCAAAATAGGATGATTTGCTGAAGGCTCATCCTCATTACCAAATTCTGAGGGATGTTTGATGTGCCAGAGAGGCTGAGCCTATACATATTAGGCACTCAATAAATCTTTTCAGCTAATTTAAAAAATTATCCTTCAAGACAATTAATCAAGCAATATTTATTAAGCACCTACTATGTGCCAGGCTTGGTCCTAAGTGCTGGGGATAGAGGCAAAAGACAATTCCTGCCCTCAAGGAGCTTACAATCTAATGGGGGAAACAATATGCAAACAAATATATACAAAGCAAGCTATATCCAGGATAAAAAGGAAATAATGAACAGAAGGGAGGCACTGGAATTAAGAGGGGATAGGAAAGGTTTCCTGTAGAAGGCAGGTTTTAGTTGTGACTTAAAGGAAGTCAGAGAAGGGGCAGCTAGGTGGCGCAGTGGATAGAGCACCGGCCCTTGAGTCAGGAGTACCTGAGTTCAAATCCGGCCTTAGACACTTAACACTTACTAGCTGTGTGACCCTGGGCAAGTCACTTAACCCCAATTGCCTCACTTAAAAAAAAAAATGTAACAAATAAAGGAAGTCAGAGAGATCAGTATTTAAAGAGAAGGAAAAGTATTTCAGGCGTGGGGGACAGCCAAAGAGAATGCCCCAACAGAAGAGATGGAGGGTTTTGTTCATGGACCAGCCAGGAGGCCAGAGTCACTGAACTCAATTGTCTGGAGGAAGCTGAGACATATTTATTAAGTGCCTACTATGTTGCTCTTGTTGTCCATCCTTTATTGCACTGGCAATGCAGGCCCAGAGAAAAGCCCCTTACGTTGTAGTCCATTGTCAGAGCTTGTCTTTTTGATCTTCACATCTCTTCCATCCATCCATCTACTGAGTTGTCAATCATTTCACATTTCTTTTCTCTCCATTCCTACAGCTACCACTCTAGTTTAGACTGAATTACCTCTCACCTAAACTATCCCAATAGCTTCCTAATGGGTCTGCTTGTTTCAAATGTCTCTCTACCCCAATTCATGTTCCACACAGCTGTGAAAGCATTTCCCCCCTAAAGTACAGATATTAGCATATTATTCTCCTAGTCAATAAAAACTCCAGTGGATCTCTAATGCTCTTAGGAATACATACACATGCACACACATTATGTACACACATGTGTTTATACATGCACATACCTACACATACACATACATGTAGACATACACATACACGTACACATGTACACACTCCTCTTTAAAGCTCTCCTTTATGCACCCTTTGGTCCAGTCAAACTGACCCTCTGTTTCTCAGATACAGCACTCCATCCCCCATCTCTATACCTTCACAGAGCCCCCTCTCCTGTGCCTGAAATGCCCTCCCCTCTTCTTAGAATCCCTACTTTCCCTAAAGACTCAGCTCAAAAGCAACTTTCTGCATGAAGCCTTTGCTGATATCCACCCTCCTGCTTCTGCCTCCCCCCACCAATCCCTGCTTTACTTTTTTGTTTTGGTGAGGCAATTGGGCTTAAGTGACTTGCCCAGGGTCACACAGCTAGTAATTGTCAAGGGTCTGAGGCTGGATTTGAGCTCAGGTCCTCCTGACTCCAGGGCCAGTGCTCTATTCCCTGCACTACCTAGCTGCCCCTCCCTGCTTTACTTTTTATCCATTTTGCATCTACCAGTTTATTTGCATGTTGTCTCCCCCAATAGAATATGAACTCTTTAAGGGCAGGCAGGGACTGAAATTTCACTTTTTGTCTTTATATCCCCCGTGCCTGACACATACTGTAGGTTCTTTTTTTCCCATAAAAGTATTTTATTATTTTCCAGTTACATGTAAAGATAGTTTTCAATATTTGTATTTATAAGATGTCTAGTTTCAAATTTTTCTCCCTCCCTCCCCTCCCTATGCCCTCCCCAAGACGGCAAGCAATTTGATATAGGTTATATATGTACAATCACATTAAACATATTTCTGCAATAGTCATGCTGTGCAAGAAAAATCAGAGCAAAAAGAAAAACCTCAAAAAAGAAAAACAACAACTTTTTGTTGTTTTTAAGTAGAAATAGTATTTTCAATCTGCATCTAGATTCCACAGTTCTTTTTTCTGGATGTGGAGAGCATTTTCCATCATGAGTCCTTTGGAACTATTTTGGACCATTGTATTGCTGAGAAGAATCAAGTCTATCACAGTTGATCAACACATAATGTTGTTGATACTGTGCATAATATTCTCCTGGTTCTGCTCATCTCACTCAGCATCAGTTCATGTAAGTCCTTCCAGGTTTCTCTGAAATCTGCCTGCTCATCGTTTCTTACAGCACAATAGTATTCCATTACATTCATATACCACAGCTTGTTCAGCCATTCCCCAATTAATGGGCATCCCCTCAATTTCCAATTCCTTGCCACCACAAAAAGAGCAGCTATAAATATTTTTGTACATGTGGGTCCTTTTCCCTTTTTTATGATCTCTTTGGGAAAAAGACCTAATAGTGGTATTGCTGGGTCAAGGGTTATGTATAGCTTCATAGCCCTTTGGGCATAATTCCAAATTGCTCTCCAGAATGGTTAGATCAGTTCACAGCTCCTCAAACAATGCATTAGTTGTAGGTTCTTAATAAATGCTCATTGATCGATGATGTTCTGTTGGGGGAAACAAGGTAACCACAGGTAAACAAATAAATAATTAAAAAAGAATAACTAGTGGGGAGGAGAGCATCCTAACAACTGGTAACGCGAGAGAAGGGTTTGTATAGGAGGTAGCACTGAAACTGAACCTTGAAGGCAGCTAGAAACTCCTTCCTAAAATTAAAATTTAAAGACAACTTCCACAGTGGAGAAGTAGCCAAGGGTAAGAGACATCATAGTATAGGAGAGACTTTGTGAAGCCATAATGGAGAAAACACAAGACATAGATTTCAACCACAGCTCTCCTACCTACCACAGTTGTGTGATTTGGGGGTAACTAATTAACTTCCCTTTCTCAGTTTCTTCATCTACAAAATAGGTGTGATAATACCAGTCACCTTACAGCCTTTGTAAACTGGAAAGCATTGGATATAAGGTCAAAGTGTTGTGGTTGTTAAGTCATTTTTCCATCTTATCGGATTCTTCATAACCCCATTTGGGGTTTTCTTGGTAGAGATACTGGAGTGGTTTGACATTTCCACCTCTACCTCATTTTACAGATGAAGAAACTGAGACAAACAGGGTTAAGTGGCTTGCCCAGAGTCACTTAGCTCAAAGTACCTAAACTTGAATCCAGCTATGTCACTTGCTACCTGTGACATTACACAAGTCATTTCACCTCTACAGGGCTCAGTTTTCTTACCTATGTAACAGGGGTCTGGAACATGGAGTACTTGAGATGACATCTTTCCACATAGAAATGCCAGAGACATGGTTTCTAGGAGAATCATGATGATATGTAAGGGAAATTCCTTGGAGAGGATATGAAGTATGTTTTAATAAATCAACAAGAACCAGGCCTGCAGTATCCATATCTAGCCTCAGATACTTACTAGCTGTGTGACCATAGGCAAGTCACTTAAAACTGTTTGCCTCAGTTTCCTCATCTGTAAATGAGCTAGAGAAGGAAATGGCATACCACTCCAATATCTCCGCCAAGTAATGACTGAATAAAACTTCAAAGAGTCACACATGACTAAAAAAAACGACTGAATAACAACGTGCCAGATTTCAACATTACTTAACTAGCTCTGTTGGCTGATCATTCAGCCTGTATGCTCTGGCCCCACATATAACCTGTATGCTCCATTCTCTTAGAACCCTATCTGCTATATCACTGACAGGGTTCCATAGGGCATTCTGAACAATTGGGTTGTCTCTCCTTTGTCTTACCACTGACCCGAAACCCCACAGACTGTGCGCCTTCCATTTGTTAGGGAGGCCAGTGACTAGTGCCCCAATTCCATTTAATCCCTTTATATGGGGTAGCTTTTACAAAAGGGATGTTTTATTTCAAAGATACAGTAAGAAATGTACAAACATTTCTGGAGTAATCACACACACACACACACACACACACACACACACATCCCACTTAGGTCTTAGAGAACAGGTTTAATACTTAGCTCAGTTTCTGTGAGCTGGTGAAACACAGTTTGACTCAGGCCTCCCATTTCAGCCTCCTGCTGGAATAGTGCCATTAAGGGCTAATGTTCCTACTTCCCTGTTCTGCATTCCAATCTCCTTCTTTGGCAATTTAGAAAGGACCTTAATTTTACTGGTCCTATAGATAACAAGGCAGGCTCCCATTGGTAACATACTGCCTCTTTGTCCAAAATGACATATAAGGCCAAACCCTGCTGTTGTCAGGGCCGCTCACCACGGCCACCCCTTCCTCCCACTGTGAGTATAGAGGCCACACACACTGAGACTGTCCCTTGATAGCTGCTGACTTCCTTTTCCCCTTGTGAGTAGCAATAAAGTTTGCTAAAGCTATCTCTGTGTAGGAGAGTGCTTTCCATTTGAATTCCCCTGCACTATCTTCAATTCCTAGGTAGCATTGTCCCACAAAGTTTATATCATTGCTAGCAAATGAGTCCTTTTGTTGTGCTAGAGTCCTAAAGGTCACTTTTTTTCTTCTTCTTTTTTTTTTGGGGGGGGGGGAGGTTGGGTTTTGCTGTTGTTGTTGTTGTTGTTGTTTCAGGGCAGTGAGAGTTAAGTGACTTGCCCAGGGTCACACAGCTAGTAAGTGTCAAGTGTCTGAGGCTGGATTTGAACTCAAGTCCTCCTGAATCCCGGGCCAGTGCTTTTGCCACTGCTACCTAGCTTTTTGTTCCTCGAGGCATTGACATGCTGGTCGAAAAACCCAGAGAAGACTCTGCTCCCTCCACCTAGAGAGGAAAAGAATCTGCAAAAAAGGTCAAGAACCAATGCCCATTTCTCAAGGGCCATCTGGCCTTGGAAAGCAAAGGAAGCCCTAAGGTCCTTCCCCTCCTATCATATTCTTTTACCAGACACTGTGAGCAAAAGAGTGACTGAGAACCCCAGATCCCCCAATCCATGCAAATGGAAGTAACTGAGATAGCCCAGACCTTTTTGAAGAGGCTGCAGTTTTGGCTATGCAACCAATCAAGAAACGTTCCTCCCAACCATGGGTTTCACCAACCTGAACCAGGAAGTGCAGAAAGTGACTGTGAGCTGGACCCTTTACAATCACTTCAAGGAACTTCTTTTATACTCATCAAGATTCTCCTGGAAACACCCCCCCCCAACCTCTTCCTGTGGAGAAATGCCGTGCCAGGATCTCTATGCTTGTGCCAGAGACCCCAATATAAAACTCCCCCATAAAAACAGGAAGTAATTAGATCAGATGACTTCAAAATTCTCACCTCCCTCCAGGTTCGTGATTCTAAAACTTGGATAGATTTGTGTTTCTCAGATATATTTAGAGGCTTACTTATCCAATATCACTAAGTTTAGATCCTTGAATGAAAATCATATTAATCTAGACTCATTTGAGCTCCCCACTGCAGGCCCAGCCCCAGCCCCAGCCCCAAGGCTTTGTGGCAATTAAAAGACAGCCCCAACTAAAGTGATCTGAATAAATATATGGATTAGCTAATAAGGGTACGATGGAGATGAGGAGCACTTAAGAGTCTTACCAACTAGACCAATGAAGAGCAACCATTATGGCAGGGTCTCCTGGCCCTGAAGGTGACTGGCAAGAGGGTCTTAGGCTTCCGGCAGAGATTAACTTGCTCTCTCTGAGGTAGAGTTTGTGTCAGATGGCCTCTTGTATCTTCAGGGGATGAGAAAAGCTCTAAGGAGTCAGACCCAGTCTTTATGAAGAATAGCACCAACCCAGGCAGGTCTCCATGTCTATGCAGAGACTGGGAGCTATAAAAAAGGGGTGTGGGCTCTGGAAAGGTCAGCAGTTCCTAGTCTGGCACCAGAGTCAGCTGTGAGGAGTACATACAAACTACGGGGGTTCTGTACCCTATGCCCTCACCTTACCAGCTGAGGGCAGCAGCTGACAGCTGGAGAGAGCTGCTTTGCCAGTAACATAAAGGGATGGGGTAGAAAGTGCAGATTCCTTTACCTGGGGGTGACAAGGGCAGGTGAGCAGCAGAGTAAGATTCAAAGAGCAAGCACCCTGGGAAATTTACACTGTGGGGTCTCACTAAGGAAAAGATGTGAGGTCTGAGGGAAGTAACAGCTTTGCATTCTGTAGCTTCTGTTTTTCAATAAAGCCTCCTTCCATAACACAGTAAGGGGCATGTTTTGTATATTGTTGGTCTTTCCAGGAAGCATTCTGGGAAACAGGACATTGCTAATGGTCCTAACAAATACACCAGGCTATAGGCAGCATACAAAAGTAGGGAACAACAGAATTATGTCAAGGCTTAGGCTGGATACGCACACATACACTATCTATCATCTATTATTTTATATTATATTTCTCTTTGATGCAGGTTTTGCATGGGACCATGCTATCAAATGGAAGCTGTTAAGGCAGCATAATGGATACAGCACTGAGCCTGGAATCAGGAAAACCTAAGTTCAAATCTGACCTCAGACACTTCCTGGCTGTATGACCCTGTTTAAGTCACTTAACCTCTGTTTATTTTAATCTACTGGAGAAGGAAATGGCAAATCACTCCAGTATTTTTGCCAAGAAAATCCCAAGGACATACAGTCCACAGGGTCATGAAGAGTCAGACAAAATTGAACAACAACAATGTTTGCCAAGTGCTTGAGGTCACATAGGCTCTCCTCAGCCTCCCAGTCTGTTTATGGAGACAGCAGTCTCGGAGCTAATGGTGGGCGAGACAAGGTAGGGCCAGAAGTTTTGGACCAGGGAGTTTTGGGAACTGGGTTCAAACCCTGTCTTGGTTTAGATCTATGACTTGATCAGTGGAGAGAATACACAATGACAAACTCCCTCTACCAAGGGATGTTTGCAGCTTTTCAGTTTGAAGTCTTAGACCATTGCCTGGACTGGACTTGCCCAAGGTCACACAGATAGTACATGGCAGAGGTAAGACTTCCTGACTCTGAAGCTATCCCCTCTGCCATACTCCCTCTCTCTGCCAGTTACTGCTAATCACTTACTCTTGTTGCACCTTACTTTCCTCATCTATGAAACAAAGAAGTTGGACTAGATGACTAAAAGGTCTCCATGCAGTATTGCATTTGATGCTCTCAATAATTCCAGAGTAAATAAGATTAGCATAACCATCATCATCATAATACTTATAAAGCACCCACTATGTGCTGGTCACTGTGCTGCACACTTTACAAATTATCATCTCATTTGACTCATATAACAAACTCTGAGACGCAAGTGCTATTATTATACCCATTTTGAAAGATGAAGAAACTGAGGCAAACAGAAGTTAAGTGACCTGCTTGGAGTCACACAACTAGTAACTGAGGTCAGATTTTTCTCTCCATTAGCTACAGAAAACAATCAATGCCTTGCTGGTCAGTCAGCAAGCTCTGGTCGGGACACTGTGCTAAGCAACACTACACAGCTAATTAATAGCAGGCCTGAGACCAGAACCTAAATCTTGGACTTCTGGGACATCACTGAATCCCACTGCTCATAAGAGAATTTTCTTGAGATAGTTTTCTTCAGAGAACACTGGATTGGGTTTGCATCCCAAAATTCAATGGGTTTGACAGTGACCCAATGTTCCTTATTCCAAGCTCTATGTTTCACTAGCTCTGTGATTTCAGGTGAGTCACATCATCATCATCATTGCATTTATATAGCATTTTAAAGTTTGCAAAGCACTTTATAAATATTATCTCATTTGATCCTCACAACAACCCTGAAAGTGCTGTTATTGTTCCCATTTTATAGATGAGGAAACTGAGGCAGACAGCTGGTAAGTGTCTTGCCCCAGGTCACACAGCTAATAAGCATATGAGGCCAGATTTGAACTTATATCTTTCTGATCCCAGGGCCAGCATTCTATCCACTGTACCACCTAAATGTCTCAGTTTCCTTATCTGTGAGACCTTGTCTGCCTATCTTATGGGGTTGTTATGAAGATTCAAAATGATCACGTATGCATAAAGACTTGAAAAAAGGTAAAATTCTATATGAGTAGGCTGTTATTCTTCTGCTCTGTCTTCTCTTCCTTCAAGTGTATCGTCTAAGAGAGACTTTTCATTTCTACTGAGCCCATACAGTTGGGGCGGAATACTGTCTGGTGGGTTGCCATGGAGGTTTTGTTCATTTTAATGTGTTTTTACTGTCTGATAAATTTGGACATGTTCCCAGATATCTTGCTTGAGATGCTTGTTTAAAACAGTAACCACACACACACACACACACACACACACACACACGCATCCTGAATCAACAGCTTTTTATTTAACTGAAACAACTTACATCCTCCAACCACAAAGATAAGCAGTGAATAACATCCAGACTTGCCTCTCTCTTTTGCCTGGCAAAGAAGGCCCTCTATTAGCTGGCTCTCTCCTATTGTTCCACCTTTATTTTATATAACTTCCTTTCACAAATATGAGGTACAGTCAAATTAAATGAGGGCCGACATCTTGAGCTTGAAACTCCATCTCTTGCCTCTGTTCCCATTTGTATGAGCTGTTCCCTTACTTCTGAGATGTGCTCCTTTCTCAACAACACCTCTTAGAATCCTTGCCTTCCGGAGCAGCTAGGTGGCACCGTGGATAGAGCACCAGCCCTGGATTCAGGAGGACCGGAGTTCAAATCCAGCCTCAAACCCTTGACACTTACTAGCTGCGTGACCCTGGGCAAGTCACTTAACCCCAATTGCCCCACCAGAAAAAAATTAAAAGACTCCTTGTCTTCCTTCAAGGCTTAGCTCAGGTACCACCTTTCATGGGATGCCGTTCCAGATTTTCTGGTGCCCCTCTGTTGGCCATGCCCCCTTCCTCCTTAATTTCCCCTGTAGTATATTTAGTTTCACAGAGTTAGCGCCTCAAAGACCATTTAGTCCAGGGGCAGCTAAGTGGCACAGTGGATAAAGCACTGGCCCTGGATTCAGGTGGACCTGAGTTCAAATCCGGTCTCAGACACTTGACACTTACTAGCTGTGTGACCCTGGGCAAGTCACTTAACCCTCAGTGCCCTGCCAAAAAAAAGACCATTTAGTCCAAACCCTTCATTACACAGAGAAAGAAATTGAGTCCCAGAGAAGTTAAAAGACTAACCCAAGGTTTCACAAGGAGTAAATGGTAAAAGTAGGATTTGAACTCAGGTTCTCTGCCTAGTGCTGTTTATTTATTTGTATACATAGCATAGCCCTACTCCTAGCCCCCAGGGAAATGTAAACTTCTTGAAGGCAAAGAATGTTTAGTGACACTGGGTGGACTGTGACCAGTAAGGACCAGGCTATGTACTGAATACATATTCTTTCTCCTCTGCCATGTATACTACCCATCACCAAACTCCAGCCCTTCTTTGGCTCTTAGAAAGCTGGCTACGATTTATTACCTGGTTCCACTCCTTTATAGATAATATTATTCCTCTGTCATTAATCTAGGGATTGTTGCAGATTATCCAATCAGGTCATGATTCTGTTCCTATCTTACTTTAGGATTAAGTCTTCCCCTACATCCTTTTCCCCTAGAGTTTTTTGTTTTTGTTTTTAGTCTTCCCTTAAAGTTCTTACCCAGGCATCCGTGTATGTTACAATCAGACTGTTAGAAATGAATAAATGAAAGTTGACTTCAATGTATCCATTGTACATTCTCCAATCTGTGATCTTTCCAAGTTCTTACATCAAGCTCTCCCTTACCAAGGGCAGGTAGACAAAATGCTTGGAGGTTTGCCAGTTGTTCCTGTTGGGGAGCCAACAAGCATTCATCCAGAGCTTACCACTCATGATACCTACAGTGTTGGACTGTGTTCTCATTGATGCAATACAGGAACTAGGTGGTAGGCTTCCACTAGTCGAGGACGATCATGGATCAGCGCCTTGAAGAGCCACAGGCCACAGTGTGGCTGTGCAGTCCTATACGGGAGCCGCAGCTCCTGCTGCAACGAGGACATCGGAAAACTGCGCTCTCTGTTGCCCGTTGGTTCCTGCGTCTCATTTGTTTTTCTTCCTCCCGAGCTTGAAGGCCCATCTCAGCTGTACACAAGCTGCTCCTGAGTACTGAACTCCATCGGGCGCTGTCCTTGGCCATCTCCCAGATGTTGGTGTCTATTCCCAGAGCCCTCAAGTCTCGCTTGCATACATCTCTGTAGCGAAGCTGGGGGCATCCAGCAGGTCTCTGGCCTCAGGCTAATTCGCCATAGAGTAGATCTTTAGGAATGCCCCCATCTTGCACGCAGTGCACATGACTGAGCCAGCACAGCCGTCTTTGTTTCAGTAGCGTGTAGATGCTTGGAAGTTGCAAGCGTTGGAGCACTTCTGTGTTGGTGATCCTATCTGACCAAGATATACCAAGGATGCGCCAAAGGCAGCGCATGTGGAAGCTGTTAAGCTTCTTCTCTTGTCTAGTATATGTAGTACATGTTTCACCGCCATACAGTAAGGTACTCAGGACACATGCTCTATAGACGGCAAATTTGGTTTGTCTTGTCAATTTACTATTTGTCCAGATACACTTGGAAGCTTAGCCATGGTTGAAGTAGCTTTCCCAATCCTCTGATTGATCTCAGAATCAAGTGACAAATTGTCACTGACAATAGAACCAAGATATGAGAATTGGTTTATGACATCCAACTGGTAGCTACCGAAATATATCAATAGAGGCGACATAGCACTCTGACACATGACTTTCATCTTTTTAAGATTTATGGTTAGGCCAAAGTCCGTGCAAGCTTGGGAGAAGCGATCCATCAAGGTCTGCAATTTACGCTCTGAGTGACAGGCAAGTGCGGCATCATCGGCGAAAAGCAGGTCTCTAAGGGAACTAGGTGCTCTCTGCTATTGTCCACAAAGGGGAATTTAATTTGGCATGCTTTCTCTTTCAGGCATCCACAGTTCTGCTCCCAGATCAGAATTTTAGATTTAGATGGGTGCCTTTAATACTGTATCACCATCTTGGGGCAGCTAGGTGGCGCAGTGGATAAAGCACCGGCCCTGGATTCAGGAGTACCTGAGTTCAAATCCTGCTTCAGACACTTGACACTTACTACCTGTGTGGCCCTGGGCAAGTCACTTAACCCTCACTGCCCCACCCACCCCCCAAAAAAATAATGTTTCACCATCCCTTTCATATTGAACAAGTTGAGAGAGAGAGAGAGAGAGTGTGTGTGTGTGTGTGTGTGTGTGTGTGTGTGTGTGTGTGTGTAGGGAGAGGGTTCCCCCATAGGAATAAACTGAGTGCGTATCTCATCTCCACTAGAAAGCTGGGAAGAAAGCAAAGCCTACTCACTGGACAACCTTTGCTCTTCTACCTTTCACCTTCAAATTTCCATACCATTCTGAACAAGTGATGGTATATGATTGTGATGGAATACTATTTTGCTCTAAGAAATGATGAACAGTATGCTTTCAGAAAAACCCAAGATTTAAACAAACTGATGCAAAGTTAATTGAGCAGAACCAGAAGAACACTGTACACTGTAACAATAATATTATATGATGATCAACAGTGAATGACTTAAAAAATGCTTTTTAAAAACTTTATTTCTCTTGGGGATTTTTGTCTGTGTTTTCTTTCACAATATGGCCAATATGGAAATATTTGCATGACTACACATGTATAATCTACATCAAATTGCTTGCCTTCTTAAGGAGGGGGGAAGGAGGAAGAAAAATTTGGAACTCAATTTTTAGAAAATGAACGTTAAAAATTGGTTTTATGTATAATTGGAAAAAATATTGAAATTTTCACATTACAAAAACAACAACATGCCATTTTGCATCTCTCACCACTGTTTCCTCTCTCCGTCTTCAAGCACAATTAGGTACAAATCAAGAAAATGAAACAATGACAGGACATCAATGTATTGATAAAACAAGTGCCTGCCTGCTCTTGTCTTCATATCCCCAGGACTTGGCACAGGATGTGGTGGTGCTAATTAAAGTTTAAATCGAATTGTACATTAAAAACAAAATAAAACTACTTTGCAATAGGCATGAGGACTTATAAGTGTGAATGGCACACTGGTAGATAATCACAGGATTGTATATTAGTCATAGAATCTAACTTGGTCTGGTTTAGATAATATTTTCTTTTCTTTCTTTCTTTCTTTTTTTTTTTTTTTTTTTTTTTTTTGGTGGGGCAATGAGGATTAAGTGACTTGCCCTGGGTCACAGAGCTAGAAAGTGTCAAGTGTCTGAGGTCGGATTTGAACTCGGGTCCTACTGAATCCAGGGCTGGTGCTTTATCCACTGTGCCACCTAACTACCCCCAGTAATATCTTCTTTAGGAAGATTTTGCATCTAAAAATCTCCTGCCATGTCACCAGAGTCCAGCTCTAAGCTGCCTCAGCTTCATCTCTCCCTGTCTATCCAAAAACTGTCTAGTTTGTTTTTAACAATACCACAAGCCTCCTGTGATCTTTCCTTTAAGCATTCCTGGCCAATAAGGAAGCAAGTCATTCTCTTTTGGCTTTCCTATTTCTAAGTCCCCTACTTTAGACTGAATGATACCCCAGGAATGATTCTTCAATTCTATATGAATAGGAGAACAGTCTTCTCTTTCCATTCTACTAACCAGCTCCTGTGTCTTTCATTTACTCTCTCTGTCCCCTACACAGTCACCAGAGTTCCCTTAATCTATTTTTCTCCTAAGTTCTGGCTCTAGTTTGCAGTCTAATTATTTTAGTTGGATAATTCTGTTTGCTAATATATCTAAACGCTCCTATAAAACACCACAAGGAGGCTACTCATCTAATATATATGTAACATATACATATATAACATTTCTCTTATACTTGTTCAGTCTTTTTCAGTCATGTCTGACTCTTTATGACCCCATTTGGGGGTTCCTTGGCAAAGATTCTAGAGTGGTTTGCCATTCCTTCTTTCAAGTATTTTCATTCTTATAGTACATCTAAATTACAGGATAGTACTTACTTTAGTACATCTGTGTTCATAGAATCAAAAGGAGATGGAACAGTACAGTTTGTAGGGACCTCAAAGGTTCCTCAGTGATAAGGCAGGCTAGTGTAGTAGAAGGCATATTGAACTTAGAGTTATATTACCCAGGTTCAAATCTTGGGCAGCTAAGTGGGACGAAGGAGAGGATATTGGCCTCGGAATCAGGAACATGAAATCAAATACTGCCTCAGACACTTACTAGTTGTGTGACCCTTGGAGAAATCATTTAACCTCTCAGTCTCCATCTCACCATTTGTGAAATGGAAACAATAACTTATTGCACAGGATTGTTGTGAGAATTGAATGAAGTCACATATGTCAAGTGCCATCTGAATGTTCACTCTTATTAGTGTTTACTCTGACACTACTTGTATGGTTGTGGGCCAATTATTTTGTGAATCTATTTCCTTAATTGTAAAATAGGAATGATGATATTTACACTACCAGCCTCGCAGGGATGTGATGAGAAAAATCAGCAGTATGGGCTGTAGTTAATCCAATTCCCTTGATGATTAGGAATCTACTAGGAAAAAGAAAGAATTTTCAGTAGACTTATAGGACCACTTGTCCATCACGGCTGAGGGATTTAAGATTCTGATTTTTCGCTGCAGAGGGCAGCATTGTCGAAATGTTGTTGCTCTCTTCTTATAAAGCATTTTATATTATTATTATTATTATTATTCCTTTAATGTTAAATTTCCCCTCACTAGTCTTAGGGTAGTTTTAATTACAATCAGGGAAATTATTTATATGGGGTTGATAGAAGTTCTTAATATTTCCAGGAGCATATAATCAAAAAATTAAATTAGGGGCATCCTTAATTCCTTTAAATATTTGTTACAAAGGATAGCTTGCTGAATAAGAAAGGGAAAAGGGATTTTTTATTTTTTTGGTGAGGCAATTGGGGTTAAGTGACATTCCCAGGGTCACACAGCTAGTAAGTGTCAAGTGTCTGAGGCCAAATTTGAACTCAGGTACTCCTGACTCCAGGGCCAGTGCTCTATCCACAGTGCCACCTAGCTGTCCCTGAAAAGGGATATATTTTTTAAATTAATAGGATGTAAAAAAGATACTTTAATAAGATTAAAATTTTTAAAAAAACAAATTAAATGAGAAGCAGCATGCTTTAGTGGAAAGAGAACTAGAGTGGGAGTCAGGAAAAGTTGCTTCTGGTTCTGGCTCTACTCAAACTGTATAACTTTGGGCAGATTATTTAACTTCTCTGGGCCTCAGTTTCCTCATTTGTAAAATTAGGAATGTTCTGGGTCAGGCCTGACTCAGGCTGGTCCGGGAGTTTAGGCTCAAATTTAGAATGAAATGAGGCATTTGTCAGCTTTGTAACATTTAACAAAAGATTTACTCAATGGAAAGGATATTCAGCAAAAATATAGCATTGATTCAGCTAGGTACAGTTTCCCTGCCTTCTTATTTGTGCACCCAGTCCACAGGGTGTGAGGAGTGTTGAAATTGTTGCGTGCTGGGGTTTTGTACTTACAAAAAGTTGAAATCAATGGTTCTAGTCCCTTGGAGCAATTAAATGTCTATTACAGTTTCATTGTCTTAGAGCAGGAAACTAGCCTGCTTAGAGTAGATGTTTCTCCTACCAAAAAAAGAACTGGACTAAATGATTTCCCATCTTTTGTTCTAGGATCTTAAAAGTTAGAAACAGCCTTAAGGATCATGAAGATACCACACACACCCATGCACACACTCATACACACACCACCACCACCACTGCCAGTACAGGAATCTCCTTGATAACATCCAGTAATCCAGCCTCTACTTGAATATTACCATTAGTGAGAGACTTCTGACTTCACAAAATAATCCACTACATGTGTTGGTAGTTTCAGGTCAATCCAATGAGCATCTTACTTTGTGCCAGGCACTGTGTAAAGTTCTGGTATACAAAAAAAAAAAAAAGGCAAAAAATAACTCCTGCTATCAAAAAACTCACATTCTAAAGGGGGAGACAACATATAAACAATTATGTGCATATGAGATGTATAGAAGATAAATTAGAGGTTATCCCTGGCAGATAGCACTAGAATTGAGGGGAGAAAAGGACTCATGATGGAAAATGCTCTCCACATCCAGAAAAAAAGAACTATGGAATCAGGATGCAGATTGAACCATACTGTTTCTACTTTTGGGGGTTTGTTTGTTTGGTTGGTTTTTTGTTTTGTTTTGTTTTTTGCTTTTTTGAAGTTTTTCCCTTTTGTTCTGATTCTTCTTTCACAACATGACTGAAGCAGAAATATGTTTAGTGTGATTGCACATATATAACCTATATCAGATTGCTTTCTGTCTTGGAGAAGGGGGAGGGAAGGGAGGAAGGGAGAAAAATGTGGAACTAGAAATCTCATAAAAACAAATGTTGAAAACCATCTTTATATGTAACTGGAAATAATAAAATACTTTTATGATTAAAAAAAGAATTGAGGGGAGACCTAGAGAAGTTTCTTGCAGAAACCATGTGTGGCAGTCAATTAATAATAACTGAGGAAACAATGTGGAAAAAAAAAAAAGGTAATTTATTAGCTAGGCAGTCAAAATAAATGGGTCAGTGGAGACTCCAGTCAGTCCAAAGACCCTGAATACAGAGTGAAGCAGATTTTTATACATAAAACAATTAATAAAATAAGACCAATTCATTCAAATAAAAGTATGAACCAGGATACAAGATTAAGTCATCTAATTTCTTATTTGGGGAAAGATAAGGGACTTTCCAAGTTGGGAGGGGGAAAGAGTGAGTTTAAGTGGAGTTGGGAGGAGATGAATACATTTTAGGCTCCTCTATTCATAAAATGGAAAGATGTTGATTAATTACCTACACCTGCATTTATGAAACAATAGATGGCATATATAATTTCCCAAGAATGAATAAGAGAAAAACAAGATAGAGGAGAATACATGTAGCAACACAAGATGGAGTCAGTGTTCATAATATGGTTTTCTTGATTCCCACACCAAACCAACTCCATTTTGTAACTGGTCTCCATTTTATCCGTCACATGGGATTTTTTTTAATCTTGGGATTTTAGCTGAGACTTGAGGGAATATAGGAGGCAGATAATTCCAGGCATGGAGGACAGCTGATGAAAATGCATGAAGTTAAGAGACAGGGATGTCTTATTTGAGAAAAAGGAAGTAGGTTTAGATCAAAGAATATATGGAGGGAAGTGAAGTATAAGAAGATTGGAAAGGGAGGAAGGGCCCAGGTTGTATAGGGCTTTAAAAAACAGAGAGGAGGAGCAGCTGGGTGGTGCAATGGATAAAGTGCCAGCCCCAGATTCACGAGTTTCTGAGTTCAAATCTGGTGTCAGACACTTGATACTTACTGTATGACCCTGGACAAGTCACTTAATCTTCATTGCCCTTCCAAAAAAAATAATAAAATAAAAAAATAAAAAAAACAACAACAGAGGGTTTTTATATTGATCCTGGAGGCAAGAGGAAGTCACTGGGGCTAACTGAATGGGAAGATGACTCAGTCAGACCTAAGCTTTAGGAAGATCACTTTGACAGTTCAGTGGAGGACTGGAGTAGAGAGAGAGAATTGAGGCAGAGCAACCAACCAGTAGGCTGTTGAAATAATTCAGATATAAGGTTATGAGGGCCTGGACCAGGGTTAGTGACAGGGTCAGAGGACAGACAGAAAGTTCTTCATATTCAGTCAGAATCTGCCTCCCCTATACCTTTGACCTGTCACTCCTAGGTCAGTCCCTTGTAGCTTTACAAAATAAGTCAGATTCTTCTTCAAAAAGACAGCCCTTTGGATATTTGAAGACAAAGTCCTGGCTCCCCCTCACTTCTTCTCTAGACTTACATCTCATCTACCCTCTGGTAGCAGAAATACCACCTGATCATACTTCAGCTCAGGAGGGTTGTTGTCAGTGTGACAGGAGCTGTTTCTAGCTGAGCATGTGGTCACTGTTTGAGGCAGCCACAGACGGCTCATCAATATTACATAGTACCTAACCCTTGATTAGTAAGTTCAGACCATTTCACAAAGAGCAGACTATTTGTGGTGAAAAGAATGTGCCTGCCCTATAATCAAGTGCAGCTACAGCTGTTAATGGTTCCAAATGGCATGAAAGAATTCTTTCCTGTTGCTATTTCATCAGAGAAAAGAGTAGAGTTTCCCCAACTTACTGGCCAAATTACACAACTTAAACACAGGGACTGAAATTGCTGTGTACGTGTAGATTTTCTGTTCAGCAGATAGATAAATGTAGTAAATAATCACTGATCTACATTAAACATCAATCAAAATTAATTCTACAGGGGCAGCTAGGTGGTACAGTGGCTAGAGCACCGGCCCTGGAGTCAGGAGTACCTGAGTTCAAATCCAGCCTCAGACACTTAACACTTACTAGCTGTGTGACCCTGGGCAAGTCACTTAACCCCAATTGCCTCACTAAAAAAAAAAATTTTTTTTAATTAATTCTACAAACATTAATGAAGGACCTACTGTATACAAGGTGAAAAGCAATGTATCTTGTGCCTTGGAGTCAGAAAGACTTAGGTTCAAACCCTGCCTCAGACACATACTAATTGTGTGACCAGAGACAAGACACTTCACTGTTCACTATCCCAGGGAAATTTCTAAGATGGTAAGTGGAAGAACAGTTGCCGAATTGGTAGAAGGTATTTATACCTTGAGAGTTTTCTATATTGATGAAATCATTGGTCCAGAGGTAGGTCAGGAGGATGGAGGGGGAGATTCGTGTGACAATTAAAATGATTATGAGAGACAAAATTCTGGGTAAATTATAATCAATTTTATCAATCATGACTGGTAAGAGATTGCCAAAAAATGTCTCCTTACCCTTTTGTCATTCAAAAGAAGAAAAAGAGGCCACCTGGCTACTTCTTCAGATTTTTATGCCTTTTGGACAAGAGGTGGTATATTAAGCAGCAATCAGATCTGATTGGTTAACTTGATTTGAAGGTAGGCTATATTAAAATGAAGGGCTATACCAGACCCCCCCCCCCATTGCCCCCAGCCTTTGGCTAACTGTTCAACGAATACATACCTTTTTCAATGGGTGGGCTGAGTGACCCCTCCCTGGAGGAGAGTCTGTCCAGTCTTATCAAGAAGGACTTTGGAATGGGGGGAAGTCAGGGCTTTGAAAGAATGGGGGAGCACTGAATCTCTAAGATACTGGTTACAAATAATAATTTCTCACAGTAGGTACAAAGCCTTCTGGAAGCTTACAGGGAAGCTAGAGGAATATATAATCTCATACAAGCAAATACAAGATAATTTAAGGTCAGAAACAGCACTGACAGCTACGGAGATCAGGAAAGACAGAGAAAATAGAGTCAAGCTCTGCAAAACTGTGAAATAGATGAGGTTCATCTGTGGGTCCCACACACCCCATCTTTCACACTCAGAGTTTATATCCTTTCTCCCTTGAAAGGATCTAATATTATTCAATTCAACAAGTATATATTAAGAACTTGTATGCCCCTAGGGCACTGTAATAATTAATAACAACAATAATAATAATTAGCATTTATATAGCAGTTTACATGTTATTTTATTTAATCCTCAACAGTCCTGTAAGGTTTGTGTTATTATTATCCCCATTTTACAGAAGAGGAAACTGAGGCTGAGAGAATTTAAGTGACTTATATCACTCAGCTAGTGTCTGAGGTAGGATTTGAACTAAGGTCTTCCTTTCTCCAGGTCCAGGACTCTATATATTATACCACCTAGCTGTACTGGGTGCTGAGCAACAAATAAAGTATAGATAAGATACGGCGTCCTTCCTCCATGGTGATGATTAGGGGTCTTAGTGCATAGAGTTCTGAATTTACATCCCAGAAGACCTGAGTTTAAATCCCATTTTAGATACTTCCCAGGTATGTGACCATAGTCCAGGCACTGAATCTCTCAGAGCCATTTGTTATGTGCAAAATGGGGATAACTCCAGATTATATTACCTACCTCAAAGGGACATCATGAGGACTATTCTCTGCCAACCTTAAAATGCTTACAAATATGAGTTATTATAAAACCCATGTAGATTAATCAAGGATACTGTGGGGTTTTTATTTTTGTCAAGGTTGGAGTTTTTAAGTCAGCTGTGTTGTCCAACAGAGGTTCCAGATAGTCTTATGGATGTGTGATGTCACTGGTGTAGATGTACCCTCCAATTATCGATCTGTCCATTAATGACTACTTATGATGTAATTTACATATTTATGACATATAGCTTAGTTTATAATAATATTGACTATAGTACATACTAGTTTTTACCACTTACTTTTGTAACATGGGTCACAAGCCATCCATGCCTGCCCATTGCTTTAAATGTAAGATCCTTGGCCGTTAACCACAAGCCAACACAGTGCTGGAGTATGCCCTGAATCATCTCATTCAACACATTCTCAGTCAGGGTTAGCTGCATCTTAGACTCTATCTTTAACTATGATCAGAAGGCTTTTGTCTCCTTGAAAGGCATTCCAGGCACTAGTGAACAGGTGGAGGAGGCATTTGGGGAGGCAAGGGAACTTTCCCCGTACAGCTGCTCTCAAGCTGACCCAGCTATGTGCAGAAAAAGACCTTCCCCAAGGCAGCAGCTGATCTGTTTTTGTTCCTCCTGCTAAAGTATTTCTTCAGAGCGATGGCACCACTGAAAAAGAGTGTCCTTTACTAGGAGCAGATACAAAAGAGAGGGAGCTATAAGTACGCATTAGAAATAACATCCTGGGTTTGTTTTTTATCAGGAGAGCTCCTTGGGATTTAGTCAGCTGTTATGTGTGTGCATCATATGTTTATATATGTATGGCATGCATGAGACATATATATGCATGTTGGTGAATACTGAGATGCAGCTTAGCCTAGCAGAAGGAGGAATAGCAATTAGAGTCAGAAATACCTGGGTTTAAGGCCTGTCTCTGACTCAATACTTGTGACCACGGGTAAGGTGTTTTACCTCTCAATGCTCCAGGTTCCTGTGAGAATGAAATGCGATAATAACTGTAAAGCTTTTAGCACATTTCCTGGATAGTAGGAGGAACTAGATAAATGCTTATTCCTGTAACCTTCCCCCAGAGAGAGATTTATAATATATGCATATGACATGACAGAAAATGAAAGCTACTCTTTATCATACTGAGGTACTTCACAAACCTACAAAGAAGGGTTTATCTTCATTTAGGTTTTATAATAACTCACATTTAACCCAATGAGGCAGACAAGTATATGCATTACATTAGCCCTCTCTTACAAATGAGGAATTTGAGGCTCAGGGAGAACTATCCCTGGGTCACACAGACAGCATATATCTTCACCACCACCATCACTACCACTATCATTATTGTGACCACCAGAAAGGAATCAGGTATAGGGCAGCTATTTACTTCCTACAAACAATGCCAAGGTTATGTTCCTAGAAGATTAGAAGGATGATGATGCCTTAAATAGAAATAGTGAATACTGGAAGAGAAGTATTCATGTGCATGTGAAATTTCTCTGGGCACAAGTAAAGGAGATGCTAGTTCTCTGTGAATTCACACTCTGAGACAGGCATCAGTTTGGGCTTAAATGTTAAGGGAGATACAGAGAATTATTCCAAAAGTGGCAGGAACTCAATTACAAAAGGCAGGCAGATGAATAAACTAATAAGTAAATGGTTTCGCCTCTTCTCCTTCCTCTTGTCTTTTTGTCTCCATGGAGCTAGAGATAGATTTACAGCCACATCCTACTTATCCAGGTAGGGTACATACTTTTATTTCCCAACCTGAGATATCTGAGACAAAGGACTCTTTTAGCTTAAGTGTCACTTCCCTCCTGCCCTGCCCCTCCCTCCTCCCTAACTATTCATATTGCTTCCCATGCCTTTGTTTAGCATCCCACCCCACCCCTTCCTACAATTCAGACTGTCATATGCATATCTACAACTATAACATCCCAGGTTGTTATCTAGGTAGGTGGAGAGTCTTGGTGCCAACTAGAGCAGGCAACAGCTGTAGATTCATACGAATTACACAGTGGGCAAAGTTCTTGAGTGGTGTGTACATCAAAGGATCAGGGAAAAGAGGCATCTGACCAGCTGTCTCTGTTATTCTGACACTGCCTATCCTTAACCTTCTAAAAGCAGCATGTTCTCAGATGACGCACAGGTGCAGAAAGCTGGGTCTGGAAAGACCGTGGGTCTTTCTAAGCCATCTTCAAGTGGATACAGACCATAGATCGTCCCTCTGGTTAGTCTGCATCCACCACCACCACCAGCCCTACCCCTCCATACACACGTGCAGTCGGTGTGGAGCCCTGGCAACCAACCCCTGAGAACATGTTGGACATGTTCAGCCATTCAGACACTGACTTTGAAAGTAGCTTCTACTTCCTTAGATAGACTGGTGTTGATTGGACACCACAAACCATTTCTTTATTTACAGATTTTAAAATATACATATATATATATATATATACACATATATATACATATACATATATATATACATATATATATATATATATAACAATTAGTTATAACCTGTGCCCAAGGGGCTAGTATTCTTCATCCTTTCTTTCTCCACTAAGGAGCATCTTTGCTCTAGAACCATGGATGTGGTGATTAGGTTCAATCCTAGAGGACATGGCCTGTAATGAGAAAAGCTAAACTCCTTTTCTCCACTCTTTGGCTCATTAAATACCAACCCTGGCGTCCGTGGAAAAATTACTTAAAGCTTAAGTCTGGCCTACCCCTAACATCCCCCTGGATTGGAAAGTGGAAAGGTACTCAACATACAATAGGAATCAGGTATAGGACAGCTATTTACTTCCTAAACATAATGCCAAGGTTATGATCCTGGAAGACTAGAAGGATGATGATGCCTTAAATAGAAATAGGGAATACTGGAAGAGAAGAAGGGGTGTGGGAAATGATAATGAGTTCAGTTACTCTAGCCCAGTGTCTCTCCTTTTCTGCTTCTCTCTTCTTCTGAAGTATCTCAGATGATTCTGCAGGTATTTCAACACCAAAAAGATTGGGAAATCACTGGTTTATAGCAATAGAGTAATATGGGCAGAACATTACTGTTAAAGTAATAAACTAATAAAGACAGAACAACAAAGAGAAGTAGCAGCTGAAGAAAGAAGTTACCTAGAGCCTTGAAGCAAAGAATAATGAATATCTTTTGAGTCTCCATAAATTAAAAATACTATTAGCAATAATTATAGAATTATAACATCAAAATATTGAAATGCGAGCTTAAAAGGTAAAATAATTCACATTTTCACAGCACATGAAGGTTTCTAAGGCACTTTACTTGTAACAAGCCTATGAACTAGATAGTACCAATGCCATTTTACAGATAAGGAAACCGAGGCTTAGAGCAGTTACGTGACTTGTCCGTGGTCACATAACCAGAAAAGGTCAGTCCTGGAATTTAAATTCAGATCTCATGACACCACATCCTCTCTTCTTTCCATAATGACTCGTTACAATAGAGGTAGAGTACACAAAGTTGCCTATGATTGTGTGGCCCTCCTTTTCTCTTCTCCCCAGAGCAACCCAAAAATATTTTTGAGAATAAATGTGTAAAAGACATGGTGATGTCAGGAAAGGACTACACTTCCCATAATGCCATGGGTGAAGAGAATGTGGCAGAAAATGCCTAGTTGAGATGACCAGGAAAGAAAAATAGGAAGAGAGAGGAAGAAGGGAGAAATATGTCCAAAAAAATGGCAAGTATAAGTAGTATCTCATTGTGGCAAGCAGCAGCAAGGTCTCCTAAGCTGAGTTCAGAGTCTACAGTGATTGGCCTGGGCTGACAGAAGGGGACAGTATAGTATACTGGAAAGAGGACTGGCCCCTGGACTCAGAGTACCTAGGTTCAAATCCCCAGAAGTCACAGTCACCAGGCTCAGCCAGTTCTGATGTTGTTTGTCCTTTATTCTTGTAACGATTGGAATGACGCCACCTGCTGGAGACTTACTGTAGACAAGTTCCACCATGAAAGGAAGGTCTTTGAGGGCAAGAACATGCATCTTTTCTTTGGCGTCAGGAAGTGACGTTTGCTAGTGGGAGGAAGAAGGAAGAACCGGGCACTCTAACTGGCTCTCTTTCCTTTGGACTCTGGTGGAGAGCGGAGCTAGAAATGTGCTCTCCCTTTAATGGATGGATGGGTGTGGGCCTTTCTCTCTCTCTTTGCCAGATTCTTGTTCTCCTTAATGGATGGTTGGGGGTCTGGCTCTTGCTAGGGCTTGCAGTTTGTTGGTGACCACTCATTGGATATTTTGGACAGACTAGCTAGAATTTTAGCCTTTAACAGATGGCTGACCATGACGAAGAAAGCTGAACCTCACTCTTCTGATCTTCAGGTTGGCTAAGAAATTTCCCCTACCCTGTCCCTTTAAATCCGAAGTACTGCTGAATTGCCGGGTGTTTTCCCTTTACATTTTTTCAAATGGACCTTTTAAACTCCCTAATTACCCTATTTTTGATTTTAATCTGTTTAACCAGACAAATGGGGGATAAGATCATGTTAATACTTTGTTTTTGTGGATTTTCTATTTTTCTTTTTCTTTTTGTTAGAAGAGCCAGCAAGGTGCTTACACAAGGGAATATAAATAGCCCCCCCTCTCCCAGCCATGCTTTTCCAGAGAAGTCTCTGGTTTCTGCAGCTTTTCCAAATTCTAACACTAATTGTTGCTCTAATTTTGCATGCCTGGAGGCCTCTCTAGAAGCTTTTAATCCTCCAGCAGTGGCAGAAGGGGAACCCAGGCCTGAGTTTGATTCCCGGGCTGTACACCACATGGGAGAGGTGGTCCCCTCCCCTTCTCTAGGTACCCCACCTCCTCCCCCTCCTCTCCTTGATTCTCCTGCCCAGGAGGTCACGAGATCTAACCCACCTTCCTCAGGTCCTGATCTTGCACATGCTCAACTTTCTCTAACTACATTTGCAGCTTCAGGCTCAGCCCTTCCCTGGCCTGGCTGTGCTTCTGAGACAACCTTAGAAAACCCTTCAAATTCCAGATATGCTCGTTTTGTTCATAATTCTGCTAATCTGCTTTTGTCTTTAATTAGTAACCTTCTAAAGCATTTGTATTATGGAAGGACCGACAGACGATATAGAGGGGTTAAAGAAGAAAAACTTAAGCTGAATAAGAATGACAATCATAGTTCAAGACTCCACTTCTTTTGCCATGGAAGGGTACATATTTTATAGAAATGTAGAAATAAGCCACAAGGTATTAATATGAGTATTGGGGATTTTAGATATCAGAATCAAAAGTGTTCTAAATTCACTCAGATTATTAATGTCAGTTCAGAGGTTACACAGGATTTCTATGCTATTACATATACTTTTGAAATTAATGGTATGGTTTTATTTTCATAGAGATTTTCATGCTTTTGAGATTGTTTTATACTTAGTTTTTAAAACAAGGAGAATATTTGTAAAAGCTTTTTATAGTCATGTGATCAACTTTATTTTTTGTAATACTCTTATTAATGTTAAGTTCATATTCATTTGGATTTCCTTAGTTTGAATTTCATTGTCTTTTATTGTTCCATGTGTATTCTATTCATTCGTCTATAAAATTTTGAAACATTGCAAGATGGTTTTGATTTCATAATACAATGTTAATTCTAGGAGTATTGTGCTCCCATATTCTGAGTTGTTTGTTTTTGTTATTTTTTCTCAACTGATTATTTGATCAAACTCTTTAAAGCATTTCCCAGGCAAATTGGTTGCCATGGCAAGTGTAAATTGATTCTAGAAGTATTATTTTTGATAAGCATATTCCAAAAAAGAAAAGAGGGGAACATTTGTAAAAGTTTTCTTTTTTCAAAAAAAGTTTTCTTTGAGATTGTGTTGTGCTTTAACTTGTATTTAAATATGTTCTGATTTTTCACAAAAGTAATTGTATACTAAGTAAAAAAAGGGGTATTATTTGAAATTGTTGCATAATTATATATTATATTCTGAGTCAAGATGTATTTACATTTTTTGCAATCATTTATTATCCTCAATTTTTAAATCCATATGAGACTTGGATTATGGGAACTTATCATTTAAGACATTAATTGCCTTTATTCTGAGTTATCAGATGCCAGTTGGCCAAGATGCTATCCAATCACAAGAGGAAAACATGCAAGAGCAGACGTTGAACTGTCACATGAACCTCAGCCAATTAGAAATCATGTCTCCCTACACCTATGCAGTGGCACAGGACTGTCCTACTGGGAACTGTTTATCCCCACCTGTGGTGGGGGTATTGCAATAAGATTAAAGACTTAGGGCTACAAAGGACCCTAAGGATCATCTGATTTGACTCCTTTTTTTATAGATAGTCCAGGGGCAGCTAGATGGCACAGTGGATAAAGCATTGGCCCTGGATTCAGGAGGACCTGAGTTCAAATCCGGCCTCAGACACTTGACACTTGCTAGCTGTGTGACCCTGGGCAAGTCACTTAACCCCCATTGCCCCGCAAAAAAACCAACCAACAAACAAACAAACAAAAAAATTCTTATGATTACCTCTTCCTTTCTAACAAATCATTCCTTTGGGCATAGTTGTTTGTTGTTTGTTTGTTTTTTAACTTTTTATTTAGAATTAAATCATTCCTTTAATAATCCATATAGCTTTTTGCCAGAAACCAACACCAGGCTTCCTGGCCTCTTGTTTCAAGTGTCTACCTTCTTTCGAGTTTCTGATCTGGGCCCTTTTCTCTATCTACACTTTGTTGGTGACTTCACCTGCTCCCATGGATTTAATTATCATCGCTAGGCAAATGATTAAAATGAGCTGAAGAAGGAGATGGAAAACTACTCCAGTATCTTTACCAAGAAAACCCCAAATGGGTCATAGAGAGTCATACATGACTAATCAGCTAAATAACAACAACAAAATATGCATATTTGTTTGCATGTTGTCTCCTTCGGTAGAATGTGGGCTCTGTGAAAGTAAAGAACATGTTTTGGTGGCACAGTGGATAGAGAGGGCCTGGAGTCAGGAAGACACCTCCCGGAGTTCAACTCCAGTCTCAGACACTTAAGCTGTGTGATCTTGGGCAAGTCACTTAACCTTGTTTGCCTCAGTTTCCCCATATGTAAGATGAGCTGGAAGAGGAAAAGGCAAACCACTCCAGTATCTTTCTTTGCCAAGAAATTCCAAATGGGGTCACAAAAAGTTGATTGTAACTGAAACAACCGAACACCAATAGCTAGAACAAAGCATAGTTACAAAGCATTTTCTCTATAAACCCAGGGACCACTCTCCCACAAATATACAATCTCCATGGAAAGAATAGGCTCGAATTTAGAGTACAATAGTAGTAAGGTACACATGTAGTATACATTTGTGACAGAGTCAATTCATAACTCCTGGGATTGCAGGACATGAAAGTTCTTTCATCATACAGTTCACCTTGAGACCAGCATCTCTGCAGGATGTATTGTTCAGCTGGGCTCCTAGGGAAAGGAGAGAGAATCACATTCCCCCATAGACACACACACACACACACACACACACACACACACACACACGCACACACACATAAACTCCTTGATCTCAAAGCCTTTTTCCTTTTTCTCTTTGCATCCTCAGTGTCTAGCACACTGACTAACACATACTAAGTACTTAATAAATGTTTGTTGATTTGAATTGATTTAGTGACCAACACTCTGTCCTTTGGGAACAACCCTAAGGAAGCAGGCTGTTGGGCAGGGAGGCTACACTTTACATTTCTGTTATTTGCTCTGACTCAGATTTTATTTAAAGTCTTCAGTAAGCATTAATTACTTTTCTCCTTGCCTTGATTTCTTCATCCATAAATTGTGGATAATAATACTTACCTCACCTTGAATATCACTTAGTGGTTGTAGTGTGCTTTGAGGCCCATAGATGAAAGGCTTTATACAAAGCAAAGTGTTATTAGTATATTATTGTTACCATTTCTTTGTTTATGGGAGATGAAGTGATAGAATTCCTGAGTGAAGTTTTCAGATGGTTTGATCTCTCTTCTTCCCCTGTAACTCTTCTATTTCTATAAAAGTAACATCTTTTTTTGAGATCTTGCTGTCAAATGCTCAGAAATAAAATGACTGGCTATCCACCATGTCTTAAAATCTCTCCTCACTCTCTAGGTTGCTTGGATCTGATTAACTTTTTTAGTGTGTGTCATGGATTCCTCTGGTGAGGCCATGGACCCCTTCTGAGAATAATATTTTTAAATGCATGAAATAAAATGCAGAGAATTACATGGAAAAATTAATTTTATTGAAATGCAATTATCAAAATATTTTTAAAAACTAAAGTCTTAGAGCCCAGATAAAGCACCCCTCCTTGTATAGTGAAGATGTAGTATAGAAAATGTATAGTGGAAAAAGTGTTGGATTGTAGGAAGAGGACCTAGGTTTGAACCTCAACTCTGTTACTGCCTACTGGTGTGACCATGAACAAGTCACTTCAACTCTGGACATCTCATTGAGGTCCCTTCTATCTATGAATCCTATGATGTGATGTACTTAGATGCAATCAATAGTACTATCCAACAACAGCATTTTCAAGTATTATCTTAGGTAGGCACTCCCAAAATGGATTTGGGAGGGAAGAGGAGCAGAGAAAGGAGCGAGGGAGTCAGCTGTTATTGCAAAAGTATCACTCACCTAAAAGTTGGCATTTCTTTTCAATAATGCAGTTAGCAAGTATCATATTTCCTGAGTGTCTTCTATATATCTAGGACCCTGCTAGGTGCTGTGGGAGATTCAAAAGATCTATAATACATAATCTCTGCTCTCAAGATCTTTACGATCAAAATGAATAAAATAATTACATGCTAATCTGTGTGATAATGACTATGTAGGAGTTCAGAGAAAGGAGAAGTCAGTGAGGGATAAAATAGGGAAGGTTTCATTAAGGAGGTAGAAATTAATGAATACCTTGAAGGAAAGGTGAGATTTGGATAGTTAGAGATCACACTGATTAATGGAATGAAATAGAAAGAATGGATAGTGTTTTGGAAAGAACAGAGAAGATCTGACTTTGTTGGAGAATTAATTATTTAAAATTAATTTAAACACTCTTGGGAGTGTTCAAGATGGACTAGATAAGGGAACAGACTGGAGTCAGGAAAACTATCCATAATATTTCAGTAAGCCAGGTGAAGCATCGAGGACCTCAGCCAGTGTGGTAGCATTTTAAAGGAAGAGAAAGGGCTACATCTAAGAGATTTTGAAAGATCACAGTTCTTGATAAAGGATTGCATATAGAGGAAAAAGAAAAGGTAAAGACAAATCTATGTTCAAGGTTTCTAGCCTAGGAGGCAGAAAGTAAGGTAGAACTACTGATAGAAACTGGAAAGTTGAGAAGGTTAAGGGAAAGATGGCAAATGTTCATTTCCCACACATTGATTTTGAGATGATGGAAGAAAACCAAGGCTACAGAGATAGATTAAACATGAAATCTAGAGTCTAAAAGAGAGCTATAACTGTAGGGAAAAAATGGGGAAGGCCCCTGTAGAGAAAGAGAAACATAACTCCTGATACCCCTCACAAAACAATTTTACTTTTCCCCCAAGAATAACTGTTTTTCTTTAGAACTTCCCAATTTAGGGGCAGCTAGATGGCGCAGTGGATAAAGCACCAGTCCTGGATTCAGGAGGACCTGAGTTCAAATCAAGCCTCAGACACTTAACACTTACTAGCTGTGTGACCCTGGGCAAGTCACTTAACCCTCATTGCCCCACAATAGATGATAGATAGATAGATAGATAGATAGATAGATAGATAGATAGATAGATAGATGATAGATAGATAGATAGATAGATAGATAGATAGATAGATAGATAGATAGAGTAGTAAAAAAAATGTAGTAAAAAAATATGAAAGTTTTTTTAACAGTCGGTTAGGATAATTGAAAGACGCCAGTTTTTCTTTAAGGACCACCCTTTCTGGGAGGAGACCAATGGCATGAACTACGCACGCCAGTGCGCCTGCTGCGCATGTCAGACTGCCTGCTATGCACTCGACTTCCGGGGTGCGAGCTGAAAAGGCAAGGAGAGAACGGAAGTGGGGCTTTTTTCTGCTCCGCTGGTCTCCTGGCTGCGCTGCACAGACAGACTCGGACTGGAGTTTGACTTGGCCCGGCTCTCGGTTAACAGCACACACTTGACTCGGTCTCTCTCCCCAAAAGTGGCCTTCGGTTTTGGTGAGTTTTATACAGAATATAGACTAAGCCTAGATTTAAGACGATTTGTATTGTATTTCTATTTTCCTATCCTTCTAATCAACATCACCTTGTGACTACCATACAATAAAGGCTCTATCTAGAAAACCAGAAGCTTCTTCCATTTACTAGTCTGGGAGATAAATTAAGGGAAAAGTTAAGTAGGGGAGATTTATGATCTAATATCCAATTTTAATCTCACAATAGATAGATAGATAGATAGATAGATAGATAGATAGATAGATAGATAGATAGATAGATAGGTAGATAGATAGGTAGATGATAGATAGATAGATAGAAATTCCCAGTTTTCTAACTGGTTGGGGACAAAGCAAGTTAGATGACTTATCACTGAGAATCCCCTACAAACTGAACCCAAGTCAAAGAGGATCGAGAGTTGGTTGGATCATTGGCTATAGAAATAAATAATGATTTCTAGAAAGGTCACAGGACTAATGTGATATTGCCCATCTGCACTCTGTGATTTTGATTCCCTTCCTGCAGTTAAAGGGCTTAGTCACTCACCAGATCTGATTAGAACCAGGACAGAGATCTAAGCATTAGACATTATAGTCCTTGTCAGTGAGAGTCTATCTCAGCTGGTGGGGCAGAATAGGGTGGGACTATAATTGCAGAACTGCTTTCTTGCCCAGCCAAGTGTAGCAATGAAATAAGAAAAGGACCTTACAGGTCAGTGTCTACTTCTGCCTGTCAGAATCACAGTGATGATGAGCAAGAAAAGAGGGTGTGTGTACTGAATGAGGAATTTAATAACTCAAGGCATCCAGAGGTAAGAATTAGTGACAAGGCATGAGCAAATCTGCCTAGAAAGCTCAAAAAGTCTTAATTTAGCACTTATTGATGGGGAGTGAGTTCCTTGCAGTGTCTAGAGCCAAAAAGGCCATTAGAGAATAGCTAACCCAACATTCTCATTTTATAAATTAGCTCATTTTATAAATAAGTAAATAGCTCCAGAAAAAGGAAATGGCCTCCCCCTTAATAGTAAATTTGGACCCGGGTCCTCTGGTACCTAATCTGGTGTATTTTCTATTACACTTGCTCCTAGGTCTTTAAATACAATCAATTTTCTATTATATGCATGTGCTTATCCATTGAGAGAGAGAAGGCACAGAGGGCCATTATCCATATGTGCTTAGGAAACTGAAATTCATATTAATTTTATCCAAATACATTCCAAAACCAAAATGGAATCATTTTCCCCACTATCCACCATTTTGGATTATCCAAGACACTGTCAGTCAGTCAATCAATCAGTTAACTAGCATTTATTAAGCATTTACTCTGTACTAGGCACTGTGCTAAGGGCTGGGATACAAACAAAGGAAAAAACAAAAACAAAACAAAAATGGTCCCTGCCCTTGAGGAGCTCCTAGTCTCTCAATCAGCACATATGATTGAGAATTGAGTGTAATAATAAAGTCATGACATTGAGGGCCATTGAGAGTAATGGTGCATACACCCTCCGCATCACATGGAAGATTTGGTGGGGTGGGAGTGGGAGGGTTAGGATTTCAAATCTAAGGTAAATAGAATATTCTACAGCACTCTGCACATTTTTTGATTGACTTGGTCATCAGATACTCACCCCGACCTTCTAGTGGAACTATTCCTACAAGTCGGTTTGCAAGAAACTTGTCTAGGAAATACTATTAAACTAAGTTAAGAACCAAATGTTGGCAGAGGATGGAGATTAATTGGGCAGTCAGGTGACTAATCAAGTGTGGGGAAATTTCACATGTTTCTAATATGTTTTATACATATGTATGTATGTGTGTATGTATTTATGTTATAAATATATGGGGGAGGGAAGCACTATTTTCTTTCTCTACCCCTAAGAAATATCTAGCTAAAACATTTGCCTCCTCTCTGAATTCACATATTTGAAATAGAAGCTGATTTTCTTGCCCATGGGTGTGTTGTCTCAGAATGAGAGCAGAACAATTCTGACCTACAAGCAGAGCTCCCGAGGTCAAAAACAGCAGGAAAACCTATAATTGCAGTTAAAGTCTGGGGAGAAGGAGGAGAGAAGGGACTTTGGAGGACATTCCATATATATAAACTCAATAATACCCTTGCCTATATTTTTCTTCTTCCAAAAAAACAAAAAAAGATCAATTAATTTAAAAAACAATTAAGAATGAATTGAGGTTGTTGGCTTTTTTGCATTGGTTCCATGTGTCAGGCTCCAAAAGAAAGAATATTTTTCTCAGGCTATGTTTGCTACTTCAGGAAATGCTGTAAGTAATCATGATATCAATCTCATGATTGAAAGTTTGAAATTATTTATCTAATGACAACAATAATCATTGTGTTTGCCTGGGATCTTTCCTCAAGGGGAGTTCTCAATGGTACAAAGGTGCTTCTTTAACCCTGCACCCGTACCCTGTGAAAGAGGACAAAGCAGGACGGGCCCAGACAAAATGATGAAACGGGCTAAATTTTTCTCCTGTTTAAGTTTGTGGCCTTTCATCTCCTTTTTAATAATCATTTCCCACCTACTGTGATCCTTTTCTTATCCCTTAAATCCCACTCCCCCACCTCCCACTCCAGGGCAGGGCAGGTAGGTGGCATTGGATAGAGTGCTAGGCAAGAAATCACAAAAACATGAGTTCATATCTGGCCTCAGACACTTACTAGCCATGTGACCCTGAACAGGTCACTTAACCTATGTCTGCCTCAGTTTTGTTAACTGTAAAGTGATGATAATAATAGCATCCACCATCTTAAAATTGTTGTGAGGATCAAATTATTTGTAAAATTATTATATGTGAAGATCTTGGCACATGGTAGATGTTTAATAAATGCTTATTCCCTCCCTCCTCAAGGGTCCACTGCTTTCCTACATAGGTCTGCCCTACATATTTACAAATTACCTTTTCTTACCCCATACTCCAAATCCATTAAGATTTCCATTCCTTCAATTCAAGAGGAAAGTAAAATGATCATATTAATTTATGCCATTTTGTAACTCATGCTTCATGTGTAAAGTACTTATAGCCTGGCTTAGGATGGGAACACTCCTAGGGAGAGTTTATATATGAAAAGTCAAGTCAAATCAAGTCAATAAGAATTTATTAAAAGCCTACTGTGTGCCAAGTACTGTAATGAGCTGTGGAGAGTTTTTTTTTTTTTTTAAGGCAAAAGAAGTCCCTGACCACAAGGAACTCTCATTTTAGCAGAGAAGACAATACTCAAACAGCTATGCTCATACAAGAAATATAGGGGGTCAGTTAGAAGTAAAATCAGTCAATCAGTAAGCATTTAGTAAACCTTTACTCTGTGTCAGGCATTGTGCTAAGTATTAGGAATACAAAGTCTAACAGGAAAAAAAGACAGTCCAGGGACTTGAGTAGCTTATAGTCTAATGGAAGAAGACAACACCTAGGATGATTAAAGGAGAAGGGTGCACATAAAGGTGCTCTCCATGGGGGAATGTCAACCAAAGGGAAAAATCAGAGGAGCAGAGGGTCCTTCCAACTTGGGAATCTCAGGGTCAAGGTGAAATTCTGGGATTCTGAAGGCATGGTTGAGAGTATAAGAAATTAATTGTGATTTGAGGTTTCTATGACCCCATCTTTGGCTAAAATTAGAAGTCCTGGCTCGCGCCCCAGTTGGCCTCAGGCGCTGCCCCCTGCACCTCAGCTCAGTGCTCCATCCACGCCATCACCACACACTGATGTCTACATGGGCCTGGCCAAATTGCCATGACTAGAAGCCTGGTGAGGGCAGTCAGGTGACCTTCACCCTCCGGAAGCTGAGGAGGCTGGCAGTTCTACAGCTTACTGTTAATTCTGTCAATCAGGGCTGCCAGCCAATTAGCTTGGGGCTCTGTGTGTGTGTGTGTGTGTGTGTGTGTGTGTGTGTGTGTGTGTGTGTGTGTGGCCGCCCTGTTTCCTGTGAGAGAGGGGGTTTTCAGGGAAGGAGAAGGGAAGAGAGATTCATTCTGGAGTGAGAGAGGGAGAGAGACGGGACTGCTGAGTCCAGGCAGTGGTGTGATTGCAGATCGTATAATTTTCCTTCTCCTACTTCTTTTTTCTTTGTCCCTATTTTTATTAACCTTAGTTGTGTTTTAAATTTGCTCCCATCAATAAACCCTGTTTTGTTTTTTCTGAAAGAGATTGTTAATCTCCTTTCTTACCCCAATATTATGGCGAGCTGCCCAATTAATTCCCCCATATTAAATTTTGCCCTTACAAGAGTGAATCTCTGGGGGCAGCTAGGTGGCACTGCAATGGATAAAGCACCAGCCCTGGATTCAGGAAGACCTGAGTTCAAATGTGACCTCAGACACTTGATACTTACTAGCTGTGTGACCTTGGGCAAGTCACTTAACCCTCAGTGCCCGCAAAAAAGACAGAGAGACAGAGAGAGAAACAGAGAGAGTGAATCTCTAATGGTAGAAACCCAAGCCTGGTAGAAGTTCTATTTTTGAGTGTGCCTTCCCAGTGTTTCTCAAATCACTGCACATAGATGGCAACCTACCTCTCCTATGCATAAAGTTGGTACTGAATAGAGCCTTGTGTTTCAGGGTGGAGGGAAATGAAATAATTTAACTTGGAAGTAACTCCCCCAAGGTGATATTATGTATTCATGGAAGCAAAAAGGGACTAAAGCTTCCTTGAATGACTATAGGTTAGTCATTTGTCTGGTATGTCCACTTGTACTCATGCTACAATGAGTACTGACAGCAATAAAAAATATTTTGAAAATTCCCCTGGTTAGGACTTACATGGTTATGTGTATATGAATACACGTGAATTTTCTTTTTTTTCTTATGCTCCTTTCTCTGGAATGATTAAAAAAAAATCAGTCCATGCCTAGTAATATCCTGTAGAGCAAGACTGTAATTGTAAGCATGTATAAGCACACCTGAGCTGGAAAAGACTTAGTGAGTCAGCACTTCCCATTCATGGTACTCTTCCCATGCAGTAAGATTGATTGGTCATCACAAGGAAATGCCAGTCCTATCACATAAATTTCATTCAGATGGCCTCTGGTGAACTGACTCATTTTGTCACATGGTTGGTGTGCACGCAACAGAGACCAGGATTTGTAAAACCATAGCATGTCAGAAATGGAAGGGCACTTAAGAACAACGGATTGGTTCTGCACCTCGCTTGAGGTCTCACAGTAGCAGAACAATGAAGAGAAGCCAGTCCTTTAGATTCCCAACCCAGTGTTCTTTATAGCGCTTCAGGGAATCCATTCAACAGCAATGCCAGAGATCTGGGGAAGGAGGAGAAAGGAGAGCTAAAACTTAGAATTCTTAATGCCCCTGGGGGATGAAATCCCATGTTTATCTTATTTGATCCATTGATAGCTGAAAGCTCTCCATCAGCTGTGTCTAACCTATGACCCATTTGCCACTCAGCCAAAACTAAGCATGACAGAAATGAGCCAGAGGGGTTTTTTTAGCTGATTCGATTTCCCACTAATTAGCTGTTGGTAAAAATTCACCCTTTCTGCAATAGAACATAGAGGTTCAAACCAGATAGCTTACTGGAGAGGGTAGCTCTTTTTATTAGATTAAAAAACTCCTGCTCACACAGACAAGCACTGGTCATAGAGTTGGAACTGGAAGGCTTCTTTGAGATCAGAGTCTACCCTTCCTTACTTTTCAGATGAGGAAACTGAAACCCAGAAGGAAGAAGAATCAGGATGTGAACTCGGGTCCTGTGGCTCTTTTAGGTTCAATACTTCTTACTGTCTCAAGTCAAGAGCCCTACATTTTGGTCCTAGTTCTGTCACTGACTTTGACATCTCTGAACCTGTTCCTTCATTTTTTAAATGATGGGGTTGAACTCTTGGGTCCCTAAAGCCCCTCCTAGCTCTAAAATTCTAGGTTTCTGTAGTTCGTCAACTATTTCCCAAGAGGTCCCAAGTTGTTTTTTTCATAAGGACAAGCAACTGCTGGCACTGTGGTCACCTTATGCTGCTCACTATCTCCCAGTTTCAAGATTAGTTACCATGACTCAAATTAAGTGCAGCCAAATCACTGGACTAGAACACCTTCCACAGTCATCATTCTCCTGCCAGCCTGTTAATACTTGGTTTCTAACTAGGTTTTGTTCATCAGAATTACTGATATTAGGTTAACTCATCATATGTTGACATTTGGAATCAATCAATCAATCAATGAACATTTATTAAGTGCCTGGGGACACACACACACACACACACACACACACACAAGGCAAAAGAAAGTCTTTGCCCTCGAGGAACTTATAATCTAATGAGGAAAATGACATGCAAACAAATATATACCAAGCAAACTATATACAGGATAAATAGGAAACATTTTTTGATATTTTTTATCTAAAATATTACAATGTTAGTCATTTTGTACAAGACAACACAAAAGAAAAAAGATGAAAGAAAGTGAAAATAGCATGCTTTAGTCTGTGTTCAATCAATATCAGTTCTTTCTTTGGAAGTGGATAGTATGTTTTATCAACAGCCCTTTGAGATTGTCTTGGATCACTGTATTGGTGAGAACAGTTGTCATTCACAGTTCTTCATCAAATAATATTTCTGTCTCTGTGCATAATGTTCTTCTGGTTCTGCTCACTTCACTATATATCATCTCATTACAAGTCTTTCCAGGCCTTTCTGAAATCATCCTGCTTGTCATTTCCAATAGCACAATATTATTCCATCAGAATCATATACCACAGTTTATTTAGCCATTCCCCAATTGATGAACATTCCTTTGATTTCCAATTCTTAGCCACCACAAAAAGAGTTGTTATAAATATTTTTGTACAGATAGGTCTTTTTCTCTTTTTGGAGATGTCTTTGGGATATAAACCTAGAAGTGGTATTTCTGGATCAAAGGGTATACATGGTTCTATAGCCCTTTGGGCATGATTCCAAATTGCTCTCCCGAATGGTTGGATCTTTTCACCATTCCACCCACAGTGGATTAGTGTCCCAGCTTTCCAACATCCCCTCCAACATAATAGGAAACAATTAACAGAGGAAAGGCACTGGAATTAAGAAAAATTGGGAAAGTCTTCCTATAAAAAATGGAATTTTAGTTGGGACTTAAAGGAAGCCAGAAATTATAACTCTAAGGTTGTTGTTCATTCATTTCAGTCATTTCAGTCCTGTCTGACTCTTCATGACTGGATTTGTGGTTTTCTTGGTAAGGATACTTGAGTGGTTTGCCATTTCCTTCTCTAACTCATTTTACAGATGAAGAAACAGAGGCAAAAAAGGGTTAAGTGACATGCCCAGAGTCACATAGCTAGCATAAGGAATTAATTGTGATTTGAGGTTTTTATGACCTCATCTTTGCCTAAAATTAGAAACCCTGTGCACCCTGACCTCTCTCTGGCGCATGAGCCTGGCCAAAGTATAATGAGGTCAGTTATGCCATGACTAGAAGCTGGGTGAGGGCTGTCAGGTGACCTCAGTCCAGAAGCTGAAGGGGGCTGGCAGTTGTAGAGCGGCTTGTTAATTCTGTCAATCAGGGCTGTTGGCCAATTAGCTTGGGGCTGTGGGTCTGTCCACCCTGTTTGGAGGGGGGGGCGGTGTTGTTGGGAAGGAGAAGGGAGGAGATTGGCCATTCTGGCCTTGAGCTGGAAAAAGACTGGATGCAGCGGTGTGTACTGCTAAGCCCTGGGCAGTGGTGTGATTCAGATTGTATTGTCTTCCTTCCCCATTCCTTTTTTTTTTCTTTCCCTTAATTCTATTAATCTTACTTGTGTTTTTAAGTTCATTCTTGTTGTTGTTTTTTGTTTTTTGGGGTTTTTTGCAGGGCAATGGGGGTTAAGTGACTTGCCCAGGGTCACACAGCTAGTAAGTGTCAAGTGTTAGAGGCCGAATTTGAACTCAGGTATTCCTGAATCCAGGGCCGGTGCTTTATCCACTGCACCACCTAGCCACCCCCAAGTTCATTCTTGTTAATAAACCCTGTTCTGTTTTTGAAAGAGGCTGCTAATCTCCTTCCTTGCCCCAATATTACGGCAAGCCACCTAACTAACACGCCAAAATTAAAATTTGGCCCCTATACTAGTAAGTATCTGAGATCAGACTTGAACTCACACCCTATACCTGGCTTTCTATCTATTGCACCACCTAGCTGCCCAAATGAAAGGTAAAAAACCAGAACATTCTCTCTGAAATTCTAACAAAATAAGGACAAATACTAAATGTGATTTCTATTTCACATACACCATTAAGGTGGTCATATGGTCCTTAGCTTTATGAAATGTAATATGCCTCTAAAGTTTATTCTTCGAATCAGCTGAATCTTGGAAAGTACCTCAGAAGTAATTTAGTTTAACTCCTACATCTTATAGCTATGGAAACCGAGAACAAACATCACACAGGTTTTCATTTTTTGATGGGGGGATTTGAACCTAGGCCTCTGACTCTATAGTCAAAGCTCTTTAGAACCTCAGAGAACATCTAATGCAATCCCTCATTTTACAGATAAGGAAACTGAGACCCACAGAAACTAAGTGATTTGTCTGAACTCACATAGGTAGTGAAATAGTAGGGGTAAGATTTGAACTTGGGTCTTCTGACTCCAGATTGAGCATTCTTTCTACTGAACAATTCAATTCCAAATGTACCTGGGAAACCAAGTACCCCTGATACATTTCACATATAGTAGGGCATTAGCATTACCTCCATTTGCATAGGTCCAGGCCCCTGACTTTACACATGAGGAAACTAATGCCCAGAGACTGTATGACTTACCCATAGTCAAACAACTGGAGGTAGATCAGAGACTACTCAACACACAGGGAATTCAACTAACATTTATTAAAAGTCTAGTACATTCAAGACACTGTGCCAGGTACTAGAGATACCAACACCAGACAGGCCTTGCCTTCAAGGAGGAACTAGAACCCAGCACTCCCAACTCCTGGTCCAGTTCCTTCCACTAGATCACAAGGTCTTCTCTATCTTTAATTGGTCAGTTTTTAGTTCATCACAACATGAACATTTATGTGTAGCCTGTATTTTCATAGCCTTTGCATATGGTATCTGAATATATCAAAAGCTGGTTCACTGATGGTAAATGAAAACTGGCTTGTGTTTTGCACTATGACTTCATCTCAATCTCATAGCCCTTTGTAAGGGCTGCATTTTACAGATAAGGAAAGCAAAGCCCAGAACGAGAGTGACTTTCTCCATGTACTCAGCTATTACGTGTCTTAGGGGACATTGGAACTCAGGTTTTCCTAATTCCAAGAACTGAACATTCATCACCAATTTTCCCCACTGTCTATCTTCTTTCTCTTATGTCATAGGAAAGTACCCAAACCTGCAAGAGGCACATCACTTCAATCTTCCTCTTGGAAGTATATTGCAAACCAGATTTGCCCTTAGGTACTTAAATTAGTTGTGTACATTTTGCCCATCTTTTATTTTCTAGCACTCCTAGGAACTATAGGGCCTTAGAACTTATTCAAGTTTTATTCCAGGTATAGATTTGGGAGCAGAACAAGGAAGCATGGTTCATCTTGGCTGCAGTCGCTGAAAAGTTTGTCATAGCTTCACAAAGTGTGGCTGATGGGCAAAATTGCATTTGGAGACTGGAATGAAACCCAGTGGGAGAGAGGCAATAAAATTACCCATTTGAATTCCATGCCAATTTAGCTCCCCATTGGCCTCACTGGATGAGAAGACCAAATCTGAGTTTCTGTCATTATTAGGGCCACTTTAATTAGGTGCTTTCACTTGATAATTAACTCAATTTCAACACAAAAATGGCCAATCATTTTCTTTATGAAAAATTAGATAATGGAGATAAATAATGTAATAGAAATAATAGAGATTTCTAAAAAATGCAACAATGTCCATACACTTACACACTTATATAATGCTTACTCTGTGTATGGAAGTAAGTATGCAAGGTGCCAGAGTTACAAGATGAAAACTAGATAGCATGGTAGTGGCAGAGCTGGGACTAGGAACCCATAAGTAAGTTATTAGTGTCCCTTGACTTGCTAACAACAGAATAGAAGAGGATCTGGTATGTTCTAATTTGGAGCAGCTAGATGGCACAGTGGCATTCACAAAGAAGTATAGATATGGGATATGTGTTTCCTTTGTAAGCTAGATCTGTTCATATGAGTTCTCTAAATGTACAGACATGTGGTTCATGGATGGAATGGATAGATATCTCTGGAATCTACTTTACTATTCTCCAAGAGTGACGGACTATACTTTGCAGAAAACAGGAGAAAGGTTGTGGCTAGGCACTTGATTTTCCCTCACCTATCTCCAATAGGGGTATCAAATCATCTTCCTCTTCCCCCTCCCAGTATTAATAGTCTTACAAAACTTTCAGAACAAGGGGCAGCTAGGTGGTGCAGTGGATAAAGCACTGGCTCTGGATTCGGGAGGACCTGAGTTCAAATCTGACCTCAGACACCATACATACTAGCTGTGTGACCTTGGCCAAGTCACTTAATCCTTGTTGCCTCACAAAAAAAGAAACAAAAAATACTTCAAAAATACTTTAATCTTTTTGGGGCAACTAGGTGGTGCAGTGGATAGAGCACCGGCCCTGGAGTCAGGAGTATCTGAGTTCAAATCCGGCCTCAGACACTTAACACTTACTAGCTGTGTGACCCTGGGCAAGTCACTTAACCCCAATTGCCTCACTTTAAAAAAAAAAGGTTCAGAACAAATCTGCTTTCCTAGTTGTTCTTATAGAGGAGGGTAGCCTCAATCTTATACCTGCTGACTTAGCCCCTTCCCACAAAAATGCTGGTTATACAAATGACCATCACAAATCATAAATAGCAAGTAAACCCTTTTTTTCAAACAGCAGACAGAAATCAGAGAAGTTATATAGATTAGAATATTTTTGTTGTTTTTCAGTCATATGTGACTCTTTGTGACCCCATTTAGCATTTTCTTGGCAAAGATCCTAAAGTAGTTTGCCATTTCCTTTTCCAGCTCATTTAACAGATGAGGAATTAAGGCAAATAGGGTAAAGTGACTTGACCAGGGTCAGACAGCTAGTAAGTATCAGAGGCCATATTTGAACTCAGCTTCTCATGACTCCAGGGCCAGAAGCACTCTATTCACAGTGCCATCTCACTGCCCCATTAGAATATACCAGAAAACATACAAGAGTGACTAAGCTCTTTAGATGGACACAAGAGAAGACCTAAGTTCAAACCAAGAGAAAGTGCCTAATTTCATCCAAAGGAAAAGTCACTCTGAAGTCTCTGGGGAGGCCAGGTAGAAATAGGGGACATATTAAAAGCCAGCTTTCCCCTACCTATCTGCAGCTTCCAAATCTTCCCATTCATCTCCCCAGTGTTTAAAACCAAATATTTCTCTCCCAAGAAGTTCTGGAACCAATTCTACCTCTTACACAGGCACACAGAATCATTTCAACATTCTCTCCACCATAGTCGTGTCTTCTTCTGTATACCAGCAGCATGCAAAATGCCTCAGGTTTGGTTGAAAACCCATTACATAATGTAATAAATAAATACCAAGAAGAGACAAGTAGTAAGCCATGAGACATATGAGAAGAATGAATTCACTTTGATCTTATTGGAGTGGTATTAAGAGATGCAATGGGGGAGGGAGGGGGAAAAATCTGAAATTGGAAAGCTTATATAAACAAAAGTTGAGAACTATCTTTACATGTAACAGGGAAAAAATAAAATACTTAATTTAAAAAAAAGAGATACAATGTCAGGAAAGGCTTCACATAGGACATAGAATCTAAATTATGCCTTGTCAGAAAGGAAAGCCTTTAAGAAATGGAGATTAGAAGGTTCTAATGTAAGCATGGGGAATAAATAAGGGAGTTCTTGCCTTCAAGAAGTTTACAGTCTAGTAGCAGAAATACAACTCAGATAGTTCCAGTTACTCTGGATGTCTCCCCTTAGTAGCCAAGAAAGGTAGTAGGATGCACAAAAAGGAGTACAGATTAAAGAGATTATGAGGAAATTCTACTACCATTAAAATGGCAAAGGTGACAAAAGGACAATAATGATAAAATTTTGGAAGGGTTGGGAGGAGACAGGCATAGTAAAGTACTATAGGTAAAGCTGTGTATTATTCCGAGCATTCTGAAAAAAAACAATTGGAATTATACTGGAAAATTCTAGTGGAATTGTATATTCCACTAGGTCCTGCAAGAGCATTATTATACATGTACATAAGGAGGTTAAATACAGAAGGAAAAAATCCTTTACATATAAGTGTATATATGCATGTAAATATATATGCCTATATGTGTATATGTATAAATAGTTATAACAGCACTTTTTGTGGTAACAAAGAACTGAAGAAAAATGAGTGCTAATCATTGGAGAATGACAGAACAAATTGTGGTTATGGTAGGTAAGTGGTATATTGGATAGAATACTAGACATACCTGAGTTCAATTCCTTCCTCAGATATTAGTTGTGTGATCCTGGGACAAGTCAATTAACCTCTTTTAACTATTCTTTCCTCACCTGTAAAATGAAGATAATAAAAGCACTTACTCTGAAGAGTTGTTGGGAGGATCAAATGAGATAGTATATGTAAAGTGTTTTGCAAACTTTAAAGACCCATATGGGGTGGGGAAGAGCCCACATGGTGGAGGAAAGACAGTAAGCTCTCTGGGCTCCCAAAACAATGATACTAAAAACCTCCAAATAATTCCATAAGACAATTCCTGGAGCAGCTGAACCCACAAAAGAACGGAGTGAGATCATTTTCCAACCAAAGACAGCTTAAAAGTTCGGCAGGAGGGGTCTGCTGTACTAAGGTGGGAGTTGAGCCCAGCTCCACAGACTGGCTGATACAGATCCATCCCCAGGCTGAGCCAGAGAAAGAGACTTCTGGAGCCTCTGAATCGGCTGCAGCTGTGGCTAACTCAGCTCAGTCTGGTGAGAGGGTCTAACGGTTGGCCACAGGGAGATTAGAGGGGGCACTGCTGGCACTGAGGTGGAACTCTGATGTTTTATCTGGGCTCATATACAGGACACAGTCTTGGGAGGTGGTCCCAGGTGGGGGGAGGAGTGCAGGCATGCCCCATGCTTGCAACCAAAGTGAACCAGATTTGTTTACAGGTTAAAGAGCAAGCAACCTGTGGTTACTTACAGACTAGAGCAAAGACCAGATGAGATGAGAACATGCCTCTCCTTAAATCTTACCACTTGGGACCCCCTGAAGCTTGGGATAGTGCATTCTGGAAGCAGTGCCCCATTTTAAGAAGGAGTCAAAAGTCAAGAAATGGGCTGGCAATATGAGCAGGCAGAGAAAGGTGTGGATCATAGAAAGTTTCTTTAGTGACAAGGAAGAGGATAGCAACATCAAGCTGGGAAAATGAGCAAACAACAACAACAAAATGAACCCAACCATAAAAAGCTACTTTGGTGAAAGTAACACAAACTCAGAAGATGATATCAAAACAGCTACAAACAAAGCATCAAAGAAAACTGTAATTTGAACACAAAACCAAAAAGAATTCCTGGGAGAGCTAAGAATATTTTTTTCAAAAGCAAATAATAATGGTAGAGGAAAAAATGGGCAAAGAAATTAGAGTGAGGGAAGACAATCATGAAAAGACAATTAACAGCTTGGTAAAAGCGCCATAAAAATGCTGAAGAAAATAACTCCTTAAAAACCAAAATTGGTCAATTGATAAAAGAGACACAAAACTTCATTGATGAAAATAATGCCTTAAAAAGCAGAATTGGCCAAATGGAAAAAAGGTACAAAAGATCACTGAAGAACATCATTCCTTTAAAATTAGAAATGGGTAAGCTAACGACATCAAGAAATAATGAAACAATGTCAAAAGAATGAAAAAATAAAAGAAAATGTGAAAAATCTCATTGGAAAAATAAAAGATCTGGAAAACATATGAAGGAGAGATAATTTAAGAATCACTGGACTACCGAAAAGCCATGATCAAGGAAAGAGCCTAGACATTAGTATTTTAAGAAACTGTCAAGGAAAACTGCCCAGATATCCTCAAACTAGAGGGTAAAATAGAAATTGAAAGAATTCATAGATTACCAACTGAAAAATATTCCAAAATGAAAACTTCCAGGAATATTATAGTCAAATTTCAGAGTTCCCATGTCAAAGAGAAATACTTCAAGCAGCCAGAAAGACATCATTCAAATACTAAGAAGCCAGTCAGGATCACACAAGATTAGCATTTAACATGTTAATGGAGTGGAAGGCTTGGAATATGATAGGTTGAAAACACATAACATAAATATATACAAATTATATAAAATAAATACAAGGTTTGTCAATGACTTAGATAAAGGCACAAAGCTGTAAAGGACAGATAGAAGACAGAATTGGAATCCATAAAGATCCTTACAGACCAAGTCTAATAATAGGAGATAGGGACTGGACCTGTGATTTTACTGGAATAAAGAACTTCCAAGTGAAGAATAAGGGGGGCAGCTAGATGGCGCAGTGGTTAAAGCGTTGGCCCTGGATTCAGGAGTACCTGAGTTCAGATCCAGCCTCAGACACTTGACACTTACTAGCTGTGTGACCCTGGGCAAGTCACTTAACCCCCATTGCCCCACAAAAAAAAAAAAAAACAAGCGAAGAATAAAGGTTGTAACCTTCCCTGCTACTTATAGTTTTAGAGAGTTGCCTAAAGCAGAGGTGTCAAGAGGGATAAACCATATGCAAAACTCCTGAACCAGATTAAAATATAATTGGGAATGGCAACTAGGTGGCACAGTGGCAGCTAGGTGGCGCAGTGGATAGAGCACCAGCCCTGGATTCAGGAGGACCTGAGTTCAAATTCAGCCTCAGACACTTTACACTTACTAGCTGTGTGACCCTGGGCAAGTCACTTAACCCTAATTGCCTCACCAAAAAAAATTTACATATATATATAATTGGGAAATACTTAACAAAAGAAATAAAAATACAATACAACATAGATATTTAACTTTTTAAAAGTATTATTATTTTAAAGTCAATATCCAGCCTACTGGGATCTTTTTTTTATTTGAATTTGACACCACTGGCCTAGAGTACTGACTTGCCCAGGGTCACAACAACCAGTATGTGTCAGAAGAGGGACTTTCTCTACAGGTCAAGGAAGGAAGGAAGGAATAAAGAGAGAGAGAAAGAGGAAACAAACACAAACATTTCAATATGCAAAGAACAAAAAAGGATTCTATATAAACTTATGACCTTCTGTTACAAAGATTTTAAAGTATATATTATATTTATTGATTTTACTAATGATCTTTTCTTTCTTTTTCATTCTTCCTATCACCAGTTACTAACTCACCCACCCCAATAGAAGCCCTCCTTGACAATTAGTAAGTATAGTAAAAAAAAAAAAAAAAACAAATCAACACATTGTCCATGTTTGAAAATATCCTCCTCTTTCCTTCCAGTCATTATAGCTCAATAAAACCACTTTTATTGTGGTGATAGGGATTTTTGAGAATGCCTATATGTAGATAAACGCTGAATTGTAGGCATGTAGAATAGATTCAGAATCTAGCTTTGCTCAGTTCATTAGGATTCAGGATACTTCTTTTCAGGTACTCTAGTCCTCCATATACTGGCTCTACCCACACCCTTGTTTCCTCTTCCAACAACCCTCTCTTTCCCAAGCCCTCTGCTCACACACATATACACACATATGCACATACATACACACATACATACTAAATATATGCTACATGCATCATGCACACATACATATGTATACTCTCACTCACAACAGCTTTAGGCAGAATTGTGAAGTAGTCAAAGTTAATACAGCATCCCCAACATACCATCTCAGCAGGAAAGCAATCAGATAAATACCCTCAAGGGTTTGCAATTTAATATGCCTTTCTCCCTAAGATTATAGAAATAAATGTTTGATGCTATGTTTAATCCTAATTTACTTAAATTAAAGTTCCAACCACCTCAGCAGCTTCCAGGTACAAGGATCCCAGCTCATTAGGTAAAGAGCTCACCGTGATCACAAGGGCAGAGCAATATTGGGGCTTTGGAATAAGTTGCCTAGTTCCTTTCTTGTTTTCTGTATTCTCATTTGGATGTCATGGAATTAATGAGATGGCATTAGAAAGGCACTTGGATTTCTTCAGAGCAAAGTGATCTGTTAACATAAGATGATATTATTCTGGTATTTAAAGAAAGTACAGATATTGCTAAAAACCAGGAGTGGGCTTGAGGGCTCTCTGGCTTAGTCTTGAGTCAGATCTCTGGGATCTCTATACCTACTCTGATATTTATATGCACACGTTCTAGGGCAGAGAAGCCTAGAAGCTCATTTTTGTCTCTGTCTCTCATAGAAAAGATGGGTGCCTTCATCATTCATCCTACTACGCATCCTAGGCGTACCCCAGCAACCTTATTTGAAAATCTCCCTCTATCTGTCTCTGCTTCTTTGCTGATCTCTGCTTCTCTCGTGGCAGGGCTCCGCCAGGTTTAGCTACTATAAGAACTCTGTAATCTGGGGAATTATTCATTCAGAACTCCAATTTTGTCATAAGGAGAATGTATTAGAGAAGCAATATTTTAGTATTCCAGTAACATGGACATTCCTTCTCATCATAGGCTTGAAGAGGATGGTGTTTGTGAGGCACAGATTATTTCCCTGAGGGGCAGGGAAGGACCAAGGGCAATGAGTTTCTGCATATAAACATGTGGTTTCAGTGATGTTCATCACATCTCTGCCATGCCTATCTGTATGACTTTTGTCCATGTCCTCCCATAAGGTCCATTCAGTTTGGACTGAGGGGTCAAGATGGCACCTGCTTCATAGGATTGTGAAGACACTCAGCACCTTGCAACAACTATCCCTCTTTGGGTCCTTTGTGTCTGAACTACACACACACACACACACACACACATACACACACTCACCATATTCAGACAGAGAGAGAGAGAGAGAGAGAGCGCTCGCCCAGTAAGGCTTTGGCTCCACTGAAACATTACCAATTCCTTCTCCTCTATTCTCTACTGAACTGAGATTTGAGATTTCTCTTCTGTAACTGAACTGAAATTCAAAGCTGTATGTATGTATATACCCAGTAATTAGAATAGTGCATAGTACATGGTAAGCAATTAATAATAAATTCTTTCATTCAGGTATCAAAGTATGTATTGACTTAATTTGTAGGGTCTTAACCACTTCAAACAAAATTTGTTTACCCTCCTCAGCTTTTACAATGCAGATATTGATTGGCATGTAAGCTTTAGCTAGGTAGGTGGATTCAGAAAGACTGGAGTTCACATCCTGCCTCAGATACTAGCTGTCTAACTTAGGACAAATCACTTACCCTCTCTCCACCTCAGTTTCCTCATCTGTAAAATAGGGTAATTATAGCACCTACTTCCCAGAGTTGTTGGGATGGTTAAATGATTTAGCATATGTAAAGCACTTTACAAACCTTAAAGGGTTATATAAATGCCAGCTCTTCTCATCCTCAAAGTAGTCATTTTGCCTTTGTTCGTTATCCACCTGGAAGGGGTAGCAACTGTGCAATATAAGATAACCAACTATCCTGTAAAACAAGGTTTCTTGTTGCCTTTGGACACACAATAAAACCAAATCCCCCAACTCTTGTTTTTCTCTGCTGACAGGAAGAAACTGTTGGCCATCCTCCTATTTAGCTGTTATTTTCTTCATCTTCTGGTTTCATTTATCATCATATAAACACTTAGTGAAATCCAGTTCCTCTAGTTTTATGTCAACTCTTGTTAAGGGCTAAAATTCTAGTTATTCTGTCTAAAATAGCTAATGAGTGGTCGCCAATAAATTATAAGCTTCAGCAAGAGTTAGGCTTTTAAGCATTTATTAAGGAAAATAAGAAAGAATTTGTTAAAGAGAGAAGAAAAGGCCTAGATTTCTATCTGTTAAAGGGAGAGCACGTTTCTAGCTCCGCTCTCCACTAGAGTCCAAAGGAAAGAGAGCGAGACAGAGTGCCAGTCTCTTCCTTCTTCCTCCCACTAGCCAACGTCACTTCCTGATGCCAAAAAAAAAAAAAGATTCCTGGTCTTGCCCTCAAAGACCTTCACTTCATGGGCAGAACTCTTCTACAGTAAGTCTCCAGCAGGTGGCGTCATTCCAATTGTTACACTCTTTTGTCCTTGGAGACAGAGAGAGTTCACCTTTAAGTACCTACCCTCATGTTAGTATTTAGAGGAAGTCTAAAAATTGTGTGATTGTTAGCACCAACTACCTGCCTTTTCCATCACCCTGCTACTACCACTGTAGGAGCCAAAGGGCAACAAATATTATTGAGGACTATCTTTTATTTTTCTTGGTTTCATGGGTATCCATGGCTATGGAATTGATAAAACTAGTGGCCAACTCATCAGTGATGAGCCTCTCCAATTTTAGCTAGGCTAGCCCTCAGAAAGGAGGCATAGTATGTTGCCTAGACCATTATCAGTCCAGCAGTTCCTGCATGGTGGAACCTCCCAGAGTTTGTGGTCTGGTGGCATACCCTTTAAGAACCTAGGGTCAGGGGCAGCTAGGTGGCGAAGTGGATAGAGCACTGGCCCTGGAGTCAGGAGTACCTGAGTTCAAATCCGGCCTCAGACACTTAACACTTACTAGCTATGTGACCCTGGGCAAGTCACTTAACCCCCACTGCCTCAGTAAAAAAAAAAAAAAAAAAAAAGAACCTAGGGTCCCCTTTATTCCACAATGAGTCATCCATTTGAGACTTTGAGAAGCTTTCAAATTGTCTTCTTCCCTTATGTAAGGCATGTCAGCAACAAAAGAGGAAGGGAAAAAAGACTAAGAAGGGTCACCTTTAACTCTATGCAAACTCCTATTTTCAATTTTCATTTATCTTCTTCCTTACTCTTCATGACTAGAGTTGGAACACTTTTCTATGAAACATCCTTGCCAAATACCCTTCCCCTCTGGATGCTATTTGTTTATTGTTCTTTCTTTTTTCTCCAAATATCAAAAACAGTCTGTCCTGTCCTGGCTGTTTTACTCCTGCTTAGCTGTTTTTAATCTCTGTCCTGAAAGGGGCAGCAACTGTCTTTTATCTATTCCCTTGGGTTTTCTTCCCCAGTAAACTGGTTAAAACACCAACAGTATCCTTTTGATTTGTCTTCTTGGTGAGTCACACAACTTATTAAAAGTAGAATGAGACCAGCCATACCAGCTCAGATGATTTTGATAATAGCTAATTAAACCAAAACAGGAAATGCCTAAATCAAAGAAAAGCTGGTAGGGCCACCACCTCAACCCACAGCTTTCCCCTCTGTTTACTTGTTAAGTCCCTCACTACTCAGATATATGTTTGGGTTTGATATATGTCCCAGCTATTGAAGGCATCTCTGGTTTAGTGATAAAAGATGGGAAACAACCAGAATCATTCACAGTACTCAAATTCTTTTTGAATTTCACAAAATATTTAGATGAAAATATTAGGATTTGCAGCGCAGGGTATTAATAGTATTCTGTTTGAACTGCAAAACTTTAAAATGGAGGACATTAGACATCATGGAAGAAAGAAGATTAGGATATTGGAAAGAAGACTGGGTTTGGAATCCGAGGGTTTGGAATCTGGAGTTAAATCCTGGCTCTGCTTTCTATTGCCAGGGTGAACATGGGCAAGTCCTTTAAATCTCTCAAGGCTACTAGTTTCTGTGAGATTTGGAATGACACCCCCTTCTGGGAAAGATATTGCAGGGAAGCTCCGCCATGAGGAGAAAGCGTGTGATTTAGAGACCATGTGACTTTAGCATCCGGAAGCTACTCGGTGTCTGGGAAGTTGCCTGGTGTCCAGAAGTTACATCTATATAGAACCACCTGTGGGACCTTTTAATCAGAGCTACCAGCCAATTAGCTTGGAGAGGTGTGTGTGTGTGTGTGTGTGTGTGTGTGTGTGTGTGTGTGTGTGTGTGTGTGGCGCCCTGTTTCCGGCTTCTCAGGTGGCTTCTAGGAGAAGCCGAGGAGCAAGCCTGCTTTGGTTGAAGACTTTGACTTGGCAGCAGGGGAGGCAGCTTAGGGAGCACAGGAAAATCTAATACTTTATCCACGTGTTTCTCTTTACTAACCCCTAATATATTTTAATAAATACTTAATGCCCAAAGATTGGTGCTATAGGTTTTCTAATTTAAGGCAACCACTCATTAGATTTTAGACATCATAGCTAGAATTTTAGGCCCTTACATTCCTCATCTATGAAAAGATCAGGTTAGACTAGATGAACTTCACTTCCAACTCTAAATTTATGATCTAGCCTAACCTCTCATTTCTCAAATGGGGACACTGAGGTCCAGAGAGATGAACTGACTGTAGATAAGAGATTTAAGTACAGACTGGATGAGCAGCCAGGCCTCCTGTCTCCCAGTCCAATGTAGTTTCTATAATTTCATTGTCTTTCTTCATGTGCTGCCAAAATTATCTTTATTATTGTTAAATTATATTATTAGTAGAATGTTGAGAACTGTGTCTTATGGGAAAAAAAAATTACATAGTGCAAAGCCCTCGACAAAGAAAACCTTTGTTCTAGTTCTTGAAAATGGGAGCCTGTGGATAAATTGCTGTTGTGTGTTTATGCTGAATGAAAATCACAAGGAGAGAGACTCAAGTTACACTTTTTCTAAGGTTACTGACTTCTGATGTAGTCAGAGCTTGGAAAGTAAGGATAAAAATCATGAATTGCATTAGAAACTCTATTGACAGACTAAGAAGGTGGCAAAGGATTAGAGACCTGAGCTGTATGTATATTTTGCTCTATGAAGGAAGGAAGGACATAAGGAAAGAAGGGAGGGAGAGAGGAGGGAGGGAGGGAGGAAGGAAGGAAGGAAGGAAGGAAGGAAGGAAGGAAGGAAGGAAGGAAGGAAGGAAGGAAGGAAGGAAGGAAGGAAGGAAGGAAGGAAGGAAGGAAGGAAGGAAGGAAGGAAGGAAGGAAGGAAGGAAGGAAGGAAGGAAGGAAGAAGTTGTAAGAATTGATTGTGATTTGGGAACCCCATCTTGGCTAAAATTGGAAAGCCTCAGGCACGCCCCAGCTTCCTCCACCCAGTGGGGGTATGCACGGAAAACCCCATGCCTTGGCCGGCCTTGGGCACCACCCCTAGGGGTGCCAGCGAATTTGCTTGGGGTGTGTGGGGTGATCAGCCCGGGTTTCCTGTGAGAAGAGGGTTTTTTATTCTGGGGATGAAAAAAGGGAGGAGGAGAGGAGAGGGAGGGGAGGGGGAGGGGGGAGGAGGAGGGGGAGAAGGGGATGGGGAGAGGGGGAGAGAGAGAGGGAGAGGGAGAGAGTGAGAGAGTTAAACAGGAACAGGTAGGGGAATAGAGTTAAACAGGAAGCAGCTGAGTCTGGTGGGCAAGTTTACAGGTCGCATTTCCTGCTTTTCTTTGTCCTTATTTCTAAATTTGTTCTCATCAATAAACCCTGGGGGTTTTTTTGTTTTTTCTAAAAAAGGCTTTTTAATCTTGTTTCTTATTAGTCTGGGAGAAACAGTTGGGGAGGGGGCAGTGTGGAAGAGAGGAGGCTTGGGACCTAGAGGTCCCCCATTGTTTTCTGAGTCCCAATATTACAGCTAGCCTTCCAATTAACTCTTCCCATATTAAATTTGGCCCTTACAGATTGGTGGCCCATACAGGGCTTAATGAACCTGGGGTAACTTTTAAAAACCCCTTACAAAGTAGAGGAAGGAAGAGAGAGGAAAGGGAAATAAAGGCATTTATTAAGCACTTACTATGGGCCAAACACACTGAGAATACAAATGCAAAAGCAAAGAAGGTTCCTGGCCTCAGAGCTTACATTCTAATGGGGGGTAGGGAGTAAGAAAACACATAAAGGGGTGTGGTGTATGGGGAAGAATATTTTGGTTAGCAAAGAAAGTTACAGGGTTTATGAGTAGAAACACTGGAGGGAAAAAAAAACAACATGCCTTTTCCAGGAGCAATCATAGAGTTGATTTGATTATGGATCCAGAAGTGGAAGTGAGTGGGTTGGGGGTAGGAAAAACAGGGATTACCCAGCATGGAGGCTGGGGTGATATTGTGCAAATAAAGTGAAGTACAGGTGAAGTTAGGTCTAGATGTAGTAAGCAACAGAGACAACTACCAGTCAGGCCAATGGAGCCCCAAGAACTTAGGATATCTGCCAATTCTTTGCTTTGACAATGTTAGGTAAAAACCAAATACACATCTTCTATGAGAGATGTATGATGAGGCTGCATGGTGTTGTGGACAGTAAATTAGGTCTATGAATTCTGGCTATGCTATTTCCTACCTGTGTGATGCTGGTGCAAATAATTTTTGCCTCTCTGGACCTCAATTTATCCATATATGAAATAGGGGTGGGGGAAACTGGACAAGATGATCTTTTTTTGTTGTTTTTTGTTTGTTTCTCATTTAATAGTACTTTATTTTCCCCCAATAACATGTAAAGATATTTTCAACATGCATTTTGTAAGACTGTAAGTTCCAATTTTCTCTCCCTCCCTTCCTTCCTTCCCCCCCTCCCCAAGACAGCAAGCAATCTGATATAGGTTATGCAGTACAACCATGTTATCATTTTTATTTTTGAAAGTGGGTCTCCCTATCTTTCCTAGACTGAAAGTGCAGCAGCCACTCAAGGACCAATCCAATTACCAACATGGGAGTTTTGACCTGCTCCATTTCCATCCTGGGCTGTTTTGCCCCTGTGTAGGCAATCTGGGCTCACTATATTGGTGATAGAATTAATTATGGACACTCAATTGGCTTAGTCTATTGAAGTCCAGAACTCAAGCAATCCACAGTTTTCCTTTCTTCTGTCAGTCTCTTCCTGTCTTATTGTCTCCTTTCCTACTTTCCTGTCAAGTGAGATAGATTTCTACATTCATCTAATTGTGTATGTTATTCCCTCTTTGAGCTAATACTGATGAGAGTAAAAGTTCAATTGATGCCCATCACCCACCCTCCCATCTTTCCCTCTACTATAATAGGTTTTTTGTGCCTCTTCATGTGACATAATTTACCCCATTCTACTTCTGCCTTCCTTCTACATCCAGTGTACTCCTCTTTCTCATCCCTTAATATTTTTTAATGTCATTCCCTCCAATTCACTTTATACCCATATCCTCTATGTATATTCCTTCTAGCTGTACCATTAGTGGTACAATTTTTAAGAATTACAAGTATTATTAAAAGATCAGTGAACAAGAATTATAAGCATTATCTTTCCATGTAGAGATGTAAACCGTTCAGCTCCATTGAATTCCTTATGTTTTCTTTCTCCTTTTTATCTTTTTAGGCTTCTCTTGGGTCTTGATACTGGAGATAACATTTTTTTGTTGTTGAAAACTGGTCTTCTCCTTATGAAAGCTTGAAACCCTTCTATTTCGTTGAATAGTCATTTTTCCCCTTGAAGTGGTACGATTAATTTTGCCAGGTTTGTGATTCTTGGTTGTAGTCCTAGCTTGTTTGCCTTCTAGGATATCAAATTCCATAACCTCCTTTTCTTTAATGTTGCAGTCCTTTGTAATCCTTCTTGTGGCTCCCAGATATTTGAACTGTTTCTTTCTGGCCACTTGCAGTATTTTTTCCTTGACCTAATAGTTCTGAAATTTAGCTATAATGTTCCTTGGGGTTTTTATTTTGGGATCTTTTACCTAAGGTGATCAATGGATTCTTTCAATGCCTATTTTGCCTTCTGGTTTGAAGATATCAGGGCAATTTTCCTTGATAATTTCTTGAAAGATGCTGTTCAGATCTTCCTTTTGATTGTGGCTTTCAGGTAATCTAATGATTATGACATTGTCTCTCCTGGATCTATTTTCCAGGTCAGTTGTTTTTCCAGTGCAGTATTTAACAAGTCTTCTATTTTTTAATTCTTTTTAATTTGATTCTTGATGTCTCATAGAGTCACTGGCTTCTATCTGCCCAATTCCAACTTTCAAGGGGTTGTTTTCCTCAGTTTTTGTACTTCCTTTTCCATTTGGCCAATTGTATTTTTTAGGAGTTGTTTTCTTTTTCAAAGCTGTTGACTTTTTTTCAAAATTATCTTGCATGACTCTCATTTCTTTTCCCAATTGTTCTTTTACCTATCTTATATGATTCTTTTAAAAAAACAACAACAACAACAACAAAACAGGGCATTGAGGATTAAGTGAATTGCCCACAGTCACACAGCTAGTAAGTGCCAAGCGTCTGAGGCTGGATTTGAACTCTGCTCCTCCTGAATCCAGGGTTGGTGCTTTATCTACTGTGCTACCTAGCTGCCCTCTTATATGATTCTTAAGGTCTTCTATGGGATCTTTCTGGGCTCAAGACCACTTCACATTTTTGTTTGGGGCTTTGCCTATTGGTGTTTTGACATTGTTGTCATCTTCTGAGTTTGTGTCTTGATCTTCACTGCTGCCCTAATAACTTCCTATGGTCAGATCCTTTTTTGTTGTTTTTTGCTCATCCTTTTTGGCCTTTTTCCTTTCTTTTAAATTTGAGCTCTGCTCCTAGGGTGGAAGAGGCACTGCCTTAGGCTTTTTGTGCCAGGGCCTGCAAGCCATAGGAGTCAGGCTGCTTATGTGGTGCTGAGCCAAGGTCCTGGTGCTGGTGTCTTGTGTGTGCTGAGGCTCATGGGGTATTTCTGCATTTATCCTGGGCTATGCTGAAATATATGGCAGTTGTTGGAGATAGGAATCTCACAGTTTCCCAAACTATGTTGAGGCACTTGGGGCATCCTGGTGTTGGTGTTTACCTGCTTCACTGCACTGGGGCTCAGGATCTCCCACTGGTTTGCTGAGGAGGGGATTGCTGCTGGCTTACTTCCTGTCTTGGACTGTGCTCCCCTTTTACCCAAGTGAGACCAACCTTTCCTGCCCATCTTCCAAGTTTCTTGGGATAAAAGATTGTTTTATCCTGTCTTTTGCTAATTCTACTGTTCCAGAGATTGTTTGTGGGTGCTATTTTATGGTTGTTTGGGGGTGAATATGGGAGAGTTATGGCAATTTACTAGATAGGAAGCATATATAGAGAGCTTTTATGTTTGCAAAGCACTTTACAAATATTATCTTTTGAACCTCACAACAGGTAGATGATATTCCCATTTTACAGATGAGGAAACTGAGGCTGAGAGATTAAGTGACTTTCCCAGGGTTACACAGCTAGTAAATGTCTGATATCACATTTGAACTCAAGGTGTTCTTGAATCTAGGTCCAGCTCAATCCATGGTACTACCTGGTTGTCTCTCATTTATCTCATTCTAGTACTGGCACCCTTACACCAGCTCTACCTGAGAATCTTATGTATTTAAAGGGTATATTCTCCTTCCAATTATTGTATTCCTTTTCTCTTACTTCTGTCTTATCCAGATTGAAAAGGAGCCGGTCAAATTCTCTCCTGTCCTGTCTTTCAGGCTGGCCCCTCCTTATGCTTCATTCAATACTGCTTGCCAAGATTGTTGGGCATTAATGATGTGCCTGTGGGGGCAGCTAGGTGGCGCAGTGGATAAAGCGCCGGCCTGGCATAGCCCTGCAAAAAACAAAAACAAAAAACAAAGAAACAAATAAAAAATGATGTGCCTGTGAGGTGGCAGGAAATTTGAAGTGGTTAGAATGGTCTCGGATGGTGGCATAGACTTACACAAAATTGCAAGGTGAAATGCAGGGATGGCAATCTCCACAGGAAAAAAGTAGTGCTCTACCCTCTTCCCCCCACCACATCTCCACTGGATCTTGATGCCCTGGGGCAAAATGTCATTTTCTTCTATGCCCATTCCCATTCCCAATGAGTTACAATTCTGGACACAGGTGGAAGTCCTAAAGAAATCACATCACAAAAAGTGTAAAACTTTAATACAGTTTGAAAATTTAACCCATAAAAGAAGTTCTAGAGTGTTGTTTTTTCCAAATTGCCATCAGATGTAATGTTGCTATGACACCCCTAGAAACCCAGTCTTTCAGCTTCTGGAATGACAAAGAGTCTTATCAGTATGGCAAAAGACATAACCAGGCCAACACTCCTTGATTTCTGGACACTAAGCAATTAGAATGAAGTCTGGTCCATTCATTTCAGAGGTAAGGACCTTTTTCAGCCAGTGGAGGGGACAATCAGACAAGTGGCAGCATTTTCTTTTCTTTTTTTACGGGGCAATGGGGGTTAAGTGACTTGCCCAGGGTCACACAGCTAGTAAGTGTCAAGTGTCAGAGGCCAAATTTGAACTCAGGAGCTCCTGAATCCAGGGCCAGTGCCTTATCCACTGCGCCACCTAGCCACCCCCCAGCATTTTCTATTCATGAATTTTAGTCATAGCTAAATCTTTATGGAACTAATGTCCTCTGCTCAGAACCCCAGGCCTCCTCTCCTTTAAAATGCAGATATTCATATGAAGATGGGTTCATTTACTACTAGCCAACACCTTAATTACTAGTTAATAGCTTAGCAGGTATTACTCATCCTACCCCATCCTCCTCCTTTTACAGATGAGGAACTGAGATTCAGAGAAATTAAATGATTTGCCTAAGATCACAAAGGGGCAAAGCCAGGATTTGAACCCCAATCATCTGACTTTCTTTCTGCCATACCATGGTGGGCAAAATGCATGCTTGTGTGCACATGTGGCCATACATACACACATGCACACACTCCTCTCACTAATTTCTGCAGATAGCAAGCCAGTTGGTGGTATAAGTAGACATATGTAAGCTTTGGAATAGCTACTTCCCAGAGAGCCCTGGTAAAGCCTGAGGCTTAAGAAACTAAAGGGACTTAAAAATAATTTTAGATGTCATAGGGACCCCCAGAAATTGAAAGTTCAGCTAATTCCACTATGGACTAGTAAAGAAAGAGGCTGCTAAGGTGACACTAGGGACTGCATTTATATGTAATACTTCCATTGCTAGGCTCTCTAAAATCCTAGCTCTTATCTACAGCCAAGATAGTAGTCTTATTTGAAGATCATTTTCCATTTACATCTGGTCTTCTTAGAAAACATATAAAAGGCAAAGGAAAGCTATTAGAGCTTAACTAGGGTTCTTAACATTTTGTTGTGTCATGGGCCCCTTAGGCAGTCTGACGAAGCCTTCTAGGGACCACTCCTCATGTTTTGTTTTTCTAAATTTCCCAATTGAAGAAAATGTCAAATTTCAGTTAGATGCTAGTGAAAATAAAGATGCAATCCCCTGCCCTCTTATACCACCACCCCCAACCTAAGTTCATAGATTCACTGAAAGCTGCAGTCATAGACCAGATTAGGAACCCCTGAATTAGAAGGAGCGGCCCTACTCTTTTCCTCTCCCTTTCCAAAATTTTTGATCATACCCCTGATAAACCCAGTGCATGCAGGTACACTTGGTAAAATGCTGGCAGGAGCAAAGAACCATGTTTATCTTAGCCCTGCCCTTTGGCTGCTCTCTTGCTCCCTTAATCAGCATTTCTGTGCCATGAACCCCAATTCACTCTGTGTGTGAAGTTGTGTTTCTCACAACACTTAGCACTGGATTTGGCCTCCAGGTGACCCTTAATAAATACCTTTAGTCTTAATTTTTTGTTTCATTTAACTGTTAGTATTTGAATGAAGCCATTATACCACAGTTCAAATCTGTCAATATAAGCTGGCAAATAAGGTAGAAACTCAGCTCTGGGTCCCCCCAACTGCAGAAAGTTACCTTCCTCCTATTCTGTATGTGTCTTGTACTGACCTATGCATTTACATGTTGTTCCCTTCATTACAATGTAATGCCTTAGTCTCCCTAGTACTTGGCACAGAGCCTGACACACAGTAGGCACTTAATAAATGCTTCTTACTAATGATGACAATGAGGAGGAGGCAGAGGAGGATAGTTGTGGCCATTCCTCTGCCTAGACAATCACAGATTGGCATAGATTTCTTCTCACTTTGCTAAAATCAGTAGTGCCCCATAGAGATGATGCATTTACTCTCTGGGCCCTGCTATAACATGCAACAAAGCTGAAACTTAATGCCTTAAATTAAAATTCCTTTGTTACTAGCTTTACAGCCTATAGCATGATTTTTGTCTGTTCATGAACAGTGAAGCTTTGTGAGGTTGTTGTTTTATTACAACCAGCAAGTGTTTTTTGAGCAGTTACTTTGTGTTCATCCCATGGAAGGACTGGGATGAGTGGGAAGAAAAAGTAGAATACATTGCCTGGCCTTATCCTATTCCCCAGTTTATTTAACCTGCCACACAGTTCTTTTGATCTGGATATATCGTTATCTTGTGAGCATATGGCTCTTATGAGACTCATTGTCCCTTCCTGCCTCTTGCAGAAAGGTCTGATGAGCAGAAAGCACAGTTGTTGTTTAAGCTATTTTGTGGTATTTCATTTCCCTGCTTATGCAGCTTTTCCTGCATTTTTGGGAAAAAGCATAAGCAAATATCATTGTATTTTTAAGCTTCCAGAGTCATTGCTTCCTGACTGGTGAAGTTTGCATTTGAATTTGTGATAAGTTTTATTTACGAAAAACCTGATTGGCAGTAATATGAGAATGGTTCAACATTCAAGGCAATAGATATCAGAATCTAATGAACAGATTTGGAGGTGGAAGGCATGTTAGAACCCCCTACTCCAGGGGTTCTTTACCTTTTATTCATGGCCTTCCCCAGGCCTCCACAAAAGGTGTGTGGATAATTTCAGGGGATCCATTAGTTTGGATGGGAAAAGAAAAATTACATTTTTATTTTAACTAACTTCTTTTTTTTTTTTTTTTTAGTGAGGCAATGGGGGTTAAGTGACTTGCCCAGGGTCACACAGCTAGTAAGTGTTAAGTGTCTGAGGCTGGATTTGAACTCTGGTTCTCCTGACTCCAGGGCTGGTGCTCTATCCACTGTGCCACCTAGCTGCCCCTATTTTAACTAACTTCTACCTAAAATTCATCATTTTCTTCACTTATTTAAAAACATTATTGGGAGAAGGGTTCAAAGGTTTTATCAGACTGCTGAAGAATTTCTTGACACAAAGATGAGGAATTCCTAATCTGGTCCAACTTCCTTGTTTTACAGGAAACGGAGGTCCAGAAAGGTTTAGTCATTTAACTTAAAGTAACATAAATAATAAACGACAGCCAGAATTTGAACCCAGATCCACTGACACAAAATCCAGTGCCTTTTTTCAATGCACCCACTGCCTTGAATATTGTCAGATCCTTAATTTTTTTTTCCAAGTTTAATATCTCTGTAGAGAACAAAGTCCTTAAAGATGACTGACATACCTGGATATTTTTAAAGTCTTAAAGGAATTAATGAGCTTGACTCATTGGTAATAATCTTTCACAAATCAAGAGGACTGGAAAAGAGCCAGATTTATTGGATCCTAAGGCAAAAGAATCAAGTTAATCCTGCCTTCTGTAACCACTGTCCTAACTTGTGAAGCAAGCAACCTGTCTCCATCTGTGGATGGGAATACAGAGAGGCTCCTAGGATCATCATTAGCATTTGCCAAGTGCCAACAATGCTTCAGGCATTGAATACAAAACTGAACTAAATGGAGCCTTACCCAAGTGAGCTTCCAATTACTGGAAGTATTGTTTAGGGGTGTTTTAGAGGAAAAAAATAGCTAGAACTAAGGAGAAAAAATTGAGCAAGGGGAAAGTGTAGGATGAACTCAGGAAAAACAGTTCCTATCAAATCATCATCACTGGGGTCATTAAATTATGTTATCATTTTTGTGGTTATTAGTATTAGTCATAGTAATAACTGTCATTATCAAGAATGCCACGCAGAAAACAATTCTGCAATGCAAGAAGATAGAACTGACAGACTTGAGCAAGTGTCCTTCGTCCTCAAATGCCATTGACTTACTTTTAAGACCATAAAGCCTTGTTTGATAGCTGGTAGTTCTCCCATCACAAAGATAGTGTTACTGATGGTGTGATTTCCTTGCCAAACATCTGCAGAACCTCACCCCTTTATTCAAAGACTTCTGAAAATGCCTGACTCAAGCCAAAATAAGCAGCCAAAAGCTTGTCTGTTTTTAATTGCAAACTTATCTTCTTCACATGCATGTAGTCACCCATTCACCTTAATATTTCCTCCCCTGGAAGAAAAGCACAACATTAATCTGCTTCCTACTATATTTAGGAAGGCAAGCAAAGGAAATAGTCTGTAAGCTTCCTGAAGGTAGGGACCATTCTTTCTCTTCTTCCCTATCCCTCTAACTCGCTGATGGATTTAAGACCTTTTGGTTACCTAGTTTAGCCCATCTGTTTAGATGGTTTCCCCAGGGTTTGGCTACTACACATGCTTTTGGGAGTCACAGTTAAGAGATAAAACACCTAAGCTCAACCAAGGTGGTAAGGCAACTATCTTACCAAGGGAAGTCTGATCTCAGGAGTCTAGAGTGGCAAGCACTAGAAGTCAAGGGATATATTGAGAATACAGCCTTCCTTGCATGTCAGCAGCTCTGAGGGTCCAAGTATTTATTCAAAAGTTCACACTTGCCTTTTTCAACATTCTTCTTCATGGTGTGACCTCCAACAACCTCCTTTTTGAAAGGTATGCAGCATCATGTTCAGCATTCTCTCAGCCAATCAGGAGCCACACCTCTTGTTTATATGGCATGCAGGCCATAGGTCAGTTCCTTAGAAAAACTGCCCAAACTGCCTGGGCAAGAATATATGTTAAAAGTTGAATGAACTGAGTTCTTCAGTCAATACATTTATCAAGTCCAAGTTCTCCTCACTTGTTCCTTTTTTCATTTTATTATTATTATTTTTTTTATTTTTAGTGAGGCAATTGAGGTTAAGTGACTTGCCCAGGGTCACACAGCTAGTAAGTGTTAAGTATCTGAGGCCGGATTTGAACTCAGGTACTCCTGACTCCAGGGCCAGTGCTCTATGCACTGCGCCACCTAGCTGCCCCTCCTTTTTTCATTTTAAATGGAAGCCCAGATTGTTTTCTATTTTTCTTTCCTTTTATGGATTCCATAGCTAAACTTTAAAAATGATTCAGTAGAAACTCCTATATATTAATCTAAACCTTATGGGTTAGCAAATTAGCTACTTGAGAAGCTACATGAAATCTTTTAGGCCACGTAGTAAATTAATGCTCTAGTTTCCTAATTGTGAAAAGGAAAGCAGGCAAAAGAAATAGAAAGTAGGCTCCTTGAGGCCTTTTGTGTCCCTAGGAGAGGCAGAATGGCATTGTAGAAAGAGAGCTGGCTTTGGAGCTAGTAAGTTTCACTTCTGACACATGCTGGCTACATCACCATGGGCAAGTCATTGATAGTGCTCTTGGTGGCTCTTGAAGACTGGGGGTTTTGTTAGTAGAGGGAGTTTCCTCACTAGGAGTTCCCTATGCCAACAAAATCACAGATCTAGTACCTAGTATTCCCTAGTGCTCTAATTTATTAAATGTTAACTTAGGTGCCCAGAAGAACTCATTGCCAAGAGTTGCTCACTCAGTCACCTGGTGATCCTGGAGCCAATATGCTATTCAAAATGATGTTCTCTAGTCATTTCAGTTAATTAACTGCCATCATATAATGTCAAGAAAGACAAGGATTTGCGAAGATGGAAAAACTGCCTCCTTAAGGGAGAATTTTCTCCCTAAATTTCTCCAAATTTAGAAATACCTCAGTATATCCTTATCAAGTCTGATCTTGCTTTAACAGAAAATTAAGAATGACAACTTTACCCCTTGTTTTTAATCCCTTCATTTGCTAATGGGATTTTCACTAATGATGTTTAGATTGTTACCCACCCAGAAACCCCTACACATAGATCTTCCTCTCCCTAACAAAACAAAACAAAACAAAAAATGTACTTTAGCCCTTACAGTAGATAGTATAAGACAACTGGATAAGTAGTCAGAGAAGTTCAGAGTTGGAAGGAAATCAATAACATTGACAACTAATCAGGGTAAAACTAATTCAGGTACCATCTATAGGTTTCTGCCCTGTTTTACTGTCACAGGTATTAAGTGAAGATCCTCAGATAATCATAGATCTAGAGTTAGAAGAAACCCTTAGAGACGATTATAGTCCAATCCCTTCATTTTACAGATAAGGAAACTAAGGCCCATAGAGATTAAGTAATTTGCCTAAGGCCATACTGTGTCAGAAGCAGGTTTGAACCCAGATCTTTTGACTCCAGGGTTAGGGCTCTTTGCACTGAGGTAGTGAGGTACACAGCAGATAGAGTGTTAGACTTGGAGTTAAGAACACCTGAATTCCAACAGCTATTTAATGACTGTGTGACCCTAGACAAGTAACTTAACCTTAATTTCCTCATCTATAAAATGGGGAGAATAATAGCACCTATCTCCCAAGGCTTGCTATGAGGACAAAATAAGATAATGTGTGTAAAGTGCTTTGGAAATCTTAAAGCATTATATTCATGCTAAATATTATTATTACTATACTAATCCAACTCCTACTCAAACCAAAAGCCCCGTACAGAATGTCCTTGACAAATGGTCATTCAGCCTTTGCTTGAAGACCTCCAGTGATGGAGATTTACTGTCCTTTTCCCTCCCTCCTAGGCAAGTCCATTTTGTGGACTACTACCCACTATTAATCAAGGTGAATGAATTAGTTTCTGGTTTTTACTTCTGGTTGTACAAAGAATCTTATTACCTTGTTTTAAAATTTTGTTTTTCTTTTCTTTGATAGGCTTGAATATAGTTTGCCTTTTATAGTCTATCTCTAGAGCTAGTTCAAGTTTAAGTCTTTCTACTTCCTTTATTTTTTGTTATATTGTGACATCTCATCTGAATTACCACAAAAGGAAGGATAGGAGCAGTGCACTGTTTGTTTTTTTTTCACTTTGGTATAATATTCTACATTTCCCTCTTTGGCTTTTATTCAGTTTTTAAACTGAATCACAGATAAGCTAGAAAAGACTAGTGAAAGCATTGGCTTAATAGGGAGATAATATTGAAGACTAAACTTATTATGGTTGAGGCTTACCCTTTATGACAAAAGAAAAATATAGATCCAGATAATGGAAGATTTAGCATCTCATATTTCTTACAATGTATATTTTTTCATACCTTTTCCTTTCTCAATAAATTTTAGGTACTCCTACACAAAATGAAGACACAGGGATAAAAAATGATTATCAATAACACTGATAACTAATCAAAGTAAAACTGACTCAGGTTTCTGCCATATTTTAATGTCCACAGCCATGGCTGAGGTGGAAAGGGGAAGATAAAACAAACATGTTTGGTGGGGAAAGTACTACCTTTCCCAGTATATTCCCAGTTCAGAGAACAAATAAGGACTCCATTTCCTAGGAAGCTGTGTGCCTACATGTGTATATTACATTAAAAGACCCATGACGGGGCAGCTAGGTTATACAGTGGATAAAGCATCAGCCCTGGATTCAGGAGGACCTGAGTTCAAATCCGGCCTCAGACACTTGACACTTACTAGCTGTGTGACCCTGGGCAAGTCACTTAACCCTCATTCACACACACACACACACACACACACACACCCATGAAAGGAAGGGGGAAAATAGAGGACAAGAGAGGGTTAACAAGGAGGGAAACAGGTAAGGAGTGGGAGCAGGGGTAGGGGGGAAAGAAACATGGGAGTGAAATTAGAGAGAACAACAGGTAAAGAGGAGGGAAGCGGTCTAAAGAAAGGTATAGGAGGGGCAGCTAGTTGGCACAGTGGATAGAGCACCAGCCCTGGAGTCAAGAGTACCTGAGTTTAAATCCGGCCTCAGACACTTAACACTTACTAGCTGTGTGACCCTGGGCAAGTCACTTAACCCCAACTGTCTCACTAAAAAAAAAAAAGGTATAGGAGAAAGAGGAGAAAACAAAGGAGTTGGAGAAGAGAATAACAAGTAATTTCTTACCATTTTTCTCTGTCTGTAATGTATAAAAAATATCCTAAATAACCTCTACTCATACCTATTCCTTAATCCTACTTTAAAGAAGGGAGCTTTGACCTTACCTTGCTAGGGTCTGGGTCTCCATGACATTTCCCAGGTGGCTGCTCACCCATTTCATCTACTCTTTGGCCATCATCTTTATCCCCTACTAACAGGAGCTTTGGACTCTACCCTTGGGCCTCCCTGACAGGTGAGTTTTTTTCTTCTAAATATGTACAGGAACTGTCTAGCTTGCTTCTATTTGGATCCCCACTATTTAACATAGTGCCTTGGAACATAGTGTTTAATAAACTCTATCCATCGAGCCATTTAACAAAACAATAAACTAAATGATAATGTAAAAGGAACCTATGATTCAAAATTATTGTTCTAAAATTATGTAAAATATACTGTGTCATAGAATACTACAGTCTTCAAAGAAATAAAGCTGAGGGTTACACAAAAGGCAATGGAGGGGGCAGCTACGTGGCTCAGTGGATAAAGCACCGGCCCTGGATTCAGGAGGACCTGAGTTCAAATCTGGCCTCGGACACTTGACACTTACTAGCTGTGTGACCTTGGGCAAGTCACTTAACCCCAATTGCCTCACCAAAAAAAAAAAAAAAAAAAAGGCAATGGAGAGGTACTTGGTTAGTGTGAATAGACTGGGAACACGTTACTAATGAAGAATGTTGTTTGTTGCTGTTCAGTTTTAGTTGTGTCCGACTCTTCGTGACCCATTTGGGGTTTTCTTGGCAAAGATACTTGAGTGCTTTGCCATTTCCTTCTCCTGCTCATTTTACAGAGGAGGAAATTTTATAGATGAGGCAAATAGGGTTAAGTGACTTGTCCAGGATCATACAGCTAGTAAGATTTGGTAACTCACGTCTTCCTGACTCCAGACCTAGTATTCTATCCACTATGACACCTAGCTACCTGGTCAAGAATAGTCACGTGAATAGAGTGAGGGATAACTGACGAACAGCTCAGGTAGTTCACTGATACCCACACAGTATCAGCAGATCTAGAAGAGGTTCCATCTTCTTAGAAGTTGGATAGATAGACCTCAGTGAAGGTCATTCATAGAAGATCTGGAAAATAGTCATAAAGGATGAGAAGTTATATTCCATGTTACTAGAGAAAAGATGCACATAGATGAGATCACAATTCCACCAAAATGTCCAAGGACACAGATGGTAGATACTCTATAAATACTTTTAGAATAAATTAATAAATTGCCTTTGTCTTTTTGTTTGGTCAGAACTATATGTATATATGTCTTTTGCCTTTTTTTTTTGTATCCCCAATGCTTAGTGTAGTGCCTGGCAAATAGAAGGTACCTAATTAATGTTCATTGACTAATATGATATGTGATATAACATATTATGAACCTATATAAACTATATATGTATAAATATAAGTAGATATACACATGCAAATGAACACACACACAGAGATAGATGAATGGATAGATGGAGAGAGAGATAAATTTATTTAGGCCTACTAAGCTGAAAAGGCTTTTGGTATAGGACTAGTGATGGAATTATACCTTTCATTTGAGGCCTACCCTACTAAGATTATAGTAGTTTATCACCAGGTTAGTTTGGGGTGGATTTTTCAACCAACAAAATTCCCCCAAACCACTGGCTCAGTTGTAGAGGAGTTGTGAAGAGCCCACATTGATTACATTTTAATTTAATTGATTTAATTTTAAGTGTTTGAAGCACTGGATAAATACTTACAGAAAATAAATTTATTATTAATAAATGGCATTTGTATGATGATAAAACACATATCTAGAATCCTGATTTTTATCTTTAAATCTAAATTCCACATTCTTGTTATCATTAGGAAACAGATGGTACTTGCTAACACTTTTATCCATAAAAATTGTGAGCTAAAGGAAAATCCACAGTAGAGAAATTAAAATACTATTTAGAATGACTTCAAACCTCAAATGCTATAAATGGCTAAAATGTCATATGACCTTCACCTAAGGGGTCAAAAACATGCCATATTTTAGTCAGAGACTGTCCATTTATCACCTTTCAATTTGGCCTCCATTTGGACCGTTATTACATGTTTTCCTAAGGACAGTGTGTTCCTAAGTCTGGTATTATCTTAAGACATTATTTTAAAACCCCAGACATCACAGTCATCATCATAGACAGAATGAAAAAATGGAAACTAGACATTCTGGGTCTGGTGCAATGGAGAACTGAGACAATCATCTGAATAACTTGGGCCAAAACTAACTTTTACTGTAATGATCATTATCCTTTCAGCCTGAAATGATTTGTGGCTTGGATTATCCTAATTGCCTCTATTCTCAACTTCTCCTGAATGTCAAACTAGCATAGGGGAAATATTTTTCTCTGTTTCCCTGGTCTTGCTCAAAAGCACCCTATGTTAAAAAAAGAACAAAGAAAAAAGTAAAGGAAGATGGCAAAAGTCAGGTATCAATGTGAAACTCATCCATTCCCCACAATACCATAGAAAACTAGGAACTGGCCAAGCTGAGTCTTTATACATGTGCAAAGGGTGCTCTGCTGATTCAATCCTCATTAGAACAGCCTGGGGGAGTTTGCTTCAGGAAAGGCAAGATGATACTTAATGGAAAGGAACTGATCCCCAATTCAGGGCATGACTAGGTACTGTGACTCTTATTGTGTAAAGAAAAAGGGCTAGGAATTTAGAATGCATTCAAAAGGCATTAATTGGCCATGGCATTTTTTCTCTTTCCTTCCTGGCTATGCTCAAATGAAAACAGCAATGAATACTATAAGCCTCCAAATGTGGAGAGAGGTTTCAGTCTTTTATCTCCCTACTCAGGCCACCAACTTGTGGACTGTGAGCACATCACCCTGACGTTGCTCTTCTTGTATCTAGTCTTTTAGGTGGAATATTGGCAAAAACCTCAGAAGGTTGGACTAGTGAGGGCCAGAAGTCCAGGAGCTGAAGTCTATGCTGAAGTTAATGGAAACTGAACACAAGTGAGGTTTCAGCAGAGGGCCTGAAGATAGACCTTCTTGATCCAACCTAACAGGAGCTGAGATATTAACTCATTCTGCATTTATACAACATTTGGAAATGAACTTGGTGGGGTGAATGATGTGTAGCAGTCATATGAAGTTTGAGCCCACTCTCTTCAGGGACCAAGGTGGTCTAGAAAAGTATGTGCCCAGGTGCTGGAGGGGAAATGTTTATACTGTTATTCTTTTTTTTTTTTTTGGTGGGGCAATGAGGGTTAAGTGACTTGCCCAGGGTCATACAGCTAGTAAGTGTCAAGCATCTGAGGCCAGATTTGAACTCAGGTCCTCCTGAATCCAGGGCTGGTGCTTTATCCACTGTACCACATATCTGCCCTATACTGTTTTTCTTGCTATATATTTATCAGTAAATCCACCTTTGTAAAAACAAATTGATATTAATTGGTTAAGTGAAACTGCAGTACTAGTCACTAGCAATGGGTATTGGGAAGAACATTCTGAAAGGAGGGTATGAGCTCATACAATTAGAGAAAAGCTTTCTCCCATCCCTTAAGGGATCCCCAGAACCCCAAGGGGGAGAGGTTACCTTGCTTTGGACCAGCATTATCTGTATGAATGTGAATTAAGATGAGAATCCCCTGAGTTCATAGATGCAACACATAGTTTCTCACTTCAACTGCTAGGAAGTTCAAAATAGCCTTTCTCTTCCTTACTTACTTGAGAATCTAAGCTCCATCTCCTTTTTCTAAAGCTATAGAGGATCAAGGGGAATTAATAGGCCAACTCCAGAAACTCTGATATCTAAGTTGATGAAACTCAGCACTTAGGAACCAGCACAGGGCTTTCTTCAGCAGGTCTTCTGCAGAGTCTGACTGGAATAGGAACTGCCCTGACCTTAAAAGTGGCTACAAGAATTATCAAAGTCTTCCAAAGCTTTCTTGATTTTATGAGTATTTATTGCTCTGACTTCTCTTACACGGGGGAAAGAACTCATAAGGGAAAAAATGACTCATATTTCTACAGTAAGGTTTATTATGTGCTTTGTTTATAATAACCCTAGAGGTTGTTATAAAGGCAGCTAGGTGGCTCAGTGGATAGAACCTTTGACCCGAAGTCAGGAAGACCTGAGTTCAAATCCAGCCTCAGACACTTACTAGCTATGTGACACCAGCCAAGTCACTCAACCTTCATTTGCCTTAAGGAAGTGAAAAGGAAATGGCAAACCATTCCAGTATCTTTGCCAAGAAAACTCCAAACAACGTCATGAAGAGTCAGACACGACTGAATGACTAAACAATAGACTGTTATCATTAGTATTATTAACTAATATTTATACAGTGCTTTAAAGCTTGCAAAGAACTTTATGCACATATTCTAATTTGCTCTTCATGACAACCCTATGAACTATGTGTTATTGTTATCCTCATTGTACCGGCAAGGAAACTGAGGCTGAGGTAAGTTACGGGTCCAAGAGCTAGGGAAACAATACTCGGACTCAGTTCTTCTTGATTCCAAGTGCAGTGCTTTCTCCACTAGGCTCAGAGAGGTTAAATAATTTGCCCATGGTCACACACTAGATAGAAAATGTCAGAAACAATTCAAACTCCAGTCTCCTGACTCCTGGTCCTAGAGTATTTCCATTGTTATGCCTCCACAGTTGGGTCAGTGGACTTCATGATGCATGTGTGCCTTGAGGAGGCTCCAAGAACAGGTGGCAAGGCAAGGATCTGAAGTCTGGGAATACTATAGCTGCTATATAGTACCAGACCAGTACTGGACTTCTAGCATGTGGACAAATCTCTCAATCCCCCAAAAAGAATGACAAATTTTATTTCCATTCTACTCTACTGTCTTCTGTTCCCCATGACTTGGAGCTTTCAAGACAGACTATTTTTTTTTCTGTTCCTCATTGGCTCCCTCCCTCTGCCTAGACATCTCACCTTGAATCCCTTATTGTAAAAATAAAACAGAACAAAACTTTCTGCGAATAAGCCATTACTTCAAGTTACTGGACCATTTCACTCCTCTCCATAGCTATCAAGCTTCCTCATCTTCCTTGAGATCTAGCATTTATCACCACCACCATATTGAACCTGCTTTCTATAAAGTTGCTAATCATCATATCCAGTGGCCTTACATCTATCCCCAACACCCCATACCCCATTCTCATTCCCCTTGATATTTCTACAGCATTCATCCCTGTTGATAACCCCTTCCTTAATATTTTTTTCTTCCCTGGTTTCTAAATTATGCCCATAGGTCTCCTATACGGAGGAATTTAAAATAATACAAGGTACTTTAGGAAGGATAGGCACTAGCAGTTGGGAGTATCAGAAGAGGCTTCATGTAGAAGCTTTGAGTTGAGTTATAAAGGCAATAAGGTATCCCACTTAATGAAGTTGAGGCATTACAGGCATGAGGAATGGTTAGTGCAAAGGCATGGAGATGGAAGATAGATTATCATGTGGGAAGAAGAGCAAAAAAATCTAGTTTGGACAGTCAACTAATTGTTCAATAAGAGTGTATTAAGCACTTATTATGTGCTATGCACTATGGTAAGTATTAAGTATACAAAGAAAGGTAAAACAAGAACCTGTCATCAAGGAACTAGGAGAGAATCATGTAAATAACTAGGTACATAAAAGATAAATACAGACAGAGGGGAAGCCACTAGAAGCTGGGGGATGGGAGGGGGGAGGAAAACTAAGAAAGGTCTCCTTCAGAAGGTAGGCTTTGAGCTAAGACTTCTAGGCCATCAGGGAAGCTAAGAGGCACAGGGAAGGAAAGAGAGGATTCCAAGTATGAGGGATAGCAAGGATAAAGGCACAGACAGGAGATGGAGTGTCATGTGCAAAGAACAGCAAGTAGGCCAACACAACTGGATTATAGAGTGTGTAGAAGGGAATAGGGTCTAAAAAGATGGAAAAGGTTCAGGTCATAAAGAGATTTAAATGTCAGATTCTGGAAATAATGGGGAACAGGGAAGCTCATTGGCAAAGGGGCAAAAGGATCAGACCTGTACCTCAGAAAAACTACCTTGGAGGCTGAGTAGAGTATAATATAGAATGGGGAGAGATGAGGCAGGAAGACAAGTGAGTTGGCAGATGATAATGCCCTCAACAGTAATAGGAAAGATGGGAGGAAGGAAGAGTTTGGGAAGAAAGATAAGGAATTCTTTTTTTGGACATGCTGAATTTGAGATGCTTATGAGACATCTAGTTTGAGAAGTCCAAAATTCTAGGCTAGGGAGAGAGAGAGAGAGAGAGAGAGAGAGAGAGAGAGAGAGAGAGAGAGAGAGAGAGAGAGAGAGAGAGAGAAAGAGAGAGAGAGAGAGAGAGAGAGAGAGAGAGAGAGATTAAAGTTGGATATATAATCTGAGAATAATTTGCATAGATCTCAATAGTTCCCATGATTTAATTACCATTGCAATGCTGATAATTCCCAAATCTACTTTTCCTGACCCAATATCTCTGCTGCCCTGCAATCTTGCATCCCCAACTTCCTTTTGGCCTCAAACTGGATGTTCAGTAGACATCTTAAACTCACTATGTCCAAAACAGAATTATCATTCCTCCTAACCCCTCTGCCCTACTCCTATCTTTACTGTCTTCAGAGGACAATGCCTTTCTCCCAGTCTCCCAACCTAGATGTCACCCTAGATTCCTCACTATCTTTACCACCCCCATACCCAAGCTGTTGCCAAGGCCCACCAATTTCACTTTTGCAACATCTCTCAGATATGCCTCCATCACTCCTCTAACCCTGCCATCACTCTAGTGAGGCTCCCATCACTTCACACCTTGATTACTGAAATAGACTGCTGGTGGCTTTGCAGGCCTCAAGTGTCTCCCCACTCCAATGGATTCTCTATTCAGCCACTAAAATGATTTTCCTAAAGCACAAGTCTGATTACATCACCCTCTTACTCAATAAACTCTAGTGGCTTCCTGTTGCCTTTAGGATCAAATACAAAATTCTCTGCCATTCAAAGACCTTCATACCCTAGCCCCTTCTACCTTTCCAGTCTTCTTACACCTTACTCCCCAACATGTACTCTTTGATCCAGTGACACTGGTCTTCTGTCTGTCCCATGAATAAGACAGTCTATCTCTCAGCTCTGGACATTCTCTCTGGCTGTTGCCAGTACCTGAAATACTTTCCCTCCTTCACCATTCCTACTGATCTCCATGGTTTCCTTAAAGTCCCAACTAAAATCCAGCCTTTTATAGGAAACCTTCCTGAACCCTTCTTAATTCCAATGCCTTTTTTCTCTTAATTATTTCCTATTTATCTTGTATATGGTTCACTTTGTATTTGTTTGCATGTTGTCTCCCCCATTAGATTGTAAGCTCCTTGATAGCAGGGGCAGTCTTTTGCCTTTTTATATCCCTAGAGCTTAGCACAGTGCCTGGCACATAAGGGATGCTTAGTAAATGTTTACTGATTAATTGGTTGATTAGATCACCAAGTGAGATAGTATAGAGCAAAAAGAACAAAGGGGCCTTGGGGACACAGTTAGTGGGCATGATTTGGATAAAGAAGCAGGAAAGGTGTTAAGGAGAAAAAGCTATCAGAGTAGAAGAGGACTAGAAGAGAATAGAAGCATGAAAATCCAGAGAGAAGAGGGGATCCAGAAGGAGAGGGTGATCAAAGTATCAAATGCCACAGAAAGATAGAAAGTTTATTAAGCACCTACTATGTATTAGGTGAGGATATGAAAACAAGCAGACAAGATAGTCCCTGCCCTCAAAGAGCTTACATTCAAAAGAGGGAAGACCACACATAAAAGGAACCTGGAAAAGGGGAGGTGGGAGGTGGCAGAGTAAAGATAGCTTCGAAGTGGTGCTGAGGGCAGAGCCAAGATGGTGGAGGAAAGGCAGTGACTTGCCTGAATTCTCCTCCAAATGCCTTCAAATAATGCCATAAGTAAATTCCTGGAGCAGCAAAACCCACAGGAGGGCATGGTGAAATAATTTTCCAGCCAAAGACAACTTAGAAGGTCCACAGGAAAGGTCTGTCACGTGGGGGTAAGAGTGCAGCACAGTCCAGTGCAGGCAGCACCAGCTCAGACCCAGCCCCAGCAAACCAGGAGCAGGCCTTAGGAGCCACTGAAGTAGCAGCAGCAGCAACTGCTTCTGGAACTTAGCCCACAGGTGGGGTAGGGGGTGTGAACAATGGGCCAGAAGGAGATCACAGGGGTCTTTTTGTTAGCACTGAGACAGGACATACTCCCATCCAGGTCTCAGTCTGGGGTGGCTATCCCAGGGTGAGGAAGAACACTAACACACCAGAGGTTGCAGACACAGTGGAGCTGGACCTTCCTTAAAGCTCTATGGCAGAGAAGTAGGCCTATGGTTGCTTGAAGAGCAGAGCACAGGCCGGGAGAATAGTAACATACCTCTCCTTAAATCACACCATCTTGGAAGAACTGAAAACTTATAAATTCCTAGTATTATCTCTAAAAACAGCTGCACAAATCCCCTGAAGCTTGGGACAGTGTACCCTCCACCCTGGAAGCAGGGCCCCACTTTAACAAAGAGTTAAAAGTCAAGAGACAGGCTGGAAAAATGAGCAAACAGAAAATAATTCTGAACATATAAAGTTACTATGGTGACAAGGAAGATCTCAAGACACCCTCAGAAGAAGATAAAATCAAAGTTCCCACATCCAAAGCTTCAAAGAAAAATATGAATTGGTTTCATGCCATTGAAGCTCTCAAAAAGGACTCTGAAAATAAAGTAAGAGAGATAACAGGAAAAAATTAAAATGTAAAGAGAAATGAGAGTGATGCAAGAAAATCATGAAGAAAAGTCAACAGCTTGTTAAAGGAGACATAAAAAATACTGAAGAAAATAACATCTTAAAAACATACTAGACACTTGTTACTTACCAACTGTGTGACCCAGGGAAGTCACTTAGCCCTCATTGCCCCACAAAAACAAAACAAAACAAACACAAAATCAGACTAGGCCAAATGATAAAAGAGGTACAAAAAACCAGTGAGGAAAAGAATGCTTCAAAAAGCCAAATTGACCAAATGGAAAAGGAGGTATAAAAACTCACTGAAGAAAATTACTCCTTAAAAACTAGGATTGAGCAAATGGAAACTAATGACTTTATGAGAAATCAAGAAACAATAAAACAAAACCAAAAGAAAGTAAAAGAGAAGGCAATGTGAAATATCTCATCGAAGTGGTGCTGAAGCCAAGTTTAGACAAGATACAGTAAAAGCTCACCTAACAAAGTTGGAGGTCCCAAAGCAGTTAAGAAGAATGAAGATTGAGAAAAGGCCATTAGATTTGGCAACTTTGGGGAAAACAGTTTTAGTTTAATGATGAAGTCAGACTGCAGAGAATTTAGAAGACAGTGAGAGGAATGGGAGATAGTGTAAATGGTGTTCTTAAAGAATTAAGCTGTGGGAGCAGCTAGGTGGTGCAGTGGATAAAGCACTGGCCCTGCATTCAGGAGGACCTGAGTTCAAATGTGACCTCAGACACTTGACACTTACCTAGCTGTGTGACTCTGGACAAGTCACTTAACCCTCATTGCCCCACAAAAAAAAAAAAAAAAGAATTAAGCTGTGAAGCAGAAGATATAGGAAGAAATTAAGCAGGATGGTAAGATAAAGTGAAGGTTGCTTTTTTTTTCTTGCTTTTTTTTTAGGATGGTAGCAAGATGCAGATGTGTTTGCAGACAGCAAGGAAGGATCCAGACTATAGGGTGAGAGATATTAAACCTAAGAGAAAGTAGGGATGAATGTGAGGACCCATTTCATCATGTCCCTCAAAAATCTATCCAGAAGCTTTCAGTGGCTTCCCATGATCCTTAGATTAAATCCAAGACCCTCCATAATCTATCCCCAATCTAACTTCCTAATCTTACCTTTTTTGAACCCTTATCCACTGAAATTGGTTGATTCACTGTTTCCTAAAACACACCCACATTTTGTCTCCCAGTAACCTGAAATACCCTATTCCTTGCTCTCCACCTATTTAAATCTTTATTACCTTCTAAACCTCAGCTCAAAACCACTTTTTGTATAAAGTCTCTGGGAACAACTCAGAGCTTGAAAGGATCTCTCTTAGAATTTCTTGTTTCCCTCAAAGTTCAGCTCAACCACCACCTCCAAAAAAGGGCTTTTTTTTATCCTCCCAGAGGCTAGTGTCTCTTTGACAAAATTAACTTGCATTTTTTTGCAAACACTACACACACACACACACACACACAAGGTAATATGCAAGCTTCTTGAATGCAGGCACTGATTTGTCTTTGTTTTTGTGTTTCTAATGACTAGTGCAGTTTCTGGCACACAATACGCACTTTTTATCAAGTGGGTTGACTTTTATGTTTGTGGGTTGACTTTTTATGCTTGTGGGTTGACTGGGTAATGGCTTAGTCTTTTAAAAAGCAGCAAACTACCTTTTTTTTTTTTTTTTTTTGGTTTCTGAACCTTTGTATCCTAAGTATAATACTTGGAAGACTAAAATTCAGTAAAAAATTAGGACCTCCCATATAGAGACAATAATGTACTACCCTACTGCCAGGCCACTAGTTGAACAATATGCCAATATAATTCCCCTAAGTGAAACTATTTCTTTAATAAGGATCATGTTTTATAGGCACTATTTTCCCATCAGGAAGGACATATTCAATTGTGTTATATCCTACTACTAACGGTAGCAATAATAACATGCAAAGAAAATTACAACAAAACAACACATTTTCACAAGAGGAAACAGTTTTCAGTTTTAAAGTAAGTGTTTATCAGGAAATGTTCTTTCTGAATTAAAAACACTTCCTGGCAGTTTTATTGTAGAGGAAAATCATGTGATACTAATAATTGAGGCAGCAAAGTGTAATGGAATGAGTCCTTGACTAGATATCAAGAAGACCTAAGCTCTAGTCCAAGTTTGAACATTTATTTATTTGTTTATTTATTTATCTGTGTAACTTTCTACAAGTCACTGAACCCAGATGCTTGAGTTTCTTCAACTGTAAAACTGGCATAGCTGCTAATTCCATCTACCTCCAAAGTTCTCATGAGGATCAAAAGAAAAAGGCACTGTGTAAATAAATGCAAGTATTATTCAAGTCTTGAAGTAGACAACTTTTTGGTAAAATTCCACTGGAGCTCACATGAGCTCATTTGCAAGTGCAAGTTACTTGGAATCACAGAATGGTAGAGTTAGAGGGAACCTTATAGTAGTTTATAATCAATTCTCCTTCATTGTGCAGATAAGTAAACAGACCCAGAGAGAGTAAATAATTTGGCAAGGGTCACACAGGTTGTTAGAGGACTATAGATTTCCTGACTCCCAGTCCTGACTCTAGTACATCATTCTTCCATACACAGCAGGTTCTGTATTGTTGTTATCAGCATATATTCTACTATACAGTTAAATCTTGAATAAGGAATTTTCCCAGAGGAGCCAGGGAGCAGAGATGCTATCGATGCTCTTATATTTGATCTTATGATTATGACTGCATTTTCTTTTTCTTTTTTTATGACTGCATTTTCAACAAATAAGAAGACAGGCAGTATAGTACTGAGTTTGTAGTCAAAGGACCTGGGCTTCAATTCTAGTTCTGATATGTAATACTTACATGACATTGAGCAAGTCACTCATCCTCTCTAGGCCTCAGTTGCTCATATACAGAATGAAGGGGTTGGATTAAATACTCTTTAAGTCCCTTCTACTTATAAATCTATGATCTTATGAAATTTTCAAGTATGACTGATTACTTGTTAGTAGCCCTGTTAAAGATTTGGGGAGAAAAGTGTTTTCCATAAGATTAATAGATTCTCTGTATCATTTATCTCTGAAATTCTTTAATATTATTACAACAGAGAAAGGAGAGCTTGTTTTGTGTAATATGTTATATATACTTCACATTTTTATAGCCCTTTATAGTTTACAAAGTGATTTCCTTATTGAAACCTTTGAAGTAGTTAATACAAATATTATGCCTGTTTTACAACTGAGGCAATAGAAGCTCAATCATCACAGCTAGTAAATATTAAATCTGTTGACTCCAACACTTGTGTTTTTTCCATTATACCACACAGTTAATCACTGTTTATCGGAGTTAACTACTGAAATAAAAGAATGCCCACTTAGGGGCTTGGACTAAATGACCTCTAAGGTCTCTTGCAGCTTTAAATCTATGAATAAGGATAAAGCCATTCTTTTTGGAAAGTCATTTCTCCATCTATATGTTTTCATTTTGTAAAATGGAGTAAATGGACACCATGTTTTAAAAAATAATTTTCATTAGAAACATTTAGGAATATATGGAAAGCATTCTTTCACATGAAAATCATTATCAAAATATATGCTAATGCAAACTATAATTGGTATGAGTACAGAATAACAAAAATAATGTTAATTGTTAAAAGGTGGAGACTAATAGAATTAGATAAATGTGATTCCTACTAACACTATATTTACATGTTAAACTGCTTTGTAATTATTAAAAAACATATAAACATGAGTTATCATTTACCTTATTGCAAATGCATTTTGAGAAGAAAATATCAAGAAAGTTTTTCCCACTACTCTTTTTTTATACTTTTAAATAGTAACCTTGCTGCTAGTAGGTGTTCCTCTAATTACACTTTGATTTACTCCCTGTCTCAAGCAGTAGCCAAACGAAATAGTCAAGACAACTAACTGCTTGCAGCTGGCATGGGTATGGGCATAAGAGCTCTTCAACGTGTATTCTCTTACTACCACCCAGCTGCCTTCCTCTCTCTATCTCTTTCTTCGTCTAAATTGCCTAGATTACTGATGCAAGGTAATTGAATTCTCTTACAGACTTCTAACCCTGTTGGGAGATGCCAGCCATGAGTTGGAGCTGAGCAACTGTTTGATCCTCATTCTCCTGGAATCAAAGATGTTTTACAACCCAAATCAAAAACCTGAGAAGAAATTAAATTCTAAGGGTGACCACTCTCAGAGAATCTCAAAATTATCAGTGCTAGAATGGGACCTCAAAAGCCTGGGTTTGAACCACAGTTCTATTTCACTTTTCTGGGCTTCAGTTATCTGTAAATAAAGAGATTGGACTAGATAATTTCTAAGATGCCTCTCACATCCTCAACACCTTTTAATTCTAGTGCCTTCCCTCTGTTATTTCCTATTTACTGCCTACATACACACATGCGTTTGTATTATATTTGTTTGCATGTTGTTTCCCCCATTAGATTGTAGGTTTCTTGAGGCCAGAGGTTTTCAAAATTCTTTTTGTATCCCTAGGGCTTAGCACAGTGCCTGGCATGTAGTAGGTGCTTAATAAGTGTTGATTGCTTTTCCTTCAGAAATACAAAGAAACCAGGCAAACATGAAGAAATATATTGTAAGAATTTAGATCCCAATTAACTTTGCCATGTTATCAGTCACTGTTCTTTAGCAGAGAATGGTGAGAATCTCACAGATTATTAAGAGGTGCCAAAATTTACAAAAGGGTATAGTAGGGAAGGGAAGACACAGACCCAACTATCGTGATTCCTTCACTCTGTGAGTGAAAATACCAAAGGGAAAAAAGGAGTAAATCATGTAACTAAACAAAAAAATTACATGAGCTAAAAGCAGAAATAATTCTAAATCATTAAATAGAATCTAAGAGATAGTCATTTAAAATGTAATTTCTATCTGAGACAGAATCTATCACTTCCTCCTAGAATAGTCCTCTCAAATCTGCTTCAGAAGATGTACACCAGGATAAACCTGAGTTCCAAAGTCATTCTTCTGTTCTGAAACTCCTGGGACACTTGCTTCTGAAATCTTCATCTTTCTTCATAGTGGAAGGCCTACCTCAGAGTAACTGTACCAACTCTTAGATCTTTCTCACATCATAATAATAGTAATAATAAACAATGATCATAGCTATCATTTATATAGTGCTTACTATATGCCAGGTATTGTCCTTTGATCTTTGCATTAACGCTGGAAGGTAAGTGCTACTGTTAACCCCATTTTACAAGTTGAGGAAACTGAGGCAAACAGGTCAACATAGCTAGTATCTGAAAGTATTTGAATTCAGGGCTTCTTAAACTCTAAGGGCAACACCCTATCCACTGTGCTAGTTAGCTGCCTCCTCCCAGTTCCTTCTGAACTTCTGTTTAATAATGCTTTTCAGTTATGGTTTTTTAATAATAAACATTTTTATTTAAAGTTTTGAGTTCCAAATTCTATCCCTCCTTCCCCCTCCCTCAGGCCTTAAGCAATCAGATATAGGTTATACATATGAAATTATGTAAAACACTTCCATATTAGTAATTTTGTAAAAGAAAACTTGAATAAAAGAAAAAATGAAAGTGAAAAATAGTGGGCTTCAGTCTATGTTCAATCAATACCAATTCTTTCTTTGGAAGTGTATAGTATGCTTTATTGTTAGTCCTTTGGGGTTATCTTGGATCTTTGTATTGCTGAGATTAGTTGTCATTCACAGTTCTTCATCAAACAATATTGCTGTCACTGTGCACTTTGCCATAAAACCATGCATACCCTTTAACCAAGCCATACCACTACTGGGTAAATACCCCAAAAGAGATAAAAAACAAAAAAATTAAAGGACCTGTATGTACAAAAAATATTTATAGTAGCTCTTTTCTGGTGGCAAAGAACTGGAAATTGAAGGGATGCCCATTAGTTGGGGAATGGCTGAAAAAATTTTGGTATGTGATTATGATGGAACACTTTTGTGTTATAAGAAATGACGAGCAGGATGTGCTCAGAAAAACCTGGAAAGACTCACATGAGCTCATGCAAAGTGAAATGTACTATGTAAAAAGTAACAGCAATATTATAAGATGATTAGTTGTGAATGACTTAGCTATTCTCAGCAATGCAATGATTCAAGACAACTCTGAAGGACTTATGATGAAAAATGCTATCTGTCCCCAGAGAAAAAACTGATGATGTCTGAATACAGATTGAAGCATAATTTTTTTTTACTTTATTTTTCTTGAGGTTTTTTTTTTGATGTTATTTCACAACCTAATGTGGAAATGTTTTGCATGATTATACAAGTATTATAACATATTGAATTACTTGCCTTCTTTTCTATTTTTTATTTTATTTTTGTGGGGCAATGGGGGTTAAGTGACTTGCCCAGGGTCACACAGCTAGTTAGTGTCAAGTGTCTGAGGTCACACTTGAACTCAGGTCCTCCTGAATCCAGGGCTGGTGCTTTATCCACTGTGCCACCTAGCTTCCCCGACTTGCTTGCCTTCTTGAGGGGGAACAGTGAGGAAGGAAGAGAATTTGGAAAACAAAGTTTTAAAAATGTATGTTAAAGATTGTTTTTACATGTAATTGGGGGGAAAATAAAATTCTAAATAAACAAAAAAAGGATGTAGTAGCATGATAGAAATATCTGTGTCAGGTAAGTACAGCCTTATGACATCTCTTCTAATGTCTCATAATGGTAGTAGGGTATAACACTACAACTAATATTAACATTTTATATAGTCCTTTAAGACTTGCAAAGCACTTTACAAACATTATCTTTTATCCTCAAAACAATCCTGGAAAGTAGGTGCTATTATTACTCCTATTTTACAGATAAGGAAACTGAGGTAGACAGAGATTAAGTGACTTACCCAGGGTTAAGAAGCTAATGTCTGAGGCAAGATATGAATTTAGGCCTTTTTGATTCTAGGTCCTGCACTCTATACTCTGTACCACTTAGCTGTCCCCATGGAAAGAGCACTGGATTAGAAGTGAAGAAACTTGATTAGCTAACTGACCTACATAAATCAATTAACCTCTCTGAACCTCAGTTTCCTCATCTGTAAATTGAAGGACTTGGAATGGATGATTTGTAAAATTCTTTCCTACTCTATTAAAGAGCAGCAAGCAATGGAAAGAAAAATAGCATCTTAACAAAATTTGATAAATGCCTCATTTCAGTGGAGATTTTAAAAGTGTAAATTGCTTACACTGCTTTAAAATATACAAAATGTTCTCTATACATTATTACATTTGAGCTATTATTTTCAAGTGGAATAAAATGACAATGATCCATTACTTTTATTTACATTATGTAAGCAAAATAAACTGTATTTGTTTACATTATAAAAATCCAAATGGCTAGTTAAATTTAAAATGTTTGGCACTGAATCATATGGCTGCCCATAGAATGAGAATGAATCCTTGTGTTGCTTGGGGCATTTACCCTGCTAAAAAGTATTTCATTACCATGGTCAAAATGTGCTTCTCCTGCGGGTCATTGCTGCTACTTGGTAGTGCTACATGCACATACTTACAAAGTTCCCTATGCAGTTTGTGTTTTATCGTGTAAGGAGAATACAACAAAGTCTAACAAGGCCCTGAATATGATTATGAAAAAGCTTTAATTATACAACATTTTAATTTATTTTTATTGAAAATTCCAGGACAGCTAAAGACTTTTTATTTTTTGATTCCTATCCTGCTCAATTGTTTTTCTGTGTGTGTGTGTGTGTGTGTGTTCATTCAACAACCATCTAGTGTCTTCTGGATACAAAACACTCTTGGGCATTTCAGAATCTTCAGTTTAGATAATCAACAGTAATTTATTAAATACCTTCATTCAAGGACCTGTGCTAAGCACCGAGAATACAAAGAGAAAAATGAAAGTTTCTGCCCTCTAAGAGCTTAACCTATTGGGAAACATTTGTGTGCACACATATACATACATACTTGCACACAGAAATACAAAATAAATTTTGGGAAGGCAGATCCTAGGCAGCTGTGGGAGTGAGAAAGTCTCATATAGAAGATGGTACTTGAGCAGAGTTCTGAAGGAAGGAATACATTTCAGGCATAGGGGATATAAGGACTCAGGACTGAAGATGGGAAGATAAGGTTTTCATGAGAGGAGTATCAGAAGTATTCATGGAAGAGCTAACATTTGAGCTGGAGTTTAAAAGAACCTGTAGGAATTCAATATATGAAAAAGGAAGAAGGCAGGATATTTACAGGATCCTAGGATTTAGAACCAGAAGGGACCTCATCCATCTCATTTTACAGATAAGGAAACTTAAGAGGCAGAAAGGGGAAATGACTTGCCAGTGAGTAGCTCAGCTAGAATTAAAACCTAGGTTCTGACCCCAAACCCAGTGCTCCAACATGCCACACTTCCTGTCCAGACACAGGGAACAATACAAAACCATGGAGATAGGAGTCAAGCAAACATTTTCCAGGAACCAAATAGTCTATTGGTTTACAGAGTTTGTAGAGGGGGATATTATGAGATAAGGACTGAAAGGTTGAGGTCAAAATGTGAAGGGTCTTGAATATCAGGTAAAGGAGTTTGAATTAAATTCTGAAAGAAGTTTTAACCCCTCTAAACAAAAGGTAATCCAAGTCAGGGACCAGGCCACACATTTTAACTCCAACTGCACCCCCAAAGGGGTCTACAGTAGCTAGAGAGAAAATAAAATCAGTGTTTAATGAAGAAACATTTAGGAACATCAATTCTCAGAAGATGGTCCGAAAGAAAAGTTAGATGAAACTTTATGTTGACCTCTATGGGAGAGAGAGAAAGCAGTTGACTGAAACTAGTTTGAGGAAAGATGGCCAATCTTGGGATTGACATATGAAATGCAATAAATGCGATGAAAAGTGGAAGCGAGTTGTGGTACACTTCAGTGGTGGGATACAAAATAGCAACTAAACTAAATAATTACTATTTAAAGGTTTAAACCTGTGTTAGTCTTCGATATTCTTCTTAGCCACTGTTGGTGATACAGTACCAAAGTTTTTGAACTTTCCTTTTTCAACCTTTTCCTATTCCTCCCAGTTCACCAATTGTTTGGGTATTTTGGGTGTGCCTCTACAAGCCTAATGGTATGCCTATAACAAATTCCAAAACTACACTAAAAGTTTAAGTGGGCCTCTACTTTTTAGGGAATGCACTGTGTTGTGGTCACACATAAAATTCCTCCTCCCTTCTCTTCCCATGGTAACCCAAATGGGCAATCCGGAATGACCATCATCCAAATCAGTTACAAAAACTAACTTCCACGATATACTCAACAATGCTAGGCTTTTTTGTTGAGTCGTTTTTCAGTTATGGCCGACTCTTCGAGACCCCGTTTGGGGTTTTCTTGGCAGAAATATCAGAGTGGATTGCAATTTCTTTCTCCAGCTCATTGTACAGATGAGGAATTGAGGCAAATAGGATTAAGTGACTTGTCCAGGGTCACTCAGAAGAGGGAGTCTTCCTGACTCCAGACCTAGGTGATTGCAATCTCAATTCTCTGGCTTGTCTTTTGACCTTGGGCTATATACTCCTTTAACCTACCTAAAAAAAAACCCTCCCAAAACCCCAGCAACAAGCCTATAGAGTACATCACAAGAAGCACGTTACAAAATTCTCAAGTCCGGGGGCTGGGAGTGCTGGGATACTGAAAGAAGTAAGTATAAGTTGGAAGCACATCGCTGCCAGCGCCATTCCCACGCAGCTCGTGCCAGGTAGCTCCCTTGGTCCACGGGAGCTCGCGCCGGCCCTCCTCCCGCATGTTTTTTCCCTAGGCCCGATTCGCTATGGGCTGGCTGGGGGCTCCAGCCCCGAGGCAATTAGCTAAAAGCAGAAGGCAAGCCTGGCGGGAATGACCTCAGCTCTTGGAAGAAGGGGGCGCCACCAATGCCTAAGCGGGGAAGGTGCGTGTGCTTTCGGGGGGGGGGGGGGGGGGAAAGAAGAGGCGGGAAGGAGTCCGGAGAAAAGTCCTCCACTTCCACTCCGCCCTCTCCCGCACCGGGACTAGAGGTTGGATCGAATTTCCGAACACCAGCTCACGACCCCACTTTCTTAAGGGTGGGGTGGGGGCCTCAGGGCACTTAGAGCAGAGCTGGAGAGAAGGGAGCGGAGTGCCCTCCCCGCCGGGCAGGCCCCTTTCTCTCTGGTGCCCCTTTTGAGAAGTAGCCGAGGGGGAGGGGCAAGGGGAGGGGGAGAGGAGAGGCAGGGGGCGGGGAGGCTGCTCCGCCATCACGGCAGGCGGCCCGTCCCCAGTCCCCTCCACCGGGATCTGAGGCGCCTCTCCCGACGAGAGCCGGGGCAAGTTCAAGGGGAGGTCCCAACTCCGGGCGGAACAGGACGCGTCCCGGGCACTGGGGGTAGGTAAGAGAGCCGCGAGGCCAGGACAGGGGGGTGGGGCAAGCCAGCGTGGAGGCCGATCCGGGCTCCTTTACTAGGGCAGGGGGAGGGGAGGTACCGCCCCTACCCTCCTCCCTTCCCTCGAGGACACAGGCTCGGTTCCCGCCGACCAGAGGCAGCGGTGGCGGCCTCTCAGAGAAAGATGGGACGCTCCGCCGCGATTGCCCTGGCCCCGCGCTACCCTCCTCGTCCACATTAGAGGCGGGCGAGCAGACAGGCAGGCAAGCGAGGGAGAAAGGGGAACGTTGCCGCCGGCGTGCGCGAGCCCGCACCACGGGAGGGGGCACGAGCGCGCACGCGCGTCACTGCGGTGCCAATCGCCCCGAAGCTCCGGGGACCGGGATGGGGGCGGGACCGGGAGGGACGTGGGTGCGGACGCCGGGAATCTCCTTGATCTTCCACTGCTTCCCACCCCCCGAAGGGCGGGGCCTGGGCTGTTCTGAGACGGGATTGGCTTAGTGGCTCTCTTAACGTATAAGAAGAGGGAGATTGACGTGGGGTTCCGCCCCTCCCCCGCCTACTTCCTACCCCCCGGCATGTCTCTATGTTTTCCTTTCACCAACCTCGAGCTCTGTTCAAGTTCAGGTCAGTGCCTCGGCTCCCTCCCCTTTCCCTCCTCCCCCCCAGCAACATTTCTCCCCCCTCACCCCCGCCTTCCCTCCTTGTTTACACGTCGTCTAAGAACCTGTACCTTCCTGCCACATTTGCTTTTTGCTGTGCTTTCTAAATACTACTTCTTTTGGTCTTGGCATCCAGTGACATTAGGGGAATAATATGAGCAAGCTACAAAAAGCTGATTTGGATGTATGCGGGCATAAAACCTATTTTTTTAACCGGAAAAAAGGATGTAAAATGTTTTCTGATGTCCCACTCAGCCCTGGAAGTGCTGAACTTCAAAGCTTCAAACTTTCCAATGGCCTGTACCTTGTTTGCCTGGCCAGTTTGGGGGATGGGTTCCGTAAAATTGATTGAACTGTGGCTTTGTTGTTTGCAAAATTTCGTGAAAAGTTTTGGTTTGCAATTTTGGAACTACGAACTGTTTTGGAACCCACATGGTAATGCAAAGATGGTTAATTTTAGTAATAAAGAGAGGTCTTTTTTCCCCTAAAAACTTCAATTTTATTACGTTATTACAAATTATTATACATGTAATGTTATAAAAGGTTTATTACCACTTTGGTACATGTAATTTTATTACATGTCTTAATTATTAGATTGTCTATGTAATTGAGCTTTGCTTTGTCAGAGCAGAATAATTTATGTAGATCTTAATTTAAATTGTTATATAGAGTACCTCCTATTAGGTAAGTAGTAGCATGGAGTACCATTTGCAATCTAGAGATACTCCACTTTATTCTGAGTATAGAATGCTGTATGGTGGAATGGCATAGTTCAATTTCACTATATGTAGTGTAATGTAGTATAATATTCTAATACAGAAATTAAGTTTCTTGAGAAAGAAAGAAAGTTACATGCATCTCCAGTTCTAAAGTCTTGGGTTTGAGGTATGTGATGCCAGTTTTCATGGCTTTAAAGGTGGCAAGGTAAGCCTCCTCCAAACATTTGTGAAAACTTTTGAAGTAAAAATGTTTTGTGAAACATTTGAAGTGAAAACATTTGAAATAATAGGTTAGGCTCAACACCCTAAGGAAAAAAGAAAAGATTTTTGCACCTTAGGAGGAAGATACAGCTGAAGTTACCTGAGCAACATGGGAAGTGGTTTTTAAAACTAATTACCCTGCTCTGTAATTCATGGAAAATGTTCTCATGCTTCAATAATTTTTTTCCTGGAGGGGGATGGAAGTTCGGAGAAGGGCTTACCAGGCCTACTGTAGCAACTGTCACTGCCATCCATAGCATGGATTTTCAGATACTAGATCTTGTACCATTCAGGGTTTAATAATTCAGCTGTGGCTCATACAGTGAATTGGAAAGGACTAGGTAATTAATAGATAACTGCAGAGCACAGGGGTGGCATATTTGAAAAGAAAACAGCATACTGGATCTGGAGTCAAGTGGACCCAAATTCATATCTCAGGCTTTAAGACTTAAGAACCATATGACCTTTGAAAAGCACTTAACCTCCCATACACTCAGTTTCCTCATTTGAAAAAATGAATGGTTTAGACTAGATTATCTCTAAGGTTTCTTCTAGTTCTAAATCTGCAATCCTGTATAAATTCTTAGAAAAAACTATTGGAAACAAGTTGCTGCACTTTAAGTAGTAACTTGAATAATGGTAGAGATTATTTCTTTCTCTCTCAGGTTACTTTTACATGTATATTTTGGATATTACAAAGGCTTGGATGACTGGTGAGGTTCATATGTAAGAAGAAAAACAAACTTCACTTCATTTGAAATTCAGTAGAGAAAGAACTGATCATTACTTGGTTTGATATCGGTGTTTTATTAGTATTTGCAAATTTCATTTAATAAGCTCTCTTAGAAGTCTTATCTATAGATAGAGCCAGAGGAGCTCTGTACCAAGCCTCATTAAATCCTTAATTAAGGATGTTTAGATTGGAGATCCTAATAGAATGGAAACTTTTGTCAATTAAGGTATTTGTCACATCAATTAGGTTCCTCAAGTGTCAAAAAGCTATTAGTCTATAGCAATCAGGTTAGAGGACATGGACCCTTTTGTTTACATCCCTTGGGAGATCATGGTCTTTTGTTTTTATTTCATCACCTGTCTAAAAGTAAATTAAAATGGCTCCAGAGATATTGTTTAAAAAAAAAACACACCATCAGGTTATACTGGAGTTTCATGACTACAAATCATAAAAAGATCCAGGAAAGGGGAGATTTGACACCAGGAAGGGAGTTAGCAAAGTTGCTGACATCAAGGGTTAGTTTAAGAGGCTGAAAATAGACTGCCACATGAGACTGCTTTCAGAAGAGTAGTTATCTTGCCATTTCTGTAAGGGAGATTCAGTTTCTTTCACTGTAAGACTGCCATGATCCTGTTAGCATTCATTAGTCAGAGAGAGCAGGTGTCTAGTTCACATGGCTAAGCCTATCCCATTAATGTGAAAATCTGTGTCAAGGAGATTGAAGGCACAATAGTATTTTTCCATGTTAATTAAGTGTTGGAATATGTCTTTAACATGTCTTTAATCTTACTATTCTGACAAAGGTTCATGAGAACATCTTGTGGAAAATGTTTGGTGGTAAAAAGTACTAGTGGTTAGTATTTGGGAAAGAAGGCTAGATTATGATTATATTATAAGTATTGTAACACTACATATGTATACCATACTGAAATACATATTTTGTATATTCTACTAATCTAATAAAAATGAGCAAAAGCTACCTTGCACATAGTAGGTACTCAGTCAATATTTAGTAAATGAATGAATATGTGAATTATTTGGAAACCTTACTAATATTGTAAATTTTAATGTTGTCCTGGCTGCAGATAGGTGGTAGAATTCTGTCTCAGAGGTCAGTGTTCCTTAAACACAAGGAAATTTGAAAAAGGGCAGCCCCCCAGATCTGGGGCATCTGGTCCCCATCATGGGAATCACAATCTGAGGAGGGACAGGCAGGTTGTTTTGTGGACTAAATTATCCCAGCACCCTGGACAGGTACTGAGATTCCATGAAGCCCTTGTTCTGTGACTGACAGGCTAGAAGCCAACTGTGCCATCCTTCCCCAGACCATTGTGCTGCTTTGCTCTGGCAAGTCTGAGCCCTGGTATCTGAGTTATCCACAGGAGTTCCTGCCGTCTCCAAAAGGTCTGGGAACTCCTCCCAACCTTAGTGACTCAGTTATTTCTCTCCCTAAGATTATGTGTGCAGGTACCTACAATGAAAGCTGGTGTTAACTTTATTCTGCCTATATATTGTCTGTGACTGATGGGATGTATTCCCTGGGAGAGAGAATCATACTGCCCCCCTGGCTTTCAGACAATTAGGAGATTGCAGACCCCATTGGACATTTTGGCTGTGTCCCCTCATTCAAGTGAAAGCTGATTCTTCCTGTTGTTGGTTAAAATCTTAACACCTCCTCCACCCCTCATTTGCTTATCTCAGTTCCCAGAGGAAGCTCTCCAGGGTGGGGGGAGAAAGGAGCTGGAGGCTTGCTCAAGGCCACTAGTGGCTTTCCTCCTACCTTATCACAATCTTGAGCTGTTCTGGATATCTTGCTTATATAGCTTATCTCTCAAGGCCAACTTTGACTTTCTCATCTCACCAGAAGCTGCCAAACGTTATTAGATAACTACTTCTCTTACAGTATTCAATTATTTCTCTTGAACAGAGTGCCATGGATTGCCTCTCTTTCTGGAGGACATCTTTTCCCTGGGTGCCACAGTATCTCTGTTTTCTTTATACTTGGAACTCATCTCAAATTTTATACCTTCCAGAAGGACTTAGGAGATTGCAAAATGGAGCCCAAATTCTAGATTCTTTTAGGCTGGTTGAAAGTTTTAAAGTTTAGTTGTATATCATCTTATTTTCTTTTAGGGACAGGGACTGGATCTGTGATTTCATTGGCATCAGGAACTTGAAAGTGAAGCAATTTCCTTAATCAATGACGTAGCACTTTCTGTGCAACTTTATAATCTTGTAGAATTGCCACGTGGCCAGTGTGTGTCAGAGACAGGACCTGAACCTGGATCTTTGTGGCTTCAAGTATCGTTCTATCCACTAAAACATGCAACCTCTATTTTCTTTGAGGATGGTATTGCTGCTGGTTTTATGTCTATGTCAGAAAAGACTATAATTAATTAGTAGTCTTGTTCCTATTGCATGTCTTGGAAGACAGTGTAGTGTAATACATTGGTGTCAAATTCAAGTAGAAACCGGGGCTGTTAAACCAAACATAAGGTTCTCTGCAGGGTCCATATTGGTCCATGTAGCATTATGTTTATTGTATTTTTATTTATTTTATGAAATATTTCCCAATTACATTTTAATCTGGTTTGACCTTCACTCAGGAGCATTGTGGGTGGCCTACTGGCTGTGTGTTTAACACCTTTGCTATAACAGATAGTGCTCGATTTGTGGTCTCAAAACGTGTCTTGCTCTACTCATTGCTAAGTGGGTGACCCTGAGTAAGTCACTTAATTCTCTGAGCCTTGGCTTCTTTATCTGCAAAATGGGCATAAAATAATAGCATCTCTTCCCATACTTGCGAGACAGCTTGCTGTAGTGAAGCTGGTCTTAAAGCCAGTAAGACCTTTGTTCAACTCTCACTGCTGACCTATAGTGGGTGTGAGCTCCTAGGCAAGTCACTTAACCTTTTAGTGCTAGTCACTCGGCTAAGTACCAGGAATACAGAGGAAAGCAAAAACATGGTTTCAGGGACCATACATTATAATGGAGAGACAACATGCCACCATGTATATACAAGATATATGTATGTGATATATATGAAAGATTATCTTTTAGGGAAGGGACTATCAGTGGACAAGAATGGGGAATCCTGCATGTGGTGGGAGTTCAGCCAAATCTTGAAGGAAGCTGGGGAAGCTAGAAGTCATAGGTAAGGAGGGAGAATGTTGCAAGCAGAAGGACAAAAGCATTGTATCAGGAGATGGAATTTCCTGTGTGATAAAGAGCAGCAAGTGGACCATGGCAGTTGGATTAGCAGGCTCCAGTCATGCAGCCTCTACTACTGGGATCATTGCCTCTACCTCTTCCCAAATGGTAACATAGACTCCATCTCTCATTAGATCCCTCTGCTCTGATAGGTCAGTTTTTGCCTCATCCTTCAGGGACCTAGGCCTCCATTCCACTTCCCTGCCCACTCCATAGTTAAGCTGTTTAACCCACTCCCTTTCTGCTTTATGTGTTGCCACCACCACCCCCAATTAGAATGTAAACTTCTTGAGGGTGAGGACTGTTTTCTTGTCTACCTATCCCTAGCTCTTACCACTCTGCCTAGCACATAGTAAGCACTTAATAAATGATCTATCAGTCTTTCCATCTGCCTACCTACCTATCAATCGTAGAATATTTGGAGGGGAGTAAAATGTAAGAAGACTACATGCAAAGTCAGGAAGGAACCAGGCTGTGAAGGGCTTTAAGTTTCAAACAAAGGATTTTTTATATTTGATCCTGGAGGTAATAGGGCACCTCTGAAAATTATTGTGTATGGGAGGCAGGGGTAGGTGACATGGTTAGACCTGTGTTTCAGGAAGTCACTTTGATACCTGAATCAACTATGAATTAATGTGGAGAGCCCTGAGGCAGTGAGAGCAATCAGAAGGCTATTGCAGGAGTCCAGGCGAGAGGTGATGAGGGCAATAGGGAAAGGGATATATTCAAGAAGTGTTGTAAAGGTAAAACTGACAAGAATTGACAGCAGATTGAATATGTGGTGTGTGTGTGTGCAGCTGGGGAGTTGTGGATGACACTGAGGCTGTGGCCCTGGGTGACTGGGGGGATGGTGCTGCCATCAATAATAATAGGTAAATTGGGAAGGAGGAGAATTTTAGAGGAAAGATAATGAGTTCTGTTTTGCCTGTGTTGATTTTGAAGTGCCCAAGGGACATGAAATCTCCAAGAAGACTTTAGTGACATAGGAGTGGAGCTCAGGAGGGAGATTGAGGCTGGATATATAGATCTGGGAATCATTTAAATAGCAGTGATGGTTGAACCCAGAGGAACCAATGAGATCACCAAAAGAGGTAATCTCTAGTTGAAAGAATTCCCTGGGCAGAGGCTTGGGCAATACCTACTGTTAGTAGCTATGACTTGAAGGAATATCCTGCAAAGGAGATTGAGAAGGAGTTGTCAGACTGGTAAGAGGAGAACCAGGAAAGAGCAGAATCATGAAAACCTAAAGAAGAGAGAGAGTATCTAGGAGGTGAAGGTGATTGACAGTGAGAGAGGCTGCAGAGAAGTCAAGAAGGATAAAGATCAAGAAAAGGCCATTAAATTTGGCAATTATGAGATCACTAGTTACTTGGGAGAGAGAAGTTCCAGTGGAATGACGAGGTTGGAAGACATTGCAAAAGATTTAGAGGCAAATATAGGATAGTAAATAGAAGTACCTATTGTAAACAGTCCTTTCAAGGAGTTTTAGACTTGAAGAGAAGAGATGGAATGATAGTTGGGTTGGCTAATCAAGTGAGGGTGGTGGGGTTTTTTTGTTTGTTTTGTTTTCTTTTGGGGGGGGATGGGATAACATGGGCATGTTGGTAGGCAGATGGGAAAGATCCAATTGGTAGGAAAAGATTAAATATGTATGAAAGGTCAGGAGAGAGATGGGGAAGGGGGAGAAAATAGAGAGAGAGGGAGGGAGAGAAGGAGAAGGGAAGGAGAAAGAGGGAGAGGGATTAAGGGAAAGGAGGAGAGACAGAGAGACAGAAGAGGTAACAGAGAGAATGAGAGTGGGGTTACTTCTTTGCTGCAGAATATGATAGGGGATGATATCAAGAGTGCATGTGGAGATATTTACCTTGTCAAGGAGAATGGTCCTCTTTTTATGCAAGACAAGGCATTCAAGGTCTTGTACCACCTATTTCAACCGATTTTTGCCACTTTAATCTCACAATATGCATACTGTGCTTTATATATTCTAGACTCCAGGACTGGGCTCTTTGCTCTCCCCTATTTTTGTTCTGCTTTCCCTTCTCTCTGGACTTTGCAGTATAGCATAGCAGAATAAGCCTTGGTTTTAATATTTTTTTAATATGCTTTAGCATATTAGCTTTGTGACTGAACACAAGTCTGTTAACTTCTTTGAGTCTTAGTTTCCTTCTATTAAAAGAAGACTAATAACAAGACAGGGTTGGGAGCAGTGATTAGATGGTCTCTAAGTGTCCTTCTGGTTCTTGATAGTGTTATGCTCTGATCAAATGTGTTTTACAGCAGTCATTATAGTATTGAAGTTCCTAATAGGCCGTAAAAGCATCTGATTCAGTGGAAAGTGGAGAAAAATTTTGATCCTTGCATCCATTGCATATAGTTTCTTTGGTTCTAAATCCATATGAGGAACACTGAGCTAAAACAATCCCTGTGCCATCATTCTGTAGTGTATGCAAAGGAAACAATCTGCTGACATGTAGTGTTTTCTTGTTTTTGTAAGGATGCTTCAAACATCTCTCATTGAATATTCTTTCTTATTGATGATTAGGTTTAGGTTTGTAGGGTATGACACTTTAGGCTGCATTTTAAGTTTCTTTACTCTTCAGAATATATTATTCCATTTCCTTCTGTTGTTTCTGGTGGGTGCAGAATAGTCTTGTGTTATTTGCATTCCCTTTCCTTTATATTTTAAGATCTTTCTCCTGGTTGCTTATAGAATCTGTTATTTGTTATTGGAATTGTTAAGTTTAACCACTACATGTCTTAAGAGTTTTCAGCATACATTTTTGTTTTGTTTCTGAGAGGTGATCTTTGAATTCTTTTTATTAGCAGTTTGTTTTTTGAATTCAAAAGATCTGATTAATTTTCTATTATTTCTTGCATTATGTTTTTTTGACTTGTCATGTTCTTCTGGGAGACCCATGATCCTTAAGTTGTTTCTATCCATTCTATCTTTGAAATCAATATGTTTTGCTTGTAAAGAGATCACATTGTCTTTTAATATTATTGCTTTTTGCTTCTCTTCCATATTTTCCTCACTTCAGTGTATTTGTGTTGTCTCTTTTGTTTCTTTAGAAAGACTCACCACCTTGGATTAAAATTTTTCTGTTCTGACAGTTATTTCTGTCATGTAGGCCACAAATTGTGCTTTCATGATTCTAAATTCTTTCTTGGACCATTTACGAACATTTTGCTGTTGTTCCATGTTCTCTTGGAAATCTACAAATTTTTCTTCCTTCTTAAGTGTTGATTCGTTTTCCTTTAGCTTGAAATATATATTCAGAGTTGTTTGGACTTGTTTAGGTGTCCTGGATGTCATCTTTCTTTGTGTTATTAACATTTCCCCTGTTGACTTTATCTGCTTGTGCTCAGGGTTTTTAACTGAGTTTTCTTCTTCCTGAAAGTTTTGGATAATTACAGTCTTTTTTCCTTATAATTTCCCTATTGCTTACCATCTGACTCTTTACCTTTTGATAGTTGATTCCCTGAGGGCTGGCCTTTGAAGCTGGCTAGCATCTTCCCTTACAGGGAAATTCAGTTTTTTACCAGCTTCAGTCCCTGTCCCAGGTGACTTCTGGTGGGACAGAACTGGCCTTTAATAGATGCCAGTCCCCTTTCCTTTAGACTTACAGCCCCATTCTCCCCCTCCATATACACATTCTGATGTGTACCACAGATTCCTCTCTTCTTTAGTTGTCTGACTGAGCACTACTGCCATAGGCAAAAGCAAGCTTTCACTTTCCTAAATCTCTACCTCCTGGTTCTGGGAGGGGAAAGATGAGGGAGTGCGCACATCAAGATTGAATTCTATTGCTTGTTACAACAGAATGATGGGGTGAGGGCAGGGGCAGGGGGTATGCTGGTAGAGACTAGGAATTGCAGCAAGGGAATTTGTGAATGGGCATCTAGGCGGTACTGTGTATAGAGTGCTGGCCTAGAGTCAGGAAGACTTACTTCCAGGGTTCAAATCTGGCCTCCAACACTTATTAACTGTGTGACCCTGGGCAAGTCACTTAACCCTGTTTGCTGGTTTCCTCATCTGTAAAATGAGCTGGAGAAGGAAATTGCAAACCACTGTAGTATTTTTGCCAAGAAAAACCAGAAGTGGGTCACTTAGAGTTGGACACAACTGAAATGACTGAACAATAGCAATTGCTGAGTGCATTCCAGACCACAAGCCCATGGGTCATCTTGTGCAGCCCTGCCATAATACATGAGCTAATGGGGGAGAAGGTGCTGAGTGAGGGGTAAGAATTAGCCTTCACTGCTGCTAATTCATTAGGTTGTTATCACATTAAGTGTTCTTGGTGTCTTAGGTTGTGGAGTCAGCTGCAATTTTTTTTAACCTCTTGCACATAATTTTGGAGAGTTTTGAGAGGTTGTAAGGATCAGAGAAAATGACCAATTTTCTGTCTTGTTGGTCACATGACCAGAAGGTTCCCATGGCATTGTTCTAATGGATGTGGATGATCTCTTTTTTCCCCACAATGAGACACAGCCTTAGCTACCCAGAGCCAGTTCAACCCAGGCCAGAAGGATTATAGAAGAATCCGACCTGCTGTTTATTTAGTGCATTATTTACTTTAAAAAGGAAAGATTAGATTGAGAGCAGGCCTCAGATTTAGGAAGACCTGGCTTTAAGACCCTTCCCCTCTCCCTGCATTAACAGGGCCTGTGACCCTGGGCATGTCTCTGTGTCCTAGGCAACTCCCTTCAGACTAAAACTGCAGAGCAGGAGCCAGTTTTTTGAAACCAATGAAATCCCAGTTGTGGCCAAAAAAGAAAAAAGGAGAGATTATTTGGCAGCTGTCCTATTGTGGGCCCCAGTGTCCTGGCTCGGTGGACTGCCTGACTTAAAGAGCAGCCTGTTTTCTCTTAGAGCTGTGATTCGACTTGCCCATCGTCCTCACATGCCAACGGGACAGGAGTGTACCTGTGCAAAGTGTGCAAAAGAAAAGGCAGTACATAAGATCGGGAGGGGTTCTGTGCCTCCAAGCAAGGATAAGTTGGGTGTTACATTATTGAAGCGCAGCAGTTCATAAAGACAACCCAAGTAGTAATTATCATTTAAAGGATTGCTCTAATTGGATGTTTGTATAATCCTAAATCCTTCTTGGTGGAAATCCAAGTTGTCATTGAATCTTTCAAGTGGGGCTTCTAGAACCAGAGATCAGATGCCTCTTTCTTCCCATGCACAATAACTGGAGGCCCTGTTCAAAGAATAGATATGCTTAGGCCATCATTTTAGGTTTTGTGTTGCAATGCACGTGTCTGGCCTACAGAGTTCCGTCATAACTAGCTCGTTATTATATAGATTTGGATCAAGTGAGAAAGCAGGTGTGAAAATGCTTTACAAAGCATAATACCCTCTACCATTTATGGGCTACGGGTCAAATCATGTTTTCCAAAACAAAATCACTCTTAGGAATAAACTTCTGATGTAGTATTTGGATATTAGGCTATAACATGGGTATATTGAAAGACATGGCTGTTTAGTAAATGAATGATTTTCTTTAACAACTGTAGATTATGTGTAGGCTGTCTTGTTGGAGAGCTAGTCCTATGGCATTAGCATTATAAAGGGGATTTGGTAAGTGTTGCTCAGGATTGGAGGCACATGTACTGGATTTGGGGGGGAGTACTTCCTAACTTGTCAATTAAAATGCCATTCTTACCTTCCCTACAGTGTAGAAAAGTTTCCATTGTGCTATTTAAAAGCAGTGGTTGTGCAAGCTGTCTATAAAACTGCAGTATTTCTGAAGTATTTTTTCTTAAAATGAATCAGGAAAAGGGGAAATTTTGTGACATTATAATATGTTGACTTAACTGATGCTTATTGATTTAGCATCATCTATCAGATTAGAATCATCGAATCATATATTCAGAACTGGATCAGACCTTACATCTAGCAGCTACATGGTAAACTGGGCCTAGAATTAAAAAGACTTGAGTTCAGAATGGGTTGGGGCCTTCCCCTCCCCGGTACACAGACACAGACACAGACATATTCACACACTGCTTAACTTCTACCACCAAGTTAGCATAAATTGCCTATTAAAACAATTCTCGTTATATCAGACTAGCATCCCATTCTGAAATGTTTAATTTAGGAAATGTTTTTTTTTCTTTTCTCTGGTGGAAATGCTCTATTTATAGAATCACAGTGTCATCAAATTTCAGAGAAGGGAGGGATCAAGAATACCCATTGAGCCCTAGATTGAAAGTGGGAAGGGGAAAAAAATAGGTGAAGAAGGAGTTCTACCAAATTCGTTTTATGACACAAATATGGTGGTGATACCAAAACCAGGCAAAGCAAAAACAGAGAAAGAAAATTATAGACCAATTTCCCTAATGAATATTGATGCTAAAATCTTAAATAAGATATTAGCAAGGAGATTACAGCAAGTGATCACCAGGATAATACACTATGACCAGGTGGGATTTATACCAGGAATGCAGGGCTGGTTCAACATTAGGAAAACTATTAACATAATTAACCACATCAATAAGAAAACCAACCAAAATCATATGATTATCTCAATAGACCCAGAGAAAGCTTTTGACAAAATACAGCACCCATTCCTAATAAAAACACTAGAGAGTTTAGGAATAGGTGGAGCTTTCCTTAAAATAATAAACAGAATCTACCTAAAACCATCAGCAAGTATTATATGTAATGGAGATAAATTAGAAGGCTTCCCAATAAGATCAGGGGTGAAACAGGGATGTCCATTATCACCCCTATTATTTAATATTGTCCTAGAAATGTTAGCTTTAGCAATCAGAGAAGAGAAAGGAATTAAAGGAATTAGAATAGGCAAGGAGGAAACAAAACTATCACTCTTTGCAGATGATATGATGGTATACTTAAAGAATCCTAGAGAATCAACTCAAAAATTACTTGAAACAATTAACAACTTTTTTTTTTTTAGTGAGGCAATGGGGGTTAAGTGACTTGCCCAGGGTCACACAGCTAGTGAGTGTCAAGTATCTGAGGTCGAATTTGAACCCAGGTACTCCTGAATCCAGGGCCAGTCCTCTATCCTAGCTGCCCCCAACAATTAACAACTTTAGCAAAGTAGCAGGATATAAAATAAATCCACATAAATCATCAGCATTTCTGTACATGACCAACAAAGTCCAGCAGCAAGAGATAGAAAGAGAAATTCCATTTAAAGTAATGGTAGATAATATAAAATACTTGGGAGTCTACTTGCCAAGACAAACCCAGGAACTCTATGAATACAACTACCAAACACTCTTCACACAAATCAAATCAGATCTAAATAATTGGAAAGATATCAATTGCTCATGGATAGGCAGAGCTAATATAGTAAAAATGACAATACTGCCTAAATTAATTTACTTATTCAGTGCCATACCAATCAGACTACCTAAAAATTATTTTATAGATCTGGAAAAACAAAAAATCAAGAATATACAGGGAAGTAATGAAAAAAAATTCACAGGAAGGTGGGTTAGTGGTACCAAACCTGGAGCTTTACTATAAAGCAACAGTCATCAAAACTATCTGGTACTGGCTAAAAAATAGAGTGGTAGCAATGGAATAGGCTAGGCACAGGAAATGCAGTAGTAAATGACACTAGTAATGTAGTGTTTGATAAACCCAAAGACTCCAGCTTCTGGGATAGGAACTCAGTATTTGACAAAAACTGCTGGGAAAACTGGAAGATAGTATGGCAGAAATTAGGCATAGACCAGCATCTTACACCTTATACTAAAATAAGGTCAAAATGAATACATGATTTAGACATAAGAGATGATACCATAGGTAAATTAGGAGAGAAAGGGATAGTCTACCTATCAGATCTTTGGAAAGGAAAACAGTTTATGACCAAACAAGAGATAGAGTATATTATAAAATGCAAAATGGATGATTTTGATTACATTAAATTAAAAAATTTTTGTACAAACAGAAGCAATGCATCCAAAATTAGAAGGGAGGCAGAAAGCTGGGAAACAATTTTTGTGGCCAGTACTTCTGATAAAGATCTCATCTCTAAAATATATAGGGAACTAAATCAAATTTATAAGAATCCAAGTCATTCCCCAATTGAGGAATTGTCAAAGGATATGAACAGGCAGTTTTCTGATGAAGAAACCAAAGCTATCTATTCCCATATGAAAAAATGCTCTAAATCTCTAATGATTAGAGAGATGCAAATTAAAACAACTCTGAGGTACCACCTGACACCTATCAGATTGGCTAAAATGACAAAAAAGGAAAATAATAAATGTTGGAGAAGCTGTGGAAAAATTGGAACACTAATGCATTGTTGGTGGAGCTGTGAACTGATCCAGCCATTCTGGAGAGCAATTTGGAATTATGCCCAAAGGGCGATAAAGCTGTCCATACCCTTTGACCCAGCAATACCACTTTTGGGTCTTTTCCCCAAAGAAATCATGGAAAGGGGAAAAGGATCCACATGTACAAAAATATTTATAGCTACTCTTTATGTGGTGGCAAGGAATTGGAAGTTGAGGGGATGCCCATCCACTGGGGAATGGCTGGACAAGTTGTGGTATATGAATACAATGGAATACTATTGTGCTGTAAGAAATGATGAGCAGGAGGAGTTCAGAGAAACCTGGAGGGTCTTGCGTGGGCTGATGATGAGTGAGATGAGCAGAACCAGAAGAACATTGTACACAGTATCATTAACATTGAGTGTTGATCTACTGTGATAGACTATATTCTTCTCACCAATGCAATGGTACAGAAGAGTTCCAGGGAACTCATGATAGAAGAGGATCTCCAAATCCAAGGGGAAAAAAAAAAAAGAACTATGGAGTATAGATGCTGAATGAACCATACTATTTCTTTTGTTTTTGGTGCTGTTGGGTTTTTTTCTGTTTTGAGGTTTTTCATCATTGCTCTGATTTTTCTCTTATAACATGACTAATGCAGAAATAGGATTAACGTTATTATGTATGTATGTGTGTGTATATATATACATACATGCATACATACATGCATACACACACACACACACACACACATATATATATAAAACCTATATCAGATTACCTGCTGTCTAGGGGAGGGGGAAGGGAGGGGAGGGAGGGAGAAAAATCTGAAATTGGAAAGCTTGTATAAACAAAAGTTGAGAACTATCTTTACATGTAACGGGAAAAAAATAAAAGACTTTATTAATTAAAAAAAAAAAAGAAAGTGGGAAGAGACCTCTAAGACCATTTAGTTCAGTGGTTCTCAAGGTGAGTTTTGGTTAAGAATATGGGAATTTGTTATAGATAAGCAAGTCACATATATTAAAGATCTGCAGTTTCATGTACAATATTTTTCTGTTTTATTATGTATATATACATATACATATTATATATATGTGTGTTTATGCATATATATATGTCCATTTTATTTGGTGTTTGTTAAGGTCAGAATAAAAATAATGATTAATTAAAACAAAAAAAAACCCCAAAATAGTATGGGGATTTGTTTAGAAATTAGACTTGCAACTGTGTGGGCAGTAGTATGCCAAAATCCTTGGCTTTTTGCTGTGAGCAAAAAATTTGAGAACCACTGATCTAGTCTAACACCTCAAATTACTGATGAGGAAACCAAGCATCTTGTTTAACCTAGAGCATGGTGAAGAGCCCTGAGCTTGAAGTAAAAAGCTCTGCTTTACAATCTTGGCTCTCATATTATTGGCAGTGTGGCATTCTGCAAGCCATTTAGCTTCTCTGTTGCTCAATTTTCTCATCTGCAAAACAAGGATAGTTTATACTCTCTACCTCATAGGGCTTTTGTGAGAAGCACTTTGTACATTGAAAAAATCCCCACCCCAATTCAACAAATGTTTGTTAATTGCAAGGCACAATGCTGTGGCAGTGAAGTTTTCAATTTCATTTAAAAATAAAAACCAATATGGCTCCTGTCCTCAAATGACTGTAATAGGTAATGTGAGCCATTTTGCAGAAAAGGAAATTGAGGCCTCGCATACAGCATCTAGCATTTATGTTATGTTTTAATAATGTAGTTATTTAATAATATAGGTGAAATAGGTAGGTAGTATAATTTCTATAACTATTGTTTCACTAGTGTAGGGAGTGCTTGGTGAGAAACTTTCTCTACTATGTCAAATCAGCAGCTTCTTTGCACTTTATAAACCTCAGAAGGTTACCTGAGACACTGACAGGTTGAAGGACCTTCCCAGGGTCATACAGCTAGCATGTGCCAAGGCAGGTCTTAGACTCACAGCTATCTGACTCCAAGGGTACTTACTTTCTATCTACTGTGGCATGTTGCCTCGTCCTACATAGTTTAGGGGGGAAAACCAAACAAACAACTTTTTATTGATACCTTTTGGTTTTACATTGCCTAAGTTTCCCAATGTATCTCTTCCTCCTCTCTCCCCACCCCTCCCCCCAGGGAGCAGTCTTTTATAACAAAGAAGAAAAAATAAACAACAGCTGAGCAACACTAAGCACTGCTTTGAAAGTCTGACTTGATATGCAACGTTCTGTACCTATAGTTTCCCTACTCATAACCCTTTCCTCTGTAGAAACTTTAAAATGAATTGGAGCATGGCTTCTTTATTTGTAAATATAGTCACCTTAAAAGCTATATCAAATGAAATAATTAATAGTCAAGACACTCTGGTTATAATAGAGACTTTGAAAACCCCAGGATGGTTTAACAGCTGTCCTTAAATACTTTAAGGATCTATGATTTCATCATTGGGGATACACCTTCCATCAAGGTAAATGGTAACTTTTCCATATTTTATTCAGGAATTTTAGCTGAAAAAAACTTTATCACTCCATAGCCATACTTCAGGTATAATAGCTCTAGATTTAGCTATACTGAACTTCAGATAACAGAAAAAGGTTGACACTTGCCTTTCTAGCCTGGTGCAAGCTGCCAGATCTTGGCGTAGCCTTTGAGAACTGTCACACCGCAAGGAGGGCTCAGAGTTGAACTTTAGGGGAAGCTAATACAGAAATTCAAAATATATTGAATAAACTTGTTAGATTTTCAGTATTCAAATACCCAATTTTCTTCAAGCTGTTGTGTAACAAATATATATTTTTGATACTCAAATATTCTGAGGCCTTCCCTGGAACTTGTGTTAAAGTGATGTAATTGTTATGGGGGTTTTGTCTTTTGTAGGATTTTTTTTAATTTAAATTTTTTGCATTTCTTAGTCTGTAGTAGTTGGGAATCTTGGCTAATATTGTTATTTTAGTAAGTGGGTCTATAGTTTGACCTTGTAAGTATAGCTTTCCCAGATTCCTCATGCTTTGTTGAAATTGTGAGGTAACTCAGCAATACCACTTTTAGGTCTTTTTTCCCAAAGAAATCATGGAAAGTGGAAAGGGACCCACATGTACAAAAATATTTATAGCTGCTCTTTACGTGGGAGCAAGGAATTGGAAGTTGAGGGGGGTGCCCATCAATTGGGGAATGGCTGGACAAGTTGTGGTATATGAATACAATGGAATACTATTGTGCTGTAAGAAATGATGAGCAGGAGGAGTTCAGAGAAACCTGGAGGGTCTTGCGTGAGCTGATGATGAGTGAGATGAGCAGAACCAGAAGAACATTGTACACAGTATCATCAACATTGAGTCTTGATCTACTGTGATGGACTATGTTCTTCTCACCAATGCAATGGTACAGAAGAGTTCCAGGGAACTCATGATAGAAGAGGATCTCCAAATCCAAGGAAAAAAGAAAAAAAAAAGAACTATGGAGTATAGATGCTGAATGAACCATACTATTTCTTTTGTTTTTGGTGCTGTTTTTTTTTTTCTATTTTGAGTTTTTTCATCATTGCTCTGATTTTTTCCTCTTATAACAGGACTAATGCAGAAATAGGATTAATGTTATTATGTGTGTATAGATATCTATATCTATATATCTATGTATATAGATATATAGATATAACCTATATCAGATTACCTGCTGTCTAGGGGAGGGAGAAGGGAGGGGAGGGAGAGAGAAAAATCTGAAATTGTAAAGCTTGTATAAACAAAAGTTAAGAACTATCTTTACATGTAATGGAAAAAATAAAATACCTTATATGGTAAAAAAAAAAAGAAATTGTGAGGTAACTGTTCTTTTCTGTTCTAACAGTATTTTCAACCACATGAACCTTGATCAGGAAGACAACTTCACAAGGACAGAGAAAGAACAAAATCACGAATGGATGAACAGTAGGCCCTAGGGCTTTAAAAATATTCAGGTATGTACTTGGTTGTCAGAATACAATGTTCATTCTGTATTAAATAGCTTATTTGGAATTTATCTTTAAAACCCACTAGAATATTCCTACTGTAACGATTTTTAAAAAATAGCACAATTGTTTATCACACCGATTTCTTAAAAGTCTGTGTTTAGGATGGATTGAGACCTTATAAGAGAGGGGGCAATTGTCTTTTGTGTCATGAACTACTTTGACAGTCTGATGAAACCTGTGGATTGCTTCTCAGAATCATGTTTTTAAATGCACTGAGGTTGGTGGCATAGTAAAACACAAGATACAGGGTCATGTACCTGGACTCCATAGTCTGGCTCTGCTAGCTACAAATTCTATCACTTTAAAGCCATTTCACTTGACTGGGCCTTAGTTTCTTCCTATATAACATTAGTAGATCGAACTTTATTATCTCTATGGTGTCTTTAGGGCTAACAACCCTGTGATTCAGAGATTGATAGGTAGATATGGGTAGATGTTCTAAGTAAGGAGAATGGTATGAGCAAAGTTGTCAAGGTTGAAATGTTGCTTAATTGTTTTCAGTCATGTGTAACTCTTTGTGACTTCACTTGGGGTCTTCTTGGTAGAGACACTGGAATGGTTTGCCTTTTCCTTCTCTATCTCATTTTACAGATGAGGAAACTGAGGTCGACAGGGTTAAGTGACTTTCCCAGGGTCACACAGTGTCTGAGGCCAGATTTGAACTCAGGAAGATAAGTCTTCCTGACTCCAGGCCCAGCACTTTATCTACTGTACCACCTAGCTGCCATCAAGGTTGAAAAGCTCAAAGCATATTTAAGTGACTAGCAGCTAATGGAGAATAGTGTGCTTGTTGGGGACAAGTGGGAGGTAAAGCTGGATCGGTTCTTGAGGGTTAGAGAATGTCAGATTAAGGAATTTGGACTTCCTTTGGCAAGCAATGGGAAGCCTTGATATGGGGAGTGAGTGGTAGGAAGATTAATTTGGAGTTTCTCTTCCAACATCTCTTGCAGAAGATAAAGAGGTAGAGAAATTCAAAGAAGAACTTGATCAAAACCTCTGAATTAAATCAACATATACTTTAAGACTTGATAACTTCCATGCAGAGGTGAATATAGGAGAGGGTAATGAAAAATATTTTGGAAAACCATGAATCAAGAGTATGAAACAGGAGATAACAAAATTTTGTATTACTGTATGGAAGTCTCATGCCTATATATCTTGAAAGTTTTTTCAAGACTAGAGGTGGGAGACTCTGTTCATGGTAAGCATCAATTAACATCACAAAGTGAAATAAATTATATTCTGACATTTCTAACTCTGTTGTCATTCTATAATCAGACCATTGACTTATTTGAGCAAAGATCAAAATTGATAATAAATTAGAAGAAAAAATGAGAAAAAGAAAAGGCATGAAATTGAGACATCTCCAGCCTGACTCTTAAGACAGGTATTGATGCTGAAAAATAAGAAATTGATAGAATAACAGGCTATCACCATTTTCTAAGGAAGTTTAATGACTCTTGAGGCAGCTATGTGGCACAGTGGATAGAGTGCTGGGCCTGCAATCAGGAACCTGAGTTCAAATTCAGCTTTAAACAATTCTTAGCTGTGTGATTTTTGGCAGGTCACTTATCCCCTGTTTGCCTCAATTTCCTCATCTGTTAAATGAGGATAAAAATAGCACCTACCTCTCAGGGTTGCTGTGAGGATCAAATGAGATAGTAATTACAAAGCACTTAGTGCAGTCCCTGGCACATAGTAGGTGCTATATCAATGTTAGCTGTTATTATTCATCTAAATCACTGCCACAGCTGGGAGACCAAAAGTGCCAAGAAACTTCCTTTGCCAGCATATGTTTGATCTCCTTGCCAAGTGAAGACATATGGCAAACAATGTAAACACCAGTTTAGAATTGAAGCATGTTTGTAAAATCTTACCAAAGAAGATGGTGGAAGGTAATGAACGCTATCGTCTCACAAAAGAACAAGAAGCTGGGGAGGAAAAAAGCAAGTTTTCAAAAAACCTGGAGAGAAAACCAGTTAGGCCAGATAGTCCCAAAGGTCACTAAGAAGGAAACTGCAAGGAAAATAATGAACAGATGAAAAATGCAAAAGATCTGTGACCATTTCTATAACAAAGTATTTCCCCATCAGTGATACTGGAGCTACCATGTTTATTGTACCACATGAAGAAGTAGGAGTAACTCATAAAGTTACAAAGATAGGAAGAACAGCTGGACACGACCAAGTACCTGCAGAGAGGGTCTAGGTCAATCAAGGTAGTAGGAACAGTTAGAACTCAGGGTAAACTGGAACACCGACACATTTCAAAGAAATGATTATAGAATGTGAATTAAATCTAGACAGATTTACTTGTTAGCGGGGGCATATTTCTAATATCAGTAGCATAAGTTTTATATTTCCATTGAAGCCTTCTTCCACTGTTGCCTGTGGTGTAGAGGTGACCCTAAATTCTCAAATTCTGTGTCAGGGAAGCAGAAGTTCTGACCTACCAACTTGAAAAGCCTTCTTATATGGGCCTCGTGATGGACCATTTACCTGTTACTTGAAAATTGATCCCACTAGAGACAGAATTTATCCCTAGAATGATGGCCAAGGGATTGTTATTATTTTTTATTTTTATTGTTTTTGGTACACTAACTCACAAAAAATTGTAAAATTGTCAGTTGATTTCAATTCTATTTTTAAGACTTAATCAAGCTTGCATAGGTTTAATACTTTTTCATTCTGTGAGTCCAAACTCCTTACCCTTGTAACTTCACCCTTCGTCTACATTCTGGAGAAACTTGCCTGAAAGTCAAGCTTTTGTTTTGTAATTGTTGCTATTCAGTCTTGTCTGACTCTTCGTGACCTGTGGACCATACCATGTCAATACTTTCCATTTAGCTCAGTAATAGCAATCATGATGCTTCACATGTAATTGTATCTTAAATTCTAAGATTCCCCTTTTTCAGCTGAAGAAATCAACTACTATTAAGTAGTATCCCAAAGGTCAAATATAATTAGCAGAGATACTGTCATAGTAGATATTTCTTTAGGTTAGTCGTTTGTTTTTTTTTTCTGTTTTTTATTGTAAATGGAGTACTCATTGTTGTGGGATTTATCATATTAATTTTCTGGCCTTGGTATTCAAAATTTGGACTATAATCCAATTAATTGGACCCAACTTAGTATATCAGGAAGCCAACATTGGTAATTTGTCATGACCCTGCCTTTTGAAGAGAAATAAATAAGATTTCATTTAAATTAACCTATAAATGTGAGACCAGAAACTTGACTGTATAACCTCAGAATCCCATTTAAAATTTCTTGTGGTCTCCTGCTCTATTTGTTCCTCATTATAGAAATTGTGAGTATTTTCCAATAGGGCCCATTCTGACATTGCCCACAAGGTGATAGGACAGGATACTGTTTTAGATCACATTATCCATTACAGCTCTTGCTACTCATTCATCCTTTTCATTTATTACATCTTTATTTTCTAACTTGCAAAATCTATGTCTCAATAAAACTGAGAACTCATTTAGTCTTTCTAGTTGCAAGGAACATAATAATTATGACAATGATAGTTCATCAAAGTGTGAAATTTATTTTCCTTGTCCATGGAAAGAAAATTCTGAAATTAAAAATCTTTGTTCCAGTTTTTTGGTAAGACTGAAAAACTTCCTTTATTCCAAATGGTTTTTTTAAAAAATCTTATTAAATATTTTATCGATGTACTTTTTCTTATAAAAGAAATTACTGGGGCAGCTAGGTGGCATAGCGGATAAGGCACCAGCCCTGGATTCAGGAGGACCTGAGTTCAAATTTGGCCTCAGACACTTGACAGTAGCTGTGTGGCCCTGGGCAAGTCACTTAACCCTCATTGCCCTGCAAAACCCCCCCAAAAAAACAAACAAAAAGAAATTACTGTCACTTTATAATGACTCCAACCTGCCCACACCATCATAATCCTCTTTTGTAACAAATAAACACAGTTAAGTAACACAAATCAACACATTTCCTGAAGTTGAAAATAGGCCTGTTTGCACCTGTAGTCTACCTTGTCTCCTCTCAGAGACAAGAGGCACACTCCCTATAGTTAAGACTGGAAGACCTTTCTTAGAGTATATAATGAAGATTTATTGGAGGAACAAAAGGTGTTTTCAAAATAATTGTAGCCCCTAAATTTCAACCTTGAAGTACTGTGAATTCCTGTGCCCAAATCTGAGATTTTTCTTCTAGCTCACTCTTCTTTCCTCCACTTTTGAGCTGAGTTTGGTTGCTCTGCTATTTTAGTTAAGAATGGCTTGATTTTTATCTGACTGGTTCCCTGAAACATGAAGAGTGCTGATTTTTACTATGCATTTTTCCTTCAGGGATTTCCCAGAACCAAGGCCACATGGAAGGCAAGCGTTCTCTTTCTTCTGGAGCACGTGCCCAGGTTAGATCAGAACATTCTGCTCCCTTGAGATATGTTTGCTATGTTGTTTGGTTTCTTTCAATAAAGCTCAGTGTTCTTACTGTTTTCATATGATAGTTATAAATTAGCATAAATGGATCCATATGTTCTTCCTTTAATACAGTACAATTCTATATTAACACGACTTCATTATCACCATCTAAGTTACTGATCAAATCACATCTCCTGAAACATAACAAGTAAAGATGGAAAAAGTCTGATGGAACATGACTTGGAAAAGGTGTACTATTGCCTAATTTCATTTAATCTTGTCATTTTGATGAATTGTCATCAGGAACTAACTTGATACTAAACTCTTCATTCTTCCATTGATGATCGTTATTTTCCTCCCTTGTCATATCATTCTTTAGCTTATTTTTCTAGTGAAAATCCATAAAACTTACACCATTTCCTCAAATTACATCATTACTCAAATGTTCCAGTAGTTCTGTGATGCCAGTGATATGTGTATTCCCTCTAATGGTGCATATTGTAATCCGTCCTTCATTCAGTCATGCATTCATGCATTCTCATTTGACACATATTTATTAAATGACTGCTCTGCCAGATCAAGTCAACAAGAACTGAATAAGGGCTTGCTTTGTGTCAGGAGTTGTGTTAGGTCTTGGGGACACTGACAGAATGGAAACAGTCCTTATCCTCAAGAAGCTTAGTTTCTATCAGGAGTGTAGGGACAATATGAGCAAAGAGAAGTCAATACATTGAGGTTTTTTTGGTCTGGACTTGTGATCTCATTGGTGTCTACACCTGATTTGTAACTTAAGAGTCTTACAGAGTTGCCTGAGGCACCGAGAGGTGAATAGACTTGCCCAGGGTCACTAAGGTAGGTGTCAGGTGGGACTTGAGCCCAGGTCTTCCTGGGTACTAGGCTGACTGGTTCTCTGAGGACTATGTATACCAATCTATAAATACAAGTACAAAATATAGATACAGATTAGATAAACAGTAATTTCTGGTGTTTTGGAGAAGAGGATTCTAACAAAGTGGGAATTTGGAATAGACCTCAGCTAGTATGGGCCACTTGGGCCACAAGCCTATGCAAAGGCCTATGAGATGGAATAACATGGACAGAGGACAGGAAGCAGGCTGATTTGGTTGGGCAGACTACAAAGTTCATGTAGGTAAGTTGTATTTTAAAAATTGGGGGAGCAGCTAGGTGGTACAGTAAATAAAGCGCCGGCCCTGGATTCAAGAGGACCTGAGTTCAAATCTGGGCTCAGACATTTGCACTTACTAGCTGTGTGACCCTGTGCAAGTCACTTAACCCTCATTGCCCTGCAAAAAAAAAAAAAAGAAAGAAAGAAAAAGGGCTGGAGTCAGATTCTGAAGGGGTTTAAATGCCAAACAAAGGAATTTGTGTTTTCGTCCTACAGGCATTTGGGAGCCACATCAGTTCCTTGAGCAAGGACAGTGATACGGTCAGAGTTGTGCTTTATGAATATCACATTTGCAGTTATGTGGAGGAGAGGAGAGAAATGAGATAAAGAAATCAGTTAGGGCTACCCTCATTTCAGTAAGATATGGGTTCGAGGCCCATTTTATATTTGTGACTCTGGGCAAATCACTTAAATTTTAGTGCCCTAGGGAAAGTTGGGGAACGCTTACCTATCTGAATTGGTAGTCAGGCTTCTCTCTGGAAGCCCCTTTACTGGATTTATAGAGATTTAGATAATATGAAGCTGAGGATAAGAAAAAATTAGTTTTCTCTGATTTTTTAAAATAAAATAATTATTTTTGATAAAATAATTTAATAAAATTTAATAAAAGAATTAATCTTGATTAATCAATCATACATTTATTAAGTTTTATGTGCCAAGCACTATGCTAAGCATTGGGGATACAAAAGGAAGCAAAAGATAGTGCCTGCCTTCAAGGAGCTCACAATCTAATGGATTGTGATTTGCTTAGGCTGCTATTAAAATTATTGTCATTTGTATTTACTGGACATGTGCCAGCTGAAGATACTGGAGATAGCCCAGATGCACTGGGAGTGCTAAGCTGAAGCCAGCCTTAGCAGTGGGGCTATCTGGCAACTGGCCATGGTAATCTATGCACTGAAAATTGAGAGCTACCTCTGCCTACTGCTCCAATGAACTGTTTTTACAGATGCATGGCAATATTTATTACTGTGTTTAAAAGATATTAAACTGGAAGCTGTCTGTAAGGGCTAAAATTCTAGCTAAACTGTCTAAAATATCTAATGAGTGGTCGCCAATAAATTATAAGCTTTAGCAAGAGTTAGACTTTTAAGCATTTATTAAGGAGAATAAGAATTTGGTAAAGAGAGAAAGAAAGGCCTAGATTCCTATCTATTAAAGGGAGAGCACATTTCTAGCTCCCTTCTCCGCCAGAGTCCTCCGGAAAGACAGCCCCAGAGTCAGCGCCAGTCTCTTCCTTCCTCCTCCCACTAGTCCGCGTCACTTCCTCCCTCCTGGTCTTGCCCTCAAAGACCTTCCCTTCATGGGCAGAACTCTTCTACAGTAAGTATCCAGCAGGTGGCGTTATTCCAATCGTTACAGTCCCCCCTGTTGTTCCTCAAGAAACAAAATGTTTCCTTGACGGAACAGTAAAAAGAATATAATAACTATTGCTAACTAATAATATGTGAACAACAATATAGAAAAGGAAGAGAGGAAAGTTTTGTCCAGAGGGGCGATTTTTTTTTTTTTTTGTCCTCATGAACCGACGCTTTGACATTAGTCTTGCAAAGGGAGGGCCTCTGCAGAGAATACATGTTACAGATGGTGTATATTATAACAGAAAGAGAAAAACAACAACAAAAACAACAAATCAAAACTGTTCATTTAAAGTCTCTGAAAGTCTTTTCTCAGATGTCCTCTAGGTGTAGTCGTGGAATGGAAGTCTTTTCAGGGGTTGATGTGTGGATGCTGGTAATCAGCCAGGAAATTTCCTACAAAATTGAGCTTAACACAACTTTAAAATAGCTTTGTCAGTAATCAAATCAAACAATGAAAGTTCTCAGAAACATATATAAGGGAATCCAGAATCTTGGTTGTTACACATGAAACATATAATAAAACAAAAATTGAACCATTCTTTAAAATTATAATATTACTATAGTCCCCCCTTATGGAGGGTATTTGAGAAGACAATTGCTGCGATATTAATTTTTAAAAATAATTTTTATCTGTTTCATCACTTTTTGCATCATCTGCCTAATTATCCTCATGCCATTATGAGAAATTTTAAAATCTAATATAATTAGTAACAGATGTCAAGGCCAAATTCAACACTGTTATTTATCATGACACCTGAGATAATTATGGGGGTTACCATAAAAGAACAGAGAAATGATGGGATATGAGCATTCCCACACTTGAGCAATATGTACTGCCCATACAGTATGCCAGGCTTAAAATAGGTGGATGGAATATACGTCCATGCCACCGAACATATTGGAGGAAACTGAGTCAGACTTAATCAGATGCATGGGATTGAGATGGTCCATGGCATCAGGCATATAGGAGGGAGCATAGAAGCCAGGTGTAGAAGTGAGATGGGTGGGATCAATACTTCCAGCCATCTGTACAATATTGTGGGGAAAAATAAAATAAAATATTAAACCAAGAGAATCCAACCTCAACATTTGTCAAAAGCCGTTCCCTCGGCCATACCTTGACTTCATGCATGTCTCCCCTCATGTGACAGTTCAGTGTCTGCTCTTGCATGTATTCCTCTTGTGATTGGATGGCATCTTGGCCAACTGGCATCTGATAACTCAGAATAAAGGCAATTAATGTCTTAAATGATAAGTTCCCATAATCCAAGTCTCATATGGATTTAAAAATTGAGGATAATAAATGATTGCAAAAAATGTGAATACATCTTGACTCAGAATATAATATATAATTATGCAACAATTTCAAATAATACCTTTTTTTTACTTAGCATACAATTACTTTTTTGAAAAATCTGAACATATTTAAATACAAGTTAAAGCACAACACAATCTCAAAGACAACTTTTACAAATGTTCCCCTCTTTTTTTTTTTTTGAATATGCTTATCAAAAATAATACTTCTAGAATCAATTTACACTTGCCATGGCAAACAATTTGCTAGGGAAATGCTTTAAAGAGTTTGATCAAATAATCAGTTGAGAAAAAATAACAAAAACAAACAACTCAGAATATGGGAGCACAATACTCCTAGAATTAACATTGTATTATGAAATCGAAACCATCTTGCAATGTTTCAAAATTAGAGATGAATAGAAAAAAATACACATGGAACAATAAAAGACAATGAAATTCAAACTAAGGAAATCTAAATGAGCATGAACTTAATATTAACGAGTATTACAAAATATAAACTTGATCGCATGACTATAAAAAGCTTTTACAAATATTCTCCTTGTTTTAAAAACTAAATATAAAACACAATCTCAAAAGCATGAAAATCTCTATGAAAATAAACCCATACCATTAATTTCAAAATGTATATGTGATAGCATAGAAATCCTATGTAACCTCTGAACTGATACTATTACTACTCTGAGTAAATTCAGAACACTTTTGATTCCGATATCTAAAATCCCCAACACTCATATCAATACCTTGCTGCTTACTTCTACATTTCTCTAATATATATACCCTTCCATGGCAAAAGAAGCAGAGTCTTGAACTATGTTGATGGTTGTCATTCTTATTCAGCTTAAGTTTTTCTTCTTTAACCCCTCTATATTGTCTGTCAGTCTTTTCACCATACAAATGCTTTATAAGATTACTAATTAAAGACAAAAGCAGGTTAGCAAAATTATGAACAAAACAGGCATATGTGGAATTTAAAGGGTTTTCTAAAGTTGTCTCAGAAGCACAGCCAGGCTGGGGAAGGGCTGAGCCTGAAACTGCAAATGTAGTTAGAGAAAGTTGCGCATGAGCATTAGATCTCTGGACTTCCCAGGCAGGGGAAGCAATGGGCTTGGCCATGGGAGGAGTAGAGGGTGGGGTCTGGAGAGGAGGGGAGGGACCAGCACAATTTGAATCAGACTTGATTTTGAACTCAGGCCTGGATTCCTCTTCCCCCACTTTGCCTCCAGGTGCTAGGGGATTAAAAGCTTCTAGAGGGTGGGTCATTGCCTCCAGGCATGCAAAATTAAAGCAACAATTACGGTTAGAACTGGGAAAAGCTGCGGGAATCTCTTCAGGTTTCTCTGAAAAAGCATGGTTGGGAGAGGGAGAGATATTTCCTTGTGTGAGTAAGTTGCTGGCTCTTTTAACAAAAATAAAAAGAAAAATAGAAAATCCACAAAAACAAAGCATTAACATGATCTTATCTCCCATTTGTCTGGTTAAACAGACTAAAATCAAAAATAGGGTAATTAGGGAGTTTAAAAGGTCCATTCGAAAAAAAATTAAAGGGAAAACACCTGGCAATTCAGTAGTACTTCAGATTTAAAGGGTTAGGATAGGGGAAATTTCTTACCCAACCGAAAGATCAGAAGTGAGGTTCAGCTTTCCTCTTCGTGGTCAGCCATCTGTAAGGGCTAAAATTCTAGCTAAACTGTCTAAAATATCTAATGAGTGGTCGCCAATAAATTATAAGCTTTAGCAAGAGTTAGACTTTTAAGCATTTATTAAGGAGAATAAGAATTTGGTAAAGAGAGAAAGAAAGGCCTAGATTCCTATCTATTAAAGGGAGAGCACATTTCTAGCTCCCTTCTCCGCCAGAGTCCTCCGGAAAGACAGCCCCAGAGTCAGCGCCAGTCTCTTCCTTCCTCCTCCCACTAGCCCGCGTCACTTCCTCCCTCCTGGTCTTGCCCTCAAAGACCTTCCCTTCATGGGCAGAACTCTTCTACAGTAAGTATCCAGCAGGTGGCGTTATTCCAATCGTTACATGCCTGAGGTGGACTCTATTTCTTGGAGCTTTTTAGAAGAGTTCTTGCCTGTGTCTGTACTTTATTCTTTTTCGGTAATACAGCTCCAGCTGGGGCCTGGACAAATTGGTGTGTTTGGGCTATAATCCCTCTTCTTCAGAGATGGCTGCATTCCATTCAAGACAGTTCTGCAGTGATTAGTAGACAAATATATATGTCATTACATGTTGGTTCCTGACTGCTGATAGTAGTAAGAATGTGTTTTCTTCTATGAACCAAGCAGATGAAATTCCTTGAGACTGACTGATTGTGGCTAGAAGATTGCATATTCCTTGCTTAGCAGAAACTCATTCCAAAGAATTCCAAACTTAAATATTCCCTGAATTTAGTGGAATTCCTAGAAAGTAATAGTACTCCACACGCTTACGATATTTGGAGGGTCAGTTGCCTCCATGTCACCCCTGACAGTTCAGTCAGCTAGAGGGCTTGATTTCCTCCACTGGGCCTCTAATGGCTAAACCTGAGCAGCCAGCTAATGTCCAACAAACATCAACATGTTTCCAGACTCAAGAAATACTCCTTCAGTGCATGAATGTCCCTTAACTGACATACCAACTATCCATTATATAAGCAACCCATTTAGGTTGAGAGCAAAATGGTTTGTAGAGGAGTCAGGGTAGATAACTAATTAATTATAGGACTTGACAAATATGCTTTTGATCAGGGAACCTTTAGGAGAAACATTTTACAGATTTAAGTCAAGAAAAATGAAAGTGGGGGAAACCCCCCAGCATATTGCCAAAGGGCACTGGTTCCAAACCCCAAATTGAGAACTTGATTAGGGTTTCTGAGTGTCTATAGAAAGGTCTTACAGGATTCTTTGTCAAAGTTCAAAAGAGGTAGCCTAGTCCTGCCCAGTGTGCTTCCTGGTTCGTAGATAAGATGGATGGAAGCCCCTCTTGCCACCCCCTCTGTGCTTTCCCCTTACCTCTTCCTCCACTTTCAATAATTGCAGGGAGAGGAGTTCAAGCCCCTAGCTGGATTAGATGCCATGCCAGCTGAGAAGCCTGAAGATGGGTCTTTGCTGCTGCCAACACCAAGTGGCATTGTCCTAGCACTGGGTCCTTTTTAAGTTATCTTAACAGTAAAATACAAATGCAAATTAGAATAAAGCACATTTCTATAGTTTAGAAAAGATGACACAGAAAGACCAGGGCCCACAATGAAGTTGAACAGGGACCTAGTATTGAACTTGAAGGGCAGCTAGATAGCACAGTGGATAGAGCACCAGCCCTGGAGTCAGAAGGACCTGAATTCAAATTTGGATTCAGACTCTTACTAGGTCTGTGACACTGGACAAGTCACTTAACCCTGTTTGTCTGTTTCCTCATCTGTATAATGAGCTGAAAGGAAATGGAAAACCACTTCAGTGTCTTTGTCAAGAAAACCCCAAATGGAGTCACAAAGTGTTGGACATAACTGAAATGACTCAACAATGAAAGTTTGGAACTTGTCCAGCTCTAGATACCTGCCATATTGACTACCACTCAAACAAAATTTTAGGTAGATTGGGATGATTAGTGGGACAAGATCTGGGCTGGCAATAAACTTGAAGAAAATTAGAATCTCAAGAATTTGAGGGGTAGGATTAAGCAATAGTAGCTATTCCAAATGACGCACATAAGATTTTTCCAGGAGTCAGGTTGCATATCCAAAGGTCAATATGAAATTGATAACATTGTATCATAATGGTTCTGTATTCCCTTTCACTACCCATCATCTGGGGGAGGAATCCTACATTGTCTGTTCTTAGCCCATCACAACAAAAGCCAAAGCCCCAGGAATTCATTCATTTGACAAAGATTATCTTTGTCACTTAGTCTGAACACCTTGAGGGAGCAGACATCCTCTTATCATGTGGTCTTGCCATTGGAACCTAGAAAACTTACAGGTGACCCTAAAACTGAATCAGAGACGAGTCTGGTGAGTCCCATTCTTTTCCCAGGTGGATTTTTAGATTCACTTCATCTTAGGGCAGAGATTTTTCACTCTGTTTTAAAAAATATTTTAATAATTCTACTTCAATGCAAGTACATTTCAGCATAATCTTATACATTTTATTCTATGTGCTTAAAAAGTGTTGTCCTTAGCTGTGTGACCCTGGGCAAGTCACTTAACCCCCATTGCCTCACTAAAACACACACACACACACACACACACACACACACACACACACCCCAAAAACAAAAAAAAAGTGTTGTCCTGAGAAGGGATCTGTAGGCTTCCCTAGACTGCCAGAGCCACCTAGCTGCCTCGGTTGTTTTTTTAATGTTAAATTTTACACTCTCCTCTTTCACCCTCATCAAGAGGCTTCTTAATTCCTCTTTACTTTCTGCCATAAGAATGGTATCATCTGTGTATCTGAGGTCATTGATATTTCTCTTGTCAACCTTAATTCTGGTTGGATCTGCAAACTTTGAGAAAATCCACCCCCTCTAATCAGTGCTAAGGAAGGACCCTTTGTAGTCACTCTGCCACAATTATCAATAGTGATTGTAGCAAAAATAATCCCATTCTTCAAAGTTGTTCCTTACCCTGCCACACACACCCCCTACCCCAACAAACTCCCATGACTGAATCTATGGGACAGTTTTTAAGGGATAAGATATTCTACATGTACAGTTAAGCATATGTGCCCCTAGGTCAGAGTCATGAAATACTACATTTAGAGTGGGAACGGACCTTAGAATTCTTTAAGTTACTGACAAATATGGTAATGTTTTCCATAATCATAGATGTATAACCTACATCTGATTGTTTGCTGTCTCAGGGAGGGGAGGGAGGGAAAGAGGTATAAAAATTGGAACCCCAAACTATAAAAATGTTTATTATTTTAAAAAGAATTCTTTAAATTGAACCCCCCTTTATTCTTACCGATAAGTAAACTGCGGTCTAGAGAGGTTATTCACTGTCTGAGGCCATAAAGGGAGTAGGTGGTAGAGCAGAGATTCATAATCATATCCTCAGAGACTAAATTTAGCATTCTTTCCACTGCACTGTGTTGGTGAGCATAGGTGTTGTATGTGTCCCATAATGGACTAGCTGGTGACCTCTAATTCAACATGCTATAACCCAGTGTTTGATCATGGGAAACTTCCACCTCATCTAAGGATCCAGTGCAAACCATTAGGACTTCTCTAACTACAACGCATGCCCTGATAACTTTGGTTAGCAATTATTATGAACTTTTCCAGCAAATTATATTCATATCATTGAGCATTATGGTGCTCTTTCATGTTCTTGAAGATGGTGTTTCTTCTTATGTTATATCCCCTTCTCTCCACTCATTTATCCCTTTGATCAAGAATCTTGAATGGTTCCTTGATGTCTCTAGGATAGCAATTAAAGCTCTTCTGTTTGTCATTTAAAGCTTTAACAATCTGACTCTAACCTAGTCCTATTTCTAGATTGATTTCATATCACTCTCCTTCACATGTTCTCTGTTTTGGCCAAAGTGGCCTGTTTGGGGGCAGCTAGGTGGCGCAGTGGATAGAGCACTGGCCCTGGATTCAGGAGGATCTGAGTTCAAATCCGGTCTCAGACACCTGACACTTACTAGCTGTGTGACCCTGGGCAAGTCATTTAACCCTCATTGCCCCGCCAAAAAAAAAACCAAAACCAAAAAAACCAACCCAAAACAAAGTGGCCTGTTTGCTGTTCCTCATCCATGACATCATTATCCTCTACTTTGGTACCTTTGGATTCCATTCCTGGAATGCTCCCCATACTCCTCATCTCTTCCTCTTGACATCCTTAGCTCCCTTTGAAGCTCAGTTAAGTCCTATAGGACTTATAGGAAGCCTTTCCTCCTGGTTGTTATTTTGCATATAGTTTATATGTCCTTTTCTGCTTATATATGTTGTTTTTTTCTAGTTCATTATAAGCATGAAGATAGGGACTGTTCCATCTTTGTCTTTGTATCTGTAGAACCTAGCACAGTGCCTGGCACATAAGTATTTGCATTGAAATGATTGATCACTCCACTGGATGTTAGACTCTGACTTAACTGTTTTTGCCTCTTTGTAAAGGACCTCACCATTTTTGTACTGGTTTTGGATTGTAATCTGTGTCATTAGAGAGCTGAATCACCAGTGCTGGGTCTACTATTAGCCATCTCGGTGCTATATACAAATGCAACCATCTCCCTTAGGGTTACTTCAGTTTATTTCATTAATTCTTATTTCTCCCATGTGCATCAGTGGGATGTTAATGAGGGTTAAGACATCTTACTTTAGATTTGGAATTGTATGGAGTAACAATGTTATTAACAATACTTTCCTTTTGTATAGGCTTTATAATTTACATAGGCTTTCACAAAACATGTTATCTCCTTTCATTATCACACAATCTCCTGAGGTAGATAAAATATACAGATTTTATTATCTCCATGGTACAGAAAAGGAAACTGAGGCAAGTGATGTTCCCAGATCAGTAAACAAGCAGGTATTTGTCACCCACCATGTGTCAGGCATTATGCTAGGTCCTGGGAATACAAAGACAGAAATAAAATAGGTCCTGCTCCCAAGGAGCTTACATTTTATCAAGGGAATAATATTTTCCCTGATACACTTTTTTTCTTTTTTTACCATATAAATATTTTATTATTTTCCATTTACATTTAGAGATAATTTTCAACATTTGTTTTTATAAGATTTCTAGTTTCAAATTTTTCTCCATCCCTCCCCTCCCTCTCCCTTCCCCAAGACAGCAAGTAATCTGATATAGATTGTATGTGAAAAATTACATTAAACATATTTCTGTATTAGTCATGTAATGAGAGAAGAATCAGAGCAAAAAGGAAAAACCTCAAAAAAGAAAAACAACAACAAAAACAATAGAAATAGTATGATTCAATCTGCATCCAGATTCAACAGTTCTTTTTCCTGATACACTTTAAGTAGGTACAAAACATGTACGCAATAAATACAAGATAATTTTAGAAACAAGGGGGAAGGCAGTAGTTCTTGTTGGGGTGTCAGGAGAGCAAGCAAGGCTTCATATGGGTTGTAAATCTATTAAGTGATAAAAGCAGAGATCAAAGAAAAGGAAAAAGAACCTATTTGTACAAAAATATTTATAGCAGCTCATTTTGTGGTGGCAAGGAATTGGAAATCAAGGGGATGCTCATTATTTGGGGAGTGGCTAAATAAGTTGTGGTATAGGATTATGATGGAATACTATTGTGCTATAAGAAATGATGAACAGGATGGTTTCTGAAAAACCTGGGAAGACTTGTATGAACTAATGTAAAGTGAAGTGAGCAGAACCAGAACACAATAACAGCAATATTGTAAGGATGATTAACTGTGAAAGACTTAGCTGCTCAGATCAAAAAATGAGCCAAGGTAATTACAAGGACCCATGATGAAAAATGCTATCCACTTCCAGAGAGAGAACTGATCAAAGCATACTTTTTTCACTTTTTGTATTTTTCGTGTTTTGTGTGTGTGTTTTCTTTTGCAACATGGCCAATATGAAAAAAATATTTTGCATGATTTATAGAATATATCATATAGCAGGGCTGTGAATTGATTTTCTAGACAACTGAATAACCCTTTAAACACTCATATTTTGGGGATAGAGTTAGAAAGACTAATCATCTTGAAAAGAGAAAGCCCAAATGTGCCAGCTATTTATCGTAACTTTGGGGAAGTCATTGGTCTTTCTCAGAAGTTTGTTTTTTTTTTTCATCTCTAAAATGGAGTTAGAGATGCCCACATGCACTTGTGTGCACACACAAAGAGTCCCCAAAGTCTTAGTGCAGTTTTAAGCTACTAAAGCTTAAAATAAGTTTATATGTGTGCCGTTATAGCTATAAAACATTATTGTAAATTTTACTTAATAAAAATAATATATTGTGAATTTCCCTGCCTTCTTAAAACATATGAAATATAATTTAATCTTTTCTGGATGATTTGTTATGAATGTGTATTGTTGTACAGTGCTGTAATAATGATATCTTTAAGAGCCACTGATAGATTTATGTATGTTAGCTCCCACCCTAAATGTCTTAAGAGTACTGGGATTTTCCTTCTTTCTTTTTATAGTTCCTTTATCTCCTCCCCTTGCTACCAATTGTTGCTTCTAATCTACTCCCTATTTTTATAAACCGTTGTTTGGCTGTTGGCCAGAGGGTACTTTGACTCTTACATATAGTTCATGGTCTTTGTGATGGCTATTTGATTCTCAGAGGTTTTTTGTTTGTTTATTTGTTTGTTTGTTTTTCATCTTTTTCTGAGTTCAGGGTACTTTATTCCAGTGTAGAGTTTGTCAGAAGTCTGATATGGCAGATGAGTGAGGATGTTACTATAGCTGTAGCCCCAATAATAGCCATTTGTGTGAGCATGCAGTGTCACGCATACAATAGGCATTTAATAAATAAATATTGTTTAAATTGGATCATTTTCAATGTAATCCTCCCCACAACATGCACACTCCAGAAACAAATTGGTAACGTTCATATTCCAGCTGCGTATTTGTACTTATTGTATCTAATGTGAGGAATTCTCTCCTTCCTATTTTCCTACTGTCTGGCTTTTTTTGGCTTCCTTGAAGTCTCAGCTAAAATTCTATCTTCTGTAACAGGCTCTTTCGGTCCTCCTTAATGCTAGTATCTTCCATTGAAGCAGCTTTTTCCTTTTCTTTGATCTCTTGTTCTATCACTTAATAGATATACAACCCATATGAGGCCTTGCTTGCTTTCCCAACACTCCACAAGAACTATTTCCTTCTCCCTTGCCTCTAAAATTAATCTTGTATTTATTTTGTACATATTTTGTAACTACTTAAAATATGTACATTTCATTCCCCCCAATGAAATGTAAGCCCCTGGAGTAAGGAAATTGCAAACTCAAATTTGAGCTCATACCTTGGCTGTGTGTGACCCTGGACAAATCATTTCACCTCTGCTCCCTTTAGTTTCCTCAACTGTAAAATGGGGGTAATAATAGTATATGCATGCCAGGGCTGTTGTGACGATCAAAGGACATGATAGTTGTCAAGAATTTAGTATATAGAACCTGACATCTTGTCTGTATAAAGGTGTTTTTGTTTGTTTGCTTGTTTGCCTATTATCTCCCCCATTAGATTGTGAACTTCTTGAGGGCAGGGACTGTTTTTACCTTTCTTTGAATCCTCAGTGCTTAGTGGCACATAGTAGGTGCTTAATAAATGCTCACTGACTTGAATCAGAAGACTTCCCATGGATATTGCTGCTTGTAGCCTGATTGCACACAATTCTAGTGTCCTTTTCTGTTCATCCTGGAAGGTCACACAAAGCTTCTTCCTGAAGTTGGAACTTGGGATGACTTTCCTAGAATCCTCTTCAAGCCTGCTTTTTCCCGAGTTCTTATTTTGGTTATGACGTTTCCTCTCTCTTTGGTTTGACTATAATTCTTCTGCTGGGTCTATATTCACAGCCAACCCGGTGAGCAGAGCTATGTTTAAAGTCTCTTCAACATTTAAACTCATGGCTAAATGTTTTGCTGGGTATTATTAACCCTGCCTTGAATGATCTACATGTGTCCTTGCTAAAGTTAGGAGACTTACTGGTTTAATTCTATCCAAAGGCCTCGGAGCTTTGTTGCTTTGGCAGGCCGTGGAGTAGTTTTGTTTGCAGGAATCATTCTTTCTGTGTGAGAAATTAAAATCACTAAATAGTTCATTCCTCCTTAAAAACAATACTAACTTCAGGAGTCCCCATAAAGTCACTTAAACAGTGTTATGAAGTTGAAAAGGCAAAGAAAACCAGCTTTTCCATAAAGACTCTTAATACGTTCTTGCTTTTTCCTCTCAGGTGACAGAGGATGGGTTTTTGTCTGCATTGAAGATGCTAGATGTGGGAAAGTGGCCAATCTTTGCCCTTTGCTCACCAGATGAACTGAAGTTAATTCGTCAGGCCTGTGTTTTTGGCAGTGCTGGCAATGAAGTTTTGTATTCCACAGAAAACGATGAGGTAATTTGTAGAACAAATCCACCACTATCCCTTTTTTCAGTCGTCAGTCTTCATATTGTAATTAATTGGCTGATATTTCTTTTTTGGTGATCTCCAGACCCTTGAAAGATAAGGAATTAAGATAAAATGAGTAAGGGTAAGGGGAGGGGGGAAGATTATGACTAGAGTGCCAAGCCTGAAGTCAGGAAGACTTATCTTTCTGAATTCAAGTCTGACCTCAGATACTTACTAGCCATGTGACCCTGGGCAAGTCACTTAACCCTCTTTGCCTCAGTTGCCTCTTCTGTAAAATGAGCTGAAGAAGGAACTGGCAAGGGGGCAGCTAGGTGGCGCAGTGGATAAAGCACCGGCCCTGGCTTCAGGAGTTCCTGAGTTCAAATCCGGCCCCAGACTCTTGACACTTAACACTTACTAGCTGTGTGACCCTGGGCAAGTCACTTAACCCCAATTGCCTCACTAAAAAAACAAAACAAAACAAAACAAAAAAGAAGGAACTGGCAAACCACTCTGGTATCTTTGCCAAGAAAACCCCAAATAGGGTTATGAAGACTTGAACACAACTGAAAAAAAAATTACTGAACAAAACAAATATAACATAGACTTTATCTTCCTTTGTGAAGTCTTACTCATGCTTTGGCATAGGATCATTATAACATCTTGGATTTAGAAGTGGAATGGTGAGGAGTGGGAAGAGAAGGGAGGGAGGCAGAAAAATTTGAAACTAGAAATTTTATAAAAACAAATGTGGAAAACTCTCTCTACATGTAAGTGGAAAATAATAAAATGCTTTTATGATAGAAAAAAAAAGTGGAATGGGGGCTTTAGGAGTCATCTAGTCCAACCCCATTGAAACCAAGGCCCAGAGATTTGTACAAGGTTACTCAGGCAGCACTTGACAGAACATAGATTTAGAGCCCTAATGCTCTGATTCTAGCTACATTTTGCTTCTCCATGTTACTTAATGTATGCATATTTCACCAAGTGACTCCACGAAACTGAGAGTTAACTTTCCCACAGGTCTTTGTGCTTGGCACCAATTGCAGTGGCTGCTTGGGAACAGGTGATATCCTGCATTCTATTGAACCTCGTCGAATTGATCACTTGTGTGGCAAAAAAATAGCCTGCCTGAGCTATGGAAGTGGTCCTCACGTCGTCATTGCAACGGACGGTAATGTAGGAATACAGATACCACCTTTGAATCTTTCCTCCATTCCTTGTTCATAACCCAAGCCTAGGTTCTGCCCCTGTGGTGAGTGAGTATCATGTCATTGTTGAGACCCCATGACGAGCCCACTGTAATTCTGAATATATTGCTCAACCAGGGATGGTTTAGTAGGTGGCAGATGTTGGTTCTGCCTTCACTGAGCTGGGGAGCTCCTGTGATGATGGAGGGGCATATATGAATGTAGTTGAGCTTTGAGAGTGCACTGGGGCAGTTTAGTTTGCAAAGGTAATTTCTGCTTTGGTGGGAGGAGGCCTCTTAAAATCCAGATCATTCCTCCTTCAAATGTCATTAATTAATTCTGACTTTACTGGAGAAGCTCTAGAATTGTTTACACATCTTGCACAAATGGGCTGCTAGCCTCAGTGTCTTAGAAGAACTAGAAAGAGCATTCAACAAAATCTCTGTTTTATTTATCCAAATTTGGGAAAGAACAGTAAAATTACATAAATCAGCCCTTTAAGAGGATTACAATTTATGTGACAGGAATGACAACATTTTCTCAGATCAGATGTTTTAGAGTTTTAACCAATTCTTTTTTCAAAATGCAGTTGTCATTAAAAATGCAGTTATGGGGGGCAGCTAGGTGGCGCAGTGGATAAAGCACCAGCCCTGGATTCAGGAAGACCTGAGTTCAAATCTGGACTCAGACACTAGACACTTACTAGCTGTGTGACCCTGGGCAAGTCACTTAACCCTCATTGCCCTGCAAAAAAGCAAAAACAAACAACAACAACAGAAAAATGCAGTTATGAAAACAAAAATTATTACTGGTAATATGACATATTATTTTAAAAACAAGTTTCATTGATGCCTTTTGTATTTAATATCCCAGTTATTACTAGATGTCTCCCTACCCACCTGCAATGAGGCCTTCCTTGTAACAATGAAAAATAGTTAAGCAAAATCAACCAACAAAGTGTGTCTAAGAGTTTATGCAATAGTCTGCAACAATAATCCCTCACCTCTCTCCTGAAAGGGGAAAGCGTTTCTTTATCTGTTCTCTGGGGTCAGGATGTATTATTACAAGAACTTAGAAGGGATACAAATAAAAGCAACAAAGATAATAAAAAATGAGAAAATCAGATGGGAGAGAGATGAAGGAATATTGAATGTAAGCTCCTTGAGGGCAGGGATGGTTTCATTTCTGTCTTTGTTTCCCCAGCACCTAGCACACTGCCTTGTATATTTTAAATTCCTAATAAATGTTTGCTGAATTGAATTGAATTGAATGTAAGAGTTATTTAGGCTAGAAGAATTGGGGCTAGTGGGAAAGCAACAGATATTAAATTTTGGATATGATTCTTAATGATAAGTTGTGTTTTCTGTTTCCAGTAAGTACAAATCCAGAAAGACCAGGCTTAATTTGCTATTGGGACTGGGGGGGTTAGGGGGGGAGGTGGGGAGAGAAGGGGAATTGAAATTACTCTTAGGCAGAACTTCATGAATATAAAGGTTGTTCAAAGTATTATCAAATTAGTCTCTAAAGTTTAATTCTCTGAATATAATTAAGAATAAGGTTGACAGTCATCTCAAAGAACTGAAAAGGATTCCATCATTTTACAGCTGAGGTAATGGAAGCCCAGAGAGTAGGAGTTACTGAGCCAGGTCTAGAGCTTACCACTAGCTCCATGCTGCCTCTCCTTTGGTGAAGCCCACCCAGCCCCCCAAAAGTGAGAAGGGGAGACAAAAGTGTCAGTGTAAAAATTGGTCTTCAGGTTTAACTGGGCTTCTCTTTAACCCCAAACATGTGGTTTACAGTAGGAGATAATCCTTCCCACCTCCTCCCTCTTTTTAAGTAGATCATGTGGTCTAATAAACAATTTGTTTTTTTAAAAAGAAAAGAACTTTTTAAGGTACCTTAAACCATTTCATTTTCACGCTAAGGTCCAAACTCTGAACAGTGTCAGAATTAGCCAGATAATCTTGATATTGTCCATGTAAGACTTGTCTTAAGAAAACAAATCAGCATTCTAAATAGGAAGGCAACACCATTAAGAACTAGGCATCATTAACACTCCCAAGAGTGTGAATCGAACCTCTCCCTGCCCATCAAGCTCCCTTCTTTACATTCTTCATAAAATAGATATCTATAAATGGAATGTCTGAAAATAGCACTAGATGCAGACTCAGAAGACCTAGGTTCTAGTCTCATTTCCTGTTCAACACTAAAAGTTCACTTAATCTGTCTGGGCTTTGGTTTCCTGATCATAAAAAGTGTGAACTACACTAATTGTTCTTTGAGATTCATCCCAGAACAGAATAATCTCAGGAAAACTGGTCCAATGTTATCCCATGCTTTCTGTCTGGTGTTAGGGATCACTTCAACCCTTAATAAATATGCAAAGAAATTGAGCCTCAATTTCCTCATATGTAAAATAGAAGTAATAATACTTGTGCTATCTTCTTCAGTGTTGTTATAAGGAAAGTGATTATAAATTACAAAGTATTAGATAAATGTGATTATTATTCTTGTTTCTGATAGTACTTGCCTATTGTTGGCATTGGTATAGTTTGGAGTTTAGCATAACATTGCTACTCGCTTAGAGACAATATGCTACAGAGGGTAGATCTGGGTTCAGGTGTTGCCTCTGACACATATGCAAACCATATGACCCTGGGTGGGCCATTTAACTTCCCAGTGCCTCAGGCAACTTTCTAAGACTATATAATATAGAAGTGTTGCATTGAGAGCTCCCCACTCTAATGAAATCATAGGTCTGAACCTACCCCCAACTTAAAGCAACAACAAAATAAAATCACTCTATATTAGAAATCAGTCTTCTAGTTTTTATGGCTTCCTATCAACTTTCAAGAATGTTCTTTGCAGGCTAGGTTTGGTGGGTGAAAGTAGGGAAATTGATTGATATTCTAACTCAATTTCATTTATTAAATTATTATGGTCTATAGTTGCTTATGATGAAGATATTTCCCATAGAAATTCTTTATTTTGCTCTTTTTTTATTTCAGAAGGAGAAGTGTATACCTGGGGCCATAATGCTTATAGCCAATTGGGCAATGGGACAACTAATCATGGTTTAGTACCCACCCAAATCTCTATCAATTTAGAAAACAGGAGAGTCATTGAAGTGGCCTGTGGATCTCACCATTCCATGGCACTGACATCTGATGGCAAGGTAAGAGTGCTCAACATAAATATCCTGTTCTCTCTCTGTAGGAAGAAGATTAGAGAGATTCTGTGACCATCCCCCCAAAACTGGTCAAATGGGTAGAGTAACTCTTTGGGGATCTAGAAGTTGGTACTTCAGTCTCCTAAATTTGTCCCCTCTTCCATTGTGACTTGATCTCCTCATTTATTAATGTTCCTTGGGCTTTAATTCTACCTTTATTGTACCTATAACATTTGGAGACTTCTTCACTAGAAATGAGTGTCTTTTACTGAAATACAAGAGGATTCTGTAGGGAAAAGTTTTTGGACAAATGTGGCATTCTCTGATAATTTTACAAAAAACATTTTCTTTAGAAAACACTTACCCAGTTGTTTTTAAATTAACACACAGACACACACAGATGTGAGGGGCAGGCAGTGTGGCATAGTGTGTATGTTAATATAAAAACACCAAGGAATGGTGAGACCCACAGGCCACTTCAGTGGCTTTCTTTGTTTGTGAGCCTTGTCAGTCACTTATCTTCTCCTTGCTTCGGTTTCTTCATTTGTAAAAGATCTCATGGCATTGCTGCGATCTTAAAAGAACTATAAAAGTATGTCATTGCTCTTATTGGCAAGGGTTTCATTGTTCAATTGAGATAATTCTTGAGCTAATGTGGTTAAAAGAGTCCTGCTTTCTCCTCTAACAGGTATTTGCCTGGGGTTACAATAACTCTGGACAGGTTGGGTCTGGCTCCACAGCCAACCAACCCATTCCTCGAAAAGTTACTGGCTGCTTACAGAACAAAATTGTTACAACAATAGCTTGTGGCCAGATGTGCTCAATGGCTGTAGTAGACAGTGGTGAGGTAAGCATGAGGTTTCCTATTTTGTTAGATATTTTGGTAGTTTGAAACTTGTTTTTAAAGAGCAAATTCTCATGCACTGCATCAGTGCTTTCAGCAGACAGGATGGTTATTATCATTTGGGACTGTGGTTAAAATTTTATATCTTGGGGCAGCTAGGTGGTACAGTGGATAGAGCACCAGCCCTGGAGTCAGGAGTACCTGAGTTCAAATCTGGCCTCAGACACTTAACACTTACTAGCTGTGTGACCCTGGGCAAGTCACTTAACCCCAATTGCCTCACTTAAAAAAAAAAAAATTATATCCTGCATTCTGTATCTTCTAAACCTTCATCACCTTTTCTAGTCTTTTTACCCTTTACTCTCCCATGCCCCGTGTACTCTATGCACTAGTAATACTGTGCTATTCTTCACGCAAGTCACTCCCATCTCTTGAGTCTGGGCATTTTCTCTGTCTGACCCTGAAGCCTGGAATTCTCTCCCTCCCCATCTCTGCCTCCGAGTTTTTTTGATTTCCTTCAAGTCTCAGCTAAAATCCCACCTTCTACAAGAAGCCTTTTCAGGGCTTTCCCTCTGAGGGTGTCTTCAATTTATCATGCATATATTGTGTTCATATATCGCGGTTTGCCTGTTGTCTCCTCCATTAGATTGTTAGTTTCTTGAGGGCAGAGACTGCTGGGTGTGTATCTGTATCCCCTGCGCTTAGTACAGTGCCTTGCATCTAGTAGGTACTTAATAAATGCTTATTGACTTTTTTGCTCTCTTTCAAGGTTTATGTCTGGGGATATAATGGAAATGGGCAGCTTGGACTGGGCAGCAGTGGCAATCAGCCGACACCCTGTAGAATAGCAGCTTTACAAGGTATTCGAGTACACAAGGTATGTTCATTGAGTCATATTTTTCAGCTCTCTACACAACAAAGAAACAATTTGGAATGAGTGATTTTTTAATAGCATGATTGTGACTTGAGTGTCAAAGATCATCTCAATGAAAAATCTGCCCCTTCACCATCCCATCCCTCTTCTTCCTTCCAAAACATTGTCTTCTCCATTAAGTTCAACTTCCCTCCTGAAAATTTATACTTTTGTATCCCAGGAGTTCAGGACCCTGGTCTCTGTATTTCTCTTCATCTCAGCCACGCCCTCATCTTCAGGGACTTCAGTCTGAAGGCTGACTTGCCAGTTCAGCAGCCTCCTCGGCTGCAAAAACCTATTGCCTTTATCTCATCTCAACCGCACACACTGACAGGAATTACCATGGTAACTTTCCTCTCAGCATCACCTGTGACTGGACTGTCTCCATGATCTTGTGCTCTGAACTTCCTCTCTTTAACCATGACCTCCTCTCCATCCATCTCTTCTTCTGCTTCGCTCCTCCAGTTCTATTCTTTGTCCTTATAATGGCCCGTTCTCTCAGTTCATCCCTGCTGCTATTTCCTATCTTCACAGTTTTGTAGTGAATAGTTTGGCTATCCACTGTCCTCTACCCTTGGATCCTTTTCCTCTCTCACATTTTTCCAGATTCCAAATTCAGATTTTCATCTACCTCTCCTACTTGGCCACGAAAGTCATGCAATTCTGATGATGGTGGTGCCTAGGACAAATTTGTTTTTTTATTCTTAATTGGGTCCTCACTGCTGCATAACAATCCTTTCATTCTTCCTTGGTTTACTATAACACTGCTTACAGCAACTATTGTACCCCTTCCCCTTTTCCTCTCCCTTCCCCTCTCATTCCTCTTTCTTCTCTCTCCTTCCTCTCCCCCATTTCCTCCTCCCTCTCAGGATCATTGAATAGCAGGAGCTGGAACAGAATCTTTCTTCCACTGAGCTTAATTCATTCAATCCAGAACGACTGGCTGCAGCCTGAAATGACTGCTTCCTTCTGCTGTCTATTTCTCTATGCAACTCTTAACAGAGATGTTTGTTTGAGCCCCTGCTGAGTTCTCCTCTCCTGGCTGCTGCTTCAGTCTCTCAGCTTTTTCTATTGAGGACGTTCCCATCCTTCTAGTCACCAAAGTGTAAACTTCAGAATGATCCTTAACACAATATTTGTATTCTTGAGACACTCTATGTAAAGTTACATATTCTTTCCCTCCTTCCCTTCCTCCCTGCTCAGGAACGTAGTAGGCACTTAATCAATGCTTATTGTTTTTCCTTCCTCCCACCTCCTCATTCTCCTTCTTTCACTCACATATCCAGTCAGCTGCTAAATCTGGACAATTCGACCTCAACATTTACCACATCCTCTTTCCACTCATATGACTGCTGCTCTGGCTCATTATCTCTTAACGGGATCAGCATTATAGCCTTCTAATTGGTCTCACTATTTCCTTTTTCTTGTCTCCCTTATTTACCTGTCCAGGGAATATTTCTAATGCACAACATGGACCATGTCAGTCCTATGCTCTAAAACTCTAGTAGTTCCCTATTACCTTTAGCCCAGAATACAAACTCCTCAGCCTAGCATTAAAAACCCTCCTTAAGTTGACTTCCTTCTACTTTTCTAAACTTATTTTACATTTCTTCTTTACGCAATAATTTACAAAGTGTTCCAACCAAATTGGAATATTAGCTATCCCTGTGACTTAGTTCTTGATCTTCCATCTCTATGTATGCCTTTGCACAGGCAGTTTCCTATACCTGCAATAGATTTTCTCTATTCCTCTGCCTTTGAGAATCCCTGACTTCCTTTAAGAGTCAACTCAGGCACCATATCTTCCATGTCACATTATCTTTTATCTACCTATATACATCACAGTATAAGGTAAGCTCTTTGAGGTCAGGTACCATCTTGATTTTGTCTTTCTTTTTTTGGGGGGTGGGGCAATGAGGGTTAAGTGACTTGCCCAGGGCCACAAAACTAGTAAGTGTCAAGTGTCTCAGGCCAGATTTGAACTCAGTTCGTCCTGAATCCAGGGCCAGTGCTTTATCCACTGTGCCACCTAGCTGCCCTCAGTTTCGTCTTTCTATCCATGGCTGCTAGTATAGTGACTTGCATATTTTTTTTAGTTCAAACTCATGATTTCATCAGTGTGATGAGCTAACAATTTTTTTAACATTTAAAAAAATAATTTTTAAATTTTGAGTTTTATATTCTTCCTCCCCTCTTTCTCCCTTCCCCCCTCCTTGAGAAGGCAAGCAATTTGATTTGAATTATACATGTTCAGTCATGCAAAATAATTCCATATTAGCCATGTTACAAAAGAAAATGCAGAACAAAAAACAATAATAAAGTTCTTAAAAAGTAATAAAATCTAGAATGGGGAAGCTAATTGTGTTCTACTCAAGCTTGGGTGGAGACAGATCCATTTATGTAGATAGTCAAAGACCTCTCCATCTAGGGAGGGGTCACCCCACCCCCATTCAAGAGGACATTCTTTGAATTGATAGCCCAATTCTGGAGATAATCTCTCTGTTCAGGAGTCAATTCTTAGCCCCAATAACCACCTACTGTTTCAAAGGTATATAAGTTCTGTGCCCCACCACCATGATTGTCTTTGGTCTGAGGGAGACAGCCAAAGGACCATCCTTTTATTAATAACATGCTGGCCTTATTAATAAAATGATTAGTTTACCCAGAAAAAAAGGGTAATTTAAAAAGTAGGCTTCAATCTGCATTCAAACTCCATAACATCTTTCTCTGGAAGTAGATAGCATTTTTCTTTTTTGTTTGTTTGTTTGTTTGTTTTTTGTTTTTTGCAGGGCAGTGAGGGTTAAGTGACTTGCCCAGGGTCACACAGCTAGTAAGTGTCAAGTGTCCGAGGTCGGATTTGAACTCAGGTACTCCTGAATCCAGGGCCGGTGCTTTACCACTGCGCTATCTAGCTGCCCCCTAGCTAGCATTTTTCATCCTAAGTCCTTCAGAATTGTCTTGAAACATTGTATTGCTGAGAATAACTAAGTCATTCACAGTTGATCATCCTTACAATATTACAGTTACTGTGTACAATGTTCTCCTGGTTCTGCTCACCTCATTTTGCATCAGTTCATATGTGTCTTCCCAGGTTTTTCTAAAATCATCCTGCTCATCATTTCTCATGGAACAATAGCATTCCATCACAATAATATACCACAACTTACTCAACCATTCCTCAACTGATGGGAATCTCATCAATTTCCAATTCTTTGTCATCACAAAAAGAGCTGCCATAAATATTTTTGTATCTGTAGGTCCTTTTCCTTTTTCTTTGATCTCTTTGGGATGCAGAACTGGGTCAAAGGATATGCAGAGTTTATAACCTTTGGGCATAGCTCCAGATTTCTCTGCAGAACAGTTCACAACTTCACCAACAGAACATTAGTGTCCCAATTCGCCCTCAAATATTTGTTACTTTCCTTTTCTATCATGTCAACCAATCTGATGTGTTTGAGGTGGAATCTCAGGGTTGTTTTAATTTGCATTTCTCTAATCAATAGTTATTTAGAGTATTTTTATATGACTATGGATAGCTTTGATTTCTTCTTCTGAAAAGTGCCTCTTCATATCTTTTGACCATTCCTCAATTGGGGTATGACTTGTATTCTTATAAATTTGGCTTGTTTATCAACATATTTTAGAGTTAGTCCTTTATCAGAGAAATTTGCGGTACATTCTCTCCCACCCCCCAAGTTTTCTGCTTTCCTTCTAATTTTGGTTGTCCTGGTTTTGTTTGTACAAAAGCTTTTTAACTTGATGTGATTGAAACTACCCATTTTACATCCTTTCGTGCCTTCTCTCTCTTGTTTGGCCATAAATTCCTTCCTTATTCATGTATCCAACGCGTAAAATATTCCATGCTCCCCTAATTTTCCTATGGTATCACTTTTTATGACTAGATCATGTACCCACTTTGACCTTATCTTGGCATACAGTGCAAGATGTTGCTCTTTGATCAGTTTCTTCCAAATCGTTTTCCAGTTTCTCAGCAATTTTTGTCAAATAGAGATTTCTTACCCCCAGATCTTGGATTTAGGGGTGTCTCAAACACAGGATTACTATGCTCATTTACTATTATGTATCATATACCTAATCTGGTCCACTGCTTGAGCAGCATTCTTTTCAAAAAGGTTTCTGCCATTGCTTTTGTAACCTGCAGGGTTGGAGAGGAGGGTTGCCTTCTTCCTTTGTTCATGAGAAGGAATGACAGGCTGCTTTCCATAAGAGGTTATCTCAGTGTCTTCCCCCTGCAGTTTTCTTCCAGTGATTCCAAAAGGTTTTGACCAGTCAAGTCATCTTTTCCAGTATACACATTACCTCTCAGTCTTGTACACAGTAGGCAATTAATAAGTGTTGGTTTAACTGAATTGCATATTGGGAATCTCTCTATATGTATATGAACACAAAGATTATCTTTTTATAAGTGAGGAAGATGTGAAAATTGAGAAAATCAAATTGATTCTATCTTATTATTGATTTCATTCTGTATCACTGCTGACATTTTTATAACTACCTAACATGACTTTTTTTCGTCTCAAAGTTAAGTTTGGTGAGTCATCTTTCCTGTGAATCACTTATTGTCTTGAAGTTCAGTTCTCCTGCTGTTCTATCTTGCTGTTCTGTTCTTGCCTCAAGGAAATCTATTCTCCTTCAGGGGAGTCTGGTCTGTTGTCCAAGGTAGTCTGGTCACTAAACTGTCCTTTCAGGGGAACTCAAACAATGAACATTTTGTAGTGACTGGGTAGAAGATGGGGTTGTTCATCGCCCCTCAGTCCTAATTTTCAGCCAGTCATATTGCTCCTCACCCCTGTGATGTAGCTAATCAGACTGTTTTCTGCATCTGTGGTGCTGCTTTCTATTCTAATGGCTCTTCCTTTTGTCTGTAAAAGAGAGTTGTCCCTCTCATCTGGGGTTCTTAGCTTTTTAGGAGGGTCTTAGGTTTTTCTGTTTATTGGCAAATTCACACTTTGTCAGTAAATTGAGAGTGCTTGGATCTTTGTGCCTCAGTTTACCTTGATTTCAACCTTGACAGGTCCAAATTAAATAGTTAACGAGTTTAAATGATCTTATCAATTTTCCCTTTGGATTTGGAATTGACATTAGAGGGGTGGGCCCTGGAGAGTTGTGCTTAGCTGCCTGGATGTGTTGCTACTTTCTTTTTTCATTTTTGATTTTTGACCCACCCTAAGGAGGTATATTTTATTTCTATCAATTTTCAGGTATGAGTGGATTTGTTTCTCTCTTTGCAGATTGTCTGTGGCTATGCACATACATTAGTGTTAACAGATGAAGGTCACCTGTATGCTTGGGGAGCCAACTCTTATGGACAGTTGGGTACTGGCAATAAAAGTAACCAGTCTTACCCTACTCCAGTCTCTGTGGAAAAAGACAGGTAATACTTGCATTTTCAAGAAATGACCATGCAACTTCAATAAGCAAGGAGTAGATGTGACGGAGAAGTACAAAGAATTTACCTCTTTTATTATTATATGCATGCCTTTTGAGAAATTTGAGTGGGCAATGAACTCTGTATTTGGGACTGTCTGTGTAGGAAACTCTGAGCATGAAAACTCCCTTTACTGATGTAGATCTGTTGTTCATCTGTAAACTCATAGTCTTAGAGCACTGAGAGACTAATTAATTACCTGTAGTCACAGGGGGCAACCAGTACAAAAGCTTGGAGGCAGGAGATGAAGTGTCATGGGTGAGGAACATCAAGGCCAATATGATTGGATGGTAGAATACATGGAGTTATGCAAAGGTAGGATGAGACTAGGTTGTATCAAACAAAGGAGGTTATATTTTATCCTTGAGATAACAGGGAGTCACTGAAATTTGTTGAGTCGGAGAAGTGTTATGCTATGTGGGTGGGGGTATGTGTGTATGTGTGGTGGTGGGGTTAACATGTTTAGACCTGCACTTTAGGAAAATCACTTTGGCCACTGTGTGGAGAATAAATTGGAGTGGGGAGAGAGTTCAGGGAGGCAACCCTGTTAGAAGACCATCATCCAATTAAGAGGAGATGAAAGCCTGAATTAGTGTGGTGGCTGTGTGAGTAGAGAACAGGGATTTGTATAAGATGTATTGTGGAGATAGAAACCACAAGATTTGACAACTGATTGGATATATGAAGTGAGTAAGAGTGAGGAGTTAAGATTAAAACCCAGGAACCTGGGTTACCAGAGTGATGGTGGTAACCCCAAAGGAAAAAGAAAAGCTCAGAGAAAGGTTTTAGAGGGAAGATAATAAGTTCATTTTTAGATGTGTAAGCATTTAGCAATTTCCTATGGATGGCAATTCAGAATGACAATGAAAACAATTTGTTTTGAGGACAAGTGATCATTAGCCAACAGCTTATAGGATAGCAATTCAATTCAGCACCAGGGAAGATTCAGAGTTGAGCTAAAACAAAATCTTTCATCTCATGCAGCTTGCATTCTTTTTTTTTTTTTGGGTGAGGCAGTTGGGGTTAAGTGACTTGCCCAGAGTCACACAGCTAGTAAGTGTTAAGTGTCTGAGGCCAGATTTGAACTCAGGTCCTCCTGAATCCAGGGCAGGTGCTCTATCCACTGTGCCACCTAGCTGCCCCAGCTTGCATTCTTAATAGAGGTCATATATCTTAATATGGTCATATAGAGGTAAGAAGCAGAACTGGGATTAGAACCTCATTCTTTTTTTACCCTTTTTTTCCAATTAGTAAACATCTATTTTTCTCTTCCCTCTCAACTCTCCCCACTCCATCGGAAAAAAGAAAAACAAAACTTTTGTAACAAATATGCATAGTCAAAACTAATTCCTGCAATAGCCATGATCAAAAAACATATTTCAATTTGTACCCTGAGTCTTCATTTCTCTGTCAGGAAGTAAGTAGTATGTATCACAAGGAGTCCTCTAGAATCACAGTCAGTCACTGTGTTGATTAGAATTCTTAAGTGTTTCATAATTGTTGGTCTTTACAGGGTTATTTCACTGTATAAATTGTTCTGGTTCTGCTCACTTTGCTCTGCCTCAGTTCACATAAGTTTTCCCAGGTTTCTCTGCAATTGCTCCCTTCATCATTTCTTACAGCCCAAGATAGTATTCCATTCAGCCATTCCCTTATCAACGGATACACCTTAGTTTCCACCACAAAAAGAGCTGTTGTAAATATTTTTGTACATATGAGTCCAACTTCATTTGTCTGGTGCAGGCCATTATGTCCTCGTGCCTAGACTATTGTAGTATCTTATTGGTTGGTCTCCCTGCCTCAAGTCTCTCTCCACTCCAGTCTGTGTTCTATTCTGCTGTCAAAGTGATCCTCCTAAGATGCAGGACTGACCATATCATCCTCCCATTCAGTGAGCTCCGTTGGCTCCCTGTTACCTCAAGGATTGAACATACAATCTTCTGGCTTCTAAAGCCTTCCATAACATGGATCATTCATCCCTTTCCAGTCTTTTCACACTTCATTTTCCTCCACATTCTCTACCACCAGTGACATTGGTCTCCTTGCCATCCCTCCAACTTAATACCCATCTTTTGACTAGTATTTTCATAGCTAACCTCCATACTTAGAACACTTTATTTCCTCTTTTCTGCCTCGTGTTTTCCCTGGCTTCCTTTAAATCTCAACTAAAACCCTACCTTTTTCAAGAACCCTTTCCTTCTTAATCTTAAAGCCTTCCCTCTAAGATTCCTTTTAAGTTATCCCGTCTACTATTGACATAGTTATTTGCATTTTGTTCAGCTATCCCTGTCCCCCTTCTGCCCTCTTCTCCCCATCAGACAGTGACCTCTGTGAGAATAGAGATTCTGGTTTTTATCTTTCTTTGTATCCCTGGCACTTAGCACAGTGCCTGCCACATAGTAGCCACTTAATAAATGCTACTTGACTGACTGACTCATGCTCCATTGTTCTTTTCAGTACATGATACTTACTTGGGGAAGCAGTTCAACATTTTCTTAGTCTAGTTATATATAGAAAACATCCTAACAGGTGAAGTTAGCTATTGGCTTTATGTAATTTTAGCCTATTGATAAAAACCTAGAAAAATCTTTCCTTCAGAATTTGCCTCCTGGTGTGAGTCCCATTTTACTTCCATGGCCTTAGGCCAAGGCCAAGGCACTTAATCATGTTGAAGCCCAGAGGTTCTTTCATAATCCTTTCCAATTTATTCTCATAACAACCAGCTCTCTTAGTAAAGCCCAAGTCTCAACCCTGATTTCTAGTGTGGAGCAAGGAAGAACAAATCAAGACTAATGGGTACTGCTTAGGGGGAGGAGGAAGAGGTATTTTAGTCTCTTTTTACACAGCCTACCTACCTCCTTTCATGGTACGGGCCACAGAGCTCCTTACCAAGTCTAAAATTCTGTGTTCTACGAACAAGGCCTTTTAAATTTTCTTGGAAGTTGGCCATTCATGTGCCACCTTCAACAAGAGACCCAGTTCTCCAAACTAAGCTAGCTTGGTCCTTGAATTATATATATATATATATATATATATATATATATATATATATATATTTATCTCTGGAACTTTTATTAAGGCCTTTCCACCTTGGGAGGACCTTCAAGGACATGACCTTTGCTGGGGTAGACCAAGAACTCTACATGATATAGAGCAGAACTTTTACAATGGAAGGATATTTGGTGCCAGGACTTTGGTTCAAATATTGGCACTGCTACTTTATCTCTCTGAGTCTCAATTTCCTTATCTATAAATCGAGGTGGTCGGACCCTCATGGTCATGAATGGCCAACTTCCAACTCTAAATTTATGATCCCAAAGTTATGCCGTTGGCAGAACATTTTGGCCTACCTTGATCACTTGATAGGTGTTCATAAGAAAATTTAAAAGGCCTTGTTCGTAGAACACAGAATTTTAGAGTTGGTAAGGAGCTCTGTGGCCATCTATTCCAACCCATATCTGAAATCTTATAACATACTTGGCTAGGAGTCATCCAACCTAAGTATTAGCGCGTACATTGTAGTTTCCTAAACCCTAGCCTTCTAGCCCCACAATTGTTATCACTTTAAAGGAAGGGACTATTACATTTTCTTTGGATCCCTAGTACTTAACACAGTGTCTTAAATATTCTGGGAAATTAGTAAATGGTTGTTGAATCAAATTATGAAAGCAGGGGTTCAAGAAGATTAACATAGCAGTGTTGGGCAGGATGCATTGGAAGGGTGACAGACTGGAGGTCATGAAAGCAATCAGAAGACTGGCTCAGGTCTAAAGTGATGAAGAGCTGAATTATGGTGGTGGCCAGGAAGACTGCAAAGGAAGTCTTGTTAGAAATTGGTAACTAAGTTATGGAATGAGGGAAAATAACCAAAGATAAGCCTTGGGTTTAGAACCAAGGTGGCTAAAAGAATGGTGACCAGTAACTTAAGGTGAGAAGCCAGGAGGGTTGCTGAGCTGGTTTTAGTCAAGCATATTCCCACATTACAGCCCATGCATATATCCCTCCCACTCCATGTCAGTAATACTCTTCCTCCTCAACCCTGCCTTTTAGAATCTCTGGCTTCCTTTAAAGCACTGCCCATGGACTACCTCCCACACAAGACCTCCCTTGACTCCCTCAGGTGCTAGCATCTTCTGTTCTTTGAAATTACATTGTGTTCCTTTGCATCTACTTCCTGTTTTCTTCTTTGTGTACATGGTGTACCCCCTAATAAAATAGCATGTAAAGTCCTTCAGGGCAGAGACAGCTTCATTTTTGTGTCTAGCATAGTGCCCTGGATGTAGTAGACATTTAATATATGTTGAATTGAACAAGTGAAGTTTTGAGGAAAGTTTAAAAATATTTCCTTTCATTTCTTGGATTTTGGGGGTTGTTTCAGTTTAATTAGAAAGCAGAATTCATAGTAAGATGTTGTATATGGACACACCTGCAGGAAGGGCTGGCTAAAGCCATTGATAGGATATTGTAGAAGTCATATTGAGCCTTGAGGTGTCTTGTTGTTGCAGAAGCCCATAGGGTATGTGGGGCTCCACCCCAGGGTACCTTCAAGCTTCTGGGGATGCCTTAAATCAAGATATGATATGGACCTTTGAATGAAATGTATGGTACAAGAAGCACAAATTTGGCCTCTTCCTCTGGCCTTTGGCTGACCGTGGTGTCCTTGTGTTTGCTCATGATCTAGAGTGATCGAGATTGCAGCCTGTCACTCTGCCCACACTTCTGCCGCCAAGACCCAAAGTGGCCACATTTACATGTGGGGCCAGTGTCGGGGCCAATCAGTGACTCTCCCACACCTCACTCACTTCTCCTGCACAGATGATGTGTTTGCTTGCTTCGCCACACCAGCTGTATCATGGCGCCTTCTCTCTGTTGGTGAGTTTGATAACTGCTGATTTGGGGTGATGTCTGAAGATATGGGGGGGGACTGTGGGGAAGCAATGATGATGACATCACTTATGTGGTGTGTGGTGTTAGGGAAGGGCAGCTGTGGTGCCTTTTATATAATGCCCTTCAAATGGTGGGTGACTTATTTTCCTGTGATAATTTAGAGCAAAAAACCCCATCTTTTATGTCTGTGAACTAAAAGCCTGCTTCCTTTAGCCTGGAAATTCTTAACTTGTTTTTAACAATATTTTGGTGACTGTATTTCAGTATAACAAGTTTTCTTTGTTAGCCAGTGTATTTTATTTTATGCATTTAAAATCATTATGAGAAGGGGGCCAAAGGCTTTACCAGACTGCCAAATGGGTCTATCTGTGACACACAAAAAGGTTAAAGACCACTGCTTTAGACCTTCCCTGGAGCTAGGGGAGTTAGATGATCTAATGGGTCCCCAAAATGATTTAGGCATACCCCACCTAACATCATTAATTGTTTCTGCAAAAAGTTGGCATTAGCTGAAACAGTTACCAGGGCAATTCCATTGGAATAATGAGATAGTCAATAAATTGATATTAAGGGGAATTGATACCACCGTAGCTATGGTACTGGCCTGGACTATCATTAATCACCCATTTGGCATCTCGGATAATTGTCCAAATGACTTCATCTTAGCCAAAAGGTGAAAAAGTAATTGGTTTGTTACATATCAAAGATACTGCAAAGCAGTGTTGGTTGGGACAGTCCTATGTGAAATGTATTTTGGAATCATTTAATATCTGTTAATAGAATTTGTCAGTAAAATTAGGTACATTTATTTTAAAATAAACAGTCCAAACTCAGGCTAAAAAACAGCCTTTTATTATTGATAAATTATTAATATAACACAATAAAATATTACTGTTTGTATCTTATATCATAAATTATATTGTATATTAATAAAACACTATTTCTTAACAATAAATTATTAATATATAATACTTTTATTTTTATTAATGTATGGGTACTTCTACCATCAATGCCAATATTCCCCTTAGATGATGGCCTTTGATAATTTCTATGACGAAAAAATCTATCACTTTGCAACTAAGCATGGTGCTGAGATTCTCTAATGGCAGACATGAAGTTAGTTTGTCACTGGGCTCAAGCCTTTCCAGCTTGATATACCCTACCAGAGTTTATACTTGCCTTAGGCAGTCTTCTAGAATCCAAGGTTATCCTTTGACCATGATGAAACATCTAACAATGATAGTAATAACTAGAATTTATATAGTGTTTTAAGGTTCACACATTATTTAGGGGATTATTATTATTATTATTAAAACTATCATTTATATATTACTAGGCAACTAGGTGACTCAGTGGATAGAGCCCTGGGCCTGGAATCTGGAAGACCTAAGTTCAAATCTAGCCTCAGATATCTACTACCTTTGTGATCCTGGGCAAGTCACATAACCTATGTCTGCCTCAGTTTCCTTAGCTGGAAAGTAGGGAGAATAATAACGCCTACTTTGCAGGGTTGATCAAATGAGATAATACATGTAAAGTACTCTGTAAACCTTAAAATGGTCTATAAATGGGGGCAGCTAGATGGCGCAGTGCATAGAGCACCGGCCCTGGATTCAGGAGTACCTGAGTTCAAATCCGGCCTCAGACACTTAACACTTACTAGCTGTGTGACCCTGGGCAAGTCACTTAACCCCAATTGCCTTACTAAAAAAAAAAAATTAAAAAAAAATAGTTTATAAATGCCAGCTATTCTAATTACTCTAAGATTTATAAAGTACTTTCTTTGAAATAATCCTCTAAAGTAGGTAATATAAACATATCCCTGTGAGGAAACTGAGGCACAGAGAGATGACTTGCAGCTTTCAGTGTTGGGGCCTAGAGTGAAACCAGTTTCCTTCAGACTCTAAGCCCCTATTCTCTTTTCTTTACTCTGTGCCACCACCTCTTCATTTGTATTAAGACATTTCATCTTGTGCATTTGAAGCTTCAGCATAAAAAGTTCCTTGGAGTTGTTTCCTGATTGGGATCTTAAACAGAAGTGTGTGGTAGACTTGGGGAATAGGTGAGGAAGAGATTATCTACAGCACATGAAGAGAAATCCCAAGGGGAATCTGTATATCATTCACTGGGAATGGCACTGGGACATTCTGGTCACATCTGTTGCTGAGATCTGAAGCATCTCTTGTTGCCCTAGAGCCGGATGACCACCTCACAGTAGCTCAGTCACTGAAGAAAGAGTTTGATAACCCTGAAACTGCGGACTTGAAATTTCTGGTGGATGGAAAATATATTTACGTGCATAAGGTCCTTCTCAAAATTAGGTAAGGGATAAATTTATTTTTCTGCCTGGGTGGAAGTGGTTTACTCATTAATTTAGGGACACCAGCTATGAGCAAGGCCCTGTACTAGGTGCTGTGGGGACTTCTAAGAAGTACAAGATATCCCCAAAGTCTTAGTGTAGCTGTAAGTTTGTGGGGGTCGGGAGACTCTGTATGAGATTCAGTCCCTGTTAGCAAGGAACCTGCAGTGTAGGGTGGAAGTCAAGATGCATATATGCAAAACATGTAAAGAACCATGCAAGACAGCGTAGAAGTTTAAATGACCCAATGTAAGCTCATTTCTAGTAGGGAATGTTTCATTTCTTGTATTTGTTTCCCCATTGCCACTTGAATGCCTGGCACATAGTAGGGGTTTAATAAATGCTTGCTGATTGATTAATCATTGAGGAAAGAGAGTAGGTGGACGTGGTAAATGTTTTCTGAACTGTAGCCTGTACTATATGATCTTCTTTACATTGTTGTAATAATTAAATGCGATATATTTAAAGTGTTTCTGTAAACTTCAAAAGATATATATATATACATATATATATTATTATTATTATTGTATGTTATTCTCTTGATCTTGCTTATTTCATTTGTCATCAGTTCTTGCCAAACTCATTTATCTTAATTCTTCATATTCCTCAATACTTACTGCACAGGGATTTACACTGACCTAAATTCAAATCCAGCCTCAAACACTTACTATCTGGGCAATTCACTTAACCTCCATTTGCTTTAGTTTCTGCATAGAGATAATAATAGTACATATCTTCCATGATTATTGTGAGTATCAAATGGGATATTTGTAATAATATTTACATCCTTAAAATATTTTAGGTATTTAGCAGTTTGCAAACCTTAAAATGCTATCTAAATGCTAGCTGTCATGAATACTATTATTATTTATCATCATTTACCAAAAAATGTTCAGCCATTCCCCAATTGATGCTCACCCATTTCTCCCCTAGTATATTGTAAGCTTGAGGGCAGGGCTATCTCTTTTTCATTTTTATTTCCCTAGCACCTAACACAGTGGTTAAAACCTAGCAGGTGCTTAATAAACATTTACTTGTTACTTGTTGATTGATTCCTACCACAAAGACTACCACTATGGGCTTCCTTTTTCAGGTGTGAACATTTTCGTTCTGTGTTGAATGGCAATGAAGACGACATAGTAGAAATGGATGAATTTTCATATCCTGTTTACCGAGCTTTTCTGGAATACCTATACACAGACTGTATCAATCTTTCTCCAGAGGATGCGATAGGTAATTATCATGGGAGTCCTGTTGCACCAATAATTTAGTAAGATGTTCATCTTTACAGTGAAAGCATGAAAAGATGGTCCCTGGCAATGTCTATTGACTTGGGCCTTATTCCTCTCCTCTCTTTCCCTTTCTTCTGCTTTACATGCGTAGGGCAGTGGAATCATTATTACTCGTGTTATTAATGGTGTTTTTCTTGACCATTTCAGATATGCCCCCACCATGACAGATAGTTGCCACTGGGACTGCCCCTAAGACATTTGCTTTCTAAAAGAGATGTGACACAGCTAATAGGAAACCCTCTGAAAATCAACACCTTTGCAAATCAACATCCTTTGCAAAACTCCACACACACACCTTTAACAAAAAAACAACACCTTAGCAAAGGCGGTTGGAGTGGGTTGATGTTTGAAATTAATTTTTCCTAATAAATACTCTCACTTTCACCAGGACTGCTAGATCTGGCTACATTTTACAAAGATAACCGATTGAAAAAGCTCTGTCAGCAAACTATCAAGCAAGGCATCTGTGAAGACAATGCCATCGCTCTACTTTCAGCCGCTGTGAAATACGAAGCCCAGGTAAGAAAAGAGATTTAGGGGAAAGGTATTTGAGGGGGCAGTCACAGCTTTATGGAATTGCCACCTGATCTTGTACTTCATGGGGCTGCTGTGAGCAGTTCATCTGAGACAGTGTATGTGCAATGCTTTGTTAACCATAGAGGTTTATTTGAATGTGTGCTATTTTTGTTGCTTGTATTTGGAACAATGACCAGCTAATCAACTGATAAGCACTTGTTAGCTGCCTACTCAATGCAAGGTACCTTGCTGCCCATTGTACATACAAAGACAAAAATGAAACAGTCCCTGTTCTTAAAGATTTTATGTTGTATGGGGGAAACAATAGATTCAAAAATATGCATATAGAAAATATATGTCTGTACATATATATGTTTGTATATACATTTCTATACAAAATCTATTTCCTGTATATTCACATACACACATGATACATGTATGTCCACACATATACAGGTATGTTTCTTTATACATATATGTATGTATACACACATAAAGTAAATACAAGGAACTTTCCAGGGGAGATTTTTCAAAAAAGCCTAGCTACATGAAAAATTTAGATAGTTACTTCCAACTTATGTTCAGAGTTAGATGCAGAGAGACCAAATTTGCTCCATGTTTCATCATTATGGCCTAACCACGCAAAACTGGTCAGTTTCTTCCCCAATTTAAATTACCAATTTAATAATTAGTAATCTATTTCCCTTTTCATAGTAGTATTGCTAAACAATCTGAATTTTAACAGTGTGAGTTTTAAAATTGGATATTAGATCATAAATCTCCCCTACTTAACCTTTCCCTTAATTTATCTCCCAAACTAGTAAATGGAAGAAGCTTTTGGTTTTCTAGATAGACCTTTTTATTTATTGTTATGGTAGTCACAAGGTGATGTTGATTAGAAGGATAGGAAAGTAGAAACACAATACAAATCGTCTTAAGTCTAAGCTTAGTCTATATTCCTTATAAAAACTCACCAAACCGAAAAGGCCACCTTTGGAGAGAGCCCGTCTGTGCCGCGCCGTCAGGAGTCCCGCCAAGCAGGCAAAAGCCCCACTTCCGTTCTCTCCACCCCGGAAGTCGAGTCCCGCAGGCAGTCTGACGTGCACAGCAGGCGGACTGTTCGTCTCCTCCCCAAAAGGGTGGTCCTTGAAAAACTGGCGTCTTTCAGTTATCCTAACCGACTGTTAAAAACTTTCATATTTTACCACAACAGATTTATTCCCTGATGGTGGGTCTCCACTATGTTTGGTTTCTAGCCATTGGCCATCACCTTTATTACTTTGGTGCAGTGTGAGCTTTGAGCTCCACTGTTTTACAGAATCTCATTGCAACTGATTTGATTCTGTGTCCAGATTTGTTTATTGATCTCATTCTAACAAAGTCTGGACCAGATAATCCCATGTGGTGGTTCTCAAGCTATTCAAAAATGGCAGAACCTTTTTTTGTTTTTAACAATATTTTGACAAAACCCTTACATTAAAATCTTTTATAAGTATTTTTTAAAAACCTGTTGCCAAGTAAATCTTGCCCAGTGTTACAGTGGGTGTAGCAAGTGGCAGAACCGACAATAGTCTATATAAAAATAAGTCTGATACAAAATAGAATATGATAAGGGCAAAAGAGAGTCCCAAAGTTCTGTAAGTAAATTTGAGGAAGGAGAGATCATAGACATTTAGGGGATGATCTATAAATGTTTCATGGAAGGATTTCAACAGGAAGAAATGCAGAGGTGTGCATTCCAGGAAACTGGCCTGGATAAGTGTTCAGAGGTATATGATGGCCTTTCGATTGTAGGGGGCAACTAGTTCATTTTGGCTGGGACATAAAGAGTATAAATGTGTGAGTGAATGAATGGATGAATGAATGACTGAGTGAGTTAGCATTTATTAAGTGTTTACCATGTGCCAGGAACTGTGCTAAGTACTGAGGATACAAATAAAAGCCAAAAGAAAGACAATGAGAAGCGTTTCAGAGGGGAAAGTGTTAGGGAATGGTGACTGGAATCAGGGAAATTAACTGAATGTGTCCCTGTCAGGAATGGTAGTAATGATTTGATGACTGTTTTTGGAACTAGAGCTGGGAAAGTGATTGGGAGTAGGGGGCAGGGAGGATGAAAAATGAGCCTGGAAAGGTAGGTTGGAAACAGATTAAGGAAGACCTTAAGTACTAAGCTAAGGACTTTGTATTTTATTTTACAGGAAATGAAAGTTTTAGCAGAGAAATGATAGGATTAGGTAGATTAATTTAGGAGTTGCATGAAGGATAGATTTTTTAGGGGGAAACTGGAGCCAAGGAGAATATCAGAAAGTTATGATAGAATAGTCCATGCAAGAAATGCTGAGGAAGGGCCTGAATTAGAGGGTATTATAAGTGTTAGGGGGAGAGGAAACATATGGGTGCTGTCCTTGAGGTGGCATTGGCCAGACAGGATCCTGCAACACAGAGATGATTTCAGTGCTGATCACTTTAATTATGTGATCAGGTACAATGATTCATACAAAGCCATTTTCTTCAGAAAATTCTGTTCTCCTTACAGCAGTCCATAATAAATTTCATCCAGCTTTTTACAGGTGCAGGATCCCATACAATTTGCATCCAGGGAATCACTTTTGAGATAGAACATAGTAATATAGAAGTGGTTGGATGTGGGAGCTCAGTTTGAGAAATGGTGAGTTTGAGGTGCTAGCAGGACAACCAGGTGGAGTGATCAGAGTGGGATGTATACATTTGAGAATCATCTACACAGAAGTGAATTTTAGCCATAGCAGTGAATGATTCCATTGAGAGAGAGTTTAGAGAGAAAAGAGGAGAGGGGGCTGAGAACATACCCTTCGGAGGCACACACATGTAGGGAATGAGAAGAATTAAATGGATAAGGGAATCTAATTGCAATAGAGTAATCAGGTAGAGGGACTGTGGGTAGACAGTATCATGGGATCAAGGTAAAAGGGATATAACAGAGGAGATAGTGGGCAAAGGTCAGGTGCTGCAGAAGATTCAGGGAGGTTGAAGACTAAGAAAAAATTATTGTGCTTGACAATGAAGAGGTCACTGTTGACCTTGGAGAGGACAATTTGAGTGATGGAGACAGAGTACAAGGGGTTGGGGACTGAGTGGGAGGTAAGGCAGTAGAAATATATATATATATATATATATATATATATATATATATATATATATACTTTTTTCTAGAACTTTAAGAGTGATGAGGAAGAGATAAAAGACAATAGCTTTAGGGGTAGGAATAAAAGGAGATCATTTTTCTTTTTTCAGGTTGGAGAGAGCTGAGCATGTTTCTGTATGGAGGAGAAGGAACTACTAGTAAGAGAGGAAGAGATGTTCTGTTGTTTTGTTTTTTTCAATTAACAAGCATTTATTTTTTCCCCTCTTACCTTTCCCCTCATTGAGGAAAAAAAGCCCACAAAACCCTGCTAACAAACATGCGTAATCAAGGTAAACAGATTCCTATATTGGCTACATACAAAATTGCACGTCCCATTCATGAGAGAGATGGAGCAATCAGTGCAAGGCACCAAAGAAGGCAAGAATAGATGGAGTCAGGGGCAAAATTGTAACATAGACAGAGCAAAAGAACAGTTCTTCACTTTTAAAAGTTTTTATTAAAAAGTAAAAGAATTTTATGTACAGATTTCTGTGTTTAGTATTTGTCTTGAAACTCTTACTAAACTAGAAAACAAAAGGTATTTGCAGCTAAATGGAAGGATGGCTCATAGGTTCTCCTTGGACAGGAAGGGTTTGATGGACTTGGTTTTGTCATGAGTCCAGAAGCAACAAAAAGCATCATTTCATGGGGCATCTCATATTACAGTGCTCATCAAATATGACTAGAAAAAAAATTTCACCTTATGCACTGATACCTATAATGGAAAATGAGAGGGAAAGGGAAATTCTATAAAGAACTCTCTAAATCTTTCTTATTAAATCCAAACATTCAGTCATTGCAATCAATGGGGAGGACAGTGAAAAAACATATTGGAAAATATGTCTAAGAAACAAGAAAGTCCAGAATTTTGTATACCAGACCCAAGACTCACTTATGTGTATCATGAACACTTTCTTTGAGAAAAGAGTCAAGAGGTTCTAGACATGACAAAAACCAAATCGCGTAATAGAAATTAAAACTGATTATTATTTAACCAGAAATTATTCATTCCTGCTATTGGATTTGTGGGAATTTATTGTGATTTGGGGACCCTGCATTTGGGCTGAGATTAAAAAGCCTTAGGCCCCCAGGGTTTTTCTCTGTGTGAGACAGGCTGGTGCCCCACCCCCTCGGCTTCAATGGCCCAGCTGAGAAGCCCCATGGGCCTTGGAGCCTTAGGGAGCACCTGCCAGGCTGGACAGCTGAGAAAAGCCCCAGCTCCCTATGCCCCGAGGGGATCTGCCCGGGAGATCCCAGGCTTGCCCCTGCCAGCCCCTGGTGCTGCCCTGGAGGCCCCGGGTGTACAGTGAGGGGCACAGCCCCCTCAAGCCCTGGGCATGGTATGCACAGGCCCCTCAAGACCCCGGCCAAGGCCCTAGGGCGGCTAACCAATTAGCTAGATGTGTGTTGGGGCTTTGCCCCAGCATTCCCAAGGAGAGAGGCCTTTTATATATGGGGTAGTTAGACAGTCAGGGAGGATGCCAGAGGAATGAGGATGCTAAGGAGACACAGGACGCTAGAAGAAAGTCGGTTGGTACAGAGGAGGCTAAGGAGATGCAGAGAGGACTAAGGAAACGGTATGGAGAGGAGGAGGACACTGAGGAGATGCAGGGAAGGATGCCAGAGAAACGGTACGGAAAGAGAGGGGGCTTGCAGTTAGACGGTGGAGGAGGACACTACAGAGACGCTGAGAGGTCGGATTTTACTTTTGTTGCCTTTATCCCTAAGTTTATTCACCTAAATATATCCTTTGCTGTTAAATGGAAAGAGGCTATTTGCTTATCAATTTGGGAGAAGCAGTTGTGGGAATTTTTAAACAGCCCTAACAGACTGGTTTAGGCAATTAATAGCAGTCAGATAGCCAGCCAGTCGAAAGTCCACAGATTAGGCCCAGTTAGTTAATATATTTTTACAGATTCATTCTGGAATCAGCTACCTGTGTACAATAAGATCATCCATTTCTTAAAGAAAAGATCAAAATTAATGCAAAACTAAAAGACTAAAAAATGAGAAAATCTAGCATGCTGTTAAAACAGTTCTAATTCAACCAATTTATTTTATTTTTATTTTGGGGGGAGCACTGAGGGTTAAGTAATTTGCCCAGGGTCACAAAGCTAGTTAAGTATCAAGTGTCTGAGGCCGGATTTGAACTCAGGTCCTCCTGAATCCAGGGTCAGTGCTTTATCCACTGTGCCACCTAGTTGCCCCCTAATTCAACCAATTTAAATAAGCTGCTGGCCCTCAAAAATAGGGAATGGATAGTGAAATGTATGTGGACATAGGCCTTTTCCTAAATAAGTTTACCCACTGTAAATCAGTTTCCATAATGAGAACAAAAAAACCCCTAGAAACCCCCTCAGCCAGTAAGACTTTTATCTTCTTGGCAGATAAAAAAAATACAACAGCCAAGGGTAATGCCAGGTTAGATATAAATTTATTTTTTAAATCTTATGGAGGAGGATGGTAGAAGATGATGAACCTTATTATTTAATAAAATAGTGAGAAGTAATGGAGGAAAAAAAATTTAAAGAAAGTTTGTCAAAAGAATCATTTAAGAAAAGACATCTGGAGAGTCTTTAAAAATGAAAGTGGAAGGAGGTTGACAAACCATAATGCAATAAAAATAGTCACTAATGTAGACAATGCAAGCAAAATATGTGTATTTTTATGGAGAATTGTTGAGGAAATCCTTGAATATTGAGTAGGTCAAAGAAACTGGAAGGAGTTCAAAAGTAGGTAAAAGTAGGAAAACTCTAGAAAGATTTATATAATAAAATCTTTTCACCATATAGGACACTAGACCACATTTGGATTCCAAGCACTCTGGTCCCAAATGGACAATATGAAGACATGGCAATGGCACTGTAGAAAACAAAGATGAGAAGAGCAGCTTATCTAGATGCAGTATAGATCCATCCTGGAGGTGGCATAATTTTTTGAGGGATAGTCTCAAGTTTTCTGAAAGAGAGGAGGATCCCAAAGGCATAGGAAGAAATCTCAGATCTCATTATTATAAAAGGAGAACATGGGAATATCTATAATTACCAACTCACATGCTGACTTTTCCATCTCTGAAATATTTTTTTTTGTTTTTTTTTGTTTGTTTTTTTTTGTTTGTTTTTTTTGCGGGGCAATGGGGGTTAAGTGACTTGCCCAGGGTCACACAGCTAGTAAGTGTTAAGTGTCTGAGGCTGGATTTGAACTCGGGTACTCCTGAATCCAGGGCCAGCGCTTTAACCACTGCGCCATCTAGCTGCCCCCTGAAATACTTTTTATGAGAATAATCCACACACATAGAGGTGTTATCTCTGATGAAGATATGCAAAAGGAACAGGAAGTATTTCATAATTGATATTCTGTAGCAGACCATATTTTTATAGTTATACAATTGACTGAAAGGCATAGAGAATACCAGTTTCTTTAGCACTTATTTGTTTGTTAATTATAAAAGAATTTGATTTAATAAGACAAAATGCTGCCTTAAAGGCTTTTCTCCAGTTAGGTGCATATGTCAAAATCATATAAGATTTCTTAAAATATATAAGAACAGAGATAACTGTTAGACAACCCAAGGCATAAAATGAAGATGTAGGCTTGCCAAAGGTGTTTCCTGCTGCCATGAAAGTTGACTTGTGCAGAAGCCAAATTGAAAAGGGGGTATCTATTGCTGTTGAGATTCTCCAAGTGCTTCTGTTAGTAAATGACATTGTTATAGGGCCTTCTCAATGGAAAGGGGTGGGGGAAAGGGAATAAGCATTTCATTAAGGGCCTGATACGTGTCAGGCACTATGCGAGGTGCTTTTACAAATTAATCTCATTTGATGTTCACAGCAACCCTGTGAAGTAGGTGCTATTATTATCCCCATCTGAGGCAAACAGGTTAAATGACTTGGCCAGGGCTACACAGCTAGTTAGTAGTGTTTGTGGCCAGATTCAAATTTAGGTCTTCCTGACTCCAGACCCAAGCACTCTATGCTGTGTGCCACCTTGTTGCCCTTATGAGATTCACAGTCACTTAAAAGAGTTCAGCCTAACTATCCGAGTAGGAAAAGCCAAGTGGATAAAGGCCGTTGGTTAGCCTGTGACATGCAATTGGATGGATAACCCATAGAACTAGTTAATCAGTACATATGTCTTGGACTGCCACTGAAAATGGACAATGAGCTGGCCCCAGAATCAAGCAGCAGGTGGAGATCAAAGTGGGAAATTTTAAGTTCTTTTCATGAACAAGCTTCTTGCGGAAATTTGTCTATTTTCTTAATGTTAGTATTTTTCTGGTGAGGTTGCATCACTATAATTCATGAAATAGCACAGTCTTTGAAGAATCAAGGTTGATGATCATCCAGTGAATGGATGCTATCAGAGAAACATGGCTGGAAAAAAAGATGGACCAATCACCAAGCAGAAGTAAGAGAGAGATAACCAATGGTAGCCATGCAGTGGATATTGAGAGAAAGGACCTTGCTATGTAGTAGATTATGGGAGGATAGGGACAAAAGTCACATAAAATGGGCAAGCATAGGTGTATTCCGATTTCCAGAGTACCTGCATCGATGAGATCACAAATCAAAGTATTTTGTTTCTAAATTCTCTTGTGATTTTGCCAGACTTATGGAACTCATTTTTAAAATTTTCTAACAGCATAGTATATGTCTAGAACACTAGAAGTAAACAGATATCTGTGTTTATTCTATTTGGGATTTGGCACTTAGCCTAGATTTGTAGATATTTGTTTATTTGTAAGTTTGGGTCCTTAACACACTTGACTTCCTATTTTTTTAAAGTTTGAGATTTTGCCTAATTATCCATAAAGAGGGACTGGTAAGACAGAAAAGTAGTAAAAACAAACCAAAAATACTAAGAATATGTGTGGATTCTAGTTATTTTATTTATCTTTGAAGATACTGACACATTTAACATTACATGATAAGTGAAGTAGAGAAGTGCAAAAATAAACTTCTTTGTCAAATCTTTGAGGATCAATGTAGCCTTCTTGGAGACTTCACTAGACCGATCTGCTGATCAAAGATTCAGGGATTGCTAGAGTTGGAGGGGACCTTGAAGGTCATTTAGTCCAAAGGTGTCAATATGCAACCCATGGGAATCCATTTCTGTTAGAGTTGACACCACTGTTCTAGTCTATCCCCATAGCTTCATCTCTGATCTGATGTTTGGATTCCTGGAACCAGTGGGCTTTTTGAATGTTTGTCCATTGAGTTGAGCTATGCCATCTCCCCCTACCTCAGTTTCTCTCCATTTTTGCTATTAAAAGTTCAGCCTCTGATTCCAGTTTTTTATACATACTTTTCTGATAGACTGATTTCTGTTCTGTACATGACTGGACAAGTTCATCCATTGATTCTAGACCAATAAGAAGCCAACCTTTTAGTCACGTGATCGATTTTGACTGATTTGTAAGAGTTTTAAAATTTTGTAATTTTTCCATATTTGTTGAATTTACGTCCCATTATCAACCTGACAGCAAAGTGGACAGGTTTGGAACCCACTGAATTATTTCTTGGTACCCAAGGGTTTCTTAGACCATAGCTTGAGAAATACTGATGTACAAGCACTTTCTGATAAGGCCGGTCTAACAAAAGACTTCATGTACTTTTTTTGCCTTTAATAAAAACGTTAAAATGTGGGTGGCATTTATGATGCAAGAAAACTAGAAATTCAGTGATTTCTAAGAGCATTTTCTAAGAACAATAGTAGCTGACATTTATATTGCATTTTCAGGTCTGCAAAGCACTTTACCTACCTTATCTCCCTTGATCCAGTCTCAGCTGATGACTGATGGTCTGAGGCAGAATGTCTGCTGATCTCATCCTTTCCAAAGCTTACATTTGCTCTCTTTCTCCTTTGAAGGGAGAAAAACCAGTGACTGTATGTAGGCTGGTAGGAAGGAACCTAGATGGCATGGTCCTGTCTCTCAGTCTCCTCTTTTTTCCCCCTGCTACTGTCAAAAGCTGTTTAAAGCACTGAAGGAAATGGAACAGGGGAATGTCCCACTTGTAGCAAAATACGCTTCCTGCTTTCACAGGCTCTTAAAATTGGAAAGGACAGCAGAGGTCTGCTCACACAACTCCCTCTATGATATCCTCGCCTCCACTTCCTCTTTTGGACAGCTCCTATTGTTAGGGACTTTTCTCTTAGTTCTGCCAAAATCTGCCTCTAGTTTCCACCCATCCATCTGCCCTCTGTATCCATAAAGAACAAGTCTAATCTCTCTTCCACAGGATAGCCCTTTACATTCTTGAAAATCCCCCCTCCCAACCCCCCGAGTGTTCTCTTTTCCAGGCTAGTCATCCACAGTTTTTCAACTGCTCCTTCAATTGAAGGACTTTCAGTCCCCACGCCATCCAGATTGCTTCGCCTTGGGTGGATCCCAAGTGTCCTTCCTAACAGAACAGAGGATTCCAGCTGGGATGTGAATAAAGCCAAGTCCTGTATAGCAGGAGCTGTAACAGCCCTCCTTTTGGACACCATTTCTTTTTAACATGGCCAAAGATCACACTGACCATTTTACCTGCCATGTCACACTGGGGACTCACTTGGACCTTTTTGCTCCATTAAAATCCCCAAATCATTTTCACATGGTGTGCTGCGGCTACTACTCTGGTGTGTTTAATCTTCAGTGAACAGATTCCTGACTTCTTTCATCTGAAACCTCCTATGTGTGTGGCCTTCCCCCACGACTGTGTATGATGCTCAAGAGCGAGGACTGTCTCGCTTTTTCATTTGTATCACTAGCACTTGGCACATAGTAAATGCTTATTTGTTCATTCAGTTCTCTAATATAAATAGTAATTGCTGTTCTCTGTGAGAAGTGCTTATGTAGAAATCCAACTTACAACTACTTCTGCTGTAAACGATTCTTGGGAATATTGGGACTTTCCTATCAGTCGCCTCCTTGGGGGCGGGGTATAAGCCCTAGAATTTTGTGCTAGGTTCCTACTTCTCCTTCTGCATCGCATATTTTTAAGATGGAATGGTCACTTCCTCCCCAGATGTCTATCAACAATTGGGTCTTCCTTCTTAGTCCAGTCTAGAATAGTAGTTACCCTTATTACATCTTCCATCTTTTGAAGAATGAAATGATCATTAGAATAAGTCATGGGGCAACTAGGTGGCTCAGTGGATAGAGCACCAGCCCTGGAGTCAGGAGGACCTGAGTTCAAATCTGGCCTCAGACACTTGACACGTACTAGCTGTGTGACCCTGGGCAAGTCACTTAACCCCAATTGCCTCACCAAAAAAAAAAAAAAAGAATAAGTCAGGAATTGGTCAGTCGCTCTGCTTTTAGTTGGGGGCCCATTCCAGCAAAAGTTAAGATAGTTTTTGGTCTTTGCATCCCGAGACAAGGCAACAGGTGTTTATTAAGCACTGTGGTAAGCTCTGGGATACAAATCCAAACAAAAAGAAAGACAGTCCCTGCCCCCAAGGAGCCTTCATTCTTATGGAGGACAATAACAAATGAAAGGGAGTTCACAAGTGGCAGAGGAGAGGTAGAAAGTGGAAGAGAGGTGAATATGCCCTCATGGTTTTGAAGTTCAGAAAATCAGATTCACAGAAAAGAAGGAAATATAGGTTGGGCAGCAAGAGTCCCCCTCCAAAATAGAGGCACAAAGTGGAACTCAGTAATGGGAGAAGGGAGCCAGCATAGCAGATGAATGTTTCAGGGTGAGGAGGCTCCAGGTGCTGAGGGAGGTTCCAGAGTGAAACTGTAGCAGAGACAGGTATGGAAATCTAGAAAGTCTAAAACACATCTAAGAGGAAAATTAAAGTTGGCTGACCTAGGCCTCTCTCCAAAATGGAAGCCCCAAGAGCAATTCCTCAATGAGAGAAAGGAAATATATTACCTTGCACATCATTGTTGTTCAGCTGTGTCCAACTCTTTTTGACCCAGCGGACCTTTGTCTATATCTTGGCAGAGGTACTGGAGTGGTTTGCCATTTACTTCTCCAGTGGCAAATAGAGGTTAAGTGACTCAGCCAAGGTCACAAGTGAGGACGTTTCTGAGGCTGAATTTGAACTCAGGTCTTTTTTTACTCCAAGCCCATCACTCTATCCATTGCACCACCCAGTTGCCATTGTACATCATAGCAGTTAATAAATGATGGTTGAATTGAATTGTTAAATGCCATATCATGACTGTCATGTTTCTGTTGCCAAATCTTATTAGATTCTACTTGCCCTTCTTTTTAGGAATGTTGAATGTTGAATTTCATTATATTGCAAATGACTGATATGAAATCCCATTTTTCTCCCCTAGGATTTAGAGGAATTCTGTTTCCGATTTTGCATCAATCATTTGACTGTAGTTACACAAACTTCAGGCTTTGCAGAAATGGACCATGACCTTCTGAAGAGCTTCATCAGTAAAGCAAGTCGAGTTGGAGCCTTTAAAAATTGATCAACAGCTACAGCCAAGAAGGGGATTGTGGTCCTTTCCAATTCCCATACAAAAGCTTGAGAAGAGCAGCTTTCACTTAATTAATGGCTTGATCAGTTACCCCTAGCAGAGTACACATCTCCTGAGGGCAGAAGTGCAGTGAGAGTCGACTCTTCTCTATCAGTATCTGCCTGAGTCCACAGTTTACATAGAAAGTCGAAAATGAGCAAGTGCTACCATTTCCATCCCAGGTTCAAGTGCTCCATATGTTGCAAACCCTTTATCAGCTTTTCCACTTTTCTTTTCAAATCACTTCAGACAGAACACCTTTATACTGGTTTTTGTGAACAACAGCCTCAGGTCATAGGATTTCGTGCAACGTGTCCCATCATTATGCAGGTCAACATCATTCTGATGGCTTAACAGGGACAGACAGGGTGGCTATCTTTCCATTCACGTTAGGCCCAGAGTTTGGGTTCTGAAGACAGCTACAGTAGATAACAATTAGAAAACATGGTCTATGTTTGAACGATTATGGTCAAGTGTCAAGTTCTCTGGTACAGTCTTCTAGAGATAATGTCTAATTCTCTAACATTCATTAGCCTTCATAAAAGTCTTGCCAATGGAAGAATCAAAGGTCCAAGGGCTAACTTTACTATGTTGTTGCTTTTTTTTTTTAAAACTGGGTCATGAATTCCTCATCTGGGGATATTAAATACAAAGCCTTGATTCTGAATGAATGTTATCCTGAGCTCATCTGCCTTACATATGACAAAAGTATCTTTTGTTCCTCTTTGGGTTAACAGGGATGTTCTTCCCTGCATAATGATGATTATTGTTATGTATATTCCTTAAGGCTTTTGTGTTACTCTGAAACAGGTCAGTCATACTGGAACCAAAAATCAGAACGTAATTTTAATGGCTAAAGAGACCCAGTAGTCATATTTTGTGGAGATGACTGACAAGATTGATTTTCAGATTCCAATTCAAATTAAGTTATCTAATTGCAGAAGTGAAACTCAAGTGGAAACCAACAAGGAAATATAAAAAGTACAGATCTCAATGCCATATTATGTAAAGGGGAACATTTTAGAGTTAGAAATCGCATCCTCTACTGATCTAATATTGGATAAGAAAGTGCTTCTCTACAGATAATAGTAGAATAAGTGGTTTTTTTGCCCAAGAAGAGGAAAAATGAAAAAATACTAACAGTTCCTTGCCTCTTACATGCAAATAAATCCATCTGGTAAATGAGATTTGTGTTTTCTTTTTTAAAGCAATTATTTCAATAGCAGGAAGTTTCAGAGATGCCACAGCCTACAACATATGTGGTTTAACAAAAAGAATATAAGTACCATTCATTCTACTGCTGCTGATTTCTCATCTGCTATGGTCAATTTTGACCTCTTGATTTCTGCTTGTTCAAATTTCTCTTCTGGTGGTGCTCAAGTTTGAGGGTTCTTTCTCTAGTAAAGCAATCCAGACTTTAAAGCACCATATATGTGTATATGTATGTGAAGTATGTATATGTGAAACAGATTTGCAAATTTAGAGACATCTCCATCCCAAATGTTCTCATGGATTATTTGTGCCCAACCTATGGTAGATAGAACCTTTCAAGTTGTACCTTGACCCCAACATAGTGATGTCATTTTGTTCTTCTTTGAGATTGAAGGACAACAACCAACCATGTGTGTGTGTGTGTATAATATGTATGTATGTGTGTGTACACATGTGTTATACACATACCTGTATTAGTGTAGTTTAGAGGTATTAAAGTCTTCCACTACACTCAGATTTTTGTGACTACCAGTATATGTATGCACATGCATATACACATGTGTATAGATCTCATTTCTTCATTTTGTTTGTTAAATTATTGATGTATCAATTTCCCTGGTTTTTCTAAGTGGTTGATAGGTCATTCACCAAAGAAACATTCGGATCCATGGGAATTGCCTTTTGTTTCCAGCTTTCAGCTATCTACTGTAGCTTAAACTTTATGCCTCACTTTCCTTTGGCACTTAGGTCCAAAGAAGATTAAGCCAATTAGAAGGCCCCCAAATCTCTTCTACTAATCTTTCTTTCATCCTGGTTGCCAGTACCACCTTACTAGAAGATTTGTTGTTCAGTCATTTCAGTTATGTCAGACTCTTCGTGACCCCATCTGGGGTTTTCTTGGCAAAGATACTGGAGTGGTTTGTCATTTACTTCTCCAGCTCATTTTAAAGATGAGGAAATTGAAGCAAACAGGGTTAATTGACTTGCCCAGGGTCACACAGCTAGTAAGAAGTGTCTCAGTTCAGATTTGAATTCAGGAAAATGAGTCTTCCTGACTCCAGGCCCAGAGCTCTATTCACTTCAGTGCCACCTAGCTGATCTGCTAGAACATAATCGATGCTTTCTTATAACCCTTTACTGACAATTATTTCAAATCAAAATAGAGACATTCAAAGGAGAACAAAGAAAAGTCAGCTTTGGTTAGCTTTTTGCCAATGTTCCTCTTAAAAGTATATTGTGGGGTTAAGGGGAGGGAGAAGGTTGGGCAGATTTTTGCCCACTCTAAACAATGCCACGTATATATGCATCAGGAACCACATGCTTTTGCAGAAATATCTAAAATACTGTTTATCCCAGTATGGTTTGTGGTGCTAGCTTGCAACTATAACTTACACTATTACTTTGTATGAAAGAGAATAGCTGCTTAATAAATGCTTATTGACTGATGGATAGCAAGGGCTGGAAAGCAGCATTTACCTTGCTGTTTTTAATAGACATATCCTGTTGATCATGAGAACCAGTTGACCTTAAAAGTCCTTTCCAGTTTAACACCAGCTAATTTTAAGAAACCATGTAAATTTGAACAACTATGGAAAAGGAAAGCTTCAGATTAATGAATGGGGTTCCTGGAAAAATCAGTGGATCTTTCTGCTCTCTTTTTCCTTGGATTTTTTTCCTCTGTGTTTTTTCTCAAAAAGGTGAATGTTTCTTAAAGGACCAGTGCTTCAAGAGGCCAGGAAGGGGGTAAAAAGCAGGCTTTAGGCAGTAGAGATTTCCTGGTTTTGCATAATAATCCTTTTCATCTGTTCTGCTTTATATATGGAAATATTCCTTCATTTGGGGGGAAAAGTTGATTAAACTGACATTTAAAACATTAAAAAGCAAAAGCAGATCAAATAAGGAGGGTGAGCCAGGAGGCCATTTTGCTTCCTTGCAACCTCCATCTAATTTTCTTTTTCCTCCCTCCCTCTCCCTCCTTCCTTCTTTCCTTCCTTCCTTCCTCCCTCCCTCCCTTTCACAACTGCTTCATGGTTAAATTAATTTTGTCAGTGGGGCAAAATATTGTGGAAGAAAAGAAAGGAAACAAACATTAAGCACCTACTACATGTCAGGCATTTCTGCTTTACAAATATCTCATTCAGTCCTCACAAAAACCCTGGGGAGTAGGTGCTATTATTATTCCTAGTTTACAGTTAAAAAAACTGAGGCAGATGGGTCAAGTGACTTACCTGGGGTCACACAGCCAGTTTGAGGTCACATTTGAACTCAGGTTTTCCTGATCCCAGGTCTAGTACTCTATTCACTGTACCACCTAGCTACGTATAATGGAACCCTAGATGATAGTAAAGTTAAAAATCATATTTTAATTCTCAGTGGCAAAAGCATTATTTAAGATCTATAGGAAACTCTTTTATGAAGCAGAGAAAATACCTATTGACCCTGTGGGTTGGTACAATATCTTTTTGAGCAACTAGATACCAAAAATTGTTCCCTGACTCCTATTAACTGCACTGGAAAGGTTGGGTTGCCAAGATAAGGAAAATAAAAGCTAATTATCCTTCTGTATTAGGCAACTAAAGAAATAAATAAATGAGATTTGAATCTTTAAGCAATGAGCCTTGATCACAGAAGACCTCATAGCTAGGGATTTCTTGAATAGGGTTAAATGCTAATGGATACAGGCACCAAAAGTCTACTGGTGGAAAGCATGCTCTCTGACCCACACCTTGCTCTGGACAATGCCTTGAGTTATGTAAAAATGAAGGCTATAAAATCATAAATGACAATTAGAGCATGTGGTAAAAAAAAAAAATTCCTCAAGCTTACAGTATTACTCTCCCCATCCCCCATACTACTTTCTAGGGGAGGGGAGTCAGAGAAGAGCAGGGCTTTTAACCTTAAGGAGCTTGGGGAGTAGCAAGAAAAATGCAAACACAAGCAAGCAGATGAAATCCCGACAATATTGCCTCAGGGAGGGCATAGTCCTGATTAGGGGAGACAGCATATGAGCTAAGGAATTCCATCTACTGGGAGAGGTCACAGATTTTGTTTTGCAAAATCAGTTGAATTGGGGCAGCTAGGTGGCGCAGTAGATAGAGCACCGGCCCGGGAGTCAGGAGTACCTGAGTTTAAATCCGGCCTCAGACACTTAACACTTACTAGCTGTGTGACCTGGGCAAGTCACTTAACCCCAATTGCCTCACTAAAAAAAAAAAAAAGTTGAATTAATTTGAGGCCCCCATGGGGATTTTCTTAGTGATTTTTTTAGAAAGGTAAAAATAGGTAGTTCTGCATATCTGGACCCATAAAGATGCATATTCATATTCTCTGTGTCTCTCTCCCCCCTTCACCCCTCTCCCCCCTCCTCTCCCATATTAGGTACTGAGTGTGATGATATTTTCTCGTATGAGCAACTTTGGCCATGGCTTTTAAAACAGTACAGATAATTACAGTTGATGATCAGCCTGTGAGGGTGATAGTAAAATTGTATTGGGACATCTGGGACCAGGGTGGTAAGGGTCTTTCTCACAAAATTGAGGGTATTCCTGAAAGCTTCTCCCTCATATGTCTGTCAGTAAACACTAAGTACCTACTATGTGTCCGGTAGTAACAAGTGGGATGAAAAACATGCCCTACTTAGTAGAGGAGAAGGAGGGTGGGGGTACTTTTATACAGTCATTCTTGACCTTGTTAGCTTGGTAGGCTAGGTGGTCAAAGTGCTATGCTTGTGGTGTGGGGTCATTGGGTTCTCCCTAATATCTTCTCCATTCAGTCACCTGAGAAGTTCAATCTATTTTCACTCTTTTTTATCAGGATTATTTGAATTCTCCTTCATGTTCCTACAGTTTGGTGGGTAGAGACCTGAAATGGCTCCATATAACTGAGGACACTTATATTTACCACTATACTAATAATGTAATAGTGACTGGGCCAGATGGGGCCACTGTGCCAGAGGACCTAGAGTAGGGGGTGGTTCATATGAAAGGGGAAGGATGTGAAATTATCTCTAAGAAAATTTGGGGTCCAATTGGCTCAGTTAAATTTTGTATGAATCCATTGGATGGGGAGAACCCAAGAAGATAACAGATGTAGTCCATAAAAAGGTATTGATACTTGCTCTCTCACAAACTAAAAATGAAGCCCAGAGATGTATTGGGCTTTTTAGCTATCAGAGAACCCATATTCCTGATCTGGATGTTTTGATGGCCCCTATTTACAGAGTTACTTGTTAAGTTCATTTATTTTTGAGTGGGGGATAGAACAGGTTTATTAACCTTTGAAGAACTGAGGTGGGAGGTCCAGTAGTGTCTTCTCATTGGGCCCTTATAATTCTATGGAGTGGGGCAGCTAGGTGGCACAGTGGATAGAGCACTGGCCCTAGAGTCAGGAGTACCTGAGTTCAAATCCGGCCTCAGACACTCAACACTTACTAGCTGTGTGACCCTGGGCAAGTCACTTAACCCCAATTGCCTCACTTAAAAAAATAATTCTATGGAATACTGTGTTCCTGGAAGTTTCTGTTCAAAAAGATCAGGCTTACAGCCTTTGGCATGCAACAAAGAGTGGTGGGACCAAATGACCATTAGGCTTTGGTTGCTATAAGCTTCCTAAAATGGTTTCTTGTTATACTGTGTTTTAGAAATAGTGATTTGCATGTTGCTGGGTTCTTGTTGCTGCTGGATAGATGATGTAGGCTCACACTATTATTACCCTTTACTCATTTTCTGGATGAGTAGGGTAATACAAAATGGGCTCAATGGAAATGTTACATCCAAGATAATGATCACCTGGGCCCCTGGGGTGTGAGTGCGCTTTATGAACAGGTTGTAACCTTGCTGGAGGGTGAGACCTCCAGTGCCAGCCCAAATGTTTTACCTCTTCTTTTAGCCCAATGTGCTACTTCCTGTGAGGATCTAGCTGTTGAGGAGGGTTCTTTTGCTTGTTTCACTGGAAGTTATGAGAAAGGTCAATATAATTGGACCCCAGCAGCTGGTAACGAGGGACACCTTAATGGATGGGGTGGCAAGGCCTCCCAGTTGTTCAGGTTGCATGACTTGAGGAAAGGGCAGACAAGGTTGTTTATGCTGATTCCTGGGCAATGGCTATAGGTTTGGCTGAGTGGTCCGGGGCCTGGAGGAAACAGAATTCAATAATTAAAGGAAAAGACTAATAGAATTTTTCTGCTGGCTCCCAGCTCCATACACCTTGCTCTTTACTCCCTGTAGGCCCATGGCATATCAATGTTTCTCAGACCCCTGGTCCTTCTTCCAGACCAGTCCCTGCAGTTATTACCTGAGGAAGCAACTCCTGTGGAGAAGAGGTCAGCCACCCCAACCTACTGACACCCCCAGGGCAGGCAAGGCAGCCTAACTGCAGCAGCAAGACACCCTGAGGGAGAAATAGGAGGGAACATGTGCCAAGCAATTCAAATCATCACATTTAACTTGCCCATCACCACTCCTTGAATACCAACGGAGATAACCCAAGAGCCTTATCTTAAAAACTTTGGAAATAGCAATTCCTCCTTCCTCTCTCCATCCCCACAACGCAGACTGCTTCTAGCTTGGGCAGCCATTATTAAGGTGAACAAGATGGGGAAGAGGCCCACCTTCCTTGCCAGTCGCCAGCAGCAGCAGTGTTCCTTCCCCAGTCTCCCCACACACTGCCTGTCTGCTTCCACCTCAGGCCCTGCAACCATCATGGAAAACAACCCCTATGGAGTTGGGGCCTGACAACTGCTTCTCCAAGTATAGGAGCCCAGCTTCCTTGGCAGCCATGAATACCAATGGCCTGGAGAAGAGAGGTCTTAACACCAAAGTGCTTGGGACCCTCAAAATGCTCACCACCACAAATGGATATGGTTTTGTCAGTGGAGGAGGCATTACCATCTGCTTTACTGTAGCACTGGAAGGTCTGTGGGACTTTTACCTGGGAGCTGCAGCTGAAGCCTTCCCTGTGTATTGTCTTCCCCACCAGAAGGAGGGCAGGGACCGTCTGACTTTTCTGTATGGATCCTCAGCTCTTAGCACAGTGCTGTGCAGAGGAAGTACTTTAGACTTTTCCCTTTTCTCCTTCACTCCTTTTAGGGTCTATAAGAGGCATCCTACACCTTTCGTGTGTATGTCATGGACCCTCTTGGCAGTCAGCCAGAGACTTCCCTCCCTCTCAGAATAAGGTTTGTTGTCTACATTCATAATTTAAGTAAAAGCTACATTTCCATGAGAGGTTAATGAGAATTAAGATAGAATTCTTTTCATAACTAATTTCACAGAGCCCCTGCAATCTATCCAAGGATCCCTTGGAGAAGGGGTGGTCTGTAGACCCCCAATTAAGAAATCGGCTCAAGCGTCCTCCTTAGAAGGACCATAGAATCACAGCTTCAGAAGAAACCTTAGAGGTCATTGTAACGATTGGAATAACGCCACCTGCTGGAGACTTACTGTAGAAGAGTTCTGCCCATGAAGCGAAGGTCTTTGAGGGCAAGACCAGGAGTCTTTTCTTTGGCGGCAGGAAGTGAGGCGGACTAGTGGGAGGAGGAAGGAAGAGACTAGCGCTGACTCTGGGGCTCTGCCCTTTGGACTCTGGTGGAGAGCGGAGCTAGAAATGTGCTCTCCCTTTAATAGATAGGAATCTAGGCCTTTCTCTCTCTTTACCAAATTCTTATTCTCCTTAATAAATGCTTAAAAGTCTAACTCTTGCTAAAGCTTATAATTTATTGGCAACCACTCATTAGATATTTTAGACAGACTAGCTAGAATTTTAGCCCTTAACATCATCAAACCTAATCCCATCATTTTACATAGGAGGAAATTGAGGCCTAGGGACATGAAGTCACTCACCCAAAGTCATACTGGTACTAAGTGGCAGTGCCAGAATTTGAACCCAGGGCCCCTGACTCCAAATCTGTTGGTAAGTATGATGTGAGTTCATGTAGTTCTGAATCTAACACTGTTGACTGATAAATTTGATTATACCTACCCTTGTTTTACCCTCACTGCAGATGATTCCTGTTCAAAGTATGGGATGTCAGTTAGGTCTGCTACAGAAAAAACAAAACCAAAAACAACCCCCAAACTGAAACTACTATCAAGGCCCTTACAGAACACATCCTTTCCTGGGGTTCCCCTTGTACAATCACCTCTAATCAGGGCACCCATTTTACTGTGAAGAACGGTTGGAATTGGGTATGTAGCCTTGTGTTGGGTTTTCCATATTTCATATCATCCTTGGGAAGCTGGTGTCATGGACCACTGGAACACTTTGAAAACAACAGCTTCTGTTACCATGCCCCAGAGTTTCTGGGCTGGTGTTTTCTATTTCCCAGGATCCTACAGCACTCTACTCCTAACAGTGTTTTGGATCCAGCGATTAGGAGGGTTCTCTTGATCCAACTAGATTACTGATAGATGTTGTCCCAGTTGCTCCTTACCAGCCCTTCTTCTTCACTGTCTCCTCTGTGCAGGGTTACTTGGCTGGGACTCAAGGTTCCCACCCTCTCAGAGAGGGTATGCACAGCCAGGGAAAACAGTTCAAGGTCCCAAGTTTCTATCCTCCTACAATAGTTCAGATAGCTCCTTTCCAGCAAGGGTTTGGGGGACCAAAAGGTGGAATTATGATGAGGGGCTTTACTTTTTAATTATGTCAAGGAGATGAAATTGTCTTTTTACAACAATAATGAGAGTTTATTTTGATAAAGAAGTCCCTTAAGTTTACCTGAATTAAAGGATGGGGGGGGGGGAGGGAAGCATTGTATTAAGCAAGACAGTCCCAATTACCTGGTCATATAGTCTTGAGCTCTTGGATAAAATAGAAAGGAAGTCTTCAACACCACCCCCTCCCCCTCCCCCTCCCCCTCCCCCAAGTAAGGCAGTCTCTCAGAAGATGCTTCTAAAAGGGCCCAAATCTGAATTCTTTTGATGGGAGGGGGAGGGTTCGGCTGATGCACTGAAGAATAGTGAGTGGTGGCAGCACAAAGCAAATCTGGCTATCAGCTTAGGTCCTGAGACAGGCTGCATTCAAGGTTTGTGACGTCTTACCCATTTCAATTCAGATGTTCCATACCTGGGAGCAGCTAGGTGGCACAGTGGATAAAGCAGCGGCCCTGGATTCAGGAGAACCCGAGTTCAAATCTAGCCTCAGACAACTTGACACTTCCTAGCTGTGTGACCCTGGGCAAGTCACTTAACCCTCATTGTCCCACAAAAAACAAAAACAAAACAAACAGATGTTCCATACCTGTGACAGGGACCAGTGACAATAGGCCTGTCCTTTTATTCAGAAGACCTGATGCTTTGTTCCTGGCCACTGGCTTTTTTTTTTTTTTAAAGCACAGAAGGCATTTTTGAACTGCCCTTGACTTTGCTCCTCAACTGTCTTAAGAAGACTTTTGTGTATTGTTCTATGTTCTTAAATTTGTATTAAACTCCTCTTGCTTATTCTAGGGTCGATTAAGGATTAGTTTAGTTGTGAAAAGTCCTCCTAAAAATTTCTAGGAACTTTAACACCAAGGAGTAGGATTGATTCTTATTTTATGCAGGCTGGGCTAGCCTTTTAAGAGGGCAGGGAGACCATTTTGCTTTCTTGTAGCATAAAAGGCCAGCCCAGAGGGACTTAGGACTAAAACCTTCACCTTACCACCCTCTACTTTCCTTTATCATTCTGTTAAAAATTAATGCTTCAGGGGCAGCTAGGTGGCGCAATGGATAGCGCATAGGCCCTGGAGTCAGGAGTACCTGAGTTCAAATCTGGCCTCAGACACTTAACACTTACTAGCTGTGTGACCCTGGGCAAGTCACTTAACCCTAATTGCCTCACTAAAACAAAAACAAAAAAAATTAATGCTTCAGTGTAAAACTGAAAAATAGTATTATAACGTTGATTGTTCTTGATCACAATTAAAAGCTGTTCCATCAAAAAATATGTCAATGATAATGATAATAGCTAGCATTGGGGGGAGCTAGGTAGTGCAGTGGATAAAGCACCAGCCATGGATTCAGGAGGACCTGAGTTCAAATCTGGCCTCAAACACTTGGCACTTACTAGCTGTGTGACCCTGGGCAAGTCACTTAACCTTCATTGCCCTGCAAAACAAATAATAATAATAATAATAACTAGCATTTATATAATAACATTTACAAAGTGCTTTACAAAAATGATCTCATTTTATCTTCACAACTCTGAGAAGTAGGTGCTATTATTATCACCCCCATTTTACAGTTGAAAGAACTAAAACAGAGGCTGTGATTTGCCCAGGATCATACAACTGCTAAGTGTCTGGGGCAGGTTTTGAACTCAGGTTTTCTTGACTCCAGGTCCAGGAGTCAAGTATGCTATGTAGCTGCCTCTGTCACACATATATCAGACTTTAAGCTTATAAAAGTTTCTCTTCTTTATCCTTTTGTGTCTTAATTTCAGAGACAAACTATTTTTTTTTAAATAAAAGACAATGCCACTTACATTATACAATCACACATCTCTGCCTGCATAGTTCTGTGGGAATTTATTGTGATTTGGGGACCCTGCCTTTGGGCTGAGATTAAAAAGCCTTAGGCCCTCAGGGGTTTTTTCTATGTAAGAGGGGCTGGGGCCCATCTCCCTCAGCTTCAGCCAAGCTGAAAAGCCCGGTGGGTCTTAAGAAATGCTGACCAGGGGGATGGAGATCCCAGACTTGCCCTGCCGGTCCCAGGCGCGCAGCCCCTCGAGACCTGGTTGTGGTGCGGCATGGCACACTCAACCTCCCCCCCCCCGCCCCCGCCCTGGCCGCGGTGTTAAGGCAGCCAGAAGGTTAGCTTGGCATGTGCGGCGATGCAGGGAGCTCAAGGTCTGAGGGGAGAGAAGAAAGATATATACTGGGGAGTTAGACAGTAAAGGAGGACAGAAAGAAGGAGGACTCTGGCGGGGACGCTGGAGGACTAGGAGGACACAAGGTCGGTGAGAGAAGTGCTTGGGGGTTCATCACAACAGTACAGAAAGGGGGTTTGCTAAGGAGACTGAGGCTACAGGAGTGAGAGAGAAGTTAAAGAGTGAAGCAAGGGGCTTGGAGTTGGAAGAAAGGAGCTGAGTAGTGAAAGCGAAGCAGGGGAGCTGAAGTGAAGGAGAAAAAGAGTGAAAGTTAGAGAGGACTGGAGGTGAACAGGTCCAAACAGCACGGCCCTTATTATATTAAAAGCAGTCAGGTCTCTTTGCATTTCTTATGTCTTACATTTATTTTTATGAATAAACCCTGCTTTGATTATTTAATTAAGAGGCTTCTTAATCGTTTGCTTACAGTGTGGAGAAAATTTTAAAAGGCCCTAACAGATTGGCTTAGGAAATTAATAGCAGTCAGATAGCCAGCCAGTCAAACATCCACAGATTAGGCCCTGCAGTCAGATAGGGCCCAGCTAGTCAGTTAAAATATTCTTACATTTGAAAGGCGACCACAAAGGGACTTACAGCCCAATTATAATTTTTCTAAACTTATAATTTTTCATATAAATACAGTTATAATATTTTTCAGATTAGTTATAGTTAATTTTTTTTTTACAGTTCAAGATAACAACCAACTTAGAAATGGCTCAAGATGAAAATTCTTCAATTCAAAATTTATATTAAGGTCTATAAAAATCAGGTGCCTTCACGTTCTCAAATGATGGCAAAAGCTGGGTTAATGGTTTCGGGAAAGAGTTTGGAAATTCAAAATTCTAATTCTGAGAATTAGAAGTTCTCAATTATCTCATATAACAAAAAATACTTCTACCATTTTATCTGAATACTATATATATACACATACACACATTTATGGAAAACAAAAGAGAACACTATAAAGTCTCAATAGCTATTTTATTTTTAAAGGAGCTAATAATTATAGAAAATAGCAACATACACTTTTAAATGTACACACTTTAACCTATATGAACAAAAAAGTTTCAAGCCATCAATAAGATATATTTGCTAGCCCATTTAGGAACTTTACAATGTACACCTTTTAAGTTCCTAAATTCTTAGCATTACTCCTAATGTAAATATAGCAAAAGTATATGTAAGTCTTTGACTTACAAGGTAAAATGGTCTTCATGAAATCCATGTAAAAATGAAGGAATCATGTATATACTAATGCTTTTGTAAGTACATCAGGAATATGGTCAAAAATAACACAAAAGTTTAAAATTTAACTGACCATGAAATAAAATTTCATTTCCTAACAAATAGCTCCAAATCGGGGTAAGTGAATTAAAAAAAGAAAAGGCTCAAGGCATGTATACTGACTAAAAGTGATTCCTGTCAAAAGCTAGATGAAGCTAATCTTAAATATTGCCTATTTTTCATTCTCCTCTTTCTAAATAAGTTACCCACACAACATATTTTAAATACACCTTTGGGTGCTCCAAAAAGCACTTTTCCCACAAACTGGAGATGCTTTGAATTGGAGCAGCTACATAAAGTTCACCTCCATACACGAATGTTTAATCCTCAAGAAGGCTATCCCCAAAGAACATTTATTTAGCTGTAATTTTAGGATGAAAGTGTGTTTTGTAAAATGCAAGGGAGTGTTAGGCTATGCTGTTTTACAAAAAGAATAGCTGTTTTAAAAGATGAAAATCTAGAGCACAGATGAAGTTTAATAGTCATTCTAGAGAATACTTAAGCCTTCCTTATTTAAAACTCAATAAAGGGGCAGCAAGGTGGCGCAGTGGATAGAGCACTGGCCCTGGATTCAGGAGGACCTGAATTCAAATCTGGCCTCAGACACTTAACACTTACTAGCTGTGTGACCCATGGCAAATCACTTAACCCCAACTGCCCCGCAAAAAAACAAAACAAAACAAAACAAAACTCAATGGAACAACAATTATCATATGATCCTTTGTTTAGTGAGATCTCTCAGAAACATAAAGGTAGAGCTTCCTGTGGCTATCAGTGACATCAGAATCTGTAGTGCTCTTTATTTCTGTCTTGATTCTTTAGGATCCAGAGTAAGATTAGAAGTGCACATGAACTTCATTTTATTAGTGGCACAGTACAACACATGGCCCTTTTCAAGTACTCAGACTGGTACTTTATAGATTCAGTAATTTCATTGGTAAAAAACCAATAGTGTTGTCATATGCCCAGATTTCAAACATAAGTACGAAGGAGGAGAGAAGCAAGAAAAGATGTTTCCTGGCGCTGAGGTATGGAACCTCTATCAGTAGTACAGTAGCATCAGGGGTGTATACTTTGCTTTCTGCTTGAATTTATGTTACAAGATTTGCAAAATAAACAAAGAGTGTATCAGATTTCAAGAGTAAAATATAATTGAATGTACAGAAAAAACAGTATTTTTTTTCAAATAATTTCTCTAATTTCCAATACCTATTTTGGCTGAAGAGTTTGGGATAAGAAAAATGGATGGGCAAGCTACCAATTAGCACTTGGAAGGTGGAAAAATCTTCCCAAGTGTGCTCACATTAAATAAAAAATACATAAATTAATAAAAATGACATATCATACACATGCTACATCATAAAGCATAGTATTCATAAGGATGATGGGTGTGTCTGCATTGTCTTTATGCCCAATCTGCAAAGCATTTTCTTTATAATTTAGAAATTGAAAACAATCTGCCACAACTTTAAAGTGGAAATATTTGCATAAGACACTACATCATGGACAAAAGCACTATATGTACTATGACAATACTGTGAGTAACTCAGGGGTCTCACACAAAATGCATGCCCCTAAAAGATCCACTCCCTTCCTCAAGCAGAAAGCTCCATTTATACTACATAGGGTAGTAAACAGACACTAGACAAAGCGTGCTATTGGGTAGAGGAGAGCAATGCAGCCAGGAGGCGGCATGCAGTGCCAAGCAAGGTCCTGAGCAGATGTTCATTTCTCCTCCTTGCTTGAGGTATCCATGCTGTCGTTCATTTTCTGCTTTTGCATTCTTGTACGAGTAGAGGCTAAAGAAAAACACAACAAAAATCATGAAGAATGAGGAAACTGAGGCACAGAAAAGGTGAGTCTGCTCGATAGGGAATACAGATCAATATAGTATGGATACATATTGGACCCAACCCAACAAACTGCAAAAGCCAAAAGATTTTTTTATACAAATTCCTGGTTTCAAAACCTCTGGCCCATACAAGTTAAATGACCTGTCCAAGGTCATGCAGCTTATGAGTTCGAGGTGGGTTTTTTAATCCAGCCTTACTTAGATAGTGAGCTCTAACCACTACACCACAGCTGTTGCTAAGGAAATAAATACAGGAATAAATAGACTTTAAAAAAAAATCACCACGTGTTTATCATGCAGTGAGGCAGCATTAGAACTGAGAATGTTTGACTGTCTCAAACTTTCACACTCTATTTATAAAGTTTGAAGTGTAATAAAGTAACAGGGAATTCTAAAAATCAGACCAAATTTGTGTGTGTGTGTGTGTGTGTGTGTGTGTGTGTGTGTGAGAGAGAGAGAGAGAGAGAGAGAGAGAGAGAGAGAGAGAGAGAGAGAGAGAGAGATACTCTCCTCTGCTAGAGAGCCATATACCAACTGACCAACTGACCCCCTAAGCCTCAGGTCCTAAACCACAACTCCAGACTTGGCTTCCTAGGAATCACTAGGCTTGGCCTGAAATCAGCCCTGAGCAGTGTGGACTCCTGGAGCTGGTCCTGACTATCTCTGCCCTCCTATTATCTAAGTCAATCTTACAAAGTTCTGACTAGCTGCTCTTTAGGGATGAAACTACTTTCCAAGGATAGTAAAGATAACTGTCACTTCACAAAGGGTTATTTAAATCCAGTAATTGAGATGCTAGAAGAAAAAAAGCTGAAAATATCAACAGTTAGTTAAAAATTCTTATTAAGTGCTTGGTAATTAGTTTGTTTTGGCTTCTCTGGAATAGTAAGTAACAGGGATTAGCCACAGTTTAGTGGCGGTCTTTTTCTCCCTGGGGCCTCTGAAATTCATAGGGTTTGAGAAGTCTGAAGAGTTTCTGAGCTTCTGGGGTTAATAAGTCTGATTCTTGGGTAGAATTATTCAGCTGCTTAGTTAGGCTCAGAGGACAAAGCCTTTGGACACTGTCCTAAAGAGAGAAGCTTGTTACTCATCTCTAAATGGGTCACCAGGAAATGAATTCACTATAGCAACTTAGTTCTACTTGCAGAACACATACAGACTTTCACAGAGTATTTTTTGTTTTTAATTGTGGGTAGCCTCCAAAATTCATCACATGCTGGTAAACTGTATATTTACTATATGGCCTCATAGCCATCTTTATTGTTTTTTTAAAAAAACGGGGCACTATTTGAGGGCAGCTAGGGGGTACAGTGAATAAAGTGCCAGGCCTGATGTCAGGAATATTCATCCTTCTGAGTTCAAATCTGGCCTCAGACACTTACTAGCTGTGTGACCTAGTAATTCACTTAACCTGGTTTGCCTCAGTTTCATCATCTGTAAAAAGAGAGTTGGAGAAGGAAATGGCAAATCATTTCAGTATTTTTGCCAAGAAAACCTCAAAGGGGGCACAAAGAGTTGGACAGGACTGAAAAACAACTGATCAACAAGATTTGAGAATTAAAATTCTTCAAGTGTGAGTCAATGCAACATACCAAAAGAAATAAAAGTGGACCATTTGCAAAATTTTATTCCATAAAATAATGGAAAGAAGAGTTTTGAAACTGATACATTCCAATTAAATGTCTAAAAAACTCCATGTTTTTGTAGTTAAAATTTAGGTAGTAAAGAAGTTTAAAACTAATTTATATGATAAATCAATTTTAAAACTTAAAAGATTATTTTAATATCTGTTCTTTCAAGGGCTTCACACACTGCATTTCATATGACAATAGATGACTGTTGAATGAATGTTGGAACTGAGGAATAAATCTTTAAATTCTAAATATTTTTCCATCCATATACCAACTATTACTATCTAAAAATGTTTGAATGCAGCAAAAAAGGTAAATATCTTATACAAGCTAATGATGGCTACATGTTAGTTTTATGCAACTACAATACACATATAAAAACATCAAACATCTTGCAACACTTTTAGAAAGGTTTTTCAACATAGTTACTATCTTAATATATTTCCTAACCAGAGCCAAGTGGAGTCAATATGTAGCTAACAAATACTGTGCTTTGTTAATATTCCTTTACACATATACACACACCCCACTACCATCACAACTTTTAGAAAAAACAAGAGGGAACAGTTTCAGAAAAATTAAGGATGACTTCAGGGAAATAATACAGTGTAAAGTGAGCAAAAGCAGGAGAAGAATTTCTACAAAAACAGTAAAATAGTATTATTAAAGACAAACTGCTCTGAAAGATTTAGGAACTCTGGTCAAATGCAACGACCAACAAAGTTTGAGAGGACTCAAGATGAAACATGCTACCCACATCCTGACAGAAAGGTGATAGATTCAGAGTGCAACCTGTGACTTTTTTTTTTTTTTTTTGCAGATAGCCTCATTGCATATAGCAATGAGGTAATCAGTTTTGCTTGACAGTACATACTTGTAACAAGAGTTTTGCTTTTCTCCACTCAAATGGGAGTGGAGAGGAGGTGAGAGAGAGAGGAGAGGATTTTCACTGATTGAAAAAAAATTTAAGTAAAAAAAAAAAAAAGGAAAGCACAATAGAATAATGATCACTTTTCTCCTACAAGCAGTGTGTATACCATTGCTTTTCACAAGTTATAACTGCAAAGTTGTGTAAAAATTAAATTTTTATAAATTGGATAGGATTTTAAGTATAATTTCATAGTAAACATTTTCATAAAGAGAGGTTTCCTTTTACAACTTGGGTTGCCTGGAATTTTCTTTGCCACTCATGTCCATATCAAATATCCCTTTATCACAGCAGATTGCAGACTCCTTGAGGACAAGTGAAGTGTCATTTTTTACAAATCTCTATTCCCTGAATTTAGCACAGTTGGTGCTTAACTGTTGTTGTTTGTCCTTTGTTTCTGAAGAGGACCGTGACATCGGGGTGATGTCATGACTTACACTGAACTGGATTTAAGGGAGGGAGAACTGTGCAAGGTTACCAACCTCACTCTCTCCTCCAGGGCCATCTGGGTTCAGTGGCAAGATATATATCAGGACAACTGGAGATGGCCCCAGATGTCTAAGGCAATTGGTGTTAAGTGTCTTGCCCATGGTCACACAGCTGGTAAGTGTCTGAGGTGACATTTGAACTCAGGGCCTTCCAACTTCAGAGCCAGTGCTCTAGCTTAATAGGTGTCTGCTGAAGCACCCTTTATTTTTTCTTTTTATACATGTGAATTTCCACAAGCCAGATTTTCTAATCTCTACTTGCATCTCAATTTCTAAAATTACTATACAGTTTTATCTCTTTAGAATTTACAGAGATTATATATACTTACTCATTTCTGCAAGTTTCTGTTGAAATTTTGATTCCCCCGGGAGATGTTTGCTGAAGGAAGAAGAAAAAACAAAATATTTTTCCTGAGTAATATAGTATTATTGCATGCATGCACATTTGAAGTAGATCACATTTATATAGTGTCTTCTAATTATAGAAAATATTTTAAAAACATCAATTCCTTTGATCCTTACAATAACCCTATAATGTTGGGAATATTTGTATTGCTATTTTATAACTGAGGAAATTGAGGATACAGAAATAGGATGATACGCCCAAGATCACAGAGAAAGCCATGGGCAGACAAGGATTCAAATCTCTAGACTTCTTATTCTTACCTCAGTGCTATCACACTCCATTACCTGTAGTTTTAACCATTTATTTGATGCTATTATTTTAGTATAATGACTAATTTTACAATCTTATGAAAGTGAGTCAAATATAAATGTTCCCCAAATTATGATGCTATGTAATTCTTTTAGTAATTTTCATTAAAAGCACTAATTCAGCTTTCTCAAGATTAAAGGGCTTTATTGTTTAATGATAATGAACTGTTGTAAAATTGCAGTAGCATTATAAAAACTTATTAAATATCCTGTTTCTCCAATAAACTGTGGTGAAAGGTGATGACACATTTTATAATATTTCAGCTTTTCAAAGCTCTTTTATCTATAATCCCATTTATCCCTACAAAATCCTATGAAATAAGAGTAGGGTTATTTTCTCATTAGACAGATGAGGAAACTGAGGCACAGAAAAGGTAAGCACCTTTATTGTTTTTGTTTTGTGGGGCAATGGGGGTTAAGTGACTTGCCCAGGGTCACACAGCTAGTAAGTGTTAAGTGTCTGAGGACGGATTTGAACTCAGGTACTCCTGACTCCAGTGCTGGTGCTTTATCCACTGTGCCACCTAGCCGCCCCCAGGTAAGCACCTTTAAACTAAAACTCGTCAATAGCAGAGCCTAGAATGCAGGCTCCCCTGATTCTGAGCCCGTGTTGCAGACATTTAGAATGCAACAGTGTAATTCTAATAGAAAAGCACATACCTTCCATCTGCTTCATCCGGTCCTTCAATATCAAAGCGTAGTTTTTTAAGTGGTTTAGGAGGGTTGCTTCCTTCAGCACTTCTCTTGAGCAAACGGTCACTGCTACACACCATCTGGTTTATTTTCTGAAACTTCTCAGAAGTCTAGAAATTACGAAATTACTAAAAGGTTTATTTATTTAAAAACAAAGGAATCATTACTCATTTTTAGCACTTCGCAAGGCAGCAAAATTATACCTGTAGCAAAGCATGGAACAAGTTCAACTGTTCAGCTTACAAAAATAATCAGAAAGTATCTAAATATTTTAATTTAATATCATTTTGCCAATAGATCAGTGTGAAGAGCCTGTCAAAGTTAGGGCATATATTACATGCAGCTCATCACCCTTACTTTTATTTCTCATTTTTACACCATCATTCCCCATGAAGCTCCTGCTTTGCTTTTAGCTCCACAAGTTTTAAACACTTCCCAGAGATTCTCTGGCTCCATATTTTCTTGGAATCTTTCCTTATTGTTGTCCTGAAAAACAAGGTGTGCACCTAAATTGATGGTCTGTGGGTAATGGACTTAAGCTTTAGAAGTTGGCACCATCTGTTTAGTCTTTATAGGTCATAAAGTAGATTTTATTGTCATTAATATCATAGCTACCTGATCAATCACTCAATCATGTTTATTAAGGCCCAGCTATGTGCCAGGTATTATGCTAAGGAGGTGGAGATAGAAAAATATAAACTGCTAGATCTAATGGCCTCAATTCTTTTGACCTCTCTTTGACATCTGATACTAGTGACTAATTAATCTTATAGAGATAGAATTAATTGACTGGTTCTGAGAGCTGAGGAAGTATAAATAGTCAAAGCTGATTCAGCCTAGGAACTTGGGTGACTGGAAGGACACTGATGGTCTCAATAAAAATATAAAAGTTTGGAGAAAGGAGATTTGGGGGTGGCAGAGGATGGGGGAAATAACCTGTTCTGTTTTGGACAGATATAAAAGAAAGAAAGAAAAAAAGATTGGGTAAAGACATGGGATTTTTCTACTCAGCATTTACTGTCTGTATCAATACCTTTTAAACACCTATTATGTGTAACAATGGCTGGACCAGGGGTAAATATAAATAAATGGTCGCAGTCCTCAAAGAACATTTTTTACTTCCCATTAAGAGTCAATACTGGGGGCAGCTAGATGGCACAGTGGATAGAGCACCGGCCCTGGAGTCAGGAGTACCTGAGTTCAAATCCGGCCTCAGACACTTAACACACACTTACTAGCTGTGTGACCCTGGGCAAGTCACTTAACCCCAATTGCCTCACTAAAAAAAATTTTAAAAAAACCAACAACAACAAAAAAAGAGTCAATACTACTTGATGAATAAAACTCTGTCAAAGACTTTAGCAATTCCACATAGTTAATGCCTGTTATACTGACTATAGTTTCATTGCCACAGTGATAACAGAATAGGAGGTTTATGTAAGGTAAAGACACCATCAGATCATTAATAATTGAACAATCTGCCTAAGGCAGAGGTTTTTCCTTGAATTTGGCTGTTAAAAAAGTATTGTAAGGGCAGCTAGGTGGCGCAGTGGATAGAGCACCGGCCCTGGAGTCAGGAGTACCTGAGTTCAAATCCAGCCTCAGACACTTAACACTTACTAGCTGTGTGACCCTGGGCAAGTCATTTAACCCCAACTGCCTCACTTAAAAAAAAAATTATTGTAGACTTACTAGATGGATGGACCACTGTTTTATGCTCCTGAAATGTATAAATCCTTTTTAACTTTATTTATTTTTAAACTTCATTTAAAAAAAATGGATTTCCAAATTCTTTCCCTCCTTCCCTTCTCTCACTCACTGAGAAAGAAAGCAATATGATAACAATTATATATGTGAAGACAGGCAAAAACATTTTCCCATACTAGCTGTGTTATCCAAAATAATAATTAAAAAAAACAATAATAAAAAGCAAGAAACATAAAGGAAGTGAAAAAAGTATGTTTCAATCGACCATCAGTTCTCTCTCTCTGGAAGTAGATGACATTTTCCATCATGAGTCTTTCAGAATTGTCTTAGATCAACGTCTTGATCAGAGTAGCTAAGTCTTTCACAGATGATCACTGTTGCAGTACTGATATTACTACTTACAGTGTTCTCTAGGTTCTGTTCACTTCACTTTGCATCAGTTAATTTAATTCTTTCCAGGTTATTCTGAAATCATCCTGCTTGTTGTTTCTTAGAGCACAATAGTATTCCATCACAATCATATGATACAACTTGTTCAGCTATTCCCCAATTAATGAGTATCCCCTCAATTCCAATTCTTTGACACTACAGAAAGAGTTGATATAAATATTTTTGTACAAATAAGCCCCTTTCTCTTTTCTTTGATTTCTTTGGGATACAGACCTAGTTAGTGGCACTGCTGTGTGAACGGGTATGCATAGTTTTGTAGCCCTTAGGACATAGTTCTAAATTGCTCTCCAGAATGACTGGACCAGTTCGCAACTCTACCAACAGTGCATTAGTGTCTGCTTTTCCAAATCCCCTCCTGCATTTGTCATTTTCATTTTTTTTTGTTATATCAGGCAATCTGATAATTATGAGGCATTACCTCAGAGCTGATTTCATTTACATTTCTCTAATTAGTGGTGATATAGAGCATTTTTTGTGACTACTGATAGCTTTGATTTTTTCTTCCTGTTCATATTATGACCATTGATCAATTGGGGAATGGCTATTATTTTTATAAATTTGGCTCCATTCCCTACATACTTGAAAAATGAGGTCTTTATCAGAGAAACTTGCTATTATCACCACCATTCCCAGTTCCCTCTTTCCTTCTCTTCTACATCTCTTACTTTCTTTCTTTTTTTTTTTTTTGGTGAGGCAATTGGGGTTAAGTGACTTGCCCAGGGTCACATAGCTAGTGTCAAGTGTCTGAGGTCAGATTTGAACTCGGGTCCTCCTGAATCCAAGGCCGGTGCTCCATCCACTGCGCCTCCTAGCTGCCCCTTTATTTTTAAAGTCCTTTTTGAGCACTCCTGTGGCCTGAGACCAATTCATATTTTTCTTGGAAGCTTTGGGTGTAGGAGATTTGACTTTGTTATCTTCTCCTGAGGGTGTATTCCTTGTCACCATAGAAACTGTCTATGGTCAGCATTTTTTTTCTGTTTGCTCATTTTCCCAGCCTGTCTCTTGATCTTTAACTCTTTGTTAAAGTGGGACACTGCTTCCAGGGTGGAGGGTGCACTCTCCCAAGCTTCAGGGGGTTTGTGTAGCTGTTTCAGACATACTTCTAGGGATTTATAAGTTTTCAGTTCTTGCAAGCTGGCATGATTTAAGGAGACGTATGTTTATTACCCTCCTGGCCTGTGCTCTGGTCTGCAAGCAACAGCGGGCCTACTTTTCTGCTCTGGAACTATGAACAATGTGGCCAAAAGCTCCAGGATGCTTTTGCTCCTCCCCTGCCTGGGACCAGTACCCAAAACTGTGACCTGGATCTGATTATGGGCAAAACAACAGGGTTCTACCTCAGTGCTGGCAAAGAGATCCCTGTAATCTCCTTCTGGCCAATTGTTTGACTCCCTTACCCTGTATGGTCTGAGTTCCAGAAGCAGCTGCTACTGCTGCTGATTCAGAGGCTCCCAAGGCCTGCTCCTGGTTTGCTATGACTGGGGTGGGGGCTCAGTCTGTGCTGGTGTGGCCTGCTCTGGACTGTGCTACACTCTCACTCTGGAACAACAGACCTTTCCTGCAGACTTTCTAAGTTATCTTTGGCTAGAAAATTATTTCACCCTCTTTTTGTGGATTCTGCTGCTCCAGGAATTGTCTTATGGCATTATTTGAAGGTATTTGGAGGGGTCTTGGGGAGAGTTCAGGCAAGTCACTGCCTTTCCTCTGCCATCTTGGCTCTGCCCCCTGCTTTCCTTCTAATTTTGGCTGCAGTGATTTTGTTTATAAAACACTATATTACTATGGTCATTTACTACTGCGTATCTAATCTATTCCACTGATCCAGCACTCTATTATTCAGTCAGTACCAGATTAACACTTCTAGTTTGAAAGCTGGTACTGCTAGGTTATCTTCCTTCACCCCTGCCCCCCCAACTCCCTACTGATTCCCTTGATATTCTTGACCTTTTGTTCTTCCAGATGACTTTCATTATTATTTTTTCTACCTCTATAAAGTAATTCTTTGTTATTCTGATTGGTATGGTACTGAATAAGTAAATTAATTCAGGTAGAATTGTCATTTTTATTATGTTGGCTCGGACTACTTATGAGCAGTGAGTATGCCTCTAATTGTTTAGATCTGTCTTACTTGTGTGAAAAGTGTTTTGTAATTGTGTCCCAAATAGTCCATAGGTTTGTCTTGGCAGGTAGACAACTAAGTATTTTATATTGTCTGCATTTATTTTAAGTGAAATTTCTATGTCTCTGAAGACTCATCATCCTGACTTTAGATCTGGCCTCAGGTGCATGCTTGCTGTGTGATTCTGGGCAAGTCATTTAACCCTGCTTGCTGTAGTTCCTCATTTATAAAATGAGCTGGAAAAGGAAATAGCAAACCATTCCAGTATCTTTGCCAAGAAAACTTTCAAATGGGGTCACAAAGAGTCTGAGAAGACCAAAACTGAACAATTAAAGATAGCCCAGCTATCTCCCTATCACTACAGTGATAGTAGTTATAAACTATTGTTTCTTTTATCTCTTTTCCCTGATTTGCTCCAACTATTTCAAATATTCAGATATCTATTAGAACTAAATGTAGGGGCAGCTAGGTGGCGCAGTGGATAAAGCACTGGACTTCGATTCAGGAGGACCTGAGTTCAAATCCAGACTCAGACACTTGACACTTAACTAGCTGTGTGACCCTGGGCAAGTCACTTAACCCTCATTGCCCTGCCCCCCCCCTCCCAAAAGAACTAAATGTAGACTATCTGATAAATTCTTCAAAAAGCAGCGAAAGCTACAATGGGAAATTTTATTTTGAACTTGATTCTGATCAATAATGGAGAGCTGCTTGGTGAAGAGAAAACCCAAGGAACCTTGTTAGGAGATGACTAGGATTCTTCAAGCTTTTTTAGCAAATGAGAACATATATGCCAGGAATAGTCTGACTAGTGTACTATGCCTTAGAAGTGCTGATTGCAAAGAGAGAAGATACAGTATGCCATAGCTTGAGACTGAAAAGGAAATCAACTTAAGAAGAATAGAGACCTCTCAAGAATGAAATTCTGGGGACAATCCTCTCTGAATCCTTAGTAGAGACTCTTTCCTTCCCGCATACTAAATTCTAGTCATTGACCTCATCCCACTCCCTCCTCCTGACAGTCACTCATGACAAGTCTCCATCTGCTTAAAACTTTCTCTTCCTTCAAGGAAGAACTCAAATATTGACTCCTTCACAAAGCCTTCCCCTCCTCAAATTTTCATAGTTCTCTGTCTCCATTTTTCCTTTACACTCATATTCTATCTTATAACATATGTATTAACTTGGCTTCTTTTCTCTATTAAATTACAAACGCTCTGAGGTCAGGGACTATTTTTGTTGTCTATCAACAGAACATGACCCAATACATTTTACATAGTAGCGTCTTAATAAACATTTGTTGAATGAGAAAGAAAAAGGGAAGATAGTATTGGAGACTGATATAATTAAACCAGGAGCTTGATGATGAATTTAAATTTTAAAAGGATGGATACAAGATGTACAAATGAAGGGGAAACTGAGGAACCAAAGAGAGTTAATGAATCCCTGTCACTCTGGAAGATGTTCTGTAGTGGACTGTGGCAGAGATTTAGCCTTGGCTCTGTTCTGTTCAACATTTTCGTTAAGATATAAGCTACTTAACAATGTAGGTTTTAATGAATATATAATAGTAATTTAAGAGTGGCAAGATCCTCTAATAGTTGAATCAGGAAGACAAAATCCAACATGAGCTGAGGTTTTGATAAATGCTAAGGGTGACAAGAAAGGCCCTTGAAGCTATGCTGGGGTCTTTTTTTTTTTTGTGGGGCAATGGGGGTTAAGTGACTTGCCCAGGGTCACACAGCCAGTAAGTGTCAAGTGTCCGAGGCCGGATTTGAACTCAGGAACTCCTGAATCCAGGGCCGGTGCTTTATCTACTGTGCCACCTAGCCGCCCCTATGCTGGGGTCTTTTAAAGTGTGGGAAGGAAAGAAAAGAATTCCTGCTTGGCATAGATAGAAAGATGAGAACATAACTAAGAGAAGGCAGAATTCCTTTTTTGCTTCTGCTTTCTCTACTATGAGAATGATATTCATGATGGGAAAAACAGAACAAAAAAGATTAACTGAGAACTTGAAAAACCACTATCTACTACAAAAACAACAAAGGAGATGGTCAAATGCACACACTTAGTAACCTTCAAGAAACTCAACAAACTTATATGAATTATATTCTAGGGTATTATAAGTAGATGTGATTGGGGCAGCTAGGTGGTGCAGTGGATAGAGCACTGGCCCTGGAGTCAGGAGTACCCGAGTTCAAATCTGGCCTCAGATACTTAACACTTACTAGCTGTGTGACTCTGGGCAAGTCACTTAACCCCAACTGCCTCACTAAAAAAAAAAAAAAAGTAGATGTGATTGTTGAACCACTTCAAAAGTTTTGAAAAATGGGGTAAAAGAAACGTGGTGTTACAATACTGTAAGTAGGTGAACACTATCCTAATTTTTAAAAGGCAAAGAACTGAATACCAATAAGAAGGTTGTTGCAAAATCCAGGTAAGAAGCGATAAGAGTCTGAAGTATTGCAGTGGCTTTGTCAATGAAAAGAAAGGGATATGAGACATGTGGATGGGGAATGGTCAAGTGTGATAAATGAATACAAAATAGGAATGATATTTATCAGGGAGGGATAACTAACATAATGGATAATACAACTGGGATCCCCAAAGATCTAAATAGGCTAAAATAATAAACTGAAGCTAAAAAGATAGACTTTAAACAAATACAATAATAATACATAATATAGCCTTATACTTGGTTTGGAAAAAAAATGTATATGTGTAGGATAGCATAAGTCTAACTATCTCACTTTCTTGCTCAAGAATCTTTAGTGGTTTCCTCTTGACTCTAGGATAAAATTAAATTAAATTTTTTAAAGTTTGGCATTTAAAGCTCTTCACAAACTTGCTCTAGCCTATCTTTCCAGACCCCTTTCACATTATTCTCCTTCATCTATTATACTTTCCAGCTGAGTTGAATTGCATGCTTTTCCCAGAACTCAGCACTTATTCTTTGTCCTCCATACCTCTGTACAGGCTTTCTCCTGGGAATATATTCCCTTACTTTCACCTCTTAGGATTCCTGGCTTTCTTCATAACTACAGACTATATATCTACCCCTAGACTCTCTCCGGAGCTCAAAACTCACATCACCAACGGCCTATGAAGCATTTCAAAGCAGATTTTGTGTATATAACCTCAAACGCAACATGTTCCAAACATAATTCATTATCTTATATTATTATAATTATTATTATATTATTATATTAACTTCCTTAACCTACCATCCTTCCAAATGTATAATTTCTATATGGAAATGGCACCACAATCCTTCCGGCCAGCCAATTTTTTAACTTCAGAGACATTCTTTCCTTCTCACAGTCCTTCATACCTAATATACAATCACAGTTGCCAAGCCATGTATCTTTATAACAGTAACTCACACATTTCCTCTTCTCTCAATTCACAAAACCACTACTCTAGCTCAGAACTTCACTATCTCCCACTCCTAATTGGTCTTCTTGCCTCATATCTCCTACCTCTAATACGTCCTTCATATAGCTTCCAAAGTGCTATTTCTTTTTCTTTTTGGGGGTGGGGGTGGGGCAATGAGGGTTAAGTGACTTGCCCAGGGTCACACAGCTAGTGTCAACAAATGTCTGAGGCCGCATTTGAAGTTAGGTCCTCCTGAATCCAGGGCCAGTGCTTTATTCACTGCGCCACCCAGCTGCTTCCAAAGTGCTATTTCTAAAACACAAACCTCACCATATCACTCCTCTGCCCAATAAACTTAGTGACCCTCTATTAACTTCAAGAATCAAAACCCAAACTCATGTCTGGAATCTAGTTGTTGCTATTGTTGTTGTTCCATTGTGTCCAGCTTTTTGTGACCTCATCTGTTTGTTTTGGGGTTTTTTTGCAGAGATAATGGAAGAGTTCGCCATCTCCTTCTCCAGTTCGTTTCACAGATGAAACTGAGGCAGACAAGGTTACATGATTTGTCCAGGGTCACCCAGTTAGTAAATGTCTGTCTGAGGCCAGATTTGAATTCAGGAAGATGAATTTCCCTGCCTCCAGGCCTGGCGCTCTATTCTTTGCACAACTTAGCTACCTTGGTATCTAAAGCCCTTCACAATGGTTTTGACCTACTTTTTCATATAAGGTATTTTATTTTTCCCGTTACATGTAAAGATAGTTCTCAACTTTTGTTTATACAAGCTTTCCAATTTCAGATTTCTCTCCCTCCCTCCCCTCCCTCCCCTCCCTCCCCCCTCCCCTAGACAGCAGGTAATCTGATATAGGTTATGTCTATATATCTCTATACATATACATACAGATATATATATATCTATACACACACATATATATATCCATAATAACACTAATCCTATTTCTGCATTAATCCTGTTATAAGAGAAAAAATCAGGGCAGTAATGCAAAACCTCAAAATAGAAAAAAAAAAACACCCAACAGCACCCAAAACAAAAGAAATAGTATGGTTCAATCAGCCTCTATACTCCACAGTTTTTTTCTTTTTTTGACCTACTTTTTCAAGCTTATTATACATGACTTCCTTTCCAGCTAAATTGCCCCTCCTTGTTGTTCCTCTCATGTCATTGCATCTCCTGCTCCCATGCCTTTGCACAGGCTATCTCCTCTCCCTGTTCCACATTTGCTTTTTACCTCTGCTTCTTAAAATCTCAGCTCAAACACAATCTCCTATGGAAGACCTCTCCTGGTTCCCCCAGCTGCTAAACTCCGTCAAAATTACTTTTTATTTATTTTGTATGTCTTTTGTACATAATTAAGCAAAATTCTCTGATAGAATGTAAACTCTGGGGTCAAGAACTGTTTTTGCCCTTGTATCCCCAGTACACATGCCTCTGCAATGGCACAGTGCGCCACCCATTGGTTGTAGCCATCACCATGGCACTGGCACCTCACCTCACCTCATTACCATTCGCCATTATAATGACTGGAAGCCCAGTGAGGGCAGTCATGTGACTGTCAGTCAGGGCTGCCAGCCAATTAGTTTGGGGTCTGCTGGGAAGAAGAAAGGAGGAGTTTCACCATTCTGGCGTGGAGCTGGAAAAAGGCACAAAGTGGCCATGTGTTCTGTTGAGCCCTGGTGGTGGTGTGATTTAGATTGTATTGTTTCCTTTCCCCCATTCTTTTTTTTTTCCCCTTTCCCTTAGTTCTACTGATCTTGCTTGTGTTTTTAAGTTCATTCTTGTTAATAAACCCTGTTCTGTTTTTGAGGGAGGCTGCTGGTCTCCTTCCTTGCCCTAATATTGTGGTGAGCTGCCTGGCTAACACTCCCCAATTGGAATTTGGCCCCTACAAAGGTGATGATCTCACTGTATTCTGGACTGGTCAAACCATGTCTGGAGTATTGTGTTTAGTTCTACAGATCATATTTCAAAAAGGACATTGACAAGTTTGAGACTAAGAAGAATTGGCTTGAAGAACTACTGACATATTACCTAGAGAAAAAACTTAGGGCACATGCAATAACTATTTTAAGCTATCGAAGGGATGTCATATAGAAGACTAACTGAACTTATTTTACTAGGATTCACAAAGTAGGACAAGGACCAGTGGGTGGCAGTTAGAGTGAAACAGAAGGACAACTTTTTACCAATTATAAATTATCCAAAAATGGAATTAAGTTACCATGAGGATCAAGGATTTCTCTCATAGGAGGTCTAGATGACCATTGTCTGGGATGGTTCATACTCTGGGTAAAGGCTGGGAGGAGTTTACCTTTAAGACCCCTTCTAATTTTTCAATCAATTAAATGTTCTAAAAGGGATAGGGAAAGCTGGAAAGTAACAAGTTCAGGAAACTAAGATTCAGGAATTGTTAAGAATTAGAATGTATTAGATGACACTGAAAAGACTTTCTAGTACCTTAAACAGCAATGGAGAGAAAAGTAAAGGTAGTTAAAAGCATGGTATCAATTGCAGAATGGCTGAATAAATAATGCTCTCTGAATATAATGGAATACCACTGTGCTATAAGAAATGATGAAAGGGATAGTTTCCCAGAAACCTAGGAAGACTTTTATAAATTGGTGCATAGTGAAGTGAGTAGAAACAGGAGAGTAATTTACACATTAACAACAACATTGTTAAGAGACAAAACACTCTGAAATAGTCAAGAACTCTGAACAAAATGATTCCAAAGGACCCATGATGAAAACATGCTACCCATCTCTTAACAGAACTATGATGGACTCATGGTGCAGATCAAGATATATGTTTTATGGATGTAGCCAATGCAAGAATTTGTTTTGCTTGACTATATTTGTCTAAAAAAAAAAGGAATGGGGGGCAGCTAGGTAGCACAGTGGATAGAGCACTGGCCCTGAATTCAGGAGTACCTGAGTTCAAATCTGGCCACAGACACTTGATACTTACTAGCTGTGTGACTCTGGGCAAGTCACTTAACCCCCATTGCCCGGCAAAAAAAAAAAAAAAAAAGGAATGGGGAGCTCTGTTTTTGTTTATTGGGGAGAAAATAGAAAAATTCTGTTAATTGGAAATAAATTAATTAAAAATAAAGGTGGCACTCTGTGGACTGGATATTTTCTTATATCAGTGAAATTTGAGACATCAAAGTCTGGTAACTTGGATGAAAATATAAGATTACTATAAATTATTTTTGGATTTGAAAAAATACAGCAAACTACTGAATTTTTTCTTTAGCTTAGGCTACAGGAAACTTTCGAATTCTATTTAATACACTTAATTGAGGAATTTGAATTTATCATTTTTGAAGAAAACTATAATTTTATGCAAACAAAATACTTACACCAAATGATTCACCAATTGAAACCAAGATTCTGTTAAGATAAAATGAAAAAGATTAATTAGCTTGAGAACATACAGAAAATGACACTTTAATATGAATACATTGTTCTAAAGATTATTTATTAAAATGAAGATTTCTCTATCTTCTACATCACTGAAAAGCTATTCTCGCTATGGATAAAAGCAATAGAGGTGCCTAATTTTCTCCCATATTATCATGATGCCATAGATTTTTAATGGTAGTTACTCTGAGCTACCAGTTTATAAGAACATTAATAATAATAATAGCTAACATATAGTGCTTTAAAATTTGCATAGCACTTCATGTATGTATGTATGTATATATGCAAGACATTTCATTTGATCCTCACAGCCTATTTATCTAATTTTATAGATGAGGAAACAGAGACTAAAAGACCTGCCCATGGTCACATGGCTTATAAGATTCTTTTTTTTTTTTTTGGTGAGGCAATTGGGGTTAAATGACTTGCCCAGGGTCACACAGCTATTAAGTGTTAAGTGTCTGAGGCCAGATTTGAACTCAGGTACTCCTGACTCCAGGGCCAGTGCTCTATCCACTGCACCACCTAGCTGCCCCTGGCTTATAAGATTCTAAAGCAAAATTTGCACTCAAGTATTTTCCTGACTCCAAGGTCAACACTCTAAACACTATACCAACTAGCTGACTCATTATGAAATCCTAAGCTATCACTATAAAGAAATATCTCATGATGGAAGAAAAGAATACTAAATTTTATATGAGGAAAGAGTCAAATGTACAAATAGAATTTCTTCTAACAAGCCACCTATCTTTCTATCATATAAAAAAATCAAGTTAAACCTAACTGTAGCTTTTTGTCCTAGGAGATATCCTTAGACCTCTCTAGCAGGTACTATAATAGAAACTGATATATGGTAAAAGGCATCTAGTGCTTTATGATATCTTTCTCAAACAATACTTGTTTATGATCAGAACAGCAAACTTAAGGCACTACTACATTCGCAAGAGATAAATTGTTAAAGAAGGCCTCTATTATGTTTCATATAGGTTTAGAATTCAGTGTATTTTATCATACTTTAATTCTTTGAAAATTGGTAATCCAGTAGAATATTGCATATAGTGTTGGGCAGGGTCAATGTTTTTTTGTTTAAATGAAAATTTTTTTAAAAAAATCTTTGTTATCAGGAAAGGCTCACTGAGGGGAAAGGGAGGCAATAACTCCCTCCCCTCCCCACCAAAAAAAAATCCTTTAAATAGACACCTGGTTTTAGGAAGGGAAACAAAATAGATACCATTATTAGTGTATAATGACTCGCTACCATCATTTAAAATTACTTACTTAGAACTAATTTACATAAGGCTCTAACAAGCTAATTAATGAGACAGTTCCTGCCCTTTAGGAAAGCAGTATGATGGAGTAAAAAGGGCACTGGGCTGGATATCAGAAGGTCCTGGGTTTTAGTTTTAGGTTTCATGTTAATTAGTTTGGTGACCCTGGACAAGACACTTCACTGTCCTCGTTGGTTGGACCAAGTGATCCTGAAGGCACTTTCTAGCTCTAATATTCAATGTTTTTGTGAACTTACAATATAAGGGAGGAAATATTAATGTTACCAGTAGAGCAGCTAGCCAAATGAAAACTAAATAAAGGATACATTGTACATCAAAATCTTAGTATAAATAGAAGAAAATAGTAATGCTACCACATTAACAACACACTAATTGTTAAACATAAACAATAAATCATTTTTTGATGAATATTTTTCATCACATTCTCTCCCTGCCTCTTGGAAATACACTTGTATGTATTAAATATGACCTTTCACAGATGAAATAATTAAAGGTTAAATGACTCACTTGTGGTTAAACAATGCATAAGATATTTAGAGAAGTTAGATACAGAAGAAACCTAGAGTCATTTAATGCAATCCTCTCATTCTAGATGGGGAAATTGAGGACCAGGGAAGTGAAATTACTTGTTCAAAGTCACAAAGCCAGTAGGAAGCAGAACATGATTCAAACCCAGGTCTTCTGACTCCTCATTTGGGGAAACCTTCCCCTATACCTGTTGGCAAGTACTTAAAGATCTGCTTATATTTCTACCTAATCGAAGATAATATATTTGCATGGCAAAAATTACTTTTTCTATGTGTAATAAGGTTACTGGCTAATGAGGGCACAGTCCTTAAAGTACACACAATACTTTGTGCTTGGTACTACAAAAGAGAAAACAAACAAGATATTAAGAGATTTCTTCCTCCCTGGTTGTTTTCTTATCCATTAAGTAAAATCTGATCAGCCAGTCACTTTTAGCATGGTAGTGTATCATAACTCTGCTGGGTTCATCTTCTTCCCACTCTGCACACAAGCACAACAAGTTTCAAACAGCCCATGATACCACGTAATAAGGCAAATGGAGCACATCAAAGCTAGGAAGCATTTGTGGCTGATGTGGTGATAGCATAATAATTCAATGTTGCATCGCACCTTTCATCTGAGCATCTAAAAGAGCTTCAAAAACACCAGCTCAATGATGCACAACCACCTTTTGAAGTAGAGACCTGCCCAAGGGATATAAGGAGACCATGGGAAAACTAGAAATAACAGTTTCAAGTCTCAATTTGCAGTCATCTGTACTAACAAGTTTGCACTCTCACCCTTAATGGGATATTGCTTTTCTACTATGAAAGAGTGGTCGAGGCCCACAAAAAGTGTTCATAAGACATTTGATAAAATACAGACTCACTAAAAAATGAAAGAAAAACAATCTACTTCATTCAGAAGATGGGTTCCAGTAAAAATAAAAGTGTTTTCAAGGCTTACAACCAAACAGAGCCTCAGCTCTGTGTCTAAAAGAAAGCAGGAAAGAATAAGGATCGTGGTATTTACAGATTTATCCTTTAACATATAATCATTTTTATTCATAAGCCTAAAGACTCCACTTAAGTGGATGGTAAAGTTTAGATGAGAAATTCTGGCTTTTTAAAAAGGACTTTTAATTATGGATCAAAATTATTTCAATTTATTGTTCTTTGCCACTAGTTCAAAGAGAAAACTAGCACTAACCTTGATCTTGGAGTCATTTTTGTGGGAGTTGGCAGGCCTTCTGAAAATTTGTACGGACTCTTCAAGGGTGATATATAAATATTGCCTCCAGGAACACGTAAAGGAGAACTAGAAAACTTATAAGGACTCCGAGGAATGTGAGGTATCGGTGATAAGGTTGGGGGCTATAACAGCAAAAATAAATAAGTGTGGTTTTTAAAAAACATTTTTAATTCAAATTTTTGACACCAACACACAATATATTCTCAACATACCCTGGTGGAAGCATATTGTAGAATATTTGTTTTCAGTTTCTGCATGAAGACCAAATTGTAGAAGACTATGATGGAATCATACTGCCCTTCTCTGATCAAAACACGTTTGAAAGTCTGTAGAGAAAAGAATTATACTAAATGAACATATCCATTCAGCTCAATATTTTCTTTTCCCTTAACTCATACTTTTATTTAAAGAGTTATGTTGTAATGTGCTCTTCAATAGATTAAAAAAACCAATCCAACAAATATTTAAGCAGGCCATACTATGTTCAAAGATTTCCTTGTGGAGATGCAAAGATAAAAATGACCCAATACCTATTACCAAGAAGCTTTAATCTCATGGATTTGGGAGTGGAGATGGAAATAATAAAACATATGCAAATAAATATGATACAAGGCAAAATGTGGTAAAGGCAAAGGAAAAGTTCAGACAAAGGTCCATAACATTTTGAGGTGAGATCATGATCAGCTGTGTACATTAGGAGAGATTTCATGAAGGAGTGAGTCCCTGTGAGTTAGCTGGGCCTTGAAGGAAGAGAAGGCTTTCAAAAGGCAGAGAGATAGGAAGGGAGCATGTTCCAGGCATGAGGGTTGGAGGCTAAGATAAAGAAATAGCATCTGGCTTGTCTAAAACAGAGGACCTGAAGGGCAATGATGCAAAATAAGGTGATGTGAAATAAGGAAAGGTAGACTGGAGACATAATCTGGGAGGTTTTAAAGGCACTTGTATTTTATCCTATAGGTAAAGGTTTTTTGAGCAGGGGAATGACATGGTTAGACCTGTACCCAAGAAGACTATGTTAGCAGATACATTAAGGACAGATCAGAGAGAAGAGAGGTTACAAAGGGACCAGTAAAGAGACTTTTAAAAATAGTTTGGTCAGAAGTACTAATGCCATAAAATGGATATGGGAAATATAAACGGAGGATTGAAGACCAACAGTATAAACAATATTGTGGAAGTAAATTCAGTGGATCACAGAATTGCATATGGAGGGCCAGAGGAGACTTCAGAGGCCACCTAGTTCAACCCACTTATCTTACAGATGAGGAAATTGAAGCCCAGGTAGGTTAAGTGATTTGTTCACAACGGTAGTAAATGGAAGCAGGATTTGACCTATCCATTGCTCTTTCATAGGAAGTGAAGATTAGAGAAGAGACAAGATGACTCCATAGTTTCAAACTTGGGTAACTGGGAGGCTGATGGTACCATAAAAAGAAATATAGAACTTAAGAGGGAGAAAAAGTTGAAATGATTTCAGTTTTGGATATGCTGAATCTGAGATGCCAAAAGAATATCCATTTGGAGATGTCTAAAAGTCAGGTGGAGATATGGGATGAGGACTTGGGGAAAAGGTTAGACATATAAATTTGAGCACTGTCTATACAAAAGTTAAAATGTCATGGCAGAGGATTGTGTAGAGGACCCTCAAATCCTAATGGAGATGGCTCAGGTCTAGAAGCTCAAGAGCCCTTGAAAAAAAGCAGTGTTCCCAAGAATAACAGCCTACTTCTAGCCTGGGCCCTATAGTTACCATCAAGGAGAGTTGCCATGTGGAGAATACACTTAACACTGTTGTCAATATTACCACCAACTATTTACTAACAGGCATTGATGGGCAAGTAAGCCTAAGAGTCCTGGGAATGGTAACACATCTCCAGACTCCTACCTCTGCTTTCAGTCCAGCCTCTCAGACATCATCCAGAAAGCAGAAAGAAGGGGCCAGACATCCCCATCAACTGTCAAAAGTTGATAAAGAAGCTAGGCAATTGGGACCATGAACCAAGAGCCGTGGTAATAAAAGAGCCCTATTCCCACCCCACCCCCACCCAACAAGCCCTGTTTACAGCCCAGCCCCTGTAGCCAGTCAACTCTTGGGGAGATGTGCCCTGGCAACTGTTTCTGCAGCTGCTATAGCCCCTGCCAACTCAGCAGTCATAGTAACCGAAAAACCAGAAAGAAAAAAATTCTTGTCACCAAAGTCCTTGGCACTGTGAAATGGTTCAACATCAGAAATGAATTTTGCATTATCAAGGGAAATAAAGAAGAAACTTTATTATCTTAACTGCTGCTCCTTAAGTATCTTGGTGCCATTCCACCTGACCTCAAGCTAAAACCTATGTCATCTCCCTTTAATAGAACCAGAGTTTCTTGAGAGCAAGGTTGCTTTTGAGTCTTGAAGGAAGTGAGAGAAAGTAAGAGGCACCAGTTAGGAGGGAGAGTATTCCAAACATGGGTAACAGCCAATGCAAAGGGACAGAGAAGAGCTGGAATGATATGGGAGGAACAACAAGAAGGCCAGTGGGGCTAGATCAAAGGGTATATCGAAAGAATTAAACTAAAAGGAGGCTGGAAAACTATCAAGAAACCAGCTTGTGAAGAGCTTTAAGTGCTAACTAGTTGATTTCATATTTGATCTTGAAAATAAGATCATGATAATTTATATCAAATACCAACATTTTAAAAGTATCTTTTTTGGCATAATTGATCAAGCAAACTCAAACAGGTCTTTTGGAATTCTGGCCCAAGAATATTTTTCCCCTTTTCAAAAGTTTTGAGACACTGGTATTATTTTTGTCCTTCATTTCATTACTAGAGATAATTTCTGGAGTTTGAGTTAAGTGAAGATCTTCAATGATCAGGATTTTTGACTTTTTGCTCTTCAGATTTTAGTAGCTCCCAAATTACATCACTGATTTCATCTAATCTATGCTTAGATTTGAAGTTGGGTTTTGGTTTTTTGTTGTTGTTTTTTAAACATTGCCCTGTACTGGTAGGCAATACAAAATTGTTGTGACTTGGAGCTGAGGGTACCAGTGACAAAAAGTAGTACAAAGCTCCCAATCAGAACTGGTGAAAACTGTTACCAATTTTGTTATGATGTAATATTGGCATATAATGAAAGTCTGTGTCTTTTGTCTATTCGTTTAACATTTATGGTTTGCCTACTTTAGTGGTAAATACTTTTCTGATTTCTTCCTATTTATCTTGTCTTTTTATGGGACAGAACACAAAGAAACATTACTCATTTCACTATCTTCTTTATCAAGCAGATCGCAATGGTTTCCTGTAGGCCCCGCTGGCAACTTGATATCATCATCGATCTATTTTGTAGGTTCTTAGGAATAGTTTCATTACACCAGACATGACAGAAACCAAATAAGTGGCATCTTCAAAGTTGAATTGGCAATCTTTTTGGTGTTCCTTCGAGACTTTCACAGATACCATAGTAGTTTCAGGACATGTACATCCTCACTGTGCATGAACCTAAGTAGCATATTGTAGCTGCTCCTTCCCAACCCAAAGTCTCTCCTCCCTACTACATTGAGAATGGGTTTGGTTTTGAGGGCATTGTTGCTGTGGTTACTATTATTATCAGAGGCAGCCAAGTAGTACAGTGGATAGCATACATGATTTGGAGTCAGAAAAAGCTGAGTTCAGGGGCAGCTAGGTGGCGCAGTGGATAGAGCACTGGCCTTGAATTCAGGAGTACCTGAGTTCAAATCTGGCCTCAGACACTTAACACTTACTAGCTGTGTGACCCTGGGCAAGTCACTTAACCCCAATTGCCTCACAAAAAAAAAAAAAGAAGCTGAGTTCAAATCCTGTCTCACATACTTGCTAGCTGTGTGGCCTTACTTGTCATTTACTGTTAACCTCAGTTTCCTCATGTGTAAAATGAAGATAATAGCATTTACCTCACAATGTTGTTATAAGATAATATATGTAAAATGCTTCGAGACCATTAAAGCACGATATTAAATGATAACTATAATTATTATTACTCATGTTGTTCTTTTCTTTTTAAATGGATTTCAAACAGAAATACAGTAGTATTGAGGCAAGTCAACATCCAACTATTCTTCAATATTTAATATTCTGTCAACTACTGCACAAATGAACAAAATACCTACTTTCATAACTGTATAAAAGTATTGGGATGTAAAAGCATCTTTTGTAGGGTCACTGAAAAGTATCTTTGTGACAACCTCCATAGCAGAAAGGATGGTGGGCACAATGTGTACATACCTCACACTGTTTTCATTTCTTCTACTACATAGATATTTCAAAAGTATTCCACTTCCATGGGGCTAAGAGATTATGGACATTTAGGAAGTTAAAATCTATTAAAAAGTCATTCTTCAATTTATTTTGATCCATATTATATCTGGGTTTGTTGTGGGTAACAATTTTGTCTTTGATAATACTCTAGTTGCCAGTGCAGTTTATTTGTTGGCTTCTCAAGGAGATTTTATGGTCTGTATTAGTAGTATGGGGACCTGTCATTTGTTAGTTTATTAAATATTTGGTATTTTAATATAAAATGTTACAACCTGTAGTCATGGGTCATATAGTTTCATCCATTTCCCTGTATAGTTCTGTTGTAATTGTTAGAAGCAGAGTAGCCGGGGGGGTGGGGGGGGGGTGGGGGGGGGTGGATAAAGCACTTGCATTGAAGTCAGGAAGAGCTCAGTTTAACTCCTTATTCTGTCATATACTAGCTGTGTGGACCTGATCAAATTGTTTAACTTTTCATGGTCTTACTTTCCTCACTGTAAATTTGCTGTATTAACTACTTCACAAGGTTCTTGTGAAAATAGCATATTTTTTCTTTATTTTTTTTTGCATGGGGCAATGAGGGTTAAGTGACTTGCCCAGGGTCACACAGCTAGTAAGTGTCAAGTATCTGAAGCCAGATTTGAACCCAGGTCCTCCTGAATCCAGGCCTGGTGCTTTATCCACTGCACTACCTAGCTGCCCAACAATAGCACATTTTTTAATATCCATGGCTTTTGAAGTAGTCTCCCTCCTCAACTGATCCTATATTTACTTACCTATATACATGGTATACAGAGGAATATAAGTTCCTTGATGGCATGGGCTATTTCAACTGCTTAACCAGAACTTAGTATAATATCTTCCACATAGCAATGAATAATAATAATAATAATAATAATGCTTGTTTAATTGAATTCAATTGAATGAAATAAAATTAACTCAGCTTCAGGGAGAACATAGTACCTGAGGGAGAAGATAGTCACCTGAATAGAAGGGATAGCCCGAACCATGGAAATAGATGAAACTGCCAAGAAAGAAAGTATATACTAGGAAGAGGATTAAGGATGGAGTGTTGTGGAATGGGAAAAGGAGAATACATCACCAAAGGAGACCAAGAAGGGACAGTCAAGATAGGGAGAGGGATAACCCTTGACATGAAAGATGAAGGGTCAAGAGATCAATCAATAAATGGGGAAAGGTAAAGGAAGACAGAGTCTAAGAAAAGGCTCACATATCTCAATTCTCCAATTCTCCTGGGGATAAACTCTGGCTGTAGTAGTAAAAGTGAAGTGTTATGGCACATAGATTGGGAAGCAAGGCAGAAGAAGAAGAGTCAATCAGCCAGGATGGTAGCAGAGGTGTGGCCTGGAGGAAGAAAAGTTTACAGACCAGAAAGTAGGACATGGAGAGGTCAGAGTTATGCAAAAATCATCATGTCTAGTTAATACTTAAACTTCACCCTCCTAAGTGTTAAGTAGACAAAGGTGCTTGATGAGGTGAATATTTTACTATACAGTATTAAAAAGGGTTTCCATTTTAGAAAGTTTTATTTTGAAAATTAAAACCTTTTTTAAAAATGGTGTGAATTCTATAAACCAATTCCATGAATTTGTTTCCATAGGATATTTCTGATATGTATGATTATATCAATCTGAATTAAGAAAAATCAAAGCAAAAAAAGTTTGTGTATTTCATTTAAAAAAACAAATACCAAAAATACTGAAATTATTTTCATCTTTTAAGTACTCTCTTCTAACAAACCTAGGAAAATTATGTAATTATATCAATACCAAGTTTATTTCATTAGCAGGTTGCCTTTAAAAAGGATGAGTGGGATTCTGATAATAAGATATGCTTCAAAAATAAGTTTTTGGTATTTACTGACAAGACTTCATTCATATAGATTTTTTTTTTGGTTGGGGCAATGAGGGTTAAGTGACTTGCCCAGGGTCACACAGCTGGTAAGTGTCAAATGTCTGAGGCTGGATTTGAACTCAGGTCCTCCTGAATCCAGGGCCGATGCTTTATCCACTGCGCCACCTAGCTGGCCCCCATTCATATAGATTTTTTAAAAAATTTCATCCAGGAAGAAAAATAATTGAACCATACTTCTTACTTTTTAAAAGTGAATTTTACTCTGTTAAGTAAAATTTAATACATGTCTCCTTAAGGTATCATAATCATTCTTTGCAACTTTTAAACTTTAATTTAGATTTTTAAATGTCGCATTTTTTCCAGACCCAGCTTTAGTTAAGTTTAATTACCATCTAATAATATAAAATTAAGGGGCATTTTGTAGATTTCTAAAACTGATCTAACTGGACATTTTGGATGACCAAATTTTAAGAAATATGGGAATGTTTGGCTAAAAATCAATTTATAAAAAAAAAAGAAAGGGGCAGCTAGGTGGCTCAGTGGATAAAGCACTAGCCCTGGATTCAGAAGGAACTGAATTAAAATCCAGCCTCAGCCACTTGACACTTACTAACTGTGTGACCCTGGGCAAGTCACTTAACCCTCATTGCCTCACCAAAAAAAAAAAAAAAAGAAAGAAAAGAAAAAGAAAAATCCATTTATAGTCAGACCCATATGATCTGGTTTCATCTAGTCAAATTATCTAACAAATTATTAAAATTATTTGGATTAAAGACACTGAAATAATTTACATACCTCCTGGATGGCATGGGTAAGGTCCTTGTATGCTGTAACAATGATTTTGAATTTAAGATCTATATTCTTCACTTTGCATATGCCATACATGGAACACATCATAATCTATTAATTAAAGTGAAATAAAAGCAATTAGAATTGTACTTTCCTGTCTAAACAGTACACATCATTCTTCCTACCTAGCTCAAAAAACTGGAAATCTATATCCTTACAATTGACTTCAATAAACAGAATACGAGTTCAAAACGTATCACTGACTTCATCTCAAAGCCAATATTCTGAAAAATTTTATTCCAGATTCTCTCACAATAAATACACAGGTACAGTAATCTCAGTTATTTAAGGACTAATTATCAGGTTTGTAAAATTCACATAGTCTTTGGTTCTCCTTAGCACATTTATTTTAGTCAATTTTCCTACTAGTTGAAAATTCTGGTTAAAAACCAACAACAAAAAGTCAGGTGGGGAAGTGTTTGAAACTACTGGGTTATTAAATAAAGCTTTGGGGTTGTTGTTTAAATTACCCATGATTTCTTAATTATGGGCTTCAGATCTATACTAATTATGAATCTTTCCCCCACCTAAGTGGCTATATTTTGTGCAATAAACTTGCTTATACCTCTCACTCTAGCCAAGAAAATGAATCTAAAGGTAATTCTAAACTGTTTTAAGTAATGACAACATAATTGAAATAAACAAACAACCTCCCAGCATGTTAACATTAATTGGACATTTTGGATGTTTAAAATGTAAAACATTTTTAGAATGTTTGGTTAAAAATCAATTTAGTCATACCTGTATGTTTTGGTTTCATTTATTTATGCTCTAATATATTTTCATTTATCTTTATCCCTTTTCATCCTTAATAGTAAAAGCCTACTTATTTTACTCTGTGGATAGTGATTTCTACAAGTCTTTATAATTGACTTTTCCCCTCATCTACAAATATTCTAAAAAATCAACAATTTTCATTTACCACAACAACTAATTTTATTTTATGGCAAAGTGCATTCTGAAAAGTTAATTATATTTTCAAAGATTGAATAAAGTGATTGAATCTCTTTGATTTAACTGTATACTTCATGTACATTCAATATTGAGGAAAGAATAATGGTTTTACATTGAGTGATAACTACATACACAAATAAAAATAAAGTAAAACTCCATTAGAAAACTAAATGCTACACCACAGTGAGTCATGTTATGCCCCCTGTGTAAAGAGTTAAGTGCACACTCTAGTGTAAGATAAACACCACCCTGCGATAGCAGCATTACAAAGGGGTTCTACTATCACTGACATTTTAAAATAAGAAATAACCATTTCAATAATTCTAAGTCCATTTTTGAACTATATAATTGATCTTGATTAAGGTAAAATAAAAGTAATAAGTACACAACTGAATACAGTTTGAGTTACTGCATTAACCTAATTTTTCCTTTGAATCTAAAATCTATGTTTAATACTTGACAAATTTTTACTAAAAGAAAAGAAAGTGAGTGAGTGACTCCTTTACCTGGTCCAAATGCCTGTCCCTCATGAGCTCATACTCATTTTGCAGTGTGTGTTGGAAAAGGGTCCAAATGATATGCTCCAGTTCTGGGTGATCTGACAGAAGTCGTGAACATAGAGTATTTAGCCGGAGATATGCCAACCGATACACTGGTGTTTGGAGGAAGGGAAAGAGAATTAGTCATTTTAAACTATTTATTAATTTTGACTTATTACTGATTTTTCCCTTACACTAAATTCATAAAACTATAATGCTGTCCAACAGGTTTTAATAATAGCACTTTCTAACGTTATCTTTCCTGTAAACAAACTTTCCTATCCTTAGTCTATCAACTTAGCACAAAGACAGACCTCAGTAAAACTTGCTGGATTGGGGGCAGCTAGGTGGTGCATTGGATAGAGCTCCAGCCCTGGATTCAGGAGGTCCTGAGTTCAAATCCAGCCTCAGACACTTGACACTTACTAGCTGTGTGACCCTGGGCAAGTCACTTGACTTTATTTATTGCTCCACAATAAATAAATAAAATTTTTAAAAAACCTTGCTGGATCAAGCATTAATTGGCTTAAATTCCAAAAACAAATAAATGCCATTTATCATGGGGATGGGTGGGACAGAGGAAGTGATGAGTGAGAGTACAAGGAGAGCTAAACGATATTGAGAAATCAAACAAATTAACCATAAGAATTAACAACTCCAAAAAGGCTAGTAATTGGTGTTATAGGAACATGGTAATTCTTAATAAACATGAACAGATTGAGTTTGCTTGCAAAAAAGAATATTAGCAGTCAAAAAATAAAGGGACTGTTTTATGTTTACTAACATTTATACACAGTCAGTAAACATTTCTTAAGTGCCTACTATGTGACAGACATTGTGATAAGTGCACAGGATACAAAGAAAGGAAAAAGAAAATAATTCTCAGTCTAATGGGAGAGACTACATGTCAGTGACAAAGTACAAATGAGATACAGACGGAATAAATGGAGATAATCAACAGAGGGAAGGAACTAGAATTAAAGGGGATCAAGATACTGTGATGGACTATATTCTTCTCACCAATGCAATGGTACAGAAGAGTTCCAGGGAACCCGTGATAGAAGAGGATCTCCAAATCCAAGAAAAAAAAAAAAGAACCACGGAGTATAGATGCTGAATGAACCATACTATTTCTTTTGTTTTTGATGCTATTGGTTTTTTTCTATTTTGAGGTTTTTCATCATTGCTCTGATTTTTTCTCTTATAACATGACTAATGCAGAAATAGGATTAATGTTATTATGTTTATATATATATATATATATATATATATACATAACCTATATCAGGTTACCTGCTGTCTAGGGGAGGGGGGAGGGAGGGGAGGGAGGGAGAAAAATCTGAAACTGTAAAGCTTGTATAAACAAAAGTTGAGAACTATATTTACATGTAATGGAAAAAAATATAATACTTTATTAATTTTTAAAAAAAGGGGGGATCAAGAAAGGCTTTCTGCAGAAGGGATCTTAGTTGGCACATGAAGAAAGCTCAGAAGTAGAGATGAAGGATAGCATTCCAGACATGGGGGACAGTCAGTGAAAATGCCTGGAATAGAGAGTAGTATCTTATGTCAGGATCAATAAGAAGGCTGGTGTCAAAAATGTGTCTAAAAAATCAAATATTGGGGGAGGGGAGTCATGGGATGGAGGGCTACTTCAATCCATGCTGAGAGTTACCTGAGGCACCCAGGTTAAGTGATTTGCCTGTCACAGAGCTACCCAATGTCATTGGCAGGACTTTACCCTGGGCCACCCTGGCCCTAAGTCCAGTATTATACTAAGCTGCCTCTTTCATTAACATGACTGTGATAATAAATTTACTTAGTAATATCTCTAACAGTGAAACATAAGTAGAAATGAAGGTTTTGGAGAAGGGAATTCTAATGAGGGTTAAGAGAAAAGAAGCACATTTTTAAAAAATGAATGACATATTTTTTTATTACTGTTGAAGATCAGGGCCTTAGGTTTTGATGACCAATCTTAAAGATACACATAGTATATTAGCTAAACCCAAAGTACTCTATATCAATGAAATTTTCTAATACTAAGAAAAACACACGATGTTTTGGGTTTTATTTAAAGATTAAATTTTAATTACATGTTTCTGAGGGACTGTTGTATCCCCAGCACTCAGAACACTGCCTGGCATATAGTAGGTCCTTTATATATATGTATGTATGTGTATATATATATATATGTATGTGTGTGTGTGTGTGTGTGTGTGTTTTGATTGGTTCATCTTAGTTTTTTTACTTAATTTTTTTTAAAAAAGCAGAACACCTATTTGGGGTTTCCATTTTTTCCCTGAAGAACTTAAAGCATTGTACATAAATAACCATAAGTCATTATACTGATATACAATAAATTTAAAATTGTGATGATAATGGGACATCTATACACCTTTTTTGTAAAAGAGTGAAAGGGAGGTAGATTTTGGTGGCTTCTGAGTTTGAGAGGCTGATGTTGTCTGTGGCTCTGCATTTGAAGTGGAATTTATTCGAGCTGTTGATCCTTTTTTCTTGGGGGATCTTACTGGAGAAAGATACCTAGATGTATGCAAAAGAGAAACTGTTAACTCAAATAATTAACAAAAACCTTTGAGTAGTACATATATGAGCATAGCCTCCATTTACTCTATCATGTGCTAGCAGTTTAATTGAACAGTCCATTTAAATATAAGCTCAAAAAATATAAAAATAAACAGAATGCTAATCCAATCATGTGTTCCAATGATACATTTTAAAAATCATGGTACATGGTAAATTTTGGATATCAATTTCTTATGGAGGGGGCAGCTAGATGGCGCAGTGAATAAAGCACCAGCCCTGGATTCAGGAGGACCTGAGTTCAAATCTGGTTTCAGACACTTAACACAAACTATTTGTGTGACCCTGGGCAAGTCACTTAACCCTCATTACCCTGCAAAAAAAAAAAAAAGAAAGAAAGAAAAAAAAAAAAAGAAAAATTTCTTATGGAAAAAAAACTATACATATTATATTAAACTTCTACTAATTATCACTGGGTGAGGACCCAGGAAGTAGTGTAAACTTAAAAGGAAAATCAATTATTGGTACCAAAAGAAGGTTCTGTCTAATTTCTCTCATAATAAAGATAAGTTAAAAGAAATGAGTGTATATAAGCACACAGCCAACTTAAATGTATAGTAGGAAGAATTCTATGGAGGCAAAATAAGGGATATCAGTAATTAACATAAAGTAACATTATAATATTAATATTCTAATTTATTATATTTATTAATAGACTATTTATAATAATATTAACATTCTCTAGATAATATTTCACAAATTAGACTCAGGCATATTTAGTAAATATGGCAGTTACATATCAGAATATCAGTATTCTCTCTCAATAAAAACTTGGGCTGGTCCAGTACTCTCTATTGCATTCTCTTTAAAGTGGGCAATGAAGAGTCATTCCTGATTCCTCAATCAGAGTATCGGCTGCATAAAAAGAACTCTAAAGTAAAAGCATGTGCTAAACTTTTATGTGGGCTTTTGTACCATATTTAATAGCTCAGAAAAGGAAGTAAATTAGTAAAAAGGAAAAAAAAGGAATCATTACCACAGTGATTTTATAGAGGCCCTCTCTTCTGTCCCCTCAGCCTTGTCCTGTTTATAATTACTAAGCTGCTCCAACTAACCTAGAGTTTCTTCTCTATTCATGAACTGACAAATACTTTCGGGGTTAACTGGAGTAGTACTTATGCTACAGTTACATACTATAATTGTACATACAGTTTAAATATCATAAACAAACCTTGATGTACATATACATAAATAAAACATAATGAAAGAAGAATTGCAAATGGAACCAGATCCTTTTAAGTCTAACAATGCTCAAGCTAACCTTTCCAAGAAACTTCAGTAACTCTCTACTATTTACTGTATCCAAGCAGAAATTCATTAAAAATTCTGGGACTGATATTTGAGGCAATTTTCCTTGCTCTGTATTATAGAAGATTTATGTGACTAATTTATTCTGCTATTAGTACATGGATACAGTAAAGGTATTAAGTAGATTCTGAGGTTTCTCAGAAATTACTTATCTCAACAAAATAGTTCTAAACCTACCAAAGTGATAGTTCCCTTTTCTCATATATGGGTAGCTTAACTGTTTAGGAAGAAATGCTAATGGAGCCCATCACAACTACCATAGAAGCTAATTACTTTTACTCTGTTAACTGGCTTTTCTTTTCAATTTCAATTTCCACCCATACTACTCCATTGAACCTTTATCTTGAAGACACAAAGAAAATAATAATTTGAAAACATCTATGAGCAAAGCCTCAAAGAAAAATTCAGACTGGACACAAGCCCAAAAAGAATTCCTAGAAGAGCTAAAGAAAGAGAATTTTTTAAAAGAGCCAAAAAAAAAAAAAAAGAGAGAGAGTGGTAAAGGAAGAAATGGAAAAACAAATGAGAGCTATGCAGCAAAGTTATGAAGAGAATTTACAGTTTGGTAAAACAAGTACACAAAAACTTAATGAAGAAAATAACTCCTTATCAATTAGAATTGGCCAAATGGAAGCTAATAACTCCATGAGACATCAAGAAATCATAAAACCAAGTCAAAAGATAAAAACAAAACAAACAAAAAACCAGACAAAAATGTGAGATATCTTATAGTAAAAACAATTGATGTGAAAAACAGATGAGGGAGAGATAATTTTAAAATTATTAGAAAAAAAGAGAAAAAAAAAAGAATTATTAGGGTACCTGAAAGCTATGAGGGGAAAAAAAAAACAGCTAGATATGTTATAATTCAAGAAATGATAAAGGAAAACTGCCCCCAAATATGGAAGACAAAGTCAAAATGGAAAGAATCTACTGCTTATCTTCTTAAAGAAACCCCAAAAGAAAAACTCCCAGGAATATTAAAGCCCAAATTCACAGCTCTCAGGTCAAGGAAAAAATAAAAGCTGCCAAACAGAAAGAAATCAAGAACTGGGGAGCCATGGTCAGGATCCCATATGATTTAGTAGCTACTATTATAAAGAAATGAGAGCTTGGAATGTGGTATTCCAGAAGGCAAAAACCCTAGTATTACAACCAATAATAATTTACCCAGTAAAACTGAGTATAATTATATGAGAGAAAAATGGATATTTAATGAAAAAGAGGATTTTCCAGCATCCCTGATGAAAAGACCAGAGCTGAATAGAAAATGTGTGAGTGAGAAATCATAAAGGACTAAAAAAGTTTAAACTATTTACATTCTTATATGAGGAGATGATACATATGACCCCTCAGAACTTTATAACAATCAGGGGTTTTAGGATGGAGTTTAATTAAACAGAGGGCCAAGGTGTGATTTTATTATGTTTAGATGGTCTCAAAAGACAATGGAAGGGTAAAGAAGAAGAATGGGGAAAACTGATCTCACATAAATGGAGGATGTTAGGAAGAATTTATATAATAGAGGAGGCAGCAGGAAGAAGTAAGCAAGGGGCAGCTAGGTGGCACAGTGGATAGAGCACCGGCACTGGAGTCAGGAGGACCTGAGTTCAAATCTGGCCTCAGACATTTAACACTTACTAGCTGTGTGACTCTGGGCAAGTCACTTAACTCCAATTGCCTCACTTAAAAAAAAAAAAAAGAAGTAACACTCTCATCTGAAGTAGTTCAAGGAGAAAAGAATACACATACACAGTTATGTACAGTACAGAAATTAATCTTACACAAAGGGAAAGCTGACGGAAGGGAAGGGGGTTAGGGAAAAGGAATGGGGTGGGTGGGATGATAAGAGAGAGGGCAGATTAAGGAAGGAGACAGTAAGAAGCAAATGATTCTTAAAAGAGGGGATAGGGTAAAAAAGGAAGGAAAATATAACAGAAGAGGATGGAGGGAAATACAGTTACCAAAAGCTGTTAACGTAAATGGGAAGAACTCACCCATAAAACAGAAGAGAGAAGAATTCTATGCTGTAAATTGTAAAACTAAATATTACTAAAATGTAAGTGTCAAGTGTCTGAGGCTGGATTTGAACTCAGGTCCTCGTGAATCCAGAGCTGGTGCTTTATTCACACAACCACCTAGCTGCCCCCGAGATGAATAGAATTAAAAAAAAAATTAGATGTAATAAACATCAGGAGAATAATGAATGGGAAGAGAAAGGATTACACCTATTTCTCAGCTGTGAAAAGCAACTTCACAATAACTGACCATGTACCAGGGCATAAAAACCTCACAAAGATCTTTGAGGAATAATTTAAAAATTAATTGGAAACTAAATAATTTAATCCTAAAGAATGGGTGAATCAAAGAACAAATAAGAGAAACAATAAATAATTTAATTAAAGATAATGAAAATAATAAGACAACATACCAACACTTGTGGGATGCAGCCAAAGCAGTACTTAGGGGAAAATGAATATCTCTAAATGCTTATATCAATAAGAGAGAAAGAGCAGATTGACAAATTGGTCATACAACTTAAAAAAAACCTGGAAAACCAACAAATTAAAAACTACCAGTTAAACACCAAAATAGAAATCCTGAAAATCAAAGAGATTTTGAAAAAGAAAGAAAAATAAAACTACTTAACTAATATATAAAACTAGAAACTTTTTTTTGGGGGGGGGATCTAATAAAACAGATAAGTTGCTGACAAATTTGATTTACAAAAATCCCAAAGAAAATCAAATTACCAGTATCAAAAATGAAAACAGTGAATTTACAATGAATGAAAAAGAAATCAAAGCAATTATTAGGAGATATTTTGCCTAACTATATGCCAATAAAAGTGATATTTTATTTGTTTGTTTTTGTTTTTGTAGTACAATGAGGGTTAAGTGACCCCTCCAGGGTCACACAGCTAGTAAGTGTCAAGTGTCTGAAGCCAGATTTGAACTCAGGTCCTCCTGAATCTAGGGCTGGTGCTTTATCCACTATGCCACCTAGCTGCCCCCAAAAGTGACATTTTAAATTAAATAGATCAACATTTACAAAAATATAAGTTGCCCTGATGAACAGAACAGGAAACAGAATACTTAAATAACCCTATCTTAGAAAAAGAATTTGAATAGCTATAAAAAACTCCCTAAGAAAAAAAACAAAACAAAACTCAGAACCAGATGAATTTATAAGTGAATCCTGCTAAACATTTAAAAAGCAAATATAATATTATGTAAACTGTCTGAAAAAATAGGCAAAGAAGGAGTCCTACCAAATTCCTTCTATGACACAAATATGGTCTTGATATCAAAAGCAGGGAGAGTCAAAACAGAGAAAGAAAATTATAGAGAAATTTCCCTAATGAGTACTGATTTAAGAAATATAAATAATAGGAAGGAGATTACAGCAATATATCCCAGAGATAATCCAGTATGACCAGGTTAGATTTATACCAAGAACATAGGACTATCTCAGTATTAAGAAAACTATAAGCATAATCAACCACACTAGTAACAAAAAATAAAAATCACATGATTATTTTAATAAATGCAGAAAAAGGTTTTGACAAAACATAACACCCATTCTTATTTTAAAAAAAACACTCAGAAAGCATAGGAGTAGAGCTTTTCTTAAAACAATAAGTAGTATCTAATACCAAGAGCCAGCATTTTCTATAATGAAGACAAAGTAGAAGCCTTCAAGCCTTCCCAAAAAGATTAAGGGTAAAGCAAGGATGTTCATTAAAATCATATAAGAATAGGCATTGAGAAAACAAAAAATTATCACTTTTTTCAGATAATATGAAGGTTTACTTTAGAATCCTGAGTCAACTAAAAAACTAACTGAAACAATTAACAACTTGAGCAAAGTTTCAGGATATAAAATAAACCCATGAAAAACATAATTTCTTTATATTATCAACAAAACCCAGCAGAGAAGATAAGAAGAATTTCATTTGAAATAACTACAGAATACATAAAATATTTGGGAGTCTCCCTTCCAAGACACATGCTGAGAAAATGGGAAAGCAGTCAGACAGAAACTAAGTAAAGACTAACAGCTCATACAACGATAAGTGCAAAATGCATACATGATTTAGACATAAAGGTGATATCTTAAGTATATATTAGAATATAGAAGGAATTACCTGCCACATATATGGAAAGGGGGAAAATCCCAGAAAAAATGAAAGATAGAAAAGTTCAGAGAAAGTAAAATGGAAAATTTTGATGATTTAAAATGTAAAAGTTTTTGCATTAACAAAACTAATGCAGGTAAAAATGAGAAAATATCAAGATTTAACTATTAAAATTTAACCATATCAATAGTGACATATTTGCTATAACTAGCAACACAAGAAAGTTGCAGTTAAATGAAAAGATGGTTTCATTATTTAAAGATAAAAACCATAATTTCTTGAGATGTTTGAAAGTTTCACTTTGTTGTCCTAATGATGAAAATAAGCATTAAGACCACTCTAAAAATACCTGTAGTTTATCCATTAACATATGCTGCAGAGTATGAAGTAGAGAAATTCTTTTAAAAATCTTACACACACACACACACACACACACGCGCGCGTGCGTGTGCGCGGTAGCTTCAAAGTGAAGGTGGGAATGGTGAGGATAGCAAAAAATACACTAGAAAGAAAAGTCAAAAGTAAGGAAATTAAATAAGAAAAGAGGTCAAAGGCTAGTGTATATATATATATATTAGAGCTTTTAAAAATTTTTAATTTTTATTATTTTTTTTAGTGAGGCAATTGGGGTTAAGTGACTTGCCCAGGGTCACACAGCTAGTAAGTGTTAAGTGTCTGAGGCCGGATTTGAACTCAGGTCCTCTTGACTCCAAAGCTGGTGCTCTATACACTGTACCACCTAGCTGCCCCCAAAGGCTAGTATATTAATCAAAATCCTCACACATTTATTTCATCAATACTATGCTCAAGCAAAGAGTTAAATGGCATAGGAAAATAAGAGCACTAACCTACATCACAAAAAATGAACAATTAGGAAATGGCCACTTATGATGAAATGCAGGTCCAATCATGTCATCAAATCATCAATGCCCCCTACTCCATAAACTCCACTGGCTTCCTACTGACTCCAGAAGCAAATACAAAAGGATCTTGTTTGGCATTCAAATCCCCCTTCTATCTTTCCAGTCTTCTTACACTTTCTTCCCCAACACATAGTCTTTGATCCAGTAACACTGGCCTTCTGGATATTATACAAATAAGACACTCCATCTCTCAGCTCCAGGCCATTTTCTCTGGCTGTCTCCCGTGCCTGGAATACTCTTCCCCCTCAATTCCAACTACTGAACAACTTGGCTTCCTTCAAGTCCCAACTACAGTTATCCCTTCCACATCATGGAAGTTAGGGGCATGGCATCCCTTAGATCCACATAAAAAAATTTTGGCCATCCCTTACTGTACAATTTGGGTTGATGTTATTCAATACAATACATATATTTAGCATTTCTGAGTTTCTAAACCTTTTCTTTGTCATCTGTTGGCCTTCATGTGTCATCTGAGGGTTCCACAAAATTCCCCCAAAATTCCCATTTAATTTCTTTTTTTCCCAATATTCTTCTTTTCTTTCTTTTTTTCGCAGGGCACTGAGGGTTAAGTGACTTGCCCAGGGTCACACAGCTAGTAAGTGTCATGTGTCTGAGGCCGAATTTGAACTCGGGTCCTCCTGAATCCAGGGACAGTGCTTTATCCACTGTACCACCTAGCTGCCTCCCCTTCCCCGTTTAATTTCTTATGCCAACCTGAGATGTATCAAATCATGATGGGGAAGTCATGATGTAGAAGGGATAACTAAAATGCCACCTTTTACAAGAAACTTTCTCCAACCCTCCCCCACTTTTTTCCCTAATTTTTTAAAACTTTGTGTTCCAACTTCTCTTCCTCCTTCCCTTCCCACCCCCCACCCACAAGAACTCAAGCAATTCAAAATAAGTTATACATGAGTAGTCATGGAAAACATTCCCACATTAGCGAGGTTGTGAGAGAAAACAGTTTAAAAAATAAAACTTCAGATTAAGGAACTGTCCCCCAAAATAAATAAATAAGGAAAATGTGTTTCCATCTGTTTTCAGGTACCATCAGTTCTTTCTCTGTATATGGATCACAATTTTCATAAGTCCTTCAGGGTCTTATTGGATCATTGCCTTGCTGAAAATAACCACATGCTTCCCAGCAGATCATCTTACAGTATTGCTATTATTTTGCATACAGTACATTTTACTCTGCTTCAGTTCATGTAGGTCTTTCCAGGTTTTTCTGATAGTATCCTGATTATCATAACCTGTATATAGTACCTTAAGCTTGACAGAGAATTTTCTTCATAATAGCCCAGCAAAGTAGGTACCATACATTTTGTCATTATAATCGATCATCATAAGTATTTCCCTCCATTCTATTCCCTTCCCATAATACTGACTCTATTTTCTATCTTCTTTTAACTTATTCCTCCTCAAAAGTGTTTTACTTCTGACTGTCCCCTCCCCTGCTCTGTACTCCCTTTTATCACCCTTTTCTCCTTATCCTCTTCCCCTCCTACTTTCCAGTAGGGTTAAATAGATTACTCCTCCCACTTGGGTGTGAACGTTATTCCCTCCTTGAGCCCACTCTGATGAGATTAAGGTCTTTGAGCTAATTCTGTGTTCTAAATTTTTCTTCCTCCTTCCTCAGCCCTCCCTATGAAATCAAGCAATTCAATATGTCATACTTGTGCAGTAAAGCAGAACATCTTCACCTTAATTGAAAGTATTTTGCTTTTTACTGCTCTCTCTCCCAATCTGCACTTCAATCCTTCCCATCTTCTCCCCCTACCTTATCTCCCTCCCCTCCCTCAGGGCAAAAATATATTACTATACTTACTTGAGTATGTATGCTAGTCCCTCTTTTAGCCAATTTTGATGATATTAAGGTTCACTCACTCCCCAACTCCTTCCCCCTCTTCTCCTCTCCTTCATAACCTTTTTTCTTGTTTCCTTCATGTGAACTACCTCTCCCCAGATCATCTCTCCCCTTCTCCCTCCCCCAGTCTATTCCTCCTACACCTTGACCCTATTTTAATGATGTCATCATGGGTTAGTTAGGTGGCACAGTGGACAAAGCACCAGCCCTGGACCCAGGAGGCCCCAAGCCCAAATCTGGCCCCAGACATAAGACACTCCACCCTGTCTACCCCCCAAAGAACAAAATAGAAATGCTTTACAGATATCATCCCCTCATATTCGGTTCAGACCTGTGTCTTCTGTGAATTCCTTACTGAGATAGTTCTTATGAGTCTGAAGTATTATCTTCCCATATAGGAATGTAAACAGTTTGATCTTTTAATATTCCTCATGAAGTCTTTTTTCCTGTTTACTTTTTTATGCTTCTCCAGGGTCTTGTATTTGAAGTCAAATTTTCCATTCACTTCAGGTTTTTTCATCACAAATGCCTTAAAGTCCTCTTTTTCATTGAAATCCCATTTTTTCCTCTGAAAGATTATACTAAGTTTTGCTGGGTACATGATTTTTGGCTGTAGTCCCAGTTCCTTTGCCCTCTGGAATATCATATTCCATGCCCTCCAGTCCTTTAATGTAGATGCTGCTAGACCTTGTTTTAGCCTTATTGGAGCTCCACAGTATTTGAATTCCTTTTTCTCTAGCTGCTTGCAATATTTTCTCCTTGACCTGGGAGCTCTGGAATTTGGCTATAATATTCCTGGAGGTTTTCCTTTTGGGATCTCTTTCAGGAGGTGATCGGTGGATTCTTTCAATTTCTATTTTGCCTTCTGCTTCTAGAATATCAGGGCAGTTTTCCCTGACAATGTCTTGGAGGATGGTTTCTAAGCTCTTATTTTGGTCATGATTTTCAGGTAGTCCAATGATTTTCAAATTATCTCTCCTGGATCTGTTTTCTAAGTCAGCTGTTTTTCCAAGGAGATATTTCATATTGCCCTAAATTTTTTTATTCAGTTGGATTTGCTTTACTGTGTCTTGGCTTTGCATAAAATCACTAGCTTCCATTTGTTCAATCCTAATTCTTAGGCAATTATTTTTTTGAGATAGCTTTTCTATTTCTTTTCCCATTTGGCTTTTCAAACTGTTGACTTTTTTCTCATGACTTTCCTACATTGCTCTCATTTCTCTTTCCATTCTTTCCTCCATCTCTCTAAATCTTCCTTCTATCTCTCCTACTTTCTCTTCAAAGTCCCTTTTGAGTACTTCCATGGCCTGAGACCAATTCATATTTTTCTTGGAAGTTTTGAATGTTGGAGCTTTGACTTTCTATTATTATCTTCTTCCTCAGGGGGTGTATTGTGGTCTACCTTTCCCCTAAAGAAATTTTCAGTGGTCTGCTGCTTCCTCTGCCTACTCATCTTGGCCACCTATTTCTTGGCTTTTAACTCCTTCTTAAAGTATAACACTGCTTCCAGGACATTCTGTTCAAGCTACAGTGTGGCCCAGGGGATGATTGGGCTTTTTCTCAGCCTGCCTAGCCTGTGAGTAACCACAGCCTCTTTCTCTTTGACCCCGAAACAGAAGTCTGATTGAACTCTGATTCTCTATGGTCAGAAGCTTGGTGTGCCTGTGCCCCATCTCCATTGGGCCCCCACCACTCAATTCAGCCCACTGGCTCAGAACCAGGGTGCTTCACCCCAACTCCAGCAGAGACTGCCTCCACTTCACCTCGGCCTACCGCTGAACCCCCTCACCAGTCCATAATGGGAGCCTCAGAAGCTGTTGGTGCTGAAGACTCTGAGGCACTCTGGAAGCACTGTCTGCTCCTGGCTGGGTCCAGACTGCACGCTGAGCTGTTCAGCCTGATCAGTAGGTGATCACAATTGTCCTCTTTTGCTGAAAAATAGTCTCACTCTGTTCTTATGTGCATTAGGCTGCTCTGGGTTTTTTTGTTTTGTTTTATTTTACCGAATTATTTGGGAGTGAGCGGAAGGGTTTATCTGGAGCTTGTGGGAGTCACAGCCTCTCCTCCGCCATCATCTTGGCTCTACCTCCTCCAACCCCTTTTAATTCCAATAACTTTCCTCTGTTAATAATTTCCTATTTATCTTGTATGTAGCTCACTTTATATAGATTTGTTTAGATGTTGCCTCCACCATTAGATGGTAAACTCCTTTAGGGCAAGGACTGTCTTTTTTCTCTTTTTGTGTTTCCAGTACTTAGCACAGTGCCTGGCACAGAGTAGGACCAATGCTCTATCCATGGAACCACCTATCTTACTCTGTTGTTCATGCTGCAGAAAGTGAGGTGTTTTGGATACTTCCATGTGCACATGATATTGAGAGCACCTGATGCTAACAGCATCAAAACCCAGGGTACTAAAGAAACTCCTCAACAAAAGCCAGCACCATTCAAAAGATATTAGCCTAACAATACGTATCAAAACAAAATGAATGATAAATGCCTACTGTTTATACCATAACATACAGTTAGAATGGCAAATCCTTATGTTAATCTCTTATGAACATCAATTATATAATGAGTCAGGCCCAACATCTTATAGCAGGAAAAGAAGAGGCTAGATTGCATTTGAGAAATTGTACTTGCAACAATCCTAAACTCCTACATGATATCAAAGCTTATCACTTTTGAACACTAATATTCTTCTAATTAAGATAAACACCTGTGGTGGTGGTATATGGCATGGAACACTATACTATCCAAAGAACAAAAAGTGTAGGTGACTCAGAGGTCAGTGAAGAAGCAAATAGGATCACAGATCTAGAGCTAGAAGGGACCTCACATACCATTTTGTTCAATCCCTAATTTTACACAATCAGTATGAGTAGCTTGAGTATATTCCCAATGACAACTCATGTAAGGAAATGCACAAAAGACATGGCCCTGGAAAAATATGATAGGGAAAAAAGGTGGGCCTATAATGTAGTAGACTCATGGCATACTTACAGATCTGCAGCAGTGTGATTATGTTGGAGAGGCAGATTAAGAGTAGAAGTAGGTTCGAGAAGGTGATCAACTGGTCCTTCTCGTTCCTTTGATTGTTTAATGAGATCAAATAAAGGTGAATCCTATAGGAAAGAAAATTAATATTATATGAACATATACTAATAGAAATCATCCCTTCTTGAACACCAAAACTACACTTTATTTACAGGTTGAGGACTAGTAATTCTAGTCCGAACTGCCTACATCAATTTGGACTACCAAATGGACTGCGCACTGAGTCTCAAATGCCCAGCAGTTTGTCTCCAGACAGTAAAACATCACCTATAGTAACAATTAAGAAAGGTAGTAGCTGCAAACGGTGATAATTCTAAACATCATAATCTCATTCTCTAAAAGCAGTTGGTTTCTGCATCTTTACCTAACACTGTACCCATTTTGATAAATACTATACATGCCACTCATTAGATACTTGTACTTAGGAGCCAGTTTCCTGTGCTTGTACTATAAAGGGGAAAGTTCAGAGAAACAAAGAGACAGTGCAAACCACTGAGGAAAGGATAAAATGTAGTCATGGATACTTTGAATTCAATGGAACTTCTGTGCCATTGAATGGGAATGCCTGTTATTAAGTACCCTACTTCCTCATGTCTATTCTCTGCACACTAACTTCTTTCTTGCTAACTCTCCACAAAATACATACAAGCAAAACAAACCAGCACAGATTGTGTCTCAGAACAGTCCTCACTCCATACCTGTAGTTCTCTCTCTTTCTCTTTTCCTTCCTTCCCTCCCTCCTCTAAGCTGGGTCTCTCTATCTCACCTAGATTATAAGTACAATGGTCCCAATATTGACTGGTGCAGAAGCTTTAATTTGCTATGTTTTTCTGACCCTCCTTAGGCAAGTTTGGTGGACCTCCACTCCACTCCAAGGGGCTCATTACATAGGTGCTGGATTTTAGTGTGAACACTGAATCACCTTTAGCAACACCTCCCTCAGGAGCAGAGATTACAGCCATGTGACACCAAGTTTGGCTGTTCACTGGCTTTCTCCTGAGAGGATGGTGGTATACTTCATAATCAGTCCTCTGGGGTGAACTCATTTATGAGGCATTTTATTATTGTTTTACTCTAAATGATCATGATCACTGTGTGTACTGTTCTCCTATTTTTGCTTAATTCATACTATATCCTTTCATATGTCATCTTCCCAAATTCTTCTGAATTCTTCATATGTAAAAACCTTTTCCCATGGATATATTTAGTGGGTTAGAAACCTGGGTACCTAAGATCATAAACATATAGGTTCACTTAGAGAAAGATTTGGTAATGGCCTCTGGTCAAAAGCAATAGCATTTTGACCTGCACTAGTACATCATTGGGCTTTCACTGTTAATCCAACTTATACAAGTATTCAACAAGTAACTATTCTGTGTTTAGAAATTTGCTAAATGCTATGGGTAACCAAAAAAAAAAAAGCATATAACAGAGTATTTGTCCTTAGGAAGTCTGCAGTTTTGTTGGAAAGAAAAGACACACACAAAATAGTAAGAAGCATATATAAAATATAATTGATATGCTGAACACAATCAAGTGACTAAAAGTGATGGTAAAGATTTCTTTTCTATTTTTAGCTGCTTCCTGGCATGCTTGTCCTTTTAATCTTCTGGGCCCCTACCTCCAGTTAAAAAGCTTGAGTATAAGGAAATTTGGGCAGAGGGATATGTATTTCAAGAGATATGTCCTATATCCAGAATAACCTAGCTTACTGCCTGACTCTGGACTTGATGGTAGGGCTAGTCTATGCCACATTTCTGGAGGGAAAGTCTGGACTGGTCCTGTTGCTGTATTCTTAGGTATACTAAATGTTGTGTTATTCAAGGATATCAGGAAAAGGGTAGGTACCTGTAAGGTTTCAGTGCTTCCAAAGGGGCCTATCTAGGGCAAAATCTGATCATTTTCTACCTGGTCTGAGTTCTACAAGTTTCTGATCTGGGTTTGGGTCTGCACAACAGTACACTACTGCTAGAGTCAGCCTCTATTAGCAAGCTAGGAAGTTTTGCTGGTTCAGAGTGATATAACCACAGACTCCCCTTTGGGATTTCTGTCCTTAGCTAATTCTCTGAAGACTAGGCTAGATTCTGGAACTTCAATCCTGCTTTGCTCCTTGTGTCTGAGTCAAAGTGCTACTACTTGCTTCTGAACTTCCTCCCTTCTCTGTATACCACCAAGGGCCTCCCCATCTAGAAATACTACCCTTAATAATTTTTTTGAATAAAAACCTATATTTTTTATCCCTTCTATTCTCTTCCACAATGAAAAGAAACAAAATTCCTTGTAACAAATATGCATAGTTAAGAAAAACAAATTCTAACACTGGACACGTCTAAAAATGAATGCCTCATTTTGCATGTACAGTGTATCACCTATAAGTCAGTATTTATCAAAGTTCTTAAGTCTTTCAAAGTTGATTCTTTTACAATGTCACTGATATTGTATACATTGTTCTCCTGGCTCTACTCACTTCATCATGCATCAGTTCATACAAGTCTATCAAGGTTTAGCTATTATATTTCTTATAGAATAACAGTATTCTAGTACATTTCTATACAATAATTTATCTAGCCATTCCCCAACTGAGAAACATTTTCTTAGTTTCCAGTTCTCTGCCACTGCACAAAGAGGTAGGACCTTTTCCTCTTTCTTTGACCTCTTTAGGATATAGTCCTAGTAGTGCTACTGCTGGGTCAAAGGCCATGTAAGGTTAGTAACTTTTTGGGCACAGCTTCAAATTGCTTTCTGGAATGGCTGTACCAACTCACCATTCTACCAACGGTGTGTATCAGTGTGCCTGTTTTCCTGCAGTTCCTCCAACATTTGTCATTTTCCTTTTTGTCAACTGTACGAATCTGACAGGTATGAGGTAGAATCTCAGATTTGCTTTAATTTACATTTCTCTAATGTTTTGGAACATTTTTTCATATGGCTATTGAGAGCTTGGATTTTTTCCCTTGAGAACTAGTTTGACCAGTTATCATTAGATTACAGTTCTTATTCTTATAAATTTGAATTAGTTCCTGATGTACCTTAGGAATAAGACCATTATTAGAGAAACTTGCTGCAAAGATTTTCTTTTCCCAATTAACTATTTCCTTCTCTTCTTAATTTTAGAAAATTCATAGGTTTTATTTTTAACTTTTACCTTAAAATTAAATGAAGTTTCATTTTCAACTTAATCTAGAAGAAACTATTTGAGAGAAGAAAAATACATTAACCCGATTTAGCATAAATTAATATAAATACAGTGCACTTATCAACTGCATAGTATAAAGTATCATCAGCGGCAAAAGTACATAAAATGCTTTTATCAAGATTAATCAAAAAACTTGTTACAAACTTAGCACACCATATATTAGGAAAGCCTAATATGTTTCAGAAGTATTCTTTTGGCTCCTACTAGAAAACATGTAAATCATACTTATTTGAGAGATTTAGTTTAAAATAGTTGGGTCAAAATACTATCTTATTGAACATGGCACTGTTGTAGGCATTGTACAACAAAGACTAAGCTTGAAGCTTATAACCTGACATGCTACATAAAAAGAATATTCATTTTTATATATTACAAGGGACCTTTCTCCATGCCACTGGTAACCTTTAGAGCCCAAATAGAAAAAGAGGAAAATATAAGTCAGCATTGATAGAAGCTATAACAAAGGATAAGATTGCCTTTACTCCATCAGATGGAAAATAAGACCATTGTAATCCATGTACTATGGGAAGCAGAGGTCTATAAGAATCCTAGCTAATAATGTGTCAACCTTTTCTCAACTTAATTCTGTTCATTCAGCTAATACCTTCATTCTGGTGGGGGTAAAGGCAGGGAGGACTTTCCTACACTCCTCAAAACCTCTCATTTCCTTTCATTACATGGAAATTTATTTTTTTTAACTTCTGTATTCATGCATCTGTGTTGATCTACAAACTATGCTGGCCATGAACTATTTAAAGGGTATCATGTGAAATATTAAAGTTAAGTACAAATGAATAGAATATAATTTTAAACTAACTGGGTAGATGGGACAACATACATATAAATGGACATGAGAATGTATAGATGTAAAACCAGTGCAGACTAATAGTGTAAGGAGGAACTAAGCTACTACAAGAGGAACTAACATCATGAGGAACAAAAATTATTAGGAAATGACTGGATGAAAGTAATTAAAGGGAAGTTAGAGAGACTAGAGACGGCAGGGGTGGTGGCAGATTTATGCTAGGTTATATTAAATTTGACAAATATTTAGGAAATGTTATGATGCTTGTGTGTGTGTACCGAACACACATGTATGTGTTCTTACACATAAGAGATGGAGAAAGTACAGCTAGACATTGTTTTGCTGAAAAAGATCTAGGTTGGGTTAGTGATGTGCAAAATCAGTATGAATCAACCAAATGATGCCAACCCCTAAAGGTAATGTGATTCTGGATTGCATTAAGAAGCTTCCAAAAATAAGGAAATGATAGTTCCACTGTCACATGCCCTAGTCAAACACTTTAAGAAGGACCAGTCATAAGCTGAAGAGCATCCAGAAATGGGTGATCAAAATGGCAAAGAGCTTTGACTCTGTTTTATATTAAGATCAGCTGAAGAAAGTGAGGATGTTTAGCCTGGAGAAAAGGAGACTTAAGAGGAACATCACAATAGGTCTTCAAGAATTTAAAGGGTTATGTGAAAAGGAGATTGTATTTATTTATTTATTTATTGGCCCCAGAGAGCAGAATCCAGGATAGTGGATGGAAATTATAAAGAGGAAAATTTAGGTTTGAGGTCAGGAAAAATTTCCTAACAATTAGAGATATTCAAACTGTGATGCCCTGGGAACAAGGAAATTGCCTTTCCTTAGAGGCTTGTCTTCAAGCAGAAAATATACACTCATTTATCAGGTTTGTTGCAATGGGTTGATAGATGGCTATTAAGATCCCTTCTTTTTCTAAATTTCTGTCATTCTTTGACTTAACCAGATAGAAAGAAGTAGGAAAGTGATTATGATTTGGAGATCATAGGTAAGAAGGTTATGAAGGTATCAGAAAGAAAATTTATTTGATAAGGCAAGAAATAAGTCCTGTGGATATGTCTATTGATAATATTTATGATCATATATTTGCCCAGAGACCTGAGAAAACCTATATCCTTTTGGGGGGGGGGGGCGGGGAAATGAGGGTTAAGTGACTTGCCCAGGATCATACAGCTAGTAAGTGTCAAGTGTCTGAGGCCGGATTTGAACTCAGGTTCTCCTGAATCCAGGGCCAGTGCTTTATCCACTGTGCCACCTAGCTGCCCCCACATCCCTTTCTTAAAAGAGCAAAATATAACTAATTCCCCCCAAAATAATTTCCTAACTTTTAGCTTGTTATAATAAGGGAATTTTGTACCCAAGAATTAGATTTCATGCCCTGATGTTTGTCTTCTGAGAGCTGACTCCAGTGACCTTTATAAAAGAAAACTTATTTCATTATTTTAAGTAATGTTGCCATTATTAGTCATGAATCACAACATTTACCATATTAGTAAACTGTTTAAAATAAATTAAATAAAGTGGACATCTCATTCATAAATATTGCAGGGCAACTATAGTTTTGTTGAACTAAGTTGGTTTTGGAATGGTTTCTTGCCATCAAGCTTGGGTTGACCTATGATTGAGTGGGCAATAGTGGTGGAAAACATCCCTCTCTCAACTAGTTTTAGTCCCAGTGGTTTTAGAGGCCAGATTTGATATAATAGCACAAAGTCCAAACGGCCAGATGATATTCCAAATATCATCTGAAATAGTAATGTAAAAAATATTATGCTAATTGCTACACCTAAGCTGACCTGCAGTTCTATTTGACTATTCTTAGACCTGGTATACTAAAAACAGGTTTGGGCAAGAATAGAGACAAAGATTTGAACATATATAGGTACCAAAGGGGCTTCCACATATATTTGAGTTCAAGTAATACACTGTGGCATAACTTCTAAATATCACTTCACATTAAATTAATTACTTAATTTCAATCAGCATATTTAATCATAAAAAGAGACTAGGTTTTTTTTTTTGTTTTTTTTTTTTTTAGTGAGGCAATTGGGGTTAAGTGACTTGCCCAGGGTCACTCAGCTAGTAAGTGTTAAGTGTCTCAGGCTGGATTTGAACTCAGGTACTCCTCCACTGCGCCACCTAGCTGCCCCAAAAGAGACTAGTTTTAAAAAAATAATAACACTACAATTTATGTATCCAGATAAGAACTATGTCCTTCAAAATGAATATTAGGAAGTTATTCATCTATTCTAATGCTGCTGCAACTGCTCAAAACACTTGGGAAATGCTCTTCTGGAAATGCCTTCAGGACACAGTTCCCATATCTGAAGTTAAAAGGGACCTCAGAGGCTGCCTAATCCAGAGGAAGAAGGCCCACAAAAGTTAAGTGATGATTGTGTCAAGAGTGGAATCTAAACCCAGATCCTCTGCCTCCACAGCAAGTGCTCTACCCAACTAATTATGTCAAATCTTCATTTTTGGAAAGTGGATTTGATTGAATAAAAGTCACATGAAGCCCAGGTCTTATAAATAAGGAGGGGCTTAAAAGACAGGTATCCTTCTCTCTAGCTCAGTCTGTCTTTGATGGCAATTCCAAAAATTTTTTGAGTTGTGGCAGGCATTATTAGAAATAGCATTCAGCTTCCCAAAACAATTGCTTTGAAAAGCAACACTAATGTTAAATATAAGATTCTTGAGGCCGGGATTGTTTTGGTTTTTGCCTTCATATAGATCCTCACTGTCTAAAATAGTAACTTGCAAATAATAGAAAATGAGTAGTCGTGATTTTCAGCTTTTTCCTCCCATAAAAGTGCTTGACTAATTAATCAGTGTAGGTTTTTTAAAAATAAAAAAATTAACTGATTTGATAACAATAATAATAGCTAACATTTATGTCCTAGACATTGAGCTAAGTGTTTTTATAATTATTATCTCATTTGATCCTCACAACAACCCTGGGAGGTAGGTGCTATTATTATCCTCATTTACCAGAAGAGGAAACTGAGGCAAATGGGTCAAATGACTTGCCCAAGGTCACAAAGCTAGTATGTGTCTGATGCTGTATTTGAACGCAGGTCTTCCTGACTCAAGCCAACAGTTTTATCCACTGTACCACCTAGCTACTGGCCCAGGGACTGTTTCATAAACTTAACACAAATCTGGCTCATTATGAAACCAACCAGTGGAAAAATCTAGAAAAATTTCTCGACTAAATCTTGTGCATCATTTCTCACTGAGATTATTATATCTGTGCTTTATTTTCTCTTCTAATGCCTTGTTTTCCCCCAATAACCATTGGTACAGAAACATCTAGATTAAGAAACTAAAAATAAAAATGGACACAGCTTATTTTATACATACTCTTCTACAATGAATCACCTGACTATACATTACACATTATTGGGTATATTCAATAATCTAGTCCAGAGTGAAATCTAGAAACAAAATGTTCAGATTTGTGGCTAAGTTCTACCTTCTCACCTAATCACTTAAATGAGACTGTTTCAACACTCTCCAAAGTTACCAATGACTTTTAGTTGGCCACTGTGAAGGCTCTTTCTCCATTCTTAACCTTCTACACCTCCCTAAAAAGGGCCTTCTCTAGGTTTTTAGGACACTGCTCTCTCTTAGTGCTCCTATCTGACAGCTCCCTATCTCCTTTGGTAGTTCATTAACCATGTCTCGCATCTTAACTGTGGCTGAACTGAAAGATTCTGCCCTCAGTCCTTTTCTTTTCTCTTTCTATACACTATTTCAATGACCTCACCAGCTCCCATGTGTTTATGAATCACATCTAAATGTATTCTCTCTCCTGATACAAGGATCTCTAGCTATCAAGTAGTCTCTTTCATTTAGATGTCCCATAGACATATCAAACTCAATATAGCTAAAAAACCTCTTTCATGAAATTTGCTATTTCTGTCAAGGGCACCACCATACTTCTCCAGGTTCATAGCTTTGGAGTCATCTTTAACCTCACCTTCCCTCACTTCACATACCCAATCAGTTGGCAAATCTTATTCATTTCATCTCTACAACATCTTTTGAATTTGTCACCTTCTCTTCATTTGCATATCTAAAAACCCTAGTTCAGGCCCTTATTACCTCTATCCTAGTCTATTGCCTTTCATTTGGCTTTTCGGCCACTCTCTCCTATTTCTACTCAATCTTCCACATAGCTGCCATAGTAATGTTCTTAAAACACAGTTCTGATCATGTCACTGCCCTGATCAATTAACTCCAGTAACTCCCTGTTATCTTTAAGACCAAATGCAAACTCACTGTTTGACATTAAAGTTCTTTATAATCTATCTCCAATATATCTCTGCAGTTTTATATATATATATATATATATATATATATATATATATATACACATATATATATATATATACACATATATATATATATATATTTATTTATTTATTTTTTTGGTGAGGCAATTGGGGTTAAGAGACTTGCCCAGGGTCACACAGCTAGTAAGTGTTAAGTGTCCAAGGCTGCATTCGAACTTGGGTCCTCCTGAATCCAGGGCTGGTACTCTATCCACTGCACCACCTAGCTGCCCCTCTCTGCAGTTATATTGACATTATACCCCAAACAAACAAAAAAAGAAAGTTATATTTTCTAAAATACTACTATAATTAAGGCAGTTTTAAGGTTGGGCAGATTAAAAAATTTAAATTATATTAGATATTATCTATTGGAAAGGCCAGAAAAATACTGATTCTGAGCAATTTAATCCTTAAAAGTAGACTTTAAGTTCTTATTTTTCCAGCAAGCATATAATTGTGATTAACAGGAAAAGGATATGAGGACTAAAACATTAATTTAATTTAATCTAGGACTTTATCCTTACTTCAGAATCACTAAGTAAAAACTTTTAATTGTACTCAACATTTTTGTTCAATCATTTTCAGATATGTCCCAATTTTTATGACTCCATTTAGTGTTTTCTTGCTACAATACTAAAGTGGTTGGCCATTTCCTTCTCCAGCTCATCTGACAGATGAAGAATAGGCAAACAGGGTTAAATGATTTGCCCAAGGTCACACATCCAGTAAGTATCTGAGGTTGTATTTGAACTCAGGTCCACCTGACTTCAGGGTCAGCACTCTATCCACTCTACCACCTAGCTGCCCTACAATACTAAATGTAGTGCCATAAAAAGGTTAATTTGATAATAACTGTAAGAGTGAATCAAACTGCTGATTAAGTTTCAAACCTGTATTTTATTTCTCTCATCATTTTGCCCATCAAAAATGTTGTGGTTCTTCAATTTAGCCTCTTCTCCAGAAAGCCCTTCCTTGAGTAATAAAGGTTAGTGCTAGATTTTCTCCCAATTAACACATACATTTATTCACTTCTGTCTTTAATTTTCTTATATATTTTGGATCATTGTATTGCTGAAAATAGTTACGTCAATCACAGTTCTTCATCAAGCAATATTGCTGCCTCTGTAGACAATGTTCTCTTGGTTCTGCTCACTTCACTATACATCAGTTTATACAAGCCTTTCCAGGCCTTTCTGAAATCATTCTGTGGTTACTATCAGAAGATACAGACTGGGAAAAATATATTTACATGAAATATTTCTAATAAGTTCACCATCCAGAATATATAGAAAACTGACACAAATATATTATTAAAAGCTATTATCCAATAATTAAGTAATCGAAAGATAAGAACAGTTTTCAAATGAAAAATGATGAAATAGCATTACTAACAGAGAAATGCATATTAAAACATATGAACATATATTAAAATAATTTTATTAAAACATATACTGAGGTATCAGTTGAAATGATTAAGCTATGAAAGATGCTAAAAGAAGGAAAACTCATTGTTGTAGGGGAAGAAGGGCATACTAATTAATTTCTAGTGACAGTGTAAATTGTTTTAAGTATGCTAGAACACAATTTAGAATCATCTAAGAGATTACACTGCTGGAACTATATCATAGTCCAATCCATCCTCCATTCAGTTACCAAAGTGATTTTCCTAGAGCATAGCTTGTTTAGCCATTCCCCAACTGATGGGCATTCCTTTGATTTCCGATTCTTAGCCATCACAAAAAGAGTTGCTATAAATATTTTTGTACAAATAGGTCTTTTTTTCTCTTTTAGGGGATGTCTTTGGGATATAAACCTAGCAGTGGTATTGCTGGATCAAAGGGTATGCACAGTTCTACAGCCTTTTGGGCACAGTTCCAAACCCTGCCTGTTCCATGAACAAGATACTCTCCCTCTTGGCTCTGAGCATTTTTTCTGTCTGTTCTCCATGCCTGGAATGCTTTCCCTCCTAATTTCTGAAAAGATTTATATCCCATTATCTACACTTTCACTCCAACCTATGAACATGTAGTGATGCTAAAATATGAGCTCATCATAACCTATAGGTGTTCTACTTCCATGATCAAAACCCACAAACTTTCTCTGATTATATAATCTCTTATCGATTCCATCTCTCCCTGAGCTTCACTCCTCCTTCTAAACTACTCTTCATCCTCTTTGTGATCACCAGTCCTTTCAGCCCTCAGTGTTCTATAAGGCCCTGACTCTTGCTCTGACTTAACTTTCCTTCCATTCCAATCTAATCTTATAATTAAGTAATTTAAATAGACACTATCCTGTACTCTCAAATCACTTGCCTCCTTGACTTAACTTATACCTTATGCTTGGTTTGTATGTTACCAAATTCTAATCTGACTTACACCCACTATGCATGTCCTCTTCTCCTACTTACATGCTATTAAAAAACAATAGGGGGGGGGCCAAGATGGAGAGAAGCCAGCAAATTGCCCGAGCTCTCCTGTGGTTCCCTCAAAAAGAACATTAAATCAAGCCTCTAAACAGATTCTAAAACTACAGAACCTACAAAAAGACAGAGACACAATCTTCTAACTTGAGATAATTTAGAAGACTTCAGGAAAGGTCATTCTCACATGGGCAAAAGGGGAACGTAGTACAGCTCAGTACAGCACAGCATGGAAGGGATCTGAGAAAGTCAGCAGGAAGTTCTTGGCCACAGTGGAGCAACTGAGGCCCTTTGATCCTGGCTCAGTAAGCTGGTGGCATAGCGGGCCAGTTGTGAGATCCACCAGCACCAGCTGAAGGGCCACCCATGGGACAGGTGTGACTGGGCTGGGCCATCCCAGTGCCTAGAGCAAGCACAGGAAGCAATCCTAAGGTGGTGAGGAATCCACAAGCCATAGAGGCCTCAGAGTAGAAAGCCAGTGACATAGCCCCTACTCCCCAGCACAGGAAGTTTGAAACAGTGACCCTTGTGCCCCAGGAGCAGACCTCAACTTTAAAAAATAAGCCACAATATGAGTAAGAAACAGAAGAGGGCTATTACCATTGAGAGTTTCTGTGTTGACAGGGAACAGCTAAACACAAACTCAGATGAGGACAATAATCTCAAATTGCCTACATGTGAAGCCTCAAGAGGGAAGATGAATTGGTCTCAAGACCAAAAAGCCTTCTTGGAAGAGCTCAAAAAGGATTTTAAAAATCAACTGAGAGAGGTAGAAGAAAAAATGGGAGAGAAATGAAAGCAATACAAAAAAATTATGAAAAAAGAATCAACAGTTTGGAAAAGGAAGCACAAAGATTGACTGAAGAAAACAATTCCTTAAAAAATTTGGCCAAATGGAAAAGGAGGTGCAAAAGCTTACTGAAGAAAACAATGCCTTAAAAATCCGAAGTGGATAGATGGAAGCTAATGACTCTATAAAACACCAGGAATCACTCAAACAGAATCAAAAGAATGAAAAAATAGAAGAAAATGTGAAATACCTCATTGGAAAGACAACTGACCTGGAAAATAGATCTAGGAGAGACAATTTGAGAATTATTGGACTATCTGAAAGCCATGATCAGAAAAACAGTCTAGACATCATATTCCAGGTAATTATCAAGGAGAAGTGCCCTGATATTATAGAATCAGAGGATAAAATTGTCATTGAAAGAATCCACTGGTCACCTCCTGAAAGAGATCCCAAAAGGAAAACTCCAAGGAATATTGTAGCCAAATTCCAGAATTATCAGGTGAAGGATAAAATACTCCAAGCAGCTAGAAAGAAGCAATTTAAATATCATGGAGCCACAGTCAGGATTGCACAAGACCTGGCAGCTTCAACATTAAAGGATCGGTATTCTATAAGGCAAAGGAGCTTGGATTGCAACCAAGAATCAACCACCCAGAAAAACTGATCACTCTTTCAGGAGAAAAGATGGACATTCAATGAAATAGGGGACTTTCAAGGTTTCCTGATGAAAAGACCAGAACTGAATAGAAAATTCAATCTTAACATACAAGACTCAAAAGAAGTTTAAAAAGGTAAACGGGGGGAAAAAGTTATTCCATACTGTCAAACTATTTACATCCCTACATGGTAACATAATACTTATAACTCTTGAGAACTGTGACTCTATTTGAGCAGACAGAAGGAGTATACATAGAGGGTATAAATATAAATTGTCTTTGATGTGATTATATAAAGAAAATTAAGGGGTGAAAAAAAGGCACAAAAAAAACTATTACAATAGAGAGAAAGAAGGGAGGCATGAGATTTGGGTCAAAGAAGGAATAACATATGCTCATTTGGGTAAAGAAATTTAGCTTATTCTTTAGGGAAGTCAAAGGGTAAGGGAAAAGGGGGGCACTGATAGAAGGGAGAGCAGAAGCGGAGGAGAAAAGGGTAAAGAAAAGGGAGGGGGGGCTGATAAAAGGGAGGGCAGATTGGAGGAGGCAGGGGTCAGAAGCAAAACTCTGGTGAGGAGGAATAGGGTGAAAGAAGTGGGGGGAGTACAAAGAGGGTAAATAGGATGGAAAGAAATAGTAATAATTGTGAATATGAATGGGATTGGGATGAACTCTGCCATAAAACAGAAGCGATTAGCAGAGTGGATTAAAAACCAGAATCCTACAATATGCTGTTTAAAAGAAACACATTTGAAGCAGAGAGATACACACAGAGTAAAGGTAAAAGGCTGGAGCAGATTATGCTTCAGCTAAAGTAAAAAAAGCAGGGGTAGCAATTCTTATCTCAGACAAAGCAAAGGCAAAAATAAATCTAATGAAAAGAGATAAGGAAGGAAACTACATCTTGCTAAAAGGTACTCTAGATAATGAAGTACTATCAATATTAAACATGTAAGTGCCAAGTGGTATAGCATCCAAATTCTTAGAGAAGTTAAATGAGTTACAAGAGGAAACAGACAGCAAAACTATAATAGTGGGGGATCTGAATCTTCCCCTCTCAGAATTAGATAAATCTAGCCACAAAATAAATAAGAAAGAAGTTAAAGAGGTGAATAGAATGTTAGAAAAGTTAAATATGATAGATGTCTGGAGAAAATTGAATGGAGATAGAAAGGAATATACCTTTTTCTGAGTGGTATGTGGCACATCTTCAGAAATTGGCCATGTATTAGGGCACAAAAACCTCATAGTAAAATTTAGAAATGCAGAAATAGTAAATGCATCCTCAGATCATGATGCAATAAAAATTACATGTAATAAAGAGTCATGGAAAGGTAGACTGAAAATTAATTGGAAACTAAATCTCATTCTAAAGAATGAGTGAATCAAACAACAAATCAGAGAAACAATCAATAACATCATCCAAGAGAATGACAATAATGAGACAACATACCAAAATCTATGGGATGCAGCCAAAGCAGTGCTTAGGGAAAATTTTATATCTCTAAATGCTTACATGAATAAAAAAGAGAAAGTGGAAATCAATGAATTGGGCATAAAACTTAAAAGGCTAGAAAAAGAACAAATTAAAAATCACCAAATGAATACTAAATTAGAAATCCTGAAAATTAAAGGAGAAATTAATAAAACTGAAAGCAAGAAAACTATAGAATTAACAAATAAATCTAAGAGCTGGTTTTATTAAAAAAAACAATAAAATAGATAAACCTTTGGTTAATTTGATAAAAAAAAAAGAAAGAAGAAAACCAAATTACCAGTATCAAAAATGAAAGGGGTGGTTTCACCACCAATGAAATGGAAATTAAAGCAATAATTAGGAACTATTTTGCCCAACTGTATGCCAATAAATTTGACAATCTAAATGAAATGGATAAATATTTACAAAAATACAAATTGCCCAGGTTAACTGAAGAGGAAATTAAATCCTTAAATAAGCCCATTTTAAAAGAAGAAATTGAACAAGCCATCAATGAACTCCCTAAAAAAAAAAATCTCCAGGGCCAGATGGGTTTACAAGTGAATTCTACCAAACATTTAAAGAACAATTAATTCTAATACTATACAAATTATTTGGAAAAATAGGTGAACGGGCAGCTAGGTGGCGCAGTGGATTCATCCCTGGATTCAGGAGGACCTGAGTTCAAATCCAGCCTCAGATACTTGACACTTAATAGCTATGTGACCCTGGGCAAGTCACTTAACCCCAATTGCCTCACCCCCCCCCCAAAAAATAGGTGAAGAAGGAGTTCTACCAAATTCCTTTTATGACACAAATATGGTACCAAAACCAGGCAGAGCCAAAACAGAGAAAGAAAATTATAGACCAGTTTCCCTAATGAATATTGATGCAAAAATCTTAAATGAGATATTAGCAAGGAGATTACAGCAAGTAACCACCAGGATAATATACTATGACTAGATGGGATTTTTACCAGGAATGCAGGGCTGGTTCAACATTAGGAAAACTATCAACATAATCAACCACATCAATAAGAAAACTAACCAAAATCATATGATTATCTCAATAGATGCAGAGAAAGCTTTTAACAAAATACACCCCCATTCCTAATGAAAAACACTAGGGAGCATAGGAATAGGTGGAACTTTCCTTAAAATAATAAGCAGTATCTAAAACCATCAGCAAACATTATATGTAACTGAGATAAGTTAGAAGCCTTCCCAATAAGATCAGGGGTGAAACAGGGATGTCCATCATCACCTCTATTATTTAACATTGTACTAGAAATATTACCTTTAGCAATCAGAGGAGAAAAAGGAATTTAAGGAATTAGAATAGGCAAAGAGGAAACAAAACTATCACTCTTTGTGAATGATATGATGGTATACTTAGAGAATACTAGAGAACCAACTAAAAAATTACTTTAAACAATTAACAACTTTAGCAAAGTTGTAGGATATAAAATAAATCCACATAAATCATCAGCATTTCTATGACCAACAAAGTCCAGCAGGAAGAGATAGAAAGAGAAATCCCATTTAAAGTAACAGTAGACAATATAAAATACTTGGGAGTCTACTTGCCAAGACAAACCCAGAAACATTATGAACACAATTACAAAACACTTTTCACACAAATCAAATCAGATCTAAATAATTGGAAAAATATCAAATGCTCATGGATAGGCCGAGTTAATATAATAAAAATGACAATTCTACCTAAATTTATTTACTTATTCAGTGCCATACCAATCAGACTACCTAAAAATTATTTGATAGAGCAAGAAAAAATAGTAACAAAATTCATCTGGAAAAACAAAAGGTCAAGGGGCAGCTAGGTGGTGCAGTGGATAAAGCACGGCCCTGGATTCAGGGGGACCTGAATTCAAATCTGGCCTCAGACACTTGACACTTACTAGCTGTGTGACCTTGGGCAAGTCACTTAACCCACATTGTCCCGCCCCCCCAAAAACAAAAAACAAAAACAAAAACAAAAGGTCAAGAGTATCAAGGGAACTAATGAAAAAAATGCACAGGAAGGTGGGCTAGCTGTACCAAATCTGAAGCTTTACTATAAAGTAGCAGTCATCAAAACTATTTGGTACTGGCTAAGAAGTAGAGTGATATAGGTTAGACACAGAAGATACAGTACTAAATGACTTTAGTAATATACTATTTGATAAACCCAAAGACTCCAGCTTCTGAGATAGGAACTCAGTATGTGACAAAAACTGCTGGGAAAACTGGAAGATAGTATATCAGAAACTAGGCATAGACCAACATCTTACACCTTATACTAAAATAAGGTCAAAATGGGTACATGATTTAGACATAAAAGATGAGACTGCAGGTGAATTAAAAGAGGAAGGAATGATTTACCTCCCAGATCTTTGGAAAGAAGAACAGTTTATGACCAAACAAGAGATAAAGAACATTATGAAATGCAAAATGGATGATTTTGATTACATTAAATTAAAAAGTTTTTGTACAAACAGAAGCAATGCATCCAAAATTAGAAGGGAGGCAGAAAGCTGGGAAACAATTTTTATAGCCAGTACTTCTGATAAAGGCCTCATTTCTAAAACATATTGAGAACTAAATCAAATTTATAAGAACCAAGTCATTCCTCAACTGAGAAATGGTTAAAGGATATGAACAGGAAGTTTTCAAAGCTATCTATTGACATATGAAAAAATGCTCTAAATCACTATTGAGTAGAGAAATGCAAATTAAAACAACTCTGAGGTACCACCTCACATCTATCAGATTGGCTAATATGACAAAAAAAATAATAAACATTGGAGAAGCTGTGGAAAAATTGGAACACTAATGCATTGTTGGTGGAGCTGTGAACTGATCCAACCATTCTAGAGAGCAATTTGGAATTATGCCCAAAGGGCTATAAAGCTGTACATACTCTTTGACCCAGCAATACCACTATTAGGTCTTTATCCCAAAGAGATCATAAAAAATGGAAAAGGACCCACATGTATAAAAAAATTTGCAGCTGCTCTTTTTGTGGTGGCAAGAAACTGGAAATTGAGGGGATACCCATCAATTGAGGAATGGCTGAACAAGTTGTGGTATATGAATGTAATGATTCCATTATTACTGTGCTGTAAGAAACAATGAGCAAGGGGATTTCAGAGAAACCTGGAAGAACTTACATGAACTGATGCTGAGTGAGATGAACAAAACCAGAAGAACACTGTACACTGTATCAACAACAATGTGTGTTGATCAACTGTGACAGACTAAATTCTTCTCAGCAATACAATGGTACAATATAGTTCCAAAGGACTCATGATGGAAAATGTTCTCCAAATCCAGAAAAAAAGAACTGTGGAATCTAGATTCAGATTGAACCATAAAATTTCTATTTGTTTTTGTTTTTTGAGGTTTTTCCCTTTTGCTCTGATTCTTCTTTCATAGCATGACTAATGCAGAAATATGTTTGATGTGATTTGTACATATATAACATATATCAGATTGCTTGCTTTCTTGGGGAGGGGGGAGGGAAGGGAGGGAGGGAGAAAAATTTAAAACTATACATCTTATAAAAACAAATCTTGGGGGCAGCTAGGTGGCACAGTGGATAGAGCACCAGCCCTGGATTCAGGAGGATCTGAGTTCAAATCCAGCCTCAAACACTTGACACTTACTAGCTGTGTGACCCTGGGTAAGTCACTTAACCCTCATTGCCCCACCCAAAAAGGAAAACAAACAAACAAAAACAAAACCCAAATGTTGAAAACTATCTCTACATGTATGTAGAAAATAGTAAAATACTTTTATGATTAAAAAAAAACAAACAATAGAGAAAATCACACAAACCATACTTTTTGTCCACTAGGACAAACTAGGCCATCACTGTAGGAAAGCAATCCTTTTGCTCCTCCCTGACTATCACACTCTCCATAGCAAACTGTTATAAAGTTCATCTTCTCTCCTTAAATCTCCTATACATCATTCCTCATCCCAGTGACCATGTTAATCCTCAATAACTCCTATGGCTCCCTATTTCCTCTAAGATCAAATATTATTTAATCTTTACCTCATCCTTTTAAAAAATTCTATTTTTGTGCATTTTTAAATGTACATAATTATTAGTATAGTAGTGGTTAAACCTGTTAGTCTTTTCTCAATCCTCACCTTTCTCAAACAATCTAAGTTTCCACAAGAAAACCGCATATGGGTCATAAAGAATCTGACACAACTGAATAACTGAATACCACCACAAACAAAGGTTTAAAAATGGACTGCTAAGTGGTGCAGTAGATAGAGTGCCAGACCTGGAATCAGGAAGACTCATTTTACTAAGTTCAAATTTGGCCTCAGACACTTACTAGCTCTGTGACCCTAGGCAAGTCACTTAATCCTATTTGCCTCAGTTTCCTCATCTGTAAAATGAGAGCTGGAGAAGAACGGCAAATCGTTCGAGTCTCTTTGCCGAGAAAACCCCAAATAGTCATGAAGAGTCAAACACAACTGAAACGACTGAACAACAAAAAATTAGCATTTTGGTGACATCTCTTATGATACTTGGCAGTCAGGGAGAAAGAACCTTAGAGAACATGGTTGATGGTGATTATGAAAGTTTGGGAATTGGTAATGCATATGATATGGTTATGACAGTTATGTATGAAAGTTATGATAGAAAGGTTAGGTGGGGCAAGAGTTTCTAGGATATCCATTCCAAAAGTAAAGCTAAGGCTGAAGTCCTGAGATTACAGTACAATCTGGAAGGGCTCATTATACAATATATTGAGGAATTTTTTGGTTTGTTTTTTTATAGTTTAAATACTATAAGAAGGGAAAACTGTTGAGCTGGACTTTCACATGTAAACTGCTTCTTGCACAAAGCATTAGTTATGAAAGAATTTAAATATTAAATAATATAATAGAAAAATTATAAAGAAATATTGTGACAAAAAAGATTACTCTTGAAAGCAAAATTTGGGTCATTTTTTGATAGTCTTTTAAAAACAAAATAAAACATGGCTTTCTTGGCAATACTTTTATGTCTTAGCTAGACAAGCTCTTTCACGTCAGTACTTCTCTATTCCAATTAACTGTCAGTATAATCTCAGTAAAACAATAGACTCTTTTACTACTTCATCTTATGAAGGAAACTAGAACCTTTACCTTCAGAGAGATCAGTATGAATTCTATTAAATAAATAAATGAAAATTTCTGTAAAGAAAGCTAAAAAGTTGACCTATCATAGATAACACATATGGAGATTATTCATATGCATATATGTAAACATCTTTGTTTTATGTATGTGTGTTTCCCTAGCATTTTTATTGTTGATTATCTCAATACAGAATAGATCCTTAGTTCCATTTGAAAGTTAATAATAGAAAGGAAGGTAAATTAACTAATGGGTTAGGACAAAGACAGGAATTGCCATTGTTTTCTTAGACTTTGATCAAAGGAAGCCTAAAATACTAAATATGTACCATTGCAGCAATATCATTAAGGATATATTTGCTGTACAAAAACAAGCTCTAAGAAATGTAAACATCTTTTTCCCCCTTTGCAATAATCTATATAACCAACACTGAAAATACACCCACAAGTTTTTCTTATACATGCTAAGGTAACAGTCAACTAAATGCATGGGAAAGCTCCCCACTCCCCTTTAATAGTTTTCAACAAAAAAGAAACAGAACTACTTTTCTTTTGCAACTTTCCATTATTATATTAAGGAGTTAGATTTGCTCAAAATATTCTCTGAACCAAAGAATTATCTAAATATACAGACATCTTTTCAACAGAAGAGGTAGGCACAAGGTATGTGTAGGGAGTGCAGGTGGAATTTCTTATCATGAACAGAAAAAGAGAGGCTGTCACAATGGTTTTTATATGATCAGCTAAGCAACTTTTAAAAATGAAAAACTGCATTAGGGGCAGCTAGATGGCGCAGTGGTTAAAGCACCAGCCCTGGATTCAGGAGTACCTGAGTTCAAATCTGGCCTCAGACACTTGACACTTACTAGCTGTGTGACCCTGGGCAAGTCACTTAACCCCCCACTGCCTGCAAAAAAACTGTATTAAAGGAGCACAAGAACAGATTCAGGGCAGAAAAAGGAAGGATAATTTTTACATCAACAAATCTCATGGCTATCAACAACAGGAAAGGCAAATATTGGGTAGGTTGATAGTACTATATTTACAAATTTGACACTTATTTTTTCCCTCTTGCTCCTTGGGTATCACATAATTGAATTTTCAAATACTTAATGATAAAACAAAAGATATAGAACCACACTTTTCCAAGGCCAGTTGAGAGCACATTTCTAAATCTCTCTAGGATGACGTGATGAAACCACCAGAAGTTTCCTTACTGAGAATGTTCTCGATGTTTATCATTGATTTACATCCAAAGGATACATTTTTCTTATATGCTTCAACCTTGAAACTGTAGTCTTTCCTTTCATGTTTCCTCTCTATAGCAGTCTGCATACTCAGCCAGCCATTAAGAGTACAAGATCATTTTATTAGTGTAAGGAATCTTGGGGCACAAATTATACACATAGAAACAAATTACTTGTAAGTACTTTTTATTGTGTTAATATGGGGTGGTGGTCCAAAGGTCTATTATTGTGAACATATAAGTAATACATAAAATAGGCCAAAAGGAGGTACCCATTGCTTGGGGAATGGCTGAACAAATTATGTTATATGAATGTAGTGGAATATTGCGGCTTCACAAACAATCATGAAAATAAATAATTCAAAAAAAAAAAGGGAAGACTTATGTGAACTAATGCAAAGTAAAAAACAAAACAAAACAAAACAAACTAGGAAAACAACACACACAATAAACCAAACAGTATGTAACTGTAAAGACTGATTTTGGACCAGGAGAAAAGATGCAAAAATGAACTTCCCTTCATTCCTTGGAAAGATGAAGGACTAAAGATACAGAACAGTTTTTCTTTGTTTCAAAGGAAGGCTCCTAGGGGTGAGGGAGAAAGGTTGCTGGCAAGGGTACTATACCCAAAAATTATTATAATAAAAAAATCAATAAAACATTAATTTAAAATAAAGTAAAATCAAATGTACAAGTTGGAGTTAGAATTAATATGTGAATCTTCAATTTGAATTAGAAAATGTAATACTTCTGATCATAGGATGAGATATTTAGAGCTGGAAAAGATGAGGAAGAAAAGTCAAATGACTTTCTCACGGTCACATTAATAGTATTTTTGTTTGTTTTTTAGCAGGGCAATGATGGTTAAGTGACTTGCCCAGGGTCACACAGCTAATAAGTGTCAAGTGTCTGAGGCCGGATTTGAACTCAGGTCCTCCTGAATCCAGGGCCGGTGCTCTATCCACTGCACCACCTAGCTGCCCCCACATTAATAGTATTTTTAACCCAGGTCTTCTAATTCCAGAACTAGTCTACTTTCCCTCTGCTGTCTGGTCTCTTTAAAACAAAACAAACAAAAAATCAGGCTGTTCCTATACAGCACTAAAAGAACCAACTAAATTTAGTGGGAAAACAATCAAACATCTAACTGTACCAATCGTTTGACTAAAGTGACTGTATTCAAAAAAGTTGATCTATTAGTTCCATATAATCACAGCTTATTTTCTTGTTTCTTAGCTAAGTGACTTTTACCTTTGCAATCCAAGGGCAAAACTCATCATGGCCTTTTCTGGGGGGCTGGGATTAGAATGTATTGAGTAGGAATAGGTTTCCCTTCCTCTGCAGCAACAACAACAACAACAACAGCAAACTTAACTGGCATTTCAGTTAGCACAAATCATTGTCATGCTGTTGATGGCTACAAGGTGCGATGGAAAGAGTACTAGATGTGGAGTTAGAGGACTCAACTTGTAATCTTAGCTTTGTTACTACTTCCATAGTAAGTAAGTAAGCAGTCACTTAGCTTCTCTGGGCCTCAGTGTCACTATGTGTAAAATGAGAGGTGTAGATTAGATGGCCTCTAAGGTACTTTCCAGTAAATCTAAGATCAATCATGGAAGCAAACCTACATGAATTATTTCAATTTTGGAACATAAGTTGGTATTTTATATAGCACTTAAAATAAATTAGGTTTTTGAACAATTTGCTTAAAAGATACAAAAAAAAGCTCTCCTTTCAATCTAAGGATGGGTGTTAGCAATTTTAGAATTTGGGTAAACAGAGGATATGGCCATTAATTAACTTAGTCATCACCCTCCATTCAAGACATTATCATAACTCTATTCAAAGGAATTTAAACTGCAATAGTCAAAATGAATACTCCTCACGCCCACCTATATAATTATAGGATAATAAATTGTGTCACTCGTCAGCACCCGGAGCAAGATGACTAGTTATTTCCAGACTTAGATGACAACGCAATGTTGAAATAACCAGTTTATGATGGAGATTCCCTTCTTCATTAGAATCACAGATTTTCAGAGCTCAATAGGAGCTTAGAAATAATCCGGTCCAATATTCTCATTTTAAAGATAAGGAAAATGAAGCCCAGAAAAATTAAATGACTTGCCCAAGGGCACAAAGCTAATTACTGGCAGGACCAGAACTAGATTTTCTGACTCAGTTCTGGGTTTCCCTCCACTCCTGCTGATGCTTCTTCTTGGATATCTGGAAATGACCATAAGAGAAATGAGAGAGACATCTTAAACTTAACATGTCCAAAATTGAATGCAATCTCTTTCTCCTTAGTCTCTTTCCGCCTTCTGAACCTCCCTATTACTTTCATGGGCACCTCCATCCTACTAGTAACCCAGGCTCACAACTTAAGTGTTATCCTGACTCCTCACCCCCTTTCACCCCTTGAATCTAATCTGTTGGCAAGTCCTGTAGACGTTACCTTCTTAACATTTCTCCTATATGTTCCCTTCTTTCCTCTGATATTACCACTCCTGTCATCCAAGTCCTTATCACCTCCTGCCTAGGCTACTGTAATAGATTTCTGTTTGATCTCCTTGCCTCAAGTTTCTCCCCACTCCAGTCCATCCCCCACTCAGCTGTCAAATTAATCTTCCTAGAGATACCTAAAGCACAGATTTGACCATGTCAACACATCCCAACCCTCAATTCAATAAACTCTAGTGGCTTCCTACAGGATCAGATATAAAATCTTCTGTTTGGCTGTCAAAACCCTTCACAACCTAGTCTCCTCCTGCCTTTCCAGTCTTCTTACACCTCATTTCCAGCTATGTTTTCTGTGATCTAGTGATACCGGCCTCCTTGCTGTCTCTTGCACTCACATCACATCTTCAGATTTCAAATATTTTCACTGGCCACTCTCCATTCCTGAAATACTCTACTTCCTCATCTCTGCCTCTTCTCAACCTTCAAGTACTTTCAGCTTTCAAGTTTCCTTCAAGTACCAGCTTGAAAAATTCTTTCTTCTATGAGAAGCCTTTACTCATTCTCCCTTAATGCTAGTAACTTCCCTCTATTAATTATCTCCAATTTATCATGTATATATTTTGTTTGTACATTTTGTTTACATGCTTGCTTGTTTTCTTCACTGGACTATGAGTTCCTTGAGAGCAGACTGTCTTTTGCCTTTCTTTATATCTCTAGTGCATGCACAATGCCTGGCATATAATAGATGCTTAATAAATGTTTATTAAACAAAACTTTGCCAGAACCCTTCAAGTTAAATCCTCTAAATTTATTAACGTAATGCCTAATATTAAACAACATAAGGCTTATTTAAAAAGAACCTTGAGATACTGCAATTTTGGAGTAAGGTTTAAGAAGTATGGGTCATAACCAAAGGTGACTTTTTTTTAAATGGGAAGGGATAGAGGAACTAGAAGTTGAAGTGAAGATCAGGAGCATATTAAGAGGAATGAGATAGTGGAAAGGTTACAGGCCAGGAGATCATAACAAAAAAAAAAAAAAGAGTTCAAGATCATGGACAAGACAGTAGTTCTGGTCTGTTGATATGCGAAGTATCACCACCCTTAGCTAAGATGGAGATAGATGTCATTTGAGTTCAAATGGTTGAAAAACTGATATCTGAAGGGACCTCAACATGATAATAAAATGACTTAGGATGAGGGCAGGGGGTGAAGTAGAGAAGACCATAAATCAAATAGTGAAATGACTAGGGGGAAAAGGAAGAAAAAAGGTCAACAAACAACAACAACAACAAGAATCCAGGCAGGTAGTTATAAGCAGATGGAGTAAACTCTACAGAGAACAGATTGGTTTTTCTTTTATTTATTTATTTATTTTTTTAGTGAGGCAATTGGGGTTAAGTGTCTTGCCCAGGGTCATACAGGTAGTAAGTGTTAAGTGTCTGAGGCTGAATTTGAACTCAGGTCCTTCTGAATCCAGGGCCAGTGCTTTATCCACTGCACCACCTAGCTGCCCCCAGAGAACAGATTGTTAAATGATGAAGGCAGAAGGGGGGTCTGGAAGTGGCCATGTGAAGCAAGGAGTATTCTGACTTTCTCCTGAAGCATCTAGGTGGTACAGTGGATAAAGAGCTGTACCTAATTTCCAATCCAGCCTCAGACTCTTATTATCCCAGGAAAGTCATTTAAATTCTGTCAGTCTCAGTTTCCTCAACTATTAAAGGGGGATAATAATAGCACCTATCTCCCAGGACTACTGTGAAGATCAAATGAGATAATATTTGTAAAGTGCTTAGCACAATAAAATGCATGGCACACAGCAGGTGTTTAATCAATGCTTGTTTCCTTCTTTTCTTGCTTCCTGGCCCAGTAGGCCATGGAGCAAGAAAAGACTGACTATCATTGGAAAGGTATTTAGAGGAGACCTGAGTTTCTTTGAGTGTCAGAAAACAGAAAGAAATATGAGAGGAACAGATCACAATAGCTGAGGGATTCCAGAGGATGCAGAGGAAGTGAGATGCAAAAAAATAGGGACTTGTGGAAGGATATGAATGACAGAACATATAGTGCTTCTGTATTACAGGGATTAGGGAACAAGAAGTAGGTATTTGTTAGTCTTAGCACTAGAGAAGAACCATGTAGGGAGAAGCTTGTAGACTAAAAAGGCCCCAAGATTCTAATGAGAATGCTGGTATGAAGTGGCTTCTGCTGATGGAGTCAGGTTCCATTGGTCAGCACCAATGTGGGGGCCATAGGCCAAGATGAAAGGGCCACTAACATACTATGGCACCAAGGACAGCTACTCTGCACTTGCAAGAAATATGAGGTTTCAAGTAAAAATTTTTTAATTCCTTGTCATAGTTCAATATTTGATCGTAATTGTAAAAAATAGCCTCCTCAGGGCAGCTAGATGGTGCAGCAGATAGAGCACCGGCCCTGGAGTCAGGAGGACCTGAGTTCAAATCCGACCTCAGATACTTAACACTTACTGGCTGTGTGACAAGTCACTTAACCCCAATTGCCTCACAAAAAAACCAAAACAAAACAAAAGGAAAAATAATCTCCTCTAAAATTGACATGGATTTTAAAGCCTTTATAGTGCACCTCTATAATTTTACAGATGATCTCATTTGGATTCAGCTAAATAACTTATCCAAAATCACAGAGTTAGTGTAGAACTAGGCAAAATGTTGAACTTTACCTGTAAGGTTTCAAACCCAATTATCAAGTTTGCACTTTCTAAGTATATGTTGTTATATCTGCAAAAAGTAAGAAACAAAAAGATAGGCACAACCAAATAATAAAGGAGAGCCATCTGAACTCTATTTTGTAAGCAGAAACTGGCAACCTAGAAGTATAGCTCTTGAAGTTCTCTAGTATAAGCACAGCTGCATTATCAAAGAAAAAAAATCACTAGTCTATGGCTGATATTTTTATACCTCTTTTAAGTGCTTATGACTGTAAATTACATTTATTCATGTCTTTTCTTATCTACTAGACTATAAAATCTGAAGATAAATTTATATCTAACTTTTTGGAAATTCAATTTATTGTGCATCCGTAGGTAAAACATGCCCTCAAAAAAAAAGGGAAAAAATTTGTCTGTGCCTTGAAGGTCTTAATAAATTATGTGGGAATTAAGATATGCAACATGGTTAGAAGACAAAACGAGACAAAATATGATTAAATAGATGTGGAGTAGATCACTATAGCCTGAAAAGATGGGAAAGGCTTTCCAGAGAAGCTCAAACTTCTACCAGGTTTCTGAATAGAATTTGCATAAGCAAAATAGCACAGACAATGAAACCCACTGAGAACACATCTGTTGCATAAAGCAAGGTTTAACTGTATAAAATACAATTTCATTAAATAGAGTCTTTCAGAAAATGATACTGTTTCACTACATTAGTCAAAATAGAATATACCTCTGTGAAAAACTGAAGTTTTCTTCTGTGGTAGTTGTCTACAAGTAGGCTACAGATCAAAGACTTAAACCTGAAAGAGGCCTCAGGTCATCTATTCCAACTCCTTCATTTTACAGAAAAAGAAGGGAGGTTAAGTAACTTGCCCTTGGTCAAATAGTTAGTAATAAGTAGAGCTAAGAGTCATACTTTTGTCCTCCGACCACAATTCTTGCCTACTCTTTCCACTGTACCATGCCACCTCCAAAATATGAGTTATCTAGCTACCAAGGACACTTTCTGCAATTTGTATATTTGTTTACTGCAACTTGCCATAAAAAGTATGGATAACCTGCTGGGCTCCCTCCTATTTATATTCACAAAATCAGGTTCTGTGGATATGAACTGGATATACTCATATTTCTGCCTTGCTGATCTCACCCTCCACAATCCCACTCCCCAGCTTTATCATCATCAATTCTCTGTAGACAATTCACAGCTCAATGTCCATCCCCAACCTCTGCCCTGAGATCTAGTCCTATAATCTCAATAACTTGTTGGACACTTAAGTATCCCATCAGCATTTCAAACTCAACCTCTCTGAAATTGAGATCATCCTCCTCCTTCAAAACCTACCTCTCCTCTCAACTTCCCCACTTCAGCACTATTACTCCAGTAACTCAAGTTCAAATCTCTCCTCTCATAGTCAATCATTTGTCAATTCCTGTCTATTTTACTTCCACTGTAACTTTCTGATTTATCCAATTGCCACCACCCTCCTTCTGGCCCTTATCAGCTTTCACCTGAATTGTTATAAAAGCTTCCTAACCTCTTTCTTTCCCTCTCCAATCTATCCTTTGAAATACTGCCAAAGTCAGTATTCCAATGCATAGTCACTCTTCTGCTTAAAGTCTCTAATGGCTTCCTCCTACCAATGAAATAAAACAAGAAGTCCTTAGGCTGCTACTTAAGACCTTTCACAATCTAGCTCCTATATTTACCTTTCCAGTCTTATTTCAAAATACACCCTTTGTGAACTTCATACTCCAAATAAATTGTATTGTATGATGTTCTTAGAGCTTATTCTGCATTCTCCCGCCTCTGTGCTATTGTAAATGTCATTTTCCATGCCTGAAACAGACTATTACCAACCCATACCAGACATATCATCTTTGCCTATTGATATCCTCCTCCTTCAAGTACCAGCTGAGGTGTCACCTCTTCCAGGATATCTTTTGTAACCTTCCCAGATAGAAATTAAACTCAGAATTACAAAATATTGTGGCTGGACAGGGTCTTAGACACGATCTAGTTCCATCCCCTTAATCTAAAGATGAGGAAACAGAGACCTAAAGGAGTGAAATGCCTTGCCCAGTGTCAAGTGCCTAATATCTGGTGGAACTAGAATTCAGATGTTCTGACTTTTAAGACTAGTGACTACTTCATTCTCTGTGCTACTTCCAAAAGAAACAGCAGATATCCTATATAATAACACATTTTACACATTAAAACTCTCTCCTTCTTAAACACAGCTACTAAGTCAAAAGGCATGTATTTAATAAATATTTAACTGATTAGTATACTCTGTACTAGGTTTGAACTAAAAGCTGATAAAAAAAAAATACAATGATAAGGGGCAGCTAGATGGTGCAGTGGATAGAGCACCGGCTCTGAAGTCAGGAGGACCTGAATTCAAATCCGACCTCAGACACTTAACATTTACTAGCTGTGTGACCCTGGGCAAGTAACTTAACCCCAATTGCCTCACTAAAAACAAACAAAAAAAACTGATAATATACACAAAAAAGCAGTAGTAGAATTTATAATACACACATAGAAGAGTTACCAAGAAATTTATTTTCAGAAAGGTAAAGTAACCCTGTGCAGTTATACCATAACTCTACTGCCTAAAAATCTTTTTCATTGCCATAGATCCCAGAAAGGGAATGTAGTTCACCCTGACCACTAGAAATGCCAGAATTGTTCAGTTTCAAAACTGATTAAGTTAGATTATTAGCTTTTGACCATCCCCCCACAAAAAAAAATTATGCAAATCTTTATAAAAGAGTTTGTTCATGTAAATATATGGTTTGCTTGGTGATTACAAACTTTTAACGAAACTTTTAAAAATGTGTCAAATATCTGCAAAGCACTGGAAGATTCTTTAAAAATCAGATCAGTTAAACAATTGCAGAAAACTGAAAATGTTTAGAGAAATAAAATATAAATAGAAAAAGAAATTTGAAAAACAAAGTGATGAAGAATTTAATTTTCAGCTTGATTCAAAAGATGAAAATGAAGATGAAGATGGTTATATGAAAAATTAAATCTTAAAGTATGAAAAGTTAGTACTTTTGAAAGTAGGGAGAAGGAGGATTCTTACCAAAAGGATGATGAAATCCCTTCAAAGATATTGGAAAAAAAATCAGGAAAGTAAGGAAACTTTCTAGATCCAATTCTGTTACTAACTCGCACTGTCACTTAAAATTTCTGGATCTCAATTTGCTAAACTATAAAACAAGGAGGTTAATTTTGAAATCTACTGTAACTTCCAGTTCTGACAATAAATTATTCTATGATTCTGTGTTGTACTGTGCTATAGTAATAAAATCCATGGTTATTTAGGTTAAGTAAGGCAGTTACTAGATGGGCCCAAGCTGCACTCCTATAGTTTTGGTTTCCTTTTCCAGTTCAATTTCCTACCTCATCAGTTATTACTTTTTGCTATTTCTGCCTCAATAAATCATGTCCCTGACATTCTAATGCTTATAATCTGTTAAGACCTAGGAAAAGCTATAGATTGATAAATAACCCTATTTTACACAAAATTCTAAATCAAAAGCCTCTAGATAAAAACATTTCTTTGTGATACCAAAACAGTAAAATCCTATAACTTAAAAGGGCTCAAAGTTTATCTGTTCCAATTTATACCTAAAGCATAAATATCCTATAATATCCAGATTTGTCTCAAAAACCTCTAGTAACAGAGTGTGCTTTCTAATTCATCTTTTGTAAACCTCTCATGTGGGGAAATTTACCCCTTCAATTGAGCCAACTATAGCTTTTCTTGATTCTAGTTTTGTTGTTGAGGAAAGTAAAAGAAATCTAATCACTCTTCTAAATTATTGTCCTTCCAATATTTGAAGACAGCTGATAGGTCTCCACTAAGTCTTCTCTTCTTTTCCCATATTACCCTCCTATCTCTTCCCCTAAGAGGAAGCTATTGGTAAATACATTTTGACACAGAGTATGGAACTAGAAGTAATTTTATTAAAAGAAGCAGGGTTAATTTAAGCATGATGAATCAACAGAAATTACAAGAAAGGAAATTAATTTTAGGGAAATATAAAATGATATATTCACGCAGACTACAGTTTATTGATATGAAAATATATAAGATAGTTTGAATATAGAGATCTGGAGATAATATTCAAGTTGCAAGCTATGGTTCAATAATAGGATATAAGGTTGGATAGCAAACACATTATAGGCAGCTTTAAATGCCAGGATTAGGAATATGGATTTGATTTAAATTGCATGAATAAAGTACAAATGGTATTTGTGGTACTAAATCTTTTACCTACATTAAAACCCCCATCCACATCTTTTTGTTTTTGCCTAATTTGCCTAACCTTTCTTTACAATCTCTCCCACCTACTTTACTTTACTATAGTTAGCACTAATCCTCCAAGCCATACTTCCTCAACTCTCAGCTCCAATGAAAGTAAATACAGTATAATTTATGTCTCCTTTGAACCCTGGTAAATGACTCATGCTCTGTGAAGTCTAGTAAAGAGCTGTAGTAATAAAGGGAGTCCAATATCCTTCAGATGATACTAAGAAATAGTCTATGCTTAGCAAATGGAATAGGCCAAGAAAGTTTAAGAAGCAATGAGTCTTTTTTTCTTCTCATGATAAAAAATATATATAAATGAAATAAAGTGACAATCTACACCAATTAGAAAAGTTCATTTCTTGGACTCTAAAGGTTTTGTTGTTGCTATTTCTTTTCTTTTCTTTTTTTCCCCCCAGGGCAATGAGGGTTAAGTGACTTGCCCAGGGTCACATAGCTAAGTGTCATGTGTCTGAGGTCAGATTTGAACTCAGGTTCTCCTGAATCCAGGGCCCGTTTTCTATCCACTGTGCTACCTAGCTGCCCCATTGCTATTTCTTTTAAACTGAGATGAACTGTACCCTAACAAGATTCAAAGAAATAATGTTTGAAGGAGAATAGGTCTGCAGTCCTTTTCCTTTTTCTAATATGGTAAATCTATTATCAATTATAAATAGAAACAATCTATGAGGATTACATCATAGGATAAGGAGGCTTTATTTTATTTTAACTAAGTCTATATACCAACCTAATAGTTATTTTAGTATAATGAGGGCTATTGATGGAATATGACCAGAAATGCCCTTCCCATTTATGATCGATCAATCCCATGGATGCCTTTGGGACCTATTTCTAGCTATGTCTGATTCAAGGTTAAAGAGCTTACCCTTTGAGATAACTGCTGTTCAGTTGTGTCCAACTCTTCTTGACCCATTTGGGGCTCTATTTATTGGCAAAGATACTGGAGTGGTCTGCCATTTCCTTCTCCAGCTCATTTTACAAATGAGGAAATGAAACACGGTTAAATTACAGTGTCTGAAGCCAGATTTGAATTCAGGAAGATGAGTCTTTCAGACTCCAGACCCAGTACTCTATCCATTGTGCAACCTAGCTGCCTCTTTTGAGATGACTTACTTATTGACTAAAAGAAGTGATAACTTTCTGGATATTTAAAATGAATCAATTCCGTCCTCAATTTTCTTCCTTTCTAGTGTGAATCATGTCAGAATAGTTGTGAGCTACTTCCCAAAGAGAAGATTGGAGGCTGGACAGGGTGGGGTGGGGATAACCCCAGTCTCCATGAGATTGTGAGCACATGGCATCTAAAGCATACATCCTGACCTGGCAAGCTTGCACATGGACTCTTGACTGTCTTTCTGCTTTGTATTTTTTCCCTCTAATATTGGGTGAATGAATATCTATCCCAAGATCAACTTGTAGGTGACTATATGAGTTTGAGAATTCCTGAGCTCCCACATCCAATAAGGAGTTGCTTGGCAGTATGGGAAACTTCTGTATTGCAGAGGCTGGCCTCAAACAGGACAGGTTCAAGTCCCAATGTTTTATCTGCAGACATGTACTAGGAGTTGTTTGGACAGTGCAGAGTAAGGTAAAATACCTAATTAGCAATCCTATAAACTACTTTATATTCTGATGAAGTTTTAACTATCAGTCTATCAGAAAATTGTAACAACTATTTAAAACTAAGTTAGTGAATCTTGTTTTAAGTTTATTTTTGTCCAACATGTACTTGTGCATGTTCTCCATTTAACATTTTTTTTCATGTGTAGGAAATAAATACCTCTAGCATACCTGATTCATGTTACATGTCCTAGTTCTTAGGGAAGCTCTAAATATGAACTATAACCTAAGATACAAGTATATTTTTATGCAAGGCTCCAGGATGAGGGGGTTAATGACCTGAACAATATGAAAAAAGTGAGCTTAGTTCCACTCTGAATAGAATCTACGCTCCCCACCCCACTTCCCACCCCACCCAGGACTAAAACCAGTCAGATTGTATGCCTAGGTACAAAGCAGAGGGGCCCCTTAATAAAACACAAGAGAGGAGACAGTATTCTAAGCCTTTGTATGAACATAGTTCCTCAAAGTTAGATTTATATCTATGTCTTTCTATCTAGCTCTATCTGTTACAAAAGAACCATGATAACATCAGTGGGGGTACTACTTTCATCAATGTAGATTACAATCTCTCTAAATGATGATTTTAATAAATTGCTGTGCTCCCCCCCCCAAAAAAATAATGTGGTGGTCAACCTTCTGGTGACCAATTTTGCTAACACAGGTATGCTGATCCTTGGTTGTTTGTCATTAGGCCCATACCTTTCCACCTTGATAGGAATTTTCAGGACTGGTATTAAATGTCTATTGCTATATTTGAATAAGGTATTCAAATGGGATATTACTGAAGAATTGTAGTGTATAGTACTGAATAGTTAATTTTGTGAAACTGCTTTAAAAGTAGATTTTTATGGGAGGCATTGCGGATTTATGAATAGATAGCTGGCTAAGAAAGACAGTTCAAATATTGTCATTGATGAAATTCTATAAATATGGACAAGTCAGTGCCTCAGGCAACACCCTAAGGTTATAAACTACAAAAAGTGGATGCTGATATGTGTTAGTAGAGGGAGCTCCTGGGGGCAAGGGGGTTCCCTATGCCAAAGAGATCATAGGTGTGTGTGCTGGGGGGGGGGAGGGGAGGAGATAAAAATTTCAAAGTAATCATATACTCCAAATACTATGGAATTTATTAAACATCAAGACTATTATACAGACAAAGCATAGACAGAACATACTGACATAATATCAAATGTTTAGTGTCAGAAGAAACTTAGGGGGTCACCAAGTTAAACCATCTAAGTTTTACAGTTGCAAAAACAGACTCCGTCCAAGGTCACCTAGGTAACTTAGGTCTTCTTACTCTAAAGTCAGTTGCTTTTCCACAGCACCACATCCTCTCAATGGATGTTACTCATTTCTGAAAAACACCAAGTATTTTCACTGGCTGCCCCCAATGCCTGGAATGTTCTTCCTCTTCATCCCTGCTTCCTGACTTCCTTCAAGTCTCATCTAAAGTCCCACTTTCTGCAAGAAGCTTTTCCTAGTCTTTATTAGTGGCTTCCCTGTGAGATTACCCTCCAATTTATTTTGTATATATCTTCTTTGAACATAGCTGTTTACATGTGGTCTACCACATTAGACGGTGAGTTCCTTGAGAGCAGGGCTTATTTTTATTTTCTGCCTTTCTTTGTATTCCCAGCACATAGCATAGTGCCTGAGACATAGCAGGCACTTAAAAGCTGTCTTAATGCTTAAGAAATGCTTAAGAATCTGTAAAATGATTTAAAATGACATAAACATAGACGAACAGTAATTGAATCTCCATTGAATAAGTCAGATTTTCAGGGTGGTATAAGATTTTTTAAAATTGGCACATTATATAGCTGCTCTTTTAGTGGTGGCAAAGAACTGGAAATTAAGGGCATGCCCATCAATTGGGGAATGGCTAAACAACTTGTAGTATATGAATGTAATGGAATATTATTGTGCTGTAAGAAACAATAAGCAGGCAGATTTCAGAAAAACCTGGAAAGACTTACATGCATTGATGCTGAGTGAAATGAGCAGACTCAGGAGAACATTGTACACAGTATCAACAACATTGTGTGATGATCAACTGTGATAGACAATTCTTCTCAGCAATACAATGATCCAAGATAATTCCAAAGGACTCACGATGGAAGGTGCTCTCCACATCCAGAGGAAAGAGCTGTGAAATCTGGTTTCATATTGAACTATGCTGTTCTACTTTTTTTTTTTTAATCTTTTAGCCTTTATCAGACTGCTTTCTGTCTTGGAGAGGGGGGAGGGAGAAGGACTTGGAACTAGATCTTGTAGAGATAAATGTTAAAAACTATCTCTACATGTAACTGGAAAATAATAAAATACTTTTATGATTTTAAAAAATAAAATTGGCACATTATGATATTTAATGGGGATCATTATACAGTTATACACATAGGTTCAAAAATCAACTGCATAAATACAAGATGAGAAAGATCCATAGCCAGATAGAATTTCATAAGTTTGAGATGACTTCTAGTTTTATATCAGTCACCAATGTAACTTGGCTCCCAAAAGAGATAATACAGACCAATAATAAGAGAAATTGAAATCATCGCTGTTATATCTTTCAAGAAATCTTTAAAAGGTATGGCATAGGAGCAGCTAGGTGGCGCAGTGGATAGAACACCGGCCCTGGAGTCAGGAGTACCTGAGTTCAAATCCGGTCTCAGACACTTAACACTTACTAGCTGTGTGACCCTGGGCAAGTCACTTAACCCCAATTGCCTCACTAAAAAAAAAAAAAAAAAGATATGGCATATGATTTCAACATATATAAGGCAGATAACTTGAATCTGCAATGGTTTCTATTGCCTCTGAAGATTTCCCTTACTAACTGCATCACAACTTATTTCCAACATCTTTCCAAATTTAATTCACATCACTATCCTTAAAAAAATTTGTTCCAGGGCAGCTAGGTAGTGCAGTGGATAGAGCACCAGCCCTGGATTGGGAGGACCTGAGTTCAAATGCGGCCTCAGACACAACACTTACTAGCTGTGTGACCCTGGGCAAGTCACTTAACTCTCATTGCCCTGCCCCCCTCCCCAAATTTCATGTTCCAGTCAAAACGGTCTGCTTGACTCTTTCAGAACTTAGCATTCCATTGCGTCTCCTTGACTTTGTACCAGGCCACAATCTGGAATGCATTTTCTCCTGACTTCTGCCTCTTAGAATCCTTAGCTTTCTTCAAGACTCATCCCAGGTATCATTTCTATGGGAAATCTTCCTGATAGCAATAGTTTACAGTGTTCTCCAACTTTTCAAATTATTTTATATTTTTGTCTATACTCATGTTGTATCTCTCCAGTAGAATAAAAGCTCCTTGAAGGCAATTTTTTTTCATTTTTCTTTTTATATTGCTTGTGATTCCTTGCACTGATATTTAGACCATCATTTTATTGTCTACGTGTATAATCAAACTCATAAAGCAACTTCAAAGTGCTAGCTGCTAATATTTTCAATTAGCCTTTCAAGATGCCACTGGGAAAGATACAAACTCCTCTGTTTGAAATTTAAAGTCATTCACAAACTGTATTCAATCTATATTTCCAGGTTTGTACCACACACCTTGCTCTCCCTTCATGGACTCTACATTCCAGACAAACTGTCCTACCTATAGTTCCTCACAGAGTTCATCTCACATCTCCATGCACAGCTCATTCAGATGCCAATTCTGGAACGAGCTCCCTCCTCACTCTGGCCTTGCATTTCTAGCTTTCTTCAAGGCTAGGCTCAAGTACTACCTCCTAAAGAAGACAAGTCCTAATCCTCTCCACCTCCCCCAATTACTTTTGTATTTACTTATCTATGTTCACAGTTAACCCTCATTCCTATCCCCACTGTGAACTCCCTGAGTATTGTTTCCTTTTTGTCTTAGTAACCCCAGTATCTAGCACTCTATAGGCACAAGGTAAATGATTGCTGAATGGATATTTTAATGAACAAAGGTCAAAAGATGATGTTTTAAGAGAAACATCGGGGGCAGCTAGGTGGCACAGTGGATAAAGCACGGGCCCTGGATTTAGGAGTGCCTGAGCTCAAATCCGGCCTCAGACACTTAACACTTACTAGCTGTGTGACCCTGGGCAAGTCACTTAACCCCAATTGCCTCACACACACACAAAAAAGAGAGAGAGAGAGAGAAACATCAACCACAAGGCAAAAAAAGGGGGCTATTAATATTTCAAAAATCCCCCCCCAAAAAAAAACCTAAAACCAAAGGGGCAGCTAGGTGGCGCAGTGGATAAAGCACCGGCCCTGGATTTAGGAGTGCCTGAGTTCAAATCCAGCCTCAGACACCTGACACTTACTAGCTGTGTGACCCTGGGCAAGTCACTCAACCCTCTTTGCCCCACAACACCCCCCCCACAAAAAAACAAAAATAAATAAATGGTGCTACAGAAAATAATTTTGTTTTAATTGATCAATTTGTATAAAAAAATTAGACCTTTATCTTCCTGGATTCCCTTGGAAATCCACCAAAAATTCAAGCCCTTCTTTTGCAAAACTCTGCCAAGTTGCAACTGAAAAATGTCAATTCCAAATAGGAAGAAAAAAAATGTGTATGAGGAGAAATTTGAAAATTATTAATATCTAAGAAAATTACATCTCAAGATAAAGCATTCTCTACCAAATCTATTTTCTGGATCTGTTCTCCAGTCTTTGTATGAAGTTACTTCAGCTTACAAATATATCTTGACATTATTCACAAATTATTTCAAAATTACAAGAAAATCTACATTTTCAAATAGGAGTGCATAAGAAAGGAAACATAACTTACAAGCTGAAAAACAGGGAGTAGGAAGGAAATTATGGGCTGATGATTTAATAATCACATTCCATTACCAACAGGCATTCTGTTCTATTTTGATGAAAGTATATTAACAAACCTACATAACATTGTAAAACTAAATATTAACCTTATTTCAAGTGTGATAAGATGCTATATTACACTATTCTTTCCCAGCATTAAACTTTTTGATAGAGTATATAGAATTACTTCTATCTCAACAATAGCTATAATCACTTAATTTTATCTACATTAAGAGAAAAACAAATCAAAGGTCTTACAAGTAATTTCTAATTCAAATTTTATTTATGCCTGAAACTTAAATTTTTGCTTTTTTTTATGCTTGCAGTCATTGAGCAAAATAAAAATCTTATGTCTTTCTATGAACTGGTAAAACATAGGGAAGAAAAATGAAGTGGTTTACTGATAATTTGAAAACATGAAAATACATAGTTAATGAAAACTGCTACAGGATTTAAACTTCTCAAATTTATGCTGAGATTGTGAGAGAGTAGTTTTTCGCTAAATTTCAGCAATTATTTCGGAATTTAAAATATTACTCAAAAGGAAAAAAAAAACAATAAAACCAGATGCAAAGGATATATTGCCAGCACCCTAAAAGGCATTTCCGGGAGTAAAAATGTAAAAGAACTGCCTTCTAAAGGGAGCCAGGGGACATTTGCAAGCCTCCAAGGTATATTCCTAGCAGACACGTTATCAGATTGAAGAAACTGCAAGCACTGGAGGCTGAAACCTTTCTTTGTCCAAACCCAGCCTCTTCTTCCTGTGATGTCATACTACAAACCTAGCAAGCCTTCCTTTTCTGTTCTGAGAAAGCAAACCCTGCACACACAATGCTGCAGGCGCCTGAAGTAAAGTTCTCTATTCATCTGGAGCAAGCAACTTTTGGGAATTGTTCTGAGCTCGCTTTGCTTTTCACTTTCTGAGATCAGCACGCCAGAAGGGTAGTGAAAGAAAACGTATTTAAAAAGAGAAGCTAGACACCAAGTGAGAATATTTAAAGCACTTCACGTTCTAAACCTTCTGTAAGTAGCTTTTAAAGTTTAACTTTTCTTTTGCTAAATCAGCTTTGAAATTTTGTTTCATTGAATTGTTTCATTCATGAAATACAGGATTTCAAACAGAGGCAAGCCACGGCGGGTTACTTTAAATCCATGCTCCTAAAGAATGACTTCGCTTGCTGTCTAAAAAAAGGATTCTTTCAACCAACCAGTCCTGGATCCCCGGTTTTTGTTGTGACTCCTGGAAGAAAAGAATGCTTTCTCCTTGAGGAACCAGACTGCAACTTTACAGCCAAATTTCATGTTTCTTTTGGGGAATTCCATGACAAAGGAAATACTTATGAAGCCATCCAAAGACCCCAAACATTTGCAAATAAATTAGAGGTTATAAAGTGATCACCATCTCAATAGGAAAAAGAGGAAAAGGCTTCTACGGTCAGGATTTCTACTTTGTAAATCTAAAGCACCTTTATAATGGTAAGCAATAACAGTGCCAACTGTTCCTATGATGACTCCTTTAAGTATACTTTGTATGGGTGCATGTACAGCATGGTGTTTGTGCTGGGGTTAATCTCGAACTGTGTGGCCATGTACATTTTCTTATGCACACTCAAAATGCGAAATGAAACGACAACGTATATGATTAATTTGGCGCTGTCGGATTTGCTTTTCGTATTTACCTTACCCTTCCGGATTTTTTACTTTGCAACCCGAAACTGGCCTTTTGGAGATGTACTTTGCAAGATCTCAGTCATGCTGTTTTATACGAATATGTACGGAAGCATTCTGTTCTTAACTTGTATCAGTGTAGATCGGTTTTTGGCTATTCTCTACCCATTTCGATCCAAGACTCTCAGAACCAAGAAAAATGCAAAAATTGTTTGTTTTTCTGTGTGGCTGACTGTGATAGGTGGCAGTGCACCAGCAGTCTTTTTTCAGTCTACCCACTCCCAGGGCAAAAACTCGACTGAAGAAGCGTGCTTTGAAAATTTTCCGGAAGCCACGTGGAAAACCTATCTCTCAAGGATTGTAATTTTCATTGAAACAGTGGGGTTTTTCATTCCATTAATCTTAAATGTGACCTGTTCCAGTATGGTGTTAAAGACTTTAAATAAGCCAGTTACTCTAAGTAGAAGCAAACTAAACAAAACTAAAGTCCTAAAGATGATTTTTGTTCATTTGGTCATATTTTGTTTTTGTTTTGTACCATATAATATCAACTTGATATTATATTCTCTTATGAGAACACAAACGTTTGTTAACTGCTCAGTGGCTGCGGCAGTCAGGACTATGTATCCAATCACTCTCTGTATTGCAGTTTCAAACTGTTGTTTTGACCCTATAATTTACTACTTTACATCGGACACTATTCAAAATTCAATAAAAATGAAGAACTGGTCTTCCAGGAAGAGTGAGTCCCGATTCTCTGAAATTCAAGGAACAGAGAATTTTATCCAGCACAATCTGCAGAATTTGAAAAGTAAAATATTTGATAATGAATCTACAATATAAAATACATGAACTACTGGGACTTAACTGACCTGCACTGCCACAACTGTGAAAAGTGTTTTTTGTATAAACTTCCAATTCATAGAGACATTTAAAATATGAACAGTGCTTTAAATATCTAGAGTTCTTAGCATTCAAAAAGCTACAGAAAAATATGTATTATGTATTAAAAGTATATTCTGCTCTTAATAGATTCTATATTTGGTGATCTATTTTTCTAAGCTATCCATCTTGGTTTCAGTACCTCCCCTTACATTTAAAACATTCTTAAGGAAGCTGTTAATGTTAGCTCACACAACATGTATCAAAGTCCAAAAGGGTTTTAAGATTTAACAAATTATAAGTGAAGACCACCTGATTAGCCCAGTGTCATATAAACTGCCACCATAATACTAGAACTAAGGACATAAAGACATAAGGGAATGAGGTATGAAAAATAATGGCAAAACCCCCCAGTATTAATAATGATATTAGATTCAGTTTGGAATTAGAACTGATAATATTATTCCTTTAGGTATCACTTTAGGTTTTTTCCTTCACAAATAAAGTCAAAAGAGCTAATTCTTTTGTGAAAGCTTTAAAGGTTCTTATATTTTTAAGCAAGAAAACTTAACAAAATTTATTCTATAGTAGCATGAATATAAGCTCACTTAGTTTAAGAATTAATCCTTATTTAGGATTGCAGAAACTAAAAATTGTAATTAAGTAGTATGTTTTTGTCTTCATTTCACGTACAAAAAAGTGCTATGTGGTTTTAAAATATTCCTAGCCAAATTACAGATTTTGTAATTTGATAAGTACAAGCTTTAAACTTTCTTATGGGAAAAAAAATACACTACAAATTGGGGTTGGGGAGAAGCACACAAAGTATTTCTTTGCAAAGTAAAATCTTTGTAAAATGCTTTTGTTAGTATCATAAATTGTATTTATATAAGAAAAAAGTAATGACTCATGGAAGATTGTTTATGATCCTCTTACAAAGAATATTTCAAGATATTCAGAGACTTTTTAGGATCTGAAATCTTATGGATTTGGAGGTTACTTAGCTTTAGGGCCACGGTAAATTAAAATGAGGCTAATGAAGGACACTATGAATTCAGCTTTTCAAAAAATAAAGACAACAAAACAAACCACCACTAAAGAGACAAGTAGATTTTCATTTCACTGAATAAAAGAAACAAAATATAGGATATGGTCTTAATGTGAAAACAAACCCAATCACTGTAGCAAAAGCTTTTAAAAAAACTTTGTTACTTCCCAGTTTTGTTCTTTGCGTGCTGAAACAAAACTTCAAGCAAATAGCCTACTTTTAGATAACTGACAAAATGTGAGCTTCCTGTTACAGAATGACATGCAATAAAATACCCTAATATTTTATGAGGTTTAGCTTTCAAAGTATTTTATTTTTACTGTATATTGGAAGTGAATTCACCACATAGTAAATGCTTTTAAATTTATGTTTGATCTTGCTGCTTATTAGTCTGGCTTCCCTAAGTGTTTTTGATAACAAAAACAAACATTTGCCAGAGAGAACAGGCTAGTGAGAGGGAAAGAAACAACACTATATTTTCCTATATTCATGTGGCTATACTATATTGGGTAACATGTTAATCATTTCCTTAGTGCACAAATTCTAATTCCTACTTCATAAAGAGCAATTTATAATAAGGAATTGAAGAAAACTTCAATTGGATAAACAACAATTAAAACAAATCAAGGTATTTTTCCCAAACACTTTACAACATGGAAAGAGCCCTAGATTTGGAGTCAGAGGATCTAAATTCAAATATGTTCTGCTACTATCTGCATGTTATTGCATAAAATATTTAACTTTTCAAGGGCTCAGGTTTCTCCCCTGTAAAATAAGAGAATTGGATTAGATGACTAATTTATATTCCAAAGATTCTTTTCAGCTAGAACCCTATGATCCAATGTTTATGAAAAATTATGGCCATTTTTTTGGTTTTGTTTTTTGAAAGTAAATCTGGGGGGTGGCTAGGTGGCGCAGTGAATAAAGCACCAGCCCTGGATTCTGGAGTGCCAGTTCAAATCCTGCCTCAGACACTTGACACTTACTAGCTGTGTGACACCCTGGGCAAGTCACTTAACCCCCACTGCCCCGCAAAAAAAAAAAAAAAAAAAAAGGAAAGGAAATCTGGTCTTTTAACCATAAGGTGTTTCTGCACTTATAACATGTTTCTATCCCAAATTGGAATGACCTACATTGGCGAACAGTTGATTCCCCCCTTCATTTGAGGTCTTCAAGCAAAGGCTAGATACTATTTGACGGATGTATAGTAGTGAGGATTCTTTTTCAAGTATGAGTTGAACTAGATGACCCATGAGGTCAACTCTAAAACCAACTCTTAGAATACTGTGACTGTGATTGCTGAATGCCAAGTTTCAGGAAAACAAAATCGGAAAACACAAATATACCCTTGAAACATGTTCTTTTGCCTTAAAAAGCTACTTATAAACACCTGTAGAAACTATACTATTCTACATCTATTGTAAAAGAACTTTCTCCTTTTAATTAACCAAAATATTTTGTCTTGAAGATTTAGAAGTGCTTTGTCTTCTTCCTCTTCCCTGCCCGCCCAACAAAATTAAATTCAAACAGCTGATTATATGGCTTGTACATCGTAAGCTTACCTGAGAAAATTTTATTTAACTTTGGTCTCTAAGGAGGTAATTGGGTCAAAAGTCTTATACAAGTATTTACCAAGTAATAGATGAGATAGGTTTCAAGTCTGGAGCCTTTAAACACTGGGCAAATTTAATTTTCATAATATATTAGACATCAAAATGACATCATAAAAAAACCAAATAATTGTTTTACTGTTGGCAATTTTATACTCTGAAAGAAAATGATATGAAAAAATTTCTGAAAGAAAATCATGTGCCCTGAGTAATAATCCTTTTTAACCCATGGAGCCACATTAATGTCAGAACACTGGGAAAACCACATCCTGCATACATCAGAGATGAGATTTGAACCCACATCTTCCTACCTCCAAGGCTATGCCATAATTAGCTTAAATTGAAATTTTGAATGTATTATCCAAAAGCAACAATATTATAAAAAGTAGCTGAAAAATTGTATTTAGAATAGCCCTTAAAGGGGCAATGGGAGGAAATTTCACTGTAATTCATAAAGCAATATAAAGTATTGTTATTAATGCTATAGGTAGCTAAATTAGGCTTTTGGAAAACTGTTTCTAATGTGAGAAAATGTGTTCTGTGTAATAATTGATAGAGGCCTGGCCTCTTTTGATCAAGAAGACATAGAGATTCAAGTCTCACTTCTGCACAAACTGGCCAGGTAATCCTGAGTGGGTTACAAGCTCTAAATGCCCCAAGCAACTCTATCAAACACAGCATGTTTTTGACAGAAATTATTCCACCATCATATCACAGCTCTGGTAAAATATCAAGTGCTTAATAGATTGTATGAAAGTCCAAGGCAACTGAATAGAGGCAGGAGACAGTATATATGGGTAGAAGCCAAGATCACTGGGATGCCCAGGGAACAGATATAGCTAAGGCAGGTTCATCTGTATTCCTTTAGGATACTTCTTCCAATGTTGGGTTTCTGGGCTTTGGAAGTAATGTTCCAAAAGGGGCCAAGGAGAGGCAGAGAAATAACTACAATGCTATTCATAATGTATTTACTTAAGCTGTCTGGAACCTAGGATAACCCCCCACCAAGGGTCAATGGGAAAGAAGAAGAGAGGGAGTCAGAAAGCTTTATTTTTTGCCCCCATGAGCAACTGTCCACAGGCCTTCACTACCAACCTGGAGGCAGGAAAGGATCCCTGTTACAGGCACAGACACAGATTTGTCCCTCATTTGCTCAGTGATTTAATTTTTCTCCTGGTTTTATTATATCCAGAGAAAGAGATATGGAGGAAGGCCTAGGAGTAGATACAGAGGAATCTGGCACTTCATTTTGGAATCCTGGTATACCCCCTTGCTGGATTATAAACTATCAGGACTTGAAAGGGGAAGGTGTTAATTTGAGTCAGTGCACTGGGGTAAATTACTGTTCCAGACCAAATGAGCATCATGAACATGTGATAATTGGCAGCTTTGTCACCCATTATACCCAGTTCAGGGTCACAGATTCAGGAAAGAATGGTCTGGGCCCAAGGAGGTGTTCTATGGCATGGGAGGTCCTAGGCAGTATACAGAGAGAGGAAGGTAGGTTCAGAAGCAAGTAGCAGCAGAGTGGCTTTTATGGGGAGATGGAACCAAAATAGCTAAAGATGGTGATATAAGAGGAAGAAGTACAACAAGCTCCTCCAAACAGATCTAGAAAATGCAGCAGACAGAATCCTTATGGGGAAATCTAAGTAAAAGTCATGAGTCGTTTTTCATGCCAAGTTGGCATAAGGGGATAGATGCCTATGGTCACTGCAGAAAGGGTTTGCCCACTAGTATTGATGTGGAGATTTCTAGCATCAGGGAAGAGGCTGTGCACTCAGGCAAAAGGAGATTCCAGGTCCATACCTGGGCACTTCCAGCCCCTCACTGGGGCACCAACAGGGGAACGGGTACTACCTTGGCAGATTTGTTGCCAACTACCCAGTTCTGAGTAACATACAGGGAGGACTGTCTTGGTTAGAGGTTGGGGGGTGGGGGTGCAGCAGAGTCTTCAGAGGAATAACCAGGCAAATATCCAGACCAGAGAATGTGCAGTTCTGTCACAATGAACCAGAAGAATTTTCTAGATGGCCGATTAGGGCTGCGCCCAGAAGCAGTCTACTCTTGATCAGACCCAAACCCAAGTCAGGAACTTGTAGAGCTCAGACAGGGAGAAAATGAATCAGATTCTGCTCTGGATTAGACTACTCTGGAAGCACAGAAAGCTTGCAGGTCCCTAAGCTGGTCTGTCCCTGACATAAAGTAACAACAGGACCAGTCCAGAACTTCCCTATGGAAGTGCCCTGACTCTAGTCCTTAAGACCACATAAGATAGCTCTAATCCTAGAGCTAGGTGGCGCAGTTAGGTGGCACAGTGGATAGAGAGCAATGGCCCTGAAGTTGGGACAACCTGAGTTCAAATCTCACCTCAGACACTTACTAGCTGTGTGACCCTGGGCAAGTCACTTAACCCCAGTTGCCTTAAACATCTAGGGCCATCTCTAGTCACCCTGATCTATATCTTGCCACTGAAACCAGATGGCTCTGGAGGAGAGAGTGAGGATGGTGACTTTGCATAGTCCTCCCTCACTTAAGTCCAATTCGCTGCAAGTCAAGACATCACCTCCTAATGTCATGGTCCTCTTTGAGAATGAAGGAAAAACAATAGATCAAAGCAATCAATATTTTGTTGGCACTTTGATATTATTGATACCTTCTCTCTAGTGGTACAGGTCCCATCCCATCTTCTCATCCTATCCATATTACACCATAAATCTTCCTCAATGAGTCCCATCCAAATTGCTGGAGACTGTCCTCTAGTTTTCTTGATGTTATATAGTAGATAAGTTATCTACCTATTAGTCCTCTCACTCACTGCATGGTCAGTCCTCTCTTTTTGTTCTCCATCTAGATATTATGGACTTAAAGCTGCAAGAAACCTTTAAAGCTATCTCATTCAACCTTCTCTCTGATATTTTTTATGCTCCTTCCTGTGCTAAGTTCTTCATTCATGATATCCTGCAGTTAACTGATTTAGGGCCACTACGTGTGGCTCCAATGATCTTTTGGTGGCTCATAATTTTGATTCTTTGGAGATTATGTTATAATTTGTACCCATATAATCAGAAGACTACTAGTGTTTAAAAAAGTGTGTGTGTGTGTGAGAGAGAGACAGACAGACGAACAGACGGACGGACAGACAGACAGACACAGAGACAAACACCTGGGGGTCAGTTAAAGAACTATACAATTACTAAAATGCAATTCAGCATGCTCTCCTCCTTTTATTCAATTCTGAACCCTAGTGACACATCTGCTCTTCCTGTCCAAGGCATATGTCTCAATAGGCTTTCCTTTCAGCTGCTTATCATAGCCTGGATAAGAAACTATTCATTTACATGGTTTTTCTCGTATGACTAGTTGGGCCAAAATCTTTTGAGTGATTATGAATTAGGAGGCTCTCCAATGTTTCAGATCAAAAGGGTGATCATTCACAAACAGAAGCATCTGACCACATATAGCAAATACTCTTTCATCTGGATTCTATAGGACTGAACATCCTTCAGAACAGTAGCAAATATCTTTTGGCCAGCATTTATCTTCCTGCATATGCTTCATTTGATATTACAGATTGCAAGGTAGCTAAACAATTTCTGTTGTTGCACCTTTCAAGGAATCCTATGCGATTCTGAAATATGCACAGAAGATATTTTGTTGAAGAGAAACTGTTAAGGTGGCATTTTGTACTACCAAATCATATGCTTTTCTATAGTGAACAAAAGTAAGCAAGGTGACTCAGTCACTTGTATAATTATAAAGCCATGATCTGCTACAGAATATTATTTGCAAAAGCCAACTGTTTCACTTGTTTATATTTTCAAAGACATCTTTGATCCATGTACATAGATTATTCTTATAAGGATTTTATAAAGGCAATAAAATTGGTACTTGGGTGCATAGTTATCTCCATCATCTTGTTTTAGTAATCATAATATACATGTGCTCTCTCCTTTCTTAAAAACTTGAGGGAGGCTGATTCATCAGGCTTAAAATTGTTTTGCCTCCATCATGTGCTTTTTTTCTGGTCAAGCTACCTGTCCAGTCTGTGTAATTTAAGATTCTAAATGTGGATTCTAATGTGTTCCCCCAGTTTGGGGGAAACTGACTAAAAATCACTGATAAAACGAGTTTAGGTTTTTAAGGGTTTATTGGAAAATAGAAAGAAAAAGATTGAGAACAGAATTCTAACAGTCTGGCATTCCTATCTTTCCTCAAATCTCCTGTGAAGTCCTCTGCCGCCACCACCATCAAGTCCCGAAGCCAAAAAGGGCCCGCGCTCTCTGCGCAGGCTCCCTTTCCTCCTTCCTGTCTCCTCCCAGACCATAGGAGGCTCCTCCAGTTGATTGGCTGGTAGACTTGATAGACAGCACCCATGAGCAAGCGTCATTTCCTGACGCCAAGGAAAAGCCACAATGCCTCTGAGGCATTTTCCTCATGGTGGAGCTCTCCACAGCAAGTCTCCAGTAGGTGGCGTCATTCCAATCATTACAAGTCTTTATTGTCTTTAATGTAAATTTTACTTCTAGAAGGTAATAATTTTCAACTTCATTTTATTGATTATTATCACTTTTAAATTTCTTAAAGACTTATAAAAAGGTGAATATTCTAAATCATTCTATTAGAACTAATTTTAAAGGGGCGGCTAGGTGGCACAGTAGATAGATAGGGCACCAGCCCTGGAGTCAGGAGTACCCGAGTTCAAATCTGGCCTCAGACACTTAACACTTACTAGCTGTGTGACCCTGGGCAAGTCACTTAACCCCAATTGCCTCAGTTAAAAAAAAAAAAAAGAACTAATTTTAAAAACAATTTCTTAATGTTTTTGTTGTTGTTGTTGAAAGAATGTTATTTTCATACTCAATTAAAATTTAGCCTTAGGGAAAAATTTTGCCTAGGGCCAAAAGTCTATTCACAAAAGGCCTCATAACAAATCCTACACAGGATACTTGGAAAAAAGAAGCATTTTTAACTTATTAACAGTTGAAATATAATTGTTAGAATTGTATAAAAAATCATATCACATTGGCTCACATGAAATACAATAGTTAATAACCGAAGTAACTGTTAACCAAACTACTAGATAAAAAAAACAACTCATATTTTAATTGTGTGGCTTTATAAGACGTCTATGGATGAACAGAGTCTTAACCTGAAAAGGAAAAAAATATATACAGATATACTTACATAAATAATAATGCATTTGTGTTACTTCTTACCTGCAGGGGGGGAAAAAAGACTGATCCCTCATAAATAATTGTTTAATACTCTAATATTACATCTTTCTCACATCCTCCTTGCTAAACACATTTACCTATGCTTGCCCCTAATTATTTCATTCTGAACTGAACCTTACAAAATTTTATTCTAGGACAGAAACTGGTTTAGTATGTGGGTTCCATCACATTAGGCTCTGATTCTGAACTGTGTGGTATTCAAATATGTTAAACATTTCTATTAGGAAGACAATTTACAAAAGGTAATGAGATAACAAAGTTTATCACTTTCCAAGTAAATCTAATGGACAGACCACAGCATAAGAAGAAACCACTGATTAAACAAAAGGTAATGGACAAGTCTTCATTTCTCTGCTTTTCCAGCTTTTTATTTAAATAAACTGAGAAAATCATAGTAAATATCTCTTTTCCTCAAGGTAATCCACAAAAAGGATTTTAAATGACAGAAAACAGAGAAAAGTACAGGTCCAGAGAACAAAAATTAGCTAGAAAATTAAACCTACATATAAAGAACTATGATTATTTAATAATAAAGATTAGAAACACCTTAGATAACTTGTCTTGAAGTTTGAGAGGGTTAGGATGATTCCCTCCTCAGAGGAAATGAATTTAAAATAAGGTAGTAAGACACATTTAGGTTAGATTTAGAAGAATTTCCTATCAAAGTGCAAATCCTAGAAAGACAATTCACCATTAGGGATTTTGATTAATCCGTTTTTAAATGGAGTCAGAAATCACAGAAGGGTAGCAGGATTAATAGAGCCTAACCCCTTTTAAAAGGGCCAAGAAAAACACAGATACAGCTGTTTCCTATTTTATAATTCCTTATTTTGTACTAAAATCAGCACTGACAGGAAAGGCCCAAAATTGCCCTTTGGTATTTGGCCAGGTATGAGAAATGTTCAAAATGGTAAAAATGAATTAGTATATGAATAAAGCTACACATTCAACTTGAACACAGCTGTAGTTCTAGTAAGAAACAGAACTAGAGAAGTTGAGTTTCAAAGAAGATTCAACTTTGTTCATGCCTCTAAAAATGTTTTTAAAAGGCAGATATACACAATACCTGCTGCATTTTATAAAAGGATAAATTGACCTAAACAATTATGCCCCCCAAAGGTATTAAAATGCTTTGTCAAGTTTGTTAATATTCTCTTGTTCTCCTAGATCAACTAAGAAACCACACTAATTGCTACAGTTGGATATTTCTCAGCTTAATTTGCAACTGACATCTTCTTTCTTGTCTGCACTTGAATGACAAATTAATACTCCTTTCTTCCTTGTTTTGTTGAGACTTGTTGAGTACTGCAATATAAAATCCTCTAAATTAAAAGTGAGCACCAATATTTCAAAATTAGCAACAGTTAACAAAGGCTACCTTTTTTCCCCCCATTATATTTTCCCATCTTTTAGGTAGTAAAAAAAGAAACAAAAAAATTCAAGTTCTACCAAAATGAATTGGCATAGGAAATTAAAGTAAAAAGAGATTAGGTTGGGGGCAGCTAGGTGGCACAGTGGATAAAACACTGGCCCTGGATTCAGGAGGACCTGAGTTCAAATCCAACCTCAGACACTTGACACTTACTAGCTGTGTGACCCTGGGCAAGTCACTTAACCTTTATTGTCCTGCCCCCCCCCCCCGAATTATGTTAAATAATTGGGGAAAATACTGACATGTAAAATGAGGTCTAGAATTTCTGTCTTCAAGATTACAAAGTAGTGAAAGAAACAGAGACAAGCATATGAAAATAAAGAGATTGATCAGAACAATGCACATACCCACTAGAATACTTTCATAAAACATGCATATACCAGTCTGAAGAATAATAAATAGAATCATTTATCTAAATGTCTTGTGAATGAAAATGGCTTGTGGTTTAGGTTTTGTATTTGAACCATCCTAAAAGGTATCCCTTAGAATGTCTGATCTACTGAACACCTTAACTCCCTTTCTGCCAATTTATGACTAAAAGGGCAGTTGCAAAGAACAGGGTGGAGTTGTCTGTGGTAAGAGAATGGCAGTGGATGTCTACTGTGAGTAGGGGTATGTAATATGAATGAGCAGATGACTGGTTAGCTCCACCCAATGTAGTATATTCTGACAACTTTGCAAAGGCGTGTCACAAAATATTATGGAGGGTTGCAATTTGGGGGAAGAAGATGAATGCTGGAGGAGACATTAAAAATAGTTTGAGGTTCAAACATCAGACATAGTTTGAGTCAAGGACTTGACATGGAAAAGGGAGAGGTGTATATGTTTTATCTGGCATGATTAGGCAATAGAAGATATTCTGGTTACCCAATTATTTTGGTTGAGATAAAATATATCCACCAGTTTTCACAAGAATCAGTGCACAATTTAATGAATCAACATAATCATGAAGGACCCATGAGAAGCAACATAGCATAATGGATAAATAGAGGCTGCCTCAAAGCCAAGAAGCCTTAGGATCAAATTCTGTGTCTGATGTCCGTTAGCTGTGTGACCCCAGTCAAGTCACATAACCTACTGGTGCTTTAAACTGGTTACATCAAAGCAGCTTAGATCATACACTCTGATCAGTGAAAAAGTTCTGAGCTATATTTATAAATTTTATGCATGTACTACTATACTAATAATTACATACATTATAAAATTTATAAAAATAGAAATTTTAAAAGAATGAAAGATGAAATGATATTTGGTCCTAAAGGCAATGAATGGGGAGCTGCATGAGTTCATTGAGTAGGTTAACGACATCTGTACTTTATGAAAATCTATTGATTTTTGTAACATTGTTTTCCCTGGTTCTCCTCCTATCTCCCTAGTCTCTTTTACTGGATCTTTGTTCATGTTATGCCCACTAACCTATGTCCTCTGTCCACTACCCTCTTCTCTTCTCCCTCTATACCTGGGTTCTAAGTGTGTGTGTATGTATATATATATATATATATATATATATATATATATATATATATATATATATATATATATATATATATATACACACACATATACACATATACATATACATATACATATATACATATACATATATACATATATATATATTTCCATATGATTAATTTCATTTGTAACCTCATGTATTTTATTTAATGCTTTTAAAAACATTATTTTAAGAAGGGGTTCAAAACACAAAAAAGTTTAAATTCGGCCTCAGACACTTAACACTTACTAGCTGTGTGACCCTGGGCAAGTCACTTAACCCCAATTGCCTCACTTAAAAAACAACAACAACAACAACAACAACAAAAAGAACTCTTGCTTTATGTGAATATCATCTCTATGCAAATGATTTCCAGACCCTAGTTTCTCTGCTGAGCTACCATTACACATCATCAACTATTTCTCAGACATTTCAAAGAGGATGTTCCATGGGCATCTCAAAACTTGATATGTCTAAAACAGAATTCATTCTAACCTGACTCCTACCCATAGCACTGCCTATTCCTTTCACACCCTGTCCTCCTTTTCCTCTTCCAAATTTCCCTGTTACTGTCCAGGGCACCATCCTCCCAGTCATTCAGCCTAATGACTGCCTGCCTGCCTGATTGGCTATCACATTGAGGGTGAGATTTTGAACTGTCTTCCCTACCCTTTGAACATCTAATTATACACCTTTTGGGATAGGCCACACCCCCCTCAAAATAACATTGACCTCAGTGTCATCTTCATTTGTGGGGAATAAACATTTATTACCTCCTACTATGTTGCCAGGCACTATGTCAAGTGTTTGACAATTATGTCATGTGATCTTCACAATAACCCTAATAGGTCAGTATTATTATTATTCCCATTCTATAATTGAGGAAATTGAGGCAGACAGAAATAAAGTGACTTGTTCAGGCTCACACAGCTAAGTATTTGGGGCCACATTTGAACTCAGGTCTTCCTGACTCCAGGCCTAGGATTCTATCCACTGCATCACCAGTTGCCTAAACTATTCACTGTCCCTTACCTTACATATCCAGTCCATTGATAAATAATGTCATTTTTGCCTTCACATCATTTCTCATATATACTCCTTTCTTTCCACTCATACAACTACCACCCTAATTCAGGTCTTCATCATCTCTCACCAGAACTATTTCAATAGCCACTTACTGTTCTCTTACAACTCAAACTTACCTTCCACTCAGTTGTCAAAATGATGTTTCTAAAGTATAGGTCTGAATATGTCACTGCCTGGCTCAATAAATTCCAGTTCTGACTCTTTACCTCCATCTTTTAGTTTCCTGGCTCTCTTTGAATATCGGCTCAAATGCCATGCTCTACAGGAGTCCTTTCCTGGGCCTCTAGCTGCACTATAATGCATTCCCTTCTCAGATTTCCTTCTATAGACTTTGTATACATTTTGTGTGTACTGAGTTATTTAGGTGTTGTCTCCCCCATTAGAGTGTGAGCTCTTTGCAGGCAGGGACTGTTTTTGTCTTTCTTTGAATCCTCAGCACTAATTAACACAGTACTTGCAAGTAGTAAGGGCTTAATAAATGATTGCTGACTTCTTACCTAACTCTGGAGACTAATATACAGCCCTAGTTTTGGAGACTAATAACTGCTGGAGTTTCCTCATCTGGGAATTTCCCAAATTCCCAGAATGAAATCACAGGTATACTCCCTAATCTATTCCTCTAAGTCTAGTGCTATACTATATGTGGCTAGGGAATAGAGAAATAATACAGGGCAAGTTCCTAGACTTTGAGGAGCTTAAAAATCTACTTGGGAGATAAGATTAACAAAAGTGAAAAATAAAGAATAATATAATTTAAGTATTAAATAATACAATTAAGTGTTCAATTAACACGACAATTATACTAAATATAATTTAAATGGGATGACTCAGAAGTCATTTCAGGAGCTGCACTTCTCCATCATGAATATTAAAAATGAAGACCTGGGTACACATAAGTGGTGATTAACAGAGTATTCTAATTTACAGAATTTCAGTTAACAGAAGCTTTCATTAAAGGTTTATTTGTCACTGGGTAAATAAATTAAGTTCTCCAAACTTCAGTTTCCACACCTACAAGATAAGGACAATTTAATTCAGGACAAACATCCCCCTTTTGACACAGAGATAAAAACACAAAGACACACCCTTGCCCTCAAGGTATTTACTTTCTCCAAGGGGTATACCAGGTAGACTATAACTGTGGCAAAGTGGATGGAGCACTGGCCCTGAAGTTGGGAGGACCTGAGTTCAAATCTCACCTCAGACATTTACTAGCTGTGTGACCCTAGACAAGTCACAACCCCAATTGTCTTAAAACATCTGGGGCCATATCCAGTCATTGTGATTTATATCTTGCTACTGGACTCAGATGGCTCTGGAGGAGAGAGTGAGGATGATGACCTTGCACAGCCCTCCCTCACTTAAGTCCAATTCACTGCAAGTCATGATATCACCTTGATGTCATGGTCCTCTTCTAGAATGAAGGACAAGCAACAACAATTTGAGGCAGAGGAAAACACTAATAATGAACAATCATGAAAGTCTGCAAGTAAGAAGTAGCAACCAATCTGGGACTTAAAAGAAATATGGAAATTCACCTTTGAAGCCCTAACATCTTGCATGCTCTCTAGCACACAGTAAATGCTCAAGAAATGCTTGTAGATGGGGGCAGCTAGGTGGCACAGTGGATAAAGCACTGGCCCTGGATTCAGGAAGATATGAGTTCAAATCCAACCTCAGGCACTTGACACTAGCCGAGTTACTCTAGGAAAGTCACTTAACCCTCACTGCCCCGCAAAAGCTTGTAGAATTGAACTGAAAAGGAAAGCATTACAGGTATGAGGGATAGCTTGTATGAAAGTAGCGAGATAGGTCGGGGAAGAACAAATTCAGGGAACTTGTAAGTCAATGAGGTAAATAACATGAAATAAGTCTGCAAAAGTTGGTTGGAGCTAGATTGCAATATACTTTAATATCTAGGCTTAATAATTTGTATTTTATTCCTGATGTAACAAAAAGCCACTGAAAATTTTTCAGCAGGAGAGTGGCTATCAGACCTTAGAAAAAACATTTTGGGGACTGTGTGGAGAATGGATTGGAAAGATGTAACGATTGGAGTGATGCCACCTGCTGGAGAGTTACTGTAGGAAAGCTCCACCATGAGGAGAAGGCGTCTGAGGGCAAGCCATGTGGTCAGTTCCTTGGTGTCAGGAAGTTTCTTTGCTCATGGGTACTGTCTATCAAAGCTACCAGCCAATTAGCTTGGAGCTGTGTGAGGGTGTGGATGAGATGTTCCCAGTTTTATAGAAGGCTTCTGGGAGGAAGAAGGAAGTGTTAGGTCCTTTTTGTTCCTGACCTCACCATGGCAGGTCAGATGATGGAGTCTCTTAGAAATAGTTAGATTTTTACCTTTCTCTCTGACATTAGATCCTAATGCTCTTTAATAAATACTTAAAAATCTAAACTCTTTGCTAAAGCTTCTAACTCATTAGATATTTTAGACAGACTAGCTAGGTTTTTAGCCCCTTACAAAGAGAAGGGACTGGAAGGAGAAAGAAAACCAATTAGGATATGCAGTTCATGCATTTTTTTTATATTATCCTTAAATTTCAAACATATAAACACAATTTGAGTTACTATGCTTTTACCGTTTAGGGAGGGGATATATTTGTATATGTTAAGTTTATGTTATATGAATCCATTTAATACTAGAAACCTATGGACATTATTATTATTTTTTTTTAGTGAGGCAATTGGGGTTAAGTGACTTGCCCAGGGTCACACAGCTAGTTAAGTGTTAAGTGTCTGAGGCCGGATTTGAACTCAGGTACTCCTGACTCCAGGGCCGGTGCTCTATCCACTGCGCCACCTAGCTGCCCCACCTATGGACATTATTGTTGATTTCTCTTATTCCTAATCACCCCTAATTTCTAATCTCCCTCTTCTCCCCACCCCCAGATTTCTAGGTGTTCAAAGCCATGGCAGGCTATGGCTTGTAAACTGTACATCAACTCAAAGAGGGTCCTTGAATAATGAGGCTTACCTGTTGGAACATAGTAATGGGTAGACATGGCTAAATATATTGGAGCCAAATGGCAGACAAATATGATATGTACATACACACAACACACACGCAAAAAAAAATATGATATATATGATGTAAAATGGTTTATCTGAATGGATCCCAAAGGGAGAACTGGGAATGATCAGTGGAATTTAAAAATGAGCAGATTTAGGCTCTAGGGGAGGAAAAATTTTTGATAATCAGTGCTTTCCAAAAGTAAAATGAGCTGCCTTCAAAGCAGCGGCTTCCCCACCCTTAGAGGTCTTCTAGCAGGGAAGAATAACCATCTGTTGGACTGAATATGACAAGGGATGTTCTTCTCGATGAACTAGCTGTCTTTCCATTCTCATTGCAATGTAAGGAGAAATAGTGGATACGTCATTCCTCACTCTTTAGCTCTCTTCTATTCACATGGGAACCCAAACATCTAACCCTGTGCTGTTAGAGGAAATAAACAATGTTGGTTTTTGAAGACATTTTAACTTTATTAAATTCGCATTCCCACAAGCTAAATGTATGAAGAATGTAGCTACAGAATTTGGATTCTGATACTATGACTTTGGGCAAATCATTTAACTTCTCTTAGCTTCGTTGTCTGAAAGAATGAAGAGGGTAGACTAGATTTCTAACAGGCTTTCCAGATCTAAATCTTATGAACTTATGTAGGCTGTTGGTTTCTACCAACAATCTGTGTTGTTCTTACCACTCAGGAAACTGAGTGATAGATTATTTGAGTCAACTTAGACCCCTGCTTTTCCTCAAAACAAATCTCCTTCCATTTACTGTCTTCCCAGTAGCAATAGCAAGTTGCTCTTAGGGATGAAGTTGTTTATGCTCAATAGTTCAGGCTTAAAGTATAGAGTATTTTAGCTTAGACTTGATGAACTAGCCCTGACACAACTCCAATAAGCAAATGGTAAAAAGAAATAGTTGTCTCAACATTCTTATGCAAAAAGACTGTATGTCAATCAAGTATTATATTAGTCTCAAAAAGATCTGAGAAAAGTTAAGCCTAAAAAAAGAGTTTAAGTAAAATGAGACTCAACATAGGTGAATTAAAAGAGGAGAGACTGATCAATTATGCTATTTCGGCTCTAAGTTCTAGGATTCTACATTTCTAATTTTTAGGGTTACTACTCATGTTTATTAAAATATTTTAAAAATAAAAAAAAAATTTAAGTGATATGCATCACTGGATTCCCATACAGCTAATATATTATTGTAATTTTAAAATACTTAAGGATAGAAGCAATAGAAGCACTAAAGTTAGATGTTTACTGAAGTTAGTTAAAGAAAATGTGAATATTTGGATTATGTTATTAAAAATAGAAGAAAAGACTATGTTGAGTAAAAAGAGTTGGATTTTTAAATTTAATAAATCTTTTCAGAAATTTTACATCTACTTTTTTGCAGAGATTTGAAATTCTCAAACACTGATACTGCAATAAATAACTAATTACCACAATGAATGAGCTTAAGGTTTAGCTGTTACAGTACCTTAAAGAACAGGTAATTTTATAATGTCATAGTTCTAGGCTTAAATTTCATCATATTAAAATCCATATTTTCTATCTTATTCTATTATCTTTGGAGGTCAAGTAATGTCCTTCTAAAAGGGAGGAAAAGCATTATTTATTGGACTTTTGTTAGGTACATATTATGACAAAATGTAAAGGCAATCACTTCCTTTAAGAAACATACTGGGGGGGGGGGGCGCGCAACTAGATGGCACAGTGGATAAAGCACTGGCCCTGAGTTTAAATCCGGCCTCAGACACTTGACACTTACTAGCTGTGTGACCCTGGGCAAATCACTTAACCCTCATTGCCCCGCCGCCCCCCCCCCAAAAAAAAAGAAAGAAAAAAAGAAACATATTGTGAGTAAAAATGAAGTAACATGGTCAAAACACATTTCATATATGTATGTATATGCATACGCATATATGCACATATATGTATAATTTGTGAGATAAATACATGGCAACTGAAACAGAACTAAGTTTACATCTAAGTGTTACTATAAATTAATTCAGTTTACTAATTTGTTTTTAGTACCAATTCTTGCCTAGCATTGGAGGGTAGGTAAAAACAGTATATAACAGTGTCCTTTGCCCTCAAGTAAATGACAATATTGGGGTTTTTTGCTTTTTGGTGGGGCAATGAGGGTTAAGTGACTTGCCCAGGGTCACACAGCTAGTTAAGTGTCAAGTGTCTGAGGCTGGATTTGAACTCAGGTCCTCCTGAATCCAGGGCCAGTGCTTTATCCACTGTGCCACCTAGCTGCCCCCAAATTACAGTATTGTTAGGAGACAAGACTTTTATTAGGAGACAAGCATTTATTAAGTGTATATAGAAGACAATACAAGATAGTGCATGATAAAATGCTCAATTTCATGGTGTCTGTACCATATACTTGACTAAGTGCTACAGAAAGAAGGAAAGAATAATGTTGGTTGAAATTATAAAGGTTTCCTAGTGGAGGTTGAGAAGGACTTTGAAGAAACAGTATGTGGTTCTATCTAGAGTAGGAATTTAGTATATGTTTGTTATAAAAGATCCAAAATGACAATACTGTATCTATCAAAGTTAGGTATACTAAGGTTTCATTATCTCAAGGATGTAGAAAGATAACATCTAATGTTTTATGAAAGCATTAAAATTATAAAATGTATTTCTTCAGATTCAGAGAAAGATACTGTAGAGATATCTTGCCATGGTCACCCTGCTAATTCATGGCAAAACTGACACAAGAATGTAAGTATCCTGATTCTCAATATCTAGACAAGTCCTCTCAATTTACCATTATTTTATGTATTATTTATATGCTTTCAAAAACTCAATATAATATTTCCTTTATAAGACTGGTAATTATTTAAACAATGTGAGGCATTTTATTACAAAGAGTGCTTAAGCATGTAAACACACTAAGTATGGCTAAGTCATTGTCTCCCAAGTCACTTGCTCTCTTGAGACCTTGACTTTTTTGACTTCTTTTTAAAGTTAAAAATTGACACTTTCGTGTAAAGTATGTGAGGTTAATGAAACACCAGGGCACAAACACACAACAGACATCCTTTTCGGAGCCAGAGGCTTTTCTCCCCTTTGTGTTCATTTCCTGTCAGGTCTGATATTTCAAAAGAACACTGAAGAAGTTCAGATTTTTGTTTACAAGTTAGGCAGTAAGAAACCTAAAGAATTTTAACTTGGTTACTAAAATTGGAAAATTGTTCCATAAATCTTGTCATTTAAAACATGAGCTACTTTTAGCCTACTCTTTCCTCATATAAGTGTATAGTAAACTGAAGTCAAAGCATTGCAAGATCCAGACAAGTAAGTTAGCTACATGCTGGAGAGACATACGTGGGAAGAGCAAATAGAAGACACAATTTCATATACTGGACTAGAATCCATAGAATGCATAATAAGTATTTATATGCCTATGTATCAGAAACATAAACAAGAAAGAAAATATAGAGCTGAGTTAATTGTTGGGAGCTTCTGGATAAGAATATTAAAGAATAAACATATTTCTCTGGGTATAATTAGTCAAGTTCAACATCCTTTCTCAACTACAAAATAGTACAGTGCCATTTCCACTTCCTCATGTAGCACTTTGGACAATACAGTCCAAATGTGGTAGATATGCTTTCTTTGATGGAGAGAAGAATTTATTAAAGAAACCTTAACTTTTCTATTTTCCTTCTATTTTTTATCTTCAGTTTTTCCTTGGAAACACTTGGGAAAGTCTGGCTTAACTGTCTCTTGCCAAACTTTCTCACCACTGCTAGTGCCTTCCCTCAGAGCTACTCTGTATATATCTTCTATATACAAAATCATTTGTATGTTTTCTCTCCCATTAAAATGTAAGCTCCTAGAGGGCAAGGGCTGTGTATGCCTTTTTTATACCCCTAGAACTTACTAGGTATTTGATGCTTAATAAATACTTGTTCACTGACAGAACTTATGGCCTTTTCTCAATCCTTATCCTTCCCCACCCATGTGTAGCATTTGACACTGTTAATTACTTTCTCTCTCCTCATGGATATTCTCTCCTCTTCAGTTTTCTTTGGACTGCTTTCTCTTAGTACTCCTATCTGTCTAATCATACTCTTGATGGATCATTATCCATAGCCTGCCACCTAAGTGTAGGTTGGATGGCTTTGTCCAAGGTTAGTTGTTTTCCCTATGAGATATTTAATATTTTCATTTATTTTTTCAGTGTTTTGACTTGGTTTTTTATTTCTTGATGTCTCAAGAAGTCATTAGCTTACATCTGGCCAGTTCCAATTTTTAAGTAGTTATTTTCTTCAGTAAGGTTTTGTACTTCTTTTACCAAGCTGTTAATTCTCTTTTCAAAACTTTGTTCAACTATCATCTTTATGTATATGACTCACAGGTTAATAAATCTAGCCCTATCTCTTGCTCCACCAATTGCCTATTTCCAACTCCATGTCCTATAAGTATTTCAAACTCAACATGTCCAAAACAGAATTCATTATCTTTTGTCTACAAATCCATCCCTCTTTCTGAAATTCCCTTTCTCTGTTGAGAATATCACCAACCTTTTAGTCACCTTGGTTCAAAACCTGAAGTTCTCCTTGATTCCTTGCTCTCCTTGGCCCACATATACAAGCAGTTGCCAAGCTTTGTCAATTGTACCTCCACAACATCTCATTGCCATCCTTTTCTCTCTACTCTTATAAACACCACTGTAGTTCAGGCCCTTATTACCTCTCACCTGTACTATTACAATAGTCTTATTCTGCTTCAAGCTTCTCCTGTTTCCAGTGTCAACTGTGGCTCTTCAATTCTTTCTGTCTACTTTCCATATTTTCTCCTTGACCTGTGAGCTCTTGATTTTGGCTACAATATTCACAGGAATTTTCATTTTGGAATTTCTTTTAGTAAGTAACCAGTGGATTCTTTTGATTTCTGCTTTGCCCTTCTGTTCTATATCTGGGCAGTTTTCCTTTGTAACTGGTGATAAGCCTACCTATATGGGCTTCTAAGATTATATTAATTAGGTCTGTTCTAAAAGACTTTCCAACATAACAGGATTTTCAAGTATTTACTGTCTATCTTCATACTTTTGAAAATGCCAGTTCACTTCTATGACAATAAGAGGCATCTGAGCAGGATTTTGTGAATTTCCCTTTTAGTATATATACATAAGTAGGTGTTCTCTTCAGGGTAATTATCCTAACATCTTCTGTGTTTCTATATGAACCTGAGACTATACAAAGGGTATATGATTTTCCTTAGCATGGGAAACTGCCTCAAAAGAGATAACATCTCATTTATAACTATAAATTATAAGGAGTTTCCTGAGGCACCAAGAAGTGAAGGGCCTTGTCCTACATTATGTTGTTGTTCAAAGACACATGTAATAAACATTATGTATGTATATAAAATGCCTATAACTTAAGTGGTTAATGTCTATTTTAAAATTTTTAATTTCTTATTGATAGTCTTTTGTTTTTATGTTACCTTAAACCTTAACTTCTAATTAATTTCTTTTCCTCTAATCCCCATTGAAGGATCCATCCCTTATTACAAAGAACATGTTTTACAAGCAGTTCAATAAAACTAACCAAAACATTAATCTAATCTAACTACAGAGGCAATATTACAAACACACTTCAGCAAAGGCCCCCTACTTCTGCAAAGAAAGGAAAAAAATAGGCAGAGTGAGAAGCCTTTTTTCCTAACTTCCCCGATAACATAGAAAACACCAAATTCTGATCAGAAAAACCAAGAAGTCACAGTGAGTCATGTTTTCAGCTCTTGGCAAATCAGAGTGCACAAAGTGGTCTGCAGACACTGGAGTTGGGGTTGGCCAGGAATGTAGCATAGTGACAGCTGGGATAGCTAGAGAGAGTATATGAACATCCTGAGATAGAACACCAGGACATGAAGAGATCAAGGGCCCTGGAACAGGTACCATCTAGCAACTGCTTGCAAATTACCCAGTTCTGGGTCACAGATCCAGGACTGCAAGGAGGCTCAAGACTAAGGGTGGGGCCTTAGCTGAGTACTAAGCACAAAACAAATGCCAGAAACTGAGCTGTGCAGCTCTGAGCATGGGAGCAGAGCAGTGACTGAGTTCTAACTTTTAGCCCAGCACATAAGCCTTGTAACGACTGGAATGATGCCACCTGCTGGAGACTTACTGTAGGAAAGCTCCACTATGAGGAGAAGGCCTCTGAGGGCAAGGCCATGAGGCTTTTCTTTGGCATCAGGAAGTGATGTTTGCTCAAACAGTAAGTCTCCAGCAGGTGGCGTCATTCCAATCGTTACAGCCTACAATGAAAAAAACCAGGGCAGGAGTCCATGACCAAAGGGGAGTCAATAGTTCAATTTGCTCTGAACCTGCTAAGAATCCAACACTAAAATAAAATCTAAAGTCAAGGAGTAAGCTAGAGGAATGAGCAAATGAAAAAAGGAACTAATCATGAAGACTTGTGGTGATAGGAGAGCTCAAGACACAAACACAGAAGACAATGATCTGAAAACATGTAGAAGCAAAGCCTCAAAGAAAAAATGCAGATTAAACACAAGCCCAACAAGAATTCACAGAAAAGCTAAAAGAAAGGAATAAAAAAACCCAAAATTATTTTTTTTAAAGTGACAAAGAAAAAATAGAAAAGGAAATGGCAGGTATGCAGCAAAGTTATGAAGAGAATTGACAGGTTGGTAAAAATAGGTATAAAACCTTACTGAAGAAAATAACTCCTTAAAAATTAGAATTGGCCAAATGAAAACCAAGGACTTGGAGACATAAAGGAATAATAAAACCAAGTCAATAGATGGAAAAAAGGGGATAGCTAGGTGGCGTAGTGGATAAAGCACTGGCCCTGGATTCAGGAGGACCTGAGTTCAAATCTGGCCTCAGACACTCGACACTTACTGGCTGTGTGACCCTGGGCAAGTCATTTAACCCTGCCCAGCAAAAAACATTGCCCAGCAAAAAAACAAAACAAAAACAAAAGATAAAAAAAAAAAGAAGAAGAAAATATGAAATATCTCACAGAAAAAACAAATGTCCTAGAAAATACACTGAGAAGAGGAAAATTAAGACTCATTGTAGTACCTGAAAGCTATGAACAACAACAAAAAAAGAGCCTAGATATCATTTTCAAGAAATTATAAAGTAAAAATTGTCAGATGTCTTAGAACTGAAGAGCAAAGTAGAAATCAAAAGAATCCACTGGTCACCTCCTAAAAGAAACTCCAAAATGAAAACTCTGGTGAATACTACAGCCAAAATCAAGAGCTCATAGGTCAAGGAGAAAATATTGAAAACAGTCAGAAAGAAAGGGTTCAAGAACCATGGAGCTATAGTTGGGAACACACAAGATTTTGGGAAAATTACCTCACATAAATGGAATGCACAAGGAAGAGTTTCTATTTTTCATGAAGCAATATGGTGGGGTTTGGGGGAGGGAGGAGTAGGCAATATTTTAACCTTTCTCTTATTTAAAGTGGTTCAAGGAGGGATGAATACACACACACACACACACACACACACACACACACACACACACACACACACACACACACACACACACACCTAGGTTTATCTAACAGGAAAGTAGGAGGGAAAAGGATTAAAGGAAAATAGGAAGCAGGGGATAAAAAAATAAGGAGGGTTAATTAAGGGAGGCAGAGTTAGAGGCAAAATGGGTTCTTAAAGAGAAGAGAGGGTAAAAAAAAGAAAAAGATAAATATAAGAGAGTAGGATGGAGGGAAAATACACAGCTAACAACCATAGCTGTAAATGTGAATGGACTCACCCATAAAAAAGAAGAGGATAGCAGAATGGATTAGAACCCAGAATCCAGTAAGATGTTGTTTTCAAGAAACATACTTGAAACAGAAAGATACACAAAGAATTAAAATATGGGGATTGGAGTAGAATCTATTATGCTTCAGCGGAAGTAAAAAAAAAAAAAAAAAGGCAGGGGTAGTGATGCTGATCTCAGGCAAAGCAAAAGCAAAAATAGACCTAATTTAAAAAGCTGAAAAGAGAAATTTTATTGTACTAAAAGGTAACATAGACAATGAATTAAATCAACACTATATATATGTGTGTGTGTGTGTGTGTGTGCGTGTGTGTGTGTGTACCAAATAGTATAGCATCCAAATTCTTCAAGAAAAAGTTGAATGAGTTATAGGAAGAAATAGTAAAACTATAATTGTGAGGGACCTCAGTTTACCCCCTCTCAGGCCTAGATACATCTAACTATAAAATAAACCAAAAAAGAGTTAGAAAATGAATAGAATTTTAGAAAATTTATACGTGACAGACCTCTAAAGAATAATGAATGGGAAGACAAAGAAGTATGCCTACTTCTCAGGTGTGCATGACACCCTCACAAAAACTGACCATGTATTAGGGCATAAAAGCCTCACAAACAATACAGAAAAGCAGAAATATTAAATACTTTTTTCTGACTAAAATACAATAAAAATTATGTTCAATAAAAGGCCTTTGAACAAAAATGAACTGTAAATTAAATAATTTAATCTGAAAGAATAGATGGATCAAAGAAAAAAATCACAAAGGCAATGATTTTAATAAAAATAATGCCAACAGTGAGAAAACATACCAAAATCTGTAAGATGCAATAAAAACCATATGTAGGAGAAATTTATATTTCTGAATCCTTACATCAATAAAAGAGAGAAAGAACAGATCAACAAATGGGGTATTGAACTATAAAAACAAGAAAACACATTTTTAAACCCCACTTAAACTCTTAGAAATCCTAAAAAATCAAAGGAGATTAATAAACTGAAAGTTAAAAAAACCCCACTACTGAACTAATACAAAAAACTAGGAACTGTTTTTAATCAATAAAATAGATAAGTTATCGGCTAACTTGACACTTAAAGAAGAAAAACAAATTACCAGTATAAAAAATGAAAAAAATGAAGATGAAAAGGATTAGAAGCTATTTTGCCCAACTATATGCCAAAACAACTAGCAATCTAAATGAAATGGGTGAATATTTACAAAAATATAAACTGACCAAATTAACAGCACAGAAAACTGAATACTAAACTAACTGTGAATCAGAAAAGGATATTGAAGAAGCTATAAATGAACTTCCTAAGGGGAAAAAAAAAATCAGGACAAGGTGGATTTAAAGTGAATTCTACCAAATATTTAAATAAGAATTCCAATGTTATTTCAATTGAAAAAACTGGTAAGGAAAGAGTTTTACTTAATTGCTTAAAAATATCTAATACCTTGTTAACAAAATCAGAGAGAGCCAAAACAAAAAAAAATCTGTAGAACTATTTATCTAGTGAATATCAATGTAAAAATGTTCAGTAAAATATAGCAAGAAAATTACAGCACATAGATCATACACCAGGCTGGATTTGTATCAGGAAAACATGGCTGCTTCAATTTTAGGAAAACTATAAACATAATTCACCATAATGACAAAAAAAAATTATATGGTTATCTTAATAGATACAGAAAAAGCTTTTGAAAAAAATGCATCAACCATTCCTTTTAAAAAACCCTAGAAAGCACAGGAATAAATAGAACTTTCTTTAAATTGATGAGTAGCATCAATGTAAAAGCAAGAGAAAGCATTATCTGTAATGGGGATAAAGTAGAAACCTTTCTAATTAAGTTGGAGATAAAGGATCTCCATTATCACCATTACTATTTAATATTGGATTAGAAATGCTAGCTAGAGAAATAAGACAAGAAAAAGGAATAAAAAGAATAAGCATAAGTATAAACATTAAAGAAACAAAACTATCACTTTTTGCAAATAATATGATGGTTTACTTAGAGATCCCCAAAGAGTCAACTGAAACAATTAACAAGTTTAGCAAAGTTGCAATATGTAAAATAAATTCAAACAAATCACCAGCATTTCTGTATCTCACTAACAAAATCCAGCAGGAAGAAGTAGAAAGATAAAAGCAATTTAAAATAACTACAGACAGAGATGAGCAGAACCAGAAGAACATTGTACACAGTATCATCAACATTAAGTGTTGATCTACTGTGATGGACTATATTCTTCTCACCAATGCAATGGCACAGAAGAGTTCCAGGGAACTTGTGATGAAAGAGGATCTACAAATCCAAGGAAAAAAAAAAAAGAACTGCAGAGTATAGATGCTGAATGAACCATACTATTTCTTTTGTTTTTGATGCTGTTGTTTTTTTTTCTATTTTGAGGTTTTTCATCACTGCTCTGATTTTTTCTCTTATAGCATGACTAATGCAGAAATATGTTTAATGTTATTATGTGTGTATATATATATATAACCTATATCAGATTGTCTAGGGGAGGGGGGAGGGAGGGAGAAAAATCTGAAATTGTAAAGCTTGTATAAACAAAAGTTGAGAACTATCTTTACATGTAATGGAAAAAAAATAAAATACTTTATTAATTAAAAAAAATAACTACAGACATAAAAAGTACTTCAGAGTCTATCTGCCAAGATACACACAGGAACTATAAACACAACTACAAAACACTCTTTACATAAATAAAAGGCAATTCTAAATAACTGGAGAAATATTAATTGCTCATGGGTAGGCTAAGCCAATATAATAATAATAATGACAATACTACCAAATTAATTTACTTATTTGGTGCCATACCAACCAAACTACCAAAGAATTAATATACAGAGCTTTTAAAAAATAACAAAATTCATCTAGAGGAAGAAGTAGTCAAGAATATCAAAGGAACTGATGAAAAAAATGAAAAAGAAGAGGACCTCACAGTACCAGATATGAAACTATTCTATAAAGCTGTGATCGTCAAAGCAATTGGGTACTGGGTAAGATCAGTGGACTGGATTAGGTACAAAATATACAGAAGCAAATAAGCACAGTCAGTACCTAATATCTGATAAACAAAAATCCCAACTGTTGGGGCAAAAACTCACTATTGTGAGAAATAATGATTAAAAATAGATTTCTTGAGGGAACCCAGAAATTAGTTTAGTTGTTCTCCCCCCATTACCCCAGAAAGTTCAGCCACTGCCTGGGATGGGCCGAGGTGAATAAAAGAAATGGAGATTGATTTTTTTGCTTAGCTAAGGGAAGAAGCACATCTAGATGTTGGAATTTGCCCTTTTGTATACTCTTTAGACCACCCTCAAGTCACGTCAATCAATGGAACTGAATGGTGCTATAACCAATTAGTTTAGATCAATGTATGGTCACCTGCCTCTATCCAGAGAGGATAAAAACCTTGACCACAAGAGGTTTGCTCTCTCTCTCTCTCTTGGCTTCCTGGACCCACTCTCTTGGTTTGGAATGCAGTCTCTTAGTCCATGTAGGTAGGTAGGCCTGAAGGCCCAAGACTATAAGAAGTTAGGGAGACACACAGTCAATACTTTACTAATATATAATATTCATTAATAATAAATGCTTAGGGGCAGCTAGGTGGCACAGTGGATAGAGCACCGGCCCTGGAGTCAGGAGTACCTGAGTTCAAATCCAGCCTTAGACACTTAACACTTAACTAGCTGCGTGATCCTGGGCAAGTCACTTAACCCTCATTGCCTCACTAAAAAAATTAAAATTAAAATTAAATTTTTTAAAAATAATAATAATAAATGCTTACTGCCAAAACAGGTACAATATCCATTTAATATATAAGTAGCAATAATTTTAGAAAACACAGTTTAGCACAATAATTTAAAAAACATTATCTGTCAAAAACTGTTGGGAAAATTGGAAAGTAGTCTGGGAGAAACTAGGCATAGACCAAATCTCACCCCATTTTCCAAGATAAGCTCAAAATGGGTTCATGAATTAGACATAAAGAGTAATAAAAGTTAATTAGTGGAACACAGAAGAAATTATCTGTCATATCTCTGGAGAGAAGAAGAGTTCATGGCAAAGCAAGAGATGGATGATAGGAAATAAAATGGATTAAACATGATTACATAAAATTAAAATGTTTTACACAAACAAAACCAGCACAGCTAAAATTACAAGAAAAGCAGGAAACTGAGGAAAAACCTTTGTAGCAAGTTTTTCCGATAAAGGTCTCGTTTCTAAAATACAAAAAGAACAGAGACAGATTTACAAGAATACGAGTCACTTCCCAATTGATAAATAAAGGATATGAATAGACAATTTTCAGAGGAAGAAATCCTAGTTATCAATAGACATATGAAAAAATACTCCAAATCACTAATGATTAGAGAAATGCAAAGTAAAACAACTCTCAGGTACCACTTCACACTCATCAGATTCACTAAGACAAAAACAACAAAAAAAGAAAAATGCTAGAGTGGGGTGTGGGAAAATAGGTAAACTAATATACTGTTGGTAGAACTGTGTCTAATGCTTTTGGAAATCAATTTAAAACCATGCCCAAAAAGCTATTAAACTGCATATCCTTGGGTCCAGGGATACTGCTATTGGGTCTGTACTCCCAAAGAGATCAAAGAAAGCAAAAAGGACCCATATGTAAAAAAATATTTTTAGCAACTCTTTTTATGGTGGCAAAAAACTGGAAATTGAAGGGATGCACATCAATTGTAAAATGGCTAGACAAGTTATAGTATATAAATGTGATGAAATATTATTGTGCTATAAGAAATGAAGAGGATGGTTTCAAAAAAACCTGGGAAGACTTGCATGAATTGATGCAAAGTGAAGTGATCAGAGCCAGGAGAAAAATATATACACCAACAGCAATACTGTAATGATGAATTGTGAAAGACTTTGTAACTGATCAACACAACATCCAACCACAATTCTATGATTCATGATGAAATATGGTATCTACCTCTAGACAAAAAATTAATCAACAGCAGATTTAAGGATATTTTCTACTATTTCTTGCTTTATTAGGGGGTGGGGTGGGGGTGGACATGGTTAATGCAGAAATTTGTTTTGCCCTGGAAAGGCTTACATGAACTGATGCAAAGTGAAATGTACTGTATACAAAATAACAGCAATATTGTAAGATGAACTGCTATGAATGACGTAGCTATTTTCAGCAATACAATGATCCAAGACAACTCTGAATGACTTATGAAAAATGCAATCCATCTACAGAGAAAGAACTGATGGTATCTAAATACAGATTGAAGCATAATTTTTTAGTTCCTTTTTCTAAAGTTTTTTTGCGGGGGCCTGTTTTCTTTCACAACCTGACTAATGTGAAAATGTTTTGCATGACTACACATGTATAACTTAGATTGAATTGCTTGAGTTCTTAAGGAGGGGTAGGAAGAGAATTTGGAACACAAAGTTTTGGGTTTTTTTTTTTTGCAGGCAATGGGGGTTAAGTGACTTGCCCAGGGTCACACAGCTAGTAAGTGTCAAGGGTCTGAGGCCGGATTTGAACTCAGGTACTCCTGAATTCAGGGCCAGTGCTTTAACCACTGCGCCATCTAGCTGCCCCCAGAACGCAAAGTTCTAAAAATCGATGTTAAAATTTGTTTTTACGTGGAATTTGGGAAAATTAAAATTCTAAATAAAAAAAAATTTTAAACAAGAAATTTGTTTTGCATAACTACACATATTTTCAATGGTTTTTGTTTTTCTTGCCTTTTTTAAAAAAATACTTTATTCTTTTATTTTTTTTGGTGAGGCAATTGGGGTTAAGTGACTTGCCTAAGGTCACACAGCTAGTAAGTGTTAAGTGTCTGAGGCCGCATTTGAACTCAGGTCCTCCTGACTTCAGGGCCGGTGCTCTATCCACTGCGCCAGCTAGCTGCCCCTTTTCTTGACTTCTTAATGGGTGGAAAAGGGGAATAAGGAAAAAGAATATGGAACTGGAAATAAAATTCAATAAAAAAAGAAGGGAGGGAAACACATTTTTCCATCCTTTCTTTGAGAACAAGGTTGATAATCATAACTACATAGCACTTGGCTCTTTTCTGTTCTATTTATATTGTTCCAGTCAATATATGTTATGTTATTACTAGTTCTGCTTACTTTACTCTAGCATCAATTCATACAAGTCTTTCAGTGTTTCTCTGAAATCTTCATGTTCATCATTTCCCTATGGAGCAATAATATTCAATTACATTCATGTACAATAATTCATTGAGGCATTCCCCAATTGATGGGTATATACTTTGTTTTCAGGTTTATGATACCACCAAAAATAAAATGCTGCTATAAATACTTTGTTTTATATGGAATCTTTGTTTCTCTTTTCTTTACTTCGTTGGCACATAAGCCTAGCAATGACAAAGAAGTCAATGAAGTAGACATTTTAGTCACCTTCTTAGCATAATTCCAAATTTGTTCCCAGAATGGTCAGACCAATTCATATACTCACCAATGGTGTATTAATCTTTCCACAGCCCCTCTAACACTGACCATTCTCATACTTTGTCATCTTTGCCAATCTGCTGGGTGTGAATGTGAAACATCAGAGCCATTCTGGTCTTCTTTTAGGGCAGCTAGATGATATAGTGGATAGAGTGCCCAAGCCTATAGTCAGGAAGACCTGAGTTCAAATCCAGCCTCAGACACTTACTAGCTGTGTGCCCCTGGACAAATCGCCTATTTGCCTCAGTTTCCTAATCTGTAAAATGAGCTGAAGAATGAAAGGGCAAACCACTCCAGTATCTTTGCCAAGAAAAGCCCAAATGGGTTTTAATGAAATGACAGAATAACAAAAACAACAAACCTGCATTTCCCAAGTTATTAGTGATTTAGAGCAGTCTTTCCTTCATTGACATTAGTTTACAACTCTTTTTTTGAGAACTGTTCATATTTTTTGACAATGGATCTAATAGAAAATGACAGTCTTACATACTGGTGTTAATATAGTTTCCCATATATCTTGAAGATATCAGTCCTATATCAAAGATATATAAAGCAAAGGTTTTCATCCTCAATTGCTTGTTTCCTATTTTTGTCCTAATGATTGTCCTTTTTGCCCTGTGATTGATTTTATCTGTGCAAAAGTACTTCAATTACACATAATGAACATACTCCATTTAATACTTTTCCTTTATCTCTAGTATGGTTAAGAACTCTTCTCTCCAAACCACAGAGCAAAAGTTCATTCTTAATGGGCAAACAGGAAATGTCTTTATAATTTCTTCAGAAGAAAATAATGATGGACAAACATTCAAAGAGCAACTCAGGTATCTGGTACAGAAACAGGACAGAGAGGTTTTTTTAGGGCAATATATACTGAAGAGAAGATAGTATCGGGTAGCTATAAAAATTGAACTTGTCTAGGTGTAGTAATGCAATGTTACTCAAAAGACAGAGTCATTTAATATAGTTAAGGGAGAGAAGCCTAATTTCAAGAAGTGATAACACTATTAGACTAAAGGGATTCTGAGCTGGATATAGTTGGATTTGGGGACTGAACAGGAACATTGAGACAAAGGAAATTCAGTAAGATGTATGCTCTAGGTTGCACAGATGTTAACTCTGTGCCCCCTTTAAGGATTAAGAAGTGGTAAATATAGTATTTAGAGAGTTGGCCTTGGAGTCAAAAAGACCTGGGTTCAATCCTGCCTCTAACATATACTGGTTGTGTTACCTGGGGACTAGTCACAATCTCTCAAGGCTCAAGCTCTCTCTCTAAGACTATAAGTTTTAGAGAAGATGCTGACCTGCAACTGGTACAAAGTTTCCTCAACCAAGAATTCCTTTTATCAATGAAATTACAGGTTCATTTCCTATTTCATAAAGTCTGTACTTAAATTCTCATTACTAGTAATTTGTTTTTGTATTTTATTAATAAAACTAGTTTGAAGATGTTATCAGGATAATTAAATAGGAAGGAGTATAGAGCCAATAAAAAGAGTACCACTGCTTATAAGGCAATAGCCAAAGGAAAGAGTTCCAAATCAGGAAACTTACTGTAGTGTCATAGTCATTTGAAGTCAAAGCTGAGCACAGCATCCCAAGGATATACTCCTTTACCACTGACTTTGTTTTTCCACTGATTTTTCCCTTCCTCACATCTTACAAAGATTTTTCTTTCTTTTTCCCAGGCAACAAAAATTAAAGATATAAACGTGCTATGTGAAATATGTGGTTTGTTCTCTTAAGAAGCTTTTAAGTTAGTTAAACACAAAGATTTTTTTAACCATCTTCAACATTAGAGTAACATGCAATCAACCAACTTCCAAAAGAATTTCTACCAAATTCTCTATCTTATAAGACAGTCATATGTAAAAAGGTTGCCAGTGTGTGCCAGTGTGCTTTCTGAGTACTAGACAAAGCTCTTTTATAAACAGTTGGAATTTGAATCTGAAAATTTATGCCATTTTGCTGAAAATTTAAGAATAATTCTTTTAAATTTCAAAATAAAGTATTGTAAGAAATATATCCTAGGGGCAGCTAGGTGGCGCAGTGGATAAAGCACCAGCCCTGGATTCAGGAGTACCTAAGTTCAAATCCGGCCTCAGACACTTAACACTTACTAGCTGTGTGACCCTGGGCAAGTCACTTAACCCCCATTGCCCCGCAAAAAAAAAAAAGAAAAAAAAGAAATATATCCTTTATTACAAATCAGATATGGTCTTATTATATAATCAAACATACCTGAACACTTTAAATTTTTCTTTTTTGAGTCAGTGTGACATACTGTAGGACCTGTGCTGAATGCTAATACACAAAAACATATTTTCTTAAACCAACATGCCCTCAGAAGCACAAGTATGAAGCAATTCACTGTATTTCTCTAAGATCTATTATAATCCCAGATTATATGCTGAATTCATACTCATCAAGGAAATGCAGATTTATTCCTATGGTAAAGTGTATTAAAGTGTCTTGGTTGTATTCAGTTTCACTCATATGTGTTCATGCATTTAAAAATCTTTAACTATTTAAACTCAGTACTTACTGATTGCCATGCTAGTGATTCCATGATCCGATGTTCACAACGTTCTAAATGTTTTATCATTTCCCTTGTCAAACTGGCTTCTGCCTTAATAAAGCTTTCAATCACTTTGTAAAAATCAAATGCTTTTAAATCAAGTACATTCAGAATCCATGGAAAAGACAAATCTGTTCCGGAATCATGACTCTGGTATGTACTCCCTAAAAGTAAAAGAAGAAACCAGAATTATGTGTGCAGTTAAGTACTAAATCTTAAACTCAAGGTCTTGTCTACATTAGATTAAGGCATCTATTTATTGCCCTAGGAAATCAAGTAGCAAATTTTTATTAAAATGAAAATGTGAACTTTAGGAGTCCAGAGTTAGTATTAAGATAAAAAAATTTTGAAGAATCACTGAAACTTATGTATAGGTCCTAAAGTTATTTTTGGCAACGTTACCTAAACAATCCAATTCATTCATTAACAATGGTTCGGGCAGCTAGATGGTGCAGTGGATAGAGCACCGGCCCTGGAGTCAGGAGTACCTGAGTTCAAATCCAGCCTCAGACACTTAACACTTACTAGCTGTGTGACCCTGGGCAAGTCACTTAACCCCAATTGCCTCACTAAAAACAAAACAAAACAAACAAACAAAAAAAAACAATGGTTCAGGGAAGCTAGGTGGTGCTGTAGATGAAGCACCAGTCCTGGATTCAGGAGGACCTGAGTTCAAATCTGGGCTTCAGATACTTGATACTTACTAGCTGTGTGACCTTGGGCAAGTCAATTAACCCTCACTGCCCTGCCTCCCAAAAAAAACAAAAAACAAAAACAATGGTTCATTCAAAAATCTTTATAAATATCTGCTATATATAAGACATTATGCTAGTAATTAGGGAAGATTAGACATGTATGTGATTATTATGAAAACCAGAATAAAGTTCAGAAGAAAAGTACAATAAGATGTTAGGAGAACTAGAAAAGATCACTTCTAGCAACAAGAGATTTAAGGAAGACTTTGAAAAACAGGTGTCATTTGAACTGGACAGGATTTTAAAAAGCAGAGATGGAAGAAGGTCAATCCAGGCATAGAGAATAATGTGAAAAAAGACACAAATGTAGGAAAACATGGTCAAGGAATAATAAAGTAGTTCAGGCTGCCTGGAACTATATGAGGGAAAGCAAAATGAGATAAGGCTGGTTGGATCATGTAAAACTAAAATTTTTATTCAGCAAAACTGTCAAACCAATTCAATAAGCATTTGTTGGATACCTACAATATGCCAGGCACTGTGCTATGTAGTGGGAAGAGAAAGACACAGTCTCTGCCTTCAGGGGACTTACAGGGGAGTAATAACATGCACAAAGCTAAACGTATACAAAATATATATGGTATAAATATAGTTATAGAATCATAGATTTTAGGAGTAATTTAGTCTAATGCTCTGATTTTACAAATGAGAAAACAATCAACTCTAAAGATTATAAACTATAAAACCATTATTGATCTATATTAGCAGAAGTAGGTTAATAATAATAATTGTAGCTAACATTTATTGAGCCCTTTAAGGTTTGCAACACATTTTACACATGTTATCTCAGTCCTCACAACAGTTCTAGGAGGTAAGTGCTGTTATTATCTCTATTTTACAGATAAGAAACTGAGACAGAGGTGAAGTAATTTGTCTAGGGTCATAGCATCTAAAGGAGTATTTGAACTCAAGTCTTCCTGACTCCAAGACCAGCATTCTCTGCTACCTGACTATCTAAGGTTCATACCCTGGAGGTCACTGTATCAATGAAATAAAATGTTTGAACAACAACAACAAAAAAAGCAACTTGGGGAATGGAAAGGAGGGGAGAAGAAGCAAGTTGGTCAGTCATGTGGTCATGTGCTTTAGGAAGATGAACTGAACAACCGTGTGGATGGAGTGGAGAGGAGAGCCTAGATGCAGAGGAACTAATAAAAAGATAATTTTAACAGCCCAGGAAAGAGGTGAAGATAGCCTAACCTGGGTTAGTTGTGTTGTAGGTGGAGGGAAAAAAGCTGACAGATTTAAGAGATGCTGTGGAAATATAATTAATAATAATGCTTGACAACTGATTGGAAAGGAGAGAATGGAAGAAGGGTGACAGTATAGAACCAAGGATAGCTCTGAGGTTATTAATATTTAATATTATAATGGAAAAGGTAAAAGGAAGAATATTATTGCTTTCATTAAAAAGAGAAGAATTTGGAAGGGGAAGGATGCATGATGGAGAGGGGAGAATGTGGGGAAGGAAGAAAGGAGGAGGAAGGGTATGGAAAAGTTCTATTTTAAATAGACTGAGACATTTAGGTAGAGGGGTCTAGCAGGCAGTTGGTGAAGAAGCACTGGCACTCAGAAGAGAAATGAGAGCAAGATATATAGATTTGGGAATCAGATGCATAGAGATAACTGAACTCTTAAGAGTTGATACCACAAAAAATGAAAGTGTGGAAATAAAATAGGGTTTGAGACAGAGTCCTAAGGTACACCCTCAAAAAGGAAGATGTAGAAAAATGAATGATGAACCTGCAAAAGAGACTGAGAAGGAACAGTCAAGCTGGTAAAAAAAAAAAAGAACAGAGAGAAAATAGTGCTATGAAAACCCAAGAAAGAGTGTAAAAATAGGGGTGCTTAACTTGGGAGTCTATAAACTATTTTTTATATTTTTATAATCATATTTCAATATAATCAGCTTCATTTGTAATCTCATCTACTTTAATGCGTTTAAAAACATCATTTTGAGAAAGGGAATACTCTTCAGTATACCACCAAAAGGGTATATGACCAAAAAAAAAAAAAAAAGATTTAAAAACCCTGATCTAAAAAGAGGGAGCTATCAACAGTATCAAAAGCTGAAAGAAATCAAGAAAGACAAAGAATGAAGAGCAGTCTTGGATATGCATGAGTGAAATATTTTGGAAAGCAATTATAATTTTTTTGATGATAGTGAGAGAAAACACTATATTTGGACTCTTCTCAGAGCCCTAAAGGCAGAGAGTGAGTCTGGTTTCAGGCCAACAGCTTTATGGTCCCCAAACCTCCCAGCAGGGGGTTGCTTTGCCCACGAGGCTTCGAACTAAGGCTCCTGGGCCTTAGGCCTGATAAGGGCCTGAAGAAGACCCTGGGTTTTGTGGGAGTTAGGCTGGCCTGGGAGTTCACCTTGCAGCGCCCAAGGTGATCCCTACATGACTCAGAGCTTAAGCCCTGACTTGAGTTTTGTTTTGAAAAGTTATGTTTACACAATCACTGTTTAGTGGGGAATGGAGACATTCTTACTCCAGCATAGGATTGGGGCCTAAGGCCTCAATCTGATTGGAGCAATCTGATGGGTCAAACCCCAAGACAGGTTTTCTTTCTTGAAGAGTTAACAGTATTGTTCTGAAAGGGGTTGGGGGGGAGGTCAACATTCTTGCCCAGAATAGGTTAAGGCCTGGTATTGTGGTTTGTAAAATCTGATTGGTCAACTGGTACCACCTGAAGGGTTCTTAGGCTGTTACTGTTATTCTGTATAAATGGCAACTGTAATAACTGTAATAACTGAAATGTAAATGAGGGGTATCAAAAGGCCTTAATGTGATTGGTTAGAGGGGACCCCTTAAGGGGTATAAATAAATAGAGGTGAGGGACCTCACTTCAGTGTACTTTCTGCCACATTCAGAAGAGTGCCCATCTTCGTGAAGATGATTAAAGCCTTCATTCACCAACTGCTGCCTGCTTGGGATTTTTGAACAGTGACCTGCTAGCAACACTAGGGCTGCCAACATTTGAGGTGCTGACACTCAAGCTGCCAACACTAGAGTTGCCAACACTAGAGCTGTGCAACACAAAGAGCAGTTAGCAGTGTTTCTAAAAATAGTGAAGAATTTTGATTCTTACAACATGATAGGTTTGCTCCTTTCTCATACTGAAACTGCACAGTGCTTCCAAAACAAACAGATTGGCCTGACTTTGGCTTTAAGTCTTTACATTGTCAGAGGTCTTTCAAGGAGTTCAGTTCAACAGGTACCATTTCTTTCTTTCTTTCTTTCTTTCCCCCTCTCCCCTCTCCAGCAATGAGGGTTAAGTGACTTGCCCAGAGCTACACAGCTAGTAAGTGTCAAGTGTCTGAGACAGGATTTGAACTCAGGTCCTCCTGAATCTAGTGCCGGTGCTCTATCCACTGCGCCACCTAGTGGCCCAACAGGTACCATTTCATAAATTCAGTATGGCTAGCCTTAGGAGCTCAAGGTATATTTAAATAATCATGACTGTTAATCTCTTAAATAAATTTTCCGTTCAGGTGTTATTCACAAGTATAGACCTGATTTAAAATCTTAACCTGTTAATAAGAACCAGCAACAAAAAGTAGATCACAGTCTCTTATAAATTCTGAATCTAATAAAAACAGTTTAATTTCCATTTAGACTTACTACCATATGTGGCCATTACAACCTCAACAGCACAAGCCAACAGAGATGTATGGAAGATGTTATCATTCAGAAGTTTGCTGGAAAAAAGTGATAAAAACATTACTTTTTGTTTAACAAAAAAAGGAAAGTTTTTACTAAAGTTAAGAAAATTCACCTGAAGTTTTGAATAGATAAACGTTCTTCTTCCTAAAATAAAAAACAAAACAACGTAAATTAGAACTTTTTCCATTATAATATTAAATAGTATTCAATTTCAAAAAATATTTATTAATCTCCTATGAGTAAGGTGTTTTGCTAGAGACAGGGAGATACAAAGATGAAATAAGATACACTTCTTGGCCTGAATTTAAAATCAAATTAGACAAGTACAAAAATAACTGTTGCAAGAGATTGTGATAGGCTAAAAAGGGGTTCCACACAAAGTGCTATATGAATTTTGAAGAGGAAATAATCACTTCTAGCTGAGTGAACTGAGGTAGGTGACAACTGAGTTGAGGGTCAACGGAAGGGATATCACAAGGCAGAGATGAAGGGCAGGCAGGGAAGGAGAGTAATTGGAAAGAACAGGACAAGAATGGGGGATAGTAAATAGTACAATCTGGCTATGTATATAGAATGTATGACATACAGACTGTATGATAAGGAGTAGAGTTCAAAAAGTTTGAACATTTAGATGGGGTCCAAAAAGCTATGTGCTTTAAAAACCAGGATTCAGTCCTTATACTCTATTTAGTAAGCAACAGTAAGGCAGTAAATGCTTTTGGCCAAAAAAGTCGGATCATTAGAGCAGTGCAAAAAAAAAAAAAAAAAAGAAGTTATTGTTGTGGTCAGGAGGCTATTATAAAGAGACTGAAAGCGTGAACTAAGGTGTATGAAGTAAGAGTGAAAAGAGATGAATTAAAGAAATATCTCAATAGGATAAGAGAATGGTTGAATGGGGTGAAGGAAAGAGAAGAGTTAAAAGTTATCTTCAAGTCTTTGAACCTGGGTGACAGTTACAACAGTGATGTCATTAAGAGAAACAGAGAAGCCAAGGGTGAGACAGCTTTTGCAGGAAAACGAATGAGTTTACTTTTAGAAATATGTTTAAGTTATTAGACAGATTTCTACAAAGATATATTTGGCAGCCACTGAAATTTACCAAATATGAGAGAAAAAACCCAGAAATTTCAGCTTTTGCCTCATCCCTTTGGAAGGACTGAGTCTCAGATCTATGCAATTTAGTTCAGGTAGTGAGTGTTGTCAAATCTTTGCATGTCATAGTGGATCAATCCATGTATAGACGCAACCATGGGCAAGGAGAGCACCAACAACATCAGGGTTACAGTGATTGATTGTATGCCCAGGAGGGTAACAGGATGACCTCGCAATTGTTAAGTTGACAAATAGCTCCCTTGGTACCTCCTCAGCATGAGTCATCAACTTTTCTCTTCTTCCCTTGGCCCTTAATCAATGGTCTCTTCACCTGACAGCACTTTATCTTTCTTTGGAGGACAAATATTACCTTGTTTTTCAGAGTCCAGCTTCCACCTCTTTAGGAACTTCGTATCTTTAACCAGGTTCAAGTGGTAGTTCTCCCCTTTCCCTTCTAATACATTCCTCTACAACATCAAAGAGGTGACAGTCCTGCTCTAAATCTTTAGATTTCTTTTTCTCTTTACACTGAAGCCCTTGTATTTTGTTTTTTTCTTTTTTGGGGGGTGGTGGTGGTAGTGGTGGTGGTTGTTGTTTTACCCATATTTGCCTTTTAAGGAACACTATATTCTTCTTGGTGAGCTAAAAAGTAGAGGTGTTCTTCAAGTCCCATTTATTTTCTCTTAGAGGAAGGAGATAAAGCTAGTGCTTTTATTATTGATAAGTTATTAGATTGTCAAAAATATAATTCTAATGCATTCTAATCATTACAAAACGTTTTCCTTTTCTCCAAGCTTTCCAAAAGTAAGATATTCAAACCTCTGTTGTTCTTGTTGAATTTAACTAAATTCTTGCAAATAACTCTTAAAGAGAACTCCTTTCTCACATTTTCACTCTAACAGTTGGTGGGAGCAGAACAGTGATGGTAGGCTAGGAGGATAGATTAAAAAACCAAATATCATAGTATTAGTGAAAAATAGATTCAGAAAAAGTAAGTGATATGGAAAGGCAAATGTTTAAAGAGGGGAACTTCAGAGTTCATAATCTTGAAAGTGGAACAATCTTACATGTTGAGGTAAAAGCTGTGACTACCTTTTGAGTCTCTGAGGTGAAAGAAAGATGGAGGTTATGGAAGCTAAATAGTTCAGGGAATATATGGACAGAATCTTAAAAGAGGTAAGAATAATGAAATCTCTAAGAACAAGGGCAGAAATAAAGAGAAAAAAGCAGATATGAAAGTCTTTGAAAAAGAATGGAGAGTAGAGTGGAGGCAGATAGATTACATACAGTGATTAGGGGAGAATGATAAGATCAGATAGCACGTATATCAATTTTAATATATTAGTTTTCACTTACTGATTTAAGCATAGATTCCATAACTCTGTAGTATAATCGCACTCCAAGTTTGTATCGCTTAAAAAAAACCAGACACAAACACAAAAAAATTATAAGATACCACTTCTTTCGAAAAAAACACAGAAAAGCACAGAGATCTTGAGATACACTGATGACCACTTACAGAAACAGAGATGCCAATGGGTCATGAAAGATAAAAGTAGAAAAACTAAAGAATAACAAAGTGTTCTTTATATGCAAAAATGAAGTTTCTAATCCACCATTAGTAGGGTATATTTTATTGTGTTGTCACTAGCAATAGCAGATTTATACTGATAGTTTTCTGTTTTCTTACCCAATCCACCAGATAAAAAAGGTGGCTAGGATAAAGAATGTAGGCTTTGGCCTTGAAACAGATTAGGGTTTACCAGCACATATAAGGTTTGAACCTGGGTTTGGGTTTTTTCCCTCATTAATACCATAATGTAACCAAATGAAATAGTTAAGTGGCCAAATTTATTTTGAGATAGAAAAACACACAGTATATCCCATTATTCCAAAAAGTAAACATACACTATGCATTTCTACCTCAGAGGATTTGCAATTATTATTTTGTAAAATCAGTGACAGAAAAAAAAATGTAATGAGACCTCAAAACTCTGAAGTTGTGGCCTCTTATGTATATACTGTACTTCATACTTTCCAAAAGACTTTGGAGTACAAGTGTCTTGTCCCATTACAACAACCCTGAATAACTGTCACCCTCATTTACTAAAGGAGGAAAATGAATCTCAGTGCTGTTAAATGATATACCCAGAGTCACAAAATTAATTAATGTTGAAGCCATACCTAGAACCCCAATTTCCTGATTCCTAGCCTACCTATTGAACTATGATATTGGCACAAAACCAAAATAGAGAAATGAGTTAAGTGGATTCCAACTGTCTGATTTTCTTATTAATGTCCCAAAGTAAAGCATTTAGTTAGCTGAGATCAGGAGAGAAGGATAACTGGGAGTAGCTTTAAATTACACACTCTTTTGAAAAAGAACAATGGTGGAATAAACTTTACTTGGTGGTGTAATTAATCAAAATGCATTTAGTAAACACCTATGGTGAGAGCCAGGCACTCTATTAGGTGAAAAGGACAAAAAGACAAATTGGATTGTTACCTGTGACCCAATTTCTGCACATCCCTGTCCAACAGCTTCAGCAAATTTCTCTCTAAAGAGGCGTCCAATATTCTCTACTCTTTTTAGGATACTTTCCTTAGGATTGACTGTGCAGTTCTTTAAAGAAAAACAGAAGGACAAAACAATATCCCCAATTTGTTTGTGTTTACTGAATATGAAGAAGCTATTTCAGAAAAACTATGTAATTTTTCCAAGTAGGTACATAGAGTAAATTTAAATAATATAATGACTGGGAAGATTGAATATTCAAAGAAAGTAGTATCTGATTAATTTATAATCAATCCAAAAGGATTTGGGACACATAAACTTTTAACTGAATTACACTTTAATCTACAAAACATAAATGAAAGAACTGATGGTATCTGAAAACAGACTGAAACACATTTTTTTTTGACAATTCCTTAATCTGAAGTTTTGTTTTTATCTGTTTCCACTCACAACCTAGATAAGGTAGAACTGTTTGCCATGACTACTCATGTATAATTTATGTTGAATTGTTTGAGTTCTTAGGGTGGGGGTCGGAGGGGAGGGAGGAAGAGAAGTTGGAACACAAAGTTTAAAAAAAAAATTGATGCCAAAATTTGCTTTTACATGTAATTTGGAAAATAAAAGTCTAAAATTTAAAAAAAATTTTAAAACATAAATTAAATTCAAATTAATTATCTTAGTAAGGTTTCCCAATATAGAATTTTGTCAGCTCTATGGGTAAAGTCAGTCAGTCAAGAAGCATTAAGTTCCTACTATGTGCTAGGCAATTTCTAAGTACTAGGGATACAAAGAAAAGGAACAGAAAGTTTCTGCCCATAAGGAAGTTGTACAACATGCAAAACAGCTATGTTCAAAAAAAGTTCTATACAGGATAAATAGGAAATAATCAACAGAGGGAAGGCATTAGGATTAAGAGGGACTGGGAAAGGCTTCCTGAACAAGATGAGATTTTGAGTGGAACTTAAAGAAGCCAGAGAAGCCAGGAGGTAGAGATGAGGGAGAGCATTCCAAGCATGGGGGACAGCCTGTGAAAAGGTCCTGTGGCCAGAGATGGAGTGTTTTCTTATTTGAAAAACAGCAAGGAGGCTGCTATCACTGGATCAATAAGTAAATTGGGGGAGTATAAGAAGATTAGAATGAAAGGGGATTATGAATTATGAGGGAGTTAGGTTACAAAGGGAGAGGACTATATCTTTTCCTGAATGCTGCATAAGGTAGGTACTTAATATTAAATGAATGTATGAATCATCTAAAACCATTTAATCATCTGTCAAGAAGCACGAAATGGGCAAGAGGATCACAACATTTATGATGTATTTTTATACAATTTAACTCAAAGGTCAAAATAGAAAAAACAGACCAAGAGATTTTATTATTCAATTTTTGTTTTAGAAAAACCCCAATTTGCTCTTTCACAGCATAAAATGAAACATCTACATTCCATTTATGTTGCCATGAAAATTTTATATATATATATATATATATGTATATATATATATATATTTTTTTTTTTGCGGGGCAATGGGGGCTAAGTGACTTGCCCAGGGTCACACAGCTAGTAAATGTCAAGTGTCCGAGGCCAGATTTGAACTCAGGTACTCCTGAATCCAGGGCCGGTGCTTTATCCACTGTGCTATCTAGCCGCCCCCACCATGAAAATAATTTGCAATATGCTTTTGAGGTACTTTAAGAAAAAATGTGAATCAAATACCAAAATTTTCTTTATAGCCAAGGAATCTAAGGAATATTTATTAATTCTCTAAGGAATATTCTATTCTATTATTATATATTCCTAAACAATACTTGTCAATTTTTTTAAAAACAACTGCACAGGCTCGAGGTTAAGCACTCCTGAATTGTAACCCCTTTGAACAACAAATGAAGAAAACAACTTCAAATTAAGTAGTATTAAGGAATTATTAGCTCTGAATTATTTGATGTTACATAATAATTTAAAACAAATCCTGAAAACAAACAAATCCTGAAAATCCTAGGTATCCAATGTGCTAACTTCCAGATTTCTTCACAAAATATCTTAAATAAATGCTAATTCCTACATTGCCATCAAAATAGAATGAACGCATTGACCATCATTCACTACATTTTGGCCCAAGGCAGAATGCAATCTTACATTGAAATAAGAAATAAGATTTTCTGATGGTTGATCACTTGCTGAATTTAGTATCATCACCAACTGTTGGATGGTATTCATGACAGCCCTGAAGGAAAAAAAAATACAAAGTAAAAATGCCAAGTCCTGAAGAAATAGCAAAAGGAAAAGAAAAGTTATGTATCTGACAAACTTAAACCTGACCTTCAAACTCCCTATCTCATTTGTCTTCCACCAGCTTCCTAAAAAAACACTCCACAAGGAACTGAATGAATAGCCACTGTTTAAAACCTAATTAAATTGGACATTTATCTCAATATATTAATCAATACATTTCTAAATGCATAATTAACTTATTGACAAAATTATATCAGTAAGAAATTTAATTTTTCTTAAATGATATGTTGTCTTGGTGGGAGATTAAACTATTGTAAAGTGACACCATTTAAACATGAACAACTTTCAATAAGGATTATAAGCCATTCTATTAGTTAAAATAGTGTTGTGGTAGAGTGCCCTTTACTAGAGACCTTCAAAATGAATGCACAAAGAAATATATAAACATTAATCCCAGATAATTTCAGCATTCATCACTTGAAGCTGATCTCCTCAAATCCCTCTATAGCTTTGGTTTTACTTCAAATAGTGTCTATTTGTGAGATAACATATATGGCAAGCACTTTAAGAACTCTAAAGCACTATATAAATGTGCTTTACAACTAATTTGAAAATTGTGGATAGGAGAGCAGTTGAGTAAAAGTCTGTCTAATTATAGAGATAAGAAAATGTTTAACTGGAAGGTACATTAGAAAGTATCAATCTCTTATTTTACAAGAGGAGACAGTACAGAAGAAGTTAAGTGACCCGTCCAGACTCACATAGCTAAGTCCAGCGGCAAGGACCAACCTAGAAACCAGTTCTCTTGATTCTCTGGTCATTTCCCGCTATATCCCAAGTATTTAAGCACCAACAAAATAGCAAATACTACATAAAGAATAATAGTAAAAAGTTATAAAATAATAGAAGACCCTTACCTTACAGGTGTCTGTGGAGGAATTAGAGGCATCTCTTCATCAGAATGATTTTTTCTTGGTGTCCTCTCCATTTCAAAACTACAAAAGGACAAAAATATCAGTATTTCACAATGAGTCTTTGGTCCTGAAAAGAAGTGAACTGCTAAAATTTACAAATTCTTCCATACAGAGCAAAAGAACAAAAAAATACTTTCTTCAATCAATCAACTCTTATTTATTGTTTAATTGAATTGTACAAAGAAAACTTCAATATAAATAAGTGATAGTATATGGTCCCATGAATAATCTGCCAGAATGTAACATCAAACATGTTTGCTTTAAGTGTTTCTCTTTGTTATAAGAATTCCATTATGTGTGTGTGAATGGAGGTTGAAGAAGGAACTGTACTGAGAAGTGACTGATATTTTTTAAGTCAATAAAACGTAAAACTTTCTGAAAAAGGATTATGATCTCTGACTTAGTAGGGTCATTTATATGTGTATTTCAAGAAAATACTTCACTAGGTACCTGAGATGAAGATATTATAATAATCTTCTAAGAACTTAAGTGTCAGATTTATTTTCTCCCTACTAGTACTTAATAAGCAAACTAAGGCTCAAAAGACTTATAAAAGATCATCTTTTATCACAATGTCATTCTTACTTAATTTATAGAAGAAACCACATTTGAAACAAAGTATTAAGGTTTTAACCCAGGTAAATATAATTTAATTGTGCTAAGATTTTGGGAATACCCCACATAAAATAATTTCATGCTAGAGGCTCATTACAGATAGAATTTCATATGAAAATGTTAAGGAGATACTAAATGCAAAATGATCACAAGATCAAAATATTCTATAATATTTTCAAGAATTCCAACCTTAGGATTCAGTTATTTTTTAAAACGATTTTATTTATGTAAGAATTTGAGGGGCAGCTAGGTGGCGCAGTGGATAAAGCACTGGCCCTGGATTCAGGAGGACCTGAGTCCAAATCTGGCCTCAGACACTTGACATTTATTAGCTGTGTGACCCTGGGCAAGTCACAAAACTCCCATTGTCCCGCAAAAAAAAAAAAAAAGGATTTAAGATGAGGCCTTTAAGTTTAAAAAGTAACCAACTAAGGAAATAGTTGAAAGAGTATTTTTGATAGCATCTTTAAAAAAAGAACAAAATTCTTAGATATTTGAAAAACATACAAAAAGAAAGATGTTGATATATTTGGTTTGTATAAATAGAAACCATTTCTCCCCATCCTCCTATAATGCTATAAATGGGAAGAAGGAAAGGAAGGGTGAAAAGGAGTACTCCAATTGTAAAATCCAAATATAACAATAACCTTCCTTTAGAACAACTGTTGGGAGCAGCTAGGTGGCGCAGTGGATAAAGCACCAGCCTTGGATTCAGGAATACCTGAGTTCAAATCCGGCCTCAGACACTTGACACTTACTACCTGTGTGAGCCTGGGCAAGTCACTTAACCCCCATTGCCCCACCAAAAAAAAAAAAAAAGAACAATTGCTAATGGCCACGGATTTTTGTTTTGTAAGTTACTCTAAAAAACATGTCTTCTAAATTGCATACTAAGATACATGCAAGTAAAACTAACATATTGTCATCCTTCTTGGGTTACTAGTTTCCTCCTTTTCAGAAATATAAAGAATATCAACAAATTAAAATAAAAATTTGCCTTTCACAAACATAATTACAAATATACTACCTATCGATAGAATCAACTTGAAGAGTTTTATCATGATCCAGAAAGAGTCTTGCATCCATATCTTTGTTTTTAAGGTAAATTTCTTCATATTGTTTAGAGAGATTTTCAACCTCAAAAAAAGGGAGAAAATTAATACTATTTTAAGTGAATTATATCTGTCAATACATGGAACAAAGATTTGATTCAAGAATTTTAACAATAATAAAATTTTAACAATAATAAAATAATAAAAACAAAAATAAAAATAATAAAATTTTGATTTATACATTAGAAATCCATGCAGTATAAATATGGCTGATCTAAAGATGATTTGCAAAAACAATTATATTTAAAATGTATAACCAAGTTTTTTTAGGCTAGTATATGTTGACACATTGAGTGATTAACTTAGAGAGCAACCAATAAAGTGTATCACAATAGATTTTGCTTTTTATTTTTTATTTGAAAAAAAAATGCCAAGGTCCAACAAACAAGACCCCAAAAATTAAGTATTCTAATTGTTATTAACATAAGGTACACTTTAACCTTTTCAATATGTAGTTGTTTTTCAAATCCTTAATAAGTCTGCATATATTCTGACAGTATTCCCACATAATCCTTTGGCTTCAAGTAACTTCCTTCAGTTAAGATATACTCAGACAATATAAATATCCTCAACAGAATATGACCCACTCTACAAAATCCCAAATATTGATGGATACTTCTCAACTATCTCAATCATAGTATTATTTACATTAACTCTAGACATTAATTTTCTTCTCCAAAAATATGTAATTGATTGTTTTAATTATCCTTAAATACAATATGTCCTGAGTAAGATAGATGCCTTAGGTTCACTTCTGTGAAAATCAGGGTGCCACCCCACTGCTGAGAAAGACATTGTGAGAACCAGGGCAGCTCTGCCCTGAGGAGAAAGCATGAGACTTGGCATCCGGAAGTTACATCTATAGAACTGCCTGTAAATCATGTCAATCAATGCTACCAGCCAATTAGCTTGGAGAGGGGTGTGTGTGTGTGTGTGTGTGTGTGTGTGTGTGTGTGTGTGTGTGTGTGTGTGTGTGTGTGTGTGTGTGTGTGTCCCTGCTTCCTGTTTCACAGGGAGCTTCTGGGAGAAGCTGCTGAGGATGGCTCTTTTCCTTCCGGGACTTCGTGTTGGTGGCAGAGAGAGAGAGAGAGGAGATAGGCTGTACTCCATGTGTTATCTTTACTCTTTAATAAATGCTTAAAAACCTAAATTAATGTCAAATTTATCAGTAAATCTTAGCTAATTTCTCCCCCCACACTGGGGTCAAGTCAGGTGACCACACACTAGATTTTAAACATCACACTTCTATTGCTATTTATGAAACTAGTGGTAGAAGGAGGGTGTTATGAAAAGGGAGAAATCCAGAATTATTCTAAAAGAGGTATTATAGTGAAAAATGTTTAATTATTTAAATATATATAATTTTAAATTGTTTAGAAGAAATAAACATATAATCCAGGGCTCCTTAACCTTTTTTTTTCATTATGGACTCCTCTGGTCTAGTGAAATCTATGGATCCCTTCTCAGATATCAGATAATGTTTTTAAATGCATAAAATAAATTACAAAGATTACAAAGGGAACCAAATTATACTGTAATAGTTGTCAATTTTTTTAAACAACTGCAGAGGCTCCAGGTTAAGCACCTTAAAAAAGACAAATGAAGGAAACAACTTCAAGAAATGTAGAGTGCCTGGGTAACAAAAATAACCACCTGCCTCTCCTTAAAGGTAGCTCAGAAGCCCTTGAAAGAAAACAGACACATAAACTAATGTCTTTCTAACATAAAGAAATTCTATTTCTTTGAAAGAGAAGCTAAAGAATATGAAATTAGGCCAGAGAATTTAAGAGCCTGAGAATCACATGGGGGCATTTAGGATACCAAAAAGGTTCTAAAGAAAAATTTAATGCTATTTCTCAACAACAGTTTATATTTAGTTCCTGAAACACAAAATGAAGCTGAAAGAGAGTGGGAGACAAAAGATACTCAGAATGGGGGCCTGATGTAGTTCAGAGTAGTGCAGCCAGGTGGAAAATGAAGAGATGCCTGGGGCTGAAGGTTTGGGGAGGAATGGGGGTTTTAGGGTTGGCTTTGGAAAGGAGAAAGGCCACCTCTTCATTATAAACAAGAATAAAGTGGTAAGAAGAGAGAAAGATATCTGAATGATGTGAGATAAGGAGGGGAGCAGGGAAGGTTTTGGCAAATGGCCCCTAATTTTTCATGAAGCAAGAGCCTCAGCTGAGAGAGCAGAGGTTGTAGCATGGGAAACTTGAAAAGGCCTAGGAAAGTTTAGAACAGCTGCCATGGAGAGTAGTGTAGTAAATCTATTAGGGAGGAATAGGATGTTTTGCCTTACTGCTGTGAGGGCCCAGTTGAGATTAGGATGACAGGATCAAAGATTGTTGTATTTTTCCAGCTTTTTGAGTCCAACATTCCCTCATGTTACATATGGGGAAACTGTTGCCCAAAGTAGTTAAGTGATAATGGTTAAAAGGTTGTAGATGAGGGGCAGCTGGGTGTCGCACTGGATAGTGCACCGGCCCTGGAGTCAGGAGTACCTGAGTTCAAATCCGGCCTCAGACGATTGACACTTACTAGCTGTGTGACCCTGGGCAAGTCACTTAACCCCAATTGCCTCACCAAAAAAAAATAAATAAAAATAAAAATAAGAGGTTGTAGGTGGGGGAGGGAGTATTTGTATAGCACTTACTATGTGTCGTACATTGTATAAGCACACTAAGTTTCTAATACTTTTTAAAAGAGGAAAAAGAAATATTATTTCCCCCTCTTTCTAATTCATGAATTTTACCAAGTAATGTTCTTCCACTCTATGGCAATTTTAAAATAAGAAACCATTTTTTTAAAAGTGCTATGGGACTTCTGGGGGCAGAGCCAAGATGGCAGAGGAAAGACATTAAACACACAGAGCTCCAGACATAATTACCCCCCCAAAACAGCAATAAAACAACCCCTGGAGCAGCAAAACCCACAAAAAGACGGGCTGAGATTATTTTCCAGTCAAAGACAGATTAGAGGGGGTCGTGCTAGGCTGCTAAAAGAGTCCAACCTCACAATGGCACCTAAATAGACCCCAGGCACACTATGCCAGAGGAACTTACCCCTGAGCCTCTGAATCAGCTGCAGCACCAGCGTCTTCTGGTGAGGTGAGAGGGCTGAACAGCTGGCCAGGGAGAAAATACAGGGGTGTCCACGGGACCTAAGGAGGAATTCAACTATCCCACCCCAGCAGGGAACCAGGAAGAAATCTTGAGTGGTGGGAGGCCCAGGTGGGGGAGGGGCACAGGCTCATCAGAAGCTAAGAACCACCACAGCACACAAAGTTCTGCTGGCTGGTTAATTAGCAAGCTGGCTTGAGGTTATCTTCAGACCAGGAACAGGCCAGGCAAGAGAAAAACCTGCTCTCCCTCAAACCAAAACACCTGGGACCCTCTGAAGCTTGGGACAGTGTAGCTTGGAAGTAGGGCCCCTCTGTAAGGAGTCAAAAGTCAAGTAAAAGACAGCAAGATGAGCAAGCAAAGAAAACTGTGAACAATAGAAAGTTTCTTTAGCAACAAGGAAGATCGAGGTGCACCCTTAGAAGAGGATAACAACCTCAGGGTCCCTACATCCAAAGCTTCCAAGAAACTTATGAATTGGTCTCAGGCCATGGAAGTGCTCAAAAAGGACTTTGAAGAGAAAGTAGGAGAGATAGAAGGAAGATTTAAAAAGTGCTATGCCAATTTAAAATTAAATCTTAACATTTATAAACACATTAGAAATCTCTCCTTAATTTTAATTAAATTGACTAATTTCTGTTTATAAAGTTGCCCACAGGTTTATTCCCATCTACAATACAGCAAAGACATTATCCATGTTATTTTCTGCATGATGAATAATTACATAAACAAAAAAGAACAGTTTTATTAAACCAAAGTTTCATGTCACATTTTTTAAAAATAAGCTTAAGAAAAAAGTCACTAAGATGAGAATTATAGAGTTACTTTAGGTGTGCTAAGCAGACATTTGTTCAGAAATGTTTCTAGAACTTGGCATTTGGACAGGTAAGCAAAATCCCATGTAATCAGTTTCAGAAATTCAAGAGATCAAAAATTTCATATGTAGTATACTGCAAATTATTTTTAAATCACCATATTAATATTAGTATTTGAAATACACAGCAAATATATATAGCACATTTGACCATCTGTTGTCTTCAAAGAGCTACTGTGACTATTGCAATACCTCAGATGGGATGGCATTTGTGCTTCCTTCCCTCACTTCCTCTCCTTTCCCTGCCTCCCTAGAGGATATGCTACTACTTGTACTGAAGCTCTGCCGCATCTGTAGAGCAGTTTGTATATATCAATCACTAATCATGAATTTAAAACTAAACATGGAAAAATTACCCAGTCCCATCAATCACAATCTAACAAGTTTCTTTTTTCTTATGACTCTACATCATAATCTCTAATAGTTCACCTTTCCCCACTACCTTCTACTGCTCATAAATTAAGTTTAATTTAATCTTTATTTACCTACTAAAATTTCTTCAAATCAGCTGGTACATTGTATTTGATATATCAATGTATTTAAAGAATATATTTGATAAATAGACCTTTACTGACCTAGAATTTCAAATAACTTCCAAATGCCTAATTTGCTTTACATGTTACATAATCCACATGCCATTTTCTAAGTTATAAAATAAACAAGCATCATTCCACAAAACTGGAATGATTTTAGCTATGGTTCTTAATATAGTTATGAATTACAATAATGCCTTAGTAACAAAACTATTTAAATTTGAAGACATTAAGATGTTTTGACAGAACATCACCCATCCCCCTCACTGGAACCCATAGCCCCACCCAGGCCCTACCACCCTTCACTTATCCTCCCCCCCCCCCATCACTCTAGTCACAAGTGTGGGGATAAGTTTCATCAATCAGTACTTCTCTCCACAACTTTAGGTCACCTATTTGCTTCCTTTACCTCCTAAAGCTTCTTCCCAGAACTAAAGTCACCAAACTACTTCTTCCTGTTCATGCTATAAAACTCTGCCTGATATTTACTTTTATCCCAAATTCCTGCCAAACCACCCATCCCAAAGGGTACTCCTGCTTCTGCTCTGTAATCTCCCCATTGTGACAGTACAAGGGAAGAGGCAGAAATGAATCCTTCCATCCACCTAATTCAAATGAAAAATCAACAAGATTCCAATTAGAGAGTGGGGTCAGGAGATAAGACAGTGACAGAAAACCCTAAAGCTAGACTATAAAGTTAGACTACAAAAATGCCCCAGGTAGTGTTTGGACAAAGAGTTTCTGAGCAGAAGGGGCTGATTTGACAAATACCTCTTCTACATAAATCTACTGAAAGGGAAAAAAAGCAGAAATTATAAAATAAAAGGCCCAGCTGAGTTCCAGAGGGTCCTATTATCCTAAAGCTAATTAAATAGGACCAGAGTCAGTACAATCCTTTCTCTTCCTTGTATTTGCCTTTGTACTTCAAATATGAAATATAATTTCAAAGGAAATTAAAAATATCACTTTTTTTTTAAGTGAGGCAATTGGGGTTAAGTGACTTGCCCAGGGTCACACAGCTAGTAAGTGTTAAGTGTCTGAGGCTGGATTTGAACTCAGGTACTCCTGACTCCAGGGCCGATGCTTTATCCACTGTGCCACCTAGCTGCCCCCAAAATATCACTTTTTAAGTTATTACATATGTAGAGATATTTAGAAAAAATGTAAACATTAAACATGTTAAAATGAAAACTAGAAATATGGAAGCCTTAATTTGGTGCTTTAAAGAAAACAACAGGGAAACTAGTATATCCAAGTAATAAAGACAATACTTAGGAAATTTAGGGCATAACTCTTATTTATATCTTACGTGGAAAAGGTTTCCCCACACACATACAACATATCAATTATTCCTGCATATAACATTTCTTTACTTGGCTATAAGTTATGACATACTGCAAGGTATATTCAAGAACGTTAAAAACTATAATAAATCACAGAGTACATCAATTTTGGCGGGGAGAGAAATCTTTTAGCTTACCTCTGGTAGTCCATTAGAAGCTGCAATACCAAGAGATTTCAGGAAGGGTAGAAAGTTTTTGAAATATACATTTTTTACCTGAAGAAAATCAAATTAGAAGATTGTTTTTAAAAATGTAATTATTCATTTCCCATTTGTTTCATTTCTGTTAACTTTAGAAACACTAGAATCAAAGAATAATTATCTACATATTTAGTTGATAATTATATACTACAGGTAATACTTGGAAGCAACCCCTGCAGAAATGTGGCCTGGCAACTGCTCCTGAAGGTGCTACAGCCATAGCTACTAAGGATTCAGAAAAGGAAGTTGCTGTCACCAAAGTCCTTGGTATTGCAAATGGCATGATTTTATCAGTAAAATGACATTAAGGAAGAGGCATTACCAACTGTTTTATCACAGTATCCTAATGACTATGAGACCTTTCCATCTGATTTGCAGGTGAAACCTTCCATATGTACAGTCTCTCCCATTAAACATGAGCACCTTGAGAGCAGGGACTATCTGACTTTTCTATTTGTAACATCAGTGCTTAGCAGCACTTTTAACATAATAGGCACTTAATAAATTCTTTATTCATTCATACTATGATACTCAATTACTGTTGATTCTCAAAAATCAAAAAAATTTGATGTAATTATATGCATCAAACATGCAGAATAAAAATCTATGGTAAAGAAGATTTTGCACCTACATCCAATTTTACTTTCAAAGAAAACGATGCAAAAATTACCTCATCTATATTACATTCGTGTTCTTTACAAAGAACTTCAATGACTCTTGTGTCAGTCTCTGGTTGTCTCACTATCCGTGTACTCCTGTTTTGACCTCGTCTTGGTGTTCTGGGTGAACCATTAATGGATAATGTACTCACTGCGGTTTCTGTAATAAAACAGGCCATAAATGTTAATACATTCTTTGTTCTAATGTAATGAAATATTTGATATAATAGAACATATCAAAAAGACTGTCAGTTATATTATCCTATCTGCAACTCATTCTTCTTCACAAGAATAAAACTTGCTATTTCATATTGTAAGCATACGAGCAAGGTGCTTATAAAAGCCTTTGTCAATATCTAGCCCGTAAACTAAACCCATGGCAGAGGTATGCAAATACAGTGCCCCATATTCACTGGTGGTTTAACAAAGGAGAAAAAAAGAGGGGTTTGGTTTACAAACTTATTCAGGCAGTGAGTTCATAGTATGGCAGGGTACATATAAAAAACATTTTTCTACCTTAAAGAACATTTTTTTAAAACCATCCATAAGAATTTGCCAAATGTTTAAAAGGCAAGATCACAGGATCATAAATTTGGAGTTCAAAAGGAACCTTAAAGGTCATCAAGGCCAACATCTTCATTTTAATGATGAGGAACCAGGCTGAGATAGGTGAAGTGACTTGTCCAGAGTCATAAAGTTAAGCAGAGGCTACATTCAAATGATGTCTTCCTGATTCTGAATTCAGGGTTCTATCCATTACCTGCATACACCCTTCTAGGAAATGTATAACAACAACAAATACTTTATTGCTCCAAAAATGAGCCACGCTTCCCTACCACCATCACCAAATATAGATTGTAAGAAATTTGAATGAGACCTTTAATCTATAAGTAGCTTTTTTTCTTTGAAAAATATTTCATTATAGTAGCGCAGCCTAAATTCAGGATAACATATGTTAGATCATTCAGATAAATTAAAGAACACTTAGTATTTTTCAAAAGATAAATGATTTCACCAGTATAAGCACTCCCTCCACCAACAGCAATCACAAGCCCTTTATACCTTAATAGAGTTTAATGAGATAGACCCTCTCCCCAAATCACCACATGGTTGGTCAACCTCTTGGTGAGAAATTGAGATATCCTCATAAAGATGTATAAGTATACCTTATGGAAGCTAAGGAGTTTAACTGGCTATGTTCTGGATTGATTGAGGCCTGGGCAAAACTGGTTCAGATCTAAGGATACATGTTTGATAATGGTCCAGGTGGTTTCAGGACTCTTCTTTCATTTCTTTCCCAGCTGCTGCTGCTTTATTGGATATGTGGCTACATTGTAAGGACTGAAGAGTAGTTGTCTCAGAAATGGAATTGGAGAAAGGACAAGGAATGAGATAGTAATAAGGAATTATTAGAGCTACTACCAAGTGATAAGGTTGTGAACTCAAGGATAAACAGTACCTAAAATAAGGTAACTTTCCCACATTAATGACTATATAATGAAAACCAATGGCAGTACATCCAAGATTAATGATAGCATGACATTTGGATAAGAATAAGAAAAGAGTGATGCTTTTGAGAACCATGAAGATGAAAAGAGAGTGGACCGGGCTTAATGAATATAACATGTATTCATATGCTAAAGTAGAAACAGGCTGTGCTAATTCTATAAGCTAATCCTCATAACCATCTGCTAGAACAAAGTGAAATATATATGTGTGTTAAATTCTAATAAATATATTATTATATAATTATTTATATTTGTGCTATGTTATTCTACAACTCTGTCTCTCTAGAGGATATGTGGAAGAGAAAATGAGCCTATCAAAAAATAAGGGTGACAGATCTAACAATACTATTACAATAGACTATGATGAATATGGTAAGAAAATCCAATCAAGAAATAAAATCCTGGAGAAACAAAAAGCAAACTTTTGCAGTTCATGTGATAATATAGATTTATCTCAAATACACACTTAGTACAAAATATATTGCCTCAGAGTAGAAGAAACATCTTATCTAGTACTTATGGTGTTAAACATAAATACTTTCTACCTTGGTCTTATCAAGCAAGGCCTTCCATCTATTAAACAATCAACTTATTGAACATTTATTAAGTATCTACTATGTACCAGACATTGTACTACGTACAAATACAAAAAATGAAGCAATTCTGCCCTTCAGAAGTTGATATCCTAATGGGTGAGGCATGAAACATGTAAAGAATATGCTGTGAGGGCTAAACCTAGGTCCAGGCCCAGCTGACCAGCACCCTCTGCCAAGGAGATTGGGGAGGTAACACTCAACCACTCATCTCATCAACCCCTAACTGTTCTACCAGTCACTCTATAATAAGAACAGAAGCAAGAGCAAGCTGGCCTATCCCAGACCCTGTCCTAGCCACCAGAACCACCACAGTTTGGCAGACTAGCACAGTGGGGCACTGAGGAGAAATGTTGGCCATGGAAGCTGAAAGGGAAGGTAACCTCTGGGGGCTGGAGGAGAGCAGAACCACCACTCTACTTCTTCCACCAGCCACCACAGTAGAGAACCTGCAGCCACAGATGAGGCCAAACCTAAACCTAGGCTCAACCCAGCACCCTCTGCAATACTCCCTGGAGACAGTGGTTTCCCTATTCATCTGCCATCCACTATAACCCCTGTGTCTTCTCCTGTTTCTCTTCCTATGAATGTACTAATAAAAAAGAAGTTAATTAGGATTAAATTCTATCTAGCCCCATCCTCCCACTCTTTCATCCCTGCCCACTATGCCCATAAGAGAATGAACAAATTTCTCTTTATCCCGGATCTCTTTCTTTCACATTCCTTCCATTTCTCTCTCACTGAAATCCAGCTCTCTTGGCAATATTGCATTCCTGCCTATCCTCTCTAGCACTGGCTATACGCTTCCTTTCATTGCTCAACCCTCAATCCCCGCCCTGCCCCCACAGGTCCTAGAGTAGGAATCAGAATACTCTTTGCTCCTGACTGTCATTTCCAGACTTCAATTTTATCTCCATTACTCTGCAACCTTTTAAACTTCTTTGAAAAACATTCAATCAAAATTTTCCACCCAATTCAATTCAATTCAGTGGCTGTATATTACAGGTCACTTGCCCTTCTTTCTCAAAGAATTCAGGATCGGGATCACCATCAATCTTTCCTTATCAATTCCTGCCCTTATACTAGGGAACCTGAGTATCACAGAAATAGTCTCTAACCTCCCTATTCCTCAATTTCCTTGACTTACTTCTTCATTCTACCTCAGACACACATACATATGGTCCCATATTGGATTTACCATTACTCATAAATGTTCCCCTTCCTAATTAGAAAGTATGAAATGTCCCTATTTGTCCATAACTTCTTATGCTTCCCCCCTCCTAAACCCAATATTTCATCCTCATCAGCATGTGTAATCTCTCCACCTTACCCTCAGTACTTTCTCAGACCATTACCTCAGTTCTGGCTTTGCTTTCCTCCATCACCTATCTCAATCCAATAGTCAGATATTTTAACTCTATACAGTTCTAGAATCCCTTGCCTCCACATCTTATTGCCACTCACCTCCTGCCAGACTTCAGCCCTGGATTATTCATACCAGCCACCTCTCTGCTCCTACTCATGAACTGCTAAATACAGATGAACCAAGTCTCATAACTGTGTTCATTACACTACAAATTCATGTCATCCAACCCTCAACTAATACAAACCAAAGCCCAGTCTTTGGGTCAGTATCTTTTTAATAACTAAGAATTGGGGCAGCTGGATGGCGCAGTGGATGGAGCGCCGGCCCTGGAGTCGGGAGGACCTGAGCTCGGGTCCGGCCTCAGACACTTGACACTTGCTGGCTGTGTGACCCTGGGCAAGTCACTTGACCCCAATTGCCTCACTTAAAAAAAAAAATAACTAAGAATAGGTATTGTTTTCATTTAAATATATTTGTTTCATTAATCACTAAAGTGATTATAAGAACTCATACTCAGAAAAGTGAGTCACATATAACAAACTGAAATAAGAAAAAAGCAGATAAACTACTACTCATATAAAATGTATACTTATACCCCATGCCACCAGACCAATTTTAAATATATGTACACACATGTGTATATGTAAATATTTATTTATATAATAAAATATTACAACATATAATATCTAGGCTTCCTACTTAAGATCAGAATTTCAGATTTCACAAAATAATATGAACATAATCATTGAGGAAATTACCTATTCAGTATTTAGAAATACTGGATAAGACCACGGAATACTTACTATATGGTTCCTTGAGAACTGCAGGAGGTGAGATTTTGATAAAATAGTCAAGGACACACAACATTAACTGAAATGAAATGACCAGATCATCTTCCATCTGTAATATTTCCCCTAGAAAAAAAAGTTAACTTTTAAAAATTGTCTAGTTATTGAGATCAGTTGTAAAAGAGTTTAGCATGTTAACCATACTAGAATGTTTACTATTTTGCAAAAAGAGAAAAGAAAATATATTTCAAGTTATCTGTTTATAAGATCATAGATTTGGAGCCGGAAGAGTCCTCAGAGGCCATCTAGTCCAATCTCCTCATTTTACAGATGAGTAAACTGAGGGTCACAGAGACTTGCCCAAGGTCACATATGTAGGTAGCATGTATCAGTATTACAATTTGAACTGATTCTAAAGTCAGTCATTTTTCTTTTGTACTATGCTGCTTCCAATGGTATATGTATATTTACATATATAAATTATACAGAAAAATATAAGCACTATAAAAAGTGTAATAACCTCTGTCCCCCAAAAGCTTGTATTCTAAGGTAACAATAACAAATATTACAAGTATGTGCATTTATTGTATATATTTTCATGGGAGTTATGTGTATATAAATATGTAATATTATATAGATGGATAGCAACATATAATGCATATTGTACATATGTGTATATGTAGAGATACACACATATATATCTTTATATATATATATGTGTGTGGGTATATTATCCCCCAAATACTAAAGCAGTTTTAACCTATTAAAACTTAAAACTGCACTAAAACTTTTGGAACACCATACCCATACACACACACACACACACACACACACATACTCACCTCTCTATTGCCCACCTAGTAATGTTCAGTATAATAAATTAGAATTTATTGATCTTAATCACTAGACTTTTCAAGGATGTGCATCCATCATTATTGGTCAATAAATTATATTTTAAAAACTTACAAATAGTTCTTTAAAGCTTACAAAGCATTTTGTATACAACAATTCTAGGAAACAGAGAATGCAATATTATTTCTATTTTAGGGATTAGGAAATTGAGGCTCAAAGAAGTTAAACAACTTGTTTAAAGTCATGTTTCTAGTTAAGTCTTTGTGACAGCACCACAGACAATAAGGTGATCTATCTATACCCTAGTTAAGTCCACACAAATTACTTAAAGGAAAATAAAGTGCATAGTGAGAAAAGTATAGTTTCCACATGTGAATATACTACTAATCCAGATAGTACTGGACTATGGATAGGGTAATGATAACACAGATGATGTAGAACAGGCAAGACTAAACTCAAATTTTGTTTCTATTATTTCTTCCAAGGAGAATAATCTCTCTGGAATCTAAAATTCAAGATAAGTAGGACTATAGTAAGAAAACAGCTAATTGTCCTCACAAATTCACATCACTAGGCCTTGATGAACTACATCCAAGGGTATTGAAAGAACTGGCAAATAAGACTGCTGAGCATCTTTTTAAAGATCATGAAGAATGGGAGAGACACTGCAAGTCTGGAGAATTTTAAGTGCTGACCCAATTAAAAAATAAGAACGAACAGAAGAGAAGGGAGTCTATACAATATAGAATATCAGTTTGATTGCTAACAGGGAAATTTATGAATATTTAGAAATTGAAGCAGAATTCACTAAAAATTACTGATCCACAAAGATCAACTAACCCAGTCCCTTCATTTTACAGATAAGGAAGTGGAGTCTTGGAGAGAGGAAATTAAAGACAGCTAGGTCCTGCTTAGGAGACATGAATAATGAACCCAGTTAAGTGGCTGCATAATTTCATTTTTCACTACATATTTACACCTGGCTAGAATCAACTATCATAGTTTATAAGTAATCTGAATGGTGTGACTTTAAATATGTGACCATTTCACAAGATTCATCATCTGTACTAATCAAGACTTAGCTGTACCCAGTCACAAAAGTAAAGTGGCAGAGCCAGAATAAAAACTCAGAGGCCCCAACTCCAAATTCTACTCTACCATACTGACTTTGCAAGGCTACATAAAGAAAGGGTCATTCCCCATTAACCTCATTTCCTCTTTTAAAGGTGACTAGAGAGACAGCTAGGTGGCACAGTGGATAAATCACTGGCCCTGGATTCAGGAGGACCTGAGTTCAAATCTGGCCTCACACACTTGACACTTACTAGCTGTGTGACCCTGGGCAAGTCACTTAACCCTCATTGCCCCAACCAAAAAGAAAAAAAAAAAGATAGGGCAGCTAGGTGACACAGTGAATAAAACAGTAGCCCTGGATTCAGGAGGACCTGAATTCAAATCCACCTGGCCTCAGACACTTGACACTTACTAGCTGTGTGATCCTTGGCAAGTCACTTAACCCTCATTGCCTCACCCTCCCCCCCAAAAAAGGTGACTAGACTGTTAGATTAGAGGAATCCTATAGACACAATATACCTAGATTTCATCAAAACATCTAAAAGTTTAACATATTATGCTAGTGGACAAAATGAAGAGTTATACAACAGATAATAGTACAGTTGTTAGCTGTGAAAATGGCTGAATTCAATCCCAACAATAGATCAGCTTTTAGGGAGCTCTCAAGGTTAGTACTCCAGGCATTTGTCAATCCTGTGCTATTTGACAATTCTATCAGTGACTTCAACGAATAGATGGAGTGCTTATCAAGTTTGCAGATGACACAAAACTGTGAGTATTAGTCAAGAAATTAGATGCCAGAATCAGATCCAAAAGATTTAAATGGCAACAGTAATGGATGGGATAAATGACTTGATATGATTAAGTTTAAAAGAGATAAATTTAAGACCTACATTTGGTTTCAAACAATTAACTCCACAGGAATGAGATGGGAGAGGTATGGCTAGACAAGTTCATCTAAAAGAGTTTTAGGGGTTTTAGTGGACCGCAAGCTTAATATGAGTCAAAAATATGACAGCCAAAAAAGTTAACACAACCTAAGAATGCAATAAAAAAAGAAAAGAGTCCCAGAAAGAGGTAAATGTTAGACCTGTTGTACTCTAGCCTGATCAGACCACATTTAGAGCATTGGGTTTAGTTCTGAGTACCACATTTTAGAAAGGACGCTAACAAGCTGAAGTATGTCCATAAAAAAGGCAATAAAGTGAGGGGCAGTTGAAAGCATCAGGGATGTTTAATCTAAAGAAGAGAATAGAGGTGACATGGATCTATCTCCAAGTATTTAAAAAGCATAAGTTGGAAGAAATTGGCAGAGGAAGAGAATGGATTTGCAGAGAGGGAGATGTAGGTTTGCTATAAGGAAAAAACTTCTTAGTGACTGAATCTATCCCCAAATGGAATGGGTTACCTTGGAGAGTAGTAGTAAGTTCCTCTCTTGAGGTCTTAAGCAAAAGCTAAATTACTTTGTTGGGAATGTTTTGGAAGATTCTTGTTCAGTTAAAGGTTGGGCTAGATGGCCTCAAAGATCCATAAGAGATATAATCATTTCATAAGCAATAATAGCTCACATTTATATAATGCTTTAGGGGTTACAAAGCACTTCAAACAGATTAATTTGATAAATATAATAAATTTACCTTTAGCCAACAAAAACAAGATCCAAGAATCTTTTAGCACCAACATAGAATTTATTTCAGAAGATATCCTAGTAAACAGACCACAGGAAAAAAATGAAAAATTTATAATGATAAAAAGTATTAATGATACTATAAAGCCAAATCTAGGGGTAGGAAGCATGCAATAGGGCATATTACTTTTTAAAAACTATTTATTTTTGTGCCAAATTTGCAATACTTGTCCTTATTGGCAAATATATATTTATTCTGATAACTGAAGTCACATGTATTATGGTGAAAATTCAAAATATTAGCAGACTATTACACAAAGTATAGGGAGGGGAATTCAATGTTCAAACTTTGACTTGGTTTTATGTAATTTTCTAAAAATAAGTAAATTTTATTGAAGCCTTTTGTCACCAGTCATTTCTGGAGGGGAACAGGAAACCCTCTCCCTACCCCAGATCATGCTGACAAGAAAATTTAAGTATAAACATCCAATACAGTGATATCTAACAACACTTATAACGATATAAACCAGTAAAACTCTGCCTCGAGGATTCTTCTCCGGAACCATATGTTTTCCAATTACTCAAAGCTCAGCTTCCTTACCCTAACCCTGTTCATCATCACTATGACTTCCCGTCCCTCCACCACTCAGGATTTTTCGATTTTGTTTCTTTTTTATTTTGTTCCCCTACCCCCACCCCAAGGCTATCTCCTTTATCCTAGTTACACTTTCTTCCCTTTGCTATCTGGAACCCTTGGTGAACCACTTCAATACTACACTATCCTCTATACTTGAGTGCCTGCCCCCTTTATCTTACTGCCAATCTTGACTTTCTAACAAGCCACTGGAGAAAATCATGAAACCATGCTAACTAGTTCATTACAAAATTATGTCATATAATCTCAACTAAGCCCTGATTGCAGCAAAGCAATTCTTTTTTGCCTCCCTAAGTGATTCAGTATCCCACTTACAACAGTGGTACTCCCAAACACTAAACAAAGTACCTAGTACATAGTATATGCTTAATTAAGTCTTTCTAATGATAATGGTAATGAGCATTTATATAGTAGTCACTGTATATCAGTATGTTGTTCTTTTCTGTTCTCCTAATTTCATTCTTCATGGCTTCATAAAAATATTTCCATTTTTCTCTGAAATGCTCCTATTTGTCATTTCTTATTAAACAATAAAATCCACTGGATTCTTTTCCAGTTTTTTTAACCACTCCCCAGTCAATGAGCACCTACTTTGTTTCTCATTCTCCACTACCACAAAGAAGAGTATTATGAATATTTTTGTATATGTTGGAAGTCTTTGACTTCCTTGGGATACATACCTAATAGTGGGATCACTGGGTTAAATTCTATGGACAGTTTAGTTATTTTTATTAACTAATTCCAAATTGATATCTAGAATAACTGGACAAATTCAATTAAATTCAATAAACATTTATTAATCACTTACTCTGTGCCAGGTACTGCTTTAAGCACTCAGGATACAAATAAGAAAAAGAAAAACATTCCCTGACCTCAAGAAGCTTACAATATAATGGAAAAAGACAATAAACAAAAGAAATCTGAAGGGGAGAAACCATCAGGGTATACCCAGTGCAGCAGCATGCTGCTCCATGGAGTACAAACCAAGCAGAGCTCCCAATGGAATATGGAGAAAATGATCAAATTTCAAACCCCAACCAAGAAGATATTAGTAGGTCTTATTCCTCAAAGCCTATTCCCATCTTTTGTCATCTTTGCCAATTTGCAGAGGGTGAGGTAGTCAAAAGGAAATGACTATGGCATAAAAAAGGCATCAATAAAACTTAAAAAACAAGACAAAACAAAAATCTCTCCAGAGATTATGATGCTGATGAAACTTCAACTTTTACATTTCAGATTGTAAAATAAGGCACAAATTATGAAGCTAAGTATTTTATTGTTTTAGGGTTTTTTAAAAGTTCTCTCTTACACTCCCCTCTCCCTAATTTAACATTTTTTTAAAAAATCCTTATTACAAACACATGTGGTCCAGCAAAACAAATTCTCATATTGGGCATGTCCAAAAATGCATGTCTCATTCTGGAATTTAAGTCCATCAACTCTTTGTCAGGAAATGGATGACATGATTCATCTTCAGTCCTTCAAACTGGAGATTTGCCACTGCACTAATCAAAATTCTAAGATATTCAAAGTGGTTTTTCTCCATAATGCTGTCATTATGTATCTCAATATTGTTTTACTTCTGCTCATTCCACTCTGCATCAGAGCAGAGAGGTCTCCCTAGTTTCCTCTCAAATTGTCCATTTCATTATGTCTTATGGCACAATAATATTTATATTCACGTACCACAATGTGTTTAGTCATTCTCCAAATAGGTGGGCACTTCATTAGTTTCCAGATTTTTGGACTATTTAAAAAGATACTATTAATATTTTTGCATGTGTATGAATTTTTCTTTATCTCTCTGGGACATAGGTTAAGTAGGACTATATATCTGACTTAATTATCAACACCATATTTGCATCATAGAAAAAGACTGAAAGGGTGTTTTCTGTTCTTATTATTGTAAATTGTATAATAATGAAATTAATTGGTTTTTGAATGATAGAATTCACTTATAAATCCATCTGGTCCTGAGGATTTTTTTCTTTGAAAGTTCATTTATTACTTGTTCAAATTCTTTTTCTGATATTGCATTAAATAATCTATAGTTTCTTTTGTTAATCTTGGCATTTCATATTTTTTAAGTATTCATCTATTTCTCCTAATTTATTCATTTTGTTAGGATATAATAAAAATGGTTTCTAATTTTCTCTTCATTTTTTGAGAATTTTCATTTTTATTTCTGATATAATTTGGTTTTCCTCTTAAAAAAATCAGAATAGCTGTTTATTTTATTAGGTGGGGTTTTTTCCCAAGAAAAAATTAGCTCCTAGATTTGATTCAACTTTTTTTTAAATTTCAGATTGTATTAATTTCTTCTTTTATTTTCATAATTTTATTTGCTTTGTTGCTTAATTGGAGATTTTAATTTGTTGTTGTTTCTCTTTTTTAGTTTTGTAACCAACTCATTGATGTGTTCCTTCCCTCTTTTTTGTAATGAAGCCATTTAGCGATAGCCATTTTCCTCCAGAGCAGTTTCATCTGCATCCAATTTGACATGTTGTATTATTACTGTCATGCTTTTCATACAATTTTCTATTGTTTCTATAATTTATTATGTGACCCAGCAGGTTTTTAGGATTGTATTAGTTTCCAGTTACTCATTCTTTAAAAAGATTACTCATTCAGTAAAGAGTCCATTATTGAATATAACTTTTACTTCATTGTAATCAGTAAGTAGTGTATTTAGTATTTCTGCTTTTCTGTTTTTTTTTTTAATGAGGTCTTTATGTTCTGATACATGACCAACACTTTCCATTTTTGTCAATTTTCTGGGTGTTAGTACATGGAAAGAATTGTGGTATAAAAAACAAAAGGCATCAATGAAAATTTTAAACAAGACAAAACAAAAATTTCACCTTCTAAGTTGTGGATTAAAACATGAGGCAAAAATTATAAAAATAAATAGTTTTTATAAATATATTGATATTATACCATACAACGTTTTACATGATTGGTTACTGTGCAGACCTATTTAACTGATTTACATATGCTTTAGAAAATTATCTACTGTAAAGCATTAAGATACATAAAATATAATTTGCTAAATTGTAGCTTTCATAGTCACTACATAAAAATTTGGACATCAGGTTATTTGCCAGTAATCCAATACATTATTATAACACTGGTTCCAAGAGAGAATTAAGCTTGATTTACATTATTTTGATTTATAGTATCTTTCTCAGGAATATCATCTACCAAGTAAGTGAAAATTAACTTTGCTCGAGCTACTCTCCCATCTTCAATTTCTCAAGACAAAAACTGCAGATCCCTATTATATGGCATGTATTGAACAACTTACTTAACTATCAGTAGTTTGTTCTTGATAAGTATATGCTATCATTTTATGAAGTAGCTGCTGTTATCAGTTGAACTTGCATAAACACTCAATAAATATCCATTGATTAATTGATTAGAACTGTTTTTCAAATATAAATAATGAACAGCACTGAGTTGTCTGCTACATTCTGCTAAACAAATGCATATAATAGATGGAAGGAAGATATCTTGGTCCATAGTAATGTAATCTCTGTGTCATGGTAAATGACCTTTTTCAGAACTGAACTCATGATCTAATTCCCATCCTCTAAACCAACGAGACGATTAGGATCATTATATATGTGATTAATACAAGAAAAAAGAAAAATCAAAATAGCATTCTGAATCACTTACGGACTACTAGGTTGAGCCACATATATAAGTCCACATGTCCTGAAAGGGAAAAATATATCATTTAGGCTAAGTATTTTTTAGTTTTTGACTGGCAGTCTTTGAGACTTCTTTAAAAGAAACAGTACATTTTTAGCAAGATAAAAGTTATAAAAATTTTTTTCAATTTAGGAAATTTCACACTGATATAAAAATTGCAGTTCAGAAAAAAAAATTTTCCATATCAGGAAGTCTATACACCAATGAAATAAAATATCCAGGCCAAAATAATGATGATAAAAATAATAAGGTACACCAAGGGTTCTTTAAACCTTTATAGAAAGGTCCTTAAAGCTAAATGTATATTGCTTTCCATAATTTTAGCATACAATAATGTTATTACTGTACTATGATCATTTGTAAGTTTGCGACATACACTGCTTTAAGATAAACAGGACTTTACATCACGGTTACTCCTTTCAGTTGCTTTTCAGAAATTATTAAGTTAAAGGAGGCAGAATAATTCAGTCTTGCAGAAGAGTAAACACTTTTCCTAGTCCAAACTCCCCCAAGGCAGCAATGGCTCTCAATCATGTGTACAAGTATTATTCACTAAAGATGCTGAGCCCCAAACAACATCCCAATGCCATTAAGCACACTTCTGGCCTACTTTTTTAAACCATTATTTGAAATGTGCTCAGAAAATCCAAAGTAATTCTATAATCTTTAATGAAATATATGTATGTACATGTATATATACATACATACACACATACATAGGGGAGGGATGGATAGATGAATGGATAAATGGATGGACGGGATATTAAAACATACAGCTCTTAGGGGTAGGAAAATCCAATACAATATATGTCATTTTGACTTATCTGCTTTAGTACTTCTCTCTGTAACCAAAAGTTAGCTACAATATATACACAATTAGCCAACATTTGTTGCTCTTCCCATATTAACATCTTGTTCTTACTATTCTCTATAGGTTTCCTTTTTTCCCCTCTAGCTTAATGTGGTTCTTTCCCACAATTCTACATTCTTTTTGGAACAATACTAATTTATACCAGGTGAAATGGTGGTCAGTTTGGTTTATTTTTTGTCTTCCTTGGAATAAGAGGTGTTAAAGACTGTTAAGTTATAGAGATGGTGAAACATATGTCCTACTACACAAAGTTGTTTTTAAATCACTTCCTCATATGAATATTTTTAATAGTCCCCAAGAAAATTTTATAAAGTCCTCTTAGGAAAAATGAGAAGGGAAAGGAAATGAGGAAAAATAAAGTAATATATTTAAGTTTAAACAAGAAAGGAGAAAGTTCCATAGCGCCTGGACAAAATAAACATGAAGACAATACAAATCAAGGCCCAGTTCATTGCGAAAATTTAAAATTTTGAAAACTGAAAATTCTGGTTTCTAGGGATAACATAGTTATTTGTTAACTCTACTCTTGGCGGTTCTATATTTATTACTGCCATATTTTTCTACTCATAGATATTCAACTTTTATCATGTGATAAAGAAACAAAAGAAAAAAAAGAAACAACCAAAAAAATTTTGATTTAGTGATTTAGTGCTATCAAATATGTAACACTGCAGAAAAATTCCATTACTTGTTTCCTCCCAACTTTGAATAAAAACTTTCCTTTCTGGATGTTGTCATATATGAGGAAGGGTTTTAAGGAGAATAGAAGGTAAAAGGGAGGGGGGAAAAAAGGAAAACAAGAGTTGACAAGCTGGTGGTACAATTGGGGATAGCTTTTTATGTCTTATTCTCAAATCTATTCTCTCTAAAACACTACAGGATATTTCTTTTTCTGGTGTGCCCTTCTCATCCAGTAAGAAGGGTGTCTATATAACAAGAACATAATCTTCTGCCTTTGAAAGACAACCAAGACTTAACTAGGGAACGACCTAATTATGGAAATAGCTTCTTTTTTGCCTCATCTATCCCTAATGCAAGAAGTGATACAACACTGCCTCCTCAATTCTATCACAGGGAAAGGAACAAGGAGAGAAGAGAAAAGATAAAAAACCTTTCTCCCTAAAATTCTCCTCACTTTTGCTTTTGTCCTGATCCTTCATGGTACTAGCCACACAACTAAGATGCAATTTTACTTCTGTGATACCCCTCCATTTAGCAACAGAAATTTTCTGGGCAAGGGGAAACTAGAGTATTTATTCTCACAATATATGAAAAGCAACAGTGAACCATCTTGTACTAAAAAGAAAACAGTATCCTATATAATAGTTATTAAATAAATATTGATTAAACCAAGTTGGAATTATTAAGATATCAAGAGTAAAAGCCAAGATTTTATTTTTTAAAAATAAAAATTTCACTTTACCTTTCCAGTTTGTGGTACAGTGCAAATAAAACATCATATTTCTTCATTAGTCTGGACACAGTACAGTCAACTTTAGTACTGGTATCAATTTCTCTTAGCAAATGATAAAATTTGTACACACTGCATGGGAAAGGATTAAGAAAAATAAGTTATTTTTTGTACATATTTTGGTCCTTAAATGCAGTTTATTTTTAAGTAAAAGTATTTCAATCTGGAACAATGTGTGCTACAATTTTACTAAATGAATCAGTTATATTCCTTTGCAGTAGCTACCAATTGGACCTAGAGGGAAAATCATAAAACAGCTTTCTTTTTATGCTTGATAAGGAGAGGAAATAGAGAGAGAAATGAGTTACCAATAAGACAGGTCATTATAAGAAATAAATGGTTCAAGTTCTATATAGTTTCAGTATTTCAAATATTAGCTGGAAAATGTAGCTAATAATAATAATGTGGACTAAGCCACTCAAAATTAAATTCTCTCAATTTCATTGATTGACAAAAATACATCAGATCTATTTATATCACTAGTTTGGACTCAATTTAGTACTTTTTTCTTTCACATTAAGTGACTTTTTATTGTCTGAGACTACCTTAATTGATTTTTAAAAATAATTTATATGCATTTTTAATGTTTACAGTATGAGAGAGACTAGACCTGTGATGTCAACAGAATAGGTAGCTCTCTGGACAGCAAAATTCCTCTACCAATGAAGCTCTATTCTTAGAGTTGTCAAGAATACTGAGAGATTAAGTGCCATGCCCAGGGCATACAGCCAGTATGTGTCAGAGGTTAGATTTTAACTCAAGTCTTCCAAGCTCCAGGATCAGCTCTTTATCCATCATACCACACTGCTTCTTTTAGAATATACACACTGTTATATTTTTCTATTAGCTGTGAAACTATACCAGGAAATAGAATTATAATTAGTTATTTAATTAACAAAACTAAAACATTTATTCGTAAAATCTTTGGTAAGTGAGTTTTAACAATTGTAATGTTACCTATTCTTAATGCTCTATTAAACTTGAATTGGTAACATAGGAACCAAGATGAAAGCCTTTTGGACCTTTGGTTAAGAAAGCTGTCTTCTTATAAATTCATTCCTAGGAATTTTATAGTTTTGTGAATGGAAGAAAGGGGTAGGAAATAGAGTGGAAACTGAATCCAATGAAATGATGAAAATTATGAATCACCGTGTACAATTCCACCAAGCACATTTATTGAAAAAAACAAACCCAGAAAATGCAAACGTCAAAAAAAAACTACTAAAATGAAAGAAACAAAGTGGCTAACACTCTAGGTATAGTTCTCCTGAAATAAATTATAGATGTACATAATAACTAAGGTAGAAGTATCAACTCAAAGTCTATGACAAGTAAATCCAAAGGTACTAAGTTAAAACCATAACAGTACTGCAAAAAACAAATTCACTCTAATGCCTTAAAATCTACAATACAAAAGGATGGTGTGAGGTATATGCTGAATGTCTATTACTTTACATGCCCACAGCTGGGGTCCTGTCTTATTCTAATCCAGTAATACAGGTCTGTTTTCAGCCAGGAACATTTTAAAAGGTCTGGACTGGCCCCAAGTTATACCAATCCAGATAACTAGGTGGTCAGATCAGTTCAGTGCCCAACCTGGAGCTTCATGTTAATACAGGTAACACAACATACACAGTAATTGTCTTCAAATTCTAGAAATGCTGTCATGTAAAAGAGAAATAAGATTTCTCTGGTGTTGCCCTAGAAGGATTTACAACTAGGACAAACAAGTTAAAGGTTCAATAAGGTAGATCATAAGAAAGAACTTTACAGCAAAACTAGAACTGTTAATTACAAAAGTAGTCAGTGCCTGGTTATTGGAGGCATTTTGCAGTGGCTGAATCACCAAGATGTCTGCAATTTCTGCATTGTAAATTATAAAAAACAACAACCTAGATGAATGCTAAGGTCATATCAAACTTTAAATTTTATAATTCTAAAACATATGGGGAGCTGCATTATCAACCAGATACAAAATGAATGATTAGATTAACCCAAAAGTAAATCTGAACATTCATAAAAAATACTAAATTTTTCCTGTCCCAGGCATCATTGGAAATAAAGGTGACCTATAATCAGGTGAGAACCTAAGGCTCATTTCAAAGATGAGGTTTCAAGGTTAGGAAACAGGGCCACATGGGTTTTCTTCTGAGACAAATTTTCTTAGTATAAGAATGCTACCTAGTTTGTCACCATTTTATGCTTTCTTACTCATACGATGAAAATATGAGTTATATATTGAAGTTTAATTTGACAGATATTTCTATTGATATCACAAAATGTACCTTATATCTATGTTTTTCTGAAGCTCAGTAAAGGTGAATGGCATCTCATCCAGGTCTATAGCTGCAGTGAATATACAGATTCCCCATAATTCCTTTTTCTTTTGAATATAACATTCCTTTGGAAGAAAAAAAAGATTTCACCAATTAAATATACTCAAATAAGAGGTACTATGATAGAAATGATAGATACAAGGCATTATTTTTTCAGTATATCAAAACAAAATCAAACACATTCTCATGATGCCTCAAAATAATTCACACCTACAATTGTACTGAAAAGAAACAATTGTCTTTAAACCAGTGGTTAACTATTTAAAAACAAGATTCTTAAAAAGATCTAAATTATAACAATATGAAATTTGTATGTTCATACGTTTGATATAAATATTTCATTTAAGTGATCCAATGTCATTCACAGCCAGCCTCAGAATGTAAGCATTCATAATTAATATATTTTATCTGAAACAAAGTCCATTTTCTGATCTGATTTTTAATTTTCTCAACTAGCCCAAAATTTATACTTTGGGATCTGAAAAAAGTTCTATTTGCTTAATCCTTAACATACCAAAAAATATAAAAGCAAACATATTAACAAAAAAAAATAAGTAGGAAATAATATTATAGTTTTGCAAAGGAAGAATAAGAAAATTATGCATTTTAAATATTTGACAATAATTATATTTTAATTTTCAACTCTGATATAATAAAGCATTAATTATCTAAACTTTAGTATACATATAAACAATCAAATATGAAAAATAGCTACAAATCTACAAAGAAAAAAAGATTGCACAACCATTTATTATTGCTTTAAGGCCACAAAATATCGTACTGTAAGTCAGAAGACCCAGTTTCAAATCTAAACTACTTCTTAGTACACCCTGGGCAAATCACTAATCTGAGTTTCCTCATCAGTAAAATAATGCTAATACTTACTGTTGTTTGTTGTCCAGTCATTTCAGTTGTGTCTGGTTCTTCATAACCCTGGGCAAATCACTAATCTGAGTTTCCTTATCAGTAAAATAATGCTAATACTTACTGTTGTTTGTTGTCCAGTCATTTCAGTTGTGTCTGGTTCTTCATAACCCCATTTGGGGTTTTTTTTGGCAAAGATACTGGAGTGGTTTGTCATTTCCTCCAGCTCATATTACAGATGAGGAACTGAGGCAAACAAGGTTAAGTGACTTCCCCAGGGTCATAAGTATCTGAGGCTGAATTTGAACTCACACCTTCATGACTCCAGGTCCATAGCTCTATCCATAATGCCACTTAGCTGCCCCAATGCTACCAATACTTAAGATCAAATGAAATAAAAGTATGGAAAGAGCTTTGTAAATCTTCAAGTACTACATAAGTGTTAGCAATTATTCAAACATTTTCTCACTTGATACAATAATCCAGTTAGGCATAGGGTATAAGTATTATCATATTCCTATTAAAAAATAATGAATTTGAGGCTCAGAGAAGTTTGTACTTTATATAAATGATCACACAACTCGTCCTTCAAAGTTCTCTTGGACTGTTGTATTGCTGAGAAGAGCTAAGTCATTCACAGTTGATCATCTTACAGTATTGCTGTTACTTTATACACAGTACATTTCATTTTGCATCAGCTCATGTAAGTCTTTTCTTTTTTATCTGAGAGCATCCTGCTCATCTTTATTTATAGCACAATAGCATTCCATCATAATCACATACCACAATTTGTTCAGTCATTCCCCAACAGATAGGCATCCCCTCAATTGCCAATTCTTTGCCACCAGAAAAGAGCTGCAATAAATATTTTTGTATATATAGGTAATTTTCCTTTTTGTTTTTTAATCTCTTTTTGGATGGAGACCTAGAAGTGGTTATTGCTAGGTCAAGAGTATGCATGGTTTTATAGCCCCTTTGGGCATAATTCCAAATTGCACTGCAGGATGGCTAAATCAGTTTACAACTCCACAAACATGCATTAATGTCTCATTTTCCCCACATCCCCTCCAATATTTGTCATTTTTTTCTTCTATCCTATTGGCCAATCTAATAGCTATAAGGTAGTAACCCAGAATTGTTTTGCTCTGCATCTCTCCAATCAATAGTAAATTAGAGCATTTTTTCCATATGGCTATGACAGTTCTGATTACTTCATCTGAAAACTGTTCATATCTTTTGATCATTTATCAACTGACAAATGACTTTCATTCAGAGAATTAAATTGCTTCAATTTTTCCCCACACTATTGCTAACTGTATTTCTCTTCATCCTTTCCCCTTCACCCCCCCCATTTATTCTACTCTTTCTCCTTTTATCCTGTCCCTCTTCAAAAGTGTTTTGCTTCTGACTACCCCCTCCTCCAATCTGCCCTCCCTTCTCTTATCCCCTTCCCCTCCTATTTTCCTTTACAAGACATTATTGAGGACAATTGCTCCAAAGTTCTAGAAGGAGAGGGTAAATTAGAAATAGAAAAAAATCTATCAATCACCACCTGAAAGAGATTCCCAAATGAAAACTCATAGGAACATCATAACCAAGTTTTGAAGCTCCCAGGTTAAGGAGAAAGTACTGCTACCAACAAGGGGAAAAAAACAATTTCAATACTGCAGAGCTACAATCAGGATAACACAAGTCTAATGTTAAAAGACCAATTAAAAAAGGGGGCAACTAGGTGGCACAGTGGATAAAGCACAGGCCCTGGATTCAAGAGGACCTGAGTTCAAATCCGGCCTCAGACAGTTGACACTTACTAGCCAACTTTCACACATGTGTATGTGCGTACAAATATGTGTGTTTGTGTGCATGCATATAGTTTCATATACAAACCTTTTTTGCTTTTCTTTATATGTTAAAGTACTTTATATTTGTTATGTTTATGTAACCCAAATTAAGTTAATAATTTGGGAATAAAATTTTTTTAAAAGAATGCAAAAAAAATGTTATCATTACTTAGGTAGTTTGAAAAAGCATATATAGAAAGAAGGCTTGGAATTGAATTGGTTATGACAGGATGATTCTAAAAAAACAAAACTGGGTAGGGAGAGGCAAGATGGAGCAATTATCTCATACAAACAAGGCATGAATGGAAGAACTGTTACAGTAGAATCAGGTGGGGTGGAGGGCTGTAAGTGCTGAAACCTTATTCTCATTGCAACTGGGTTAAAGAGAGAATAAGGTACATTTAAAAGGATATAAAAGTCTTTTAAATTTATAAAGAAATAGAAGGACTAGAGATAGGATAAGGTAGGGACTTTTAGGAGTGTTTATAGATCAAAAAGTAGGAAGCTGGAGGGAGAAGATAAGGGAGGATTTCTTAGAGGGGTGGGTGGATTAAGGAATAGGAAGGTAAAAGGAGAGACTAAGGAAAGGATTTCTAAAAGAGTACAGATTAGGGAGGAAGTGGTTTGAAGCAAAGCAGACATGTGAGAGATGGAGTAAAAAGAGAGGGTGAGAAAGATAATAGTGAGGAAAAATGGGATGGAGGGAAATACACAACTAGTAATTATAACTTTGAATGTTAATAGAATGAACTCACCCATCAAACAGACATAGATAATAAACTAGATTAAAAGTCAGAAGTCAACAATATCTTGTTTATAAGAAACATTTAAAAATGGGAGACACACAAAGAAATAAAAGGCTGAAGTAGAATTTATAATGCTTTAGCAGAGGTAAAAAAAAAAAACCAGGTAATTAAATGAATTATAAAGGAAATAGATCGTAATACTATAATAGTGGAGGACTTTAACCTTCCCCTCTCAGAATTAGATAAATGGTTTTTTGTTTGTTTGTTTTGTTTTGATTTTTTTGAGGGGCAATGGGGGTTAAGTGACTTGCCCAGGGTCACACAGCTAGTAAGTGTCAAGTGTCTGAGGCCGGATTTGAACTCAGGTCCTCCTGAATCCAGGGCTGGTGCTTTACCCACTGCGCCACCTAGCTGCCCCCAGAACTAGATAAATGTAACCAAAAAAAGAAAGAAAGAAAGAAATTAAGGAGGTGAACAAACTTTTAGATGAGCTAGATAAAATAGATATCTAGAGAGAACTGAATGAAATATAAAGAAATACACCTTTTTCTCAGTCATACATGGTACCTTTAAAAAAAACCCTGACCATATATTAGGGCATAAAAACTTTATATTTAAATTCTGAAAAGTGAAATATTAAATGCATCCTTTTCAGATCACAATGCAATACAAATTATATTCAATAAAGGAACAAGGAACCACAAATTAAAAATTAATTGGAAACTAAACAACCTAAGCTTAAAGAAAGAATGGATTAAAGAACAAATCATAGAAGCAATCAATAATTTATTTTTAAAAAATATTTAAATTACTTTTTTCTCCTTTAATACCTCACAGTTGTTGATGTTGTTGTTGTTTTAAATAGAAATGCATTTATTTTCTCCTAAAGTAGTCATAATGAATGGGGCTAATAAAATCTCAAGTATAAAGCTGAAATGAAATTAGGAATGGAAATGGAAAAAAACTACAATCAAGGGCTCAAAACTCTAAGGCACTGGAGTCTTCTCCAGTGCTTGAAATAGCGCTTTCCTGAGACATTTGGTTACATAAACTCTGAAGAAACAATCAATAATTTCATTAAAGAGAAAGACAATAATGAGTCGACATACCAAAATCTATAGAATGCAGCAAAAGCAATAATCAGAGGAAAATTTCTATTTCTAAATATCAATAAAATAAAATATAAAAACACTGATATAAGGAAAATAAAATAGAGCAGACTGACATACAATTTTTTAAAAACTAGGAAAAGAACAAATTAAACATCCATAATTAAACACCAAATTGTATATCTTAAAAGTTAAAAGTGAGGTTAATAAAAATTGAGTATAAGAAAACCATTGGGGGGGGTGCAGCTAGGTGGCACAGTGGATAAAGCACTGGCCCTGGATTCAGGAGGACCTGAGTTCAAATCTAGCCTCAGACACTTGACACTTACTGTGTGACCCTGGGCAAGCCACTTAACCCTTACTGCCTCACAAAAGAAAAGAAAAGAAAACTACTGATTTAATAAATAAAAGTAGGAGTTGGTTTTGGGGGGGGGGAGGACGACAATAAAATGAACTACTGAAGGAATCAGAATGGATGATCTGATTTAAAAAAAAAGAAGAAGAAAACCAAATCATTAGTATTAAAAATGAAAGGATGAATATACCACTGATGATAAAATCAAAGCAATCATAGTTATTTTGCCCAGTTATATGCCAATAAGTTTAACAATTTAAGTAAAATGGAATATTTGCAAAAACATAAAATGCCTAGATTAACAGAAGAGGAAATAGCATATTTAAATAAACCTATTTTAGAAAGAGAAATTGAACAAGCCATAAACGAGCTTCCTAAGGAAAAAAACGGTTCAGGACCAGATGGATTTAGGAGTGAATTCTACCAAAGATTTAAATATCAAGTAATTCCAATATTAAATATATTACTTGGAATAATAGGCAAAAAAAAATGGGCATAGACCAAGCTCCTTTTACAAAACAAATATTGTACTGATACCTAAACTAGGAAGAGCAAAAACCAAGAAAGAAAATTATAGCCAGATTTCATTAATGAATATGGATATAAAACTCCTAAATAAAGTACTAGGCAAGAGACTACAACAATATATTACAAAGATCATTTATTGTGACCAAGTCAGATTTATATCAGGAATGCAGGGATAGTTTAAGTTTAACATAAGAAAAACTATTAACATAATTGATATATCAATAATAAAAGTAACAAAAATCATATGATCATCTCAAAAGATACAGAAAAGGCTTTTGATAAATACAATAGTCATTCATGTTAAAAACACATGAAAGCATAGGTATAAATGGATTTTTTTTTTAATTATAAGAAGCCTCTAACTCAAACTATCACCAAGCATTGCTTGTAATGAGGATAAGCTAGAAGCCTTCCCAATAAGATCAGGAGTGAAATAAGGATGCCCACTGTCACCACTATCATTCAGTATTATATTAGAAATGCTAGCAATAGCAATAAGACAAGAAAAAGAAATTAAAGGAATCAAAATGGGAAATGAGATAATAAAATTATCTCTTTTTGCAGATGATATACTTGGAAAATCCTAAAGATTCAACTAAAAAATGGAAACAATAATTTTAGCAAAGTAGCAGGTATAAAACAAACCCATGAAAACCATCAGCATTCTATATATCACCAGTAGAACCCTTCAAGAAGAGACAGTAAGACATACCCCATTTAAAATAACTGCAGAATAGTTGTCATATATGAATATAATGGAATACTATTGTGCTATAAGAAATAATGAGCAGGCAGGTTTCAGAAAAACCTGGAAAGACTTAAGTGGGCTGATGCTGAGTGAAGTGAGAAGAACCAGAATAACACTATACACAGTAGCAGCAACACTGTGCGATAATCAACTGATAGAACTGGTTCTTCTCAGCAATACAATGATCCAAGACAATTCCAGGGGACTCATGATGGAAAATGCTCTCCACATCCAGAAAAAAAGAACTGTGGAATCTGAATGCAGATTGAACCATACTATTTCTACTTTTTTTTTTTTGGTTTTTGTTTTCTGTTGGGGTTTTTTTCCCTTTTATTCTGATTCTTCTTTCACAACATGACTAATGTGGAAATATGTTTAATGTGATTGTACATATATAACTTATATCAGATTGCTTTCTATCCTGGGGAGGGAAGGGATGAAGGGAGGAAGGGAGAAAGGTTTGGAATGCAAAATCTTATAAGAACGGGGCAGCTAGGTGGTACAGTGGATAGAGCACCGGCCCTGGATTCAGGAGGACCTGAGTTCAAATCCGGCCTCAGACCCTTGGCACTTACTAGCTGTGTGACCCTGGGCAAGTCATTTAACCCCAATTGCCTCACAAAAAAAAAGAAAAAGAAAAGAAAAGAAAAAGAAAGAAAAAAAATCTTATAAGAACAAATGTTGGGGGCAGCTAGGTGGCACAGTGGATAAAACACTGGTCCTGGATTCAGGAGGACCCGAGTTCAAATTCAGCCTCAGACACTTGACACTTACTAGCTGTGTGACCCTGGACAAGTCATTTAACCCTCATTGCCCCACCAAAAAACAAAAAAAGAAAGAAAGAACAAATGTTGAAAACTATCTTTGCATGTCACTGGAAAAAAATAAAATACTATTAAGATTGGAAAAAAATGAAAATGTAATAAAATAACATAACTGCAGATGGTATAAAATACTTGGAAACATACTTGCCAAAACAAATCCAGGAACTCCATGAACATAATTATAAAACATTTTTTACACAAATAAAGTTAGATTTAAGTAATTGAAGAAATATTAATTGTTCATGGGTAGACAGAGCCAATATAATAAAAATTACATTTTTTATCCAAACTAATCTATTTATTCAATGTCATCACAATTAAATTACACCCCAAAAAATTACTGAGCTAGAAAAAAATAAAACAAAATTCATTTGGAAGAACAAAAGGCCAAGAATATAAAAGGAATTAATGAAATAAAAATGTAAAGGAAGGAGGCTTAACATTACCAGATCTTAAAGTATACTATAAATCAGTAATTATCAAAACTACCTAGTACTGGCTAAGAAATAGAAAGGTTGATCAAAGAAACAGAGTAAATATACAATCTACAGCAGCAAATGATTATAGTAACCTTGTGTTTGACAAATGTCAAGGTTTAAGCTTTAGGGATAAGAATTCATTATGTGGTAAAAATAGTCGGGAATATCTGGAAAGCAGACTGGAAGAAAATGGACATAGACCAATATCTTACATCATTTACTAAGATTGGTTAAAATGGATACATGACCTAGATAGAAAAGGGAGACATAATAAAATTAGAACATGGAACATATTACCTATCAGACTTATGAATGGGAGAACAAATTATGAATAAACAAAAGATAACATTGTAAGGTATAAAATGGATAATTTCAATTACATTAAGTTAAAAAGAGGTTGTACAAATAAAACCAATGTATCCAAGACTAGAAGGAAATGAGAAAATTGGGAGAACACTTTTATATATAGTTTCTCATATAAAATTCTCATATCTCAATTATATAAGGAACTTTGTCATATTTCTAAGAATACGAATCATTCTTCAATTGATAAATGGTCAAAGGACATGAACAGGTAGTTTTCAGATAAAGAAATTAAAACAACTTTGAGATATCATCTTACACCCATCAGATTGGCTAAAATTATAGAAGAGGAAAGTGACAAATGTTGGAAGGGATGTAGAAAAATTGGGACACTAAATCACTTTTGGTGAAACTGTGAACGATTCAACCATTTTGGAGGGCAATCTGGAATTATGCTCAAAGAGTTATAAAACTTTGTATTCCCTCTGACCCAGCAATACCACTATTCAGTCTGTTTCCCAAGCTGATTAAGGAAAAAGGAAAAGAATTTATATGTTCTAAAATATTTATAGCAGCTCTCTTTGTGATGGCAAAGAACTGTAAATTGAGGGGATGCCTGTCAATTAGGGAATGGCTAACCAAGTTGTGGTATATAATTTTGATGAAATACAACTTGGACTCTAAGAAATGATAAGCTGGTTGATTTTAGAAAAACATGTAAACACTTGCATGAAATGAAGAGTGAAACAAGCAGAATCAAGAACATTATACACAGTAACAGCAATGTTGTTCTAAGAACAACTTACAACAAACAACTAATTTTGAGTATTATAAATACTCAAACTACGAAGCACCTATGAAGGAAGATGCTATCCATATCCAGAGAAAGAAATTATAAATGTAAGTATTTATAGTATGATTTTACATATATACACTAGATTTATTTCTAATAGTAACCTTCTCTAGGGCGGGGTGTGGAGGGAAGGAGAAAAAAGTGCACAGCAGAGAACACAAGAAAACTTGGAAGCACAGAAAAGTATGGTAGCTTTAAAAATTATATATAGTATTTATTACACATTTTTCAAAAATGTGGAATCAAAATTCATAGCTTTATATTATATTTTATGTTGTGTTGTGTACCTGGGAATATTCCCTTTTTTGTCTTTCTGTATTGAAGTTTGAAATGAATAAAAAACAATTTTTAAACCCTCAGTTGATCCTATAATCTCCATCACCTACCATCTAATATCTCTTCTCTTCATGACTAAAATCCTTGAGAAAGTCATCTATATTTGATGCCTCTACTTTTCATTTCACTCTCTCCTTAAGCCTCTGCTATCTAACTTTCACCTCTACCTTCCTTGGCTTCCTTTAAGACAGCTCAAATCACATCTCATGCAGGAGGCCTCTTCTGTTTCTTCACCCTGCCAAACCCCACAGCTACTAGCCTCTTCCCTTCAGAGATTACCTTCCTTTTATTCAGTATGTATCTTGTATGAGTCAAATTATTTTGATGTTTGTCTATCCATTATAATGTGAGTTCCTTGGAGATAGGGATAGTTTTGGCTTCTCTTTGTTATCCCCAGTACTTAGCACAGTGCTTGTCACATAATAATTGCTTAATAAATGCTTATTGACTGGATGACTTACCTCACACCCAACAAATAGAAAAACACTACAAAAGATGGGCATGCTACTTGTTGGAGGGCTGGTGGGAAAAGGGCACACTAATGCACTATTTGGAGAGTTGTGATTTGGACCAGCCATCTGGAAAGCAATCTGTGATTATACAAAGAAAGTGACCAAAATGTCCATGTCCTCTGACCCGTGATACTCAGAAGTCAAGGATAAAAAAAAAAAATCCCATATGAGCCAAAACATTTATGGCAGCATTTTGTATAGTAGAAAAGAAATGGAAACAAAGCAGATGCCTTTGTTGGCACTGAGGAATGGCTAAACAAGTTATAGAACAGGAATGGAATGCCACTATATTATAAGAAATAATTAGAAGCATGGAACTTAGATAAACTAAAAGGAAAGTAAAGTAAGCAAAACTAGGAAAACAAAATTTAAGATAACAACAATAAAAATGGAAAGAACTTTTAAAATGATAAAACTGAATGCTTTGAAATTATAATGACAAAGGAGCCAAGATGGCAGATGAAGAAATACAGCAAACCTCCCAAACTCCTGCAAACAGATCTAGAAAATGCATTAGACTGAATACTAATACTCTAAGGTGAAAAAAATCACAGAGAATCATTTTTCCATCTCAGGTGAATACAAGGAGACAGAGAGGTTTATAGATGGGGTCTGATCAGAAGTACCCAACAGAGCACTCTAGCACAAGGAGAGGCTATATACCAGACCAAGAAGCCTGCAATATTGTGCAGGGTGTGGGAAAAGGTGCTAACTGGCAGCTTTGTCACCCACTCAGTTCCAGATCACAGATATATGACAGACGGAAGAGAAGTCTTGTACCCTGGGGTAGCATTCTGTGGTGAAGAATAGTTGCAGGCTTTAACCTGTGTACTCAGCAAGGAGGAAGTTAAGAAGCAACTAGCAGTGATGTGTCTCAGACCCCAGGAGTGGAACAGGGTCTCAACTCCAACTTCTAACCTAAAGTCTGCAGAGGAATAGCTAGAGCAAGAACCCCAGACTAAGGGGAGACTACAGTTTTGTCATTCTGAACCTACAGAATTTTCCAACCAATGGATGGTGGCTAAGTCCAGAAGCAGTCTACTGTTGCTCAAATTAAACGCAAGTCAGGAGCTAAAAGGGCCTGGGGGAAAATGATCAGACTCTGCCCTGGATCAAACCACTTTGGGAGCAATGAAAGCTTGTGGTTCCCCAGACTGAGCTATCTCTGAGAGGCTGGAATAACACAACACTCAATAGATCAAGAGGCTCCAAGACCAATCCAGACCTTCCCTATAGAGGTGCCAAAAGTCCAGGTTTAACATAAAATCCAAAGACAGAAAGCATGCTGGAAGAATGAGCAAATGAAAAAAGAATCCCACCATAAAAGGCTATTATGGTGACAGGGACACTCAAGACACAAACTCTGAAGAAAAGAATGACTCCAAAATACCTATAGGTAAAACCTCAAAGTGTGTGTGTATACATATACAAACTGTATAATTTAAATGTCTAAATGTAGGTTCTAATCTGTCCCCCCCAGGTTTGAGGGAAACTGACTAAAATCACTAATAAACGAATTTAGGTTTTTTAAGGGTTTATTGAAAGATAGTAAAAGAAAGAAAAAGATTGAGAACAGAATTCCTACAATCTGGCAATCCTATCTTTCCTCAACTCCCCTGTGAAGTCCCTGAAGTCTAGTCTCCACCACGGCGAGGTGTATATGTATATATAATATTATATATAGCTTAATCACATTCAACTAGAATTCCTAGAAGACATAAAGTAAGAGTTTTTAAAATGTTTTTATAAACGAAATTAGATAATTAAGGAAAAAAATTGAAAAAGAAATGAGAGATATGGAAAAAAGAAAGGCACAGGGAATTAACAGCTTGGTACAAGAGATACAAAACTTTGCCCAAGCAACAAACTTCCTAAAAATATAGATGGACCAAACAGAAGTTAATGATCCCATGAGACAATAAGAAATATCAAAACAAAGTCAAAAGGCTGAAAAATTTGAAAAAAACGTAAAATATTTAATAGGAAAAACAATTTACCTAGAAAACTGATCAAAGAGAAAAAAATTAACAATCACTGGACTATCTAAATGCCATGACTAAAAAGGGGGGCCAGGTATCTTATTTCAAGAAATCTTAAAAGAAAATTGTCCAGAACTCTTAGAACTAAATGGCAAAGTGGAAATAATGATGTAAACTCCCATCGGTCACATTCTGAAAGAGATTCCAAAATGAAAATTACAAGGACCATTACAGTACAAACCCAGAGCTTTCAGGTAAAAGGAAAAAATACTGCAAGTGGTCAAAAGAAAGAATTCAAGTAGTGAAGGATCACACATGATTTAGCAGCCATTATAATTAAGGAGCAGAATATGGAATATATTATTCCAGAAGGTAAAAGATATGGGCTTAGAGCCAAGAATAACAACCAGCAAAATGCAGTATAAAGCTAAAGGAGAAAAAAAGAACCTTTGATGAAACAGAGGATTTCCAAAGATTACTGACGAAAAGACCAGACTTGAACGGAAACTTTGAAGTTCAAACACAGAAGTAAAGAGAAACATAAAAAGTAAATGTGAATGAACAATGATAAAGAACAAAACAATGATAACCTACTTACATTCTTATACAAAATGATACATATGCTCTTTTTAAACCTACCATCATCAGTGGTCAGGGAGGGAATCTAATTAAACTGAAGGCCTGAGAGAAATTCTGTTAGGTCTTGATCATAAAGGAAGAATGGAAAAAGAGAGGAAGAGGAATACACAGGAGTGGGAGGGGGAAAGGATTAAAAGGAAGTTTAGGGGAAATAATTTCACATAATAGGGGTAAGCAAGTAAAAATCTATACAAATATGAAAGGGAGACAGAAGGCGTGGATGATACTTGAACCTCACTTCCATCTGAAATAGTCAAAAGGGAAGAATAAACACACAGACACATACAGATTTGGGTACAGAAATATATTTCATCCTATGCTGAGATAGGAGGGAAAGAAGAAAAGGGGAAATAGAGGGAGAGGAGATTAAGAGAACTATCAGTCCTAAGCAAAACAAATGCTAAGGATATAAAAAAAAAATTTTTTTTAAGATATTAATAGCTTTTTTAAGGTGGTAAATAATTGGAATCTGAGGGGATGCCCATCATTTGGGCAATGACTGTGCAAGTTATGGTATATAAATGTGCTAGAATACTATTGTTCCATAAGAAATGATTAGAGGACAACTTCAGAGAAACCTGAGGAAATGTGTATGAACAGTGTGAAGCGAACAGAAACGGGAACAACTTATACAAAGACAACAAAGACTGTAAATACTAATGATTTTGAAAGGCTTAGGAACTCTGATCAGTGTAATGACTAAATTCCAGAGGACTAATGATGAAACATAATATCCATTTCCTGATAGAAAAGTGAAGAACTCTGAGTACAGAAAATGTATATGTATAAATATATGAATATATATGCTTAGGGGTTTTTTTTTTCCTTTTAGACATGGCCAATGAGACCAAAACAAATGCTTATTTTGCTTGACTATATATGTTTAGTTTTCTTTCATCTTCAATTGGTGGCAGAAGTTGAATTATTGCTGTTGAAGGAATAAAATTTAATTTAAAAATTATAATGACTGAACTTAGGCAAAGAGATATGAAAAGGTTCTTCCTCTTGTTTAGCAGATATGAGACTATGAGTATGGAACAATAAATGTCCTGTCATCTTTTTCAATAAATTGGTTAGTTTTGCTCAACTGTTCTCTTTATTTTTATTCTGTTTTATTTTTTATTATAAGGGATTATTATCTGGGAAGTTGAAGGGGGAGCATGTAACAGGAAATGTAAGTGATTTAAAACAAAATCTATCAAGAATTATTTTTAAAATATCAGTTAAACTGACTACAAAGCTATGTTCATTATCTATATTAACAATATCCCCCAAATTAGTGACTACTTACTACTTCAATACACTAATTTGTTATGGAGCACCACCAAGTGGTGAAATGTTAGATTTGCTTAAATTATCTGTTAAACATCCTTTGTTTGAGAATAAAAAAATAAAGCTAACAAAATATGCTATTGGTATTTGTCATTTTTTGCAATATAGAAAAAGGGAGCTGGACCCATTACAGGAAAAAGGAAAGAATATTTTTCTATCACAGGATACAAAATTTTCAAACAATCTTAGTTTCATTTATGATCATTAAAAATGAGTTATCAGTTGCCATGGCAATAGCATAAATGAATGAGTAGAAATAATTTACTGAATTTATTTAATACTTTTTACCATCACTCAATCCCCTTGAAATTACAAAATCATCATGTCAGTACACATACTAAGTTATACATATACATAAACATATTAAAACTGTGGTGAGAGGCAACATGACATAGGAGATAGAAGGTAAGCAATGGAGGAAAACCTGGTTTCAGGTCTTGCCTCTTACACATACTAGTGGGCCCCAAGTTTATGTTACTTTAACTTCATAAAGTATCCCAAAGCAACTCTTTAATGCTATAAATTACAGTTGAGTTGCTGATCTGCATCAGCAGACAGTTCCTATGAAGGGAAGTCCCTACACAGATCAAATCACAAGATGGGGGGGGGGGGGAAGAAAACAGAGTTGTAAGCACTCTTTCAATACCACAAGTTTATCAGAGGACCTAATTCCTTCTTAACAGGAAATCTGTTTTTCACAGGTATAGAGGGGGCAAAAATGTCCTTTGACTCCTAGATCTTCCTTATCTAAGGAAAAAGGAGAATTTCTTATTCATTCCCAGAAGCCTCATTTCTATTTGCATGGCAGTAGAAGACAGAAATAGGGCATTTTTGCTCTCTGGGGGTAGGGGGTGGGGGCATGGAGCCAAGATGGCAGAGGAAAGGCAGTAACTTCCCTTAGCTCTCCCCAAGACCCCTCCAAATACCTTCAAGTAATGCCATAAGACAATTCCTGGAGGAGCAGAACCCACAAAAGGACAGGGTGAAATCATTTTCCAGCCAAAGACAGCTGAGAAGGTCGGCAGGAAAGGTCTATTGGGAGGGGGGAGGAGAGGGAGAATGGAGCACAGCCCTGTGCAGGCCACACCAGTGAACCAGGCCTCGGGAGACTCTGAATCAGCTGCAGCAACAGCTGCTTCTGGAACTGAGGCCATGGATGGTGAGGAGGTTGAGCAGTTGGCCAGGGGGAGATTACAGGGGTCTCGTTGCTGGCTCTGAGGCAGGACTCTGTTGTTTTGCTGGTGCTTGGTCTGGGTCACAGTCTTGAGTGGCAGCCCAGGAGGGGCAGGAGCACAGGCATGCCAGAGCTTGCAGCCACAGTGTAGTAGGATTCTGTTCCGGGTTGGAGGGCAGAGAAGCAGGCCTGTGGTTGCTTCCAGACCAGAGCACAGGACAGAGGGGTGGTGAACATGCCTTTCTCTCCTTGAATCGTAACACTCTGGAGGAACTAAGGACTTAAAAATTCCTAGAAGTATCTCTGAAAACAACTGCACAAAAACCTGATAGCTTGGGACAGTGTGCCCTCCACCCTAGAAGCAGTGCCCCCATTTTAGAAGGAGTTTAAAAATCAAAAAATAGGGCTGGAAAATATGCAACAGAAAAAATGCTGACCATAGAAAGTTTCTATGGTAACAAGGAAGATCAAAATACACCCTCAGAAGAAGTTAACAAAGTCAAAGCTCCCACAACCAAAGCTTCCAAGAAAAAACATGAAGTGTCTCCAGGCCATATAAGCGCTTAAAAAGGACTTTGAAAAAATGTAAGAGAGGCAGAGGAAAAAATGGAAAGAGAAATAAGAGTGATGCAAGGAAATCATGAAAAAAAGTCAACAGCTTGCAAAGATGAATTGGTCAAATGGAAAAGGAGGTACAAAAGCTCTCTGAAGAAAATAATTGATTAAAATTTAGGATTGAGCAAATAGAAGCTAATGACTTTATGAGAAATCAAGACACAATAAAGCAAAACCAAAAGAATGAAAAAATAGAAGGCAATGTGAAATATCTCCTTGGAAAAACAACTAACCTGGAAAAAAGATCCAGGAGAGATAATTTGAAAATTATTGGACTACCTGAAAGCCACGATCAGAAATAGGGCATTTTTTTCTTCTCACACATTTAGTACATAAAGAAAAAGGCAGAAGCAAACCTGGGAGCAGACAAAAAGCACACCCCAAAAATACAAAGGTTAGAGTGCTCTAAACCTTTTTCTCCCACAACCCTTTTTTATGCAATATGCCATAAATATGACCAAAATAGACCAGGGAGGAGGGGAGGAAGGGAAAATGAAGAATAAAATTTATATGATATTTTAAAGCATGTAATTAATTAAATAATACATCATAGGAGTACAAGATCATAGATCACAGACCTAAAGCTAAGAGGGACCTAAGAGTTTATCTAGTACAACCTCCTAATTTTAGAGATGAAGAAACTACCAAATCCAGCAAACACTAAATTGTGTTATCTTAGATTAAGAATTCAGGTTTTTAATATTTTCTTGATTTTACTGACAAGCATTCCTAAATTCTCTCTTCAGTTCTGTATAAATTCAGAATTCCAAGTGAACATACCACACCATAAATACACACTTGAGTATGCCCTTTCCAAGGTCAATGAAAATTGATTAGCTATTTCAAAGTTGGCTTTCAGTGAGATCTTACAGCATTTCTTCTGCTTCCTATACTCTCTTGACTTCAGGTCATTTTGCAGCAACTAACTTGGAATTCTGCTGTCATTTTGGCATATATGCTGAGCACTGGATCTTTGTTGCAGTAAATCAATCAGCAAGAATGGATGAATTCTGGGGCAGCTAGGTGGCACAGTGGATAAAGCACCGGCCCTGGATTCAGGAGCACCTGAGTTCAAATCCGGCCTCAGACACTTGACACTTACTAGCTGTGTGACCCTGGGCAAGTCACTTAACCCCCATTGCCCCACCAAAAAAAAAAAAAAGAATCTTGAAAACAATCTTTACATGTAACTGGAAAATATAATAAAATACTACCAAAAAAAAATTAAAAGAGAATAAATGATCTCTAAGGTCCCTTCCAGCCCTAAGTCCTTGGATATTATGTACATGGTTGCATGTTTTCTAGATAATGTCTAATTATACTGTAATTGGTGTATTCTAGTGTATTGATCTGGGTTTTAATCTGGTCTCTAACACTCACTAGCTATGTGACCCTAAGGCAAATCACTTAAACGAACAAACAAACAAAACACAACAAAACCTCTGTTTGCCTTAGTTTCCTCATCACATAACTCCCGGGGCTGTTGTAAGGATCAAATGAGAAAATAATTATAAAGCACTTATGACAGGCTAGAAGATAAAAGTCCTATGGATAACAGATATTCCTTCAGTAAAAGTCTGACCATGTCACTTCCTTGTTCAAGAAACTCCAATGGCTCCCTTATTGCCTGTACTAAACTTAGTATCTAAAGACCTTCACAGTCTGGCTCAAACCTACCTCTCTAAACATTTCATTCGATTCTGTGAGGATTTATTAAGTGTCTATGTTTCAGAGACTCTTCAAGGCCCTAGAGATACAAATACCAAAAGAAAAAAAAAATAAGAGTTTCTGCCCTCAAAAAGCTAACATTCGCCTGTATAGATATAAAATATGCACGTATAAGTACACATAGATAGATAGATATACAAATACAGAATATATGTTAATAGCTTACCGTACACTGCTTTGTTGTATAATAATACAAAATATATGTAAAATAAATACAAAGTGATTTGGGGAAGGAAAAAAGGAAAGGCCTTTTGAAAGAGGGTTCACTTGAACTGAGCCTCAAAAGGGGCTGGCAGTTCCAAGAAGCATAGGTAAGGAGGAATAATACATGAGTATAGTCTGTGCAAGGTCACAGTGACTACTGTGATGGTAATTAATGAATACTGTATATGAAGAACAGGTAGACCAGTCTGCACTGATAAGGGCACAGAAAAATTGCAATCTGCCAACATTACTAAATGTTTCAATTACCAAAAAGTTTTTAACTAAATATTTCCTCTATATAGAAGAGTGAAAATGCTTTAACTGTATAGCACATTGTGTTATTGGGTAATTTTGCCTTCACCTCCAAATAGCTTTCCTTCATCAAATTTCCCCCTCAAGATAAAATGTTACAGAAAATACAGGGTCTTCATCAAGTGTTAAAAAGGATTCAGCTTAAAAAGAAAAACTGTAACTTTAAGACTAAGTGGAGGGGAGGACAGGAAGAATGTCTGGAACTGTCCTTTGCTTGCCCTGCTAGGTTCAAAGCCAGGAAAAACTGAGTTCAACTCCTACCTCTTATACTTATTAGCTATGTGAACCTGGGCAAGTTAAACCCCTAAATCTTAGACTACAATCTGCTTTAGTGGAAGTTCTATATATCCCACATATACATATACACACATATGTGTGTGTCCACATATATATATACATTTACATACATACATATGCATACACACATATATATGTAATTATAGATATCACATTTTAATGTGTGAAAAATCACAAAATTATTCTTAAAGATTTCTTAAATTCATTCATGAAGAAATAATTTTCTTGATTCTCAAGAGCTAAAAATGTCAATCACTAAAAATTCTTAAATCAAACCTTTCCATAGTCAATTCTACCTCTCAAACACCTTTGCCATCTGTCTACTCTCCAGTATTGCATCTACCGACAAAGTTAAAGCCCCCCTCATCCCAGTTCAAGCCCCCCGACTCTTACTTTACTATTGCAAAGTGATCCCAATTAGTTTCTATGCTTCAAGTCTTGCCCTTCTCCAATCCATCCTTCACACAGCTGCCAAAGTGATACACCTAAAGCACAGGTCTGACTATTACACACACATCCTGCTCAAAAAGCTCCCAAGGCTCCCTAATGCCTGTAAGACAAAATACAAAGCCTTCTATTTGGCATGTACAGTCCTTTATTTTCTAGCTTTGGCCCACCTTTCTGGGCTTCTTACTCCCCTTTGCACAATCTGAATTTCCACAAAACTCATCTGTTTGCTGTTCCTTACATGGAGCATCCCATCCTCCATAGCTAGGCCTTTTCCCAGGCTTGGAATGTGCTCACTCCTCACCTCAGACTCTCAGAATCCCTAATTTTCTTGTAAGCTTAGCTCTAGTGTCACCTCATACAGAAGGTCTTCCCTGATCTTCACAGCTACTAAGACTTTCAGAAATTACTCTTTGTATTAACTTACTGGAGAACACATTGTTTCACTAGATTATATATAAACTCCTTGAGAGAAAGGATTTTTATTTTTCTCTCTGTAATCCTAAAGTCTAACACAATGCCTGGCACATAGCAGATGCTTAATAACTGCTTATTGATTGGTTGGTATAAAATCATTTACAGTTTATTCTTGAAGTTCCTCCTGAATAATATTTGGATAGCAGATTTTTTAGGGGCATTCCTAAATCGAATACCTATCTACCAATATGACTTGAGAATACAGGTGGTTAGTCAGTCAGTCAATAAGTACTGTCCATCTCTATAAAGGTAAGGGAAATAGCTTGTCCTGTGACATTCAGAGGGAGGTCTCTCCCTTAGTCTTTGTTGGCAAGATTATTTCCAGAGTCCTCCTTAACAGGCTAATCCTTCACCCGGTAGATAATCCTCTACCTGAGAGCCAGTGCGGCTTCAGATAGGGCAGAGGAATGGTAGATATGGTATTTGCTGCCCAACAACTCCAGAAGAAATGCCAAGAGTAGAAGTCTGTATACAACGTTTGTCAATATGACCAAGGCCTTTGATACTGTCAGCTGTGAGGACTTATGGAAAGTTATGTCAAAATTTGGTTGCCCCAAGAAGTTCATCAATATTGTACGTCAATTTCATGACACCATGCTTGACCAGGTTCTGGCTAATGGATGATACTCTCACACTTTCCCAGTCACCAATGCAGTGAAACAAGGCTGTGTGCTTGCTCCCATGCTTTTTAGCATGATCTTTTCAGCAACGTTGTCAGATGCCTTCAATGTGGCCAAACATGGCATCAAGGTCAGCTACCAAACTGATAGTAAATTATTTAACTTGAAAAAGCAATAAGCCAAGACTAAAGCAGAGGGAGAGTTGGTACATGATTATTTTTTTGCAGATTACTGTGCACTCAATGCAGCCTCTGAAGCTAAGATAAAACAAAGTATGCATTAATTCTCTCCTGTTTTTGCTAATTTTGGCCTAACACCACCAAGAAAACACAGGTGCTCCACCAGCCAACACCATACCATCCATATGTGGAATCATTTGTTACAGCAAATGGAGAAGTTTCAAATGCTGTGGATAAGTTCATTTACCTTGGCAATATACTTTCCAGGGAACTACATATTGAGAATGAGGTTGACATGCATTTTCAGAGCTAGCTCAGTGTTTAGGAGACTTAAAAGGAAAGTGTGGAAGAGAAGAGGTTTTGGATGCCTACCAAACTGAAGGTCTACAGAGTCATTGTGCTGACCTCATTGTCGTGTGAATATGAAACCTAGCAGTCTACCAGCACCCATGCCAGGAAAATAGATCACTTCCATTTTGAATTGTCTTAGGAGATTCTGAAGATCACTTACCGGATAAGATACTGGACACTGAGGGTCCTCTTTCTGAAGCACTAAACTGCCACAGCATTCAAACTCTATCGGAAGAGAGTGCAACTCTGATGGGCCAGCTACATTGTTTGAATGCCAAAAGTATGTTTGCCTAAAAGACAATTTTACAGAGAAACACAGACTGCAAACATTCACACGGTGTGTCAGAAGAAGCATACAAAGACACTCTACAAGATCTCTCTGAATAAACTCTGGGATGATTATGAGACCTAGGGAGACAGAAGTGCAGGACCTGCCCAGCATGACACGCCTTCATCAAAAAAGGTGCTGTGCTCTAAGAGCAAAGTAGAATTGAGGTAGCTCAAAAGAAACATTGAGATGAACAAATTTAGAGAACCCACTCCAAATGTTTGCATGGCCTATTTGTACCTGGCCCATGGTAAAGCATTCTAAGCTCATATTGGTCTGATCAGCCACAATCAGACACACTGTAACTTGACTCTAACACAGTGGTGCCATTTTGGTTCTCTTTGAGGACAATGGACAACAACCAACCGTCAACCAAGTATTATTACGTGCCTACTATATGCTAGGCATTGCATTGGTGATACAAAAAGAGGAAAATGGCATCTCCTGCTCTCAGGGAGCTCACAATTTAATGGGGAAGACAACAAGCAAACAAATGTGTACAAACAAGATATATACAAGATAAATAGGAAATAATTATAGAGGGAAGGCATTGAATTAAGAGGGGTTGGGAGGGGCAGCTAGGTGGTGCAGTGGATGGAGCGCCGGCCCTGGAGTCAGGAGTACCTGAGTTCAGATCTGGCCTCACACACTTAACACTAGCTGTGTGACCCTGGGCAAGTCACTTAACCCCAATTGCCTCACTAAAAAAAAAAAAAAAAAAAAAAAAAAAAGAGGGGTTGGGAAAGGCTTCCTATAGTAAGTGGGATTTTAGTTAGAACTTGAAGGGTGCCTGGGAAGACAGATGGTAGAGTTGAGGAGGGAAAGTACTCCAGAGAATGAAGCACAGTTTATTCATACTATACTTTCAAACATGCCCAGAGCTGAGAGAAGTATTTCATTTGTGGAACAGATTTTGTCAGTGGATCAAAGAGTATATAGTAGGGAATAAGGTATAAGAAGACTGAAAAAGTAAGAGAAGCTATGTTATAAAGGGCTTTGAATGCCAAACTGAGGATTTTGTATTTGGTCCCGGAAGTGATAGGGAACCACTGTAGTTGGTTTATTGTTTGTTGGTTGGCTTTTTTTTTTTGGGGGGGGGGGGGGAAGCGCTCAGTGGGGTAAAGAGTGGTATGGTCAGACTTGCACATTCGGAAAATCACACGGGTGGCTGAATGGAGGACAGATCTGAGTGGGTAGAGACTTGTACAAGCAGACCCACCAGCACTCTTGCAATGTCTAGGCATTAGGTAATAAGGGCCTGACCTGAGTGGTATCTGTGTCAGAGGAAAGAAGGGCATGTACTCAAGAGATGTTGCAAAGGTGAGGTATTCCTCAGTTTATTCATACTATACTCTCAAACATGCAATCCTACCAAAAAACAATTAGAATTCCATAGGTTATTGTCTTCTACCATAAAACATCCAAGACAAAAAGATAACACAAGCCAAACAGTAATATTTAAAACATCACTACATCCTGCTCATAAAAGAATATGTTTTACCATAAAATGTTATAAATGGTAATTAGTTTCTCAGGCTAGCCCATAAATGCCTACATAACTCACAATTTTAGCTTAGCACTTAACATAGTACCTGCCACAGAGGCTCTTGATAAATATTAGTTGACTAACAATGTAACTATTCTGTAGTACTATTATAGAACATAACCATAATTTTTAACATTGTTTCTATATAAAAATCCAGTCACAGTTGGAATTATAGATAACAAGGAGCACATCTTCTGGTCATAGATCTAGTCCTCCCTTGATCATAAAGTTTCTGGAAGATAAGGGAATGAAGGGCTCACATGCATAATAGTGGCTTTAATGGAAAACAGAGGTGTCCAAGGCAATAATAGTTCCCCCCTATATGGCAACAGTTCCTGCTAAAGCCACCAGACAGCATGATTAGTGGTAAAGATAGAGCATCCATTTATGGGAAAGGGTCCCTCAAAAATAGGTGCTCATAAGTAAGAAACTACCACTACTATTAAGTTAACTTTGAGTTAAATTTAGCAAAATTTAAACCTTGACTGAACGTTTAACCTATGTAAATCAAATCACTTCAAGGAAGTCAAATGAACATAGAAACAGCACAGCCAGAAAACATTTGATCTGGTTAAATAAATGTAAGATATAACATACATCAGCTTATGATAGCAATCGGCCTGAAAAAATCTTACGGATCATAGGATCATAGATTTTGAGTTGGAAAGGACCTCATAGGTCATATATCAAACCAGATGAGGAAACTGAGACACAGAGAATAAAGTGATCAAGCATGGTAAGAGATTAAGAACATCATTCAGGGCTGGCTAGGTGGCGCAGTGGATAAATCACCGGCCCTGGATTCTGGAAGTACCTGAGTTCAAATCGGCCTCAGACACTGACACTTACTAGCTGTGTGACCCTGGCAAGTCACTTAACCCCCATTGCCCCGCAAAAAAAAACAAACAAAAAAAACAAAAAAAAAGAACATTTCATAAAATAGTGAGAAGTTGTACAGAGAAATCAAATTATAGAAACTAGAGTAAGATGTCCAATTAAGCTGGGACATCTCAAGAGTAATTAAGGATGAAACCTAAAAAAGTAAACAGACAAAAATGGAAATAGTTCTGCTAAACTTCTATAACAACTATTTTCTCTATCAATAATAGTGAAATTATGGTGGTGCCATGGATAGAGTGCCAGGCCTGAAGCAGAAAGACTCATCTTCCTGAGTTCAAATCTGGCCTCAGACACTTTCTAATTGTGTGACCCTGAGCAACTCACTTAATCCTGTTGGCCTCAGTTCCTCATCTGTAAAATGAGTTGGAGAAAGAAATGGCAAACTACTCAGCATCTTTGCCAAGAAAATCCCAAATGAGGTCACAAAGAGTCAGACACAACTGAAATGACTGAATAACAACAAACAGTGAAATTACAACATCTGGACTCTAATATCATAATCTATGACATAATGGCAATAAAGAAAACAAAACAGGAAAAGCAGCCTGGACTAGACCGCAAGTAAAATCAAAGGAAGTCCATGCTGAAGACAAAGCAATTTTGATATATGAAATACAGGATGATGCCAAACGCCTGGACAAAATTTAAAACATTGCTGAACTTGGGGAAAAAGATAATCAAGAAAAAAAAAATCTATCAATCACCCTCTTCTCTTTGAGACTCTCTTCTCTCTAGGTTTTCAAGACACTATTCTCTCCTGGTTCTCCTCCTACCTATGACTGCTTAGTATCCTTTGCTGGATCTTCATCCAGGTCATGCCCAATAATGGTGAGTGTCCTGCAGGGCTTGGTCCTGGGGACTCTTCTCCCTTTATACTATTTCACCTGGTGATCTCATCAGCTCCTATGGATATAATTATTACCTCTATACCAATGATTCTCAGATCAATTTAACCAGCTCTAACCTTTCTGCTGACCTCCAGTCTCACAGCTCCATCTATCCTTTGGACATCTAGAAGTGCACATCCCACAGATAATCTTATAGTTGACATGTTCAAAACAGAACTCATTATCTTTCTCTCCCAACACTGCTCCATTCCAAACTCATTACTATCAAGGGTAGCATTATCTTCCCCACAACTTCAGTGTCAGCCTCGATACCTCACTATCTCTCACTCTCCATATCCAAACTGTTGCCAAAGCCCATTCAATTTTACCTTTTTAATATCTCCTGCATACACCTTCTGTCTTCTGATACTGCCACCAGAGACTCTCAACACTTCATGCCTGGACAAGTGCAATAGCCTACCAGTGAGTATGCTTCCCTCAAGTCTCTCTCCTTCCAGTCCATCCCTCACTCTGCTATCAAAGTGATCTTCCTAAAGTACAGCTCTGCTCATGTTACCCAACTACTCAATAAACTCCAGTGGCTTCCATAATCAAAATATAAAATCCTCTGGTGGTGTCTGACGCCCTTCACACCCTCCTCCCTCCTGCCTACTCCTCACACAAGACATTCTCTCTCCAGACTCGGAGGCATTTTCACCAGCTGTTTCCCTATGTCTGGAATACTCTCCCTTCTCATCTCTATTTCTGGGTTTCCCTCAAGTTCCAAATAAAGTCCCATCTTCTAGATGAAGCCTTTCCTGAGCTTTTTAAATTCTAGAGCCTTTTATTTGTGGATAATTTCAAATTCATCCAGTACGTAACTTGTTTTGTACATAAGTTATATGCATGTGGTCTCCCTCCCCTTTGGTAATGAATGAGCTCTTCAAAGCAGGGCCTGTCTTTTACCTTTCTTGTTCCTTATGTTTTTATCCTTCCAACAGTTATCTGGCACATAGTAAGCATTTAAGTAAATGTTTATTACTGATTGACTCTTGACCAGAAACTGGGAAGGGTCTAGGAGAAAAAGATAATGAATTCTGTTTTAGACATGTTGAATTGAAATGTCCAGTAGATAGATAGAGACATGGAACTGGAACTAGCAGAGAGGGGAGAGGTGGATATGTAGATTTTGTAGATTTGGAAGTATATTGTGGGGCACTGATGAGATCACAGAGAGTGGTTTTTGTTGGTTTGGGTTTGTTTTTGTTTTCTCATAGAGTGTTAAAAGAGAAATGAAGAGGGGCAGCTATGGTGGCGCAGGTGATAGAGCACCGGCCCTGATTCAGGAGGACCGAGTTCAAATCCGCCTCAGACATTTTACACTTACAGCTGTGTGACCCTGGGCAAGTCACTTAACCCCAATTGCTTCACCAAAAAAAAAAAAAGAGGAGAGAGAGAGGAATGAAGAGGAGCCCAGGACAGAGTTCTAGAGGTAGAGCCACAAGGGGAAGGATACAGATGATATAGATATAAGTGAGACTGAAAAGCAACAGTCAGATAGCTAGGAGGAAATCCATAACAGAACAATCATACAACTAACTAACTTGTGTTCAAAAGAACACAAGATTCCACTGTGTTTTTATTTTTTTGCTGACCATTTAACCACACTATATTTAAACAGGCTTTTGAAAGCTATGCTGGGAATATAAACCACTATTTACTACTTCCAAATGTCTAATGTACAAACGAGTATTTTTTTTTTAAGCTGGGACTACCTATAACTTTCAGAAGGGAAGAATTATAACTCAATGCAGTTGCACATAAGTAAAAATAAACTAGTACATCTAATTTCAAACCAATAATAATGCCAAAATGTGGCAATGTATATAGAATTATTTTTAACTTAAATTTTTATTGATAATACTAAGATCACAATTCCTCAACTTCCTTTTATTCCTTCTCTTCCACAAATATACATGTCCCAAAAGTCTACAAAAGACTTGGGATATCCTGTAGTCTATCACTTTTCTTTTAGCATTCAGTTTTCATATGTGTTCAGTTTTTTGGAATACTAGAGATTAATTTCTTTCTTTTTATAGAGGAATTGTGAGATATACAAACAAGTTACAAATTATTTTTAATTACTCTGAAATAGTATTTTCAAAAGCACCTAAAACACAAAATAATTCACTTCTTTGTGCCTTATAGTCATGTCAAAATAATGGAAATCAGTATCATTTTACAGGGCATATAATCAGAATATAAATAGCAATACCTAACATCACTTCAGTAAACACTGTATGCAACAAAAGTGATCAGAGATAACAAAAAATTTTTAAATTAAAGAGAAATATGCTCACCAAAACTCCATCCATAGATGAAACTTTTTCCCAATTCTCCCAAGCCTGTTTCCTGACATGATTTGGTATCTTTAATTTCTGACATAATGTAGTAAAATCAGGGTCTTCTGCTTCTTCAAATTCAAGCCTACAAGGCAGAAATAAATTTATAAAAGGCATGTGAAATAAACCAAGATGACAAATTAAAACATTTCCTTCAGACAACTACTGATAACCTAAAAAATGACAAGTATTATTCATTTCATTCTTCTGTCTAAAAAATTGTGCTTTTTTATGATTATATCACAGCATTTACATAGTGCTTTACAGTTGCAAAATATATTATGTATATCTATACATGCTTTTTAAAAATTTTATTTCCTTGATCAGTTCTTTACTGAATACCCCACTGGTGAAAAACTGCTGGCATGGTTCACCAACATATACTCCAAGGTAACCAAATAGTTTTGTGGGAGGAAAAAAGAGAGTTAACTATTTGTGTTTTTGTTTTTGTTTTGCAGGGCAATGGGGGTTAAGTGACTTGCCCAAGGTCACACAGCTAATAAGTGTCAAGTGTCTGAGGCCAGATTTGAACTCAGGTACTCCTGAATCCAGGGCCAGTGCTTTATCCACTGTGCCACCTAGCCGCCCTCGAGAGTTAACTATTTTGAGAAGTAGAGAGGGGGTGGGGGGGGCAGCTAGGTGGCACAGTGGATAAAGCACCAGCCCTGAATTCAGGAGGACCTGAGTTCAAATCCGACCTCAGACACCTGACACTTACTATCTGTGTGACCCTGAAAAAAAAAATCACTTAACCCTCATTGCCCTGCAAAGAGAGAGGGAGAGAGAGAGAGAGAGAAAGAGAGAACAGAATACAACATTTACTATAATCAAGCTCTGGTGATTTGTCAACACAGAATTTCATTTTAAAAATTTCACTGACAAGTACTTGTGCTCAAACATGAGCTATCCACTGTTAGACCACTTTCCTGCTCTTATTTGACCAATTAAAATATATTACAAAGTTAGATCTGTCAGCCTTTTGCCCCTCAATCTTTTACATTTCATTTATCTACTTTTGGAAGAGAGGTGTATATCAGTGCAGGAGACTATCCTCCTCCTCCTTCACAAACTTCTGCCTTCTGTTTCTTAAGTGTTTTTCCCCTAAAGAAACTATTATAATTATGAGCTAGGTAGCTGCCTCAAATAATTATTAGCTGGGTAACTCTGAACAGCTTAACACCTTTCATCCTTGGTTTCTTCATCTGTTGTTGTGAGGACCAAAAGAGAGAATATATGCAATGTACTCTGGAAAACTTAGTGTTAATAGTTAGTTAATGATGTTAGTGTTAACCAAGTTAGTAACTTAGTGTTAACAGTTACTAAGTTAATAGTGTTAGTCTCAGCAATACTATTATTAATGTTGCTGCTGATTGATTCAAATCCATTCAAAATATACTACTTGATTATATAACAATTATGGGTGGTTTCTCTTCTACCTAACTCAGCTGAGTCAAGATTCTAGTAGCAAGGACCAAACCAAAACTGCTGGAGAAGAGTGAGACCCTGACACCTAGTATAACTGAGTCAAGGCCTCAAAGCAAATTTTCCTACCATGGCTAGAGTGATCTGCCTCAGCAGGATAGATTCTTTAGAGTAGGGGTTCTTAACTATTTTTGTGTCATAGAATCCCCTTTGACAGTATGGTAAAATCCAGGGATTCCTTCTCAGAAGAATGTTTTTAAATCCCTAAAATAAAATACAAGGGAAACCAATTCTATTAAAGTTATAAAAATATTTTTTAAAAAAAATAAGCTCACAGAACTCAGTTTAAGAACTCCTGCTTTAGAATCTAATTATCCATAATTATGACATTAGTAGGAATAACAGTGGATAGACTAAATCTTGAATGGCATAAAATATGAAGGAAGCCTTTAAAGACCACTGTCATTCTCATTTCCTTCAAGAAATATAATCTGTTGTCTTTTTAGCCAGTTCATAATCATATCTTGGATGTTTGTGGTTATCTTAGTTGTAGAGAAAATTGGAAATCAGAAAATACTGCTTTTAAGATTTAAAAAATTATTATGTAACTTTTTTGTTACATATATTCATTTCCAATATATCCCCTCCTTTACCCTGCAAGCCATTCTCTTCTCACATGCCTGGCACATAGTAGGAGTTTATAAATGTTTAATTTGGTAAACTGATTGATTTTTGTTTGTTTGTTTTGTTTTTTTGGTGAGGCAGTTGGGGTTAAATGACTTGCCTAGAGTCACACAGCTAGTAAGTGTAAAGTGTCTGAGGCCGAATTTGAACTCAGGTCCTCCTGAATCCAGGGCAGGTGTTCTATCCCCTGCGCTACCTACCTGCCCCTAAACTGATTGATTTTTAAAAGGAAAAAAAAAAAGTAGTCTAGCAAAGCCAACCAGCACATCAATTGTGTCTAACAGTTTATATAGCTTTCTACCCCCTCTTCAAAGAAGGGGCTGAATTCTTCTCAGTAGACAGTAGATTGGTCAATATACTTACAGAGCTGTTTCAATTTAGTGTTAAAATTACTGTACACGTTATCTCTCAGTTTTGCTTACTTTACTCTTGTACAAGTTCACATAATTTTTTCTACAATTCTTTGAATTTTTCATAATGGTCCCTTGTTATAAAGCAGAACTATTCCACCCAATTTATGTGACATTTTGTTTTTACCATTATGCAGCCAATGACAATCTACTTTGGTTTCCAATTCTCTATCACAAAAAAGAAACAAAACAAAAAAAACACACCACACTTCTGAGTATTCTGGTATATATGGGTCCTTTCGATTTTGAACCTCCTTAGGAGCAGGATCTCAAGGTCAAAGGGTATGGTCATCTTAGTCACTTTCTTAGTATGATTACAAACTGCTTTTTTCAGTAGAACAATTCACAGCTCCAGGAATAGTGTATTAATGTGCATGCCTTTCCAAATCCCATCCAACATTGACTATTCTCATCTTTTACAATTTTCTGGGTATAAAGTAAAACCTCTTAGTTGCTTTGAATTATGTTTATTTGACTTTTGTCTGTATACTTAGCACAGAGTCTCAAACATAATAATCAAAATGCTTATTAAATTATTTCTCTTGTTATTAAAGTAATTTTCTTATAGTTAATAGTTTGCACCTCTTTTGAGAATTTTTGGTTTGTATCCTTTGACAACTTATCCACTGTAGAATGATTTTCTCTCTCTCTGTCTCTCTGTCTTTGTCTCTCTCTCTCCCACACACATATATCCCACCCCAAAAGACAAGTTTCCCACTGATTTTGTTTGTGCAAAAGCTTTTCGATTTCATGTAACTGAAATCACCTCTTTTATCTTTCGTAATTTCCTCAATATCTTGTTGGTTAAGTGTCCTGAAAGATAACTGCTAATTTTATTCATTTTCATTATGGTCTGACCTGTTATATTCAGGTCATGTGCCCATCTTAATTTTACTGTGGTATATGGTAGAATTTATTGGTCAAAAATCCAATTTTTTACTGTTTTCTGCTTTTCTCAGAAGCTTTTGTATTACCTTTGTAATGTATGATGTCTGTCATGACAAATAGGAATCCCTAGTGTTAGGAATTCCACGAGAAAGGCTTGACTAGCTGAATAAAGAAGGACATTTTTGGTTACATCACCATCTGACCTCTGACCTCTTGTATTCTTTCTATTTTGTATTTTAATTGTACATTTAAAACATTCAAATTTATATCTAAGCCTGTTTTTAAAAAGCCAAATATTATATCTATCTGTTGCTGTATAGTTGCGTCCCACTCTTTGTGACCCCATTTGGGATGTTCTTGGCAAAGATCCTATATTGGTCTACCATTTCCTTCTCCAGATCATTTTACAGATGAGGAAACTGAGGAAAACAGAGATAAATGACTTGTCCAAAGTAACACAGCTAGTAAATGTTTGAGGCCAGATTTGAACTCAGGAAGATGAGTCTGACTTTGGCCTAGCACTCTATCCACTGCATCTAGCTGCTCATATCTACGGTAGGGACTAACAATAACATCAAGTTAACTTTTTTAAAAAATTGTATATACTAGCATCCACTGCCCTTCAACAGAGCTGTAACCTCAAGGTAGAAATAAATCCTGGCTTCCTTCAAATCCCAACTAAAATACCACCTTCTGCAAAAAGCTTTTTCCAATGCCCCTTAATGCTAGTACCTTCCTTTTGTCAATTATCTCCAATCCATCCTATATAGATCTTGTCCTACTTAGTTGTTTGCATGCTGTCTTCACAATTAGATGGTGAGGGCTTTGAGGTCAGTGATTGTTTTTCGCTTTTCTTGTATTCCAAGTGCATAGCACAGTGCCTGTGCTGTTTATTGGCTGATTGACTGGAGAGTAAATATGCTAAGTATATGTCTTTCAATTTCAAACATAAAAAATAACTCCAAAGAAGAAAAACAACCAACAAGTTGTAACATACATATAATATATCACCCTGCAATATTCTACTGTATCCACTAGGGTTGCTCACATAAAGATTTCACTAAGTAAACAATTCCATGTGAGTATCAGTTGGGCATTGCTAAACATTCTACAAAACAATGCCGAATACATAAGACATCAATGTCCCTACCCACCGGGATCTTAAAATCAAAGTCAATTTTGACATGCTGACGAGTTTCATCTAAATTTGGGAAAGAAACAAAAATAGACCAAATGAATAGGGCAATCCTTGCCAGCTTTAAGTACTTGCACTGCAAATTACATTACTGAAAGTGTTTCACAAGGGTTTTTATCATGCACCAAATAAGAAAATTCTATTAATGGGCTACTTTCTTACAAAATCACTACAAATAACTACATTTCCCACCTAAGCATCTTGAAACATTGCAGTATACAATGGCCAGGGCTCAGATCTCCCAGCAATCTTGTAATACTTCCAAATTACGAACCCTCAGTCTCGGCAGTAAATTAGTTGTGCCTTCAATTCCCACAGAATCGTCCCCACCACCACCACCCCGACAATAATCTCTTGCAAAGACAGTAAAACCAATACTTTTTATTAGCATTATTATTTTTTAAAAGTGGCAAAATATGCTATGCAAACCCAGGCATTCAATACACGAGTTATGGGTTGCGTGTGTTTGTTGTTATTGTTTTGCTTTTTTTAACCTATCAAATTAGGTTGCATTGTCTCGGACCCAAACAGCGAACTCCAACATACAGAAAAGAACCGGATTCCAGGCATCTCTAGGGAGGAAACAATGTTCTCTCTCTCCGACTAAGCAGTTTTACTTGGAGACCTCCAAGCACAGTCACCACCCCCACCCACCCCAGCGGTCTTCCTCCTCGACCCGAGAAGGAAAGAAGCCACCTGTCACTTCTTCTCCCCAGGACCCAGGCCCGCCCCACCCACCTGTCAACCTGGGGCCAAGCCGGCCGCCAGGAAGCCCCGTCCCAGTGGCCCGGTGACCCGACCGCGCAGCTGTCAGCGCAGCCGGGAGCTAGTAGAGGAGAGCCGCCGGCGCCGGCGCCGGCGCCGGCTCCGGGTGTCTGCCCCCAGCTCCCGGCTCCCGGCTCCGGCCCAGGGTGCCGCCCCGCCGAGCAGTCGGCCCCTCCCTGTACGCCGCGGCGTCCGCCGGGCGCCCCCCTCCCCCGAGAGACTCCGGCCCCGGCGCTCTCACCTGACGAGTGGCAGGTCCTCTGGGCCGCTGTCCGGCTCCGGTTCCTCCTCGCGAGGGGGAGGGGAAGGCGGCGGCGGCTCCGGGGTCGAAGCAGCCGGTTTCCGAGGGGCTTTGGGCGGCATGACTGACTGGCAGGAGCAATGAGGGGGTGGGAGACGAGGGGAAAAGGGGAGCACGCGAGCACGCGCTCTTTCCTCGTGAACGCGCTGCACCAGACGCCCCTCGTCCTCTGGCAGCTCCCGTTAGAAAACTTTAAACGTTCCCCCCACCCCCTCCCGAAAACAACCAAACAACCGGGAGAGCCCTGTCTCCACCCACCTCTCTACCCCTAGCCCGGCACCAAAAGCTCCGCGCTCAACCGCGGGAAAACGTCATTTCCGCTCCTGCGCGTTAAGTCCCGCCAAGTTCCCGGGCCCGCCAGCCGAGCCGGGGAGGCCAAAAGGAGAAGGTGCCGGAGAAAGAGAAGGGCGGGGCTGCGTTTCTCGGCTGCGGCAAGCCGGAGCCACGTCCCTCCCAGAGCCCACAAGTGTCTGATGGGGCGTGCGGCCCCGTCCCTTGCTGGGATTGGGTTACCCGGCGGGATGGAGAGAACGGATCTGGGAAGCCGGCCCTGAGCCTCAGCGGCCAACTCCGGGCTCCTCCCCAGACCAGGCCCCGGGGGGGTGTTTAGTCCCGTTACCTGCAGTGCCTTTGCGCTTCGCGGGATGCAGGCGCATTTCTTCCCCACGTGGACACGGGAGACCGAATTCATAGAGAATCCCCTCCCTGCAGCCACTACCTCCAGCCTCAGACACTTCCCGACTGTGACCCTGGGCAAGTCATTTCACCTCTGCCTCAGTTTCCTCAACTGGAAAATGGGGATAACACCAGACCTACCTTCCAAGGTGTTTCTGAAGATCGAGTGAGATGGTCATTGTAAAGGTCTTAGCCCAGTGTCTGGCACAGTAAGTGCTATGTAAGGGTTTGTTATCATTATCATCGTTTTTTCATTGTAAACAGTACAGTGCCTGGCATATTTTTGTTGTTGTTGAATCACGGCTGACTACTTGTAACTCTTTTTTGGAAGTTTTTCTTGGCAAAACAAAAAACAAACCAAAGTGGTTTGCCATTTCTTCTTCCAGCTCATTTTACAGAAGAGGAAACTGAGGCTAAGTGACTCTTTCAGGGTAGTGAAACTATTATGTGTACGATGCTGAATTTGAAGTCAGTTCCTTCTGACTTCTGCCCCAGTGTGCTATCCATTGAACCACCTAGCTGCCTCCTGCGTGGCACATAGTAAGCACTATATATACTGTCATTATTATCATTATTATTAATTGTGAAATGTTTAGCACAGTGCCTAGCACATAGATATTAGCTGTAATTATTAGAATCTGATTTGATATGATTAGGATTTGATAGACTGGTCCACTGGAAAGATCACAGGCTCTAGACTCTGAGATCTTGGGTTCAAATCCCACTTCTGATGCTGACAACTTCTGAGGCCTTAAGTAAATCAATTAATCTCTCCCAGTTCAGGTTCCTTATTTGTAAAATGAGAGGTTAGGGGCTAGAAGGCTTTCACATATCCCTCCCAGCCCTGAGTCTGTGAATCTATGATGCCATGATCATTCAGCACAATAGCATTCACTTTATTCCAACTGAACATGCATAGTTCTTAAAGGAAGGGAAAAGGGGTCTAAGAGATAGTACTTTCAGACTTGGAGCTTTCAGGATTTGTAGTTTGTACAAATCCTGACTTTGCTATAACCACCTGTGTAACCTAGAGCAAGCCCCATAACTTCTCTGGGCGAAAGCTTACTTTTTTTGCCTGCCTGCCTTGCTTCCTCCCTACTTCCCTCCCTCCCTTCCTTCCTTCCTTCCTTGTTTCTTTCCTTCTCTTTTTTGGTAAAATAAAATGAGGAAATTGGATCAGTTGATATCTGTCCCTTCCTCCTCTAAATCTATGATTCTATAATATCTTAAACTTAATCATGCCACTTCCTTATGTTCGCTTAAGTACTTGAATTAATAAGGACAAGTGATAACTTGTAAGAGGTCAAAGAAGGGACTTGTTGCCATGAGTTTCCTTATGAAAGAAGTAGGATTTTAGATATTTTTGAAAGGTGGAATTTGGTTAATTGGAGAAGAAAGGGAAAGGGGATCCTTTACCGAGAGCATAGATTTAGATCTGGAAGGAACCTTAGAATAGCATGGGCAAAGGCTTGAAGTGGGTGTGCCTATGTGATTTACTGGAATAGTGCATGACCTGTCAGAAATAGTCTATATATGCTAGCTTGAAGACTTTGGACCTTTTCCTGGAATAATCAAGGAACCATTAAATGGTTTAGAAGAAGCAGTGTATGGTAGTGAAAAGAGCACTGGATTGGAAGTAAAACCAAAATGCTATGTGACCTCTGACAAATCATTTAATCACTGTTTGCTGAATGGGTAGGGCCAGATGAATTTTGAGGTCCCTTGCCGCTTGAAAATTCAGTGAGTCCATGAAGGTTATATATTCCACCATTGCCCTTCCCCTCTCTACCCTCTGTTCTCTAGGAACCGATGACATGAGCTGTCAGGCTTTTTTTAACCTCCCTTATCTTGCCTTTCCCTTCTACCACCTCTACTCATTGTCCCCTTGCTATGTCTGTCCACTAAATAAAAGAAAAAGTTCTAGTTAATCTTATTGGAGTTGTCACCAGCAAATAAATTGCTTTTGGTATCATAAAATGGGAAAAGTAAGAAGGAAAGAAGAGAAGAGGAACAGAACCCTGAACCTGGATATTAGTCTTGCACTCTGCACTCCCCATTCCTTCTTGACTGGAGGAGAACCTCATGAACTCTAGAGATCCAAAGGACTTCCATTGACATCTTAGCACCATTCCTGGATCAGCTGATCACAGCTTCTACCTCTGGGACCAAAGACAGATTCAATGTGGTTTCATGGCTCTTCAGAAGCCCCAGCAGGAAAGGTATTTGATACCTAGAAGTACCATCATGCAGAATCTAGTGGAAGGACTTCTAGGAGGAGTGAGCTACTCCATCACAGGTTTTTCTAAGCTTGAGCCCACTTTGCCCTAGGTTGTCTTTATACTTACGGAAGAGTGTATCATAGATTTGGGGGGGGGGTATTTTGTAAAATACCCCATTCTAAAAGCTAATTAAGTCTGACTGATTAATTCATAGCAACTGACAATAATGACTGGGAAACACTCTTAGCTTCCCCCCCCCCTTCCCCCACAACCATCCCTTTTAAAGCCCTAAATGTTATTGTTTGTTCATTCTCAAAAAGGACCATGATATCAGGTTCATGTCATGTCTTTAAGTGACGGAGGGCTGTGCAAGGTCACCAACCTCACTCTTTCCTCCAGAGCCACCCAGTGGCAAGATACACATCAGGACAACTGGAGATAGCCCTGGATGTTTAAGGCCATTGGGGTTAAGTGATTTGCCCAGAGCAGCATAGCTAGTAAGTCTGAGGTCAGATTTTGTTTTGGGGATTTTGTTTGTTTTGCAGAGCAATGTGGATTAAGTGACTTGCCCTGGGTCACACAGCTAGTAAGTGTCAAGTGTCTGAGGTCAGATTTGAATTCAGATCCTCCTGAATCCAGGGCTGGTGCTTTATCCACTGTGCCACCTAGCTGCCCCCTGAGCTCAGATTTTAACTCAGATCCTCCCAGCTTCAGGACTGGTGCTCTAGCCACCGCACCAACTAGCTGCCCCTTCTAAATGTAGTAATCCTGTTCTGAGTACCCAACCTAGCCAGTGTGATTGTGAATTGTGTTATTAACTCCAGAGCATGTGCAACTTGGGCAAATTGAGATAATACTGTAGCTATAGCTTTCAGGTATATCTCACATCTGTCCTGTGAGATAGGCAGTCTAAGTATTTTCCTTATTACGCAAATAAGGAAATAAGATCACAGCACTATCATCAGAACTGAGACTGTAACCTAGGACTTTCAAGGTAAGTTCTCTTTCCATTTTCCTCATAACTTGTCATTGGCAACACTTAGCAAGTTTTGGTAGGATCTCAACAGATTCTTTGAGTGCTTTCCTATAATTTCTTGAGGATTCTGACCTTTTACATATTTCTATCTACTAACAACAATGGCAGGGAAACATGCTAGTAGGGTCTTGTGAGTGATAGCACTTGGGAAAACAACCCTTCAAACTCTCAGGGCTACCCCTAGAGTTCTGAGGGGATCTAGTAGGTATGCTCTGAGCACCCAACTTGGTCAGAAATACTGCCTTAAAACTAAGGAGCATTTTACTTGTGGTTTCTGGAGAATTAAGAATGTTGTCTTTATTCTTTTTTTTTTTTAATTAGTAAGGCAATTGGGGTTAAGTGACTTGCCCAGGGTCACACAGCTAGTAAGTGTTAAGTGTCTGAGGCCGGATTTGAACTCAGGTACTCCTGAATCCGGGGCCGGTGCTCTATCCACTGCACCATCTGGTTGCCCCTGTTGTCTTTATTCTAAAGGCCTTTTGATAGGGGCAGAACTCCTCTCTTAAGGAAGTCAACAGCTTTTTTTTTTTTTTCCTGCTGTTTGCTGAGATCTTCTGTCCTCATCAGCATATACTCATTGACAGTTTCAGTATGCTATTTTTGCCACCCAGATATTGCCGAGGCTCTATCGCCCATAGAACTTTAATTCCTTGAGCACTTCATTCTATAGGCATAAGAATGAAAGTTGCTAGGCTTCCTGGGGGTTGAAGATCCAAACCTGGGATTTAATCATGGTGTGGCCTGGTAGTGAATAGTAAATAAAGGATAATAGATGGTATTTAGAGATATTTATAACCTTTCTACAACTTTCCTTTCCTACTTTATTATATATTACTCTCATTGCTACATACATACACAGACACACATAGACACGTCAAACAAACTGGCTTTTTGCTGTTCTTAGAGTCAAAAAGACCTAGGTTCACTAGGTGGCGCAGTGGATAGAGCACCGGCCTTGGAGTCAGGAGTACCTGAGTTCAAATTCGGCCTCAGACACATGACACTTACTAGCTGTGTGACCCTGGGCAAGTCACTTAACCCCAATTGCTTCACTAAAAAAAACAAAAAAAGACCTAAGTTCAAGTTGCACTTCTGACACATACACTAACTAGATTATTCTAAGGAAAATACTTAAACCATCCCATGCCTTCAGACAACTCCCTTAGACTATAGGTTGTGAATGAGCTGCTGATCTGTATCAGTGAAGTCAGTTTCCACACAGAAGAGATCATAAGCTAGGCTACAAACTAGAAATTTACCATATATGATAGTAGTTTATAGATCACAATTCAGTCAGTCTGTTATTATGTTAGTATGTTATACTGGAATGAGTACTGGCTTAGGAATCAAGAAACTTGAGTTCTAGTTTGGATCCTCCCCTTCAAGTTTTAATATTCTCCTTCTCACTGTGAGAATTGTACTTTAGGTCAGAAAGCCCTGTTCTCACCTAACCTCAGTTGCTTATGAGCTATATGGCCTTGGGGAAGTTATTTAACCTTTTTGAACCTTGGTTTCCATATCAGTAAAATGGAGATAATAATAGCATCCATATCTCTCACTTGCTTCAAGTATCAGCTAAAATCTCACTTTCTGGGGTAGCTAGGTGGCACAGTAGAGAAAACACCAGCCCTGGATTCAGGAGGACCAGAGTTCAAATCTGCCCTCAGACACTTGACACTTACTAGCTGTGTGACCCTGGGTAAGTCACTTATCCCTCATTGCCCCACAAAAATAAGCAAACAAAAAAATAAAATAAAATCTTACTTTCTGCAGGAGACCTTTCCAGAGATTACAGTCTCTGAGATTACTATCAACAGATAGATATATGAAATCTTCATTAATGCTTGTTGACTGATTGACTACTTCACAGAGTGGTTCTGAAGATCAACTCCTTTTTAAAAATTATTGAGCACCCACTCCCCAGAGGGCTTTTATTTATGTTTGTTGTTAGTTGTTTCAGTTGTGTCCAACTCTTTGTGACCCCTTTTGGGGTTTTCTTAGCAAAGATACTGGAATGGTTAGCCATTTCCTTCTCATTTTGCAGATGAGGAAACTGAGGCAAACAGGATTAAATGATTTTCCCAGAGTCACACAGTAAGTACCTCTGGCTAGATTTGAACTCAGGTCCTCTTGACTCCAGGGCCTGAGCTCTATCCATTGCACTACCTAGCTAATAATGTTTTAAAACACTTTGCAAGCTTTTAAGCAGTATATAAATGCTAGCTATCTTCATTATTATTTTATATTTGCAATATTCCCAGTACTGTGCTAAGTAAATAGAAAGTTCAGAAGATTAAAAAATATGGCCGGGGCAGCTAGGTGGTGCAGTGGATAAAGCACTGGCCTTGGATTCAGGAGGACCTGAGTTCAAATCCAGCCTCAGGCACTTAACACTTACTAGCTGTGTGACTCTGGGCAAGTCACTTAACTCTCATTGCCCTGTGGGGAAAAAAAAAATATATATATATATGGCCTTTTACCTCAATGAATTTATGTCTAATTTCAGTCATATCTATACAGAGATCAATTGAGTCAGGTAACAGACAATATCTTATTAAGGTTTTACCCCTTTGGGGCATTGTACAGTTACAAGTAGAAGTATTTGCAGTTCTTTTCTCCTTTAGAAAATACAAAGTTTGGAACAGCTAGATGGCGCAGTGGATAAAGCACCAGCCCTGGATTCAGGAGGACCTGAGTTCAAATCTGGCCTCAGACACTTGACACTTACTAGCTATGTGACCCTGGACAAGTCACTTAACCTCAATTGCCTCACACACACAAAAAAGAAAGAAAGAAAAAAGAAAAGAAAATACAAAGTTCTCTTCTTTATTACCATGGACTTGAGCCCACATTCTAGTGTGTTAACCACCAATCAATCAACAAACCTTTATTAATTGCCTACTGTGTACCAGGCACTGTGCTGAGGTCTGAGAATACAAAAAAGAAGCAAAAGGCATTCCCTGTCTTTAAGGAGCTTACAATTTAATGGGAAAGACAACATGAAAACAAGTACATACAAAACAAGCCATATTCAGGACAAATAAGGCATTATTAACAAAGGAAAGTCATTGGAATTAAGTGGGATTGGGTAGAGCCCCAGTCTCATTTAACCAATTAACACCAGTTAGTTTTTATAGAAAGATATTCACTACAAGGATATAGGAAGAAAAGAAGTACAAGTATTTCCCCCCAATCCCTGGGGCACAGTTTTCCTCTAGTCCTTGTCAGTCATTGAGGAAAATTAGCTCAGACTTAATGCTGCTTCTGTATAGCATTCTTCCCTCCAAAGCCACTTCAAATGCAGCATGGCTGATGTAGACATGAGTATGCTTCTCTGATACAGGACTGGCTGAGGAGGCTGTTCTGGACTTCGCTATTCATTGTCTGTCTTTTGGAAAATCCTGATATGGACTCCAGCTTCTAGTGGCTTGCTCTTTTGATCTGCCAAAACACACAAGGTTATAGCCATTTCTAATCTCCTTCAGCGATCAGCAAAAAAGAATGGAGCACAACATAGACATACACATTCACATATATGTATGTGTGTACATAATATATATATACATATATATACTTATAAACACACATTTACATATAAACACATATATGCATTGGAAATAGACTTCTGAATGAGGAAACTCCCTCTCTTTATGTTGATTGGCACCTTCTTCACAACTTAGAGTCTTAGAGAGTTACCCAGAGGACTGAAATTTAAGTAACTTGCCTAGGCTCATATAGTTAGTATGTCAGTCAAAAGTGAGACATGAATCCAGGATTTTCTAGACTAACACTCTATCCACTCTACCATGCTGTCTATCTCTTCACATATGTATGTTATTACATATGTACACATTCTTGGTCTAGACCAGTGATTTCATTGATCTGGAGAATTCTGATGTAGAAAGTACCTCTCCTAAAGCAGATAGGTACTTTTTTGGAAGCATGTTTTAGAGAGTTATCTGGTTTCCGAGAGAGTGACTTGTCCATGGTCACAAAACTAGTACTTGTCAAAGATAGGACTTGAACTCAGGTCTTCCTGGCACCATTGACAGCCTTCTATCTACTGTACCGTGCTGTTTTGTATCACATACATGTGAGATATGTACATATATTTCCATATCTATACTATGGCTATATTTGGCTTAGACTTGTGATTTCACCGGTAAAAAGATCTATTATGGAAATTACCTCCACCCATACAGATTGCCTATATATTTGTAACTTGGAGTCTTCAATAGTTGCATGCATAAGTGTGTGTATGTGTGTGTGTGTGTGTGTGTGTGTGTGTGTGTAAGGTACTGCTGTCCCTTTAAGATTTGGCCATTGTATTTGTGGAAAGGGGAAGAAACAACTACAATAGAACCGTTGAGAAGGAAGCCACGCAGAGAAAAATATATGGGGAGAAATGCAATTTTATAGGAAGACCTGAAAGGAGTTCTCAGAGAAAAATTATTTACTGAAAGCAGTAAATGGGTCTTATTTCTCAGCAGTGAACTTAAATATTACAAGAACTTTGAGGTGGATGTATAGGAAATACCGGCAACTGGAACATTTTGATGACTGTGAGACAATTATATAGTTCCTTTTTGTGGCAGGTCCAGTAAAAAATGTGAATTTTAGTTTCGTATCCTAACATAGAAGTGAGTTACTTCACACAAGGAGACCTTGATTTGATGCAGAATAGAGTTAGAAGAAGCTGGAGAAGACCAAAGAAGCTAAGAAGACAGAAGAAGCCAAGAAAGTAGAAGCAGCAGAATGGAGACAGAAGTATAATGGAGACTTGCCCTGGCTCCTTGAAGACTGCTGAGCTCAGCTGAGTCTGGCTAGGCAGATGGCTCATTAAAAAAAAGAAGAAGCCACTGAACTGAGAGCTGACAGAAGAGCTCAGAAACTGCCTTGCCTCTCTGATGAGTTGATTGGAGGAAGATAGACTTTGCATCTTATGGGAATTGAGATGATTAGAGGAAAAGCTTTGCTTCTGAGAACAGATGGGAGGAAGAGCCAGCCCTTGTTGCTAACAGAACTGGCTGGGGAAAGAGAAAACTTGTTTGCCTTGCCCTTTACTGCCACCTACAGCAATACAGAGGAAAATTCATGTGGGGATGGCTGTGCTTCTCCAATTCACTCTTTCAAAGTCCTAGAGGCTACCCAGTTGTAGGAAAACTATACATATTCTATTCACAAGTGTAGATCCTGCCATTTAAATCAGCCAGGATGACAAATGCTTGGCTAAGATTGAGGCATATTTTATCTGTGTTGTTTTCATCATCTTGTAACCTTGTCAAAAAAGAAAATGTCACAGAGTTATCTAGGTTTCTAAGACTGGAATTAACTGACTCTTCATTTTCTTTTATACCCTATCTTATCAAGTCCTATACATTCTAACTCAACATTATCTCTTATGTAATTTTTCCTTTCTAATCACACTGCATGTATCATAGCTTAGGCCCTAATTTTTTCTACCCTTAACTATTTTAATAACTTCCTAACTGAACTTTCTGCCTTAGTAATCTCCTCTTTCTAAATCATTTTTTAGGAATTAGAATAGGTAATGAGGAAACAAAACTATCACTCTTTGCAGATATGATATTATACTTAGAAAATCCTATTGTATCAACTAAAAAGGTACTTGAAATTATTAACAACTTTAGCAGAATTGCAGGATACAAAATAAACCCACAAAAATCAGCATTTCTATATATCACCAACAAAGTCCAGCAACAACAGATAGAAAGAGAAATTCCATTTAAAATAACTGGACAATATAAAATACTTGGGAGTCTACCTTCCAAGACAAACCCAGGAACTATATGACTGGAACTAAATTTTTCATGTGAATAAAGTCAGATCTAAACAATTGGGAAAATATTAATTGCTCATGGCTGAGCCAATAGAATAAAAATGACAATCATACCTAAGTTTATTTATTTAATGCTATACCACTCAAACTATCAAAAAATTTTATAGATCTAGAAAAAATAATAACAAAATTCATCTGGAAAAACAAAAGCTCAAGGTTATCATGAGAATCAATGAAAAAAAATATGAAAAGTTAATCTAGCAGTACCAGATGTCAGACTGTATTATAAAGCTGTAATTACAGAACAATCCAGTAGTGGTTAAGAAATAGGTAGAACAGGGGGCAGCTAGGTGGCACAGTGGATAAAGCACCGGCCCTGGATTCAGGAGTTCCTGAGTTCGAATCCGGCCTTAGACACTTACTGGCTGTGCGACCCTGGGCAAGTCACTTAACCCCCATTGCCCCGCAAAAAAAAATAAAAGAGAGAGCATGGAATCATTTATCTGTCAGATTTATAGGCAAAGGAAGAATTTAGGACCAAAGAAGATATAGAGAGCAAAACAAAATGTAAAACTGATAATTTTGATTATATGAAATTTAAAAGTTTTTGCACAAAACTAATGTAACTGAGATTACAAGGGAAGCAGAAAACTAGGAAAGAATTTTTGAAACAAGTATCTCTGATAAAGGCCTTATTTCTCAATTATATAGAGAACTGAGTCAAATTTATAAAAATACAAGTCATTCCCTAATTGAGAAATGGTCAAAGGATATGAACAGGCAGTTTTCAGATAATTCAAAGCTATCTATAATCATGAAAAAATGCTCTAGATCACTATTGATCAGAGAAATGCAAATTAAAACAACTCTGAGGTATTAGCTCATGCCTATCAGAGTGGCAAATATAACAAGGAAAATATTAGATGTTGGAGAGGATTTGGGAAAGCTAGGACACTAATCCACTGTTGGTGGAGTTGTGAAAAGATCCATCCATTCTGGAAAGCAATTTGGAACTATGCCCAAAGGGCTATAAAACTGTGCATACCCTTTGATCCAGCAATACCACTGCTAGGTTTATATCCTAAAGACATCCCCCCCACCCCCTTGGGAGCCAAGATGATGGAGGAGAGGCAGTAACTGCTCAGACTTCCTGACATAATTACCCCCAAAAAAACTCCAAACAGACAGAAAGCAACTCCTAGAGCAGCAGAACCCACAAAAAGACAGCCGAGATTCTTTTCCAGCTAAAGACACCTTGGAAGTTCGGCAGAAGGGGGAGCCAGGCTGGGAGCGTAGTCCAGCCTGGCAATCATGTGAACACAGATACAGCCCCAGACAGGCTGCCAGGCTGCGCTGGAGAAACTTCCCCCCAAGCCTTCAAATCAGATGCAATGCTGGCATCTTCTGGAACCAAAGACATCCCCAAAAAAGATAAAAAGACCTATTTGTAAAAAAAAAAAAGTATTTCTAGCAGCTTTTTTTGTGGTGTCTAAGAATTGGAAATTAAAGGCATGCCCATCAATTGGGGAATAGCTAAACAAGCTGTGGTATATGATGGTGATGGAATATTATTGTGCTATAAGAAATGACAAGCAGGATGATTTCAGAAAGGCCCAGAAAGACTTGTATGAAAGGATGTATAGTGAAGTGAACAGAACCAAGAGAACATTGTGCACAGAGACAGCAATATTATTTGTTGAAAAGCTGTGATTGACTTAACTGTTCTCAGCAATACAATGATCCAAGACAATACCAAATGACTATTGATGAAACATACTATCCACCTCCAAAGAAAGAACTGATATTGATTGAACACAGACTGAAGCATGCTATTTTTCACTTTCATTTTTTTCTTTTATTTCAGTTTTCTCATGCAAAATGATTAATATGGTAATGTTTTACATAATTGAACATGTATAACCCAGATCCAACTGCTTACTGCTTCAGGAAGGGGGTAGGGGAAGGAGGGAAGGAAGGATAAAATTTGGAACTCAAAAATATAAATAAAAAATGTTTATTATTTAGGAATTTTTTAATCTTTTTTTTTGCACTGCCTGAGCAGTCTTTGTAAGTTACCATCATCTGAATTCTAGTGTCTCAGCATTTTTTTCCCTTCACTTTACTATGGATCATTGTTTATATTATTATATCAGTTCAGCTTACTTTACTTTGCATCAGTTCCTAGAATTCTTACCAAGTTTTTCTGAATTTCTTATTTCTTATAATACTATTATTACATTCAGATACTACAATTAGTCCAACCATTCTTCAAACAATAGTTAACCTACTTTATTTCTAGCTTTTTGCTACCACAAAAAAGTGCATCTGATCATATTTTTCTAAATATGGAACTTTCCCCTTTGTATTTGATCTTTTGGGGGTTTATGTCCCCAGTGGTATCACTGGGTGTTATGGTAAAAGGAGCCACAGTTCACAAAGTTGTGATATATGTCATGTGTTGTTATAAGTCATGGAAGGCAAGGGTTAGTTAGCTCACAAGTGAACCCTTACTTGCAAGACATTTTCTACCAGAATATATAGAATAAACATGGGAAAGCAAGGACCACCTATGCTGGGCCACAGATTGTTATTTGGTTGGTTGTTGTCCTTCCTGCTCAGAGAGGACCAAAATGACATCACTATGTCAGGGGTCAAGATACCGTGTGTCCAACTGTGACTGATCAGACCAATATAAGTTTAGAAGGCTCTTCCACAAGTTGGGCACAAATAGTCCATACAAACATTTGAAGTGGAGTTGTCTCTAAATTTGTGTATCTCACAATTCTTTTGCACTACTGCAATTCTGCTTTGCTCATAGAGCACAGCACTTTCTTTGATGAGAGCATGCATGCTGTGCTGGGCAGACCTGCACTACTACTCACAATCATTTCCAAAGTTCATCAGAAAGATCTTGAGACTGTCCTTGTATCACTTCTTCTGACCATCGTGTGAATGCCTGCCTTGTGTGGGTTCTCTGTAAAATGGTCTTTTAGGCAAGTGCCTATGTGGCCAGCCCATCAGAATTGCACTCTTGGATGGTATAGAGAAGCCAGGAAGTTGCCTGAGCTCTCCCAAATTTCCCTCAGAAACAAAGTTAAATTAAGCCTCTAAATGGATTCTGGAGCTACAGAACCTACAAAAAGATGGAGTGAAAAAATCTTCTGGAACGCAGTCAGGTTGTACATTTTATTTCCCTGTATTCTTAATTTAAAATTGTATCTGATAAATAAACTCTGCTTTGATTATTTAGTTAAGAGGCTTCTTAATATTTTGCTTATCAATTTGGGAGCAGTGTGGTAAAACTTTATAAACAGCTCATATTAAATTAATAGCAGTCAGATAGCCAGTTAGTCAGCAGTCCTCAGATTAAGTACCCCAGTCAAATTAACCCCCAAATTAGGCTAGTCATTTAAAATATTTCTACAATAGAAAGGAGGGTAAAACTAGGAGGCAAAAGGGAAATGGGGCTGATAGAAAGGAGGGTAGATTGAGGGAGGTGGTGGTTGGAAGCAAAACACTGGTGAAAAGGGAGATGGAGAAAGGACAAAGGAAAGTATAAACAAGGGAAAAATAGGATACAGGGAAATACACAGTAATCATAACTCTAAATATGAATGGGATGAGCTCTCCCATTAAACAGAAGCAGATAGCATGGTGAATTAAAAACCAGACTCCTACAACATATTATTTACAAGAAACACATTTGATGTAGAGATACACACAGAGTAAAGGTAAAAGGCTGGAGCAGAATATATTGTGCTTCAGCTGAAATAAAAGGAAGCAGGGATAGCAATCCTTATCTCAGACAAAGCAAAAAGCAAAAATGGACCTAACTAAAAGAGATAAGGAAGGAAATTCCTAAAAGGTACCGTAGACAATGAAGTAATATTGATACTAAACATATATGCACCAAATGGTACAGCATCCAGATTCTTAGAGAAGGTAAGTGAGTTAAGGAGGAAATAGATAGCAAAACTATATTAGTGGGAGACCTCAACCTCCCCCTCTCAGAAGCAGATAAATCTAACAACAAAATAAATAAGAAGGAAGCTAAGGAGGTGAAAAGAATTTTAGAAAAATTAAATATGATAGACCTCTTGAGAAAACTGAATGGGAATAGAAAGGAATATACCTTTTTCTCAGCAGTGTATGGCACCTACACAAAAATTGACCCTGTATTATAGTATTAAAACCTCAATGGGGCAGCTAGGTGGCTCAGTGGATAAAGCACTGGCCCTGGATTCAGGAGTACCTGAGTTCAAATCCAGCCTCAGACACTTGACACTTACTAGCTGTGTGACCCTGGGCAAGTCACTTAACCCCCATTGCCCCGCAAAACAAAAAAACAAAAACAAAAACAAAACAAAACAAAACAAAAAAACCTCAAGTTAAATGCAGAAAGGCAGAAATAATAAATGCATCCTTTTTGATCATGATGCAATAAAAATTGGGGGTAATAAAGGACAATGGAAAGATAGACAAAAATAAATGGAAACTAAATAATCTCATCCTAAAGAATGAGTAGGTCAAACATCAAAGCATAGAAACAATAATTTCATCCAAGAGAATGACAATAATGAAACAACATACTAAAACTTATGGGACGCAGCCAAAGCAATTCTTATGGGAAATTTTGTATCTCTAAATGCCTACATGAATAAAATAGAGAAAAAGGAAAACAATGAATTGGGCATGGAACCAAAAAAAAAAATAGGAAAAGAACAAACTAAAAATCCCTAATTAAATACCAAATTAGAAATTCTGAAAAACAAAGGAGAGATTAATAAAATTTAAAGTAAGAAAACTATAGAATTAATAAATAAAACTAAGCTGGTTCTGTGGGAAAAAAAAACACAAGAAAACAGATAAAACTTTGGTTAATTTGATTTAAAAAAAACAAAAAGCTAAATCACCAGTATCAAAAATGAAAAGGGTGAATTCATCACCACTGAAGAAGAAATTAAAGCAATAATTGGAAGCTATTTTCCCAACTATATGTCAATAAATTTGACAATCTAAATTAAATGGATGGATATTTACAAAAATATAAATTGTCCAGATTAACAGAAGAGGAAATAAAATCCCTAAATAAGCTCATTTTAGAAAAAGAAATTGAACAAGCCATCAATGAACTCACCAAGAAAAAATCTCCAGGGCCAGATGAGTTTACTAGTGAATTCTCCCAAACATTTAAAGAAAAATTAATTTTAATACCATACAAACTATTTAGAAAAATAGGTGAAAGAAAGAATCCTACCAAATTCCTTTTATGAGACAAATATGGTGCTAATACCTAAAGCAGGAAGAGCAAAAACAGAGAGGGAAAATTATAGACCAATCTCCCTAGTGAATATTGATGCAAAAATTCTAAATATAATATTTAAAAAGAGGTTATAGCAATTTATCACTAGGAAAATACACTATGACCAGGTGAGATTTTTACCAAGAATGCAGGGCTGGTTCAACATTAGGAAAACTATTAATATAATTGACCACATCAATAACAAAACTAACTTAAATCATATGGTTATTTCAATAGATGCAGAGAAAGCATTTGACAAAATACAAAACCCATTCCTATTAAAAACAGTAGAGGGGTAGCTAGGTGGTGCAGTGGATAGAGCACCGGCCCTGGAGTCAGGAGTACCTGAGTTCAAATCCGGCCTCAGACACTTGACACTTACGAGCTGTGTGACCCTGGGCAAGTCACTTAACCCCAATTGCCTCACTAAAAACAAAAACAAAAAAACACACTAGAGAATGTAGGAATAAATGGAGCTTTCCTTAAGATGGTAAGCAGTATCTATCTGAAACCATCAGCATGCATTATATGTAATGGGGATAAGTTAGAAGCATTACCATTAAGATCAAGGGTGAAACAAAGGTGTCTGTTATAACCACTGTTATTCAGTATTGTACTAGAAATGTTGGCCTAAGCAATAAGAGAAGAAAAAGAAATTGAAGGAATTAAAATAGGCAAGGAGAAAACAAAACTATCACTCTTTGCAGACGATATGATGGTATACTTAAAGAATCTTAAAGAATCAACTAAAAAACTCCTTGAAACAATTAACAACTTTAGCAAAGTTGCAGGATATAAAACAAATCCACATAAATCATCAGCATTTCCATATATGATCAACAAAGTGGCAGAAAGAGAAAGAGAAAATCCATTTAAAATAACTGTAGACAATATAAAATATTTGAGAGTCTACCTACCAAGGCAAACCCAGGAACTATATGAACACAGTTACAAAACACTTTTCACACAAATAAAATCAGATCTAAACAAATGGAAAAATATCAATTGCTCATGGATAGACTGAGCTAATGTAATAAAAATGACAGTTCTACCTAAATTAATTTACTTATTCAGTGCCATATCAATCAAACTACCAAAAAATTATTTCAGAGAGGTAGAAAGAAAATTCATCTGAAAGAACAAAAGATCAAGAATATCAAGGGAATTAATGGAAAAAAAGCAAAAGAAGGTGGACTGATCTAAAACTATATTATAAAGTGGCAACCATCAAAACTATTTGGCTAAGAAACTGAGTGGTGAATCAGTGAAATTGGTTAGGCACACAAAACACAGCAATAAATGAATATAGCAATCTACTGTTTGATAAACCTAAATACTCCAGCCCCTAGGATAAGAACTCACTATTTGACAAAAACTTCTGGGAAAACTGAAAAATAGTGTGGCAGAAATTAGGCACAGACCAACATCTTATACCATATACCAAAGTAAAGTCAAAATGGGTACATGATCTAGACATAAAGGGTGATACCACAGGCACATTAGAAAAGGAAGGAATAATTTTACTTGTCAGATATATGGAAAGGGGAAGAATTTATAACCAAAGGTGAGATAAGGAACGTTATGAAATGCAACATGGATCTTTTTGATTACATTAAATTTAAAAGGTTTTGCATAAACAAAACCAATGCAACCAAGATTAGAAGGAAAACAGTGAGCTGGGGGGGAAATTTACAGCCAATGTTTCTCATAAAGGCCTCATTGCTAAAATATATAGATAACCAAATCAAATATATAAGAATACAAGTCATTCCCCAATTGAGAAATGGTCAAAGAAATTAAAGCTATATACAGCCAAATGAAAAAAATGTTCTCAATCACTACTGATGAGAGAAATCCAAATTAAAACTAATTTGAGGTACCACCTCACACCTATCCAATTTAATAATATGACAAAAAAGGAAAATGATAAATGTTGGAGAATATGTGGGAAAATTGGAATACTAATGCACTGCTAGTGGAGTTGTGAACCAACCATTCTGTCGAGCAATTTGGAACTATGCCCAAAAGGCCATAAAACTGTGCATACCCTTTCACCCAGCAATACCACTATTAGGTCTTTATCCCAAAGAGATCATAAAAAAGGGAAAAGGACCCACATATACAAAAATAGTTACAGCTACTCTTTTTGTGGTGGCAAAGAATTGGAAATCAAGGAGATGTCCATCAATTGGGAAATGGCTAAACAACTTGTGGTATATGAATGTAATGGAATATTATTGTGCTGTAAGAAACAATGAGCAGGCAGATTTCAGAGAAACCTGGAAGGACTTACATGAACTGATGCTGAGTGAGATGAGCAGAACCACAAGAACATTGTACACAGTATCAACAACATTGTGTACTGATCAACTGTGATAGACTTGACTCTTCTCAGCAATACAATGGTCCAAGATAGTTCCAAAGGACTCATGATGGAAAATGCTCTCCAAATCCAGAAAAGAAGAACTGGTGTCTAGGTGCAGATTGAACCATACTATTTATTTTTTGTTTGTTTTTCTTTTTTGAGGTTTTTCCCTTTTGCTCTAATTCTTCTTTCATAGCATGACTAATCCAGAAAAATGTTTAATGTGATTGTATATGTATAACTTATATCAGATTGCTTGCTGCCTTGGGGAGAGAGGAGGGAAGGGAGGGAGGGAGAAAAATTTGAAACTATAAATCTTATAAAAACAAATGTTGAAAACTATCTCTACATGTAACTAGAAAATAATAAAATACTTTTATGATTTAAAAAAGAAAAACCTGGAAAGACTTTGCATGAATTGATGCTGAGTGAAATGAGCAGAACCAAGAGAACATTATACACAGTTTCAACAACATTGTGTAATGATCAACTGTGATACACTTAGCTCTTCTCGGCAGTACAATGATTCAAGACAATGCCAAAATGATATTCTGGAGGGCAAAGGAGCTAGGATTACAACCAAGAATCACCTACCCAGCAAAACTGATTATAATCCTTCAGGGGAAAAATGGATATTCAATGAAACAGAGGACTTTCAAGCATTCTTGATGAAGATACCAGAGCTGAACAGAAAATTTGACTTTCAAATACAAGACTCAAGAGAAGCATAAAAATATAAACAGAAAAGAGAAATCATAAGGGACTTAAAAAGATCAAACTGTTTACATTCCTACATAGGAAGATGATACTTATAACTTATAACAATCATGATGGAAAATGCTCTCCACATCCAGAAAAAGAATTATAGAATCTGAATATATTGGAGTATACTGTTTTCACTTATGTTGTTGTCTTTTTAGTTGTTGTTTATTTCTTTTGTTTTTTTCCCTTATGTTCTGATTTTTCTGTTACAACATGACTAATATGGAAATATGTTTAATATGAATGTAATGTATAACCTGTATCAGATTGTTTGCTGGCTTTGGGAGAGGGGAGGGAAGAAAGGGTGGGAGAAAAATTCAGAACTCATATATTACAAAAATGAAGGTTGAAAACTCTCTTTATATGTAATTGGAATAAAATAAAATAAAAAAAATGTTTAAAAGAATTGCACTCTCAGTAGTAGATTTTGAATGCTTGGCAGTTCAGCTAGAGAAAGGAGTTCAGTGTCCAGTATCTTCACATATTATCTTCAGAATCTTCCTAAAACAACTTAAATGGAACTAACTCTGATTGAGCTTAAGGGTCATTTGGGGCAGCTAGGTGGCGCAGTAGATGGAGCGCCAGCCCTAGATTCAAGAGGACCTGAGTTCAAATCCAGCCTCAGACACTTGACACTTATTAGCTGTGTGACCCTGGGCAAGTCACTTAACTCTAGTTGCCTCACCAAAAAAAAAAAAAAGAGAAAGGGAAAATAAGGTTCACTCACCACCACCCCCCAACCTCTGCCATCTTTCCCTCCACTGTAAAAGCTTTTCCTTGCCTCATTTATGTGAGATAATTTGCCCCATTCTACCTTTTCCTTTCTTCAAATGCATTCCTCTCTCACTCCTTAATTCCATTTTAAAAAATATCACTTCATATTCAACTCACACTGTGTCCTCTGTCCATATATACTCTTTTTAACTGCCCTAATAATGAGAAATTGCTTAGGAGTTATAAGTATCATCTTCCTATGTAGGAATGTAAACAGTTTGATCTTTTTAAGTCCCTTATGATTTCTCTTTTCTGTTTATATTTTTATGCTTCTCTTGAGTCTTGTATTTGAAAGTCAAATTTTCTGTTCAGCTCTGGTAACTTCATCAAGAATGCTTGAAAGTCCTCTGTTTCATTGAATATCCATTTTTCTCCTGAAGGATTATAATCAGTTTTGCTGGGTAGGTGATTCTTGGTTGTAATCCTAGCTCCTTTGCCCTCCAGAATATCATATTCCAAGCACTATGATTCTTTAATGTAGAAGGGGCTAAATCTTGTGTTATCCTAATTATAGCTCCATGATACTTAAATTGCTTCTTTCTGGTTGTTTGCAGTATTTCCTCCTTGACCTGGGAGCTCTGGAATTTGGCTATAATATTCCAGGGAGTTTTTATTTTGAGACTCTTTCAGGAGGTGATTGATGGACTTTTTTCAGTTGCTGTTTTACCCTCTTATTCTAGTATATCAGGACAGTTTTCCTTGATAATTTCTTGAAAGATGTCTATGCCTTTTTTGATCATTGCTTTCAGGTAGTCCAGTAATTTTTAAATTATCTCTCCTGGATCTATTTTCCAGATCAGTTGTTTTTCCAAGGAGATATTTCACATTGCCTTCTATTTTTTCATTCTTTTGGTTTTGTTTTATTGTTTCTTGATTTCTCACAAAGTCATTAGTATCCATTCACTCAATTCTAATTTTTAAGGAATTATTTTCTTCAGTGAGCTTTTGTATCTACCTCCTTTTCTATTTGGCCAATTATACTTTTTAAGGGGGGGAGTTCTTTCATAAATTTTTGTGCCTCTTTTTCCATTTTGCCAATTCAATGCATTCTTCTCCTTGTTGGCTTTTTGTTCCTCTTTTGCCATTTAGCCTTGTCTCTTTTTGAAGGTGTTATTTTCTTCAATATATTTTGTGCTTCTTTTACTAAGCTGTAGACTCTTTTTTTCTTGCTTTCTTGCATCACTCTCATTTCTCTTCTCAAATTTTCCTCTGCCTCTCTCCTTTTTGATCCCTTCTATGGCCTGAGACTAATTTATATTTTTCTTGGAGGCTTTGGATATAGGAGCTTTGACTTTGCTATCTCCTTCTGTCTACGTGTTTTGATCTTCCTTGTCACCATAGCTGTGGTCAGAATTTTTTCTGCTGTTTGCTCATTTTTCCAGCTTATTTCTTGACTTTTAACTCTTTGTTAAAGTGGGGCTTTGCTTCCAAGGTGGAGGGCACACTGTCCCAAGCTTCAGGGTTTTTGTGCAGCTGTCTTCAAAGATACTTCTGGGGACCTGTAAGTTTTCAGTTCTTCAAAGATGTTATGATCTAAGGAGAGCTCCCTGACCTGTCCTCTGGTTTGCACTCTTTTCAGCCCTGGAACTGTGATGAGGGTCCTTGCACCACTGTGGCCACAAGCTCTGGTGTCCTGCTGCTTCTCCTCACCCCAGAACTGCCACTCAGAACTGCCACTTGGATCTGAGTATGTGCAGAACAACAGAGTCCTGTCCCTAGTGCCAGCAAAGAGACTCCTGTGATCTCCTTTTGATCAGTTATTCAATCCCTTACCATCACTGGACTAAGAGTTCCTGAAGCCAACTCCTGTTGCTTATTCAGTGGTTCCCAAGGCCTGCTCCTGGTTTGCTGGACCCCATCTGTGCTAGCATGGCCTGCCCTGGACTGTACTCCGCTCTCACCAGGATGCAACAGATCTTTCCTGCTAATCTTCTAAGTTGTTTTTGGCTGGAAAATTATTTTACCCCATCCTTTTGTAGATTCTGCCACTTCAGGAATTGGAATTTTTTGGCATTATTTAAAGATGTTTGGAAGGGTTTTAGGGAGAGCTCCTTTTCTTCACCATCTTGGCTCTGCCTCTCCCTATGCAATATAGTATCCATTGCCATTTTATCTTACATCTCTAACCTGTTAGTAAGATCTCTTCCTATTTCCAAAATTACAGTTATGTTCATCCCAGTTCAAATAAAATAGTTTTAGGTTTTGAGGTTGTTAGGGTTTTTATAGCACCCTAGTTTCTGGGACTATAAATAACATATTTCTGCATCCAAAGAGGGTTCTGATTCTGCACTAGCCCTAGTATCTTACCAATCACTGACCTAGAAGATTTGGGAACTAGAAAGCTGAAACATTACAAATGTGCCTCATACATGGGTCATTTTCTGTTTTTGAAAGAGAAACCTGGCAAGCTCTTTCTCTCTCTCTTTTCTTTTGTACTAGGACTCCATTCAGAGTATTTCCACCATCTCTTTGATATGGCAACCTCCATTAGCTATCTGTGAAACTGCCACCCTCCATCCTCGATAGCTGACCTGAAGTTGTAGACCTATGTACCCTCCAGTTGGCTGGTGGAAGTCCACCATGACTTAAGGAGCTACTCAAGCCTCCTGTCCTGATTTCAGTTCTCCAGAGACCTCTACTGTCAGTAAACAGCATCCTTCAGTAATCTTCAAATATATTCTTTCTATGATTCTATGCCATGGCTATCTATTTCATTTTTCCTGGCTGTCATGGTTAATTTATCATAAAACATTCCTTTATAGGGCATGTGGAACTAAATGTAGAAAGCAATATGATCAGGAGAATCCTATTAATTACTTTTTAAGTATTTGCAGCAGATTCCCAAAATGACCCCAAATCATTTGATAAAAGGAAAGCACTAAATCAATCTGTATCTCACAAAATGACTGCCACAAAATGAATAAAAGAATGCATACATGCCTACATGCATAAATGAATAGTCTTCTATGATAACCTCTTTGAAGGCTATAGTACTTATTTGAACTATAAATTCCAACAAGTTTGTATAAAAAATAGTCATATTACATATACACACAAATTTGGGTGGTATGAGACAGAATCATGATCTCATTGGTTTAGGGAACTGCTGTTGAAGAATTTGCTCTATCAATTTAGATTCACAGGTTTATTCAACTGATAGTCTCAGAGATTTGCTTGAGGCCCAGAGAATTTGTTACTTGTCCAAGTCACAGAGCCAGTGTGTGTCAGAGGCACAAGACTTCCTGACTCCAAGGTCAGCTATCCAGGTAGTGATCATCATGTTAGATGAATACAGTCAAGTTCATATTGATGTCAACATGTCACAGAGATGTGACTTTATTATTGCAGGTACTCAACTGACACAGCCTTTCTATCACTGAGAGTCATAAACTATAGATAATAAATCCCTTCTTTACTGATGCTCAGAATGGTTGGGACTTACTCAGGAATAATTGTCAGAGACCAGATTTGAATCCAGGGTTTCCTGGAGGGAAGCTGAAAGGCAATCAGGAATAAAACTTTAATATTTAATATAGTTAGGAGAGTTGCTCAGGACACCTCTGATTTTTCCCCAGCCCAGTTTGATGAAATTATAGAAGGTAAGAGATAAATGTTAAGGTCTTAAGGGCTAAATAAATGTCAATACCTTTATGCTGTATGTAGAAACTTTTTAGTCAAACTTGATGGAATTGGAAAAGCTAGCCACTAGCAGATTAAAGGTTCAGCCACATCCAAGATGTTTCTTTAAAAAGCAAGGTGCCAAGGGGGGCAGCTAGGTGGCGCAGTGGATAGAACACCGGCCCTGGAGTCAGGAGTACCTGAGTTCAAATCCGGCCTCAGACACTTGACACTTACTAGCTGTGTGACCCTGGGCAAGTCACTTAACCCCAATTGCCTCACTAAAAAATAAATAAATAAATAAAGCAAGGTGCCAGGGACGGCTAGGTGGCACAGTGGATAAAGCACTGGCCCTGGATTCAGGAGTACCTGAGTTCAAATCCGGTCTCAGACACTTGACACTTACTAGCTGTGTGACCGTGGGCAAGTCACTTAATCCCCATTGCCCTGCAAAAAAAAAACAAACAAAACAAAAAAACAAACAAAAAAACCAAAAAGCAAGGTGCCCTCTAGGGAGTCAGTCAAGGTAGGAAACAGCTATGAGAATTGTTGAGTCCAGAAAAAAAGCATCCCTCATCTAATGAGTTGAGAAACTGAGAAGAACAGGCCCAGATAAGCCAGGTGAGTGACCTGCCTGGAGGATAAATTCCACCCAGGGCAGTGGCATTAGGAAACCACAGAGGGGAATGGACATCAGAGCCCTCAAGTTCTAGAGGTATGAGTTGACTTGGCCATATGTGCTCCCTAAGTGTATCCTCTCTCTACTGATGTGTGCCTGCAGTGGTGTAAGAATGTACCCTAAGTTTATGTGAGGAGTTGTTTTATCATTACTTATGCCATTCCGGCTCAGTAAATGCATTTGCTTTGAGCTACAGAGTGTAGCAATTGGGTCCTCAGGCTACCTATTAAAGGTAAGCAGATTGGTTAGGGCTCCTGAGCTTTAGGAGTTTTAGGAGTGTGGACTCAGCATACCTTGAACCAGGTGTGGTAATTCTCCAAAGAATGCAACCTGTGAGTGTGAACTGGGGAGGGGGATAGGTAGCTAAAAGAGAATTCCATATTTTTAAAATTTTTTTAAGGTGTAGAAAGGTTCCAATCTGCAAAGGGGAAAGGAGTATCTATACCTGCAGCTCCCAAACTATTTTTTGCTCACAACACAGGAGGAATCTTGGTACTTTCAATGTTTAAGTTTGCAATAAAGAAAAGTTTCTGGGCAGTTGAAGCTCAGACTTATGACTCAAGCTTTGGGATTCCTCTGCTTCACTTTTCTTTGCTCATTCCCTCACTCTCTTCTTTCTTTACTTCCCCAGGATTTAACATCTATGTGTCACTATGGAGAGATCTGCTAGTGTGACCTTCCCAAAACCAATCCAGGAAGAACAGGGAACAAACTGCAACTAGAGATTAGAACTAAGGAATATGGCATTCTTGAGGTATGGGAAGATTTTGAGGCACATCCTTTGAGTACCACTGATATACACTGTTGAAATCACAACTCATCTGAATTATTAAAGAAATTATTGGGGCAGCTAGGTGGCGCAGTGGATAGAGCACCGGCCTTGGATTCAGGAGGACCTGAGTTCAAATTTGACCTCAGACCCTTGACACTTAGTAGCTGTGTGACCCTGGGCAAGTCACTTAACCCCAACTGCCTCACCAAAAAAAAGAAAAGAAATCAGTTATGCACCCTAATCAATAAATCAATAAATATTATGCACCTTCTATGTCTCAGGTGTTGTACTAGGCACTGGGAGTGCAAATACAAAAGTAAAAAAGACCCTTCCCTTAAGGAGCAGCTGCTATATTATTGGGAGTAAAACTCATACACTCATAAGTAAATGCCCAATATACTTCAATGGATTTGTAATCTCATCAATTCAGAAGTTCCCTCCAAGGATGCTGATCATAACCCATCCATGCTATGTGGCTCTCATCTCTGTCTACCATAAAGATCAATATGCTAGAGACCTTCCTCACTTCCTTCTAAAATCAGGAGGATACCAGGGGTACACTCTGGCCATCTCCCCACCTAACCATTGCATTTCCCCTTTTGTCACTTAATCCTTTAATGACATCCATTACTCCTCTTTTCCAAAGTTCCTCCTTGGTTTTATGTTGCAGCCTGCTCACATCTACCATGTACTTTTCCACTGCCCTTTGCATAACTGTCATCTTGAATTCTTTGGAGGCTGAGGTGCTTCAGGTCTTGCTGCCATATAGCAACACCAGTAAAATACTTTTGCTACAAAGATAGGCCTTTCCTGTCATGGGAATACTGGGGTTAGTATAAGATTTTTGCAACTTCCTGAAAACAATCAACTTTGGGCACAGTTCATTGTCCATCTGGTCAGCAGAAACGTACACAAACACATACACACAACTGGACAGATTCTATAGAGTATCCATTCAGATACATGTTAAAATCTGGGCAATAAACATTCTTCAACCATTTGGACTTTCCTATGTGGATGGATAGGCCAAACTCCTACACAAAGTAAATACAAGATAATGGGGGAGGGGGCAAGAAGGAAGAATGAGGGGCAACTAGGTGGCGCAGTGGATAGAACACCGGCCGTGGAGTCAGGAGGACCTGAGTACAAATTCGGCCTCAGACACTTAAGACTTACTAGCTGTGTGACCCTGGGTAAGTCATTTAACCCTGACTGCCTTACAAAAAAATAAAAATAAGGGAGAATGGGATGGAAAGGCACTAGCAGCTATGGGAACAAGAAAAATATCATGCAGGATTTGCCACCTGAGCTGAGCTTTGTTGAAGGACAACAGTGATTCTAAAAAGCTGAGATAAAAGGGAGTGCATTTCAGGCATAGGCATAGCTAGAATAGAATACCTGTCTGTGTAAAGACAGAGGCCTAGGAGATGGAATGTTATGTGTAAGTAATGATAACTAAGCCAGTTTGGCTGGACCACACGGTTAATAATAGGGAGTAATGTTTAATAAGCCTGGAAAGGGAGGCCAAGGACAAAATGTGAACAGTTTTAAATGCCAAACAAAAGTTTGAGTTTTATTTTAGATGTGATAAAGAGCCACTAGAGCTTTGGGAGCAGGGAAGTGACATGATTAGACCTGTGCTTTAGGACCTGAACCAGGGTAGTGATTACATGAGTGGAGAAAAGAAGGGAGAAGAGAAAGGAGGATTAATAAGAGTTGGCAAATGAATGGATTGGTGGGATGAGGGAGAATGAGGAAACAAAGGTGACTCTAAGATTGCAAATGTGAGTAACCAAAAAGATGCTGCTGCACTTAACAGAAATAGAGAAGTTAGGAAGAGGGGTGGGTTAGAGGGAAAAGATAATGAATTCAGTTTGGAATATGTATGAGGTGTTGAAATTGGAGACGTCCTGTTTGAAATATCCAGCAAGCAGCTGATGATGATTAGAGCTCAAGGGAGAGACTAGGGATGAGTATATAGATCTGGGAATAATCTGGATTGAGAGGACAATTAAACCCAAGTAAGGGGGTGAAATTGATGTAGGAGGTGAAAAAAGGGTTAATAGAAAAACCTAAGGTCCAAGCTCTAATTCAGATATAAGCCCTAAGAGGGACTCAGACCCCAGTTAATGGATAACTTACAAGTCAGGATGCTAGGTTCTCTTACCCACAGAAATCAGTGCCCACAACGGAACAGAGGGAAAGAGACCATGATGACCTGAAACTATAACAATAAAGGAAATGACAGGCTATAGAAACTTAGACTAGAAATAAATGAAAAATGAAGATGTTTTGAAACTAGCTATGGGAACCAGAAAGAGACTCTTAATTACTTCTCCTCCTCCTTGATATACTCCCAATTCTCTGGATTTGTTTTTTGACACCACATTCTTGGTTCTCCTTTGACTTCTCCAACCACGCCTTTATCTCCAGATTCATCATCCTTGTCCCATTCTTTTAATACAAGAATATCCTGAAGGCTCCATGCCGGACCCTTCTTTTTCCACCCTCTTGCTTGTGTATGTGTCTGTATATAATATAGTTCACCTGGGGATAGTCTTAACTCACAAGGTGGATGCCCCAAGAAATAATTGCCCCAGGTTAAAAGCACTTTGGATTCTCATCCCCTAAAATGATAGTTTATAAGTCCCCACAATATCTTTGTCAGCCAGAAGATACAATCAATGCAAAGCAAAGACATTTAATGAAATGAGGTAGCGAGAAAAGTAGCAACAAAACATTTTCCCTGTGGCAGCTAGGTAGTACAGTGGATAAAGTACCGCCCCTGGATTCAGGAGGACCTGAGTTCAAATCCAGACTCAGACACTTGACCCTGGGCAAGTCACTTAATCTTCATTGCCCTGAAAAACAAACAAACAAATAAATAAATAAAGGACTGACTAGATAATAGATTGATAGATGAATGAATAAATTTCTCTATTAATCTGGGGCATACTTTCTCACAAATACATACAACATCAGTAGGTGAAATGGACACACATTAAGACCATGTGTAGCCATATAACACACATGGAGGGACACAGACACAGGGGAAACCATTTGACCAAGGAGGTCATTGTTTCAGAGCTGTTGAAGCTATCTAGTGATGTCAGCACGCTGCTCCTTCTGGGTATGCTTTCTGCTGATCTCATAATCTCCACTGTATTGATCTCTTAGTCTCAAATGGATACTACTCAGTTAGATACATAGTCTCCATGGGACATTACTCTGGTGAATGTATCAAGATTCTGGGTCATTTGAAATCCTCAGTTATTTCTTCAAGAGCAGAAGAAAAAGCCTTGCTCGAGGCTTTCCTTGGCAATTTTTGTGGGGCAGGGCAGTGAGGGTTAAGTGACTTGCCCAGGGTCACACAGCTAGTAGGTGTCAAGTGTCTGAGGCCAGATTTGAACTCAAGTCCTCCTAAATGCAGGGCTGGTGCTTTATCCACTGTACCACCTAGCTGCCTCTTTCCTTGGCAATTTTGTAAGGACAAAACCTTTGTCTAGGAATAAGCAAAAAGCCTCCCCTTGGGTTCTCCTATCTTGTTCCCTTAGAATTTGGATTCTTAAACCTCTCATCTCTCCAACAGGAGATTCTCAGCCTCAGTAACCATGCTCTTTAGAACAAAAAGCAAGGTCCTCCTTGTGAGGAAATGGGGACTGTTCTCCTCTCAATAAGGATATAATAGTCACCATTCAAATTACACTCCTCTGGACCTGTTTGAGGACAAAGGTCTCAGTCCCCTTCCTTCCCCTCCAGCAAACAAGATCATATGGATCAAGGAGCCCTGAGCTGGTCTCGATAAAGTCCTCTTCTGGGCTGTGTCCATACAAAGGGAAGATTGAAGAAATGTCCCTGTGTCACCTCCCCCATTGGTTAAGAACCCAAAGAATAATTATGGAAATTAGGGTTAGGAATACTGCATTCTGGTTAGCTAGTTTTTACCGGTAGATTGTAACCCTTAAGTAATCAACCAGTGATGAAAAAGGGGAGGGTCCATTTGTGTTAGGGACTAGGGGTTAAAATGGGGCCTGTGAGCCCCCATTCTTCGTATCCACCAGTTGCACACTGGGTGACTATTATTGTGAGAATGACATAAATGAGCCTTTGAGATATCGTTAACACTGAGTTCCAGAGAATTATTGAGCAGGAATTGTTTTCCTCTCACTCCTAGACAGTTTTGTGTGTGTATATGTATATATATATATAGAGAGAGAGAGTAGATATGTGTGTATATTCTCATACATATACATACACACACACACACATATATAGAGGTAGACATATACATAAATATCTGTGTATAGAAAGATGGATTTAGATATATATCAAAAGAAAGAGATTCATTTTATAGCAGCTTTTCAGCTTGGTATGACTCTAGTATCATGATGCCCACTACCTATGCCCCTCAACCCTTCTGGGATAAGCTTATCACCAGTAAACTCATCATCATAAACTTTGCTTCAACTTTGGTATTTGCACCTCATCAGTATCCTCAGTATAGAGGCCTCTGCTTCTCTGAGTGGAGATCTAGAGGGTAGCGCAAAAATACTTCTTTCAAAACCTCCTTTATATAGGCTCAATTCCCAGCCAACTCTTCATTTCACACCAGCTGCTCTGGTTGATTTTGACTCCACCATTATTGTGCCACTCACCATCATTGTGCCCTCTGGTGTCCCCCTTTTTCAACTTCCTTTTATATATTGTCTTCCTTATTAAATTGTCTCTCTTATTTTATTTTTCTCAATTAAATGCAAAATTTTTTAATGTTCTTTTTTCAAATTTTGTGTTCCAAATTCTCTCCCCCCCCCTTCCTCTTCCCTCTCCTTGAGGAGGAAAATAATTTTATGTACATTGCATGTACAGTTATGCAAAACATTTCCGTATTAGCCATGTTGCAAAAGAAAGCATACCAAAAAAACCCCAAGAAAAATAAAGTTTAAAAAATGATGCTTTGATCTGCATATAGACTCTTATCAGTTCTTTCTCTGGTGATGAATAGCATTTTTCATCATAAGTCCTTCAGAACTGTCTTGGATCATTTTATTGCTGATAATAGCAATTCACAGTTCATCATCATACTATATTGCTGTTAGTGTATAGTTTTTTTCCTGGTCCTGTTCACTTTACTTTGTATCAATTCATATTGTCTTCCAAAGTTTTTTCTGAAAGCATCCTGTTCATCATTTCTTATTACATAGTAGTATTCCATCATAATCATATTTCATAACTTGTTCAGCCATTGGATTGGTATCCCCTCAATTTCAAATTCTTTGTACCACAAAAAGAGCTGCTATAAATTTGTGTGTGTGTGTATGTCTTTTTCCTTTTAAAAAAATCTCTTTGGATATAGACCTAGTGATGGTTTTGATGAGTTAAAGGGTAGGCATAGTTTTTCATCCCTTTGGGCATAGTTCCAAATCACTCTCCAGAATGGTTGGATCAGGACACAACTTGTCCAACAGTGCATTTGTGTTGCAATTTTTCCACATCCTCTCCAACATATGTCATTTTCCTTTTCTGTCATATTAGCAAACTGGCAGGTGTGAGGTGGTACCTCAGAGTTGTTTTAATTTGCATTTCTCTAATCAATAGTAATTTAGAGAATTTTTTCATATGACTATAGATAGCTTTGATTTCTTCCTCTGAAAACTGCCTGTTCATATCCCTTGGCCATTTATCAATTGGAGAGTGCCTCTCTATTTTTATAAATTTGGTTCAGTTCCCTATATACTTGAGAAATAAGGCCTTTGGCAGAGAAACTTGCTGTAAATTTTTTCTCAATCTCCTACTTTTCTTCTAATCTAGACTGCATTGGTCTTGTTTATGCAAAACTTTTCAATTTAATGTAATCAACATTATCCATTTTAAATCCCATAATACTCTCTATCTTATTTGGTCATAAATTTTTCCCTTATCCAAAGATCTAACAGGCAAATTTTCCATGCTCCCCTAATTTGCTTATGATATCATCCCTTATGTCTGAATCATGTACCCATTTTTTTCTCTTTTTTTTTTTTTGGTTATACATTACAATCATATTAAACCTATTTCTACTTAAGTCATGTTGTAAAAGAAGAATCAGAACAAAAGGGGGAAAACACAAGAAAGAATAAATAACAACAATAAAAGTAAAAATAGTATGCTTCAATCTGCATTCATACTCCATAGTCCTTTTTCTGGATATGGAGAGCATTTTCCATCATGAGTCTTTTGGCATTGTCTTGGATCATTGTATTGCTGAGAAGAGTTCAGTCTATCAAAGTTGATCACACAATGTTATTGATATTGTGTACAATGGTCTCTTGGTTCTGCTCGTTTCACTCAGCATTATTTCATGCAAGTCTTTCCAGGTTTTTCTGAAATCTCCCTGCATATCATTTCTTATAGTACAATAGTATTCCATTACATTCATATAACACAGTTTGTTCAGCCATTTCTCAATTGATGGGCATCCCCTCAATTTCTAACTCTTTGCCAGGTATAAATATTTTTGTACATTTGGTCCTTTTCCCTTTTTTAATGATCTCTTTGGGATGTAGAGCTAGTAGTGGTATTGCTGGGTCAAAGGGTATGCAGAGTTTTATAGCCTTTTGGGCATGGTTCCAAATTGCTTCCCAGAATGGTTGGATCAGTTGACAACTCCACCAACAGCATGCACCCATTTTTACTTTATCTTAGTATATGGTGTGAGATGTTGATCTGTACCTAGTTTCTTCCAAACTTTCTTCTAATTTTCTCAGCAATTTTTGTCAAATAGTGAGTTCTTGACCCTAAAATATAAATCTTTGAATTTAACAAATACTATATTAGTGTGGTTGTTTGCCCATCAATTATTTAAGATTTATAATAATTTAAGATTTATTAGACTAGATTCAGAAGGACCTGAGTTCAAATCCAGCCTCAGACACTTGACACTTACTAGCTGTGGGACCCTGGGCAAGTCACTTAACCCTCATTGCCCCGCCCCCAAAAAATATGTACACACACGCACATATATATTTATTAGACTACCTGAAAGAAATGATTTTTAAAAGCACCTAGGGGGCAGCTAGATGGTGCAGTGGATAGAGCACTGGCCCTGGAGTCAGGAGGACCTGAGTTCAAATCTGGCCTCAGACACTTAACACTTACTAGCTGTGTGACCCTGGGCAAGTCACTTAACCCCAATTGCCTCACTAAAAATAATAATAATAATAATAATAATTAATTAAAAGCACCTAGACATCATATTTCAATACACTCAAGAAAAACTAGGGGCAGCTAGGTGGCACAGTGGATAAAGCACCAGCTCTAGATTCAGGAGGATCTGAGTTAAAATCTGGCCTCAGACACTTGACACTTTACTAGCTGTTTGACCTTGGACAAGTCACTTAACCCTCATTGCCCTACCCCCCAAAAAAAGACAATCTGTGACTATACATGCAAAAGAAGTAGAGAATTCAGACAAATATCTTGACATTTTTGACACTTGACACTTACTACTAGCTGTGTGACCCTGAGCAAGTCACTTAACTCCAATCGCCTCACCAAAAAAAAAAAAAAAGAAGAAGAAGAAGAAAAGAAAAAAATAAAAGAAAAACTGTCCATATCCTAGAACCACAGGGTCAAATAGAAATTGAAAGAATACACCAATTATCTCCTGAAAGAGATCACTAAATGAAAACTTCCAGGAATATTATAGCCAAATTCCAGAGCTCCCAGGAAAAGGAGAAAATGTTGCAAGCAGACAAAATAAAAGAATTAAAATATCATGGAACCACACAGTCAAGATCACACAAGATTTAGAAGCTGCCACATTAAAGGAGAAGAGGGGTTGGACTATGATATTCCAGAAGGCAAAGGCACCAGGATTACAAAGGAGCTAGAATCACTTACCCAGCAAAACTGAGTATAATTGGGGGCAAGGGGGTGTGTGTGAATAGATATTTAATAAAATAGAGTCCTGGGCCTAGAGTCAGGAAGACTCATCTTTATAAGTTTAAATCTGGCCTCAAACAGTAGCTATGTGACCTTGGGAAAGTCATTTCACCCTCAGTTCCTCATATGTAAAATGAGCTGGAGAAGGAAATGGCAAACTACTCCAGTATCTTTGCCAAGAAACCCCAAATTGGGTCAGAAAGAGTCAGAAATAACTGAAAAATGACAGAGCAACAACAAATGAAACAGAGGATTTTCAAGCATTGCTAAAGAAAAGACGAGAACTGAATAGAAAATTTGACTTTCAAATATAGGACTCTAGAGAAGCATAAAAATGTAAACATGAAAGAGAAATCATGAGATTCAATAAGATTAATCTGTTTACATTCCCATATGGAAAAATAATACTTACAACTTCTAAGAACTTTATCATTATTAGGGCAGTTAGACAGAGTATACATAGAGGGCATGGAGTATGCATGGACAGAGGGTGTAATGTGACTGAGATGGGATGATTTCAAAAAAATAAAATTAAAGGGTTAGAAAGGATATATTGGGAGAAGGGGAAAGGAGAGGTAAAATGGGGGAAATTATCTCACATAAAAAAGACAGGAAAGGAAGACCTTTTACAGTTCAGAAGATTGGTGGGGCAGGTCATGCTAGGTATTGCTGAAACCTTACTCCTATTGGAATTGCTTCAAAGAAGGAATAACATAACATACTCAGGAGGCAGCTAGGTGGCGCAGTGGATAAAGCGCCGGCCCTGGAGTCAGGAGGACCTGAGTTCAAATCCTCAGACACTTGACACTTACTAGCTGTGTGACCCTGGGCAAGTCACTTAACCCTCATTGCCCAGCCAAAAAAACCAAAAAATTTAAAAAAAATTTTTTTAAACCATAACATACTCAGTTTGGCATAGTAATCTATTTTATCTTACAGAGAAGTAAAAGGGGAAGGGGAAAAGAGAAAGGAGGGGAGGCTGATAGAAGGGAGGGCAAATTAAAGGAGGCAGTGGTTAAAAGCAAAACAGACTTTTGAGAAGTAAGTACAAGGGGACAGAAAGAAGGATAAATAGGGGAAAACAGGATGGAGGGAAATACACAGTAATCATAACTGTGAATGTTAATGGGATGAACTCACTCATAACTCAAACCGCAGATATCAGAATGAATTAAAAACTAGAACCTATCAACAATATTTTGTTGATAAGAAAAACACCTAAAACAGACACACAGAGTAAAAATAAGGGGCTATTATGCCTCAAATTGAGGTTAAAAAAAATAAGGGGTAGCAATCATGATCTCAGACAAAACAAAAGCAAAAAGAGATGATAATCAGGGAAATTGCATTTTGCTAAAAGGAATCACAGACAATGAAGTAATATCAATACTAAACATGTATGCACCAAATAGCATCCAAATTCTTAAAGGAAAAGTTAAATGAGTTATAGGAGGAAATAGACAGTAAAACTATACTAGTGGGGGACCTCAATGTTCTTTTACCATTTGGCCAATTCTATTTTTATTTTCTTAAGTTTTTTTTGTGCTTCCTTTACCAAGCTGTTGAATCTCTATTCATAATTTTCTTGCAGCACTCTCATTTTTCCCCCAATTTTTCAGCTCATTTGATTTTTAACCTTCTTTTTGAATACTTCCAAAAATTCTAGTTGGGTTTGTGTCCAATTCACATTTTCCTTTGAGGCTTTGATTGTAGTTCTTTTGAGATAATTATCTTCTGAGTTTGTGTCTTGGTCTTCCCTGTCACCATAGGAGTTTTTATGGCCAGGTTCTTTTTTGTTGTTTTCTCATTTTCCCAGCGTATTTCGTGACTTTTAACTTTATTTTAAAGTTGGGCTCTTCTCTTAGGGTAGAGGGGACACCATCCCAACCTTTAGGTTTTTTTTCTGCTATTTTCAGAACTAGTTATGGGGCTCTGTAAGTTTTTGGTACTTCCAAAGTGGTATGATCTAAGAGGTATGGCCATTGCTCTCCTGGCCTGTGCTCTGGTCTTTATATAGGAAGGGACCTTGTTTTCATGTAGCCACAAGTACTCTTCTTGGCCCTAGAATGTGACCAAGTCCCCTGTGTTCCTGTAGTCTTATATACTAGTGCTTCTTTCTGCCTTGGAACTGAAACAAGGTTCCCTACTCCCTTGTGTGCAACCACAAGCACTCTTCTCCACACTGGAACTGTGACCAGGGCCTCTCTTCTGCTTGTGACTACAAGCACTAGTGCCCCTCTTCACTCTGAGACTGTGACCTGGAACCGTACTGGGCAATACAACAGGATTCTGAACCCAGCTCCAAAAAAGGGTTCCCTATAATCTCTTCCTGAACAGTTGTTTAGCCCCCTTACTGTCTATAGGCTGAGAACTCCCAAAGCTGCTGATGCTGTATCTGCTGCCACAGTTGCTGCCACTACTTCCAAGTCCTATTACTACAGCTCAGCCTACAATGAACTCCAGGTCTGACCACTACCCCAGTGTGACAGATCTTTCCTGATGACCTCCTAAGTTGTCTTGGGCTGGAAAACTGTTTAACCCCAACCTTCTGCTATTTCAGCTACTCCAGAATTCAGTTTTAGGCATTATTTTGAAGTTGTTTAGAGAAGAATTTGAGAGAGTTCAGGTGAGTTCCTGGTTCTTCTCCACCATCTTGCCTTCACACCCTCCCTCTTTTCCATTAGACTGCAAGGCCCTTGAGGGCAGAGACTTGTCTTTCTTTAATTTGTATCCCTATGGCTTAGCACAGTACCTGGCACAAAGGAGACACTTAAACTATGTATATTATTTTATATATAGATGTAGATATCATGTATACATTAGCTACATAGATGTATAGAGTATGAGAGGTGGTTCTTCAAACTTAGTTTTATTGTACTCCAAATCAACTATGCTTTTCACCTTACCATGGTGCTTCCCATCCAATTCAGGTTTTCCTTCAGCCACAAGCAGATAATAAAGACTATTGTAGAGGTGATATATTTATGGGTCTTTACTTGTATATGTGCATATTTATATATTCAAACATACATATATACACATTAGACATATATGCATAGATATATATTTATGCACATATGCGTATGTTAAGCATATTTATATGTTATATATATATATAAATGCATGTAAAAAGGTGGTATAGTACAGTGGAAAGGGCTCTCATTTTAGAGACAGAGGACTCTGCCATTTGATTCCCATCTGACCTTAAGCAAACCACTTTACCTCTCTGAGCCTCAGTTTCCTCACCTGTAAAATTGGGGTTGGGAGGAGGGTCAGACTTACTTTTAATATTCCTTCCAGCCCTAAATCTATGATCATAGGATCTGAATTGGGGATTGGGTCAGTCATGGAGTAAGAATGAGGAGTAGTATGATGGATTATGCCTCAAAGGTTTAAAAACAGCAGTGTATATGTCTAATTTTTTTCTGTTGTTTAAGTAAAAGAAAATTTGTTTTAAAAACAGAATTTGCTGTCATGTTTTTGTGGAATCAGGAAACTTCCCACCAATATAATCTCCAATTCAGTAGTCTACAATTTACGGTTTTAGAGAGTTGATTGAAGCTTTGAGAGTTAAAGGGACTAGTTCAAAATCGCACAGCTAGTCTGTGACAGAGGAAGCAAGGCTGCATCTTGGATTCTTTATTCCACATTGCCTCTACTTGTCACCTTTGCATCAATGATTATAAAATAATTTTCTCACCATAACTCCTTGAGGTATGTCATATGTATGTTTCCCACATTACAGTAGGAAAAGTGAGATCAGACATGTTAACTTACATGTCCATGGCCACAGAGGTTGTAACAGTTTGCAATTGGGACATAAACATAGTTCAGCTCAGTGTCTTCCTTAAGCAAAAGTCTGTTTCCTGGCCACCAATTCTTCTATATGTGTTCTTTTCCCCTTTTAAAATATAAACTCCTAGAGATCAGGAAATGTCTCTCTTTTTGTATTTGTATTCCCATCATTTAGCACAATTCCTAGCACATGATAAGTTTTAATAAAAGCTTATTCTTTCACTCATATGGATGGCACAGAAGCTACTCATGTTCCCTTTCCTACTATCCCTAGTCAGTTATATTGCTCTCCTTATTGTGCTAACAACTCCCAAATAAAGACCAACATCACAAGTCCTTCATAATCTCCCCTTCCACCATTATCTCATGTTACTTCCCTTCACGTGCTTTATGCTCCAGCCAAATTCCATTACTTATACCCCAAAACAATGTCCCAGATTTCCTGCCTCTGTACCTTTGCTTATGTGGTTCCTAAACCCGGAGAGATTAGAATGAATAGAGATGTACATTGGGCTCTATGATAATTAATTTTTTTCTCTCTTCTTCCTCCTCTCCCCAACACACATCTTAGGACATCTAAAAATAAAATGTCCCTGGCTATGAGTCAGAGAGGTGATAAGTGATAGTAATTACTACTGGAAACACATGCCTCATTGATGGTGGGTCAGTCATATCTTCTTTGTATAGAGAGGATAAATGTGGTGACAGCTCTATAATAAAGCCCTAGCCCACAGTAACATGTTCATTTTTAATCTTGTTGAGCCATTTTCAACCATTCAGGAGCCCTAATAAACAGTACTGCTTATAGAGTAGCAGCTATAATTCACAACATCCCTTTTATAGCCTAGAAATATAATTAGAAACTAGGCAAATGACACAGCTGTCTCTTTTCCCCTATTGATGATCCATATAATATAAGGATCAGAATATTACAAAGTTGTTAATTGATCATCATCTTCCAAACACATGTCACAGGGCAGCCATGGAGTCACTAAGGTGGAATACAATGTTAAATTTATCCATGTAGGAAATGGAGATACCATGTTTATGTTGGATCCTTACAGGATGTAGTAGGAAACTGGATGCTAAGCACATCATCTGTGTCTTCAAAACATAGTCCCAAGATCTCATTGCTAAATGGCTGTTTCCTGCCATTTATTTCTGACCTTTATTGTTTGCATTCTAAATTACAACATCCTGAAAGATTTTAGTTCAATTTTCCCTAATGGGTTTTGCATGTTTGCTTTCTTTTATACCGTTTCTGTAAAAATACTTTTAAAAGAGGATTTTAATATGGTTCCATCTTTCCTTGAGCATTAAAAAATTCAATAGTGTTTCTAAAAGTTACCATTTGTTTAAGGTGTTTATACTTCTCCATATAGAATAACAAATTAATAAAAATCACTCTAGAAAAAAGCAAGATTCCAGCAAAGGGCTTTCTGCCTGTGCCCGAAGTAACCCTCTTGGCCCTTGGCTCTCACAATAGTAGGAAACTTGATGGCAGGGTATTTTTCAATGGAAGGAAGTTCTTTGGAATCTGTTTAAGTAAGTATCCACCTTTCTCAATAATGAAAAGATTATTTTAAAATTCAGTTCAGTTCTAGGGAAAGAATTTTGTAAACAATTGAAACTCATAATAATAATTTATTATGCACACAACTAGTACTTAAATTTAGCTCTGGACAGCATCTCTGAATATTGCTCCATTGCTGTTCTGTAGACAGACTAAAACAGTTATGATCAATTGTGATTAGGAATATTGACAGAATGAAATCCAGGGATAATACAAAAATTCATAGGTTCCTAGATTTAGAGCTGGAAAGGACCTTAGAGGCTCTTTTTATAGATAGGGAAACCGAGGTCTAAAGAAGTTAAGTGACTTTCCCAAAGTCATACAGGTAAGTGACAGAAGTAGGATTTGAACCTGAATCCTCTGACTGTAAATTCAGTGCTCTTTCTACTGTACTACTACAATCTCTTCCTTCCTCAGAAATACCATTGAATGGCAGAACTGTTTGAATTACACTTCAGTTTTGAAACCCTATGGTTGATCAGGTACCAGAACTGAAATGAAAGCCATTCCTCCAAACCCACATTTTGTCGTTTGGTACCTTCTAATTCCATTCAGTTCACATTTCTGGAAGTAGGACATACTTTCCTATAGAGAACTGAGATTAGAGGGGAGAGAGTTCTGTTCTCTAGATGTCCCAGCTTCATGTATAACCTTATATAAGCAAAGCTACAGTTCTATTTCCAATAAGAAACATTTCCTACTCCCACCTATTCAGGCTTTCTGTTATTGAGATATTTTGATGCCTGAGACCCAAGGCTTTTCTCTTTTCAAGTTGGAGAAAGGCATAACCCACCTCTCAAGGAAGTGTAAGGTGTAAAAGACAGAAAATGTGAGGGAGGAGGGCTAGGTTATGAAGGACTCTGAACACTGAACAGTGGATTTTGTATTTAATCTCAGAGGTGAGAGGGAACCCCTGGAGTTTATTGAGTAGAGAGGTGACATGGTTGGACTTTAGGAAAATCACTTTGGCAGCTAAATGGAAGATGGATTAGAATGGTGAGAGACTGGAGACAGGCAGACCAACTAGTAAGCTTTTGCATTAGCCCAGGCATGAGGATGATGAGGGCCTGATCCAGGGTGATGACAGTGGGCATATTGGACAGATGTCACAAAGGTGAACGTTGAAAGGCTTGGCAACAGATTGGATGAGAGGGAGGGCGGTGAGAGATAGTGAGGAGTTGAGGATGACACCTAGGTGAGCCTCGGGACTGGGAGGATAGTTGTGCACAAGACACTAAAATTTGGAAGGGAGGAGAGTTTAGAGGGAAAGATTTTTGGACATTCTGAATTAAGATGTCTACTGGAATCCAGTTTGAGATGTCTGAAAGATAGTTGGAGATATGACTGGAGATCAGCAAAGAGGTTGGGGCAAGAGAGGTAGATTTGACTGTCATTAACATAGGAATGGTAATTAATTTGATGGGGAATAGAAGGGTGATAGCTTAATTTGGCCATTTTAGCTGTGTCTCACCAAATGCTTGTTTTATAAAGGACAATCAAGGATAGTTAACAACATTTATTTACCTAAACAATCAGTGAATGTATTTCTCTGAGCAATCAGTAAAATAGAAGTATGGAAAATTATACAGACAATACAGTAAATGGGCTTTTCACCTAGGAAGAGAGATACAATCTCAGCTCAACCAAAGATAGAACAGTCTCACCAGGTGTTAAGAATCAAGGAACATGGAAGTGAGAGGGCTGGTTTTCCCCACATGTCTGCAGCTTTGGGGCCTCCTGTTAGCTATTTCAAATTTCAGTGTTCTCACTCACACTTTATCTCTCTGGAATTCCTCCTTTCTTTCCGTTGAATCTGAAGTCTCTCTCAGCTACAAATATGCAACATGACCATCTCAGAGGTCTGTCAACTGATCAGGAGTCATATCTCCCTGTACTTATGAAAATTTATTTACTGTTTCCAGAGTACTGTCCAACTTGCCTGGGGCAGGGTATTATATAACTCAGAGTAACTTCAAATCCTTTTTCTTACTAGGCCTACTTACCAGAGGGAGGAAGATCATATCTCTTTCTCACTTTTTAATTTTTTTGGTGGGGCAATGAGAGTTAAATGACTTGCCCAGGGTCACACAACTAGTAAGTATCAATTGTCTGAGGCCAGATTTGAATCCAGGTCCTCCTGAATCTGGGGTTGGTGCTTTATCCACTGTGCCACCTAGCTGTTCCCCTCTCACTTTTTAAAAAAATTTTTTCTGATGTAGCTTTTGTTCAACTATTGTTCTCTACACATGTTGCTGAAGGAATTCATGGAGCTGGGCTGTCTTCTCCTCTGACCTATTCAAGTAACCCCAACTTCCAAACAAATCATATATAGACAGAAATTCTACATATATAACACTTGCAATACATAAAAAGACCTTTGTAGAACCTTGGTGTTTCTGTATTCTCTTTGGCTATCCACTTATATAGTGAATAATTGAGTTGGTGTTACTATTTTGTATCTCAAATTCTATAATTTATGTCTCCCAAGACAGTATAGTATAGTGACTAGAAAGATGACCTTGGTGTCAGCAAGAACTAGGTTCAAGTTCTGCTTCTGACACAAATAACTGTGTCACTTAACCTCTTGGTACCCCAGGCAATTTTCTAAGACTATAAATTCCAAAGAAGTTGCTGATGTGCATCAGCAAAAGGAGTTTCACCAAGAATAACTCACATTGGTGAAATCAGTGGAAAAAACTCAAACCTAAGTGGTAAAAATGTCTACATTGTTCACACTTAATATAGTTGACTGCTCAATCGTGACTCTTACTCTGTATGCCTTATTTATTACACCCTACCTGAAATTAGGAGTTACCTTTTTCTTGCAAATTGCCCAGCAAGAATCATCACAATTGCTTCTGAGAGATAAAGTATACTTGGAATGCAAAGTCCAAGTTATGGTTCCCCAAATCTTAGCTCCAAACTGTACAGGACATTGCCAATCAAAATTTTAATACACTGAGATTGTTTTTATTTGAAGTTATGTCACCCAAATACAGAAAAGAATGGCTTCAGAAATTAATCAACACCTTCCATTTGAAGTAATCAGGCTTCCAGAGAAGATTGGATGAAATACAAATTGATATTCTTTGTCCAGTCAATTAATACTCTTAAAGCAGATAGGTACTGGCTTCATAAACTCTTTGAAGGAAGTACCTCCTAGTATTCAGAACACAATGAAGATTCAATAAATGTTATTTCCCGACTGGTTACATGCTAGAGCTTCTGTCTCCAAGTTGGAGTTAGCATACTATAAGGACAGTTATAGGAAAGGCTTGATTCAATCCAGCCCCTTGATAGCTTAGGTTTGATATGGGAAGAAAATGAAATAGTCTTAGATGATCTGATAGTTAACAAATGGAGATTTACTCAGCTGTAGCAGGGGAAGGATATTCAACAGGAATATCGAGTGAGGACACTGAATTGATTGACCTGAATGCAGGTATCTTGTCTGTGTTGCCTATGGGGGTCCCTTGCTCAAGCATCAGGGAGGAGCTTTTGTGCCCCTTGTGGTTTTTTTGCTCTCAGAAGATAAGGAAGTGGTCAACAGCCCAAGCCTTTAGTCCCCTAAACCAATTAAATATTTTCCTTTTAGGAAAAAGTTAAATTAAAAAAAAAAAAGCCAGCCTAGTTTTCATGGAGAAAGAGTCTGGTGGATATCCTTCCTATACTAGGAGTGTTGAAAACAAGAGACATTTCAAGAGAAATGGTAATGACCAAAAGCCAAGATAGCTTTGCCCAAAACAGCTCAGGCCAGAGTAACCTGTCTTTTGACAGGTTTACTAGAATGAGAGATAAAGAGATTGTCAAAGACATAGCATACTTGATTTTCCAACAGGCATGTGACGAGGTCTCTTATGATATGTTTGTGAATAAAATGGAGAAATGTGGGAGACTCCCTGGTAGAAAAAGTATATAGATATATGTATGCATACATATATTTATATTTTTCCCCCTCTACCTCTCTGTGTGTATATATATATACAAATATATATATACACATGTACATATGTATGTATATGTGTGTGTATGTTAGAAAGAGTGCCAGACTTGAAATTAGGCAGATCTTAGTTCCTATCATGTCTCTAATACTAACTATATGACTCGGAACCTGTTTGCTCATCTGTAAAATGAGGGGAGTGGATTAGATTACCTCTGAGTTCCCTTCCCATTCTAAATATATGATCTTCACAAGCAAGAGTTGGGCCAAATCTAACAAGATCAAATTTAATGGGAATATAGCTTCATTTGCCCAAGTGCAATCATAAAGGAGCCCCTTCCTCCTTTTATTCAGACAGTCAGTAAGCATTTATTAAACATCTACCATGTTCCAGGTACTGCTCTAACTAACTGCTGGGGATATAAAGAAAGTGAAAAGACAACCACTGCTCTCAAGGAATTCATAATCTAATGAAGGAGACAACATGCAAATAACTATATACAAACAAAATGTATACAGGATAAATTGGAAATTATACATAGAGGGAAAGGACTAGCATTAAGGAAAATCAGGAAAGCCTTCTTGTAGGAGGTAGATTTTTAGCTAATACTTGAAAGAATGTGGAGAGGAGAAGGGAGAGGATTCCAGGGTGTGGGGGCCAAATTTAATATAGGGAGAGTTAATTGAGTGGCTCACAGTAATATTGGGCTCCCAGAAATAATGAGGGCCCTCTAGGGCCAAAGCTCCCTCCCCTCTGAACTGCCTTTTTAGGTATTTCTCCCAGGCCAATAAGAAAGGAGCCTAAGAGCCTCTTTTCCACAAACGAATCAGGTTTTATTAATGGGAATAAAATAAACAGCAAAGGTGAAATTAATAAAGTCGAAGACAAGGGAATAGGGAAAAAGAAATACAGATAATCCCCATAACTCTAACCTATGTCTATACAATCCCCAAACTCGCTTCCAGTTCAGCTAATTCAAAAGAGCAGGGCTCGTATATTAACTCACCACCTGGGGTCCGTAGCTTCAATGGAAAACAGCCAGGGCCCGCAGGACAAAACTGCTAAGAAAGAACCTTTTTCTTGTCCGCTCCTGCAGCTCACACCACCGGAAAGAAAGTGACTCTGGAAAGAGACTGAGCTCCCCTCAGCGAGCGTTTACTCTCCCTCCCCCCAAAGAGAAGGTCCTTCAAACTGCCTGTAGAAAGTGGTTTCTCCTGCTGACATCAGTAGCACACTGTACTCAGAACAGGCCAGGTGCAGCCCATCCCAATTAGTCTGCCAAATTCCAATAATCTTACCACAAGGGATAGGTGGAGGAGATGGGGCAAGCCAGTAAAAATGCCTGGAGTCAGGAGATAGAATATCTTGTGTGAATAACAGCAAGGAAGCCAGTGTCATTGGATTGTAGAGAAAGTGAGGGGTAGGGGAGAGTTTAAGATATAAGAACACTGGAAAAGTGGGAGGGGTCCAGATTTGAGGGGGTTTGAATGTCAAACAGAGGACTTTCTCTTTGATCCTGAAGGTGATAGGGAGTCACTAGAGTTTATATTGAATGGGTGGCAGGGGTAGGGATGAAGTGTAATGTGGTCAGACCCGGGCTTTAGGAAAATTAATGTAAGAGCAGAGTGGAGGATGGAGTGGAGTAGTCAAGTCCATACTTGAGGCAAGGAGACCAGCCATCAGGTAATCTCAGTAGTCCAGTAGAGAGAGAATCTGGGCCAGCACCAAAATGGTGGTAGTGTTAGAGAAGGGCAAAAATATGACAGATGTTGCAAAAATTTAAAAACAAAATGACTTAATGGATATGGGAGAGGGGAAAAAGAAATTAAGGAGTTGAGGATGAAAGCTAGGTTTTTGAGCATGGGCGGTACCCTTGACAGTAATAGGGAAGTTCAGAAGAGGGGAGCATTTGAGAGAAAAGATAATTAGTTCCATTTTTAAAAATGTTGAGTTTAAGATATTTATGAGACATCTAGTTTGAGATGTCCAATAAGCAGTTGGAAATGCAAGTCCAGAAGATAGGAAATTAAAACTGGATAAGTAGATAGAGAATTATCAGCATAGAGATGAAAATTAAATTCAAAAGAGCTGATAAGATCATAAAGTAAAACAGTATATAGGGAAAAGAAAAGAAAGCCCAGGACTGAGTCATGGAGGCACCCACCATTAGAGGGACTGACTTGGGCAAAGATGCAAGGAACATTGAGGACTGATCAGATGGAGATCTAGGATAGAGAAGCATCAAGGAAACCTAGAGAGAAGAGAGTCTCAAGGAGAAGAGGGTGATCAACAGTGCCAAAGGCTGAAGAAAGATCAAGAAGATTCTGGAGGGGCAGCTAGGTGGCACAGTGGATAGAGCACCAGCCCTGGAGTCAAGAGGACCTGAGTTCAAATCTGGCCTCAGACACTTAACACTTACTAGCTGTGTGACCCTGGGCAAGTCACTTAACCCCAATTGCCTCACCAAAAAAAAAAGAAGGTTCCAGAATGAGAAAATGTCATTTGATTTGGCAATGAAGAAATCTTTGATAACTTTGAATAGAGCAATTTCAGTTGAATGATGAAGTCCAAAGCAAGATGTAAAATTTCCAGGACAAGTCCAACTCTTTGATGAGGCATGAACTCAACTTGTCCTAGATATTTGCTCTGGCAATATGTCTTTTGTTTTCTGGCACTAATGATGTGTTCTTGTCAAGGGGTAGACTAGTCAAATGCTTTTTTATAATCAAAAAATAGTAAACATAATAAAATGTTGTATTCTATTATTAGGGGGTAGGTTATTTTCCTTTGTGGAGAACCATCAACCCCAAAGTGGTATTAAAAGTCTAGAGTGACTGTATAGGCCTCTGAGAAGCAGAAGTCCACAAGAGTGAGGTAGGTTGCTTAGCTATATAAGAACCTGGACATTTTCTCTTAATTGATGGAGATGGTAAAGAGAGGCATCCACATAGGTCAGTACTATAAGTGATGTACTTAAGGACTTCTCTAGGGAAGGGGAGTTGGCTTGACTATTTATGGATTTCAGACTATTGCATTTTTTTTTGGTCAAGTTAAATAAAACCTGTCCAGTATTAGAAGTTTTGTTAGCCTTGCTTAATTTTGATATTCAAAGCCTTGCTGGACAAAATTATCTATGTGGTATCATCTGTAGAGAAATTTGTATAATATTAACTAATGAATGGAAAACATCTTATTAAATGAGAATCTTTAAGGCTCTATTTTGTTCTACTGAATCAAATTATTTTTTTTGGTAATCAACAAACAAGAATAATAGGTTTTCATTTTCTATATCTTTAAGTTAATTGTGACATGGTAAAGATGTGATTCATTGGTGAAGATTGTTTGCAAAAGACTATGAATACCATCTTTGACTAATGGATAGATGATGTGTAGACATATGTTAGTAGTCATCTTTTTCAGTATTAAGGCATGAGGCTTTTTTCATGTCTTTGGCATCTTCCCTGCCTTTAGATACCTTGTATATCTTTCCCTGAATACCCTCATGATTGTGTTGTCTCTAGCATAGATCTCATCACTGTATATTTGACTCAATTTGTCTGCCTTTTCTATCTTCATGTCTTTTCCTTAGTGTCATTATTACACTTTCTATAAACACCTTGGTAACTGTTTTGTTAGGGTTCAAATGTAGTAGTTCCATGCTGGATAAAGTACTGGACCTGGATTCAGGAAGACCTGAGTTCAAATCCAGCTTCAGACACTTGATACTTACTAGCTGTGTGACCCTGGGTAAGTCACTTAACCCTCATTGCCCCACCAAAAGAACCCCCAATAAAATAAATAAATAAATAATGTTGGTTCAATCATTTTAATTTATATTCCATGCCTTTTTATTTTTATTCATTTTGATAAATTATTATATTAGCTTTGATAAATCAATGATCTGTCTGTTTGTAGATAGCTAACTCTGTGATAACTCCCACATCAATAATATCTATTCTAGTCCATTAAAATCTGTTTCATGTTTTGTGGTAATTATTTGGTGCTCATCAGTGCTTACCGATTCTTTTTTTTTAAGCAAATGTTTAAGATATAGCAGCCTGAGGCTTCTGTATTATAAGAAGTCTCTGACCTCTCATTTCTTTTTCCTAAACCATACTTTCTCATATATTTCATCTCATCCTCACCTTTCCCCACTTTTGCATTTAAGCATCAGAATTTATGTTTATTTGATTGGGAGGGCTTTGCAAAATTCTTTGTGGAATTCCTCTCCCACTTTGTCATCAGTAATAAATGTTGAAGCATAGACTACCATCATTTTTGAGGTGATCTTTTTGCAAATATTTATCAATGTTCTATGAACAGTGTTTCTTATAGATTCTGATGTTATGATAAAATCTTTTCTGCCACCTCCTTTCTTTGTTTCTCCAAGGAGTATGTGTGAGCTGATCCCCTTAGCTTCAACTTACTTCTTTCTTCTGTCATTGTGATTCAGCAATGTATTCACTCACTGGTCACTGGAGGAAGATGCCAGATTTAGAGCACCCAACTCCATTAATAGCAAATCATCCGTAGATTGAACTGCAGCTTCCTTGTGTCTTCTGGTTTCATTTGTGAAAATGTCAGTATCAGTGTAGTCCAGTCCCTCTAGGATAATGTAGAGTCAGTCACATGAAGGTTGCACATTTAGAATCCTGCAAGTGAAATGAATGCTTAAAGAAGAGATAAAAAAGTTATAATCCTTAGCACTCTCTGCCGCCAGTCCATCACTGCCACCAGGCAAGTGGAAGGGAGCTGCATAAGACCCCCAAGGGTGACTTTTTATTTTTCTTTGGTTCATAGATTTCCAAGGCCAAATAAGCCATTACCTAGTAGTCAACTTATGAATGAGAATCCTCTTTGTAATCTCCTAGGCTGATTCCAAGATGGCTGAGTCTGTCACCAGGACCATACTTGAAGCCTTTCCAGATTGGTACAACCTGTCAGAACTTTCACTTCCCTGATATAACCTTGCCAGGATCACAGCCATGGCAAGATGGGCATTCGAGTAGGTATTTCATCAAGACTTACCTTCTAGTAAACTCATGTCAATTACATAAGGAAGGAGAAGGGAAAGCAGAATGGAAAATGAGAGGGAACGGGAAAAGGAAGAGAACAAAAAGAAGATTCTCAATGGGCCCCTATTCAACTCCTAATGGAATTAGGATGTGAATTGATTAGCCAGTTAATAGAATAGGGAGATGAATGGGTATCATCTACATTTTGGAAGGGATTTAAATAAGCAGCTGCTCCAACTTCAAGAGTTTAGATTTGGCCTGGAATCTGAATGTAATTAGGATCATCATTTAGGAAGATGGTTTTAGTGTGCCAGTTATGGATAAAAAGTCTAAAATACTTTTGAACTGTGAAATGTGTTCTTGGCAGAATCTTATAGCAGCAACCAGTTTTTTAGAAACTCAAAGCAGGGTTGATGAGTGGAATCTGGCCCTTCCTGTTCCAACTCAGGTATACAGATTAGTTCATTTCCCTACCATTAAGCTACAAAGTTGGAATAATAATAATAGCTAACATTTTTATAGTGCTTCCTTTGTGCCAGGCACTATGCTAAGTGCTTAACAATTATTACCTCATTTGATCCTCACAATTGGAAGGTAGGTGCTATTATTATTTCCATTTTACAGATGAGGAAAATGATACAGAATTGACTTCCCTAGGGTCACACAGCCAGTAAGTTTCTGAAGCCAGATTTTAATTCAAACCAGGCTACTGTGCCACCTAACTGCCCCTATTGAATATTCAGTAAGCCAGTTATGTTCATGATCTGAACTCCCATCTTTGTCAGAAAATACTGGAATTTTTTTTTTTTTTTTAGTGAGGCAATTGGGGTTAAGTGACTTGCCCAGGGTCACACAGCTAGTAAGTGTTAAGTGTCTGAGGCCGGATCCGAACTCAGGTACTCCTGACTCCAGGGCCAGTGCTCTATCCACTGCGCCACCTAGCTGCCCCAATACTGGAATTCTAAGTCTAATATTTCTATTCTACATATCAAGTTAGATATAAATGAATTTAAATTTATAAAAGGAACAAATTAAAAGGCAAAGATTTAAATTGTAAACAAACTTACAAAATGAAAGAATTAAAATGCAAGAACTAAACACAATTATAACCTGGACCTATGCTCATTTATTCACTTACCTACTTAGTAAGTGGAAACTAAACAGAACAGGAGATAAGACAAGTGAATGGATCTGTTTTAGTGATTCCACTCCTACCCTCTTGGTCCAGGATAACAATAGGACTTGGATGGATAAAATGCATACGGGGATGGATAGACAAATGGATGGAGTGGATTGATAGAGTGAATGCCTTTCATATAGTAGGTGAATGGATAGATGGAAAAGATGTTGGATAAGAGAAGTCTACATGATACAAAATAGGATCAAGGGTTATTTTTAAGATGGATTTTTACTGAGTACTCTTCATCTAAAGTAAGTATGCAAGTTATGGGTGCCTATCCTAAATATTACTGAGCTGTTAAATATGTTCTTGGCAAAATCTTATAGAGGCATCTGGTTTTATATTACTTGGCTGAACATGGGAAGAAATGGGATTAATTTCCACCAGGCATGACAAGGATAGAGAGGAGGAAAGAATTCCTGAGCATTAGAGATTTCTTTCAACTCAAAATTTTACTCAAAATTGTAAATGTCTAACCCTGGAGACTGAGCCTTCACCTCCTTCGTCCTCACCACCCCAGCCTTCCTCCCCTTCACTTTTCTACCTTTCAACTATAGTACTTACCCTTCAACTTCTTTGGTATTTTAGTAATGCCTTACATTCTACAGTGATACACCATTTAAAGTAAACCCAATTCTTTTTCCCAAAGAGATCATGGAAGGGGGAAAGGGACCCACATGTACAAAAATATTTATAGCTGCTCTTTACGTGGTGGCAAAGAATTGGAAGTTGAGGGGGTGCCCATCAATTGGGGAATGGCTGGACAAGTTGTGGTATATGAATACAATGGAATACTATTGTGCTATAAGAAACGATGAGCAGGAGGAGTTCAGAGAAACCTGGAGGGTCTTGCGTGGGCTGATGATGAGTGAGATGAGCAGAACTAGAAGAACATTGTACACAATAACATCAACATTGAGTGTTGATCTACTGTGATGGACTATATTCTTCTCACCAATGCAATGGCACAGAAGAGTTCCAGGGAACTCATGATGGAAGAGGATCTCCAAATCCAGGAAAAAAAAAGAACTGCGGAGTATAGATGCTAAATGAACCATACTATTTCTTTTGTTTTTGATGCTGTTGTTTTTTTTCTATTTTGAGGTTTTCCATCATTGCTCTGATTTTTTTTCTCTTATAACATGACTAATGCAGAAATAGGATTAATGTTATTATGTGTGTATATATATATATATAACCTACATCAGATTACCTGCTGTCTAGGGGAGGGGGGGAGGGAGGGGAGGGAGGGAGAAAAATCTGAAATTGTAAAGCTTGTATAAACAAAGGTTGAGAACTATCTTTACATGTAACGGAAAAAAAATAAAATACTTTATTAATTAAAAAAAAAGTAAAATAAAGTAGACCCAATTGACATTGTTCTGCAATTGTTATCTTGCAATAATGTCACTAAATGCAGTATAGTGGAGTCCTACCACAACCTAATAAAACCTCTTTGTTAAGAGCCTGATGCAGATAACAAGGATGCAAATTCCCTTCTGACCTCTGAGTGATGGATAGCTGCTCACCCAGGCTTTAATACTTTGGCCAATCAGAAAATGGCTGCTGGGCATGTTGTCAGTGGTGCCCTCAAATCATAGGTCTTGCCCTCATAAGCACACTAGCCTCAAAACAAGTGTTACCTATCGCTGAGGCTTCCTGCTGTCTGTTCATTCCAGAGGGAAATTTTCTCTTTCCCTGGGACTCTGGTTGGGGAAAGGGAAAAGGAAGAGGGTTCAAACTGTGTTGAGGGAACTCTTGTTGGGGAAGTATAACTGCAGGTATGGTTTATTTAGACTAGAGGCTCCTGGCCTTTTTTGTTTCATAGACCCCTTTGGCAGTCTGATGAAATCTATGGACTCTTCAGAATGTTTCTAAATGATAAAATATGTGGGATTAAAAGGAAATCAATTTTATTGAAATGTAAGCATCAAAATATAAAGAGAGGAAAAACGTTCATGAGGTCCAGATGAAGAACCATTGAATAATAAGCTCCTAGAGGAAAAGGCCCTATGTCTTTGTAATCCTTATAGCACTTGACAAAGTATGTCATGTAATAAGTAGTCAGTGACTAGGATGGACAGCTGATGTGGGCCATTTAAGTACTGTGCAGGCTTTCCATGAGCTAAATAAAAGGACTAGAAGACCTTGAAATTCTTTATCACAGTTATCCCTGACAATAAGAGAGATGGGTGGCATGATCTCTAAAATCTCATCCAGCTCTAAATCCCAGGTTCCTATGACAATTTGATGAGGACTAATTATGACTATGGCCTATTCTTGCCTCACTCTGTTCTCAGCTGTATATTCAAGTAGCTAATCTGCTCACAGAGCAAAGCTTCAATTTTTCTGCCAGCCAAGTATGACAGCAGCTGTTTTCTGCTCATTGCACTTTCTTGGTTTTCCTATATGGCACCCCTCATGTGATCATTATTATTGGTTCATTCTCAATGGCCAAATTATATTACAACTACTAAATTAAAATGTATTTGGATTATTGCTAAAAGCATTGAGCTGGCTCTTAATGCAAACCTTGCAGTAACACATGCAGTTTTGTAGTGAACTATACTGGGATGTATATCTACATGATCTAATTATACAGAAGCAAATATTACTGCCATTCCTCTGATAAATCTAGTTTTTCTTTTAATAAGGTATAAAAAATAGGACTTGATAGTCATTTGTATGGTGTGTGATGATTTAAAAATTCTGACATAGTTTCTGGGTAATTTAAACATTTTTACTAAGAAGTCCAGCATGTTATTAATAGGATGGTCGTTTGAATTCATCTCTTACACCAAAGACCCCTAATGGTGGACTCACAGTGTTCCTGAGGGGTGGCAATCAACTCCGATTGGTTAACACAATAGGAGGTGGGCTATATTAAAGTGAAGGTCTTTGGGTACATGACCTGTGTCACCCAAATCTTGGTCAAAGAGACATCAATTTCTATATCATCTGTCTTGCTAGTAGGGAGGATCCACATTTTCCCAGACGTGTCAGAGCAAACACTGTCTGATTAGATATTGGTCTGGGTAAATCTCTAAGAGAGCTTCCTCACACTGTTTGGTTTCTGCATAAGGAAGTAGAAGAAAAGGAAAACCTTAGTCCTAATACAATAATTAGTTATTAAATACAAGAGAGAAATATTAATTTCTCTCAAATGGCAGAAGTACTGGTCTTAGAGGCAGAAAAAATAGGTTCAAGTCCCCTCTCAGATATAAATTTATTGTGTGACCACAGGCAGGTAACTCACCCTCTTGGTGCTCTGCCAAACTCTCTAAGACTCTAAGCTGCAAAGAAGTGCTGAGCTGCATTGGCAGAAAGTTTCCTCATCTAGGACATCCCAGTATCAGTGAGGTCACAGGCCCAGTTTCCATTTTACTCCTTTTGTTTATTTGATTGCTTCTATTTATGGCTAAATTTATAATAAAATTTTTTTTAGATCTTCAGCCAAAGGATTTCTGTACAAGAGAGCAGTCATCTCAGGGAGATACTGAAAATAAAATCATTTATCAAACCTTGGGTCACTAAATTCTATCCACTGAAAGAGACACTGAAATTGGTAAGGCTGGGATTGATGGCACAAACCTATAAACCTTGCTGTCAGGCAGGCTGATGGATTGCTTGAGCTGAGGAGATCCAAGCAGAAATGGGCTAAACCAATTGGGTTTTTGACTAGCCCATGTCAGAAAAATGGAGGTCAAATTTCCAATGCCAATTAGTATTGGACTTGTGAGAGACAGCTGCCTGGGTAAAGTGGGAAGGATGGAAGGATGGAAGGAAGGAAGGAAGGAAGGAAGGAAGGAAGGAAGGAAGGAAGGAAGGAAGGGAGGGAGGGAGGGAGGGAGGGAGGGAGGGAGGGAGGGAGGGAGGGAGGGAGGGAGGGAGGAAGGAAGGAAGGAAGGAAGGAAGGAAGGAAGGAAGGAAGGAAGGAAGGAAGGAAGGAAGGAAGGAAGGAAGGAAGGAAGGAAGGAAGGAAGGAAGGGAGGGAGGGAGGGAGGGAAGAAAATCGGTAAGAAATGACATTTTTTAATGTTGAAGTTTGAGGTCTATTAGATTATTTTCTCTTGTGTTAATTTCTCCTACTTTGGAAAATACAGAGACAACCACCATCAGTCAGGATGATTTGGATGCCCAGAGATTCAGGGTGCATTTCAAAATCCATACACATAGTTGTCCATAATTTCATATTATTAAAACCTTAAAATAAGTTGTAGTAACTGTTTATTCCTCACAGGGCTCTTAGCAATATTAACCTTCACATTTCAAACAGAGTATCTTGAGAATCAGATTATTTGAATCTCAAAAGATAAGGTTTTAGATAAGCTAATGATTGTGCAGTACTTGGAATGAAATGCAATTAATGTTTATATTTGATATAAATTTATATTGAGTACCTCCTACATACGGCACTAATCTAGGAGCTGCAAAGAAAAGTAAGGAAACTGGTAGATTAAATACTTTCATGGTGATGTAAAAGAATCACAAGGTCAGGAGAAGGTGAGAACTTATAAAGGGTAATGGTAGAAGAGAGGAGATGGGGGAGTAGTGGCTCATATTACAAAAGCCTCAAGGAATATCAAGCAGGCCTGACCTGGCAAAAATAAGGAATAGAAAACAGTGCTATGTAAATGTTACCTGGATTCTCAGCACCTCCCAAATTGGTGGAGGTGCCAAATTATAGGTATGGGAAAGCAATGAGAACCTTCTTCCATGCCTGAGCAAATCATCTCAGGGAGATGTTTCTGTTAAAGTACAAAGAGAGTCATTTAGGCAGAAAGTATCCAAGTTCCCACAATGCTCATGGCTTAATGGAAAGAACACGGGCTGGGAGTCAGACCACCGTGGTTGGACTCCCAGGCTCCACCACTTACATTTACTGTGTGAGTGTGACCACATTGCTTAGTCTCTCTGGCCTAGTTTCTTCATATATCAAATTGTGTGTGGGTGGGGGGTGGTGGTAGTGATACCATGTTTAACTCCTATTTGGAGTTTGCTTGTCAAGGATATCAGAGTAATTTGCCATTTCCTTCTCTAGCTCATCTTACAGGTGAAAAAACTGAGTCCAACAGGGTTAAGTGACTTGCCCAGGGTCACACAGCTGGTATCTAAGGTTGGATTTGAACTTGAGTCTTTCCTGACTCAAGGCCTGACACTCCTACTTTGCCACTTTGCTTCCAAATCAAAGATTTCCCAAAATTAGGGCAGCTAGGTGGTGCCTAAATAAAGTGGTGGGCCTGAAATCAAACTCATCTTCCTGAGTTCAAATCTGGACTCAGACACTTAGCTCTGTGACCCTGGGCAAGTCACTTAACCGCTATTTGCCTCAGTTTCCTCATCTGTTAAATGGGCTGGAAGAGGAAATGGCAAACCACTTCAGGATCTTTGCCCAAAAAACCCCAAATGGGGTCACAAGGAGGTTGTGAAGCTCAAATGTGATAATGCACTTTTGTCATCTTAAAGAATTTTATGACTAATTTATTATCTCTAAACAACCATTCATTTAAAGATTAGGGTCACTGTAACCTGAGTATTTATCTTGAATATATAATAATGGGTCCTGATGATAGCTAGCTAGCTGCAATAGTGGTGGTGACAGAACTATAACTGATGAGGTTCCTCCAAAGAACCCGGGGTTAATGTAACATGATGATACTACTAACAAGAGGACCTTCCTGGAGTTCTTTCCCCATTAGTGCAGGAGAAGCTGCTGTGCCCTCCTGAACACCTGCACTATGCTATGGAACCAAAGCACAATGTGAACTAGGCTGAATTGCTCTTTCCTTTAATAACATCCACAACTGACATGCTCCTTCTCCACTGACTCATTAATTTCCAGGCTTTCAGCAAAGGAATGGGGGTACCTCACAGGAGACAGGTTGGGTTGACTGAAATATCACGTGGCAAAAAGGAAAAGAAGCTTTAAGTTATGCCAGAACTTGACTAAGTCCTTTCTCTCTGCAGAACACTAAAAAGGCTGAAAGGAAGATAGGCCAGGCTAAGAAAGTTTAGAAGAATAAGACTAAAAAGGAACTGCTGAGAAAAACTGAGGAATATAAAAATCATCTAAGCTAAAGAAAAATTTAGTAACAGTTTTGTGGAATCGAGAGGATATTGTTAGGAAGAGATGCTGAAGAGCTTCTTTCTAGGACCTCTACTTCCCTAGGGGTCCAGGGCAAATGGTAGTCTTGTTCAATGTTCTTCTTTTGGTGGATAGAAACCAGTTAGCTATATGCTCTCTGAAAGGGAAAGCTGAAACTGCTAAGGAAAGATCTTGATACTTTGAGGCTAACTCATGGGAATTGGTAGTTAGGTGGCACAGTGGATAGAATGCTGGGACTGAAGTCAGGAAGATGAGTCTTCCTGAGTTCAAATCTGACCTCAGGCACTTACAAGCTAAGTGACCCTGAGTAAGTCATTTCACCCTTTCTGCCTCAGTTCCTCATCTGTCAAATGAGCTAGAGAAGGAAATGGCAAGCCCCTCCAGTAGTATCTTTGCCAAGAACCCCAAATGGGATCACAAAGAGTCAGACGCAACTGAACAACAACGTGGGAGTGAGTTATCATTACAGGCTGGTTCCTGTCTTATAGCACATGGGCTTTTTGCTTGTTTTCTTTTGAACCAGACCTACAATTTCAAGCAATGTAGAGAATTTCTGGTGTGGAAACTTCTTCCACCACCCAGTCTTAGAAAGTTCCTACAGGACAATAAGTGGTTAAGTGATTTTTGTCCATGGTCATACAGTCAGTTTGTGCCAGAAGCAGAATTTAAGCCCAAGTTTTCTTAACTCCAAGTCTGGCCAAATACTCATTGCACCTCATTGCTTCTCAGAGAAATGACTACAAGATTGTGGTGGTTATCCTACCATCAGGACAGGCAGCAGTATGAAGAGAGTGGTGTAAACAGGATTCTACCTACTGGCTGGAACACTGGACTAGAATAGTGTTTCTTCTATTAGGAATGCATGACTTCCCCACCTCTGTAGAATAAGAGAAGTTCTAAAGAGAAGCCAAACTCAAACTGTAGCACTAAACAGTTGCCTGGTTAAAATAGCAACGTAGATAGTACAATCCTCTTTTCTCCCATTAACATGACAACATCCCTGTATTCTGAAGCATGGAATTTGCTTATTTTTGAGCTAGCCCATGAATCAGAATTTCAGAATTAGAAGAAAGATTGAATGGGGCAGAAGGGTTAAGAAGGGGACAGCATGCTCTACATTTTATGAGAGCGTAGTCTGCCTTGAAAAAAAAATACCCAATCCCAGAATGATTAACCAGCCTGATACTAATCCTACATTGCACAGACTGAGCCAAGCAAGGGTCAGAGGTCAGATAAAATACCCTTTCTGGCTGCATCTGGTTTCCAAGCTAGGGATTCTACAGCTATGATTTACAGACTCTATCATCCTTTAGAGCCTCTAAACACTTTCCCAAAGCAATCGTTTTCAGACTTGGAGAATTACAAAGGAGTTACTCATGGGCACATTAAGAGGTGATGGGCTCTAAATTTGTCCTGAAGGGAAGGAACATAAAAATACATTAAAGAATCATAATGGTCCTGTCTTTCAAAATCTTCCATCAGTGAGGGAGTAATTCTCAGGGATTACTTTGACCTACCTTTTGTGTTTTAATAAAGTAACAGTACTTTAGTTAAACAAAGAAGTGTTCCTTTCAAAATTATTAAGAGTTAATGCCAAAGCTCCCATTTCAGAACATCTTTTAAGGTCAAGGTCAAGGTCTGTGTCATTTTCTAACTACTCAATGAAAAAAACTGCTTTAGATACTGAAACATCTTGTATTTGCTATGGTCATATCCACTGTACATCATAAAGCCCAAATTTGGTTTTCAAACTATGTTTATTTCTTTACATGGCTGGCTTCTGTCATAAAGAGCCAATGTCCCTAATTATTTTTAGTGTGGGGGAAGAAAAAAACCACAAGTCCTTTAGACAAACAATTTTGTAAGATTTATATTCCTTCCATTGCACATACATGGGTTATATACAAATTAGTAACACAAGTTACTGCTTAAATTCCATTACATTGTCTGAATTACTGTTACAGCAGGTGCTTAGTAAATTAAAACATCAAGTTGGAAATCATAACCTAAAGAGTTAAATATGACACTGAAAATACTGCACATTGTAATTGCAGGAAAATTCAAATGCATGTTTAAATGCTGTAACAAACTAGGCAGCAGGGTAAGTAACAATGACAAATGGCTACTACAGCTCACTTTGTATGTATGCAGAGTTAGATTTCCCAGTCCCCTAGGATAACCCTTCCTTCAAAGGAACAAAGTAAAAACATAAAAATCCTGGCAAATGTCTCAAAGAAATTTTATTCTCCTTAATACTTAAGGCCTGTCACATGAAATGTACTAATATCTATGACTTTATACAATTACTAAGTCAAATATAAAAGAAACCACACTTAGAGGGGGAAAAGGAAAGAATGATTCTTCAAATTTACTGCTTTTAATTGTATTATGAGATGAAAAGACAACAGCCCTGCTTACTACTTACATAAAAAAAGAGTTTTAAAAAGAATCACTGCACAAAATACAAAGGATGGGATTATACTGCTGTATTAAAATTTTTCACCAGAATTGTGTTTTTCATTTATGTTCATGCACAAATGCGTGTCTCCACGGCAAAACTGTTCTCAAAGTGCCGGATCTTGATGCAATTGTCAACTTCACGTTTTTGAATACCTATGTGGGTAAGAGAGATGATTAGTCTTTTGGACTATATATGTTTATATTTAATTCCATAAGCATTTATTAATCTCTACTATGTGCCATTATCATGCTGAGTGATGGGGATATATATACAGACTAAAATGAAAACATCCCTGCCCTAAAGTAACTCTCTCCATTAGCCTTTGGTCAGTGACTAAGTGTCACATTTTAGAGCAAGGTGGTGAGGAGGGTGGTGCTTAGAATACCATCTTCTGTCAGAGACATAGGCTTCATGAAACTAAGTGATATTTCCCCTTTTTGCACTTTCTACCTTTACTAGTCTAAATGATCTGCTAAAAATAACATGCAAACCTCACACATTAAGCAGCCAACCCAGAAGCCCTTTCCCCAATAAAACAGAAACGTTCTGTAATTCAAGTTAATAATTTCTTTTTCGCTGTCAGGTATATCCTAAATGAGAATGACTTTTACCATCTTCCCGGCTGAAATGTTGGTGCTCCCCAAGGGTATGATTTTCACCATCCACACACCGTCCACACACTTCCTACCTAGTGGGGTTTCATTCATTCAAATAGCTTCAACTAAAACTCCCATATGAATAGCTCCCCATCTGATCCTTCTGGTCACCTTGGTGTGCACACCACTATGGTATTTGGGGTTCTTTTTTCCTATCCATATCCCCACAAAGAGTTGCTAAGTCCTGTTTGTATAGTCTATTTTCACAAGTACACAAAAGTATCTCTCTTCCCTGTTAGGACATGACAGCAAAGACTCAACAGCTATGTTCCTGGTCCCTGCCTCTTCCTCATCCCTATCAAAACTACAGACTGCTGGCAGACTGATAATACCAGTGCACCCACTGACAATGTTCAGAAGGAAAACTCGCTCCATACCCAAAGAACCCTTCACTCCAAATGCCTAAGCATTCACTTGGGAAGCCATTCATGTATGGCACTGTATGGATGGCAAAAAACCTGCAAAATTCAGTCCAACCAAAACTGGCATTCTTAAAGTTTGGAGTGGGCAACTCAGTGAAGCATGGAATAATAAGAGGTAAAGAAAAAACAGGCATCAGGAGGTACCATGGCCAACTAGACTCTTCTACCTATTTTGGACCTCTGGTCTCTACCTGAAAAGAATGGCTTTAGAATACAAAAAGAGGGGGCAGCTGGGTGGCACAGTGGATAGAGCACCGGCCTTGGATTCAGGAGTAGCTGAGTTCAAATCCAGTCTCAGACACTTAACACTTACTAGCTGTATGACCCTGGGCAAGTCACTTAACCCCAATTGCCTTACTAAAAAATAATAATAATAATAAAAAAAAATACAAAAAGAGGCCACAGAATATTAGCAGCCCCAGTTTATGTGGCTGAATTTTGAGGTTCACAAGGCCCTTTCTTCACAATCAACCTGGGATGTAAGGAGCACATATATGTTTAATTGAGGATCAAGACAATAACCTAAACTATCCCTTACTACAACATAGCACAGATGCAAATCTTATCTCTGACAATACCTGTGCAACCTTGGGCAAGTCACCTAATATTGTAAACAACAGTTTACATATTTGTAAAATCAAAGGGTTGGACTAGGTGGCTTCAGGTCCCTTTTAGCTCCAGGGTTTTTTTTCCTTTCTTTCTTTCTTTCTTTCTTTTTTGCAGGGCAATGAGGGTTAAGGGACTTGCCCAGGGTCACATAGCTAGTAAGTGTCAAATGTCTGAGGTCACATTTGAACTCAGGTCCTCCTGAATCCAAGGCCAGTGCTTTATCCACTGTGCCACCTAGCTGCCCTTTAGCTCCAGTTTTTAAGAGAGGTAGCATAACACTGTGGAAACCACACTGACCCTAGAAGTCAAGAGATCCTGGATTTGATTCTTATCTCTGTGACCTTGGGCAAGTCACCTAATATCTCTGGGCCTACATGCCCAGACACATCCTCATCTGTAAAATAAGGGATTTGGACCAAATGGCCTTTCAAGCTATAGCAAGACCACTAAGTGAAAAACCTTTAAGCTTTTAGTCTGAATATAATTCAAATGCACACTAACCTTCAATACAAATGTTCTACTCAAGGGTAAGGCATTAAGGAAGTATTTACCTTTAATGGTTTCTTTGCGCTGCAATTTGTAAGTTTCCTTGCCATGGCACAGACGATAAATAAATAAACCCAACTGATCAACATTTTCAATGCGGTCAGTGATGATCATATGCTCATGAATCAGATAGGACTGAGGCAAATAGGTTCCAGCCTACGTTAAAAAAAATACAAATATATCACCATACCCTCTCTGTAGAAATAATAAAAAAAACTAATCAGAATTCCCAGTCTTATATACATTGTTTCTAGATATAAACATCAGAAATCACAAAATTATGCAACTGCAATAAGCCCTCAGATGGTAAAGCATTATTTCCTTTGGAAAATGCTGAACTATTTTAGTGGAAAGATGGGTTTCCAGAAGTGAATCTCTTACCTCTCCCTCCTATAAATCCATGGTAATATCAGTAGACAGAATTAAGAATTTTCTTTACCACTTACATGAATTGATGCTGAGTGAAATAAGCAGAACCAAGAGAAAACTGTACACAGTATGATCAACTATGATAGACTTAACTCTCCTCAGCAATGCATTGATCCAATGCCAAAACACTTATGGTGGAAAATGCTCTCCACATTCAGAGAGGAACTATGGAGTCTGAATGCAGACTGAAGCATACTATTTTCACTTTTGTTGTTACTTTTTTGTTATTCTTAGTCTTTCTTGTGTTTTTTTTTTTCCTTTTGTTCTGATTCTTCTCTTACAATATAACATGACTGATGCGGAAATATGTTTAACATGACTATAATGTATAACCTATATCAAATTGCTTGCTGTCCTCAGGAGGGGGTAGGGGGGGAGAAAAATCTGGAACTCAAAAAAATATCTTTACATATAACTGGAAAATAACAAATAAGTAATTTTTTAAAAAATTATTTTCTTTACCTTGATGTTGATGAGCAACTCCAATAAGTTTTTGGGAGGCATTACAATGGAAGTATTCAGAGGAATCACATAGCATTTATCCAAGTTAAGGTCGAGATAAGCGGTAAGTTTCTGAAGGGGAAAAAAGAAGTATTTTAGTCACATTATTTGAATATTTATAGGATTAGCAGAAACTACATTTTAATATTTTACACTGAGCTGACTTTAGAAAATGTAAAAGAGGTTCTCACTCTTATAATAAATCACTCTGCTTAAATGAATTTAGAATTTGGTGGGATAGGGAGAAAAGAACAAAAATGACTTTTATGTAGCAGTAGCCAACACTGTACCTTCATTCATCCACTAAAGGCTAGTTGGGGTTTCATTCTATAATAGCTAACAATAAGGCACCTCGATGATTTTTCAAAATGCTAGATGAGGGGCAGCTAGATGGTGCAGTGGATAAAGCACTGGCCCTGGATTCAGGAGTACCTGAGTTCAAATCCAGCCTCAGACATTTAACACTTACTAGCTGTGTGACCCTGGGCAAGTCACTTAACCCCAATTGCCTCACCAAAAAAAAAAAAAAAAAAAAAAAAGCTAGATGAAGGTGAGTGACACAGCCAACTCTAGATTTTTCTGTATGCTGATGGAGAACATTTATAAAAATAATTTTAAAAATAGCAAATAATACACTGGCATGGGGAACATAGCTAAGAAGTAGAAACATGGTGGACAATAAGGAAGGTAGTCTTCTGGCTGGAATTTAAAATGAAATCCAGGCCCCAACTAAAAAGGTGCAAATGACCTCAGGTTACAAGGTTAATTAATTCTTCCATAATTAATCAAAACCTGCCTCTATATCTTTTGGGGACAGAATAAATGTAGTTCACTAAAAAAAAAAAACCGAGGCTTCTAAGTAACATGGCCCTATATTTTAAATGAGTGAACCACTTTAATTAGAAACCATAGAGGTGCAAGTTAATGCAATAAATGATAGGCCTTTTACAACTCAGCAAGGGTAGCTCACCTTGTGAAAGTCATGAACAATGTTGGCAGGATCGCTATCAGCAAACTTTGGGACTGGCACGCTGATGAATTCGACATTATCCTCCTCAAGGATCTTAATATTTTCCTCAATTGTCTGGTAGCGAGCAGCTGGAGCATTTGCAGAGGGCTCACTGAGGATCAAGTCATCTTTGATGTATCTTATTCCACAGTAGTAGACATCGTCCTGCTGCAAGGAATTTAGAGTTACCTCCATGATTCACTACCAGTTGCCTAAGCTTTGAAAGCTAAACATTACTTAAGCTACCACTGCTAACTCCGAAGTATTTTGCTTGCAAATTCTTATTTTAAGATGTCAAATAGGACAGGTTAATTACAGATCTCCAGCACACTTTCTTAAAAATCAGATTTTAAAGTAGAGATCCAGTTTAAAATTGTTTCTGAGAAAGAGGAAAAGGACTACTAGCAGGGTTTGGGTTCTGGGTTCTTTTTTTCTTCCTTAAACTTGACAAGGAAGAGAATATAAAAGCAATTATTCATTTGGTGACAGGTAAATTTAAAGAGAACACACATACAAGCCCGCCCCTGCCCGAATAATCCATAATACATTTTTGTAAAGATGTGTTCCAAAACGAAGGATATTTTCTGGGGGAAGAAAAGGCTTTCCAAAGTTTTCAAGTTTCAGCATTTGTACAAGCTCAAGCCTGCTGTTCCTCCTCTTGGCGTACAACCAAAAGATATTTTTCTAAAATCTGTCTGTGAACTGATGCATATGTCTGGAGTACCTTTTATAAGATTTATTCTTACAGACTTGAGTCTAAAATGGAAGAACAGAGAAGGTTCTCCACCAAGTAAAAATGTGTCACACAAATGTCATATGCTGTGACTGTTTGGAAACCAAGAGAATACTGAACGAGCTACTAAGCTCTTCTGTATACAGTATACTCTAATTGGGGAGGGAGGAAAGAAGAGGGACAAAAAAGACAAGACAAAAGAAAGAGAACAGAGTCCAGGCCCTTGAGAAACTCACAATTTATTACATTAAGAAACTTCAGAAAAGTGGCTAATTAGAGTGCTGGGCCTGGAGTGGGGAAGACCTGTGTTCAAATCCTGCCTCACTCTCTTCAGATATGTGATCCTAAGTAAGTCATTGTTTGTACTGGCTTCCTTATCTGTAAACTGCGGATAATAATGGTACCTACCTCCCAGGGTTGCTGTGAAGATCAAATGAGGTAATAATTGGAAAGTACTATGTAAATATTAGCTATTATGTTTTTTAAAAACCCTTCAAATCCTATTTCAAAGGAATTAAAGTTAGGAAGCAATGCTAATTTTTCCTAGAAATAAAAGGATATTCTACTAAAGGTTTCTAAAACTAATCTGCTTTGCTTAACTTTAGTTAATAAAGTTGTGCAGCTTACCATTTACCCAACTGTTTGAGGCAAATTCTTGAGTTCTCCTAGGTGAAGCCTGGAGAATCCCAGAGAGATCATCGAATACCAAACCTTCATTTTATGATGAGGAAAGTAAGGCCAGAGAGGTTCTGACTTGATGAAGTGAACTGTTACTTTATAGCAGAAATGGGGACAGAATACAGGTCTCCTGACCACTGGCTTTTGTATTTCACTGAGCTATATCTCCATAGTTACTGGTGCTCTGAGACCATGTCTGTCACCTTATAGCACTTCTTCATTCAAGGATATTTTATACATAGAGCCACTATTAAAGTATCAGAATCCAGGCAACAGCAGCAGGAATTTCCTGAAACTGGGAAAGCAGAGTTCTCTGCAGAACCACCAAGGTTTCAGAGCAAAAGTACATTAAGGTTCAGGGAATTTAAGATATGCCTGAATGGACAGGTTGGTTATTGATGAATGATGTTTTTTAAAACAAACTCTTATTATAAAAGTTATTATGAAGATGACAAGAGTCTGAAAACCATAACAGTTAGCCTAGAGCAAGGGTTCTTTTTTTTCTTTTTGCAGGGCAATGAGGGTTAAATGACTTGCCCAGGGTCACATAGCTAGTAAGTGTCAAGTGTCTGAGGCCAGATTTGAACTCAGGTCCTCCTGAATCCAAGGCCGGTGATTTATCCATTGCAGCACCTAGCTGCCCCCAGGGCAAGGGTTCTTAACCTGAGATCTGTGAACTTGTTCTTCAAAATACTTTGATAATTTGAAAACAATAAAGTATTTTGATAGTTTTTATAAATAATTGGTTTCCAGGGCAGCTAGGTAGCGCAGTGCATAAAGCACCAGCCCTGGATTCAGGAGGACCTGAGTTCAGATCCAACCTCAGACACTTGACACTTACTAGCTATGTGACCCTGGGCAAGTCACTTAACCTTCATTGCCCTGGGGAAAAAAAAAGTACTAGGTGTTATAAATAATTGGTTTCCTTTGTAATCCTATACATTTTTAAAAATGTCTTTAAAGACATTCTGAGAAAGGGTCTGTAATTTGTTAGACCACCAAAGGCATCCAAAAAAATTTAAGAACCTCTGGCCTAGGGAATAATAGGGTAAACATAAGAATAAAATTTACCACTTTGCAGGGACCAACATCACTGTGTTTCATATTGATATGGTAACAGCACTCACTTAAGACAGAAACTACTGAGTTCCTAAACTATTGAGCTGAAAATAGGTATAATTATCGACAGGATCACAGACTTAGAACTGGAGGGGATCCCAGAGAACATCTAGTCTGAGCCCTTTGTTTCACAGCTGAGGAAATCTCTGGGATCCAGAGGTTGTGATTCCCCCCAAGATATATAGGTCCTCTGACTTCAAATCCAACACGCCTGTTTTCCACTGGATCAGTAAAGGAGGCTTCAGTTCTTTCATTCAAATACCCTTGCAGACCAAGAGAATGCACTGCAGTTAACCTGTACTTATCCAGTAGCTGAATTCCATATAGACTCTCACCCTCTTTTTAAATGGCACAAATCTCTCTGTTCAAAGCAGATCCACTGTGGTCATAGGAATATAGCTTTAGAGCCAGAAGGAATCTCAGAGGCCAGTCTAGTCCAACTCTCTTATTTCATAAAGGGGAAAACTGAAGTTTTAGCCAGGTTAAGTGATTGACCTTGACCATAAGTGTCAGAACCAGGAATTGAAACCAACTCCTCTGATAAAAAGTTAATGTTCGGGGCAGCTAGGTGGCACAGTGGATAGAGCACCAGCCCTGGAGTCAGGAGGACCTGGGTTCAAATCTGGCCTCAGCACTTAACACTTACTAGCTGTGTGACCCTGGGCAAGTCACTTAATCCCAATTGCCTCACCGAAAAAAAAAAAAGAAGTTAATGTTCATTTCCATTGTAACCAAAAAAAGCATGTCTCTGAATTTACAAATGTTAACTCACTTGAGTTCTACCCTTACTCAAAATTTACAAGTCTTTTTTCCCCTCAAAAATTCCTTAAGAAAGAGACAGAAAGACCCTGTTATACAGAATTGCTGTCAATAAAATAAATGCAAATTATAGAAATTATTATAATCCTGATCTTAAATTATTGTCATTACTGCTGAAAAGTCTAGTTTACAAGAAACTTTTAAAAATGACTTTATTCCAGTAACACTGCTGGCACAGTTAAATACTTTAGAGAAAGAATAAACCAATCATGGGGAGAAAAAAGTATGGATGCCAAGATACTATGAACCTAAGAGAATAAGACTGCTGTGAGGGAGCCTGAACTGGGATCTAACCCAACATCTCCCAAGCTGTAGGCTGTCTATGCTACAAGCTAATATGTTCAAGAAAAGCTGTCCCATTCTCCATTAATTACTAAATATTGTAGAAATAGGAAGAATATTCTAATTGAAAAATGTTCCAAGAATTTCTGCTCTTCAGTCAGTGCATTTCAAGAATACACAATATGGTTTTGTTTTCAGGGTCTGCTGTATAAGAGTTTAACCAAAATGTCATTGGGAGATTTAAAGAGCCTTAAAATAGCCACTAGGAACATGGCTAAAGGCCACAGAGAAGAACAACAGTACAGGGAGTCAGCTGTAACTTTAAAAAAAAAAAACAGGCAGGAGAGAACCCTGTGGATTCCACCGTTACTTACCTGAAATGCAAAATATTTATACAGGTATGCCCCTCCAAGGATTACTCCTGCAAGCATAAATGCAAGTCCAAAACACATGCACCAACACCAGGCTCTTCTCTGGCCAACTGGTACCACTTCATCTGGATCCTAATCATGAAACAAGGGCAAAGGGGCATTGTTACATCTCTACTTAGAAATACAATCTTAGTACTGGAAGGAAGATCCCTTAAGAAATGTAGTACAACCTCCCATTTTAATGAGATGTGAACCTGAGCACCAAATAACATGATGCACAAGAGGACCCGCTGTAACTATAACGAGTTATGCACTGGAAGCTACTATCATTATTGCCTGAGAACCACACATCTCAGACAGTGGCTGGGTTGGCTGGCCCCAGGACTGAGTCTCCTGACCCTTCCTAACCTGTGTTCTTTCAATTTTATAACGTCGCCTCCTTCATAAGACATGTATTTTTTGGAAGGATAATAGCACCTGTCCCTTGTTTCTAGTCCCTGGTTTATTGCAACTGATCTGCAGGAGCAATATATTGTGTGGTCCCCATTTTCCTTGGATAACTTTCCATAATAAATACACTGTCTTTTAACATTTAAAAGGTCAAAAAAGCTAAGAAAGGTGAATAAGGGAAAGCTGTGATAGTTCTGTTACCAGTTGTTGATATTAAGGGTAAACGCATATTGCTTGTCTTCTTGATGGGTAAGGGAAAGAGAATTTGGAACTCAAAAGGTTTTTAAATGTTAAATTTTCTTACATATAATTGGGAAATGGTTAACAAACGAAATCAAAATATTGTTGTTGTTTGTCCCTCATTCTCTCTTTTTTGGGGGGGTGGGGTGGGGCAATGAGGGTTAAGTGACTTGCCCAGGGTCACACAGCTAGTAAGTGTCAAGTGTCTGATACTGCATTTGAACTCAGGTCCTCCTGAATCCAGGGCCTGTGCTTTATCCACTGTGCCACCTAGCTGTCCCCTTGTCCCTCGTTCTCAAAGAAGGCCATGACATTGGGGTGATGTCATGACTTGAAGTGAGGGAGTGCTGTGCAAGGTCACCAACCTCACTCCTCCAGAGCAATCAGGGTCCAGTGGCAAGATATACATCAGGATGACTGGGGATGGCCCCAGATGTTTAATGTTTAAGGCAACTGGAGTTAAGCGACCTGCCTGGGGTCAATACAACTAGTAAGTGTCTGAAGTCACATATGAACTCAGATCCTCCCAATTTCAGGGTCAGTGCTCTATCCACCGCACCACCTCACTGCCCCAAATAAAAATACATTTAAGGAGCCAAAACTGAACTGAAAATTAACAAGTTTATCTGACAATGCATTACAGGTAGCTTATCTTTTGCACCAGAAACACAGATTTTCTTTTTTGTTAACTTATATAAGGGCGATAAAAAGAACAGGATCCACCAAGAGTGTGTCAAAGACATTTTAAACTTACTTGTCTAGAATTAATTGTGTACTATCCCACCCACCCCCATCCTAAAAACATTAAGTTGGTTTTCATCATGTACTTGTATTTGTCTCTAGAGGCTGAAGCAACAAGACAAAGACACAAGGGGAAAATCAGGAAGAAAAAAGGTACAACAAAAGGAGAAAAGAAGAAAATAAAATTACTCTCTCCATATCAAAGCAAGAGAATCATCTCACTCTTCTCAGCTCAACAATATTATGAGAATTAACTCCCCCAGTGCGCTTATGAAGATTCATGTAAGCCAGTCATCATGAATGGTGCAATTGTGCAATTACATTTCATTAAGCAAGTTAGTAACCCGGTATCATGATTTAGAAATGGGGTGTATGAGATGACACCTCAGATCTCCCTCCCAACTGCACTTTTGGTACTCTTGATCTCTCCCAAATTATAGCATCTCACATTTCATCAGTCAATCAAAAAGCAAACATTCATTAAGTACTTAATTGCCAGGCACTGCACTCAGTGCTGGGGGAAGGAGGACTACAAAAACAAGTGCCAAACTCAAAGAGCTGACAGTTTAGCTGAGGTAGAAGACATGTGCAAATATAGGGATACATAAAATTGATGAGGTAGTTTGGGGTGGGGAAGGCCCTAGAGATTGGGGAGATGAGGAAAGGCTTCATGGAGAAGGTGGATCTTGAGCTAAATGTTGAAGGCATTAGGGATTCTGAGAAATTCAAGTGAGGACAGACTGCATGCCAGGGCATGGAAGCCAGCCAGTACCAAAAGACACAAGAGGGAGGTGGAATACTATGCAATGAGGAACAGTAAAGGAAGCCAGTCTGACTAGACTACAGAGAGTGGGAAGGAGAATGTATTATAATTGTGTAGGGCTATTTAAATGCCAAAGACAGGAGTTTCTATTTGGTCCTAGAGAAGGTAACAGGGAACCACTGGAGTACATGGAATAGGGGAATGATGTGGTCAGATCTGAGTTTTAGGAAAATCAGTATGGATTGAAGTGGGGAGAGAACAGAGGCAGAGAGACCAGATAGGAGGCTCTTTCTTGTAACAGCTAGAGTGGTGGTAGTGTGATCAGAGAGAGAAGGAGGTGTAAATGCAAGACATGTTGTCAAAATTGAAACAAGTTAACTGGTTATGGGGTGAGGAGCTGATGTTTACCGAGTTTGTGAATCTAGGTGACTAAAAAGATAGTGGTGCTCTTGAAAAAGACAAGAAAGTTGGGGAAAGGGATAGATCTGGAGGGGGATAATCCAGTTCTGTCCTAGACACATTCAGTTTGAGACAGCTAGTCTAGAGGGTATCTAGATCCAATAGGACAGTTGGCGATATGGAAGTAGAATTCAAGAGACCTTGTGAGTCATCTATATGGACATAATAGTTAAACCAGTATAAGCTGATGAGGTAATGAAGACCAGAGTATAACAACAATCATTAACAGCTAACGTTTACATAGCGCTTTAATGTTTGCCAAACACTTGACATAGCATTTCATCTCTTAAAATAATCCTGTGAAGTAGATGCTTGTACAATCTCCATTTTACTGATGAGGATCCTGAGGCTAAGAGTACTTAAGTGATTGCCCAGCCTCACATAGCTTAGTAATAAGCATTTGAGGCGAGACAGACAGATGAGAAAATCAGAGCAAACTTTCCTGGGAGGTACTCACAATTAGGTTAGGAAGCCAACAGTTACATACATAAAATCATTGAATATAACCTAGTATAAAAAGACAAGATCTTTTAATACTAAATATAAGAATGACAGGAGTTCATAAGCAGGAGGTATCCATTTCAGCTGGGCTTTGAAAGGTAGGTAGGAATCAGGTACTTGGAGCACACACAAAGAAGGCTAAGAAGGGAGGGAGGAAGATTATGACCAAAGGCAAGCAGGCAGAAACCTTTGAGAGCTAGGGGTGGGTGAGGTTATGGAGAACCTGGGATTATAAAATGAAGAATCTGTACTCATTCAACCAATAAGCATTCATTAAACACCTACTATGTGCCTGGCACCATGCTAGGTGATAGAGATAATGAAGACATAAATGACATTGTCATTGTGTCCCCAAGGACTTTCAGCGTCTAATGGGAACTAGGGTGAGGAAGGGGTGATGACAGTTATACAATTAATGGCAGATACAAGGCAGGAGAATACAGGAGCAAAGGAGAAAAATGTAAATGAGGGATAAAAAGAGGTATATAAAAAAGAATTAGTTGTGTCCAAAAAAGAATTCCCGCACCTAGGGGAAAACATAAGGCTTCTCTAGAATCATAAGGATTTACTTAATTAAAACTTGATCACATCTATTTTGCTTAGGAAGTACAAAAATAATACCATTTTAGGACCATTTAACTTTTATGGAATGGCTCAGTCAGTTAGGAAGGCAGGAGGCTGTGGTTACCAGACATTGTCAGATCTGAGCCATCTTAATGGTCCGGAGCAATGACTATAAAAAACATCCATCCATCTCACCTTTGAAGTAAAATGACCAAAATATTTAATCAACTATATTTTGACTGGATTTTCCATGCCTCTGATATAGCAATTTTTAGTTATGTATGAAGCTAAGCTGCCTCAATAGTAACAATATCATTTTTCTGCTAAACAATGTCTAATGTAAAGTTTAAAAATACATATTTTCCAAAGCAATTTCGATTATAGGTTAGTAGCTTATTCATGAAGATCACTTTGTCTAGCCACCTCAAGAATCTTAAAGAGTCAAGAACCAATCCTATTTTTAAAAAAAGGGGGGGGGGAAGGAGAAGGAAATAAACATTTATATAGCACTTACTATGGACCAAGCACTGTGCTCAGTGCTTTTTACAAATATCTCATTTGATCTTCATAACAACCCTGCAAGGTAGGTACTATTATTATTCCCATTTTATAGTTGAGGAAACAGGCAAACAGCAATTAAGCGATTTGTCCAGGTTACTTTCTCAAGCCATATTTGAACTCAGGTCTTCCTGACTCCAGGCCTAACATTCTATCCACTGTGGTAAGAGCTTCTGAGCAGTCAAAATCAATGTCACAAAGGCTATTCACTAAAGTTCTCACTTTATTCAAAGGGAGACACCCCCAAATGCCTATTTTCTCATGTTATTTTATTTTATTTGTTGGGGGGGGGCAATGAGGGTTAAGTGACTTGCCCAGGGTCACACAGGTAGTAAGTGTCAAGTATCTGAGGGCTGAATTTGAACTCAGGTCCTCCTGAATCCAGGGCTGGTGCTTTATCCACTGCGCCACCTAGCTGCCCCCTCTCATATTATTTTAGGCAATTTTATAACGTTTAATGATCTCTTTTCCCAGGGCATGCCAAATTAGAAACAAGAAGGGTTACTGTGGGAAGGAATTTTAAAAAGTAAACAAAACTCAAAACACATACAAGTTTGGAGTCCTTTAGAGTTATGGGAAAGAGCTCTCTAGTTGCCCACTTCTATAATATCTAAGGGCTTCTCTGTATCTCAACACCCAGTCACTGGTATTCAAAAGGATGATTTTAATCATGATGAACAAATTAAAGTAGGTTCAGTATACTTTACTGAAGTATATATAATTCATTTTAGAAATTTTTGCTTTTGTTTTTTTTTTTTTTCCAGAAGAGGAGGTTAAACATAATGGCAAGGCAGCATGACCTAGCTAATACAGTGCTGGCCCTGGGATCAATAAGACTTGAGTTCAAATCCTTCCTCTGATACACACTAAATGTATGACCAAGGGCAAAATCAATTATCTTCTCTTAAAGTAAATTCTGAAGACTCTAAGTTACAAACATGAGTTGCCAATCTGGATGAGCAGAAGGCTCCGCTCTCCAAGTTTCCTAAACCCATATAATCTAAGGCACAAATTTCTGCCTCCCTCTCCCATTAATCCAACCCACAACATACATGCCCCCCAAAAAAACCTGGTGCAAAAAGCTTCAGTTATCTGGGGGAGCTATTACCAAACTACATTTATTAAGAAACAAAGTAACCCGCATATTGCCATTCCTACATTTATTTACAGGCAACTTTCTCAGACTATAAAGTAGCAGAGCAGTGGGAGAGGTGGTTTCTTCACTGGGAGTACTCTATGAGATCACAAATCAGGTCCATGTTTACAACATATACTTGCAATACAAACCTACTATATGCCAGGCACCATGCTAAGAGTTATTCAAATTCTCTTTTAAATAATGGCATCATTTGGCAAGATATCACTGTTTAATCTAGTAAAAACATATGTGAAATAAAAGATATTTCAGTTACAGTATTTCTGTTAGTTCATATTTAGGTCACCTCAACCATTTCCCTAAAGGTTTTCAGGAATGTGTCATCAATTATAAATCTAACGCAGGTTTGGGGGAAAAAACACTGTAGCCTTTTCATATTTTTTTCCCTCTGTTCTCAAACTAACAGGTAACTTCATATCTCCAGACACTTCTATTTAGGTCTTCTTTATAGGTTGAATTTTTAAAGGAATTTTTTTCAAAGCTTTCAGGAAACCTACTTTAATATTATGATAAATTAAGCCAACATTTCAGTATGCAGAATTCCAGGGGTCAATATATTTCTAGGGTTAAAAGAAAGAAAAAACATGCCTCCCTTATTTAAACCAACCGGAGTGAGACAGTTTGACCTGGGAGGGGGAGGGGGGAACCATGAAGATAATAATGCGGTAAGATTATAGAGTATAATTAATATTGAATAGAAGAGTATAATCAATCCAATTAAAAGTCATTTAATAAATAACAGTTAATAGCTAGCAGTTATATAGTCCTTTAAGGGTTTCAAAACCCTTTCCAAATATTATCTCATTTGAGCCTCAGAACAACCCTTGGAGGGATCTTTTATAGATGAGGAAACTGAAGCAGATGGAGATCAAGAGACTTGCCCAAGGTCACTTAGCTAGGAAGTATCTGAGACTGGTTTTGTTGTACTAAAGGTGTTCTTGACCAAGGTACAGCACTGTATCCACCACACCACCTAAATCACATTCTAAGGCCCTAAACTAATAATGTACTTTTTTTTTGGTGAGGCAATTGGGGTTAAGTGACTTGCCCAGGGTCACACAGCTAGTAAGTGTCAAATGTCTGAGGCCGGATTTGAACTCAGGTACTCCTGACTCCAGGGCCAGTGCTCTATCCACTGCGCCACCTAGCTGCCCCCAATAATGTACTTTTAAAATAAAGTCAAATTTCTTTAAAAGATCTGGGGCATTTAAAAATACAGTCAAGTGAGAACTGAAATATCCTCCTGGGGATATTAGGCTTCTAACTGTAGACTTCTCTCCTCTCCTCTTCTCTTCTTTTAACCATGGCTGGCCAAAGTCAAACTGGCTACTTCACCTCAAACTTCCTTCAATATGACCTCTCCTCCACTTTATCACCTGCCTGACATGGCATCATTTTTGCCCATATTTAATCTCTACTATCAAAGCCTTCATCCATTCAATAGCTTATCACCACATGGAGAAGACCCTGGGTTCTCAAAGCCTAAGTCTCAGGAAATCTCCTGTATGTTATTATGCTTCTATTAAACCAATATTTCAGGACACAGAACACTAGAGGTCAAATATACTTATCTGGCCTCAAACTTTAGTAGATCCTACCCACACTGTCAAGGTCCTCTGTCACAGAGGACCAATGATAGGGACTGGCTTTACATGCCCTTTTATTTGATTTGAGCCACACAAGTCTGTGAGCTAGGTACTACAGCTAAATACTGTCCCCTTTTTGATAGCTGAGGAAAAGCGAGGTTTGGTGTCTTGTTCACGGTCACACACGGATAGTTAATATCAAGAGGGTGAATCTGAACCCAGATCTTCCCAACTCCAAATCCAACACTTTATATCCACAATTCCTCAAGCCTCATCACAGGAGAGTTGCCCACCAGGTAATGAATTGCTTTTAAATACAGCAACATAAGAAATAATTTACTAAATTGTTGAGATAGGCATCATTGAAACAGCCATTGCCATGGATCCTTTAAGTACTGAATTATGGTCCATTCTTGGGACCTCCTCCTCAGCAGTCTCTCTGATTGGAAGGCTTCTCCCAGACCCTCCATTTGGAATTCCCCTCCAGGCAGCTCCACTGCTCCCCTTCAGTTGGGTTACTTTTGTCCTAATCTAGCCCCTGCAGATTCCTTGAGGGGAGAAAGTATCTTCCTTTTTACTTGTATTTCCAGATGTTAGGGTAACAGAGAAAGACAAAAAACAGTCCTGGCCTTCCAGGATCCTATACACTAATAAGGAGGGCAGCAAGTCAATAAATACGTACGTGAAAGATATATAGAGAACAGATGAAGGGGCAGGTAGGTGGCACAGTGGATAAAGCACCAACCCTGGGTTCAGGAGGACCGAGTTCAAATCCGGCTTCAGACACTTGACACTTACTGTGTGACCCTGGGCAAGTCACTTAACCCTCATTGCCCCGCAAAAAAAAGAAAAGAAAAGAAAAAAGAAAAGAAAGAGTATATGGAAGCTGATGTCAGAAGAGAGGGGACTAGGAGCTGGAGAGGAATGGGGAGGACTTCCTGCAAAAGGTTGGCTATGAGCTGGATCTTGAAGGGAGCCAAGGAAACTGAGAAGTAGGGATATGAAGGAGTATTTTCTTTCTCATGGGAGTGGGGAGGACTGGGAGAAGGTCAGTATAAAGACACCCTTAAGGGATTGCTGGGGGGGGGAGGACTGGAAAGGTGTGAAGGACACAGTAAAGAAGAAACTTTAAATGCCAAACAAAGGACTTTGTATCTGATCCTGACAGGGGCCGGGGAAACACTTGCCCAAAGGCACAGTTAGTAAGGAGAACAGGAATTAGAACCTAGATCTCTAGCACACAGGAAATGATGATTTTTTTCCCCTGAACTGAACATAACTTCCAAGGCATATCATTTTCCAAGGGCAGCTAGGTGGTGGTAGTGGACAGAGTGCTTTGCCAGGAGTCAGTAAGACTCAAAAGATGAGTGAGCTCAAATCTGGCCTCAGACTAACTTACTATGTGTATGAACCTGGGCAAGTCATTTAACCCTCTTTGTCTCAATTTCCTCATCTGTAAAATGATCTGGAGAAGGAAATGGTGTAAACCACTCCAGTATCTTTTCCAAGAAAACTCAAAATTGGATCACAAGGAATCAAAAACAACTGAATGAAATAATTTTCCTAGTTACTTTCTAACTTACTCTGCATCCATCTCATGACTGTAAATGTGTCTTGTTGGGCCTTGCTTTCCTCATCTATAAAACGAAAGAGTAGAGCTAGAAGATGTCTAATTTCCCTATTTCCAAAAATTTTTTAAAAGGTAAAATTTAATAACCAGCAAAAACAGATCAAACAAATAAAGGATAAAATCACACATAAATCCTTACTATTCTGTGCCTATATTTTAACAAAGAACCAAACAAAAAGTGCTGAGTCACTTTGAAATTCCTGCATATTTAGCTTTTTGTATATACTTCAGGTTCTACTGATCTCCATTTTCATTACTTCATAAAGGTCTTTGTATATTTCCCAGTATTATTCATATTTACCATTTTATTTACAGCAACATAATATTCCAATGTCACCAATTACAAATAAAGCAACTAGGAATATTCTGTTCAGCTAGGCACCCTCCCCCTTTTCCTGATATGTTCAGGTTAAAGTCCTAGCAATGGAATTGGTGTGTAAAATGGTAAGATTAGGTTTTCCCCTTTTTTATGCCTGTCATAGCAGGGCCATCCTAATACACAATGTTCAGTATGAAGAATACTCAAATATTATCTGAAGGCTGAATGTTTCCCTTGTGGGGATATTCAATGTAGATTAGTGAAATCATTGTTTCACAGTGAACTGAGTTAAGGTTTGGTTAAGTGGTTTTCCACTCTCTTGGTCATACTGTGTCCTCCACTTGTTAATATAGCTGGAAGGAACCTCACCTTATCTAGCTCAACATCTCTTTTGTCCGCCCCCCCCCCATCAGCATGGCATAATCAAAACAATGCCCCGAGGTCAGGACACCCAGATTCTAGTAGCAGTTCTGCCATTAACTGTGGAGCTAAGATAAATCATTCCATTTCTCTAGGTCTCCACCTTCCTTATCTGTGAAAAAGGCCAGGGACTAGGGGCACCTAGGTTGATAGAGCACCAGCCCTGGAGTCAGGAGGACCTGAGTTCAAATCTGGCCTCAGACACTTAACACTTACTAGCTGTGTGACCCTGGGCAAGTCACTTAACCCCAATTGCCTCACTAAAAAAAAAAAAAAGGCCAGGGACTAAGGGAGGGCACAGAGCTAGGTAATACACGGTCCCCCTCCAGATTCTAAAAGTTAGTGATTCCATGGAAGCCAACTCTCCAGTTCAGCTAGATATGAAGAAATACCAATGGTATTCAACTCAGAGTTATACTCTGTTCCCTTGACTTCTTTGAGAGTCATGGTAAAACTGATGAAATTATACCACAGTACTGTTATTATTAATAACACTCTTCTACTAGCTGTGTGACCCTGGGCAAGTCACTTAACCCTCCCTGCCCCGAAAAACAAAACAAAACAAAAAGATATCAGTAACACTCTTTGCTGATGTTCAATTTGGTAAAGTACACAAATCCTACGGAAGATACAAGCTCCTGCTCATCCTTGGGTGTTCATACCTCATCACTACACTGTGCCACTAGGATCAGAGGGCACAGCCATGAATTCCAAAACCTCCTTTTGAGGAGGGGCTCAGAAGAGATCTCATTCCCCCCTGACTAGACCACTGTGGGATTTCTCAGCCTTCACCATTCTCTTTTCTCTTCCCTCCACTACCTTTTCAGGTTACTTGTGTTACTTCCTCCATTAAACTATAAAGTGCCAGAGGGCAGGAACCATCTTTCTTTTTGCCTACTTGTATCCCCAGTACTTAGAGCAGTGCCAGGCAAATAGCAAGTGCTTAACAAATGTTCTTTGGGGAGAAGCTAGGTGGTGCAGTGGATAAAGTACCAGTCCTGGATTCAGGAGGACCTGAGTTCAAATCCAGTCTCAGACACTTGACACTTACTAGCTGTGTGACCCTGGGCAAGTCACTTAACCTTCACTGCCCCACCAAAAAAAAAGTTCGTTGACTCTTGACTGCATCAGAGGAACATAGGGCCTCAAGAGTCCAGAGACTTGCAAATTCCCCTATAAGTCTTTAGCTTGTATCTGTATTTGATATATCCCCATTTGGTCTATCTAGAGAAGACTGCCACAATCCCAACGACAGTGACAAAATAAGATAATAAATAGTCCACACTTCCCTTTCTCCTTCTGTAAGTACCAGCTCCATCCTTCACAAAGACCCTTGACTTTCTGTCAATTACTAGCTTTCACATAACACTGACCCTTTAATAGTTAAATCAGGGCCTATTCTCATAACTTTATGAATGTTATAAAATGTTAACATCAATGTCACTGAATTAATCATCATTTTAAAGGGGGGGTGCGGTGAGAAAGGGTGTTAGAGACCACACTGGTGATTTTATTAATTGAGGGAATTCTCAGGTAAGGAAACTCCTTGTACCAATGTGGGTGGTACCTTCTCTGTAATTGATGGTCTCAGAGTAGATTTACAAATGATCCCTAAGAGTCCGTGAGGTCAAAATTATTTTCCTAATACTAAGAGGTTTTAATTTCTCTCAATAGGTAGAATTCAAACAAACAAATGAAGGGGCCTTCAATAATTTTTAAGAGTATAAAGGATCCCTGAGATCAATAAGTTTGAGAACTGCTGACCTACAGCACTTGTTTAGGGTCAAACAGCTAGTACGTGTCAATGATGAGGCTCAAACCCAGACCTTCCGGGCTTCCAGGCCGACTCTCCATTTACTATACCAAGGTTTCTTTCTAGAAAAAAGTCAATAAAGAACAAGGTTAAAATGTTACCTGAAGGATTATAACCTCAGATGAAGAAATCTACCCCCCAAATTGTAAAAATTACCTTTCCAAAGAACAACAGTAGAATAAAAGGAAACTTGATTTTATTGAGACATCATACAGAAAAATCAGTGACAAAAAAAATCAAATCAGTAAAGTTTGTGAATCCCCAATACATCATTGGGCATCATCCAAATTAGCACAGGTGTTTAGGTCTCCAGTTCTGGACAGTGTTCCCAGTATAGGAAATTAGGTCAGAACTAAAAAGAAATTAGGCTGTAAGCCCTTTTCTATGATACTGCACATTCCTTAGGCTAACAGCCAAATTTGTCACTGCTACAATTTTTTATGAGAGCTATATACTATAAGGGATACACCTTGAGGGCTACAGAGTTTAAATTTATTTCCAAGTCTGTATTTGAGGGTTTAAAAGTAAGAGTCACATAGAAGAGGCCTACTCAGATCTTTTGATGGCAAATTTCCAAATGCAGGGAGATAGGCACTGACAGAATTCCCCAACCGGCAAATACAAAGAGTTAATGTTACACTTTCCCAGTACATCAGTTTTCTCTTCTTGGAGATCTTAATAAACAGGAAGGTTAGATTTTTTTTTTATTTTTTATTTTTTTTAGTGAAGCAATTGGGGTTAAGTGACTTGCCCAGGGTCACACAGCTAATAAGTGTTAAGTGTCTGAGGCTGGATTTGAACTCAGGTACTCCTGACTCCAGGGCCTGTGCTCTATCCACTGCACCACCTAGCTGCCCAGATTTTCTAACATTAAAAAGCTTTGTTCTGCCTTCACTCCTAGCAATGTATATATGTATTTATTTTAAAGTAACCAAAATAGGACAATAATATGAATTTCCTCTTAGTACCAGGCAAATGTGATGTTTGTGAAAAGTTCCTCTAAAGGAAAGTTTCCAAAATGTACCCTTTTCAAGGATGGTACAAGAGAAATGTCAATCTTGGAAGGCCATCTCCCAATCTCATCTTTTTTAGGAGGATAGAACACTGTTGGCATAAAGATGAACACAAGTATTGTTTAAGGAGGCCCAGGCCAGTGACCTCTTCACATTTCCCATCCAGCTGCACTGCTTGGGCCTCTATCATGCCAATGGGAACCACATCATCCTGCAAGACCACATGAACCTTGCTAATCATGCTTCATCAATATCCTCTGAACTGGAGGCTAGAGAGTTTCTCCCAAAACCTCCCTGATGGCAGGGACTATCTTTGATTTGTAGCCTGAGACCTTAGCACAGTGCTTGGCACATAGTAAACACTTAAGAAATATCTACAGACAGCCTATTTTAAATGGAAAAAAATCAAGATGACCCCAAGCTTTTCAACTAATTTTGCATATTGGGGCAACTAGGTGGTATTGTTGATAGAGCAGAGCACTGGTCCTGAAGTTGGGAGGACTCGAGTTCAAATCTCACCTTAGTAGTTATGTGACCCTGGATAAGTCACTTAACTCCAAATGCCTTAAACATCCAGGGCCATCTCTAATGGCTCTGGCATATATCTTGTCACTGGACCCGGACCCAGATGGCTCTGGAGGAAAGAGTGAGGTTGGTGACTTTGCCCAGCCCTCCCTCACTTAAATCCCATTCAGTGAAAGTCATGGCATCACCCTAATGTCATGGTCCTCTTCCAAAATGAAGGACAAACAACAACTCTGCATATGTTAAAAGCTGAAACAGATGAATCCCACCTAGAACCACCTGGTTCATTTCTGAGTTAAGAACATTGCCTGGTTGTATAGAAATAGTACTTCCAATTACAAACATCATCTCTTTGAATCAGACTCGAAGGGGCTTTGCATGTAGTTAAGAGCTATAACATTGCATTTCTTCAACAATATTAAAAGTTTAAGCTGGAACCATGCCTGTAGCTCATGGGGTACAATACAGTCCCCTGCAAATTGTCAGTACTTTAGGTTCCTTGAAGTTTGTTTATTTTTCATTAGCTAATCTTCAGGGAGGAGAATAAGTAATTTGCTCCTGGCAGGGGGCAGGTGTTCAGGAGGCCATGGAGGGGGAGGGGACTGCCTCTGTTCTGTGATGGCACACTTAACACTGGGACACTGCTTTAATACATATTAACTCAGCAGTACAAAAGTTACTTGCCCTCAAAAGCATTAACTTAAAAAACAATCTGAACTAAGTGATGAAGTCCCTCGCCCCCAAAAGGAGGTTAGTGTTAACTGATCACAGAATATATGGAAGGAAGGTGGAAAACGACTGGAAAGGTAGGAAGGGGTCAGATTATACAGAGTTTTAAAAACCAGAGCATTTTATATTTGGTCCTGGAGGTCACAGATAGCCCCTGGAATTTACTGAATAGGGAATTAATATGGTTAGACCTGAACTTTACGAAAATCAATTTGACAACTGAGAGGAAGATGGACTGGAGTGGGGAAAGATTTTGGGTAAGGAGATGGATCAGAAGACCACGGCAACAGCCCCATACATGAGATAATGAGGGAGGGCCTGCCCCAGAGTGGTGGCAATGTCAAAGAAGAGAAGGGGACTTATACTAACCATATCACGAAGACGGAAATGACAAGACTTCACCAATGATGACATCTAGGGGAGTGATGAGAGTAAGGTTTGGAAGGGCAGGATCTTCTATAGAATACACGGGCAAGGTACTCAAAGGAAAAGAGCAGTGCAGAGTTGATGTTGACCATGGGGTCAGGGGGAGAAAGGAAAGATGGTGAAGCCAATGCAGGGGTGATGGCCTGATAAAGAACAAAGGAGTCAAAGGACTAGAGGTCACAGTGAAAACAAATTTAGACAGCAGAGGGTTAAAGTGGAATGACAACAGATTATGACAGGATGAAGGGATTTCAGGGCTCACAAACATGGATGTAGATAGAACCTTTGTGGGAAAATCAAGAGCATGATCACCTGTGTGTGTAGATGAGATGGAGTGGACAGAGTAGTGTTAAGGGCTAAAATTCTAGCTAGTCTGTCTAAAATATCTAATGAGTGGTCGCCAATAAATTATAAGCTTTAGCAAGAGTTAGGCTTTTAAGCATTTATTAAGGAAAACAAGAATTTGGTAAAGAGAGAGAGAGAAAGGCCTAGATTTCTATCTATTAAAGGGAGAGCACATTTTTAGCTCCCTTCTCCGCCAGCGTCCCCAGGAAAGAGAGCGAGACTGAGCGCCAGTCTCTTCCTTCCTCCTCCCACTAGCCCGCGTCACTTCCTGACTCCTGGTCTTGCCCTCAAAGACCTTCCCTTCATGGGCAGAACTCTTCTACAGTAAGTATCCAGCAGGTGGCGTCATTCCAATCGTTACAGTAGGGCATGGGAAATGAGCAGGGTGAAGAAATGGGATATAGGGTATTGGAGGGACTATCAGTATGTAATATATTGAAGTCTCCTAGTATGAGGCAGGAGTTGGGGAGGAGAGGCTTTGACCCAGGCACTGAATTCATTGAAAACGAAAGGAGGGGCAGCTAGATGGTGCAGTGGATAGAGCACCGGCCCTGGAGTCAGGAGTACCTAAGTTCAAATCCGGCCTCAGACACTTAACACTTACTAGCTGTGTGACCCTGGGCAAGTCACTTAACCCCAATTGCCTCACTGAAAAAAAAAAAAGAAAGAAAGAAAATGAAAGGAGACAACAGGTACTAGAATCGTGACTGGGAAATAAATATGTCCTGAATAAATGAATCGGAGAGGAGAGATGACTCAGTTATAGTGGTAGAAAGAGAACCGGAGAAATGGCAATAAGGAGCAAGAAATAATCTAACACATGATACCAAGGAGTCTGGCAATGAGTTAAAGGGCAACCAAGGATGGGCAGTGGAGCCAAGGAAGCTGTGTCACCCGGAGGGAGCCAGAATTCAGTGGGTTCAAGACATAATCTGTCTTGTTACCTATAGAACAGGCATTCCAGAGAATACAGTGAAAGGGCTGGTCTGATTGCTTTAGAGTGGGAGATTAGACACCTCGGATGGAGGGGTTTGGGAATAAAGGAGAGGCCAGAGATGGACGGATAAAAGTGTTCAGAATCACTGGAATGGAGTGGGTAGTTGGGTGGAAATGTGTTAATCATTGAAGAAGGCATTCAGGATAATCTTACTGATTATGTAATATCATCTGAGCCTCACTAACAACAACCCTGACAGATAGTGCAGGCATTATAATGATCACATTCCAGGTGAGGAAAGTCCTCAAACTTTAAAGTCACACAGCCAGAAAGGAACAGAGGTGGCTGGGATCCCAAACTAGGCCATTTCAGATATTAATCAGATATTAAGGAATTTAGAGGTAAGAAAGGACCTCAGAGATCCCGTAGACAAGGAAATGTTTTGAGTCTCAGTGTAGTATTCATTTTACTACACCATCATATAGGCTGATGGGTGGGAAGGAAATTGTTAAATCAGGTGTGATTTATTTCCTGGCTTTAAGATGCAGAATCAAAACAAGGCACATACTCTCTTTTTAGTGGAAAAAAAGTGCTTTGAACTGAAGAAAACAAAGAATATGTTCTTGGCCCATAGCTAATGGTCAATAAACAAAAAACCACACCCTTGTCCCTTCTCTTTCCTAACTTCCTGGTTCTTTTGGTATTTTTTATTACAATAGATGGTTGGATTGAGGTGGGAAGGTTTGGAGAAATTGCTACTGGATGTAAAGCAAAACCTTGGCTCATCTGTTACATGGACAGGACCCAAAGAAAACACTTGTACAGAATTATTCATTGTATAAAATTTGTTATAAACAGATCAACAAAGAACTATTTCGATGGGCTGGGCCATCTGCTGGGATAAAGGAGGAACACTTCTCCCTTTATACAATGGATCTGTTTCTAAGAACTCAAACTAATCCTCTGGTTAGTTCTTTTGCAAAGAAATAATTACTTCCTCATTTATTCCCTTTGGGGGATAAATCTGAAATTTCATCTATAAACTCACCAGAAAAGGAGTGATCAATGGCAAGCTAGTGCTCAGATTATGTGACAGGAATGAAAGTCAAGCCAACATTTATTAAACATCTACTTCTGTACCAGGCAATTGTGCTAAGTGCCACAAATGTGTGTGGATAAAAATTTCAATAATTACACAAATGATTTGTGTTACACAAAATTCAAATCATTTCTACAAATCACATGTTAATACATATGTATATATCCCCAAACAAACAAAAACACCCATTCTATTTTGTAATTACAGAGATCCATTGTTTCTTTTTGAGCCCAGTGCAACTACCAACCAAATATGAATGATAACAAAAAAGGATGAATGTTAGTTATTAAATTGGGCTTGGGATTAAAGGGAAAAGATGTCATACGTGTATTTTAGTATGGTATGATGGAAAGAATGCTGGAATGAATGGGGAATGAGGAGATGTGAATTCTCATCAAAAATATATGACTGTGAGCAATTCACTTTTTCCCTCTGGGCTTCAGGTTTTGTCATTGGTAAAAAAACGATCAGGTCAGATCATATGAATTTGAAGCAATCCAAAGAATTCTGTGGGGAGTGGAGGGAGGCATATGCAACAAATACCCATCCACTTTGCTGACACTATAGGTCACCTATAATCTGTACATTAAGGCAATGAAACCAAGTATTTGTGGAAATCAATCCCATAACCACAAAGTTGACTTATTAGTCTAGAACCAATCACTAAATGTACCCTCATAATGTATCACACCATCAGCCTGAAAGTTCAGTGAACCATAAGGAAAACAACTAAAACGAAAGGGGTCTTAGAGGTCATCCAGTTCAACTGCCTCATTTGAAATATGACAAAAACGAGGCACAGAGAGGTTAAGAGATTTTCAGAATCCGGTTTCTAATTTGGATCCCATGACTCCAAGGTCAGAGCTTTTCCTACCCTACTGTGCTGCAAACTAAACCTGAAAGCAAAATGAAGGTTATTCAAAATGTTGTAGGTTACGGCGATCACAGAGTTAGAAAACAAAGTCAAAAGGTAAGGAGTGACTTAGTGGCCACTGAGGCCAGTCAAGAGCTTTGGTGTTAACAGTAACACAAAGATAAAGTCTAGATAAAATGATGGGAATCAGTGTTTCCTTAATCTGACTCAATAAACTGATGAAATTCTATGAATTGTCATTCAAGAGAGATGGGTGGGGCAGCTAGGTGGCGCAGTGGATAAAGCACCAGCCCTGGGATTCAGGAGGACCTGAGTTCAAATCCGGCCTCAGACACTTGACACTTACTAGCTGTGTGACCCTGGGCAAGTCACTTAACACCCATTGCCCCGCAAAAAAAAGAAAAAAAAGAGAGAGAAGAAAAAAAGAGAGAGAGAGAGAGATGGGTAAGGGTAAGTATATTTCCATTCCATCCCACAGAAATGCTTTATAAAGTATTTACTTTAGAAATTCATCATTATATCTATTTGGATCCGGCTATTCAAAGATTCTGGGGTAAGACTTCACCTCTCTGGGCCTCAGTTTTCTCATCTGTAAAACTAGGGAGTTAACTTCTAGCTCTAAATTCCATCAGTCTCTCATGACATGGACGGAAGGTTTTTTTCTGGCACACCTGAACTCCTTGGTACTGAAGTACAGTGTCAAGTATCACTAGTGCCATTCCAGTTACTTTAAAAGGAGCTGAATTAAAATGGAAGGAAGAGCCCAAGTGAGGGGCCATGTTCTTATAATCCACCAAGAAGCAATAATGAATGTGGCAAGTGGCAAACTTTGTGGCCAGATTACAAAAGACCTAGAATTTCCTGCAATCCTAAATAAAATCTAGTAGGATCCCACTTTGACCAAAGTTTCTGAATTAAAAAGACCACCCTTTAGGAAAAAGAACACATATGAACAAAAATATTTACAGTGGTTCTTTCTGTGGTGGCAAAAAAAATGAGAAATTATGGGGATGCCCATCAACTGGAGGATGGCTGAATAAATTGTGGTAGATGACTGTAACTGAATGCTATTATGCTGTAAGAAATAAAGATGGGGGGGGGGGCAGCTAGGTGGTGCAGTGGATAGAGCACAGGCCCTGGAGTCAGGAGTACCTGAATTCAAATCCAGCCTCAGACACTTAACACTTACTAGCTGTGTGACTCTGGGCAAGTCACTTAACCCCAATTGCCTCACTAAAAAAAAAAAGAAAGAAATGAAGAGGAGTTGGTATCAGAAAAACCTGGGAAGACTTACATGAAATATAAGTGAAATGAACAGAACCAGGAGAACATCTGCACACAGTAACAGCAATATTTTAACAATGATCAACTGTGAAAGACTTAGCTACCCTGATTAAGACAATAATCCAAGACAATTCTGAAGTAGTCATCTATCCACCTCCAGAGAGAGAACTATTGGACTTTGAAAGGAGACTGAAACATATTTTATTTCATTTTCTTTATTTTTCTTGCTATTTTTTGTTGTTTTGAGTTTTTTTGCAACGTGGCTAATAGGGAAATATGTTTTGCATAACTTCACATGTATAACTGATATATCATTTTGCTTTCTCAGCATGTGGGGAAGAGGCAGGAGGGTAGGGAGAGAATTTGGAACTCAAAACTTAATAAAAATCAATAAAAAATTAAAGGGAAGAGAAGAAGAGAGGAGAGGAGAGAAGAAAAAAGACCATCCTTTTAGCTTAAGCCTGTCATGTCCGTAGCTGAAGCCTACCGGGCTGTTAGCCCAAGACTTTGGCAGGCTTTAAAATGTTACAGATCCCAGTAATGGAATGAAGGAGAATAAACTCAGACTCATGGAATGTAGGGGCTGGAAATAAATTTAGAGATTAGAGGCCGAGTTGCAGAGGAGACTGCTAGGAGAAACCTGGAATCAAATTCAGCCAACACTTAACTGTTAGTCACTGCTCTCTTGGTTTTCTCATCTGTAAGAGAGGAATGTTAATACCTGTAATTTTATTAATATCTTTAGACTCTATCAAGTTGGTGTGAGGTTTAAATGAAATAATCCATGGAAAGTGCTAGGTAAGGGGCATACTAGCTGTGTGACCCTGGGCAAGTCACTTAACCCCAATTGCCTAAAGAAAAAAAAGTGCTAGGTAAAATTACTAGTCTAAACTTTTGACTTTCACCCGGTCTCATTCCTTCGTTTGACAGCTGAAGAAACTGAGGCCCAGAAACAGTTAAGTGACCTTCCCCCAGGTAACAAAGCTAAATAGCAGAATGGGGGTGGGGGTGGGGGTAGGGCAGTGCTGAAACCAAGCCTTCCAGACCTCTACTAAGTAAGAGATAAATACTAAAGGTGAAGTCAGTAAGGAAATACTGCAAAGAGAAGCTAGCTGTTGAGGATGAAGATAAGAAGCAACAGGAAAGAAAATCTTACTTATGTCATTTTAACAAAACATCTGCTTATACACACATTGAAGTTCAAAGTCATAATTTTAGATCGAAATTCCCAAGTTGGTTCACATGAAAACAGATATTTATAAATCTGTGGTATGTTATAATTCAATGACCATTTTCCCATCAAAAAATGGTCTCACCCAGAAATAGCATTATGCTTAAGTTTTATATTACAAAATCATCTTACTGCCAATCAATTACCAGAATTGTTGAATAGAAAGTACTTAGTGAAAAACAAAAATATACCTCTACCATGAGAGCAGTAATGGAATTTTATCATGGGGGAAAAAAACCACACCACACTGTTCAATTTAGGATAAGTTTAAGCAGATAAAATACTCCTCATTAATTTATTCTTTTTTTTTTTTAGTGAGGCAATTGGGGTTAAGTGACTTGCCCAGGGTCACACAGCTAGTAAGTGTGTAAAGTGTTTGAGGGTGGATTTGAACTCAGGTCCTTCTGAATCCAGGGCCAGTGCTCTATCCACTGTGCCACCTAGCTGCCCCTCATTAATTTATTCTTAATGCTAAAAAAGGGGGGAGGGCTCTACTTCATCCAAATGGTGATGAGATATATTGGTTTTCCTTCAGAATTAAAAGAACTTTAACAGACTATATTTATTTTCCAAGGGTTTTATTCACTCAATTGTTGGTAACATTTAGAAAATGTCCGTAGTTAAATGGCAGATAATAAAAGAACTACAACAACAAGCTTTATTTTTAAAGTTTTGCATTTCAAAAACAAGTATTTACTGAAGGATACAAATGGTAGTAAAAATTAGTTTTCAAATAGCAATTGTCTACAAAGTCCTCAAGGGACAAACAGGATACAATCATCTCCTCTTGTTACCTTCTTTTTGTAAAAGCATTTCATTAGTTTAAAAAAAAAAAGAAATAAAAACAAAACCAAACCAGACAATTTCCTATAAATCCTCCCAAGTTTCTTGAGAGCAAGAGTTAGATGTTTCTGAGTCTTGCAAATCCCCTTTGTTTCTGAATATCCCCTTCCTCCCATTCCAGAGAAAGCTATGCTTTTCTGTCCAAAACAGAAAAAAAGTTCAGCAAGACTAACCAAGGCACAGACTGCAGAATATGTACAATATTCCATTTACAATGAAAGAAATTACTTGTGCAAAAAATACTTTCATTTGGATGGCCAAATTAATTTAGTTTTTTTTCTTTTTTTTCTTTTTCCAGGGCAATGGGGGTTAAGCGACTTGCCCAGGGTCACACAGCTAGTAAGTGTCTGAGGCTGGGTTTGAACTCAGGTCCTCCTGAATCCAAGGCTGGTGCCTTATCCACTGCACCACCTAGCTGCCCCCCAAATTAATTTAGTTTAACAGAAAGCAGCTGAAGCCCATCCAGTCCTTATTAGAGTCTCAGTAAGTTTAAGAGTTTGAATTACTCAGTGTCCGTCTTGGACAGGATGACTTCTTTTGGGCCCTTTCTCTACACACTGATAATATGAAGGCAGCATGATATTGGAAGATAATTCAATAGACTTCAAGTCAAAGGACTTGGGTTCAAATCCTACCTCTTGCACTTGTTATCTGTGTAACCGTGGGCAAATTATTTAATCTCTCTGGACCTCAGCTTCATCTGTAAACTGAAGGCATTGGAATAGGTGATTTCTAACGTCCTTTCCAGCTCAAAGTCTATACCATGGCTTCTTCAAAAGGACCTCCCTGTGTAATTATAATGATTAAGCTGGCACTGGAGTTGAGGTGAGAAAATGTCCCATCCTCCCCCTCACTAAAGAAAAATGGTGAACTCAGCTAACAGACAGTCACAGACCTGAAAATGGTTTCATTATGCTGAAATGTTTTTTCTCCTCTTAAAAAAACCACCACCACCACCACTTTCATAGGCAATGAGGAAAGGATTGATCTAGAAATGAATGTAATACTAAAAAGAACTAGGCATCAATAAAAAGAAAACCCCAAAATAAAGTTTCTTTTTAATAAACACTGTAACAAAAACTATAAATTTCTTTTTAATAAATATTGTAACTAAAATTAAAACTCAATTCAATATGCATTTTTTTAAAACACCTACTCTGCACAAAGTCCAATGAAGTTATCTCCTAGGATCCAGAGATATTAAATGGAAAAACAATGTAAACTGTCATATCTTGAAGGAGCTGACGGTATATTAGGAGAAAATAATAAATAGAAAATAAACATAGATTTTAGTAGCCACATCTACAAAATGAGAAAGCTGGACTAGATGACCTCTGAGGTCTCTATCAGCTCTGAATCTGATTCCAGGATCTTAAATACAAAGTAATGGGGTGGGGGTGGGGGGAGGAACGGATAGGATAGAGTATTAACTGACCTAAGAGAAAAGAGTTTGTATGGATGGCACATGAGCTGAGCTTTAAAAGGAGACCGGGGTTCCAAGAGGCAGAAATACCACCAAATAATAAAAATGTCCCTGAAGAAAAAAATGTCCATGTACATCAAGTTAATATTAAATAACTTTTAAAATAACCCTAACTTCATAAACCTTAAGATGTTTTCCATACGAAAAAACCTACCAAATTTGAAAGTTTCCTTGTACACTAATTTACTATTAAATAATCCTTTAAATTAAACAACCTCAATTCCTAACGCTTAAGATAGTTTCTATACCAAAAGAAAAAAACAACACACCAACTTTGAAGCCCTAGGCATCATAAATGGATAGAAAAGTGAATAATCATTAACTCTGAGAAGCTTAATTAAGGGTGCAAACTCTAGCTGTGAAATGACCTCAGAGAATACTTCTGGCCAGGTAAACTCACCCTACAGTAGCAAACTGGAATTTCCCCACAATCCTCCAACCACTGTCAGCAACAATATATTTGTTGGTGTCTGGTCAAGAGAAAAGGTATAGGTTACAGCAATACTCAGGACACAACTTGGGGAAGACCAAAGCAGGAAATTACCCTCTTTCGATTCAATCTTCACCATTCCCAAGCCCAGGAAGTTTCTTCCAACCTCCCCCGAATTGTTAATAAAAAACATACCATGTCATTTATAGAGTGCTGTAAGGTTTCCAAAGAGCTTCGCAAATATCTCATCTGATCCTCACAACCACCCTGGGAAGTAGGTGCTCTTATGAGCCCCATTTTACAGATGAGGAAACTAAGGCAGACAGCAGTTAGGTGACTTGCTTAGGGTCACACAGTCACATTTAAACTAAAGTCTTCCTCACTCCAGGTCAAGCTAGCTATCTCACTCTACGTTAAGGAGTCCCCTAGTTGCCTTATGAGAAAACAAACAAACAAAAAACCCTGATAGTATAAATCACAAGATAAACTTTAGTAATGGGCAACACAGGATTTCACCAGAGTCCTAGAGGCATGAAGAGGTAAGAAAAGTCTGCCAACTGCCAAACTACAGAGAGATGAAGCCATTCTTTACACAGGTTTCAGAAGGAACTTCAGAAGATGTACTGCAATCCACTCACACTTTACAGATGAAGAAATCAAAGCTAGTAAAGGGGAAAGGACTTTGCCCTGGATCACACAGGTCACACCTTTTTTTCCTCAAGCCCATCTTTCTTGGGAGCTAAGGTTAACAATGAAGAAAGTAAACCAAAATTGAACTGGAGTGAGGAAGTATTTGTTGCTTTTATAACAACAACAACAACAAACATCCCAGGATGCCTGCCAAATATATAATACAGTGCTAGAGTTGGCATATTTTCTTCAGAATTTAAAACTGCACAGCCCACCTATTTTCCAGAGTTAAGTGAAAAGTAACCTGCAAACCTAATGTACTGGAAAACAGTTTCTAATTTGGAGGGATTATATATTCATTCAGTTTGAAGGGCTCATGATACCCTTTTCATTTTCTAATTATCAATTGATTGCCATTCCTCCCTTTCCCCTTCTAAGGGCTTGGGTCAACAGAAAAGAGAGAAAGAGTATAAGAGACAAAAAGTAAAGACAGAATTATTCACCAATAATCAATGCAGGGGAAGCAAATCAGGATCAATATGGGACAAGATGATTTAACAATAGGTAATGGAAAACAAAACAACTTTAAGTCTCCAGCTGCTGGAGAAAGCCTGAGAGGAAAACAGCAAGGGGGAGAGGGATAGCAAAGCAGAGAAGATGAGAAAGTATGTACCAGTGCATCCAGAGTGGTCACTCTAACGAAATAAAGGGTACTGTGGTCACTTGTTCCTAAGGGATTTAGGCCCTAAATTATCCAATCAAATCTACTCAAGAGCGTTAAAAGCAGGAGCAAACATACAACAGAATGATTCTATGTTTTTATCTTGCGAAAGCAGCTGCAGAAACATACAGAATGGTTTGGATACAGGCATTATCACAGAACCAGAAAAATCTTCAAGGAAATACTAATTTTGCAGTTATTGTCCAAGCTTTTAAGGTTCAGAAGTTGTCACACAAATTACACCCTGAAATAAGGTTTTAATTTACATGTAAATGACTGATTAGAAAGATCCTAACTCTTAAGGCAGAGCAATATTTTGTCACAAGCTGAAGAAAGGGCCCCTTTCAGTTAGGAGCTGCAAAAGGAGTTAGTCATCTGTATCTGCCAATTCACTGATTACTGCCTTAGTTACAAAGCAGGACTTTGGCCTTTACTGCTCAGTCCTGGTATTTTTGTTTGATGTATGGCTTTTAGAAAATAGAAAAGGGTTTAAAAAGCCACAGAGTTATGTATCACTACTTGTTATAGGTGCCTACAATGTCAAATATGAAGGTGAATTCAGGAGAACTTCTGAAGCTTTCCCTTCAGGTTTACTGTTTCAGAGATTGAGAAAATTATCAGGGACTGATTTTAAGGCTTTCCAGCCAACAAAAAATTTGATTTTTGGCCAAAGTTTTTCCAATCTCCCAGAGGATCCAAGCCCGGAGACAAATAAGGTTTCACAAAAAAATGATGTCACCCCATTTCTTCCTCTAGATTTCTTTCTCTTTTTTCTTTTTTAAAGAAGAGCAGTCAGTTACAGATACAATCTTATGATGATAGTTGCCTTCTACTTTCAGATTTTAGTTTTCTTGCTACATTGTACTACATTGGTCCAATACTGGGGTGGGGGGCTGAATATCAGATAAAAACAAAAGTTCAGATAATCTGCTACTGGAATTACAATATATTAGATCTATCCCAAGTATGTTATTTTAGGACTTTGCAGACTATTCAGGAGTACAGAGCAACCTCTTAATCCATTTAGGAAGTCAGCTCACTATTTCCATTTAAAAGTAAGACAATCCATATCAAAATTAACTTTTGAAGCTTGGGGTTTTTGTTTTTATTTATAATTCCTTACACTTCCACACATATACACCAAAAAAGTATTGGCAAGGTGAAATTAATATTATGTCTCAAAGTCAGTAAGCACAGAATCTTGGAATTGGAAGGGACTTTAGAATTCCATCTACTCTAAGTCAATATAAGAATCCCCTCTAGAACATTCTGGGCAAGGGGTCATCCAGTTCTATTCCCATACTTCTAAGTAACTGGCAAGGACCCATAGCCCCATTTCAATTTTTATTGTTAAAACTGGACAAAACCTTGAAAAACAACCAGCAGTGTTCATAAAAGGCACACAGTCATTAGGCTTCCTTTATATGTTAAAACAATATTTTAATCTTTTTAATAATTAGAAAACATTATCCAAATGGATAGGAAAAGTTTTCCATGGCAAATTTCTTTTGGAAAATTAGCAGAAATAATTTGAAATCTGTTAAGCTGCAAAAATATACTCGACACATAAGTTAAAATAACACGGAGAAATACAATAACCTTTTGCTGGAGTTTCTTCTGTTAAGCTACAAAAACATAAGAAACTCCAGCAAAAGGTTATTGCATTTCTCCTATTGTTATTTTAACTTCGGTGGTACCACAAAAAAAATGCTTCCTAAACAGCCTTAGTGGGGAAAATAATCATCCAATGAAGAGTCCCAGATGACAATTCTATGATATTTATTTTAAAGCAGATTACTAACGACGTAATTCTCTATTTAAAAACAAAAATTGAAGATGAAAGGGGAGGGGTTGCAAAATTTTTATTTCATCTAGTGTTGTACTAAATGGGGAGGGGGGGGGGCGAGACACGACGTCCTATGGCCAGTTTCCAACAAGAGCCTAGTAACAATTGCTGACCTTTGATGGGAATGATATTGTTTTAATTATAAAATTAACAACTAGTTCCTCACTCCAGCCAACTTGCCCGCCCGCCTTCTCCCCCACAGTTAAGTTCAGCTGCCAATAAGGATGGGCGAGGGGGGTTTGGGGGAGGGGGGTTGAGAAAGAAAGGAGGGTGAGGAAGAAAATGCTTTTAAATAAGAGGCTTACAGCTTGCTGGACTCAGTCCAAGTACTGTTCGGCTCCAAAACGAAAGTAGAAAAAGAACCCGAGGTTTAGGACCGTTCTGATGTCAGCCATTTTAGGATTTATTTATAAAGGGGGAGGAAGTGACAAACTCGGCTGGGGGGACTGGGGGGGGGGGCGGTGTTTTTGTTTTGCACGTTACCGCAGTAGGTGCGGGTCAAAGCCCCCAGTACACGCAGCAGCATAGCAGCGGCGGCCCCAGCCCTCCTCCCCGCCCCGACGGCACCAATGACAGCAAACCGGGCACAGAGCTTTCAATCTCGCTAGCATCCCGTCCTTCCCCAGGCTACCTCGGCAAAGTAATGAGCTCGCCATTCCCCGCTCCTGCACACGCACTTCCTTACAAAGGAGCCGACTCCGGCTAAAGGAGAAAGGGAGCAACTGGAGATGCGGGAGAGCTTTAGGTTCCCCCAGAAAGTAGCTCTTGAAGGCTCCCCTTCTTCACCCCCTCAACCCCGTTTCAGCCAGGTAACCCAGCTGTATTACGATCCTTGCAACTTGATCTAAATCACCCCGTCCTCATCCCAGTGGCTCTCCCCGGGATGCCCTCAGGGCGCCCCTCACTTCACCCCCTGCAGCTACCCTTTCCCCGCTCCTGGGTCCCCCCTCACCCCCTATCGTCCACCCCTGCCCCGCGCCCGGACCTTGCAGTCCACACTGACGGCGTCCGGAGGGATGATGAGCGCCTCCTCGCCGTTCTTGGGCTCCTCCTTCTTGGCCTCCTTCTGGGCCAGAGCCGAGTTAAATGCCACCTTCACCATGGCGCGGCCTCTCGCTGCCCTCGCGGAGTGGGGGGTGGCACTCGCTGCGAGCCGCCTGCAAGCGGCAGCTGCCTTATCCTCCTCCTCCTCCTCCTCCTCGGCCCGGGCTCCGAGCTAGCGAAGGGCCCCTGCTCAGGAGGCGGCCGGACAGCAAGGTCCGTCTGCTGCGGGCTCTGCCTGCGCCTGCACTACCCCTGCTGCTGCTGCTGCTGCTGTTGCTGTTGCTGTTGCTGTTGCTGTTGCTGTTGTTGTTGCTGCTGCTGCTGCTGCTGCTGCTGCTGCTCCTGCGGATCGAGCTCCGGCTCTCCAGCTCTCAAGCTCCTGCTGTGCAGGCGGTGGACGCTCACGCACCCAGAGGGAAGGGCAGGGAAGGGGGCGGGGCGATCCGCCTCCAGGGGCGGGGGGGGGGGAGGGGGACGGGCGAGGAGGAGGGAGAAGGAAGGAGCAAAGCGACCGGGACCGCCTCCGGGCTGAAGAACCAGCTCGGGGAGCCGCAGCTGCGGCAAGTAACTGGATCCTCCTCCCCTTTGGTTTCTTATTTTAAGCATAATTGGGCCAACTTTTCTTGGGTCTCAAAACATATAGGAATTAATCCCTTGCAACTCCCACCCGGGTGAGTGCTTCTACAGGTATGAAAGTTTAGGTGTAATCTACTCTCTGCCCCAGTTCCCTCGTCTATTTAAGTGGATTGGTACTGGGGAGTCTTTGAACTAATGCACTCTGGTAGGTGAGATAAATAATATCCCTTATCCCAGAGATCAGCTTTCTTTTCTGGCTGTGTGGGTTCCACCCACGGGCGGTTACCTGAGTCAGACTCGATTTTCTCTCACCGTTCCTTCTCCCTTCCTTCATCTCCCTTCTCCTCCTCCCTCCACACCCCCTTCATCCTCCCCCTCCTCCTCGGTCAGTCTTCCTGTTGTGACCTGCCTCTGGAGCAGTTCTTTGTGTTGCTAAGCGCTATCGCTTTTGAACCCAAATCGTTCTCTTGTGGATGGATAAAGCTCACCTATAAACTTGTGTGTATTTGACATAACTCCAAAGAGATACAATGCAGTTTAATTCAACAGATGTTTATTAAACACCCACTTCCGATGTGCAAGGTACATGGTAACTAATATTTCTGTAGAACGGGCTCAGAAATTTTAACCTTGTACAGGTCAAAGAGGTAGGTCCTCTGAATCCAGCTTCACTGTTCTTTTCACTGCACATACTTAGCCTACTTTATAAAACAGGTTTCCACTCTAATCCACCCTTCTCACTGCTTTCAAAGTGATTTTCCTTAAGCACAAGTCTGGCCATGTCGTTCCTTTACTCAATAAACTACAGTGGCTTCCTGTTTCTTCTAAGATAAAATAGAAACCACGCTGGGCTTCTAAAGTCTTTTTGTAACCTAGCCACAACCGACCTTTTCAACCTTATTATATACATTCTTCTCACGCCCTACGGTATAGCCAATCTTCTTGCTGTTCTTCATTTCCCATCTCCTTGCCTTTGCATTGGCTAAGAAACCTGGAACTCCAGTTCCCTACTCCTTTCCTCCATCTTTTCTAATGTATTACTTCCTTAGCTACATGAAGGCTTTCTAGATCTCTCCAACTGCCACCCCAATTTACTTTTAAAAATATTCTGTATATTTAACAAATCGATAAAATTATGTGTACAGATCTCATTATAGAACACAAACTTCTTGAGGGCAGGAACTATTTCCTTTTTGTCTTTGTATCGCCAGTGCCAAACATACCACATAGAAGGAGCTTAAAAAGTGCTTCAGGTTTCAGCCAGGCAAAGTCCCCATGCATGGTACAGAATTGAGAGTTGGCAATCCCAGGCCCACTAGGTCATTCTCAATCTGTAACTTTAAGCAAGTCACAATCAAGTAGATCAAAGGTCACCGGGTTTAGTGCTAGAGAGACTCTAACAATTCCCTATTTTCCAGATAAAGAAACTGAACCAGGGAAGAGGTCTAGAGTGGTTAGTATCTGAACTAGAATTCAAAGGCAGGTCTTATATTTCCAAATCCAGGTCTCTTTCTATAGACCACACTGTCTGCCTGGGTCTCAGTTTTCCTCATTACTAAGATAAGAAAAGTGCATTAAATAAACTTTATGGTCCCTTCCAGCTCCAATATTTTCCAGTCCTGTGAATTTAATTTTCAACCTCCAGTTCAGTTCTACATCTGGTTACCTGTTGTCTCCAACCTCAGATTAACCAAAAAATCATAGTACTACAAAGTAGAAAGGGACATCAGAGGTCACACTATCCAATCTCTTACCCAAAACATGAATCTAAACCTTTAAGATACTAAAACTGGGACAGGTTTCCTGGAATGCTACTGTTTCCAAAGACTGAGGAGTCTTACTTAGAAGGAAAAGGAGGATGGTTATAGAATTCAGTTCAATTCAAGGAATGTTAACTAAGTCCTTAAGAGGTGCCAGGAAACAGCTAATTATTTTGTACCACAATAGGGGAAATAGGGGAAACAAAGAAGTCAACTAACATTTATCAAGTAACATTTAAAAGCATTTACTAAGTGCCAGACACTGTGTTAAGGGCTGGAAAGAAATTTGTCACATTTCACAGCTGAATAAATTGAGGTAAAGGAAAACCAGTTAAGTTTCTGTCAGCCCCAGGAATGGAACCTTAGACCTTACTTATTAAGCCGCAGGAATAATAATAGTCTACATTTATATGGTCCTTTAAGATTTAAAAAGCACTTTCCCAGGAACACACCTGTAAGATAGGGACTGCAAAGATTATTATGCTCATTTTCTAGATGAGAACACTAAAGTACTTTACCTGAAATTCTTCCAATGAATAAATGACCAAGTTTCCAAGCTAGTTTGAAGATAATGTGACCTTCTGATAGAGAGGTGATCAGGGCAAAGACTGAGACATATATTTTGGGTACATAGCCAAGGCAGGAATTTATTTTGATTGACTATGTATATTTGTTGCAAAGATTTGTTCTTTTTTCTTTATTTTTTCATCAAGAGGAGAAGTAGGAAGTAGAGAAAAAATATTTTTGTTAGCTGAAAAAAACTTTTTAAAAAGATGACATGTGACCTTTCCTATTTAAAATTGATTGGCAAACTATCTGGGAACTCTATTCTGGTTTGGTTTCTGCATTTTATTTTGTGTTCCAAATACAGCGTAGAAAGACAGTATAGATAGATCACAGCTAAAATGATCAGTCTTCTTTTACACTAGCATGGGCATGATCCCTAAAAGCTATAGGAGGGATGGAAAAGAGAGAAATGATACAGAATAGGAGCAGTCAAAGAAGAGAGAAAACCCCCCTCCAACTATAGCTTACTGAATACAGACTGGTAATGCAGAACATGCATGCTAAAGAACAATTTAGTGTGCTTTGATAGACATCTCTCTTCTTATTTTCAGACAACAGTAAAATCAACTTTTTAAATGAACCATTTGGTGTATTTCACCTTGATTCCTTGTTATATTTATATTTAACTGGGAAGGAGGACAAGATGGCCTGTGGGAGCTAAACCAAAGAAAATCCCAGATCTGTGCCTGTGATTTGAGGGATGGTTTGGGGGAGGAGTGTAGTCTTTTTACTTATGTTTCCGTTCCTTCAAGGACGTTTCTTTCCAAAGTGACTTGTCTTCAGAAAGTGATTTTGGAGGTTTGCATAAGTGATTTGAAAACTCTGCAAATGTAAAGTCCATGGCTGAATAATGTCACTCTAGGTTTTGAAACATTTTGTTGACAACTCCCCTCCTTGACCTTAATATTTTTAGCTTTAGAAAATTATCTTGCAGCTTTGTCTCAGCTTTTATAAAGCTAACAGTAGATATGTTCCTTTTAGACTAAGAATGATTCTCCAAGTTAAGTCTCTTCTCCCCATCAACCAACAATTCCTATTATTTACCTTGTCTTGAGTATTATTTCTTGTTTTGAAATCACCTTCTCATTACCTGCCTTCCTTCCATGTTTAAAATTCTGCTTATCACTAACTCTGTCTTGTTGCCCACCATACTTTTTTCAGTCATTTTACTCTAACTCTTGAAATTTAGCTGATGTCAGAGAGGGTATACAATGAGACCTATTTCTTGGATATGGCAAATGCAAGGAATTATTTTTCTAGACCATGTGTATTTGTTACAAGGATTTTGTTTGTTTTTGTTTTAGTGAAGGGAAGAATATAGATCTTTGTTAATTGAAAAAAAAATTTTAATTTTTTTTTTTTTAGTGAGGCAATTGGGGTTAAGTGACTTGCCCAGGGTCACACAGCTAGTAAGTAAGTGTCTGAGGCCGGATTTGAACTCAGGTACTCCTGACTCCAAGGCCAGTGCTCTATCCACTGTACCATCTAGCTGCCCCTTAATTTAAATTTTAAAAAAGAAATTTAGCTGATGCTTTAAGTCTGGTACTCCAAATTCACCACCCATTCATTCACTGTACCTCATTGACTTCCACCAAATAATTTTTTAAAAAAATTGATGTTTAGGGGGCAGCTAGGTGGTGCACTGGCCCTGGATTCAGGAGTACCTGAGTTCAAATCCAGCTTCAGACACTTGACGCTTACCAGCTGTGTGACCCTGGGCAAGTCACTTAACCCCCATTACCCCGCCAAAAAAAAAAATGATGTTTATAAGAAATATTATTTTTGCAAAGCACTTTAAACACTTTCTCATTTGATCTTTACAACAAACCTATGAGCTGGGTGCCATAGTTATCATTAATCCCTTTTTACAGGGGAGGAAACTAAAGTTCTAAGGGGGTTAAGTGACTTGCCTTTGAGCACACAAGCAGTGTCTGTGGCAGAATTTCCACCATGGATTTCCTAACCCCAAGTCCAACACATGAAAGAGTGCTATATTGCCTCTTGGGGTTATAAACTTGCAAAGCTTTTATACCTAATGCTGGTTATATACGCAAATGTCCAGAATATTAGTTGTCAGTATTTCTTGGATTGCTTCTCTCTTAGATTCTCTTATTTGCTTGTATCCACAGTCCAGTGGCTCCCTATTTCCTTTAGGTTCAAATATAGAATCCTGTGTTGGGCTTCTAAAGCCCTTCACAATCTGGCCTCTTCCCGCTTTTCTAGCCTCACACTTTATTCCCCTCCACATCCTCTAATATAAAGTTGGGATCTTTGCTGTTCTTCAAACAAAATATTCCATCTCCTAACTCTCTTAGATTTTCATTGGCTCTTCCCCAGGCCTAAAATTTTCTTCTTCCTCTTCTTCCCTTCCTGGCTTCCCTGGTTTTCTTCAAGTTTGAACTATCATCTTATGTTCTGCAAGAAGCTTTTTCCCATTTCCCCTCAGTGATTGTGTCTTCCCTCTAAGATTACTGAACAAATTGTAGGATGTAAATGTGGTGGAATACTATTGAACTGTAAGAAATGAGGAAATAGATTATTTTAAAGAGACTTGGAAAGATTTATTTGAACTGATGCAGAGAGAAGTAAGCAAAATTAGAAGAACAATTTATACTGTAGCATCAATAGTATAAAAATGAACAATTTTGAAGACATTTATGAACTTATCAAGAATGAAATGACTAGAACCAGGAGAACAATTTATACAGTCACAACCCATTAAAACAAACAACTATGAAAACTATAAAAAACTCTAATCAGGGGGCAGAGCCAAGATGGCAGAGGAAAGGCTGTGACTCTGGAGTTCCTGATATGAACTGTCCACATACCTCTAAAAAATGCCATAAGACAATTCCTGGAGCAGCAGAACCCACAAAAGAACAGCGGGAGACCATTTTCTAGCCAAAGACTTCTTAAAGGGGAAGGTCTATGGGATATTAAAAGGTTAAACTGTTTACATTCCTACATGGGAAGATGATACTTCTAACTCATAAGAACTATCTCAGTATTAGGGCAGCTGAAAGGAATATACTTAGACAGAGGGCACAGGTGTGAATTAAATATGATGGAATGATATATGTAAAGCATTTGCTTTTTATCTTTTTTGTGGGGGGTGGGGGGCGGCAGGGTGGAATGGCTTATGTCTGGGGCTGGATTTGGGCTTGGGGCCTCCTGGGTCCAGGGCTGGTGCTTTGTCTACTGTGTCACCTAGCTGACCCATGTTGACATCTTTAAAATAAAGTTAAGGGGTAAGAGGAATGCACTGGAAAGAAGGGAAAGGGAGAGGTGGACTGGGGAAAAGTAGCTCACATAAAAGAAACAAGAAAAAGCTTAGGAAACGGAGGGGAAGAGGGGGAAAGAGTGGGGGAGTGAGTGAGCCTTACTCTTATCAGAATTGGCTCAAAGAGGGAATAACATACACACCCAAGTGAGTGTAGTAATATAGCTTTCCCCATCAGGGAAGGGGAAGGGAAAGGGGATGGGGGGGAGAGGTGAAGGAAGGGAGGGAAGTTGGGGCAGGGGGCAATAAGAAGCAAAACACTTTTGAGGAGGTCTAGGGTGAAAGAAGATAGAAAATAGAGTAAATATCAAGGGGAGGGAATAGGTTGGAGGGTAATACAGTTAATAATAGTAACTGTGAAAGAAATGATATGCAGGATGCTATCAGAAGGACTTATGAAAAATGCAGTTCATCTGCAGAGAAAGAACTGATGATATCTGAATACAGATTGAAGTATAATTTTTTGTCAGTTCCTCCTTCTAAAATTATTTTGTCTGTTTTCTTTCACAACCTGACTGATATGGAAATGTTTTGCATGACTGCATATGTATAACTTATATTGAATTGCTTGATTTCTTAGGGAGGGGCAGAGAAGGTGGAAGGAAAAAAATTTGGAATGTAAAGTTAAAAAAAAACAAAGTGAAAATTTTGGTGTTTTTTTTTTTACATGTAACTAGGAAAGATACTAAATAAATACATTTAAAAGCAAACAAATAAACTCTGAACAACACAATGACTATCCATGATTCCAGAGTTTGGATAATAAAGCAAGATGTACACCACTTGATGGAGAGGTGATGGATTCTGGGTGCATAATAAGAAATATATACCTATATGTAATAGTGTTTATCTGGCCCCTATGGCCCTATCTTATGGCCAAGTGTGTTCATTTCTTGCCTCTCCCCACTTTCTCCAGTATCTTTAAGGGGATTTAGAAGCATCTGATCTCTGCCAATGGTTCAAACTCCCTTCAGTTGTGTTCCCTCAGTTTTGGAGTCCCCTGTAACACACTTCTATTTAACCATATAACAAATTAGATTTTACAAAGTTATATTTACTTTAAAGGTATAGAACAAACACACAAACATCTATCCCCAAACCTGAGGGGCGTAATCCTTCCCTATACCATCTCAGTTTTTGATGAGGAAATGAGATTACCTTGCAAGTTTAACTCAGTTCCTTTATAGGATAATCCTACCAAGTTCTAAGTCCAAAGTCCCCTGGAGTCCCAGAACCCTGGTTTCTGAGGGCTTCATTTCTAGTCCGACAGCAACATTTGGTCTAGAATGCTGCCTTCAAGGTCACCAAGGCTTGAGTTCCCAGGTCAAGGGACTCAACTATTTATGCTTAGAACCGAAATGGACAAATGAAACAGACCAAAAGTCTAACCCCTGTTCTTGACTCATGGTGCCTAAAGGTGAAGGAAGGAAGGCAACAAGCATTTATCAAGCATCTGCTATGTGCCAGGTACTTCTGCTAAGCCCTTTATATATGTGTGTGTGTGTGTGTGTGTGTGTGTGTGTGTGTGTGTGTATGTGTGTATATATATATATATAATATATATATGTATATATGTATATATATGTGTGTATGTATGTATATGTGTATGTGTGTGTGTGTGTGTGTGTGTGTGTGTGTGTGTGTGTGTGTTGGACTCACATCAGCTCTGGGAGCTATTAGCCCCTCTCTTATTATCTCCATTTTACAGTTGAGAAAACTGAGGCAGACAGAGGTTAAAGTGACTTGCCCAGGATCAGATAGCTAATAAGTATCTGAGGCCTGGTTTAAAGTCATGTCTTCCTGACTCCAGGTCCAGCATTGTGTCACCTTGCTATGTTCCCCTTGATAGTAGCCCTCCTTACCACCTTGAGCTTACATGTCACCTGTACTGTGGATGAACAGGACCTTCACCCACTTGGACACTGCAGGAAAGAGAGAGAGAGATTACCTCAGTCAGGCAGTTTTAAAGATGCAATCGTTCTGGCTATAAAGATAATGAATGGAGAGACTTCTGGTAGGGGAGTACAGAATGCTTTTCCCCAGAAACATTCCTGTCTTTTCCCATATGGGTCCTACATATTAAACGATGTGGGCATATACAAAACCTTATTACATATGTACATACATACACACATATATATGTGTGTACATATATATGTTTATATAATTTAATATATTAAATTGAGAGAATTTGTTTTGTTGCAATGGTTTTTATTTCCTTTTCAGTGGAGGAAAGAAAATAGATTTCTGTTAATTAAATAAAGCTTAAAAACCCAAGAAACATAATTACTTTATCAGGAAGTCAATATAGGACTACTGCAAAGAAGGTGCTTTGTAAATCCTTCAAGTACTATTCAAATGTGAGGTGTAATAACTTTAGATTCACAAAGGGCAGTTTAAAAAAATGATATAAATGTCTATTTTTCTGTTTTTCTGCACCTCTTATCCTAGACTGTCATCTACCTAATACACAATGTGGCTAATTGGTCACTTTGACCACTGTATTAATTCATGCAGATCCCATATGATTGTATCATTTAGCATTAGTTAGGAAAGAGATGGTTGGATCCACCATGTTCTGCTTTAATTTGCCAGTTTCAGAGACCCAGCTTATTACCCATTTCTAGAGCTACCAAATCCTAGCTCTCCCAAGGTTTACATATGTGAATATATAGAATCATAAATTCAGATATGGAAGGGAGCCTAGAGGTCATGTAGTCCAGCCCTCTGATTTTACATAAGAACAAACATGCCTAGAAAAGCTAATTAATATGCGCGAGGCCCCCAGATCCTTAAGTGGCAGACCAAGGATGTTAACTCAAGTTCCTCTGACTGGGAATCCAGTACCCTTTCCACTGTACCACGATGCTCCCACCAAATATGATGACTTTATCAGCAAGTCAATATAGCACTGTTGCAAGGAAAGTATTTTGTAAACCTTTCAAGTACTGTGTGAACATGAGCTGTTATTGTGTACAAATAGCTTTCGATTTGCCAAAGGCAGTTAAAAAACACACACAAAGATTTGTATTTTTCAAAAAATTTATCTACCTCCCTCCTTTCCCTAAAAGTCCATTGTGTCAATGGATTTCTGGAAATGTTTTTCTTCTTTATACCCAGGACAGTTAGAAGGTCCCAGATGTGGTTGACATGATGGTGAGGACAGTCCAACCCCACCTTAGAGCCCCAACATGAAGTCACTTGACACACCAGAGCCTGGGGGACACACATCCTTGCACTCAAAGTCTCTCATTGTTGTGGGTTGAGGTTGGGGGCATATCATTGTGCTTTAAACTGAGCAGCCCCTGGCACCTCCTAAATAGACTCCAGCTCCTGACCAGGCCAAGGAATTTGGCAGGATATCAGGAAAGCCTCTTTTGAACAGTGCTTTCTGTTCCCAAACTTCATCCCAGCAGGATTTGGAAAATAGATACCTTGTGAGGGGAAGAGTAATGACACAGAGGATGGATGTTTGAGAGTCCAAGATAACAAATCCAGAAACCTAGATTCCAACCTTGATTTACACATCAATTGTGAACTTCTTTCCAAATTAGACAAATTAGAGAATGACCAGGATGATAAAGAAACTTAAAAACTACAGCATATGGCTTTAAATTAATGAAAAAGCTATGAAAGAGACAATATGCCTGGGCCAAGCACAGTGCCTTGTGGTAGCAGGAAATGGTGGAAATTCATTGAATTGAATTTTGTTAAGTGAATTGCCCTCTTTTTCATATGTATTTCATCCCATTTTATTTTTTATTTTTTGGCAGGGCAATGGGGGTTAAGTGACTTGCCCAGGGTCACACAGCTAGTAAGTGTCAAGTATCTGAGGTCAGTTTTGAACTCAGGTCCTCCTGAATTCAGGGCTGGTGCTTTATCCACTGTGCCACCTAGTTGCCCCACCCCCAAATACATATTTCTTAAATAGAATTAGATTTATGGTATCCTCATTAACAAACTTAAAATATTTGACCAAAAGCTTTCAGGTAGAAAAGGAGTAACCTTAATCTGATTAGCTCCAGAAGGTAGAATTAAGACTGTAAAAGAGAGGCACATTTTGGCTCAGCATTAGGAAAAACTTTCCAATAATTCAAGTTGTCCCCCCCAAAAAAAACTGATGTTTTTTTTTTTGTTAGGTGATGATTTCCCCATCATTGGAGGTGTTTAAGCAGAGGCTAGATGACCATTTTTATGGAGGGGATTCCTGTATTAGGTAGGGGTTGGCCTAGATGAACTGTAGAATTCTTTTCAATCCATATTCTGTGACTCTGATTGTCTCCATCTGTAATGGAGAGCTATTCAATAATAGCTCTATATAATAATAATAATATAATTATTATTATATTATAATCTATAGCTATAACAGTATAGTCTAACATTATATAATAATAATTTATTGCTGTTATATTACTATAATAGTATAATCTATAATCTGTGTCTATAATAATATTTATATTATAATCTAGATCTATAATAATAGTATAATCTAATATGTAATAGCAATTTATTACTGTTATAATATTACTACATATCTATAATAATATTTATATTGTACTTCAAGGTTTACTAAACTCTTTTCAAATATTATCTTATTTAATCCTTGCAATAATCCTAGGAAGTAGATGTTATGCAGCCTTCTAAGTGTCTGAGGCTGGATTTGAATTCTGGTCTTCCTTATGCCAGGTCTAGCACTCTATTCACTTTAGCACCCAGTTTCCTCTAATATTTCTTAATGTTTACTAATAGAACTATGCTAGGTACTATGAAGGATATGGAGAAATCTTATATATAATCTCTGCCTTCAAAGAACTTGTGGTCTTTGTTAGAAAGGTACCACACCTGAAAAGTTTAAATAATAATTCAAAGAAGATGTCATAAGGCAGTGCGGGACCCCAAGAATGGCACAGGGGATACTTGCTCTAGGATTTTAGGATGGAAGGAACCTCGGGCTCATAGACACAAAAGGGAATTCAGGAATCTAATCCAACATCCTCAATTTACACAAGGGTAGTAAGCCTCAAAGGCAGGATTTGAACCCAAGTCCTCTGCAGAGCTACTGTTCTTTGTACTATGTCAACTTGGTCTTGAAGAATGTTTGGGATTTGAATAGGCAGAAAGGAATGGCGAGGACATTCCATCCAGTTGGGAGAAGAGAATGAACAAAGACTGGAATGAGTCTGGAATGTGTTGGAGCCAGAGACAAGACAGGCCTGACTAGAGTAAAGTATATGTATTTTTCAGGAAGCAGTAGGAAAATAAGGGAGGGTAGCTGTTACAGCGTCATAATACAAAGAGTCTTGGACACCACGGAAAGTTTGGATTTGATCCTGTAGGTAATGGGCAGCCTCTGTAAGTTTCTGAGCAGGCAACCTGATCAAAGCAATGCTTTAAAAAAGATTAATATTGCAGCTGTGTACTAGATTGATTGAAAGAGGGAAAAACCCAGCATTTAAAGAGACATCTAAATGGTCTTCCAGGTTCTCACTGTACTAGGCTGAAATGGTGAGGAGGCTATTCCAGTAGACTGCTCATTCTTCAAAGGAATATTGTGAAGGTAAATGAGTATTTATGCTTCCCCTTCTCCTCCTCCTGCCCCCACCCCTCACCCCCATACATTTTAGGATGAAAGGTGCCATAAAAACATAATATATTACTAAGAGGAATGCTATAAAATATAATTTTTTAAAACCCATATGGTAATGTTATATAATAAAAATAGCATTAAAAAGGCATACAAAAATTGGCAGAATGTGATAAAAATGACTTTTCCCTCCTTCTTTATGAAACTTCTATTCAATATTTCAATCAAGACAAAGTTGGAAACTGTAGGCAGAGTAAACATTGGACTGGGGACTTAAGAAACCTGGGTTCTAGTCTCAGTTCTGTTATCAATTCACTGGGTAACCTTAGAAAAAATCATTGAACGTCTCCAGGCCTCAGCTTTCTCCACTATCAAAAATGGAGACTCAAAGAGAAAAAGATCTCTCTGTACAAAAATATTTATAGCAGCTCTTTTTGTAGTGGCAAAGAATTTGAAATTGAAGGGATGCCCATCAGCTGGGGAATGATTAAACAAGTTGTGATGTATGAATATGATGGAATATTACTGTGCTATAAAAAATGATGAACAGGCTGATCTCAGAAAAACATGGAAAGACGTATATGAACTGATGCAAAGTGAGGTGAGTAGAACCAAGAGAACATTGTACGCAGTAACAGCAATACTATATGATGATAAATTGTGAATGACTTAGCTACTTTTAGCAATACAATGGTCTAAGACAATCCCAAAGGACTCATGATGAAAAATGCTGTCTGTCTCTAGAGAGAGAAATGATGGAGTCTGAATGCAAAACAAAGCATGCTTTTTTTCATTTTCTGTATTTTTTCCTTTGGGTCTGTGTCTTCTTTCACAACATGACTAATATGGTAATATGTTTCGCATGATTGAACATATATAACCTATGTCAAATTGCTTGCTGTCTCAGAGAGGGGGGAGGTAGAGGGAGAAAATTTGGAACTCAAAATTTCTTAAAAAATGAATGTTAAAATTGTCTTTACATGTAACTGGGGGAAAATAAAATATTATTTAGAAATTGGAGACTTGACTATATCATAAAGTCTAGCAGTACAAGATTGGATGAACAGAGGAAATAGGACCATTATCCTCCAAACACGAATTTCTAGAGTTGGTGAGGAGGCTTTTCCAGGCCAATGTTAAATTGGGACTATTACTTTACATTTGTACTTTGTATATCTATCTTTAAGATTTATTCATTGTTTCTTTGCTAACTTCATACTTATAGATAGGGTCAAACTGCCTGCTTTAGGCTGAATTTGCTTCTTTCTTTAGTTGTATTTCCATGGTGATTGGTAGTAGCAATGTTTCTTATTCTAATAATATCATTACCTTCCCCGCCCCCACTTTTCTCTTGGGATTCTAGGTCCTTTTAGTACAACTCTTTACTGTCTTTATTTTTGTGCACTGTTTTTCAAATTGAAAGAGAGCAAAAATAAAACATCAAATAAGCCACAATATATAATTTTAACCATTTTACCCTCAAACTTCTCACCATTCAACAAGGAAATTGTTGCTATAAATTTAGGACAAATATTTTCAGCATCATGGAAGCTCTGATGAGCAATCAGAATGGACTTAACAGGTTGGAAAAGTGGACATAAATAAAATGTTTCAACAGGAAGTATGGGATCATACTGTTGAAGGAAAAATATTAATACTGTCCTCTGTATTTTAGGCACATCTGCCAGAAACAAATTTATTAACTTAACGTCATTCCAATTCCAAGTATTTCTAGCTTATCTAGAGAAACGTCCAAACTAACACAGTCCTCCTTCCTCTCTCCCCACGTGTCCTTGGATAGCTCTCTCCTCAAGGCAATGTGAAGCAACAGTTGTAGGAATCTCGAACAAAGAAAAGGCCACAATGTATTAAAATATAGTTTTAGTTGATCTTTTGCTAAAACTACTTAAATTCTTCCTTGCGTGCTCCCCCTCGAGGAATGAAAGGACTTTCTCCCTTTGTTCCTAAAAAGGGGGAAAGACAATGATTTTAACTATGCAATAGATATTTTTTGTATTAAACTTGATTAGAAACATTAATCCGTATTTCTGGGACCTTAGCTTTTGTTCTCAGCGCTTTTTACATTATCCTAAAGGGAAAAGTATGGAAAGCACTTTAGAATAGAGAAATATTTATTTCTTAATATTTTCATTAGAACTAAAATGGAGGATATTAATATGCTTCCACGATAACCAAAACAAAACCCTACATAAACACAAGATGAAAAATTTCCATGATGGCAGAAATTCTCATTCTCACCCTCCTCTCTCCATGACCCACCCCTGTTCCTCTGTTCTTTTAGGCTCTTGACATTGGTTCTCTGTTTTTCAGTCATTAGTCTCTCCCTTCTAAAACTAATCCATTCTCTTCATTTCAGCTAGCTGATGACTGCCAAATCTAGACTCTTTCTTTCCAATCCATAAGGTATATTACTGACAGACTTAGGTATTTCCATAGATCTCTGATATCATAGGTATGGGTACTTCAGTGATACACATTGTAAAGCCATCCACACCTTATCCTGTTGTGACTCCAAAGGTGCTTCCCTCCATTCAGTATGCCAAGGGCCTTCATTTTATAGTGTTTTCTTGACGTTCCTTTCTTTTTTTACATCACTGTAACTTACTAATGACTTTCCCCCAATGGGGTTATTTTTCTAGATCTCTAAATATTGCATGGACAACAGTGAAGCATACAGCTATCCATTGATCATCCCTTGATTTTGTTATATGCCTAACCCTTATCTTTGTTCCTTCTTAGTGCCTTTCTTTTGAGATTACCTTCCAACTACTCTGTATATATCTTGTATGAACATGGTTGTCTGCATATTGTTTCCCCCATTAGAATATAAGCACCTTAAGATTTAGGAACTGTTTTTGCTTTGTGTATCACTGGATACCTATATTTTAGTTTTGTGGGGTTCTTTTTTTTAACTTTATTTGTATCCCTAGAACTTAGCACAGTGCCTGACGTGTAGCAGGTGCTTAATAAATATGTGTTGTAATTGTTCCTCACACACAGCACTCCGTCTCTAGTCTCTGTGCCTTTGCACTGACTGTCCCACATATCTGGAATGAGCTCCTTCCTTTCCTTTGACTCATAGTGTCTCTCTCTTCCTTTAAGAAATGCCCCCCCCCCAAAAAAAAAACAGAAAAGAAAAAACCTAAGGGCCATATTCTGTATGAAGATTTTCCTGCTGTCTCACTTCAACCACTAGTGTCCCGCCACCAAAATTACCTTTTTTTTTTTTAACTTTTTTGTAGGTTTGCTACATAAAATACATACAGCACATATATCATCCATACCAGAGGTGTCAGACTCTGGGATGAAACTGGTAGAAATCCCTACTGGGGCCTGAAGAAGATTAAATTTAAATTAGGAAACATTTAACAAAATAAATAAAAATACAATACAACATAGATAATACTAATTTGTGGTTTTATATATTAATATTCAGCCTGCAGAGGTCCGTTTCTATTTGAGTTTGATGCTACTGGTCTGCACCACTACAGTGTATGCTCACTGCAAATAACGATTGTTTTATTCTTTGTAGTTATAACCCCAATGCCTAGGATAGAGCCTAACACATAGTAAACTCTTAGGAAATACTTGTTAGTTGATTGATCTCACCACCATACTCAAATACTGTCAACAAACTTAGATCCAAAGCTCTCTATAATTGACCCCATCCTATATTCATTCATTTAAACAAGTGTTGATTAACAAAACTGTTCCTTCCCTCAAGGGACTTTCAAGGAAAATACCCTGGTACACAGATAAGTAAAGTAAATACAAAGTTATTTGTTGGGGAAGGGGAGGAAGGGAAGGATGATACTACCAACCAAAGGCACCACAATAAACTTCCTCTAGGAGATGGTAATTGAGCAGAGCCTTGAAAGAAGATAGAGATTTTTAAGACATGGCAATGGGGAAGAAGGGCTTTACAGGAAACCTCTGCATAGGCAGAAAAGGAATAATATCCAATAAACCTATAATGATTGGCTGAAATCAGGTTGTGAAGGACTTTAAATGCTAGTCAAAGGAATTTGTATTTTAACTTAGCTGCAATTTGGGGCCTTTGGGACTTTTTTTTTTTTTTTTGCAGGGCAATGAGGGTTAAGTGACTTGCCCAAGATCACACAGCTAGTTAAGTGTCAAGTGTCTGAGGCTGGATTTGAACTCAGGTCCTCCCGAATCCAAGGCCAGTGCTTTATGTACTGAGCCACCTAGCTAGCCCACCTTTGGGACTTTTTGAGTAGGAGTGTGACATGGTCAGACATGTACTTTAGAAATGTTAATTTAGTATTTATTTGGAAGATGGATTAAAGAGGAGAGAGACTTGAGGGAGGATAGTCTAGGGAAGTAGTGATTAGGGTTTGAAGTAAGGTGGCTGTGCTGTGGGAAGAGAGATGAGGATAGATGTGAGAAATGTTATGGAAGTAGAATGGAAAAGACTTGTTACCTGATGGGATATGAGTAGTTACAGAGAGGGAGGAAAGAGTTTAGGATTATTCTAAGGTAAACTTTGGTAACTGGAAGGACAGTGGAGCCTTCAACAGTAATAGAGAAGTTAGGAAACTGGTAGGATTTGGGAGGGAAAAGATGCTGAGTTTTGACAGATGTGTTGATTTTAAGATACCTAAGGGACATCTATATAACCTCATCAGTTATGTATGCCCCCACCCTATTCTTCAATTCCCACCTTTTTCCTATTCAGGCTAGTCTTTTGACCATCAACATGCCTAACTCATCCCTGCCTTCCCTTTACCTCCACTCATGTTTTTCTTTTCTTTTTTTAGTGGGGCAATGAGGGTTAAATGACTTGCCCAGGGTCACACAGCTAGTAAGTGTCAAGTGTCTGAGGCTGGATTTGAACTCAAGTCCTCCTGAATCCAGAGCCGGTGCTTTATCCACTGCACCACCCAGCTGCCCCCCACTCGTGTTTTTAAAGATAGCATACCTACTGTTCTTTTTCTTCAGTAAGGACAGGCCCTAAGGAAATGCTCTGACCATAAAGTCAAAAGGGTAGAAGTTAAAATGAAGGTCATATTTCCATTTAGTATGGGTTGGTAGCTATCAGATTGAATCAATGAAGGAAGTTGTATCTCCTTCTTTAACCTTATTCATAATTCAGTGGAACCTCATCTGCCAAGACTAGACTAAGGGAGCCTTGTCTGAAGCCAGATTCTTTTAAGTGTTATGATCCAGAGAACTTATCACTTTCCAGAATCTAGTCTATTCTCGATTCTTTTGCGATGACAAACAAGACCATCTTTTGTCTCAATTCTTACTTAGCCCTTAATCGCTGAATGGGTGTTGCTTCAGACAAACAGATCTGGGAAAAACCTTAGTTTATAAAGACCAAGGTCACCCACTGCATCCTGGGCCATCGCTAGTCATCTTGATTTCTGTCTTTCCACTGGACTTCATGACTCTAAAGGAGAGAGGGAGACTCATGATTTTTTTCAGTTCTGCTTCATTTAAATCCAATTCACATGCAAGTCAAAACATCACCCTCCTGATGTCATATGTCATTGGTCCTCTTTTAGAACAAAGGAGGAACAACAAACAACAAGCTCCATGATTCACGACACACTGTTCTAACCATCCTTCTGTTCATTTCTGAACTTCTTTAATCTTTTTCTACAATTGGATCAAAAACAATTGTCTTATATCTAATAGGCGAGAAACTCTTGAAACTTGGGGTTTTAGTAAGTTATGAGGCTGTGCTACTTTGAAGAAGGAAGGGGGAAATACCAAAGTCCCAGTTTAGAAAGTGCTACTTTATAAGACACACGTTTTTGTAAGCAGTTCTGAAAGCACTCACCATTATGTCCTGGAACTATTTTAATATACTCTACTTCTAAATAACTTCCTTTGACCTCCTAGTTTGAAAGAATAAATTTTTATAGAACTTTTATAAGAAAAATATGGGAGATTATAATCAGTTGAATTCCACCACATCTCAACATCTATATTTTGTTCATTTCCTCCTTGGATTTTTATGTAATCAAGCATTAATTAGCAGGTGCTTGTTAAGCATCTACTATGTATCAGGTAGTACTCTAGGTACTAGAGATACAAAAAATGAAGCAGTCCCTGCTCTCACAGGGCTTGCATTCTGTCAGGGTAGACAACCTATACAGATAACAGTACATAGAAAACAAGTAAATATAAAACACATACAAGAAAATTGCATAGTAATGGTGGGGGAGGGACCAGACTGAAGTACCATCAACTGGGAGATTCTATTAGAACCTAAGCTTCTTGCAAGTAGGCACTGTTTCATTCATTGTATTTGTATCCGGAGTACCCAGCACAGAGCCTGGTACATTATGAGCACTTAGTAAATGCTTCTTGTTTGATTGGATCAATAAGAAGGTGGCATTTGGGATGAGCTTTGAAGGACACTTGGAATTATGAGAGATTCAGGTGAGAAGGGAGTGCCTCCAAGGCCCAGGAGACCCCTTTGCCAGGGCATAGTGATAGAAAATGGAATGTCCTCTGTGAGGAGCAACAAGGAGGCTACTTTGGGTGGAATGAATAGCATGCAGAGGGGAATAATGTATATGTGCTTACTGTCAACGTTTCAAGGCTTTGTGTAAACTAAATCTAAAGTCGATCTAGAGAAAAACAATTATTCATGAAGTCACAAAAATCAGAGGATTTCGGTTCGAGCTTGAAGCCCCCAGAAGTGCAGCATCATCACCATCAGAGTTTGCTCTGCATTCCAAGTTCCAGCTAACCAGGCATGGACTATTAGGACTGGAAAAAGAAGTCAAAAGGTCGCCTAATGACTATTTCATCCCCTCCTTCTGAGCTCCAGATTAATGGGAACATCTTGCTAGTTTAGACATAGCTATTTTAAAAAGAAAGAAAAGACCAAACCCACAACAAAGATTACATTGCTTATGATAATTTTAAAATGTCAAGTATCAAAGGAAAGCTAGTGACCTTTTGGTCATTTGGCTTCATGCCAAGGCCAAAGGCAGTAGGAGGTGGTTGAGTGCTTCCAACTTGGGGGACTGTAAGTCCCTCTAGGTCTGGCAGCAGCTATAAAGAAGGACAAATGTTCTTAAAACTAAGGGCTATATACAGACTTCATGGGCTCTGGTCAATGGAGCAGGCCCCCCCACACACACACACACAGCAGAGGAAACTATGGAGAAACTTTGGATCTTGTCTCTCAATTTAGCATTACAGTATCTGCTCCCCCCAACTATGACCTTCATTTCCAGCAATTGGTAGACCTGTTGACCTCATGACTTAGAGGCTGATACTTTATGATGGGGAAAAGACAGAAGCCAGAACTCAGTGTGCACACAAATGAGATGAGCTGCCCATCTTGCCTTCTTTTCATTTGTGGCTATGAGGAAGGCAGACCAATCATATGACCATTCCTGAGATTTGGGTGGATCAGGGACGGCAGCCCTATCTTCCACTCAGCCATGGCACATGTGTACACAACTTGTACAATTTGTGTTCGCTTGTCTGATTTACAACGGGTAGCCATTAGGTGGCTGAGCATCAGTCTTAAGATGGGCATGTCCCAGAAGTGACCATGCAAGGCAAAGAGGCAAAGAGGCAAAGAGACATTACAGGGTAGCAACTGGTATTTTCTCCTTTCCAAGCACCTGAGCAGAATAGGGAAGAGAGTACCAGCATCAGTGGAGTAGTTTAATTCAGTCCAGCACAGAAGCAAGTGGGAGGGCTTGTCACAGCAATAGATTGGCCCATAACAGAAACTGAGGAGTGAGTAAGTAGAGTGACTCATCCATCTTTGAACTTCATGAGGACTCCACAAAGCAGGGCAACGAGGGTCAGGTGGCAAGCCGTTTGTTCTCCATGCGTGCCTCTCACTTACCTTTATCTTTATTTTGAGCCCATCATTGTTAGGGACTTTGTGCGGGGGGAGAGTGTAATTCTGGATTGGGGAGAATGTTTTGTGCCAGTTGTTACTTCTGTACATGCTCAATAAATCCCTTTCCTAAATAAGAGATGATGGAATCTATTGTTCAGTTGGTGATAGAGAATCCACCACTGGGGACTCAGGAGTAAAATACTAGAAACCTCAGTCTGCTGGAGTTACCCATATAACTGGAGGAAAGAGAAGTAGTCATCTGTCCTCTGGGAACCTGGACAGACAATACAAGTGGGAATTGTAGAAGAGGCACTATACTATGTGTTAAATTCAGTTGTTTCTTCAAGGCTTTTAAATTTCATTGCCTTTGGTAAAGGCCTAACCTCTCTTGTCTTGATCTAGTAACAGCTCTGCCTCTTCGATTAAGAATAGCTGTCAACTAAAAGATAGAATAGGACAAAGGAAACATGAAATCTCAATTCCCTGACAGGATCCAGGTGTTATAGTGATTTGATAACAAAGATTACAGTTGTAATCCCAGTGCTTCTAGGGTATATTTTGGGAAGTTTAGGAATTTTTTTCCCCTCAGTAGTGATGATAGTTTTGCAAGTAATCACTCATCTTTTTCTGAAAATTATATGAACTTTTAGGCTAGAGAGCATCTAATAAGAGTGCTTCTATAGAATTTTTCATCTAATTTTTCTCAGGATAATTTTATTTGGTTGTTTTTGGGTTTTTTTTAGGTTTTTTGCAGGGCAATGGGGGTTAAGTGACTTGCCCAGGGTCACACAGCTAGTAAGTGTCAAGTGTCTGAGGCCGGATTTGAACTCAGGTACTCCTGAATCCAGGGCCGCTGCTCTATCCACTGCGCCACCTAGCTGCCCCCCAGGATAATTTTAAAGAGGAAAAAAATGAGACTGCTCTATTCACTGAAACTATAAGGAACAAAGACAAGTTTTTATGTGAAAGGGTTTTAAAAAAAATTTCCTATAAAGAGTGTTTTAGGGAGATAAAATGAGTTGCATGGTGAGAAATACCTCTGAAGGCCAAAGGAAAATTAGACATGTTAGATACACCATAACTGGAAGTTATTCCTTGGGAAGTTCTTGGGGCTTACTGATGATGGAATATAATGAGCCTATAAATTCCATTCTAGAGAAAGTATACAGTCAGGGCCAGCAACAGCAGCTAAACTGTTGAAGAAAGGGACCACACCAGAGGAAAAAGACATAAAACAAAGTCTGGTAAGATGCCAAAAATTTACTGAGGATGTGGTCCGCCTGTGGCTTAGTACACATGCACATGCACAGACACACAGACACACACACACACACACACACACAGACACACAGACACACACACACACACACACACACACACACACGAACACCCAGCAACAGCAATGGAAAAGGAATAAAAACCACCAATCCCTTCTCCTTTCTGCCTAAGTGCTCTGAGCTGAGTGTTTAATCCATATGAGGTTTGAAGGGACAAAGACAATACATATTCCCAGAAGGAATCAAATTGCCTGGAACTGCAAATGAACCACTAATCAACAGGGAAGAATCAAGATTGGTAGTGGTCCAAGAAACAGCCAGTCAGGATGTACTTGCACAAAGAGGCTGCCTGTCAGACTAAGTGTGTATAGGAGACCAAACCAATTTAATGATAGGGGAATCATGTAAATACTGAAGGCAAAGATTGGTTAAAAAAAAAGTTGTTGTTGTCGTTGTTGTTTTGTGTGTGTGTGCGTGTGCGTGTGTGTGTGTGTGAGTATGTACACTTGGCTAACAATGAGGCCATCTTGGCTAGCTCCCTTTGCCTCAGTACATGACAACTCTTGTTGATCAACATCACCAAGAGACTTTGCATCTTTTAGCCAGTTTTCTCCTTTATTTGGGATAGTCACTGTCCCTATTCTCTCTCATTCTTTCATTTCATCCTAAAAGTTCCTTTGTAAATGGTAAAATGATACAAATATATGAAGAACAATGCAACCACTCCTCTGTTGCCTTGAGATTATGTTAATTTTAAAGTAAGAGTGCATATGACTGAAGTAAATATTATAGCTATGCAGTTGCTAAGAAGAGGCAGACATTCAGAAAAAGCCTTGAAGGTATTTCATCAAAGCCATCCAATTAGGTACTTCTAAAATCCCTATTTGTGGTAACACTTCTATTCTTTACAAAAGCTACATCTGGGGTGGGAAAGGTCTGTGGTTACTAGTGGGTGGTCCCCAGAGAGAGTACAGAGCAAAAGAAATAAAAAGAAATGGGAAAGGGGTTGGGGGTGGGGAAGGAGACACTTTTAAGGAAAAACAAGTAGTTCTGTGAGTCAGGAGCTTGAACTAATAAAACCTGGATTTTCTTGGATTACACCCAAGAAGAAAAGTAAACAACAATGTTTCTGTCCATATTAGATACAGCTTTCTAATAAGTTTATCTTTTAGTATTCCTAAGGAAACCTTCTTCTTCAAAAATGTAGGAAGTGGTGTGCCAATGATGTTTTCAAATGTGGTGCACCTGTAGGGAGGGGGCGATGTGATCAGGGGGAGAAGAGGTTACAGAAAGATGGGCTACCTTTCTCGTAGCTGGTGGTGGAGTGAGGACTGGAAAACAGGAATAGTCAAGTTCTATCCTTCTCACAGCTGGAGGGGATTGTAGAGATCATCCAATATAACCCCCTCATTTTATAGATGAGGAAATTGAGCCCTAGAAAAACTAGGGTCACCCAACCTGTGATAGAGTCTGGACTAGGATGTAGGTCTCGAGGTTCCCTTTCTACTAATATTATATTACTTCTTTTGCTATGTATATCAAAGATCGTCTACCCTGTGGCATGTTCAAATTTAAATTCAACAAACATTTATCAAGCGCATTGTTCAAAGCAATGAACTAGGCAATAGAAGAGATACAAAGATAAATAAGATAAAGTGAATGAGTTATAAGCAGATCATTATTCAGAGAGACAGTGGATTTTGCTCTGGGGCAGCAAGATCCTCTTTGATGGCCCTCCACTTTTAATGGTCCACATTCAAGTCTTTATTATTCTATCTGCCATCAATCAACCCCTGACTTACTCAGTATTCTGACTAGCATAAAACATCCCACCATTTATACAAAATAGAATATGATTAGCAAAGAAAGAGGTGCAGTGTGGAGAAGGTTTCAAGAATATTTCTAATTGGATTTACCAGGAAAAGTTTGATTGAGGAGGTAGCATTTAAGCTACATCTTGAAGGCTGTGTAAAATTTTAGCAGGCAGCGGTGGGGAAGGGCATTTTGGACACAGGAAGCAGCCTGGGTAAAAGTCAGGGCACTAAGAAAACTCCATCTAAATATCTAACCTAAGATGAGAACAATAATGGAAAGTGAGCAGCCATAAGGATTGTCCATCTTTGGAAACTTGATCCTCAAGGGCAAAAGACATGGTCATTAGGGCCAGAGCAAGGCTGAGCCCCCAAATTTGGTTCACTTTATCAAATCTGTCCTGAAATCCTCTTGTGTGCCCAGTAGTGCACCAGGTGCTATGGAAAATACCAAGACAACTTAAGACATAGTCTCTGCTCTCAAAGAGTTTACAGTTAGCTAAGGAGATAGAGGTCACAGATGAATCAAATGGAAAGCAAGGTAAAGCTGAACTGAAGATGATCATGTGACAAAATGTGAACTACACAAGGAATTTATGGCTAACCCTGATCTTCTATTCAGGGAAACAATTGGATAAGCTTGTCTTTCCATAGGAAGCCAATGCTGAAAAAAAGTTGCTTTTGGTGGGATCTTGTTGCTCCAAGGAGCAATCAGGTAGGTTCCCAAAGCAAGACAAAGGAAACCAGAAAGTCTGTTTTAGTCTTTTATCCCATTTTAGCCACTTTTTTTGAAAAATAAAAATATTGTTTGTGGTTGTTTCTACTTTCCCCTGACCCCCTCCCCAGATTTAAAAACAAGAAAAAGGCAATATAATTGGGAAAAAAAGAGATCTAAGAGTCAGGTAAAGTAACTAAATAGTACCCTTGGAAACACCAGCAATTTTGCTGTTTTTTAAAAAAGAAAAAAAAAAGAACAGTGATGGATTGAAAGACAATGAAGCCTTCCACCTTTTTTAGTGCCTTACAGGGCCTTCAGTCTGGCTTGCTTCTAAGCACAAAGACACTCTGTGAAGTGAGAATATCTGTGAGTAGATAAATGACAAGCCTTACCTGTATAACTGCATTCCATTTTGGTGTTTCATACAATTAGCATTTTATGGGCAGGCAGTTCACTTCATCTCTTTGATCTGAACTTCAGTATTTCTATGTTCTGCTCAACTTTGCAGAATTAAATCAGTGCTTTTCTTGAATCATGGAGGGTAATCAGCTAAGTCACTTTACCATTAGGTAACCCTTAAGCAGTCTTTCAGTTCTACCCTACATGTATCTTTCTCCCAGTATGGAATTATCTCTAGGGACCCTGAAGTCCCTACATGAATAATACCAGTAACAGTAGTATCCTATTATGTCCTGTAGTGAAAATGTAGGCATCTGGGGAGAATCTCCCACTACCCTAAGATTTTTAGGGCAGCTAAATGGCACAGTAGATAGAATATTAGACCTGGAGTGAAGATAACTCATCTTCCTGAGTTAAAATCTGGCTCTAGACACTTACAAGCCACATGACCCTGGTCAAGTCACTTATCCCTATTTGCCTCAGTTTCCTTATCTATAAAATGAGATAGTGAAGGAAATGGTAAACCACTCCAGTGTTGTTGGCCAAGAAAACCACAAATGGGGTCACAAAAAGTCAGGCAAAAATGAACAACCACACTAAGATTTTCATAGGGACACGACGTTTTAGTTAATATATTTATCAATATAGGTGATGAAAAGTAGCATGGTGTAATGGAGAGTGGTATAAGCTGCCCCTGTAGTAAGCAAGTGCTGAGTTCAAGACCTGCCTCTGACACATATTGGTTATGTGACCCTAGGTAAATCATACAACCACTCAGTGCTCCCTTTCCTCTATAATATGGAGCCAAAGGGAAAAAAGAAAATGGTTATCCCTTTTAGGAGAAAAGGCTCATCAGTGAAAGCAGTATTAAAGGGTATACATAACTACAAAAAGAAGAAAATCTCAATGTCCCCCACCTCTGGCATTTCAGCTTTGCAAACAGCCCAAGTACCCTTAGAAAAGTACCCTGAAGAGGAATAAACTTGATCACTATGACATCATCAAGTTATAAAATGTTTTGACACTGTATAAAAACAAAAACAAACAAACAATATAATTCTAATAGAATACTAAGACTGTGGCAGCTAGATGTCTCAGTGAGTAGAGTGCCAGGCATGGAGTCAGGAAGACCTGAGCTCAAATCCAGCTTTAGACACTTACTGCTGTGTGACCCTGGGCAAGTCACTTAACCCTGTTTGCTTTAATCCATTGGAGAAGGAAATAGCAAACTACTCCAGTATCCTTGCCAAGAAAATGTTATAGACAGTAGGGTCCACAGGGACATCAAGGGTTGAACAGAATTGAACAACAACAAATATTAAGAATAAATTTATAGATGAGTTGCTCCTTTGCATTGATGAAAGGAGTTTCCTCACAGGGAGCTCCCCACCCTGATGAAATCATGTGTTTAGAAATAATTAAGAACAACACAGGCAATCCTGGTATGAGATCCATCTTGACATAATTTCCATAGTGTAGTGGTGGTGGTGAATATGTAGGAGGAGGTGAAGTGGCTTATCAGAAAACGTAAAGAACTTGTCCTAGTATTGTCCTCAACAACCAATCAATCAAGTTTTATGAAGTTTTTACTATATGCCAGGCACTGTGCTGAGTGCTAAGGATGCCAAAAGAGGTAAAAAAAAAAAAAATAGTGCTGACCCTCTAGGGGCTTAAAGTCTAATTGGGGGAAGGGGAAGAAGAGAACAACATGCAACAGAGCAAACTATATATAGAATAAATAGGAAGCAATCAACAGAGGAAAGGCCCTAGAATTAAGAGGGATTGGGGGAGGTTTTCAGTAAAAAATAAATAATAATGGGATTTAAGTTGGGACTTAAAGGAAGCCAGGTAGGTCAGTAGCCAGAGCCAAGAGGGGGGAACATTCCAGTCATGGCAGACAGCCAGAGAAAATGCCTGGAGCTAAGAGGTGGAGGGGTCTTGTTCATAGAATGGCCAGGAGGCATGTCACTGAATCAAAGAGTACCTGTCAGAGAGTAAGGTATAAGAAGACTGGAAAGATTATGAAGGCATTTACTAGGGAACTGAGCATTTTGGTTTTGATCTCAGACACAATAGGGAGCCACTGGAGTTTATTGAGTAGGAAGTTGCCATGGTCAGACCCAGGAAAGCAATAGAAGCAATAGATTTCCCCCTCTCCCTCAAGAATTTGAGATTCATTTCCTATACATCTAAAAAACAACTCCTCCCACTCTCAGCCTGTTCTTCTCCCACAGTCCATGTAACTGTCATTGACTGGGGGCTAACAGGTGTTTATTGAGCATCTTTTCTGCTGACAGTAGGTACTAGGCTAGTAGGGAAACAAAAGAAATGAAAAAAAAAAAAAAGAATAGTCCCTTCAGTGGAGGGACCGAGTGTCACATGTGTAACAATCAACAGAGACCATCTAAACTAGGGTATAATCAAGTGTTTGATAACAGACATAAGAGGTACAGGAATGCAAGAAAAGCAGAAGTTATTTCAGACCCATGCTGGGCCTGGATGAATGGGTTAAGCTTTGGTTAGTCTGAAGAAGATGGGAGGCATTGAGGAACCAACAGCAGAACTTGAGTCATCCAGGAATGACCACCACTGTCCTCTGGTGTCGGTAGAGGCCACAGGGAACTCCCTTGCCTTCCACAGTTGGGCTATGACTTAATAGACAAGTCCCAGGGAATTACTGGAGGTGTGTAAAACTTTAAAAAGTTGCTTAGCTAGGTTCATCTGGACAGTATTCCAGTCAGGACTTGGCCTCAAATCTTCCTGATTCTGAGCAAGAGTCAGAGATGGGAATGTGAACCCAGGTCATACTGATGCCTACCCTAGCATGCAGCCAATCCACTATGCCAGGTTCTGGAGCTGAAAGTCACCTGCTGCTCACGAAGGAGAAGCTAGATATTTAAAGTTACTTCTCAGCCATCCTGAAGTTTTTTTGGGGGGAGGGTTGGCGGGGTGGGGTTGTCTTTGTATCTCCAGCAACTAGCATAGTACCTGGCCCATTGTAGGTGCTCCAAAAATACTTATTGATAATTAATTAAGAAAGAAGTCCTTGAGATTGACGTCCTCTATTTATCAGAGTGCCTAATATGATGCTCCTATTTAAATGTCCATTTATTCCTATATTTATGTATAATTTCCCTTTCATATAATTATGACCAATCTATAGAGTAGTTCAGATTCTCTTTTTGTTTCACATTATTTAATATTTTTCACATTTCTGTGTATTCCTCATATTTAACAATATTAATTGAAATAAAGAATTCCATTATGTTGTTATGATGGAATTCCCCAGCCTTTGCACTTCTGGGTTGTTTCCAGTTTTTTTTCCTGTATTTTCAAAGTAGCTTAACTTCTTTGGGCTTCTGTTTTCTCATCTCTAAAATGAAGGCCTAAGACCAAAATATTTAAAGGAGGGGTCAAAAAAGGTGGAGCACAAAATATTAAAAATTACACAATTGTTAGAGCATCTACAAACATTCATTTATCGGTTAGCACTCTGTGTAGGTTCTTTTTCTAACAACTGAGATGACCCTGCTGATAGAATTGACCCATATCTATGTTGACAACACAATGTGCACTCTATGTAGGTCAATGCAGAATGTTCCTTGCTCTCTATGTGTGATAGAAGTGAAATCCTCATTCCTTTTGCATTCTTGCTGGTGGCTCTTGTAGCCAACTCCCCTGGAGACCTGCCAAGACTGTGATACAGAGAAGAAAGGGAAGAATAAGGACAAGTTGAGGCTAAGAACTAAGTAATAAACATGAAGAATATTTTGATTCTTCCTAAAGCAGAGAGAGCTGGACTTTCTGTAGAAGAAATAGTCTGTTCCTCCAAGAAGTGATGGATATAGATTCATGGGAATTATTGGGGCTCAAGGTCAGAGACAAGAAGTAGTCTTTGCTGGGGAATACTGAAGAATGTATTTCTTGACCTGACACTAGGAATAGACAGGTCAGTTATCTTCTGGGAACCTGTATGCAGACCTTTCCAGTACTTGTCCCACCTGATGACCGCTGTCTACCTTTAGTGATTCACATAGGCACAAGTTATTTTGCCAGAAGGAAGTTAGGAGACGTTGTTAAAGATTATGAAGGTTTGAGGAAGAGACTGGGCAGAGGCAGTTTTTTTCATCTCTGCTGCCAATTGAAGGTAAAGGCTGTCATCAGAGATAGGCAGATTTATAAAGAGAATAGCTGGTTAACAAGATGTATCTGGAGTACAGTTTAAAATATGGAAATAATGGTCTCTTGGCCAAGGGTAGAATGTGTCTAGAGAGAGATAACAAAAATGTCTTTCCCTGAAATTGTGAAAAACTAATGAAAAAATCTTTAAAATGAGAAGGAAGTGGGGAGGGAGAAATCTACCAATGTATATCTACCAAGGTGATATACCATGGAGTGTAGCTAAAATGTCAAGTCAACTAGTCAAATCAACTAGCATTTATTAATATCTACTAGGTGCCAGGTACTGCTTCAAGTACTGGGGATATAAAGAAAGGCAAAAAGTACATAAATAAAAATTCTTGCTCTCAAGAAGCTAATGTTATAATGGGGGAGACAACATGTAAACTGGTATTCCAAACAAGATATATAAAGGATAAATTGGGGGGGGGTAGACTCAGAAGGAAGGCACAAAGATTAAAGAGAACTAGGAAAGGCTTCTTGCAGAAAGTGGGACTTTACTTGAAAATTAAAGGAAGCCAGGGAAACTAGGAGGCAGAAAGAAAGGAGAGTGTTCTAAGCATGGTATACAGCTAGTGAGAACATTTGGAGTCCAGAGATGAAGTGTTTTATGTAAGAAATGGCAAAGAGACCAGTGTTGCTGGTTTGTGGAATATGTGCAAGGGAGTAAGATGTAAGAAGACTGGCAAGGGGACAGTTAGGTGGTGCAGTGGGTAGAGCAACCAACATTGGAGTCAGGAGAACCCGAGTTCAAATCCAGCCTCAGACACTCACCAACTATGTGACCCTAGGCAAGTCACTTAACCCCAGTTGCCTACCCAGATAACAACAACAACAACAAAACTGGCAAGGTAGAAAGGGGCCAGGTTATGAAGGACTTTGAAAGTCAAACAGGTTTTATGTTTAACCCTGGAGGTGATAGGGAGCTGCTGGAGTTTATTAAGGAGGTAGGAGGCAATATGATCAGACCTGTGTTTTAGGAAGATCAATATGACAGCTGAAGAATAGTCTGGAGTGGGGAAACTTTAGGCAGGAGATCAACCAGCAGGCCATTGCAGAAGACAAGGCATGAAGTGATAAGGACCTGCACCAGAGTGGCAACAGTGTCAGAGGAGAGAAGGGCACATATATGAGATGCAATGAAAGTAGAAAAGACAGGACTTGATAATTAATTGAATATGATAGGTGAAAGAGAGTAGAGTTGAGGGGGACACCTAGATTATGAGCCTGAGTAACAGAAGATGATGGTAACCTCAAGGGTAACAGGGAAATTAGGAAGGGGGAAGATAATGAATTCTATTTTAGACATGTTGAGTTTCAGATGTCTATGGGAAATCTAGTTTGAGATATCTAAAAGGCAATTGGAGATGTGATACCAGAAGTAGGGAGAATGATCAAGCTGGACAAGTAGATCTGAGAGTTCTGTGCATAGAGATAATAGTTGAAAGTGCAGGAGCTGAGTTCACCAAGTATGGAGGGAGGAGAGAAGGGGGCCCAGGGCAGAGCCTTGGAATAGCCTTGGTATCAGTAGGAATGAAACTAAGATGAAAATCCAGCAAAGGAGACAAAGAAGGACCAGTTGGGCAGGTAGGAAGAGAACCAGGAGAAAGCAGAGGACAAGAAGGATGAGGATAAAGAAAAGGCTATTAGATTTGGCAGTTAAGTAGGATCATTAGTGACTTGGTGAGCAAGGGAGAAAAGGGAGCTCTTTGTGAATGGCCTCACTTTTTTTCAGGGAAATATGAGGCAAAGTTCTTAGCTGACAGGGTAGGGAGAGAGGAAGCTGTGGGAGGCTTGAAGAAGGATATAAAGGTTTGGAAGAGCTATTTTGGTGTCCTCCAAGCAGCGAAGCAATCCTTTTATTTCTTCTTAATCAACTCATTATCCCACTCAACAAAGCAGTTCTTCCAGGAAGGAAATAGAGGGGGTTTCTTCATTGGAATCTTTTGTATGCACTCTTCAGTCTGGCTGAGCAGCCAACCAAAAGGCCTCTATTCACCATGCACTAAGTGGACAAGACACAGTCAACAAATATCTGCACTTTCTGTGAAATGGAGAGCCAGGTCCTTCCATTCCACATCTTCACAAACTACCATAAGCAGGCTCCCCAAACACCCATGTTTGTCCCCTCTTCAATTCCCAGAACTGGGCCCTTATTCCCTGTGAAATCAATACCAATATTCTTCCAGTGAGGCTATGTGATTGTGAGTCAGAATACCACACTCTTAAAAGAATGAAAGTTTTTAATTACCCAAGGGTCAAAGAAAAAAACAACCATTGGTTCAGTATAGGTATGATACTGCATTTTATCAACAAACAATTATGTAGAAGTGATGTAAAAGATATTATCACAGAAATGTATTTATCAGGGAAGAAAGTAAACCAGTCATGTATTAAGAACAAGAGACAACTGACAGAGCCCCTATATTCCACTGTTACTCATGCAATGTCAAAATATATAGAGGAAGACTACTATTATGTTAGTGGATGCCCTCAAGTAAATTTGTGGCAGGATATGAAGAAATGTCATGCAGTATGAGAAGGCACAAATGGGCAGTGATCTGCACGGGGATAAAGATAAAATTGAAGAGATCCATGATAATTTTAAATGACTCAACTAAGAAGAATGACCTTTGAATTGGAAGGGATCAGAAATGACTAATTGGGAACTGATACTCAAGATAAGTAGGGAGATGGCAAGAGACTACTTTTCTTCTTTCAATAAGTCCAATCACGAGGCCCAGAGGAACTCCATCTTAGGGTGAGGAAAAAATTGGCTGATGTGATTGCTGAGTCACTGCTAACAATCTCTGAGATATAATAGAGACTGGGAGAGGCACTACAGAACTAAAGAAGGAAAATATTGTCTGATTTTTTGAAAGGGGAGTTGAGTAGAGTTCTCAAGCTTAAATCAACGAGCCTGATTTCAATTTCTAGCAAAAATTATAGGCTATGTTATTAAATGCATAGTTAGTGAATATCTTGAAAAGGAAATCTTGATTACAGAGAGCTAACTTGACTTAATGAAGAATAGGGTATGCCTCGCTTAACAGTTAACTAGGCTGGAAGATCAGGGAATTTTCATAGACACAGTTTACTAAGATGTTAGGAAGACTGAGCAGCTAGGTGGTACAGTGGATAAAGCACCAGCCCTGGATTCAGGAGGACCTGAGTTCAAATCCAGCCTCAGACACTTGACACTTCCTAGCTATGTAACCCTGGGCAAGTCACTTAACCCTTATTGCCCTGCAAAATAAATAAAGAAATAGATAGATAGATAGATAGATAGATAGATAAACAAACAAATAAATAAATGAATAAATAAATAAAAATAAGATGTTAGGAAGATACTTGACAAACTCCTACTACTTGTATGGAGATAATGGAAAGATGTGTGGAAGGCAAAATTGAGTTAGGTACTTTTGGAACTGGTTGAATGACGAGACTAAATGAGTCACCATTAATAATTTTATATTAACTTGGAAGGAGGTTTCTAGTGGAGTACCATGAAAATCTATCTTGGGTGCTATGCTGTTTAACATTTTAGTTAGTAATTTGGATAAAAGCATCAATGGAACATATTTTCACATAACACAAAGTTAGGAGGTGTTAAGGGCTAAAATTCTAGCTAAACTGTCTAAAATATCTAATGAGTGGTCGCCAATAAATTATAAGCTTTAGCAAGAGTTAGACTTTTAAGCATTTATTAAGGAGAATAAGAATTTGGTAAAGAGAGAGAGAAAGGCCTAGATTCCTATCTATTAAAGGGAGAGCACATTTCTAGCTCCCTTCTCCACCAGAGTCCAGAGGAAAGAGCGCGAGACTGAGCACCAGTCTCTTCCTTCCTCCTCCCACCAGCCCGCGTCACTTCCTGACACCAAAGAAAAGACTCCTGGTCTTGCCCTCAAAGACCTTCGCTTCATGGGCAGAACTCTTCTACAGTAAGTCTCCAGCAGGTGGCGTCATTCCAATCGTTACAGTCCCCCCTGTTGTTCCTCAAGAAACAAAATGTTTCCTTGACGGAACAGTAATAAGAATATAATAACTATTGCTAACTAATAATATGTGAACAACAATATAGAAAAGGAAGAGAGGAAAGTTTTGTCCAGAGGGGCGATTTTTTTTTTTGTCCTCATGAACCGACGCTTTGACATTGGTCTTGCAAAGGGAGGGCCTCTGCAGAGAATACATGTTACAGATGGTGTATATTATAACAGAAAGAGAAAAGAGAAAAAAAACAACAACAAAACAAAGCTGTTCATTTAAAGTCTCTGAAAGTCTTTTCTCAGATGTCCTCTAGGTGTAGTCGTGGAATGGAAGTCTTTTCAGGGGTTGATGTGTGGATGCTGGTAATCAGCCAGGAAAATTTCCTACAACATTGAGCTTAACACAACTTTAAAATAGCTTTGTCAATAATCAAATCAAACAATGAAAGTTCTCAAAAACATGTCTAAGGGAATTCAGAATCTTGGTTGTTACACATGAAACATATAATAAAACAAAAATTGAAACATTCTTTAACATTAATATTAATATAGTTCCCCCCTATGGAGGGCAATTGAGAAGACAATTGCTGCGATATTAATTATTAAAAATAATTTTTATCTTTGTTTCATCACTTTTTGCATCATCTGCCTAATCATCCTCATGCCATCATGAGAAATTAAAAAATCTAATATAATTGGTAACAGATGTCAAGGCCAAATTCAACACTGTTATTTATCATGACATCTGAGATAATTATGGGGGTTACCATAAAAGAACAGAGAAACGATGGGATATGAGCGTTCCCACACTTGAGCAATATGTACTGCCCATACAGTATGCCAGGCTTAAAATAGGTGGATGGAATATATGTCCATGCCACCGAACATATTGGAGGAAACTGAGTCAGACTTAATCAGATGCATGGGATTGAGATGTCCATGGCATCAGGCATATAGGAGGGAGCATAGAAGCCAGGTGTAGAAGTGAGATGGGTGGGATCAATACTTCCAGCCATCTGTACAATATTGTGGGGAAAAATAAAATAAAATATTAAACCAAGAGAATCCAACCTCAACATTAGTCAAAAGCCGTTCCCTCGGCCATACCTTGACTTCATGCATGTCTCCCCTCTTGTGACAGTTCAGTGTCTGCTCTTGCATGTATTCCTCTTGTGATTGGATGGCATCTTGGCCAATTGGCATCTGATAACTCAGAATAAAGGTAATTAATGTCTTAAATGATAAGTTCCCATAATCCAAGTCTCATATGGATTTAAAATTGAGGATAATAAATGATTGCAAAAAATGTGAATACATCTTGACTCAAAATATAATATATAATTATGCAACAATTTCAAATAATACCCTTTTTTTTTACTTAGTATACTATTACTTTTGTGAAAAATCAGAACATATTTAAATACAAGTTAAAGCACAACAGAATCTCAAAGAAAACTTTTTTTTTAAAAAAAGAAAACTTTTACAAACATTCCCCTCTTTTTTTTTTTGGAATATGCTTATCAAAAATAATACTTCTAGAATCAATTTACACTTGCCATGGCAACCAATTTGCCAGGGAAATGCTTTAAAGAGTTTGATCAAATAACCGACTGTTAAAAACTTTCATATTTTACCAGAGGGCTGATTAATGCTTTGAACAACAGATTCAGGATACAAAAAGCTCTTGATGGGCTACAACAGAGCCAAATGTATATATGATAAATTAATTAACATAAATATAATTAATAAATATATGATAAATTAATAAACAGAAATACAAATATAAACATAAATATTTTGAGTGGTTTTTTAGTTGTGCCTAAGTCTTAATGATCCCATTTAGTGTTTTCCTGACAAAGAAACTGGAGTGGTTTGCCAATTTCTTCTCCAGCTCATTTTACAGATAAAGAAACTGAGGCAAATAGGATTAAATGACTTTCCTAAGATCATGAAGCTGGTAACTGTCTGAAGCCTGATTTGAACTCAGGAAGATGTCTTCCTGACTCCAGGCCAGGCACTCTATCCACTGTGCCACCCATGTCCTCTAACTTAGGTTTAAAATATCCACTTCAAAAGTACAAAATGAGGGGGCAGCTAGGTGGTGTGGTGGATAAAGCATTGGCCCTGGATTCAGAAGGACCTGAGTTCAAATCCAGCCTCAGACACTTGACACTAGCTGTGTAACCCTGGGCAAGTCACTTAACCCTCATTGCCCCACCCAAAAAAAAAAAGGTACAAAATGAGGGAGTTATGGCCTGAAAAAAAAAAAGCCATGCTTTTTTTTAGGCTACAAGTTCAATATGGATAGAGTGCAATATGATAGCCATTGTGGGTTAAGCTTATATTGAGGGAAATATAGAATGTACATCTCAAGTACTGCTTCCTGTTCCAGGAACCACATCTTATGAAGGACACTGATAAGCTAGAGAGCATCTAAGGGATGGTGACCAGCATGGAAAAGGGCCTTGATATCATGCCATCAGCTGAACGCACTAGGGATGTTTGTTTTGGTGAAGAAAAGACTTAGGGACATCACAACAACTATTTTGAAGTACTTTAAAATCTGCCATATGAAAGCAGAAAGGGAATTGTTCTTTGACCCACAAGTGCAGAAGTAGGAACAGTAGGGAATAGTTGTAGAAAGAGAGATTTATCCCCGACATGCAGAAAAACCACAGTGTTATCCCCCAACAGTGTTCTTCAAGGAAAGTCTCACTAACTACTTGTTCAGTTATTTATGTATGTATGTATGTATGTATGTATGTATGTATGTATTGCGAGGCAATGGGGGTTAAGTGACTTGCCCAGGATCACATAGCTAGTAAGTGTCAAGTATCTGAGGCTGGATTTGAACTCAGGTACTCCTGAATCCAGGGCTGGTGCCACCTAGCTGCCCCTCTGACTAACTACTTGTTAAGAATGTTGCTGTCAACAGGATTTTTCTGCAGGTAAAGCTTCTGTGAGATAGCCTCTGAGGTCCCTTCTGACCCTGAGATTCTTTGATTCTATGGAACAAGAAATCATAAAAGTATTAAGTTGAAGGATAGTTCTACTCAGAAATGCAAATAATGGGGTCAGCAGAGTTGGCTTTCTCATGTTCCCAAAGACAAAAAGAAACATTATTTCATGCAATACCTGATCACCTTGCTTTGTAGAGCTCAAAAGGAATGCAAGAAAAAGAGATTGCTATGATAAGACAATTACAGCTTACTCATTAATACCCATTGTCAAGGACAAAGTAGAGAAATTCTATTCATGCCTTGGCAAGATTGCCCAAACTAACTCAATAATACTTGATTCTTGGGGTCTTTGATGTGAAGATGGACAAAGGGGAGGGCTGTGAAAACTCTTGGAAAATGTGGTTCAGGATCTGCAAATGGTAGAAATGAAAAGTTGGGACACCAGCAAGAAGTCTCATTACTGTATATCACAAATTCTTCCTTCAAGAAGGAAGGCACTGGATGTGATAATCCAATAATGTTTTTGCAATAATGACTACCAAGGCAATGTAGTACAGTGAAAAAGAACGCTGAACGTGGAATTGGGAGACCTAGGTTCAAGTCCTTGTTCTAGCATTTTACAAGAATAGCTAGCATTTATCTAGTACTTTAAGGTTTGCAAAACACTTTACATGTGCTACCTCATATGATGCTCACAACACCCCTGGTAGGTGGGTGCTATTATTATAAATTTTATAGATGAAAAAACCGAGGTTGATAAGGGAAGTAATTTGCCCAGGTTCATGAAGCCATGAAGTGCCTGAGGCAGGATTTTAGTAATAATAATAACAATAGCTACCACTTATATGGTGATTTAAGGCTTTCAAAGTGCATAGCATATAATTATTTCATTTAACTCCCAAGTTCAGTACTTTATCACTTATTACCTGTGAGACCTTAAGTAAGTCCCTAATTCAAAGCCCTTCATATAACATAGCCCCCTCCTACCTTTTCAGACTTTTTATACCTTACTCTCCAACACATACTCTATGATCCAGTGACATTGGCCTCCTATCAAACAAAACACTCCATCTCTTGGCTCTGGGCATTCTCTCTGACTTGTCCCCAATGCCTGGAACTCTCTCCCTCTTGACTGTCCTGGCTTCTTATAAGTCCCAACTAAAACTCACCTTTTATAGGAAGTCTTCCCCAACTCCTCTTAATTCCAATGTCTTCCTTCTCTTAATCATCTCCTATTTATTTTGTATATAGCTTGCCGTACATATTTGTTTATACATTATCTCTCCCATTAGATTGTAAACTCCTTGAGGACAGGGACTGTCTTTTGACTCTTTTTTGTATTTCCAGTGCTTAGCACAGTGCCTGGCACATGGAAGATGCTTAGTATAAGTTTACTGAATTAAACTGTCATTTTACCTTTTTGACCTCGATTTCTTCATCAATAAAATGAAAAGAGTTGAATTAAATGACCTCAGAAGTTGGCTCCCGTTCTAAATGTATGATACTATATCTTAATGGACAGGAAATTACAATTTACTGACCACTCATTTTAGAACCAGCTGCCTAGACACAGATTGTTAACATGGTGGAGCAAACATCAGAATTAACTAAGGAAGTATAAAAATGAAAAGAAGGTATTCATTGTATTTGACTACAGTGGCTAGGATTAGACCTAATTAACCAAGCTGTCAGCTCTGGAAAAAGGGAAGCAGAAAAAGAAAAGAAATGGATTTTATCCAGGGTGATGCTGGAGGCAGCCCAAACTGGCTCCTGAGAACCAATTGTTAAATTTTCCATGTGAACATTTACACACTGGAAATCAAAATCTGCTACAAATTGAGGCTTAATTTGGTTATCTTAACTTAAGAAAGTGATGGAGAAAATGTTAATAGTGCAGATTACTGAGAGAAATTATTATTTCTCTATTGTATTAATAACTAATTGTGGAATCAGGACCAAGATTTTTCTCCTTTTCTAATTCCTCATCCAGAAATCAACCAATATGGGAAATCCTGGGCAAAGACTCAACCAGGCTGAGAGAATTGATGAATTCCTGTTCATCATGTTTGGTCAGACAGGTCTGGGGTAGAAGTGGATTCCTTCTTTGACATGTATATTGCTAAGTGTCTTTGACCAAGACCTGGGTGATCCAAGTTACATAACCTCCAAGATCCTCATTAGAATGAGCCCACATCTCTTTATAATATTCATTCTCTCATTAATTGTTAACCAATCAGAGTTGATTGCCACCCTCAGGAACACCTGCTTTTCCAAGGACATATAAACTGTGAACCCATAGCTATTGGCATTTGAGAGTGTCACTGACCTCTTTTATTAATAAACATGTTAGCCTTATTAATAAAATGATTAATTTACCCAGAAACTAGGTCTCTCAAACTTTTTAAACATCACATTACTCTAAAAAGTCTGTCGTGTGTGCTTTCCCCCCTCAGGGAGCCAGTTTTTAAACATTTGCCAACTGTAACGATTGGAATGACACCACCTGCTGGAGAGCTACTGTAGGAAAGCTCCAATGAGGAGAAGGCATCTGAGGGTAAGCCATGTGGTCAAGGTCCTTGGTGTCACTAAGTGACATTTGCTCGTGGGTACTGTCTATCAAGGCTACCAGCCAATCAACTTGAGGAGCCTCCCATTTCTGGGAGGAGGATACAAAGTAGGAAGTGGATACTGGCAGAGGGCTTTTTGCTTTTTTGGTTCCTGACCTCCCCATGGATGATGGGGTCTCTTAGAAATAGTTAGATTTTTACCTTTCTCTCTGATCCTCATGCTCTTTAATAAATACTTAAACACTTAAATACTCTTGCTAAAGCTTATAATTTATTGGCGACCACTCTTTAGATTTTAGATAGTATAGCTAGAATTTTAGCCCCTTACACAGCACACCCATGACTATCACATGTACCCCAAAGATCATGAGATTTGAGGATTACAGGGATTCGATGTGATCCTAGGGATGGGGTTGACCCTAAATTGGGCATCATATTGCTTGATCTCTCTCTCTGGTTCTCTCCCTACCCTGAAGCAATTGTGAGAAAATCAATAAAACAAAACTTAGGTAAGACTCCTGTCTTTCAAGATCTCTCCTTAAATGTGGCTAACAATGTCTTCCTAGAAAAGATGTTCAATGCTTAATATGGGTATCAGGTATGACATACTTTTTATTTCAGTCCGTGGGAAAAATATAAGATGCAAAAGACTCAAAGAACAAATACAGGAAATATAATATACTCAATTAGCCCATTATATTCATTATACTATCCCAGGAAGGTAAAGACCCTTGTGAGACAATTGAAAAGAAGTTATTTCATATTCAGACCTGAATTATCTGAGAAACTCATAAGCTCATTCAGTGAATAAAGATTTATTAAGGACTTGCTATGTGCCAGGCACTATGCTAAGTGCTAAGGATACCAAAAAAAATATGGTAAAAAGACAGCCTCTATCACTGACTTAGATTTTGATTTAGAGGAGACGATTAAAGGAGACAAAATTCAAATAATCATGTACAAACAAGCTTTATACAGGATAAATGGGAAATCATCAACCAAGGGAAAACACTAGAATGAAGAGGAATTGGGAAAGGCTTCCTGTAGAAGGTGGGATTTTATTTAGGACTTGAGTAAAACCAAGGTAGCCAGAAGGTAAAGATGAAGAGGTAAAACATTCTATGTAAAAGGAATAGTCGATTAAAATGCCCAGAGTCAGAAGGAGTGTCTTGTTTGATGTCCAGCTCTCCTGGTTAGCCAAGGCATGGCTTTCTTTAGACTTTCAGCTGCAGGATTATCCTGGTAGGAATTATCTTCTTCTCCAAGAAATCTTCTCCTGCTGGCTGGATGATGCCCAGATTCCAAACCAGGAGCTCTGGGCCCCGTGAGGTAAACACCAAATTTAGAAAGGGAAGAAAAAGTGAAAGTGGAAGAAGGCAGCCAGGGATGGGAGGTCCAGTCAGGCATGTCTAAACAAACATATGTCACTCTCAGTCATGTGCTTGTGCTGCAAACTGCCATCGCTATGGAATGGGGATGGGGGGCGGGGAGGAAGGGAGAGAGAATGAAACCTCATCTTCCTTGGCTGGCAGTCTGAGTGAGAGAATGTGTATGAAAAGGGAGTAGGGCCCAAAAAAGAAAGGCAGAAGAAAGGAAGAAAGGAAGAAAGGAAGGAAGGAAGGAAGGAAGGAAGGAAGGAAGGAAGGAAGGAAGGAAGGAAGGAAGGAAGGAAGGAGGGAGGGAGGGAGGGAGGGAGGGAGGGAGGGAGGGAAGGAAGGAAGGAAGGAAGGAAGGAAGGAAGGAAGGAAGGAAGGAAGGAAGGAAGGAAGGAAGGAAGGAAGGAAGGAAGGAAGGAAGGAAGAGAAAAGAAAGAAAGAAAGAAAGAAAGAAAGAAAGAAAGAAAGAAAGAAAGAAAGAAAGAAAGAAAGAAAGAAAGAAAGAAAGAAAGAAAGAAAGAAAGAAAGAAAGAAAGGCAGAGCTATTTTTGCAGCTCTTAGCCTGACTCTCAGTCATCAATCATCTTCAGTGAGGCACTGGAGACCAATCAAGAGTTCCACTGTCATCCCAGATAGGTGCATTTTTCTCAACAAACAGAGCACATGCCCAGCTTCATGGGAGGTTCCCTAGTCTAGGAAATGAGGGGTCTCCCTAAGCCACAAACCATTTCTCAAATTTAATATGAAATCGGCCTAAGCCAGTTCATCCCAACAACGTTTTTTAGCTGAAATTGAAAGCAGGACAATAAATTAAGAAGAAATGGAACAGATTTGCAAGTGTTTCTTGTGTAACCTATGTAACATACTTGACCCAAGTAGTATGTGTTTGGTCTCCACCACATCAGTAACCACATGCTTTGTGAGAACATAGAAGATCGAGTCAAGACAAGCAGACTCACTTAACCAGATATACACAGGAGAAATCTGGGCTGGAGATGGCACAATTGTAAAAGCACCCCCTCATTTCAAGGAGGCAAATACACTGAAAAAATGGAAGAAATCATTACCAAATAAAGTAACCAAGAAAGCCTAAGCAATCAACCCATAGGCCTACTTTCTCTTCTCTATGAGCACAGGCTCTTAATCTTTTTTGGCATCACAGATACCTTTGGTGGTCTGAGGAAGCCAATGGACCTCTTCTCTGAATAATATTTTTATTTTTTTTATTTTTTTTTTTTTGCGGGGCAATGGGGGTTAAGTGACTTGCCCAGGGTCACACAGCTAGTAAGTGTCAAGTGTCTGAGGCCGGATTTGAACTCAGGTACTCCTGAATCCAGGGCCGGTGCTTTATCCACTGCGCCACCTAGCCGCCCCTGAATAATATTTTTAAAATATAATAAACAAAGTATATATGATTGCAAAGGAAACCAATTATTTTGAAATACAGCTATCAACATATTTGAAGAATAAAACCAACAAGTTCACTGACCTCAAGGCAGTTTTCGGTATAAAATCTTTTCAGGATTTGTCTTTGTGTCTTTAGGGAACAAGCAGACCTTCTCTGATGATTTCCTGTAACATCACATTTTACAATTTTACAACTGACAGTGAGATAAAGAATATATTAGATCTTCCTGTTTCCAAGGCTTTTTATTTCAAAAAAGCCTTTCCTTTGGTAGAACAAAATATAACCTTAAATGCTCTCCTCAAATTAGTCATCTCTTATTCATATGTTGAAATCATACAAGATTTTAAATTAGATCAGGTCATGATGACAACTTTGTCCAACTATCAGCTGAAACATCAATCAAGAAATATTTATTAGGGGCGGCTAGGTGGCGCAGTGGATGAAGCACTGGCCTTGGATTCAGGAGGACTTGAGTTCAAATCCAGCCTCAGACATTTGACACTTACTAGCTGTGTGACCCTGGGCAAGTCACTTAACCCTCATTGCCCCTAAAAACAAACAAACAAACAAACAAACAAAAAAAGAAATATTTATTAAGTACCTACTATGTGCTAGGCACTGTGTTAAGTGCTGGCTTAGCAACCTAATATTAACATCATAGCATAAGACATTTGCTCATCCAAGGGGCTCAATTCCTATTGTTTTAGATGAGGTCACTCTTAGTGTTGTCACTTTGTAGATTTAAAACTAGAAGGGACCGCCTAATCTAACATCCTCATTGTATAGATGAAGACATTGAAATTTCATCAGAGAAGTTCAATGGCTGACTAAGATTATATAGATAAGTAGTTCATCCAGGATTTGAACCCAGATTCTCTGACTCCAAATCCAACACTCATAAGAGCAATTCCCTCTTAATGAAGAGGCCCAACCAAGTGAAAGAAACACACCTGTTGCTTGGGTTATAAGATTCAGTGGGAAAGGTAGTCCATTGAATTAGTCCATAAGCATGTATGTATCATAAATATGCCAGAAGTGACCTCGGAGGCCATCTCTTTCAATCTTCTCAGTTTAGGGATAAAGAAACTGAGGCACAGAGAGGCCAAGTGAATTGTCTTAATGTTACACAGACAGAAAGCCCCAGAGAGAATTTGAACCCAAGCCTTCTTATGGGGGCTACAAACAGACAATGGGGTGGATTCCAAATTGAATAGGAGGAAGAAATTAGGTTGGATCACATGTGGGAAATTATGACGACCTTTGAATGTTCCCCAGTTAGACCACAAAAAGCCTATCTTTTAAATAGCAATATTTTGTAATGCTCTCTATATCTCCTTTGGTCCTAAAGTCTTGCCTTATCCATAAATCTGACAAACTATTCCATACTTTCTTAATTTACTTATGGTATCAACCTTTATGTGTAAATCATATACTTATTTTGATCTTATCTTGGTATACAGTGTGAGATGCTGGTCTATATCTAGTTTCTGCCATACTGTTTTCCAATTTTCCCAGCAGTAAAATAATGAATTTTTGTTCCAAAAGCTTGGATCATTGGGTTTATCATATACTAGATTACTATGGTCATTTACTGTAGTGTAATTTGGGCAGCTAGGTGGTATAGTGGATAAAGCACTGGCCCTGGATTCAGGAGGACCTGAGTTCAAATCCAGTCTCAGATACTTGACACTTACTAGCTGTGTGACCCTGGGCAAGTCACTTAACCCCCATTGCCCTGCCCCCCCCTCAAATTGATATGGAAATAGTATTGATCCAGTACTGTAGTGTAATTTGTACCTAATCTATTTCACTGATCCACCACTCTTATTTCTTCACCACCAGATTGTTTTGATAATTACTGTTTTATAATACAGTTTGAGATCTGGTACAGCTAGACCACCTTATTTTGCATTTTTTTCATTGATTCCCTTGATATCCTTGAGCTTTTGTTGTTCCAGATGACTTTTGTTATTATTTTTCAAGCTCTATAAAACAATTTTTGATAGTTTGACTGGTATGGCACTGAATAGATTAACTTTTGTAGAATTGTCACTTTTATTATATTGACTTGGTCTGCCCATGAGCAATTAGTATTTTTCCAATTATTTAGATCTGACTTTATTTTTGTGAAAAGTTTTATAGTTATGTTCATGTAGTTCCTGGGTTTGTCTTGGCAGGTAGATTCCCAAGTATTTTATATTGTCTAGTTATTTTAAATAGAATTTCTCTTTCTACCTCTTGTTGCTGGTAATATATAGAAATGCTGATGATTTATGTAGTCTTATTTTGTATCCTATAACTTTGCTAAAATTATTAATAATTTCAAGTAGTTTTTTAGTTGATTCTCTAGGATTTTCTAAGTATCATATCATCCATAAAGAATGATAGTTTTGTTTCTTCATTGTCTATTCTAATTACTTTAACTTCTTTTTCTTCTCTTATTGCTATAGCTAACATTTCTGGTATAATATTAAATAATAGAGGTGATAATGGGCATATTTGCTTCACCACTAAATGTGTTGGGAAGACTTCTAGCTTATTCTTATAACAGATAATGCTTGCTGACGGTTTTAGATAAATATTCCTTATCATTTTAAGGTGAGTTCCATTTATTCCTATGCTCTCTAGGGTTTTTAATAGGAATGAGCATGGTATTTTGTTAGGCTTTTTCTGCATCTATTGAGATAATCATATGATTGCTGTTAGTTTTTTTTTGTTTTTGTTTTTGTTTTTTGGTGAAGCAATTGGGGTTGACTTGCCCAAAGTCACACAGCTAGTAAGTGTTAAGTGTCTGAGGTTGGATTTGAACTCAGGTCTTCCTGAATCCAGGGCCGGTGCTCTATCCACTGCGCCACCTAGCTGCCCCCACTGTTAGTTTTGTTATTAGTATGGTCAATTATACTGATAGTTTTCCTGATATTGAACCAGCCCTGTATAAATCTCACCTGGTCATACTATATGATCCTTATGATATATTGCTATAATCTCTTTGCTAGTATTTTATTTAATTTTTTGCATCAATATTCATTAGAGAAATTGGTCTATAATTTTCTTTCTCTGTTTTGGCTCTTCTGGTTTGGGTATCAGCACCATATTTGTGTCATAAAAGGAATTTGGTAGGACTCTGCCTACTTTTCCAAATAGTTTATATAGCATTGGGATTAATTGTTCTTTAAATATTTGGTAAAATTCACTTGTGAATCCATCTAGTCCTCGGAATTTTTTCTTAAGAAGTTAATTGGGGGGCAGCTAGATGGCGCAGTGGTTAAAGCACCGGCCCTGGATTCAGGAGTACCTGAGTTCAAATCCGGCCTCAGACACTTGACACTTACTAGCTGTGTGACTCTGGGCAAGTCACTTAACCCCCATTGCCTAAAAAAAAAAAAAAAAAAAAAAAAAAAAAAAGAAGTTAATTGATGGCTTGTTCAAATTCCTTTTTTCCCCCTAAGATTGGTGTGTGTGCATGTGTGTGTGTGTGTGTGTGTATGTATATGTACACACACATATACACATATACATATATATATATACACCCATATATATAATAAACATTTTTTAAGTTTTGAGTTCACAATTCCATCCCTCCTTCCCTTCCTCCACTCTCCCCTCTCTTATTAGTCATTTTGTATAAGAAAACTTGGATAAAAAATTAAAGAAGTAAAATATAGCATGCTTCAGTCTGTGTTCAATCAATATCAGTTCTTTCTTTGGAGGTGGTTAGTATGCTTCATCATTAGTCCTTTGGGATAGTCTTGGATCATTGTAGTGCTGAAAACAGGCCATTCACAGTTCTTCATCAAACAATATTGCTGTCACTATGCACAACATTCTCTTGGTTCTGCTCACTTCACTACACATCGATTCATATGTCTTTCCAGGCCTTTCTGAAATTATCCTGCTTGCTATTTATTATAGCACAATAATATTCCTTCACCATCACAGCTTGTTTAGCCATTCCTCAATTGATGGGCATTCCTTTGATTTTCAATTCATAGCCACCACAAGAAGAGCTGCCATAAACATTTTTGTACAAATAGGTCTTTTTCTCTTTTTTGGAGATGTCTTTGGGAAATAAATCTAGCAGTGGTATTGCTGGGTTAAAGGGTATGCACAGTCTTATAGCCCCTTGGGCATAGTTTCAAATTGCTCTCCAGAAGGGTTGGATCTTTTCACAACTCTACCAACAGTGGATTAGTGTCCCAGTTTTCCCACATCCTCTCCAACATCCAATATTTTCCTTTTTTTTGTTACATTTGCCACTCTGATAGGTGTGAGGTAATACCTCAGAATTGTTTTTAATGTGCATTTCTAATCCTGGATTATTTAAGTATTTTATTTCTTCTTCTGTTAACCTGGATAATTTATATTTTTGTACATATTTATACATTTCACTTAGATTATCAAATTTATTGGCATATAATTGGGCAAAATAGCTTCTAACAATTGTCCTAATTTCTTCTTCACTGGTGTTGAATTCTCCCCTTTCATTTTTGTTTTTTTTTTATACCACTTTAATTTTTAATGTAAGTAATTTTTTCTTTCATTTAAAAAATCAAATTAACCAATGGTTTTTCCATTTTATTGTTCTTTTTCAGAAAACAAGCTTCTAGTCTCATTTATTAGTTAAATGGTTTTCTTACTTTCAATTTTGTTAATCTTGCCTTTGATTTTCAGGATTTCCAACTTGGTGTTTAATAATTGGTCTTTTTCTAGTTTTTTTTTTTTTAGTTGTATGCCCAATTCATTGACTTCCTTTTTCTCTATTTTATTGATGTAAGCAATTAGAGACATAAAATTTCCCCTAAGTATTGCTTTGGCTGCATCCCATAAATTTTGGTATATTGTTTCATTGTTGTAATTTTCTTTAATGAAATTATCAATTATTTCTATGTTTTGTGTGACCCACTTATTTTTTTAGGATTAGATTATTTAATTTCCAATTAATTTTAATCTCTCCTTTGTCAATCATTGAATGTAGTTTTTATTGAATTATGATCTGAAAAGAATACAATTACTATTTCTGCTTTTCTGCATTTAGTTCTGAGGTTTCTGTCATAATACATGGTCAGTTTTTGTGTAGGTAACATGTACTGCTGAGAAAAAGGTATTTTCCTTTTTATTTGCATTCAGTTTTCTCCAGAGATCTGTCATGTCTAACTTTTCCAGTATTTTATTCACCTCCTGAACTTCTTTCTTGTTTATTTTTTTGTTAGATTTATCTAGTTCTGAGAGGGGAAAGTTGAGGTTTTATTATCTATTTCTTCCTGTAACTCATTCAACTTCTTCAAAAATTTAGATGCTATACCATTTGGTGCATATATGTTTAGAACTGATATAACTTCTTTGTCTATAGTACCTTTCAGCAAGATATAGTTTCCTTCCTTATCTCTTTTAATTAGGTCTATTTTGCTTTTGTTTTGTCTGAGATCATGATTGCTACTCCTGCTTTTTTTGCTTCAGTTGAAACATAATAAATTTTATTCCAGCCCCTTACCTTTACCCTGGGTGTATCTCTCTGCTTCAAGTGTGTTTCTTGTAAACAACATATTGTAAGATTCTGGTTTTTAATTCATTCTGCTATCCACTTCCATTTTATGTGTGAATTCATCCCATTCACATTTACTGTTATGATAGCTAACTGTGTATTTCCCTCCGTGCTAGTTTCCCTTGTTTATCCATCCCCCTCTCTCTCTTACCCCAATCCTTTCCCTCCTCACAAGTGTTTTACCTTGATCACTGCCTTCCCCAATTTACCCTTCTTTTCATCAGTCCCACCTCCCCTTCCATTATTTCTATCCCTTTTTACTTTCCTCTCTTTGAGCCAATTTTGATGAGATCCAACTGAGTATGTATATTATTTCCTCTTCGAGCCCATTTTGATGAGATTCATGTTTAAGCTTTGCCCACCAGCACCCACATCTTGCCCTCCATGACAATATCTCATGCCTCTTTTATGTGGGATAATTTACCCCGTTCAATCTCCCCCCTCCTTCTTCTTCCAGTGCAATTTTCTTTATCATCCCTTTTGATTCTATCTTTTAAAAACAATTGTGTTTTTATGTAAATAAATACATCTATCTTATTTTCAGCAACTTCTTCCTTTTGTTTAATAGCAAAATGAATATATTATTCCACTACCAATGCTTTCAGTCCAGCATTAGGTAGATAGTGTTTGGACAACAGCCTCCTCTCATATTATCTAAAGTAGTGTTTTCCAAAATCTGGGGACCATAATATAGCTCCATGGGGGCTGTATGATTCCATGGAGTAACCACCTATGGGAGTGGGAAGATGGGTTATATCCTATTCTTCCTGTGACAATCAGTCACATGGTACTATGTGCCCTGGCACATAGCAGGTACTTAATAAAACAACTAAATTAAATTTAAAAATTGCTTATTGATGGATTGAAGTTTCAGTAGATGGTTGAAGAAAGTTATTCTTGTGATCTAAACATTTAGGTTTTTTTATGACTTTAACATAACACTTTTTCTTAACATAACCCTAATTCCCTTCCCATTAGCCAACATTATGCCCTCCTCTTCCTCCAACTGCAAGTCTTCTTATTCCCCACCCTCCTGTGACTGGCTTCTCATGACTCTGAATCGTCCTCCCTTCTGCACCAAGTGTGTGTTTGTGATGTAATAAGGATTGGAGCACCAAAACTAGCAGCTTTATAGGCAAAATTGGAACCTCCTCCCAATGCACCTATACCTTGCTCCCCAGATCCCCTCCTGGTTGTGGCTGACACCCTTCAATGGACTTCAAGCTCCCAGGCACACTCTCAATCAACTCCACCTTCTCACTAACAAAGATGACCATAGTAGAGAAAGGCAGAAATGAACAAGCTTCAGTTACCCAAGGCAAACCTCCTTGGTCCTAGGGCATTTGCCCATAGAAAGTAGTTGATCCATCTGAAGGTAAAAGAGGGACAAATGCAGCTGCTCAGGAAGTATGTTTCCCCCCATTGGAGACTTCCTTCAGCTCACAACTTTTTTATATTGCTACTACTCTTGCCATGCACCTGGTGACATAGCTAGTAAGTAGAAGGCTTGAGTTCAAATGTAGCCTCAGACCCTTACTAGCTGTGTAACTTTAGACAAGTCATTTAACTTCTGTTTGCCTTAGTTTCCTCATATGTAAATTAGAGATAATAATAATAATAATAATAATACCTACTTCACAGTGTTGTTTTGAGGGCCAAATGAGATAATAATTGTAAAGTGCTTCCTGGTGTTCTGCCAACTTTTAGAAGATCATGAGGTTGAAATCTAGTCCATTCCATTCCCAGTGTTCCTTTACAAAGGCAGGACAGAGACAAAAACAAGAACAGGGCCATGTGCTCATGGCTTCATGCAGATCTGAGTGGATAGAGGAGGGCTTCCTTTTGTCTTCTTCTTCTTCTTCTTCTCTCTCTCTGTCTCCCTCTCCCTCTCTCTTTTTCTTTTTGGGAGGGGAACAGGAACCCTATGCCTTCCTCCCCTATCCTTCCTACATTACCTCCCCACTTCAGTCACTTTCCCTACATTTCCCATACAACCCAGAAGAATAGGATACCAAGTCAGCTGGCAATAAAGTCCTGCCTGTTACCATGTAAGGTGAGATCAGTGCTACTTTAATAACAGTATATGCTTAGCTTTCCAAACTGTATTTCATGTGCACTTTATAATCAGTAGCTAATTATACAGTGAGATAACTGTAATTACCCTCATTTTGATAGCAGAAATGGAAGCAGAGAGCTATAGTAATCTTCTTACAGCCAGTGAATAAGAGCAAGAAAATCAGGAAATCCAAGAACTCCTGACTCACCTATTCCCTCAGTTCCTATGAGGGAACCCAGACAAGGGTCAACTATTTATAAGCTTGAATTCAACTAGTCCCCCTTTCCTTCTCTGCCACCTGACTACCACCACCATTTCCAGCTTCTTCCATAGTGAAGTCATCTCCAATCGGAAACTAAGCTCAATTTTGCATTGGATGTCCAGAATTGAAATTCACATCACCAGACATTCCTGACATTTTGAGAACAGTCATTGCTATATATGTGTAAATCGTGAGTCTGCTTTCAGGATGTTGTTCATCTCCAACCCTTATTTCTCTTTCCCTTTCGGTTTTTCTTTATTTTTCTTAATGTGAATTGAATACACCGACAGTGAAGGGACTTTCCATTCTGGTCACTGATAAGAGTCTAGGCAGAGCCATCTCTGGAGCAGAGTATGAATATTGCCTTCCTGATAACAGGGGGAAAGCACACATATGGTGACCTTTCAAATTTCAAAGTTAGGCCGATTTTATTCTTCTTCCATGCTGGCATTTTACAACTTACATCTGTCAGTACTGACTTTAACATTTTAGAAATACAAGCCTGAACTAAAAACTGGAAATATGGCGGCAGCCCATCAATTAGGGAATGGCTGAATGAATCATGATGTATGAGTGTACTGGAATGTTATTGCCCTATGAGATAAATATGAGGAATTGAGAGAAACATGGGAGGATTAGAAAGAACTGATGCAAGGTGAAGAAAGTATAACCAAGAGAGCAATATAAATAATGGCTACAGGGGGCAGGTAGGTGGCACAGTGGATAAAGCACCAGCCCTGGATTCAGGAGGACCTGAGTTCAAATCCAGCCTCAGACACTTGACACTTACTAGCTGTGTGACCCTGGGCAAGTCACTTAACCCTCATTGCCCTGCAAAAACAAAATCAATCAAACAAAGAAAATGACTACAACAACACAAGCACAAAACAAAAACAGCAAAAACAAAAACAAAAATGTGGCTGAACATCAGATTGATTTCAAGGTTCATGCTTGGTCCTGAAGAACTAATGAACTAATGATGCACTTAACTTATCTCAGAAGAGATATGTGGGACTCTATGTATGGAAGGCAGAATTTTATTTTATTATTTATTTATTCTAAAGGATGACTCAGTAGAAAGAGGGATTATTGGGGTATAATTTTGGTTTTAAAAGAAAAATGTTCAGTTCTGGATATCAAAATGGAAAATTCTGCTTAAAGCCTCTGGAGATGCCTTCACAATGGGAGAGGCTAGAAGTAGTGATGGAGCAGGCCATGAAGGAGACAAGAGTTGAATGAAGGGGACTTTCTTGAGCAGTGAGTTGTTTAGTTATCAATTGAACTTTTAAACTACATAGACTTGCATTATCCAGCCAACTCCTCTTAATTCTACTGCCTTCCCTCTGTTCATTATTTTTTATTCATCTTGCTTAGTAAATACTTGTTTTCATGTTGTCTCCTCCATCAGACTGTAAGCTTCTTGACGGCAGGAACTGTCTTTTGCCTCTTTGTATCCCCAGCACCAAGCAAAGTGCCTGGCACATAGTATGCTCTTAGTAAATGTCTATTGATTGATTATAAGTCAGCTTGAGAATTCCTGAATGTATTTGTCCACATTTGTCCTTTTTTTTTTTTTTTTTTTTTGCGGGGCAATGGGGGTTAAGCGACTTGCCCAGGGTCACACAGCTAGTATGTGTCAAGTGTCTGAGGCCAGATTTGAACTCAGGCATTCCTGAATCCAGGGCCGGTGCTTTATCCACTGCACCATCTAGCTGCCCCTCACATTTTTCCTTTTTGATAGACAAGTCTTTACTATTGAACATCTATCCAAATAGTATAAGAGGCTTCCTCATTTCTAAAGATCTGAGATTTCATCAGTGTGGGTAGATTTCATCCCTTCCAAATTTTAGTACATGGTTCATGAATTGCTGTCTCACTCCTCCTTTCTTCAAATACCACATATGTATTTGCAGATCCATTACCTAGTGATCACCTAGCCTTCTGGTGATGAGCCTCTCCAAACTTCACTGTACTGGTTTTTTGATGATAGTCCAAAGCCAGTTTCAGCCTTATGACATAGCTTTTGAGAACCCGGTGTTCACCTTCAAGCCAGCATGAAGCATTAGAATTGACTAATGTTCTTGTTTTACATTTTCCCCAGTGCATCTGAATTAGTCCTTTATTTTGTTTTGTTTTCACGGGCTTGACTTCTTAAAAGAAAAACAACTTCTAGAAGCAACAATGGTGTGGTGTAATAGAAAGAATATTGGCCTAGAAACCTGTATAGGAGGATTTAATCTTATATCTACCACTAATTAATTAGCTGTGTAACCTTGAGCAAATCACTTAACCACTCTCTGCCTGGATTTCCTCAGCTGAAAAATGGTGGAGCTCGATAGACAATCTCTGTCTTTGTCAACATTCTATGATGTGCTAAGACCAGAGGAAAAACCATGTTTTTCTCCCTCTCAGAGTTATTCTTAGCTGACAGCCACTCGTGAGTGGGATAGCAGTCTTATGATTAATATCATCTTAGAAATCATAGAGAATAGATAAAGAGATTACCTTTTCCCTAGCTTTTATTTTATATCTATGCAGGGATTGAGACCCAAAAAGTTATAACTTGCCCAAAGTCACACAGTTATTTAATAGAACAGCCAGGACAAGAACCCCCCCCTACCCCCCAGATCTCCCGAGTCTCAGTTCAGAGAAGTTTTCACTCTATCTCACTGTACCTGTAAACTTTTAATGGCTCAGAGTTAGAGGGACAAATGGATTAGAGAGCCTATGCTTGCCAAGCATGGACAAGGGTTAGACAGATTGTGAATTTCATAATGAATAAATTGAAAAAAATTCTTAAAGGAATTTCCTATCTATCCTGTATTTAATGAGGGTATCAGTCTAAGTTAATTAACTTGGGGAAGAGTATAATGCAGCTAGAAAATTGGGGAATTTATACTAAATTTAAGATATGCGTGGGGAGCTATTTGCCTCCTACACAAAAGTTCTGATTTGAAAGTAAAAACCCTTTCTTGCTACTGAGCTGGGAGAATTGCTTCAAATTCTGGATGTCTAAAATTAAAATTTATCCATATACACTGAACGGATCAAAGTATTGACAGCAGGAAGTGACTAATTGGAACAGAGATCTTTACCCATGCAGAGCAGTGAAGACATTTCATTACAATGTAGGAACTTCTAATGAGAATTCTGGCACATCTCCAGGTAATTAAACACTTCTTTAGGGGAAGGCAGGCAGCCCTATAGCAGTGACATAATGGCCCAGCCAGAAGTCTGATGCCTTTGCTCTTTGTTACCTTGTGAGAACTACTTAGGAGGTCTTTACACCTAAGGTGGGGGGGGCGGGGATGGGAGGCGAAGAGGGGAGGGGGAGGGGGAGGGGGAAAGGGAGAGGGAGAGAGAGAGAGAGAGAGGGGGAGAGAGAAAGGGAGAGAAAGAGAGAAGGAGGGAGGGAGTGAGGAAGAGAGAGAGAGAGAGAGAGAGAGAGAGAGAGAGAGAGAGAGAGAGAGAGAGAGAGAAGGGGCAGGGTCAGTAAGGCAGGGATTCCATCCTTGTTTTAACTTTTGCTTGTTCTCTATTGATTTTTCTACTTTCCCTATGTAGATCAGGACCCTGGGAATAATTAACCCTCAATGAATGTAGCAGTTTCTGAATAGACATTATTTTTGAGGGTCCAGTGTGTTTTGAAAGCCTATTGAAGGCAAAACACTATTCTAAGTGATTGGGAATACAAGAAAGCAAAACCTTTGAATGGATAAATTCTGCAAGTTTAAAGTAGTTGTTTATAAATGCAGTGGTTTAAAATAGTCTTAAAGATCTCTCATAATATTCTGCAAATATCCTGAGTTGAATTAGTGGTCTCTATTTCAACCGAATTATGGTTTGGGCCCGTGAGGTTTTTTTACAACCTCTGGGCCCCTAAGATTTATAAAATGGACCCATGAGCCCAGGATATGTTGGAGCCATCCATAACAATATCAGTTAGGCAGCTGATGTAGAAAAATAAAATAAAATAAAATGGCTTTGAACCAGTAAGTACTAGAGATATTTTTTTCTAAGAAAACAAATTCTGTTTAGTATTTTGTAAGTTGCTGTTTTCAATATTGTTTTCTTGGTGAAGAGATGAAACTAATTCTACACTTTTGATCAAGTTCAGCTGACAGGTGAATTTTCTTTAATTTTTAAAATGTAACTGAGTACGAACTTTTATTTTCTGATGCCTAAAAATAAATCTGATGCCTAAAAATAAAAACTAAGAATTTAGAGCTGGAAGTGATCATAGAGATCACTAAATCCAAACCTCATTTTACAAATGAGAAAACTGAGATGAAGGGACTTGACCAAGGTCACACAGGTTGTGGGACAAGAAGGATTTCAACCTAGGTTTCCTGGTTCCAAGTCCAAATATTCTTCCATTGCACCTCACTGTCTCCCAATCATCTTACAGAGTTCGTATTGTGTTGTGAATAAGTATCTGCCAGATACCTTCTTTGTGCCTCCATTTTCTCTACAAAGCAAATTTTGGATAATCTCATATAACTATGTTCCCTTCTTTCCCTCCCCCCTCCCTTCCTTTCCTCTTGGCTCCCTCCCTTCATTCCTTCCCTCTCCCCTCCCTCCTTCCCTTTTTCCCTCCTATTTCCCTTCCTCCCTCCCTCTCTCCCTCCCTTCCTTCTTCTCTCTCCCTTCCCCCCTCTCTCTGTTTTCCCTTCCTCTTTCCCTTCCTTCTTTCCTTTCCTCCTTCCTTCTCTCCTTCCTTCCTCCCTCCTCTTTTCTCTCTCTTCTCTCCCTCCTTTCTCTCCTTCTCTACCTTCCCCCATCCCTTCCTTCTTTTCCTCCCCCTTCCTTCTTTCTCTTCTCCCTCCCCTCTCTCCTTCACTCCCTCCCTCCTTTTCTCCTTTCCATCCCGCCCTCCCTGCTTCTCTTCCTTCCTTCCATTCTTCCTCCTTCCCTCCCTCCCTCCCATCCTTCCCTCCTTCCTTCCTTTTTTCTCTCTTTTCCTCTTTCTCCCTTTCAAAGATAACCACTTCAGCTCTCTGCTTGCCCAGGTATTAGGCAACTACATATGTACAACAAATAAAAAGACTTTTCTGACTTTGCCCACCAAAACCAATGAAGACAAAGCTATAGAAGGTGATGATGAAGTCAGCAGTCACATTGGCAGGAATGCTGCTTTCAGGACCTCTTTATCAGCCAAGCTTTTCACTTCTGTTACAGGCTGCTGTTATTCTGCAGCAATTTACTTCAGACTTCTTTCTCTTCCATATAATGGATAGAAATATATAGCCTTGAATGTTGAATACAAATAGAGATGTGCTAAAATAATCTATGATATTATGTAGAGAGCTCTTTTAATGTGAGTGCTTCTGTGTACGATGAAAAACTAAATACAATTCACTTTAGCTTAATCTGAAATTCGAAGCCATCATCCATCAGCTAGTCTCCTAGGGAACTTGCTTGGTCTCCTGGTTGTGGTTTTCTCCTTTGTTGATCAGTGAATCAACTGTCCTTGTACTGCTGAGGTAGCATAAAATCAATGAAGACTTTTAGCCTGGTATCTCCAGTGAGGATCATTGGCTGTCTGTAGGATTTTCCTAGTGCTGGCTGGGACATGACCTTGGTCCTCTTCAGGCTGGCTGCCAGATCATATCACTTTATTGCCTCTAATCTCTGGCATGACTAGTATATTTGTGCTCAGAGAACACAATCATTGCCATATAATAGTGAACTGTCTTAATTTTCAGGGGCTTAGAGAAATGAGATAATGACATGGAAGACTTTGAAGAGTTAAAAGTGTGATAGAACCAGAAGGGAACATTATGCTTACTTGTTTTGAACAGTACCAAGCATAGCACAATGCACAAATAGGCACTTAAACATTTTTGATGATCAAGGACTCTTAAAGACATTTTCAGCCCATTAAATTTCACTGACTATAGCATATTCTAACAGCTTCAAGTTTCTTGTTATGGCCTTAGCATGGTTTTGCAAAGCATACGGGACAATAACAAAACCTGTTCCATCAGCTGACTTTACTCCTTTAATGGGAAGTGGTTCCAATATGGTGTTTTCCACTGACCCAATTGGCCATATTCAGAAGAGTGCATATGTAAGTACAAGCTGGAAGAATGAAAAAAGATGGAAAATTCAAATTTAAGATTCTTTTAGCAACATGGAACCACACTCTGTAGTCTGTATATTATAATAAAACTGCTGAACTTTCTCCATTGATTTTTTTTAAACACCCAAAAGTTGGGAATTTTTATGCTTAGGCTTCAGTTATTAACTTTATTTTGGCATTTTGAATTTTCCGACTTTGTTATGTTTATATTCTCAAGCTGAAAGATGTTAGTTTTCTTTTCTTTTTTGGGGGGGCAGTGAATTTTATTCTACCATATTATATCTTCCCTCTCTGTATGTGAAGCTTACATTGCATTTCCTTGAAAGAAAGAGAGAGAGAGGAAAGGAGGGAGGGAGGAAGGAAGGAAGGAAGGAAGGAAGGAAGGAAGGAAGGAAGGAAGGAAGGAAGGAAGGAAGGATGGATGAGAAAGAAAAAGAATGATAAAAGAAAAAAGAAAAGTGAAAAGAGAAGAAAAGGAGAAGAAAAAGAAAAGAAATGTTAAGACTAGCTTTCCTTTCTGACTCTCTTATGCACAAGGGTCCCTAAAATGCCCTAAGAGCTCAACTCTAAAAATTTTTCCAGTATGTATTCTTAGCTGTGTAATTTAAAGATTCACAAATTAAAAACCTAAATGTGTACCTTTGTTTTTGACCTCAGCAGTGATTACCACATAGCCAAGTTTCAATTTGTTTGAATTAAGAGTATATGAAAAACTAATTTATATTTTTGAAACTTTTTTTAACCCCTTGGTAATACAAACACCTTCATTTTTTCATTAGTTCACATTTTGAATTATATTTCTGGGCTAAGTTCAATGATTATAAAATGTCAAAAATGTTAAGGAGTACATTCATAAATGAGGAAAAATTAGTCTGGAAGTGGGGTAAAGGATGAATAGAGGAAAGAGGAACAGAGACTGAGGCAGGAAGACCAGTTAAGAAGCTACTTAAATAGTCCAAGTAGGTGGTAATGAGGTCCTGCACTGGAGAAGTAATCGAGACACAAAGACAGACAAATAGTCAAACAGACAAGAGACAGAGAAAGAGGCAGAGAGAGAGGAGGTCAGATGTGATGCATATGATAGAGATAGAATTTACAAGGATCCAGCACTGATTATGCAGATCAGATTTTACATTAATTGAGGACAGAATGTCCAGGACCAAAGGGGTGCCAATGAAACTAGATAAAGAGCTGTCATGGCTAATATTCTAGTGGTATACAAGGGTACTACCTTGAAAGGATGCTTTGCATAAGAAAACTGTTGTTGGACTACTGGTGCTGTCCCCTCCATGGCAAGAGTGGCAGTATGGGGCAGTGGAAAGAGCAGTAGCATTGAAGCCAGAGGTCTTGGGTTCCAATCCCCGTTCTGCCACTTAATATCTGTGTGACCTTGGGCAAGTCATTTCCTTTCCTCTTAGTCTCAGTTTCTGTGTCTCTGGAATGGGGGTCAGGGGAAAATTAACTAACTAGTCACTAGAGGACCTGCAAGATTCCCTCCAGCTCTAAATCTATAATATTTTCCAATCATCTTTTGATCCAGGCTCTCCAACTCTGTCCCACCCATTTCCTCCTCCCTTTTGCTTTGCTTTCCCAATTCTGAATGTTTCCAGTTCTTGGTTAAGTCATTTTAGTCATGTCTGACATTTTGTGACTCCATTTGGGGTTTTCTTGGCAAAGATATTCGCTTTTTCTTCTCCAATTCATTTTCAGATGAAGAATCGAGGCAAACGAGGTTAAGTGATTTGCCCAGGGTCATACAGTTAGTACGAGTTTGAGGCTGAATTTGAACTAAGGTCTTCTTGACTCCAAGGCTGGTGCTCTATCTAATGTGCCACCTAGCTGTCCTTCCAGTTCTTAATTACCACAAAAAGTGATGCTATGAATATTTTGGTATATTCGGTATATATGCTGGCCTTTTCTTCCTGTTTTTGCCCTCCTTGGGGCATACAGCTGCCACTTCTCTTGAAACTAGCCAACTATCATTCTGAAGAAGCAGAGTGTGTCTTCATTGTGTTGAATTCAAGAAAGTCAGAGGAGCTGTAGTGAGATGTAGCGAAGGTATTGCAGTCATGGAGAATTGTGGTTCTACCTCCACTGAGATTTTCTATGGTTTTCTAGGTGATTTAGTTAGTTCAATCAGATGCCCAGAGAACATGTGGCAAGTCTGTGTTTGCTTCAAGAAGTTGGCATCTGATTGTACCATTGATGCAGTCTGCTCAGGGCTATGAGAGCAGTCACCTAGAAGACCAGAGCAGTTTTAATCACTAGGGAATATGCCTGCCAGTGATGCTTCTTGGCCTCCAAACTAAGCAATAAACTGCTTATCTGAGTCACCTCTTACTTACCTAGCTACTCCTCACCCTGAGGGCAAGCAGCTTCTTCAGAGGCCTCAAATCCTGCCTCAAACCCACCCTCTCCAGAAAGCCTTCCATGACTAATCCCATCTTGATTATGCCTTTACTCAGAGCACCAGCCATATTTTTGTTAGTTCATGCCGTATTAACTTGTCCTTTCTGAATTGTTCCATAGAAGTGAATTCCTTTTGTGTGTATCTGATATCTCCAATTCCATTATTAACTCCCTGTACATTAGTCACACATAAAGGTTATTGATCTGATTTTTCATTCATTCATTCAATTAACATTCATTCATTCCTTTAACAAATGTTTATTAAACATCTTTTCTCTGTGGACATCATTCTTATTTGTTCCTTTTTTGCTGTCTTTCATCCTATCCCTTCAAGCTTCTCTTTGTAACCTAGTCTTTCCAATTCCTAGGCTTTCTCTTGTTCTTTTTTTTTTTTTAGTGAGGCAACTGGGGTTAAGTGACTTGCCCAGGGTCACACAGCTAGTAAGTGTTAAGTGTCTAAGGCCGGATTTGAACTCAGGTACTCCTGACTCCAGGGCCGGTGCTCTATCCACTGTGCCACCTAGCTGCCCCCTTTCTCTTGTTCTTTAGCTTTACTTAAGAGGTGCTTCATTCCCCCCCATTCACTCATTCTATTTATATGTTCATTAGATTGTGAGCTCCTTGGGTGTCAGGATTGTCTTTTGCTTCTTTTTATATCCCTAGTGTTTAGCACAGTGCCTTGTACATAGTAGATGTTTAATACTTGTTTCCTGATTGATTGATTGATTGGATGTTCATGCCACTGGGAATTTAATTAAATTAATTAAAAGCTCAACCATTTCCCATACCATGCAAGTATTCTTTGTTTCCTTAAAACCTCATTTCAAAATCCCTTTTATAAAACACTGCCCTTCTTTAATGTAAGTATCTGAAATAATTCTCTTCCTACAGTCATCATGATATCCAGTGCAGAGAATCAGTGGCCAATGCGTGTGAGGACTGGTCCTAGTTCTGTCACTCCCTGTGTGGCCACAGAAGCAAGTTACTTATAAGTTCTCTGGGTCTCAATTTCCTTATCTGTAAAAATGAGAAAAAATGAATGAAGTGATCACTAAGGTTGGATCTAGCATAACAATTCTGTGATTGCTATCCCCTTCAATGGCAACAAACACTTGTCAATCATCACTTTGTATAAAGTCCTGGGTTCAAAAATATGTAGTCCAGGGCAGCTAGGTGGCGCGATGGATAGAGCACCGGCCCTGGAGTCAGGAGTATCTGAATTCAAATTCGGCCTCAGACACTTAACACTTACTAGCTGTGTGACCCTGGGCAAGTCACTTAACCCCAATTGCCTCACTAAAACAAAAACAAACAAACAAACAAAAAATATGTAGTCCATGGATGAGCCACAAAGTGGGGTCAGAGCTGGATCAAGGAAACCCTGCTATGGTGAGTGGGGTTGTTAAGGGCTAAAATTCTAGCTAAACTGTCTAAAATATCTAATGAGTGGTCGCCAATAAATTATAAGCTTTAGCAAGAGTTAGACTTTTAAGCATTTATTAAGGAGAATAAGAATTTGGTAAAGAGAGAGAGAAAGGCCTAGATTCCTATCTATTAAAGGGAGAGCGCATTTCTAGCTCCCTTCTCCGCCAGCGTCCTCCGGAAAGAGCCCCAGACTGAGCGCCGGTCTCTTCCTTCCTCCTCCCACTAGTCCGCGTCACGTCCTGATACCAAAGAAAAGACTCCTGGTCTTGCCCTCAAAGACCTTCGCTTCATGGGCAGAACTCTTCTACAGTTAGTATCCAGCAGGTAGCGTTATTCCAATCGTTACAGTCCCCCCTGTTGTTCCTCAAGAAACAAAATGTTTCCTTGACGGAACAGTAAAAAGAATATAATAACTATTGCTAACTAATAATATGTGAACAACAATATAGAAAAGGAAGAGAGGAAAGTTTTGTCCAGAGGGGCGATTTTTTTTTGTCCTCATGAACCGACGCTTTGACATTAGTCTTGCAAAGGGAGGGCCTCTGCAGAGAATACATGTTACAGATGGTGTATATTATAACAGAAAGAGAAAAAAAAACAACAAAAACAACAAATCAAAACTGTTCATTTAAAGTCTCTGAAAGTCTTTTCTCAGATGTCCTCTAGGTGTAGTCGTGGAATGGAAGTCTTTTCAGGGGTTGATGTGTGGATACTGGTAATCAGCCAGGAAATTTCCTACAAAATTGAGCTTAACACAACTTTAAAATAGCTTTGTCAATAATCAAATCAAACAATGAAAGTTCTCAAAAATATGTCTAAGGGAATTCAGAATCTTAGTTGTTAACACGTGAAACATACAATAAAACAAAAATTGAACCATTCTTTAAAATTATATTATTATTATAGTCCCCCCTTATGGAGGGTAATTGAGAAGACAATTGCTGCAATATTAAGTAATAAAAATAATTTTTATCTTTGTTTTATCACTTTTTGCATCATCTGCCTAATTATCCTCATGCCATCATGAGAAATTAAAAAAACCTAATATAATTGGTAACAGGTGTCAAGGCCAAATTCAACACTGTATTTATCATGACACCTGAGATAATTATGGGGGTTACCATAAAAGAACAGAGAAATGATGGGATATGAGCATTCCCACACTTGAGCAATATATACTGCCCATACAGTATGCCAGGCTTAAAATAGGTGGATGGAATATATGTCCATGCCACCGAACATATTGGAAGAAACTGAGTCAGACTTAATCAGATGCATGGGATTGAGATGGTCCATGGCATCAGGCATATAGGAGGGAGCATAGAAGCCAGGTGTAGAAGTGAGATGGGTGGGATCAATACTTCCAGCCATCTGTACAATATTGTGGGGAAAAATAAAATAAAATATTAAACCAAGAGAATCCAACCTCAACATTTGTCAAAAGCCGTTCCCTCGGCCATACCTTAACTTCGTGCATGTCTCCCCTCATGTAACAGTTCAATGTCTGCTCTTTGCATGTATTCCTCTTGTGATTGGATGGCATCTTGGCCAACTGGCATCTGATAACTCAGAATAAAGGCAATTAATGTCTTAAATGATAAGTTCCCATAATCCAAGTCTCATATGGATTTAAAAATTGAGGATAATAAATGATTGCAAAAAATGTGAATACATCTTGACTCAGAATATAATATATAATTATGCAACAATTTCAAATAATACCTTTTTTTTACTTAGTATACAATTACTTTTTTGAAAAATCTGAACATATTTAAATACAAGTTAAAGCACAACAGAATCTCAAAGAAAACTTTTTTTTGAAAAAAGAAAACTTTTACAAATGTTCCCCTCTTTTTTTTTTTGAATATGCTTATCAAAAATAATACTTCTAGAATCAATTTATACTTGCCATGGCAACCAATTTGCCAGGGAAATGCTTTAAAGAGTTTGATCAAATAATCAGTTGAGAAAAAATAACAAAAACAAACAACTCAGAATATGGGAGCACAATACTCCTAGAATTAACATTGTATTATGAAATCAAAACCATGTTTCAAAATTAGATAGATGAATGAATAGAAGAAGATACACGTGGAACAATAAAAGACAATGAAATTCAAACTAGGGAAATCTAAATGAATATGAACTTAATATCAATAAGAGTATTATAAAATATAAACTGGACCACATGACTATAAAAAGCTTTTACAAATATTCTCTTTGTTTTAGAAACTAAGTATAAAACACAATCTCAAATGCATGAAAATCTCTACGAAAATAAACCCATACCATTAATTTCAAAATGTATGTGTAATAGCATAGAAATCCTATGTAACCTCTGAACTGACATTATTACTCTGAGTGAATTCAGAACACTTTTGATTCCGATATCTAAAATCCCCAATACTCATATCAATACCTTGCTGCTGACTTCTACATTTCTGTAAAATATATACCCTTCCATGGCAAAAGAAGCAGAGTCTTGAACTATGTTGATTGTCATTCTTATTCAGCTTAAGTTTTTCTTCTTTAACCCCTCTATATTGTCTGTCGGGCTTTTCACCATACAAATGCTTTATAAGATTACTAATTAAAGACAAAAGCAGGTTAGCAAAATTATGAACAAAACGAGCATATCTGGAATTTAAAGGGTTTTCTAAGGTTGTCTCAGAAGCATAGTCAGGCTGGGGAAGGGCTGAGCCTGAAGCTGCAAATGCAGGTAGAAAAAGTTGAGCATGTGCATCAGATCTCTGGACTTCCCAGGCAGGGGAAGCTATGGGCTTGGCCATAGGAGGAGTAGAGGGTGGGGTCTGGAGAGGAGGGGAGGGACTAGAGCAATTTGAATGAGACTTGATTTTGAACTCAGGCCTGGATTCCTCTTCCCCCACTTTGCCTCCAGGTGCTAGGGGATTAAAAGCTTCTAGAGGGTGGGTCATTGCCTCCAGGCATGCAAAATTAGAGCAACAATTAGTGTTAGAATTGGGAAAAGCTGCAGGAATCTCTTCAGGTTTCTCTGAAAAAGCATGGTTGGGAGAGGGAGAGATATTTCCTTGTGTGAGTAAGTTGCTGGCTCTTTTAACAAAAATAAAAAGAAAAATAGAAAATCCACAAAAACAAAGCATTAACATGATCTTATCTCCCATTTGTCTGGTTAAACAGACTAAAATCAAAAATAGGGTAATTAGGGAGTTTAAAAGGTCCATTCGAAAAAATTTAAAGGGAAAACACAGCCAGTGCGCCAGTACTTAGCAGTTTAAAGGGTAGGGGAAATTTCTTACCCAACCGGAAGATCAGAAGTGAGGTTCAGCTTTCCTCTTCGTGGTCAGCCATCTGTTAAGGGCTAAAATTCTAGCTAAACTGTCTAAAATATCTAATGAGTGGTCGCCAATAAATTATAAGCTTTAGCAAGAGTTAGACTTTTAAGCATTTATTAAGGAGAATAAGAATTTGGTAAAGAGAGAGAGAAAGGCCTAGATTCCTATCTATTAAAGGGAGAGCGCATTTCTAGCTCCCTTCTCCGCCAGCGTCCTCCGGAAAGAGCCCCAGACTGAGCGCCGGTCTCTTCCTTCCTCCTCCCACTAGTCCGCGTCACGTCCTGATACCAAAGAAAAGACTCCTGGTCTTGCCCTCAAAGACCTTCGCTTCATGGGCAGAACTCTTCTACAGTTAGTATCCAGCAGGTGGCGTTATTCCAATCGTTACAGGGTCATGGCTTTGGAACAGTTGGCCAGTAAGAGAACATTTTGCTAAAAATCAGCAATAGGGAGAGCCAGGAGTCACTTTAAGTAGTATCCAAGTGACCTGAAATGAATGGTTTTTCAATACAAATGCTTTATTCATGTTCTTAAAAAAAAAATTCATTTCCTATTGATAATTGTCCCCAACCTCTAGTTGAACTCCCTTCTGGAACAGAAAGGATGGTTAAAACTGACACACTGGCTATAACTGTACACTGGAAAGAGCACTTGATTTGGAGGATCTAGGTTCAAATCCTGGCTTTGTGACTTACTATCTATGTGACCTTAGGCATATCATCTAACCTCTCTAGGTCTCAGTTTCCTCATCTGTAAAATGAAGAGGGTGGATTAAACATCCTTCTTGGCTCCTTCCAACTATAGATCAATGAGGTTATGATTCTGCTATTGGTCACTTCAATGTGTGGTTTCCTTTCTTTTCTTTTAAGGAATATTGTTTTCAATGAAGCGCTCACCGAAATGGTGTAAAGTTGGGGTTGGAGGTGGTCTCATTGATTCTACCAACCCACTTCATTTTTATGAGGAGGGGTGGACCTGATACAATGTTTTCACTGAACAGTTAAGGGGAGGAAGGATGTGCATTTCCTTAATAATATTGAGAATGAGTTGGCAAATGCTGTCTGAGCTGAGATGAGATTAAAGATGAATTGAAAGATGTCTTAACCTGCCAAGATGTGAGGTCAGACCCTTAGATCTTTTTGTTCTTATTACAGCAATTGGTGACATTACTGAAGGGGAACGCTGCCGGATAAGGATTCATTAGAAACACACCGTTCTTTAGAGAGGCAGCCACTACAGGAAAGTGAAGGACAGAATTGCTTTTAAAAAGTGTCTCTGTGGTTTTAAATGTTTGTTGTTTTTTTTCCCCTGTGGTCTGATAATGCTCCGAAGACCTCCACTGGCTACTGAATTTTACCTCTATTAGGTTTTGGAAGAGTAGAAGGAGTGAAAGAACTTTGAAGAATTTAAGTGGAGGATTTTATTTAATTTTCCCAAGCTCATTCTGAATTTTCCTTTGAAAGAATCAACAGAGGCCTTTTAAAAGTATGTGAACTCTGATGAGTATAGGGAAAGATGCAAGTAGTTTCCCTGATAGGAAGTATAATTTTTTAGTCAGTTCATCCCCTTTCTTTCTGATTAACCCTGAAGTTCTCCCCCTCATATATAGGTCCTTTAGAAAATCTATCCTAGGTTCCAGGCTGTTGGTGGGCCTATATCCACTCAAAAGCCATAGTTCCTGAGCTCTCAGCAAATAGATCATCATTATTTGACTGCCAGATGGTACATTAGTTCAAACAAAAGACATTTTAGTAAATAGAATAGCAAATAAGCTCCACCCCCATCCAACTGTAGTTCCCTATACCATTTAAATCATAGATCTGGACCCCTGAAGAAGGACATGGTTAGGGAACAACACACAAACAATGGTGACCATAATGCATAATACATGATACATTTATTAGTGCAGTGAAAAACAAAGAGCTATATGATAAATGTTATTAAGGAAATGCAATTTTTTCTTCTTATATAGGAAATAAAAATATCATTCATTGTTACTGATAAACAGGCTATCAGAATCCATGAGACTTCCTCTAGTCCCAGGACCATCAATGACTTATTTTTTTTTCTTTGAAAACTATATTTGTTACCAATATGGGCAATCTCAGCAGAGAGGTGATGGGTTATAGATCGTCAGACATAGTGTGTTGATTTACTTAAATGTGTAGTATTTTATTATAAGGGAAGATTCTGTTGGAGCAGTCACTGAGAAATACAAAAGAGAATGTCATTACTCATTGGAGAGATTAGGGAACACTTCATGAAAAGGGTGGCATTTGAGTAATCATTTAAAGGACAAGTAGTAAGAGGGAGAAAGAGACATTGAATATAATAAGCAAAGGCATAAAGGTGGAAGAGTGTAGAGTGACATCAGGGCTGGATGGGGTTAAAGCACACTTAGGCTGAACCATAGACTGATTAAAAAAACACAGGTAGTTCCAAATTGTGGATGGCCTTGGTATATCAGGAAAAGCACTGGACTAGAATGAGAAGAGACGTGGGTTTAAATCTTGGATTTGACATTTATGAGCTGTGTGACCATGAACAAGTCATTGAACTTTTCCAGACCTCAATTTCTGCAAATGGAGAACACTTGCACAACCTCCTTCATGGGAGAGTAGTGAATAAAGTGCTTTGTAAACCCTAAAATGCTATAAAATTGTGATCTGCTATTGCTACTCAGAAGACAATAGGAAACTGCTGGAGCTTTTTGAGCAGAGGAATGGGATAAACAGGTCTGTGCATTATAGGAAGGCTAGATTAGAGTGGGGTTAGAATGGATGTGGGAAGACTTGAACTCTTATGATATTCCAGGCTGGCATAAAGAAGGGTTGAACTATCAAGGTGACAGTGAGAGTCCAAAGGAGGGGGAAAATGTAATAGATGATGTAATTGAAAGGACTTGGTAAGTGAGTGCACGTGAGAGGTAAGGGAAGGCAAAAAATCAAAGCTAATGCCAAGGTTACAGATATGAGAGATTAGGCTAATGGTGTGACTACAGGTTGTAATAGTGAAGTTAAAAGAAGGATCAGGAGCAGCTAGGTTGCGCAGTGGATAGAGCATGGGCCCTGGATTCAGGAGGACCTGAGTTCAAATCCAGCCTCAGACACTTGATACTTAACTAGCTGTGTGACCCTGGGCAAGTCACTTAACCCTCATTGCCCCGCCCCCCCCCCCCAAAAAGCAAAGAATAAATGTTTCTATGTTTCTAAACATATTTAAATGGTTCTAAATAGAAAAGAAAAGGTTGAAAAGAAGGGAATGAATCAATGAGCCTCAAAAGAGAATAGAATCTGGGGCAGCTAGGTGGCACAGTGGATAGAGCACCAGCCCTGGAGTCAGGAGTACCTGAGTTCAAATCTGGCCTCAGACACTTAACACTTACTAGCTGTGTGACCCTGGGCAAGTCACTTAACCCCAATTGCCTCACTTAAAAAAAAAAAAGAGAGAATAGAATCTCAGATAAGGAAAAGGAAGTGACAAAGGAGAAATTCCTCTAGCATGATGAAATCAATATTACAGCTTTAGAACTTGAAGAGGAGTCACCAGAAGAAAAAAAAATAATAAATCAACATCAACAGCAACCTAGAAATATTCCTAAAATTATCATAGGATGCAACTGATTGGGTAATAATCACTTTTTAAAAAATAAAAAGCAACTCAAATTTGTAAAGAAAGAGTTATCATCAGTTAGAAAGTAACAGAACAAAAGGATAATGAAAATCAAGAATGTAAAGATATAAAGGGAAATATGAATAAAAACATGGAATCAGGGAGAAATAAAATGGTTTTGCTAGAAGGTGAATAAGCAAATGATAGAACAAGTAGCAAAGCTATGTCAAAAGACAAATCAGCTCAGGAAGTCTTGAAAATTTTATAAGTAAAGTTGGCAGAAGCAGAAGACAGAGCTTAGAAAAGGAATTTAAGGATATTGGAGCCCCCAAATCATTCTAATGTAGTGCTTGCTCTAGTTCTCTTTTCCAGACTGCTAATCTTCCTTCAGGGATCCAGGGGGTAGCCCTGAATGGTTGGGGCTGTTGTCTATCTATTACCATTGGCTTGAGTCCCCACTGTTTTCCCCCTATTATTAAGCTCTTATGACTAGCACTCCAGTTTCATTTAACCACTTAATATCGATTTGTTTTTTACAAATGGATATATACTTGAAAGATATAACAAAAACAAATGTACAAACCTTCCCCTCCCAACACATAAGAGGCCAGACTCTCTCCTAAACCCCCTCGATCTCTTATAGAATAGGCTCATGAATTACCTCAGTTTTTGATGATCATCAGTCTCACCTAGTTCATATCCAGATGTGGCATGACCACCACATGAGCCTGCATCTCAGTTACTGCTGGGTTGGGGACCCTAAAAATTACTCTAAAAGTTGCTCTTTGCTCCTCAAGGCATCGATTTTTGTACTGCCTGGGGAACCTGGCCTAGACTGACTCCCATGGATTCCTGCGGTTTTTCTTTCCCAACCTTTAAAAACTCCAAAGGTCAAAGAATCTTCTACCTTAACAATGAAAAGGAAAAGAACTAATGTAAAGGCCCAGAATCAAGGCCTTTTCACTGAGGTCATATGTCTTCAGAGAGGAGAGGGCCCTAAGGTCTTTCCCTTTATAGCATGCTCTATCATTGGACATCAAAAGCAAAGTCATTGAATGAGACAAAGAGAGGCAGCTGACTGACACTGAAGCTGCTTCTAGGTACAGCTATGCAGTAAATTGAAAAGGTATCTCCAAACCACATGATTAATAGACTGGAACCAGGTATAGCATACCTATGTACATTCCATACTCCCCAATCTCTCCAAAGCATGCTCCTTGCACATCACTATGATTCTCCCAGCAGTGTCCGCCTTAGCTGCTCTTCTTGGGGAAATTAGATCATTCTAGTTGATGGGTTCTGCACATGTGCCACTAAAAAAAAAAAAAAAGGTCAAAACACCATTCCCCCGGGGAAACTGCTCAAGAAAAATTTCCCAAAGTATTGCAAGGAAGAGGTAAATCACAGATAAAATGAATCTAGTGGATGCCAATAGAGAGAAATGACAATTTCAACTTACTCAAACACATTGTTGTCAAACTACAGGTCCTCATCCAGAAAGAGAGAATTTTGTGAGGAACTAATAAAAATATTTAACAAAGAATGTCCAGTTAAATTGTACCAGATTATTCACCCGACTTGAGAAAAGAAAGCAAAGATGGAACATGATTTCTCAAAAATCAAGGGAAAATATATTTAATCCTAGAACCTTCTTCTGGAAAAACTAGTAGTAATATTTGAAGGACATTGTTAATTGTCTATCTAAAACAGTTCCAAGCATTTCAACAGGAAAAGCAAAGCTTTGCCTTAGATATTAAGAAACAAAATTCTAGGAGTTCCTTTAGAGAACAAATCAAGTGAGAATATTTGATATGGAAATCAACAGTGAACATAGTATAAAATCTAAATAATAAGAAAGTGGGGGTGGGAATGGGGAGGGGAAAAGTAAGGGTCCTATCCTATAATTTCATGCAAGTAGAAACTCAATGCAGAAACTCCTTCCATTGATACAGACTGGCAATACATTCCTAATTTATAGTCTTAGATAGTTACCTGAGGCACAGATAGGTTAAGTGACTTATCAGTATAATCTTCCAGGTAGTGCTTCTGCATGAGACAAGCTAAAACTGTGTAATACTTCTCAGTTTGGGCTAGAGAACTCATTACTGCCTCCTTTTGTGGAGGTGTGACTTTGTTTGACAACTGCTCATTCTCTTCATCCTTCACAGGGATGGAGAATTCTTAGCAAATCACTCCCCTCCAGGAGTATGGTTTTCCTTTAAAACCAACCATGACAAAATGATCATCCTGGCTGATTTAAATTATTTAACCATTTCCAGCATTCTTTTTTTTTTTTAAACATCTCCCATCTCAAAGCATGTCTCTCCTCTGAAATTGAATAAGTCTTATCGAATAAAGTTTACACATTTGTTTGATTCATTAATGTGCTAATTAAATCTGATTTTGTCTGATAAAGGTGTCAGGGTATCGAGACTCTTGTTGGTTACATTAATTGTGGTTAAGGGGCATGGGATACCACTCTTACAAATGGTTGATATTTATATAGCATTTCACATACATTATTTCATTTGATCCTCACATTAACCCTATGTGAGAAGCAAAGTGATATAATACATAGAGGGCTGTCTGCCCAGCCAAGGAGGTTCAAATAATACCTCTGAAGCCTACTGTCTGTGTGGTCCTAGGCAAGTTACTTAAGCTCTCAGTGTTCTAGTTGAATATAAAGCTATAAGTTGCAGAGAAGATGCCAACCTACATTTTTAGAGGGTGTTTTTTCACCTGGGAATTCCCTATATCAGTGAAATCATAGGCCCAGTCCCTATTCCCAATAATTATATTAAATGGAGTTATAACTATTGCCTTTTTTTTTTTTGAGGCAATTGGGGTTAAGTGACTTGCCCAGGGTCACACAGCTAGTAAGTGTTAAGTGTCTAAGGCCGGATTTGAACCCAGGTACTCCTGACTCCAGGGCCGGTGCTCTATCCACTGCGCCACCTAGCCGCCCCAAACTATTGCCTTTTTACAGATGAGGAAACTGGAGCTCAGGAAGATTAAGTGATTTACCCAAGATCACAACTGTCAAAGGAAGGTCTTCAATTCAAGTCTTTCCTACCTCTAAGTTCAGTTGTCTTTACTTCATATCAGTTCAACTTTGTTAGCTCTTAAACTCATGTTCTCATTTGGCCACCATCTTACACATCTCCAGGGATCTTAGGGTAATGACGAAGCATAGTTTTCTCTTCTTGAGGAGGTTTATTGCCTACAATAGGGAAGCAAGTAGCACAGAGTTATTTAGGATATGTTGGTGGTGGTGGTGATGGTGGTGGAATTGTTGTTTTAAGAATAGTCAAAAGTTCATAGGACCGTGGATCTATGGCTAAAAGGGATCTCAGAGGTCAGCTAGTCCACAGATGTGGAAATGGAGGCCTGTTGAAGATCAGTGACCCACCTAAGGTCATGCAGATAATACAGGGCGAAGGCAGAATTTGAACCCAGGGTCTGTGACTGGAGGATCAGTGTTCTTCCCACTCTACCCAGCTGCCTCCATTTTCTAAGACCTGTGATATTTCTGTCCCTCCCACTGACATAGTAAGCCAATTAGCCCCTAAACATTTCTTAAGCACTTACTGTGTGACAGGTGTTGTGCTAAGGGGTGTTGTTGTTGTTTTCATTTGTCCTTTGTCCTTTTTTTTTTTTTTTTTGCGGGGCAATGGGGGTTAAGTGACTTGCCCAGGGTCACACAGCTAGTAAGTGTCAAGTGTCTGAGGCCGGATTTGAACTCAGGTACTCCTGAATCCAGGGCCGGTGCTTTATCCACTGCGCCACGTAGCCGCCCCTGTCCTTTGTTCTTGAAGAGAACCTTAGGAGGTAATGTCATGACTTGCCCTGAATTGGATTTAAGTGAGGGAGGGCTGTGCAAGGCCACCAACCTCTCTCCTCCAACAGAGCCATATGGGTTCAGTGACAGGATGACTGGAGATGGCCCCAGATGTTTTAAGGCAGTTGGGGTTAAATGACTTGCCCAGGGTCACACATCTAGTAAGTATCTGAGGTAAAATTTGAACTCAGATCATCCTGACTCTAGGGTCAGTGCTTTATCCACTGTACCACCTAGCTGCCCTGTACTAAGGGTAGGGATACAAAGTATAAAAAAAATATTAATTTAACTAATCTAATCTGTAAAATTATTTTAACTATAACTAATCTGAAAAATTATAACTAGCCTGTAAGTCCTGCTGTGGTCCTCATTCAGTAAAAAAATTATTATTAACTGGGCCCTAATCTGTGAACTCCTGGCTGGCTGGCTAATCTATAGGCTATCTGACTGCTTTTAATTTAATATGGGAAGAGTCACTTGGCAGGCTCTCCCTCCTCCCCCAGTGCCTCTCCCAGCCTGATAAGGAAAAGATTAAAAAACTTCTTTTCAATTAAAGCAAAAGGGTTTATTTATAAGAATAAACTTAAAGATAAGGATAAAGCAAGAAATATGACCCCTGAATTTCTGCCAACAAATTCTCCACTTTCTCTTTTAACTTTCTCTCCTGCCTCCACCTGTGCTTACAACCCAAAAGCCCTGTCTCCTTTCTCAGTGCTCTTACCGACCCCCTTTCTCTATAGCCTCTCCCCAGCGTCTCTACCTTCTCTCTCCATAGCGTCCCTGTAGTGTCCCCCTGACGGTCTAACTTCCCCAGTATGTAAAAGGCCTCTCTCATTGGGAACCCTGGGGCCAAGCCCCCACACACACCAAGCTAATTGGTTGGCTGCACTAGGGCCATGGCTGGGGTTTCCGGGCTTGTGGGAGCCGTACATACCATGCCCAGGGCTCAAGGGAGCTGTGCCCCCTGCTGTGTGCCTGGGGCCTCCACACAGGCTGTCCCAGGGGCTGGCCAGGTCAAGCCAGGGATATCCGGGGTATATCCCCTCAGGGTGGAGGGAGCTGGGGCTTTCTGCAGCCATCCAGCCAGGCCGGCTGCTCCTGGAGGCTCCAAGGCCCATGGGGCTTCTCAGTTCAGAAAAAAAACCTGAGAGCTGGGGCAGTTTGGGGGAGACCAGATGCTGGGGGAGGGGGCGGCCTGTTCAAGGCCAGTTTTATTTTATTTTATTTTTTTGGATTTGAATAGAATTTTATTTTCCAAAATATATGTAAAAACAAAATTTTTACATCAATTTAATAAAAACTTTGTGTTCCAATTTCTCTTCCCCCCTCCATTCCCACCCCCCCACACACAAGAACTTAACAATTCAAAATAAGTTATACATGAATAGTCATGGAAAAATTCCCATATTAGCTAGTTATGAGAACAGTCAAAAAAACCCAAAACTTCAGATTGAGGAATTGTCAAAGAGGAAAAGAAAAAAAAATTTTTTAATGTGTTTCCATCTGTTTTAAGATACTATCAGTTCTTTCTCTGCAGATGGGCTGCAATCTTCATTAGTCCTTCAGGGTTATATTGGATCATTGCCTTGCTGAAAATAACCACATGCTTCCCAGCAGATCATCCCCCACTATTACTGTTATTTTGTATACAGTACATTTCACTCTGCTTCAGTTCATGTAGGTCTTTCCAGGTTTTTCTGATAGTATTCTGTTCATCATAACCTGTATATAGTACCTTAAGCTTGACAGAGAATTTTCTTCATAAAAGCCCAGCAAAATAGGTACCATACATTTTGCCATTATAATCAATCATCATAACTATTTCCTTCCATTCCACTCCCTTCCCATGACATTTACTCTATCTTCTTTGTACCTATTCCTCCTCAGAAGTGTTTTACTTCTGACTATCCTCTCCCTCACTCTGCACTCCATTTTTTCACCCTTCCTTCCTTATCCTCTTCCCCTCCTACTTTCCTGCAGGATTAAATATATTACTCCTCCCAATTGGGTATGAAAGCTATTCCCTCCATGAGTCCACTCCAATGAGATCAAGGTCCCTGAGCTATTTCTATGCTCTAAATTTTTCTTCCTCCCTCCCTCCTCAACCCTCCCTATGAGATCAAGCAATTCAATATGTCATACTGGTGCAGTTATGCAGAACATCTTCATCTTCCTTGAAAGTGTTTTGCTTTTTACTGCTCTCTCCCCCAATCTGCCCTTTCCTCCTTCCCTTCTTCCCCCTCCCCTTTTTTCTCTCCCCCCTCCCCTCAGGGCAAAAATATATTACTATACCTACTTGAATATGTATGTTAGTCCTTCACTCACTCCCCAACTCCTTGCCTCTCTTCTACTCTCCTCCATAAGCTTTTTTCTTGTTTCCTTCATGTGAACTACCTCTCCCCAGACCATCTCTCCCCTTCTCCCTCCCCCAGTTTATTCCTCCTACACCTCAACCCTATTTTAATGATGTCATCATGGGTTAGTTAGGTGGCACAGTGGACATAGCACCAGCCCTGGACCCAGGAGGTCCCAAGCCCAAATCCAGCCCCAGACATAAGAAACCCCACCCTGTCTGCCCCACAAAGAACAAAACATAAATGCTTTACAGATATCATCCCTTTATATTCAGTTCAGACCTGTGTCTTCTGTGGGTTTCTTACTGAGATAGTTCTTATGATTTCAAAATATTATCTTCCCATGTAGGAATGTAAATGGTTTGATCTTTTAATATCCCTCATGAAGTCTTTTTCCTGTTTACCTTTTTATGCTTCTCCAGGGTCTTGTATTTCGCAGTAAAATTTTCTATTCAGTTCAGGTCTTTTCATCACAAATGCTTGAAAGACCTCTTTCTCACTGAAATCCCATTTTTGCCTTTGAAAGATTATACTCAGTTTTGCTGGGTACATGATTTTAAGCTGTAGTCCCAGTTCCTTTGCCCTCTGGAATATCATATTCCATGCCCTTTGGTCCTTTAATGTAGAAGCTGCTAGATCTTGCTTTATCCTTATTGGAGCTCCACAGTATTTGAATTCCTTTCTTTTTTTAGCTGCTTGCAGTATTTTCTCCTTCACCTGGGAGTTCTGGAATTTTGCTATAATATTCCTGGAGGTTCTCCTTTTGGGATCTCTTTCAGGAGGTGATCGGTGGATTCTTTAAATTTCTATTTTAGCTTCTGCTTCTAGAATATCAGGGCAATTTTCCCTCACAATCTCTTGGAGGATGGTGTCTAAGCTTTTGTTTTGGTCATGGTTTTCAGGTAGTCCAGTGATTTTCAAATTATCTCTCCTAGATTTATTTTCTAGGTCAGCTGTTTTTCCAAGGAGATATTGCACATTGCCCTCTATTTTTTCATTCAATTGGATTTGCTTTACTGTGTCTTGGTTTCTCATGAGGTCATTAGTTTCCATTTGTTCAATCCTAATTCTTAGGCAGTTATTTTCATCAGTTTTTTAATCTCCTTTTCCATTTGGCTTTTCAAACTGTTGACTTTTTTCTCATGACTCTCCTGCATCACTCTCATTTCCCTTTCCATTCTTTCTTCCTTTTCTCTGTGTCTTCTTTCTATTTCTCCTACTTTCTCTTCAAAGTCCCTTTTGAGAGCTTCCATGGCCTGAGACCAGTTCATATTTTTCTTGGAAGCTTTGGATGTTGGAGCTTTGACCCTGTTATTATCTTCTTCTTCTGAGGTTGTATTGTGGTCTACCTTACCGCCAAAGAAGTTTTCGATGGTCTTCTGCTTTCTCTGTCTACTCATCCTGGCTTACTATTTCTTGGCTTTTAACTCCTTCTTAAAGTGTGGCTCTGCTTCCAGGACACACTGTTCAAGTTACAGCATGGCCTGGGGGATAGTTGGGCTTCTTCTCAGCCTGCCTGGCTTCGCTTTCATTTGATTTTAAATTCTCTACTGGTGGGGTGTGGGGGGGGGTGTGGGGGGGAGGTGTGGGGGCTGCTTCTCAGTTCCACTCCTGTTCTCAGCTTCAGAGGGTCCCAGGTGTTTTGGTTTGGGGGGGGGGGGAGGTTTTAATCTCACCTGGCTGTTCTCAGGTCTCGAGATAACCTCAGGCCTACTTACTAAGCAACCAACCAGCAAAGCTTTCTGTGGTGTGGTTCTCAGCTTCAGATGAGACTGCTCCCCTGTTCCCCTCCCAACCTGGGCCTTCAGCCACTCAGGATTTCTTCTTGGTTGCCCGCTGGGGTGGGACAGTTGAATCCTTCCCCCCCAGTCCACTGGTACCCCTGCACTTACCCCCCCAGGCCAGCCGTTCAACCCGACTGCGCACTCAGTTCCAGAAGACGCCGGTGTTGTAGCTGATTCAGAGGCACTGGGGCAAATTCCTCTGGCGGGTGTCTGGTGTGTTGGCCGATTGTGGGGTTAGGCTTTATTCGTGGCCCAGCACAGCCCCCTGAAATCTATCTATAGCTGTAGAAAACTCTCAGCCCGAATTTTTGTGTGTTTTTTGGCCCCAAGGGTTCTTTTATTGCTAATTTTGGGGTGGTTGTATCAGGAGCCCTGTGCGTTTAATGCCTTTCCTCCGCCATCTTGGCTCTGCCCCCCCCCCCTTGAGGCCAATTTTAGCCGCCTACAAAAGAAAAACTAAATAGTTCCTGCCTTCATAGAACTCATATTCTTTTTTATAATTTTTAAAAATTTTTAAATTTTACATAAGGTACTTTATTTTTTCCGTTACATGTAAAGATAGTTCTCAACTTTTGTTTATACAAGCTTTACAATTTCAGATTTTCAGATTTTTCTCCCTCCCTCCCCCCTTCCCTAGACAGCAGGTAATCTGATATAGGTTATATCTATATATCTATATACCTATACCTATACATATAGATATATCTATACACACACACATATATATACAAATAATAACATTAATCCTATTTCTGCATTAGTCCTATTATAAGAGAAAAAAATCAGAGCAATGATGAAAAACCTCAAAATAGAAAGATACTAGGACTGGATGTATAAATCTGAGAATCATCCATATAGAGATAATAATTGAATCCATGGAAACTGATGAGATCACCAACTGAGATAGTATAGAGAAAAAAGAGAAAAGGGTTCAGAATACAGATTTATGGGACTTACATGGTTAGTGGACATGATATTGATGAAATTCCTCAATAAACATTTCACTCACATGCATGTGTGCATGTGTGTGTGCATATACACAAACACACATACACACACACCAAACCACAATAATTGTTTTCCACTTCTGTCCCACTTTTGTCCAGTAAAGCCCATCCCTCACAATGGGAGCAGTTGGTTCTCTAATATAGGTTACAAAGACCTTTGTATTCACATTCACAGAATCACTAAATATGAGAGTTTGAAAGGGATACCTACACACTAAAATGTACCTGACAAATGGTCCTCCAGTCTCTGTTTAAAGATCTCTAAGTAAAGCAGAACCCCTCTTGAAGAAACCCATTCTAGCCTCTGAGGAAGAAGATGGTGGAAGAAGGAAAGAAGTTAGTTCCACCATTTGTGGTTGGCAAATCCCCTAGACAGATGCAACATGTAAGTCTTCATATGTCCTTTCTTTTCCAATAGGCATCAGCTATATTTTTGCATGTAATGTGATATCTTTAATCACAGGGGACCAATTTGGCAAATAAGCAAAAGACAAATTGGAGAGGGCAGAGCTTGGAGTCAAGGAGACAAATTAGGGGCTTATTAGAGTACTTTAGGTAAGAGGTAATGAGGGTCTGAACCAGTATGGTGGCCATGCAAATGTAGAAGAGAGAAGAGAATAGATTCCCAATTTTTTATTAAGACGAAACTACAGAACATGGCAACTGATTAAACATTGGGGTTAAAGAAGAGAAAAGAATCAAAGATGACACCAAGATTTTGATTAGGCAACTGAGAGGATGGTATCATCAATAGAAATAGGGGCAGAGATTGGTGAAGCAGCAGACTTGGTGGGAGTGGGATTGGCAACAATAATGAGTCACATTTCTATAACACTTTGTTCTTTGAAGAGCACATTCTCCACAAAAACTTTATAAAGCAGGTAGCACAAAAATTATCAATACCATTTTACAATGAGGCTGAGAGAAATTAAGTAACCTGAGTCAGAACTCAGAGTTAGATCTCCTACATCAAAATTCAGCACATTTGTTATTATATAACATTGCCTTCATGGGAAGATAATGAGTTCCATTCGGACATGTAGAATTTAGGGTGTCCTCAGGACATTCAGGTGGGCATGGCCAGATAAGAATTGAAAATATAGAACTGGAGAGATTGAGGTTAGAAATAAAGATCTGTGAGTAATTCATGTAGAGTCTATACATGAAAACATGAATGGATAAACTCACCAAAGAAGAGACTGTAGAAAGAAGAAATGAGGAGTTTAGGCTAGTCTTGTGTGGCAGATACACTTTGGGAGGGAGAGCAGTGACCACACATCTCCTAGGAGCACACCACTGAAAACTTGCAGACCCTCTAAAAATAGCTCTAAAAACAGCAACATGAAGAAACCTTTAACTTGGAACAGTGCTTCTCTAGAGTCCAACTTTAATATTAAAGTTCAAAGTCAAGAAAGAGGTTGGAAAAATGAGCAAACAACAACAAAAGAATTTAACCATAAAAAACTACTTGATAGCAGGGAGAACCAAGACATAAATTCAGAAGACAATAATGTGAAAACAGCTACAAGCAAAGCCTCAGAGAAAAATACTATTTTGACCCAAACCCATCAAGAATTCCTCAAGGAATTCAAGAAAGAGATAAGAGTGGTAGAGGAAAATTGGGGAAAGAAATGAGAACAATGCAAGAAAATAATAAAAAGAGAATTAATAAAAAAAGAAAAGATAATTAATAGCATGGTAAAAGAAGCACAAAAAATGAAAGAAAATTACACCTTAAAAAGCAGAATTTCCCAAAAGGAAAAAGAAATACAAAATATCACTGAAGAAAAGAATTCCTTAAAAATTAAAACTTAGAAAGTGGAAGCTAATGATTCCATAAGACTTTAAGGAACAAAGTTAAAAGAATGACAATAGAAGAAAATGTGAAACATCTCATTGGAAAAACAAGTGAACAGGAAAATAGATCCAGGAGAGATAATTTAAGAATTATTGAACTAGCTGAAAGCCATGATCAAAGAACCTAAACATCATATTTCAAGAAATTATCAAGGAAAACTGCCCTGATATCTTAGATTCAGAGGGTAAAATAGAAGTTGAAAGAATCTACCAATCATCTCCTGAAACAGATCCCCAAATGAAAATTCCAAGGAATATTATAGCCAAATTCCAGACATCCCAAGTCAGGGAGAAAATACTTCAAGCAACCAAAAAGTAATAATTCAAATGTTGTGGTATCATAGTCAGGATCACACAAGATTTAGCAGCTTCCACATTAAAGGAGCAGAAGGTTTGGATATAATAATCTGGAGGGCAATGGAACTAAGATTACAACCAAGAATAACCTACCCAGCAAAACTAAGTGTAATCCTTCAAAGGAAAAAAATATATATTTAATGAAATAAAAGACTTTCAAGCATTCCTAATGAAAAGACCAGAATCAAACAGAAAATTTGACTTTCAAACATAAGACTCAAAAGAAGCATAAAAAAACGTAAAAATGAAAGAGCAATCATAAGGGTCTTCATAAAATTAACTGTTGACATTCCTATATGGGAAAATGATACATGTAATTCCTAAGAATTTTATCATTATTAGAGTAGTTAGAAGGACTCTATATAGACAGAAAGCATGGATATGAGTTGATTATTTTGGAATGATGTCCAAAAATAAATAAATAAATAATATAGAGGGATGCACTGGGAGAAAGGGTAAGGGAGAGGTAGAATGGGGAAAATTTTTCTCACATAAAAAAGGTGCTAAAGGAAAAGCATTTATGATGGAGGAGGAAATGGGATGTGTGTGTATCAGGCAATGCTTGAACTTCACTCTCACTGCAATTGGTACAAAGAGGGAAGAATATATGTATACACTCAGTTGTGTATAGAAATGTAATTTGCCCAATAAGGAATAAGAGTGGAAGAGAATTATAAGAAGGGGGAAAGGAATGATAAAAGGGAGAGTAGATTAAAGGAAGTGTTGGTTAGAAGGAAAATAGACTTGAGGAGGAACAGGATAAAAAGAGAGAGAAGACAAAACAGAAGAAAAGGGGATGGAGGGACATGCATAATAATTATAACTGTGATTGTGAATGGGATGAGCTCATCCATAAAATAAAAGCAGATAGCAGAATGAATTAGAAACCAGAATTCAGCAATATGTTGTTTACAAGAGACATAATTGAAAGAGAAGGACAGGGGCAGCTAGGTGGCGCAGTGGATAGAGCACTGGCCCTGGATTCAGGAGTACCTGAGTTCAAATCCAGCTTCAGACACTTGACACTTACTAGCTGTGTGACCTTGGGCAAGTCACTTAACCCTCATTGCCCAACCAAAAAAACCCAAAAAACCAAAACCAAAAAAAAACAAACGAAAGAGAAGGACACACAGAGAGTCAAAATTAAGGACCAGGGCAGAATCTATTGTGCTTCAGCTGAAGTAAAAAAGTCAGGGACAGTGATCATGATCTCAGACAAAATGAAAGCAAAAATAGACCTAATTAAAAGAAATAATTATGGAAACTACATTTTGCTAAAAGGTACCATAGACAATGAAATAATAGCAAAAATTTCCAACAAGTTTTTCTGACAAAGGCCACATTTCTGATATTGAGTATAGAACTAAGTAAAATTTATAAAAATAAGAGCCATTCCCCAAATGACAAATGGGCAAAGGATATGAGTAGGGAGTTTTCAGAAGAAGAAATCAAAACAATCTATAGTCATATGAAAAGATGCTTTAAATCACTCTTGACTAGAGAAGTGCAGATTAAAACAACTCTGAGCTACCACTTCACACATATCAGAAATGACAAATGATGGAGGGGATGAGGAAATAATAGGTATACTAATGAATTGTTGGAGTAGTAAAGTGGTCCAACCATTCTGGAGAACAATTTGGAACTATGCCCAAAAGGCTATAAAATCATACATACCCTATGAGTCATCAATACCACTACTAGGTACAAACTACTAGGTTTGTATCCCAAAGATATCAAAGGAAAAGGAAAAGAATTGGAAATTGAGGGGATGCTTATCGATTGGGGAATGGCTGAACAAGTTTTGGTATATGAAGTATCATGCCTCTATATGAAATGATTGATGTAGGAGGCAAAAAAGGGGTTAACAGAAAAACCTAAGACCCAAGCTCTAATTTAGATCAGAGCTCTAAGAGGGATTCAGACCCCAGTTATTGGATAACTTAAGACTTGAGTCTTCATTAATACAAGTCAGGGCCTGGGTTCTTGTTACCCACATTAATCAGCATCCATAAGAAGAACATAAAGAGGCAGGTCATAGAGACCTTAACTATAACAATGATACATTGACAGGGCATAGAAATTCTACTGATAAATGAAGATGTTTTGAAACTGGACATGGGAATCAAAAAGTGACATTTGCAGAAAAGGCCAAATTTGTCCCCAGATTCACATTATGATGTGTAAAACCCCAAAACACATCTCCATGGAAAAAGGTACCTGCCTCGGGGGTTTGCTTAGGATCCCAGGAACTCCAGATTAGGATAAACCCTCCCCTGTACGTACCTGAAGTGGAGATTATTATAATGAAACTGATAATCAATTTATCCATATTATAAATATAACTATCTTTTCTTTCCCCATTTGAGAGATGCCTTTCTATATGTCTTCTGGTTCTCTCCCTGTGGTCAACAGTCTTTCAGTAAAACTTGGGAAACTGACTCACTGAGTCTTGTAATTCTTTTGGGATGACTCACAATCAATTTGACCCTTAATTCCATCCCACATCATGATAAGAGAGGTGGTTTCAGAAAAACATGACAAGACCTATATGAACTGATGCAAAGTGAAATGACAAGAAGTATACTTTTCTCTATTTTTCTTGCTTTAAAAAAAATGGCAAATATGGAAATATGCTTTACATGATTACACATGTATAATTGATATCATATTGCTTGCCTTCTCAGTGGGTTGGGAAGGGTGGGGGAGGAAAGGAGAGAACCTGGAACTCAAAATTTTTTTAAAAAGGATGTTTAAAAATAAATAATACATTTTACAATATTTTTAAAAATAAAGAATATCAGTATTTTTGATTCAGATCTCTCAAAACCCCCAAAAATCTCTCAAAGTAGTCAAATGTGAATTTATAATGGTAGATTCAGGTCCCAAAAGCTGCAAACATTTTTATTTTTTCGCTTCCTGGTTATTTGCAAACCAGGCAGCCTATATTCTATGCCTCCTCATCTCCCTCCCACCAGAAATGGCTCTAATAGGTGAGATTTTGTCTTACCTTGATCAGGACACCAGGCCACTTCCTGGCTGCCTCTTTTTAAACTATTCTACCATGAATCACCTTTCTCTCCCCACCCCCAACCTTTTTAGGTGTTGTCTTTCCCTTTTACGTGTTGTCATAAGCTGCTTGAAGGCAGGGACTTTCTTGCTTGCTTATATTTGTTTCCCTAATACTTAGCACAGTGCCTGATATATGATATACATTTGACAAATGCTTTTTCATTTATTTATTCATTTATCCCTTCATTCGTTGTGGGCAAGGAAAGAAAATGGCCCAGTATCTCTCTAGACATACTCCATAGATATTCACCTACTTGTGGATCTATCACTTGTCGTCTACTGAAACCATCACATTAAACCATCACTGTTAACGCTAAACATAGCTAGAGTTAGGCCAACCCAAAAGGCTGGGACCTGGGTGTCTTTTGTATATTTTTCATAGGATTACAGCAGAGGCCTTTTCAGTATAATGGAGACCTTTTGGAGGTGTTAATGCTAAAATTGTTCCTCTCCTGACCCTAACTTCCTCCACAAACTACCTTGGTATGTGTATACCCCATTTTGGTCTTCTCTGTAGCACTCTGGTACTTGCCATGTGTTAATCATGAAGTGACTGTCTCAGGGATGGAGGAGAGCCTGGCTTCAGGCACCCCTCCCTCTCCTTCTTGCAATCCTCAGCTTTCTTGGCTGTGGCTCCAACAAGTCTTCAGGGACAGCTCCACCCCTTATGACTAGCCACCCCCTGACTAAAGCACTTAATTGCTGTTCCCTGAGAGCACCTCCACTCCTCCACATGCTTCATGCCTGTCTGATAGTCATTCTCAGTCACTAATATTGCTATTTCCCAGAGAGGGGGGAATAGACTCTCTGGATCTCTGTTGAGCTTTGTGTTTAAGAGCCAATGAGTTTCAGCATCAGAGAACCTCATATTGGTTTTGGGCAATGATTTGCATCAAACAGAAATATCATCCTGCATTCTCCAGTGGACAAAATCTAGCTTCAGTGTATAAAGTAATTTATTTCCTGTCTAACTAACTGTCCAGTGGAATTTGCAAAGTTCAAAAACTTTCCTCCACATAAATGAGGTGAAATTTTCAGACAGATATTTCCTTGGCAACCTCTTTAGGAAAACTAAATCAGAGCATCAAAAAAATTCTGACTCCTGGACGTGGACAGAGAAGGCATAAATTCCTGTGGTTGGGGGCAGCTGGTTATTTAAAATGTGGATGAGAGTTGTAGCTGTGTTTCTTTATCCCATGCTTACTATAAATAGAATTCTTTCTTTCCCAGTTCATTTCCAGAGTCACAATTTCCTGCCAAAAAGGCTCTTGCCTGGGAGATTTGGGTACCCACAGATTGGCCCTCTTAGTTCCTTTCCTGTTGGTCGAAACCCTTTTTCCCTAGTAGCAAATGGGCAAGTGTCATTTGTGCTCCCAGGTGACAATAATACATAGCAACCAAGATCTGAGGCCTCTTGTGTGGGCTTGCTCAGAAAACCACTATGAAGAGGAGAGTGCAGCTACTCATGGCTGTGTATCTTCTTCCAAATGATCAGCAAATTTAATTTGTGAAGCTTCCATTGACCTCAGGCTAAAGTTTGGGAGGGAAAAGGGAGGGGAGAAGAGGTAAGAAAAAAGATGGGGGAGGGGAAAAGCTAGGTGGTGCAGTAGATAAAGCACTGGCCCTGGATTCAGGAGGACCTGAGTTCAAATCCAGCCTCAGGCACTTGACACTAACTGTGTGACCCTGGGCAAGTCACTTAACCCTCATTGACCCACCAAAAAAAAAAAAAGAAAGAAAAGAAAAGAGATGGGGGACAAGGAAAGGCAGAGACAAAAGACAAAATCAGACAGGGATAGAGAGGGAGTCAGGAAGAAAGGCTTAGTTGGTTTTAGGGTGAGTAATAGTCTGAGGGCACACCCTGCAGTTCACTTGAGAGGATATAACCACCTGTATGTCTGAAGAACATGGATTACCTGATTGATCATTGCTCTCCAAACTTCAACTGCTCCTTAAGCCTTAATGTTTTAGAAACTGCTCTGAATTAGGTAACCAGAGCAGCTCACCAAAGCAAAAATTAATCTCTGAGCTGCAGCAGCCGTAAGCACAGATATCATCCCAAGGATCAGGGGAAATCAAGTTCAGGGGTGGCCTTACCATTGATGGCCCAGTTGGCATGACATTGTTTTTCACTCCTAGCTAGGAAGCTCAGTGACACAGAGTGTTAGAACTGGAAGATATTTTAGAAAGCCATCTGCTTATTTGGAACTATGCCCAAAGGGCTATGGGACTGCGCATATCCTTTGACCCAGTAATACCACTACTAGGTCTGTATCTCAAAGAGATCATACAAAAGGGAAAATATTTATACAAAAATATTTATAGCAGCTCTCTTTGTGGTGGCAAAGAATTGGAAATCAAGGGGATGCCCATCAATTGGGGAATGACTGAACAAGTTGTGGTATATGAATGTAATGGAATACTATTGTGCTATAAGAAATGATGAGTAGGCAGATTTCAGAAAAACCTGGAAGGACTTACATGAACTGATGATGAGTGAAGTGAGCAGAACCAGGAGAACATTGTACACAGTAACAACGACATTGTGTGATGATCAACTGTGATGGACTTGGCTCTACTCAGCAATACAATGATCCAAGACAATTCCAAAGAATTCGTGATAGAAAATGTTCTCCACATCCACAAAAAAGAACTGTGGATTCTGAATGTAGATTGAACCATACTGTTTTGGGTTTTTTTTCCTTTTTTGAGGTTTTTCTCTTTTGTTCTGATTCTTCTTTTACAATATGACTAATGCAGAAATATGTTTAATGTGATTGTACATATATAACCTATATCGGATTGCTTGCTGCCTTGGGGAGGGAGAAAAATTTGGAACTAAAAATCTTATGAAAACCAATGTTGAAAACTATCTCTACATGTAACTGGAAAATAATAAAATATTTTTATGACCAAAAAACCCCATCTCCTTTAATCCCTTAGTTTTACAGTTAAGGAAACTGAAGCCTGGGGAGGTAATTTGTTCTGAGTCACATATCAAATTAGTGATGTGCTGGGATTAGAACTCAGGTCAGCTCCCAGTAGAGGTGCAGTGGATAGAGCACCAAGCTTGAAGTCAGGAAGATGAGTCTTCCTGAGTTTAAATCTAGCCTCAGACATTTACAAGCTGAGTGACCCTAGTTAAGTCACCTAACCCTGTTTGCTTCAGTTTCCTTATATGTAAAATGAGCTGGAGAAGGACATGGCAAAGCACTCCCAAGAAAACCCCAAATGGGGTCACTAAGAGTCAGACATGACTGAAAAATTACTCAACAACAGCACCTAGAATAGTGTTCTTTCCTCTATAACAGTTATTTTGTATTGCTTCCTTGTCCTTTAATATGCATATGTTATTTCCCCAGCTGCCTTGTAAGATCCTTGGAAACATAAACCTTGATTTCCCTTTTTAAAAATTACATATTCACAGAGTGCCTAGTATCATAGTCTTCTTATCATGAGGGCTTAATAAATTCTTATTGGAGAAATGCTAAATACTCCATTGTTCTTACAGACTAACTTGGAAAAGTCTGCAACTATATTTGCTCACCACCCACCCGTTCCTACAACTACATTATCTACCCTTTTACTCAACCCCTTGCAATCTGACATTACTTAACAATCTACCATTACTTAAGTTGTTTTTTCAATGACTTCCTAAAGAAATGACCTTTTTTTTTCAGTCTTCATCCTCTTTGACCTCTTTGGAGTATTTGATCCTGATGACCATCTCCTACTTTAGGATGAATGTTTCATCCTTGGCTTCACAGACAATGTGCTCCCTTGGTTCTTTTCCTCCCTCTCTAACCCTCTTGCTCTGTATCTTCTTCCCAACCCTTCCTTTCATTATTTCCTAAGTTTCTGTCCTTAATCCTTTTTCTCCTTTCTCTATAGTGTCCCATTTGACGATCTCACTCATGCCCACATTTTTTGGGGAGGTGAGGCAATTGGGGTTAAGTGACTTGCCCAGGGTCACACAGCTAGTGTGATAAAATAATGGGATTTGGCAAATGCCCAGGGGCCCCACCTGAAGATTGATTTGGAATTGATTGAATTGGGTGAGACTGAGAAACTGACTGAGAACCCACTTAAGATTGATAAAATCAAGACCATGCCTGGCCAACCCTGAGTAGGGTGTTATTCTCAGAGGCTGTGGACTACAACATCAACAGAAGACCACCTTCAACCAATCAGCTTGAAGGAGCTCCCCTTTCAGGGAGGGAGACAGGAAGTAGGAAGGTGAGGGTGGCTCGCTGGATTGGTCTTTTTCATTCGGACTTCGGCTTGGTGGCAGAGAGAGAAAAAGAGAGGGTCTCTCTTTTTGCCTGAGACTTTGGTTTGGCTGCAGACAGAGAAAAAGAGAATTGACCTCTTTTCATCCAGGACCTGGGCTTGGCAGGAGAACTTCACTGTGGGCTGCTAGGAAAAGCAAGGGTTTCTCTCTGGCTATACTGAATAGATCTAAGCTAGGGTTTTCCATTTTCTCTCTTCACTAACTTCTAATACACTTTAATAAATACTTAAAAGCCTAAACTCTTGCTGAATTTATCAGTAAATCTTAACTAGTTTCCCCCCCAAAAGTGCGGGGGGAGCAGGTGAGGACCCACATTAGATTTTGTTTTGTTTTTTGCAGGACAATGAGGGTTAAGTGACTTGCCCAGGGTCACACAGCTAGTAAGTGTCAAGTGTCTGAGGCTGGATTTGAACTCAGGTACTCCTGAATCCAGGGCCAGTGCTTTACCGCTGCGCCATCTAGCTGTCCCTCCCACATTAGATTTTAAACATCACACTAGTAAGTCTCAAGTGTCTGAGATCAGATTTGAACTCAGGTCCTCCTGAATCCAGGGCCAGTACTCTATCCACTACACCACCTAGCTGCCCCCATGCCTACATTTTGAACTGCTGCCTTTACAAAGAGAATCCCCAAATTTGTATCTCCAGCCCTGACCTATTTTCTAAGCTGTAAACCCAAGTTTCTAACATCCTACAGGGCACCTCTGCCTTTGGTGTCTCCTTTGGCACCTCAAATTTGAGCTTTATCTCTTTCCCCCTAAATCTGATTTTCCTTGTGACTTCACTAGTTCTGTTGGGAACACATCAACCAAGCAGTCTCCCAGATTAAAAACAGATCAATCTCCTTTATGCACAGGCACTCCTTTGATCAAAAAATCTTCAATGGTTCCTAATGCCAACCGAATAAAGTCCAAATTATCTGCCTAGAAGGAAATTAAAGCCCTTAAGAATCCTCTACTACCCTAATTTTCTGACTTTGTCCTTTTACTCAAGTTACATTCTAACTAAACTGGACATTCTCTGTCTCTTAACATGCCCTGCTCTCTGCCCTTTACCCTAAATGCCTTTGTTCATATTATTTGCTATTCCTGGAATGTTTTCCCTCCCCCTCTTCCCTAGTCCAAGTGAAATCAACAAATATCATTAAGCACTTACTATGTGATAAGCATTGTGGATGGATATATGTGTGTTTGCTGTCATATATATGAATGTATACATATACATAAATACCTATACATGCCAAATTACTTTCTAAAAGAGGAAGACAACAGATAAAAGGAAGCTGGGGAATATGGGCAGAGAAGACCTATGAAGGTCATAGCAGAGAAAGTAGTATAGAGAGACAGGAATGGAGCTCAGAAAGGAATCAGGTTTGTTGAATTACTACTTATCTTTTAAATTCCAACTTACAATGCCACCTCCTCCATGAAGCCTTAGCTCGTGCCACCTTAGTGGTAATAACCTTTTCCCCCTCAGTCCATACATAAGATTTGTTTTTTCCCTCTCTAATGCAGAGTTCACACTTTATTTTCATCATGCATTATAATTTTCTGTATGTGTCATATTCCTTAACTAAACTATAAGATTCATAATGGCAGGGACCATGTCTTACCTAAACTTTGTATCTCCTAGAAATAGTACTCTGAAAAAAAAAAAGCAGGTACTTAACAATTAAAAAATTAATAGCTCTACTCATTAAAGCTTGGTTTTAAAATTATATCTCATTAAGGAATAGGAATATTACCTTATTGATAAATAGCTTATAATTCACTATGTCCTCTGGATCATCTTCTATTTGTCCAAAGTGCTTCTTCTTCATCATCATATAATTAGTTTCCTTTGCCTCCCCAAGAGTATTATTCTGTATTTGTTCTTACTGAACTTCATTTTGTTGGTTTCTCAATCCTCTGGTTTCCCAGGGCCAATTTGAATTCTGATATTATCATACAAAGTGCTATCTCCATCCATTCCTCTATCATAATATCACCTGAACATTCAGTAAACATGTGCTTCACTCCATTACCATAGCTAATTAAGCTGCCTGCTGTAATGATTGGAATGACGCACCTGCTGGAGACTTACTGTAGGAAAGCTCCACCATGAAGAGAAGGTCTCTGAGGGCAAGACCATGCATCTTTTCTTTGGTGTCAGGAAGTGACGTTGGCTTGTGGGAGGAAGAAGGGGGAGCCTGGCACTCTGAGTCGCTCTCTTTCCTGTGGACTCTGGCAGAGAGCAGAGCTAGGAATGCTCTCTCCCTTTAATAGATAGAGGAATCTAGGCCTTTCTTTCTCTTTACCAAATTCTTATTCTCCTTAATAAATGCTTAAAAATCTAACTCTTGCTAAAGCTTATAATTTATTGGTGACCACTCATTAGATTTTAGACAGACTAGCTAGAATTTTAGCCTTTACACTGCCTCCACTTTTTTTGCACTTTTAATAAAATTGCTCCCAATTTCCTTTTCCAAGTTCCTGATAAAAATGTTAAACTATGCACAGACCCCATCGTCTGTGAACATATGCTTTTTATGTCTCCACAGGTTGACATGGACTAGTCATGTACACATCTTATAAGTTTGTGCTCTCTACCACATTCCATTGTGTTTGGGCGAGGGGGGGCGCGGATAGCTATAGTTGATAGGAAGCATTTCCAGATCTTGCCTAAATTTTCCTCTTTGTAATTTTCACCCATTGTTCCTTGTTATACATTCTGGTGCTAAGTGGTAAAAGACTAAATCTCCTTCTGAATGATAGCTTTTTGAATACTTGTCCTCCCCAAGTCTTTTCTTCTCCAGGCTAAATGTCCCAAATCCCCTCTACCAGTTCTACTCCGAGTGTTTTAGCCATCATGGTTGCCCTTTTCTGGACACTTTCTCTTAACTCATCCAAGAACAGATGGTAGTAATGAGGTATAAGTGCATGCCAACGCTTGTCCTTGGCCTGACAGGGGAATTCAAGGTTTGAACCATAACTTCCTGGGTGGAGGAGGGGTATTTGGAATGTCCTAGTCTTTTAGTCAGAGAAAAGTTATTTCCTGGGCTGCACCAGCTTTGACAGTTATCTTAGGGGTATACCTACTTTAAGAATTCCTGAGTTTGAGTAATCAGGCACCAGCCTTCTAGAGTAAAATTTCTTCAACCATGAGCTTTTTAAAGAAGGAAGAGGATTCCAACAGGGCATTACCGTGGGGCTGAAGAACTAAAGCAATGCCCAGGGTGAGGGGGTAGAGGGTGGGATGGGAAGGGATCTAGACCCTGACATGCCAGTTATTGTCATGGGTTTCTTAGATCCAACACATCTAGGGAAAGGTAAATGCCTCTTCAACAGCGTCCTCCCTTCCCACCCTCAGAATTAGTTTATCTTCTACAGGAGCCCCATGGATTATTTAGGGGCTTCACATGTTTCTGTATCTGTTCCTGGACTCTTGGGAGTCCTTTTTATTTTAAGCCTTTTTCTGTAGAGGTGAAATAAAGGCTGGTATAAATCAGTACCTATATTGTACATTAAGTACTTAGGTAGGAATAAGGTTCACCGTTACCCACATTTGGGGAAACATGAGGTTACCAATGATTTATTTAGAGATTTTTTTTCCTCCAGAGAACACTAGATAGGGGCAAAAAGCCAAAGAGAAATCGACCCGCTTTGGAACAAGTCCCTAGGATTGGATTCAGTTTCTTTGAGGAAAGAATCCTTGGGGGGACCTGGGCCACCAGTTACACTTGAACACAATCATGTCCCCTTTGAGTTTTCCTCTCTCTGAGTTCAAACTTCCAAGGTCTATGAACCAATATTCCTATGACATGGGTGCAAGACTTTTCACCAACCTGGCTGCCCTTCTTTAGATGTGTTTTAGCATATCAGTGTCCTTCCTAATACAGTGCCCCAAACAGAACAGAATATTTCAGTTGGGGTTTGACTAGGGCAAAGTACAGAGACACTATCACTTTTTTTTTTTTTTAAGTGAGGCAATTGGGGTTAAGTGACTTGCCCAGCATCACACAGCTAGTAAGTGTTAAGTGTCTGAGGCCGGATTTGAACTCAGGTACTCCTGGCTCCAGGGCCGATGCTCTATCCACTGCACCACCTAGCTGCCCCTGACACTATCACTTCTTAATCCTCGAAGCTGTGTCTCCCAAAATATAGGCCAAGGTCACATTAGGTTTTTTAAGCAGCCATATGTCACACTGCTGCTGACTCATATTGAGCTTGTAGTCTACTAAAACATTGAAACATTTTTTTTCAGACAAACTGTTATCTAACCATGCCCTCCACATCTTGACTTTTTGAGGTTAATTATTTAAAACTTAACTGTAAAAAAAAAAACTTAACTGTAAAACTTTATATTTATCTCTACTATGTTATCATATTATGTTATCAGATCCAGTCCAATGCTCTAGCCTGGCTGGACCTTTTTAGTCAATGACTCCACAGAGATCCTAGAATGAAAGCTATAGAGCTGGAAGGGCCCTCAGTAAACTGAGGCCTAGAGAAGTTAAGTGACTTGGCCAAAGTCATAAAGGGTACCATTTTAAAACTCATGTCATCTGAATCCAGAGCCAGTGTTGGGTTAGCTATCCCTCTCAGCTTTGTGTCATCTGCAAATCTGACAAGAATACCATCTGTGCCTTCTTTCAAATCATGAATAAAAGTATCAGTCAGTATAGAGTGAAGGACAAATCCTTTGGTCATTCCACAGGAGACCTCTGGAAAAATTGATACCTAATCATTAACTACTACTTTGTAAAGTCTGACTTCACAACCAATTCTGAATTCATCTAAATGTTTTATCATCTAGTCAACATCTCTCCATCTTCTTTATGATATTAGTATATGTTTTGTTAAAATCCAAGTAAAGCATATCTGCAACATTCTAGTAAGTTAGTAATATCATCAAAAGGCAGTAAACTTAGTTTTGTATGATCTGTTCTTGATGAAACCTTGATGGTTCCTTGTATTCACTATTCTCTTTTTCAGATATTCATTAACCATCACATTATTGATCTGTTTTAGAACTTCCCCAGGATCAAAGTCAAGTCTACTGGTTTCCAATTTGCAAACTGAACACTAACTACCCTTTTATGAAAATTGGAATAGCATTTGTCCTTTTCCAGATCCACAGTACTTTTCCTACTTTTATTGTTGTGTGTGTATATATATATATATACACATATGTGTGTGTGTGTGTGTGTGTGTGTGTGTGTGTGTATATATATATATACACACACATACATACATATCTGCCAGCGACAAACTCCTTGATTACATTGTATTCTGGCCAACACAAACTATTTCCCTATAACAATATGAGAAGGGAATAGATAGGATTTTTTAAATGATACTTCACAGTCAGGAGGTATGCTAATAAAAGTTTAACAATCAGCCCTCCAAAGAAAGTACACATCATATACCTTTAAGTTTAATCTATATTATTAACATATTCTCCATCACTTTTTTAGGTCTAGACAATCAACAAAACAATAAATCAAACCCTGATTATAGCATTTGCCAATTTCTGGGGCATAAATGTTCACACATGGCTCTTGGGATCTGGTTGTAGCTGGCTCTAACACACCTCTGTCACAGTTGACAATATCTTTAAAACCACACAATTGACAGAAAGGTGTAGATAATACAAGATCCCATCGTATTTATTGTTTGTTGACTATTAAACAGCATTTTGGTACAGCAAAACATGTTTTAAGGTCTCTCCTCCAACAAAGTGTCTCCTATGTATAAATGAAAATCATTCAAGAATTCTTGGAAAATATAATACCAAGGATAACTTTGTTCAACACATACCCACAGCACCTGGCTTTTTTAAGTCCTTGAAATGGGTTTAGGGGAATGGGATCCCCATGAGGGGCTAACTAGGAGTCAGAAGGAATTTCCTAACCCTGTCTTTACTACAGATTTGAAATCAACACCAGACACAAGCAGTCAAAAGAGCTGACTTAATTTTAGCTTCCAACCCTGTCACTGGTTTCTAGAAAGCTTCCTTTCACTTACTAGAAAAATGTGGTTGCTCATTGACTCACCTGTGGATGAAAGAGTTGTTTCCCTTCCCATTTCAGAAAGGGGCTTGTTAGTTCCTGACCCTAGGAGATGGAAACTGAGAGCCTCACAGAGAGCAGAACACCAAAGAGCGAAAGCCCAGAAGATGGTAGCAGGGAGAAGCGTAGCAATATAGGACTAGCTGAGATATCCAGCAAGAACAATGTTGCTGTTGGAGATGATGTACCCAGTGGAGATAGGAGATACATTATCTTAAGGGAGCTCTTCTCACATGTGAGCTCCCAGAAATATGACCCGGGTTCAAGGTGCTTTATGGGTTAGAACACATTCAAAAACATAGTTCGCAAGTCCTCAGTTTACTTCCAAAATGCAAGGTGGAGGGCACATCAGTTCAAACAAAAAAAAATTAAACAGTATATAAATACAGCAGCAAGAGAGGGTGGCTCTCATGTGCACTTGGGGGCAACTTGCCCATGGATTGCCACATTGCCAGCATAGAGGGAACATACATGACCAAGTCTGACACATAGACTCTCACTCCATGAACATGTGTGACTAGTGTACAAATGTGAAGAGGCAGAAACCATGTGGCCAAATATACATTCATTAAGGGCACCCATATAGCCAGGTCGACTCATATTTCCATGCCTGCAAGGTTGCTGATCTTTTCTGGCAAAGTCATTTTGTGTCTCTGCCAAGTATATCATCTCCAGCTCAACATCCTAGGACCAATGCCTGTTGAAGGTTACGCTCATTTGTGTGTAGGAGTAGAGGCTCTTATTACTTTATTATCTCTTCTTATTGCATGCTCCTTATTTTACAATTTCTGCTTGAAATGGAGGCAAACAAAGTTTAAGTGACTTGCCCAGGGTCACACAGTCATTGTTTAAGGTGGATTTGAACTTAGTTCCTCCTGGGTCTAGACTGAGTGTTCTCTCTACTGGGCCACCCATTAGCTCTGTAGCACCAGGTTCTTCATCTATCTCCTTCTCTAGCTTCATAAGGCTCCATCAGCAATATGCTCCAGCAGAGGAGAGAGAAAACAAGGGGTTAATTAGAGGAAATGATTTCTGAGTGAACAGCTGGATAGACAAGGGAGTGCATGAGAATGCTTTGATGCATGTTATTTAGAGAAAAGAGACTCTAGAATAATTGATAGCTATGTAGGCACATCAAAGTGTCTCAAGGACAGTGCAGTGTGTAGAGTTAAACCATTTGTACTTTTCCTGAATTTATAGTGTGTGCATTTCATAGGCATAATGATAATTTGTACTCACACAAAATCTTGCATCTGGGAGGATCTCAAAGCACTTTGAAGATTTTTAACAATAAAAGCACCTGCTTATTAAGACTGTTAAAAAACCCTACAACATTTGTCCCTTCAACATGTTTGTTTTCTGGGAAGGTTGTGATTTATAAGAGATTTGTTGGGACAGATGGGATAGTTTATGTTTATTTTCTCATCCATAGAGTTTGGACCACAGTGATTAAACAATTCCCCTGGGACAGGCACACCAGAAGTAACAAGAATGGTTCAACAGTCTCTACTCACTATAAGGGTACATCCATCCCACAGGTGAAATTGCTGTACTTAATTGTGAATTCCCATCTTTGTCTTCAAATCCTTCTCTTTTTAGATTCATCCCAAAGCAATATCCTGTTGTATATCTGTGATAAGAAGTTGTGAGACTGTATGGCAATGTTGTAGTCAGAATCCCTCCAAAACAAGGTGGAGAAGGAAGGACATGGCAATCCTAGCTCTCTTAAAGTTGATATTAATTTTGGGGGAAATCACTGATGGTGTATGTATGTATGTATGTATGTGTAGGATAATAATGAACACTTATACTGCCTAATTTAGAGTTGTTATGAGGAAAGTACTTTGTAAATGATGAAGTACCATATAATTGGGAACTCTCAAAATCATTATTGGTTTTTATTAACTCCTCCACATCATACTGAACATTCTATTAAACCAATTTCCTTATTGCCCTCTCCCTTTATCTCAGATTCTCCTAGATTTGACCGGGTTGAGATGACTTCCTATAAACCTCCAATCTGCTTCCTGTTAGATGACCTGGGAATTGATGAACTTTCCGATCCTTTCGCTGTTCAAATATCTACCATCACTCTCTGGCTATCTGACTGGGTTTTTAATGTCAGAGTTCTTCCCCAACAAGCCAGACGGGCAGCACAGTCACTGAGTGTATATTTAGCCTTCTTCAAAGTGACTCCCTGGAGCATCTCACTGGGGTTCTTTTGCTGTTCTTAGTTTCTAAATTTACTTACAGGTTTATGCAGATTCCTCATTTAGCTCTGGAAACTGGAGGAATCCTTGTGGTAATTCTCAGTTTTTGTAAAGGGCTCCCTTACTCTACTTATCTCTTAATGGTGTGGGCCCTACAGATGTAAAAAACCAAACCAAACCAAACCAAACCAAACCAGAACAACCCACCAGAAATACAGTGTGGATGGAAGCCAGGCATTGAACATCACTCGCTCTGAAAGATCTTTTAATATTTACTTTGTTTTGTTTTGTTTTTACAGGGCAATTGGGGTTAAGTGACTTGCCCAGGGTCACACAGCCAGTAAGTGTTAAGTGTCTGAGGCCAAATTTGAACTCAGGTCCTCCTGAATCCAGGGCCGGTGCTCTATCCACTGCGCCACCTAGCTGCCCCTTTAATATTTACTTTAATAGCAACTGGGGTTTTTCCTTTCCTTGAAGGCTACACTGGAGAGACAATTGGCTGTGAAGTCAGAGTTCTCATCTCCAAACTCTGCCTCTGACACTACCCGTGTGGCCTTCCACAAGTCATTAAGCCTTCTTGGGTCTCAGGTTTCCTCATATGTAAAATGAGGGGAATTGCACTACTGATGCCCCTTCAAACCTGAGATCTGGGTACTAGCACAGTGGTAGCCAGTCATTGCTAGGCTGAGGCCACAGGAGCTGGTGACCTGTGACCTTCCCTTTTTGTACCTAGGTTCTGCTCAGGTAGACTGACCCAGGGACTGGACTTTCCCCTTTTCACAGTTAATTGGCTCATGTTCTTACCCTGGCTATTCCAGGGAAAGTTGCTAATTTTAGAAATGGTTATGAGTTGAAGTCTAAGGGTTCTCCTCCTTGCCCCCCCCCAAAAAGGGAAAAGTAAAGAAGGATGTGTGTATGTATGTATGTATGTAAGTATGCATGTGTGTATGTATGTATGTATGTGTATAGAACAGGTAGTTTATTCCTATGATTAAAAGGGAATGCTAAACAAAAAGAAATCACAAAATAAATGATAAGAATAGAATCCAGTTTCTTATCACCATTAGCACAAGTTAAGAGACTAACATTCAAGCTTCACATTTGCAAACAGTTACTTCTTGAAGTCTGCTAATTAGTTATTTTGCATTTCACTGAGCATAGGTAGCAAGGTTGATGACCTCTCTCTTTCCCTTTCTCTCTCTCTCTCTCTCTCTCTCTCTCTCTCTCTCTCTCTCTCTCTCTCTCTCTCTCTCTCTCTCTCTCTCTCTCTCTGTTTCTCTAGGTGACCCCTTTTTCTGCCTGCTTCTTTCATTGCTTCCTCTGCTCCAACTATTATAGTACTCATTACCCTGCTGCTCAGATGCCTGGGAAGGGGAGAGAGGCCAGCTGTCTTTCCGGATCTTACAAGTTCTTGTATACCAAAGGGAAACAGGAGAAGGAGGCCCCATCCTGGGCACAGGCTTGCATAAGAGGCCATGAGCTCACACCATGTAAGGGGAAGTGCATAGACCACCTGAGCCTCTGAGAAGCTCGCAGAATTGTCCTTGTCTTTCAAAATCAGCAGGAAGGGGAAACCTGAGGGGTAGGAATTGTCAGTTTAGTATTGCCATAGAGTACCAGCTCAGCAATCAATGAAATTCTCTTTTTGTCACCTGGCAGTACAAATCTCTGAGTCATCATGGCCAATAGAAAGCAGTCACAAGACATTTGTGCATGCTCTGAAGTGGGGGTGGGAAATAGAAGGGCCTTTCTATCAGGAATATCTTAAAGTAGGCCCAAACCAAGCTTCTATGCACTTGACAGGAATGTTGGGGGGGGTGGCGGTCCACCATATTAGGTCTTCAAGTTGAATATATTTCTACACCAAACTTTGTATTCTACTTTTCTTTAATCTGTTCAGATGAAATTAAGGTTCAATTAATTCCTGATCTCCCCCACTCCTTCTTCCTCATTTGTAGTCATCTACTTAGGCACTTTGGTTAAATGAGATAGTCCCTCCCCTCCCTCCTACTTCTTTCTTCTTTTTATTCTGTGCATTCCTTTCCTCCTCTCTCTTTTCTTCTTTTTTTTAAATTTAATTTTATTCAATTGACAAGCATTTATTTTCTCTATCTCCTAGCACTCCAGTTAAAAAACCCTTGGAAAAAGAATTCATAGCAAAGCAAAACAAATTCCCACATCATCCATTTCTGAAAATGTGTATCTCATTCTTCATTTTGAGTCTGTATGACCTCTCTGTCAGGAGATGGGTAATACAATTCCTCGTTTGTCCTCTGGAATTGTGGTTGTCGTTGCATTGATCAGTTCTTAAGTCTTTCAAAGTTATTTGTCTTTACAATGGTGTTGTTATTGGCCTCTCTTCTTCTTTTTTTTTTTTTTAGTGAGGCAATTGGGGTTAAGTGACTTGCCCAGGGTCACACAGCTAGTAAGTGTTAAGTGTCCGAGGCCGGATTTGAAATCAGGTCCTCCTGAATCCAGGGCCGGTCCTCTATCCACTGTGGCCTCTCTTCTTTTAAAATCATTAAAACATCGTATAATACCTTCCAGACCCTCTATCTTATTTAATGCTTATTTAACCTTTGATGACATTAGGGTTCTCTGGGGACACATTTCTTTTGAATCTATCAGAATGTAAGCATTTTATTCTTTTATATACCCTTCACAGTATTTATATGTATTGACTTTTTTACATTTCTCTTTACTCCTGGGTCTACATTTCAAAGTTTCTCCTTTCTGGTCTTTTGATCTGGAATGCTAGGAAGTTCTCTATTGCATGAAGAATCCTTTTTTTTTTTCCTCTTGTGGGATTACACTCAGTTTTTCTTGTTTAGTTATTCCCATTAATAAGCCTATTTCTTCTGCCTTATGGAATATTATATTCCAACCTGTCCACTTCTTTAAAATGGCAGCTGCCAAATCTTGGTCCTGACTATGGTTCTGTGGTACTTGGAATCTTTCTTTCTGCTATTTACATAATTCTCTCTTTGACCTGGAAGTTCTGGATTTTTTGCTATGACATTCCTGGGAGTTTTTGTTTGAGGAGTTTCTTTAAGGAGATGGCTGATAAATGCTTTCTGTTTTCACTCTGTTTTCAGTCATTTGTGATTTCTGGAAATATGGTATTTAGGGTACTTTTTCTACCATAGTTTTCAGGTAGTCAATGATTCTTAGATTTAAAAAAAATCTGTTTTCTAGATCAGTTGTTTTTCATATGAGATAGCTTATGTTTTCTTACATTTTTTTCCTGTCCTTTGATTTAAAAAGTATTTCTTGTTGTTTCATGGAGTTGTTAGTATCTTTTTGGTCCATTATAATTTTAAAGGAGTCTATTCCTTGGGTAAGGTTTTGTACCTTTTGTGCTAAACTTAATTCTTTTTCAACGTCTTTCTTCCATATCTCTCATTTCTTTTCTAACTTTTTTCCTCTAGTGCTCTCATTTCTTTTGTAAGAGCATTTAAAAAATTCTTTTAAAAACATTCCATTTTTTTAAGGAATTCTAGTTGAATTTATGTCTAAGCTGTGTTCTCTTTTTTTTGAACTTAGTCTTTTTTTTTTCTTTTTTTGGTGAGGCAATTGGGGTTAAGTGACTTGCCCAGGGTCACACAGCTAGTAAGTGTTAAGTGTCTGAGGTCGGATTTGAACTCAGGTCCTCCTGACTCCAGGGCCAGTGCTCTATCCACTACACCACCTAGCTGCCCTGTGTTCTCTTTTTTTTGATGGGAGGTTCAGGGTGGGGTGGACTTTGTTTGTAAATGTATTCTCTTCTCCTAGATATGTGTCTTAGGTGTACTTGAATCCATCATATTTATTATCAGAGTCTTCTGTTTACTAATTTTCTCCTGAACTGAGACTTTTTAAAAATTTTAAGTAAGGCAGTTGGGGTTAAGTGACTTGCCCAGGGTCACACAGCTAGTAAACGTTAAGGGTCTGAGGCTGGATTTGAACTCAGGTCCTCCTGAATCCAGGGCTGGTGCTCCATCCACTGCACCACCTAGCTGCCCCTGAACTGAGACTTTTTATAAAGGAAAAACTATGTATATTTTGTAGATTTTCCCTTGATTTCTTGATAATTTCTTGATTTAATGTTCTTTTTTTTTTTTTTTACCTTTGGCATAGTGGCTATGGGAGGGTTGTGCTTTCTGCTCTATCACTCTTCCATTTTAGCCAGAACTACAATTTGATTCAGTTAAGCATGTTGCCTTAAAAGCTCTCTTCAACATGCTGTTTCTCATAAATATGTCAAAATCATACAAGATCCCCTGAAAGATATAGCTTTGTAATGACTTTGTTCAGTGAGCTTCTAATTATTAATATCAAATGCAGCATAAAAACTATTTTTACCAAAGGCGTCCAGCATTGTCTTGGAGGAGACAGTGGGAAGGATCCAAATGGTAGAAGAGAGTTTCCATATGGTGAGGTCCTCTCTATACATGTTCATGTTTATAGATAATATTATGCTGATTGCATCAACCCTGGAACCCTGCAGAGGCTGCTAAATGAGATCTATAATCACTCAAGAGTTCAGCCTAACTATCCAACCAGGAAAAAAACCAAATGAATGAAGAATGCCTATTGTCTAAGCTATGATATGCAATTGGAGAGACATCATGTAGAGTTGGTCTATCAGTATGCATATCTTGGACAGACACTGTAGGCTGATAATGAATTGGGTCCAGAATTGAATGAGAGGAGAGTGGACTGGGTTACATTTGGGAAATTGCTTTTGATAGCTTCAAGATTATCCTTGAAACAAAAGGCCTATCCTTTTTTATACCACCATTCTCGAAGTGATGACAGTGTCACCAATAGAAATAAGGAAGTTAGAAGGAGGGCAGATGATGAGTTCAGTTTTGGACATGCTGAGTTTGAGGTGCTAGCAAGACTTCCAGCAAAGATATCCATCTAGCAGGCAGCTGGAATTATAGGTCTAAAGTTCAGGGCAAAGATTTGAGTTGAAGATGTAATTTTGGCATCCGTTTGCAAAGAGGTAATGGAGTCATAGAAGGCTTGGTGTGATTACTAAAGGAGAAAGTAGAGAGAAAAGAGTTTCAGGGCATTGGAAGGGCAATGGAAAGATACATAATTGGTGTGAGTTGGCCTCAGTATCACCAACAAGGAATTGTTCAAGAGAAGTTGGTTGTTGTCCTTCATGACTAAAGTGATATCATTATGTTGGGATCAAGGTACAATGTGCCGCACTCTGACTGATCAGACCAATATAAGCTTAGAAAGCTCTACCACATGTTGGGCGTGAATAGTATACATGCACCTTTGGGGTGTATCTGTATCTAAATTTGCTCATATCATGTTTCATTTGAGCTCCTGCAATTCTGCTTTGCTTATAGAACAAGGGCAGGCCTTGCTGGATGGTCCTGTACCAATGTCTCCCATATCTCACAATTGATTTGAAAGTTCTTCAGTGAGACCTTGAAAATGTCCTTGTATTGCTTCCTCTGAACTCTGTGTGACCACTTTCCTTGTGTGAGTTTTATGTAAAACAGTCTTTTAGGTAAACACGTGTTTGGTATTTGAACAGTGTGGCCCGCTCATCAGAATTGGGCTCTGCAGAAGAAGTAGTGTAAAAAAATATCATCAGAGAAATGAGCAACTGGCAAAAGATGTGGGGGAGGAACAACAGATGGAGAGTCCATGTACTCCCTTGGTACACATGTAATGTCAAGAAATTTAAAAGAAGGCCTTCAGTAAATTGGGTAGATGCCATGTGAAGGATATATGGGAGGTCATGAAAAAGATTTACACACAAAGAAAGACTGGAGGAAATACTCTCTGTACTATTGGAGTGGACACCCATATCTATAAGATCACAGATCCATTGATTGTTGAAACATTAAATTGTAAGTTACTTGAAGACAGAGGCTGCATCTTATTTTATCCTTATATTCCAGCACTTAATATAGTGCCTTTCACATAGAAGGTACTCAATTTTATCAACCTATGATAAAAGTAAACAGTAAAAGAAATGAATGAGGTATGGGTGGAATCAGAATAGAACAATGTGGCTAGAGTGGAAGGAAGGCAATAAGCATTGATTAAGGACTTAGTATGTGTCAGGCACTGTGTTCACACCATACAAATATTACCCCATTTGGTTCTCACAACAACTCTATGAGGTAGGTGCTATTATTATCCTCATTTTACAGATGGGGAAACTGAAGCAGATAGAACAGAGGCTGTGGTTTGGGTCATATAACTAGTAAGTGTCTGAGTATAAGGTTCCTAAGGAAGAGTAGAGGGTTGGGTAGGTTGGAAGAGATTATAGAGAATAAACTGAATCATAGAATATAGAGCTGAACCCTTTCATAGAATCATAATGGATTCAGAGGTAGATGACCTTGGAGGTCATCCAATCTGAAGCCTCCATTTTATAGATGAGGAAATGAGGCCTGGAGAGTTGACTTGATTAAGTTCACACAGGTCATTGTAGAGCTGAGATTTGAACTCTGGCCCTCCGCTCTAAATCTATTACTCTTGTCCACCCCACCCTACTCTACCCCAGCACCACATAATCTTATCCAACACCCTTCATCTTACATATGAAGAACCTGAGGCCCAGAAAGTGAAAGTGATTTGTCCAAGGTTCCATAAGTCATCCAGATCTCCTAAATCAGTGGCATTAAACTCAAGTAGAAACAGCAGTCAATAAACCAAACATATGGATTCCCGTGGTCACATATTGACGTAGAAAACCACATAACATTGTTTGTGTTTTATTGTATTTTTTATTTATTTTGTTGAATATGACACTCCTCTCTACATCTGCTGCCCCACCTAGTTTCAACTCTGTGGAACAAGATGCCCCTCCCAGGATAAGCTCATTGACTCTAAACTCACTGCTATGCTACTGACTCAAGCCCTAATTGATGCCACCTCTCTCAGCCTCCTCTCCTCTCTGATTGGAGGGCAGGAGGGCGGAGTACCAAGTTCCTCCCAATGCCTCCCTTAAAGAGGGCAGAAAGTGGATTTTAGCTCATTCAACTTTATATCTGTTGCTCTTCCTGGTTTCAACTCCATAGAACAAGATGCCCTGAAGGGTACCTCCTGGTGTCTCCCCCTCCCCCATTTTCACCTCCTTTTGTATGTGGTCTTCTCCTTTAAATGGTGAGCTCCTTGAAAGCAGAAACTATCTTTTTATTAATTTTATCCCCTGCAGTCAGCACAGTGCCGGGAACATTGTAGGTGATTAATAGATGTTAATTGAATTGGATATTTCCCAATTACATTTTATTCTGGTTCAGGCCCCAATCTGGAGTGTTGTGGTCCTTGACGCCTTTGTCCTAAATCCAAATCTGATTTGCGCTTTGCATCATGCTTTTTTTACTAAATAGTCCCTGATAATCATAGGAGAACTCCTGACAACACCTTCCCTGAATGTAAGGATTCAATGGCTTTGGGTCTCATCACTAGAAAGAATTAATTTCCTGGTTGTTTTTATTAAAGATTTGGTGGGAAGGGACGTGCAAGATGTGGGACAGAGACATGTTACATGGGTGCAGAGAACTGACATGCCTATAGCTGTGTGCAGTGGACTCCACCCTTTCTTCAGGCTGGTCCCTTGGCTCTGGTGGAGCAGTCATTCTCTGCAGCAACTTGGGCTGTGTGTGGGTGTGGAATGGATCCTTTCAGTAAACAAAAAGCAGCTGGGAGGCTCAAGAGCTGGAATGGGGATCTGGGGTGGGGGGTGGGGATGGGGGTGGGTGAGGCTCAGTTGGTCAAGCCACCTCATTTTACAGAGGAAGAAAGTGAGGCCCAGAGAGACACTAAGAGACTTGTCCAAGGTCGCATAGGGACTAAGCAGCAGAACTGGAGCTGGAATGCAGGCCCTTTGGCCCCTAATCCTGTGGATTTGCCCCAACACCTGCCCCCCTTTCCAAGAGTACGATTCAAGTTTTCATGCTCCCACGTGAAATGGAATTGTTCAATTAAATTGCTAAGAGTCTCCCTTGGATTTTACTTTTTGGTTTCATGCCTTTGGTGATCTCATCATATTTTTGGCATAACAATACCAAAATATCCCAATTTATGCTCAGAGCACAAAATTATCTAATTTTCCTTTATTGAATCTTTTCCTCACCCTGTTTCTGTTATTCTTTATCAAACTAAAATTTCCTTCCTTGGTAGCCCAGGTAAAAGACAATGATATTTCAGGGAGTTTGTAAGACAAGTGACATTAAAATGCAAGGAAGTGGGGCAGCTAGGTGGTTCAGTTGATAGAGCACCAGCCCTGAAGTCAGGTACTCCTGACTTCAAATCCGGCCTCAGACACTTAACACTTACTAGCTGTGTGACCCTGGGCAAGTCACTTAACCCCAGTTGCCTCACTAAAAAATAAAAAAGAGAAAAAAGATCATCTGCAACCCCTTAGTTTTACAAATAAGGAAACTAAAGACCAGGGAAGTGACTGATATTTGATATTTGAAATCCCTTTAACAGTGAATAAACAGGGGCAGCTAGGTGACACAGTAGATAAAGCACCGGCACTGGATTCAGGAGGACCTGAGTTAGAATCTGACCTCAGACACTTGACACTTGCTAGCAGTGTGACCCTGGGCAAGTCACTTAATCCCATTTGCCTCACCAAAAAACAAAACAAAAAAGACAGTGAGTAAACATTAACTGAGATTCATATAATATTTTAAGGTTTATAAAATATATACTAAGTATTAGTTGAATGAACATATATTATTTGAGCCTTACAAAACCCCTGCAAAGTAGGTGCTATCTATCAACAACTAACCAATCAACAAGTATTTATTCATGGTCCACTATGTGCCAGACACCTCACTCACACTGGGGATATAAATACAAAGAATAAATTGATCCTTATTTTCAAGAAGCTTATTATTCTAATTATTATTAGCCCCATTTTACAGATGATGAAACTGAGACTTAGAAAGGTTAAATTACTTGCCCAGAGTCAACCAGTTAGTGTCTGAAGCATGGTTGGAATCCAAGTCTTCTTGACTCTTAGTCCAGCACTTTATATACTATGGTGAACTGCCTCTCAATTTACAGTTAAACAACTCTGGAGGAAATAAACATTGACCTGAGTTTACACTATACATAACTACTAGTAGTCCCTTTGCTGAGGGAAAATTTTGATGGGGGGAGGGGGTGTCTCTGAATAGGAGGTGCTGCAAGAGATATTGACAAGGAATGTAGGAAGGGAGCTCTGAAGAGAAATCCCATCACAGTTTGTGATGTTAAACACAACAGCACACTGAAAAATTCAACCAGTTTGTGCAGCATTTTAAGATTAAGGGATTTGTTGGGGCAGCTAGGTGGTGTAGTGGATAGAGCACTGGCCCTGGAGTCAGGAGTACATGAGTTCAAATTCGGCCTCAGACACTTAACACTTACTAGCTATGTGACCCTGGGCAAGTCACTTAACCCCAATTGCCTCACTAAAAAAAAAAAAAAAAGATTAAGGGATTTGTGTTCTGTTTATACAGTAATGAAGAATCATCTTCCTTTTCTGAGTCAACTTCCTTTTCTCTCTCAAACCTTTTTTAATCTGTCCTATTTCTGATCCTGAATTTCTGCTTTGATTCCCACTGGGCTTTGTTTGTGCTAGGTCACAGAAAAGGCTTCGTTTCTCAGGTTGAGGTAGGCTATACATGGATCAAGATGTGAGCCTGTCCACTAGAAGAAGAGAACCTTTTTGAAATCAGTTTTTCAGCCATATGTTTAACACTCAAAGCCATCAAAAATAGTATATGAATATATTCAGATTTTTCTGTTTGTTGTTATGGATTAGTAACTGATGTCTATTTTTAAGTAGGGAACCTTTCTGTACGACTTTCGGTTTATCAGGCCTTTAAGTTAGCTTTCTTCTCCCAAGAAACTCCCGCCTTTGATTGCTTTTTTTTTTTTTTTTTAGTGAGGCAATTGGGGTTAAGTGACTTGCCCAGGGTCACACAGCTAGTACGTGTTAAGTGTCTGAGCCCGGATTTGAACTCAGGTACTCCTGACTCCAGGGCTGGTGCTCTATCCACTGCGCCACCTAGCTGCCCCTTTCAATTGCTTTTTGGGTCAATTTGTCCTTAATGATCACCACTGAGGGCAACCTTGGCCCTATTGACCTGGGACTTCTAGCATTCAGTTACCTTCACTGTGTCATGACTCAGGCAGATAAGCTGAGATCTTAGTGTTAGGCATACCCTTGAGCTGGGGTGGTATCAATCAGATGAGTATCATTTGAATCAAATGCTTGGGCATGGTGTCTGTTATTAAATACACTTTTCTTGGCATAGATTGAGCCACTGAATAATGACTTTTCTTTCTGATAAGTAGGTGCCCATGCAATGTACTTACGTGAAGATTCTTATTTTGAGTTTGGAAGTCTTATCTCTAAATAACTGGAAAAATCCCAGACAATGTGAGCATCTGGCAGCTTTTCCCCAAGTCTGAGAGAGATATAACTATTTTTTTCTCTTGTGTCTTTGCAAGACATTTGCCTCAGTTAAAGGCCAAAGTAAAATCAGAGCCCTTTAATTGGCCCTTGTGTTCTTGAATAAAGGTTTAAGTCCAGGAGCTTGTCCTGCCTGCCTTGAGAACATCAAAGGAGATGAACACGGGAGCTTCCTCCCAATTCGATCCAGGTTGAATCCCACATCCAGATCACCTTGTACCCTACAAATTCACTTAGTACTAATTTATGACCTCGGTCATATTACAGTGTCAGCCCATTAACTCTCTCTACATTCTTTTGATGCAGGGAGCTGGTACGTGGCCCGTTTTTCCAAATGTGGAATCAACCAGTCAATGAATGAGCTGTGTTGGCACAGCACTGCCCACACAGTATGGATTTAATAAACATTTGTGAAATTGACTAGGACTAAATGATTGCAACAGGATGGCTCGTTCAGCAACAAAGCTATGCTCATAGGAGATGGATGGACCATCTGCCATTGGAATGGTGGTAGACGGGGGTGGGGTGGGGGCCCGGGATTACTATCAAACTGTCCAGACTTCCTATTATCAATAGGGTACTATTGCTGAAGTTAAGTCTACAGATTCCCATGTTCCCACCAAGCTGCATCCTCGGGGCCACCCAATGCAAGTCTCTTCATGGAGCTTTTAATTGTCCTCTGACGGGGAAGGGAAACATGCTGGGCTCTGGACAACATTGTAGTCTGGGAAATTTATCTTTGGAGCTCTCACTGCCTTCAACACGCTCAGTATTCTCTTCCTCTCCATGCTTCAGGTATAGAGAGCTCTCATGCTCCCTCCAAACTGGTAAAACAGGAAAGCATCTGATATGAGTCATTTACTCTTTAGTATGAATGAGTTTTGTTTATTGGTTACTTTTCCCAGGATATTTGCATTTTAAGCTTTCTATCTCTAATTGTAGGATGAAAGATTTGTAGCTTATTAAGTTTTTCTCACACAATTGAGTAGGTAAGGGAGACACATGCCATATTTATGGTATTAAGAAGAAGAGGGGGTACCACCATCCAGTCAAGTATTTCCCTAAATCCCACAATTTGGTGATTATGCTTTCCACTCTCTAGGCAGGCCCTTAATGGCTTATGACCTATGCCAACATGCTTCTTACATCTAAAATATTATGATGGGGAACCAGAAGCCACTGGACATTCTGGAGAAGGACTACTCAGATTTGGGGAAGGACAAGAAGGGAAAAGGGAAGAACATGAGGACAAGAATGAGTAGTTTCTGGGTTAAAGTTCTAGGAGGGTAGAGAATGCCAATTATTGGAGAAACACCTTTGTCTTTCTGTATATGTGTATGTGTATATAGGTATACAAATCCATGTATTAGATTGCATAGAATATCAATGGAAATTGTTATGACATTAATTATAGCTATTAGAGATGTAACAAAGAAGATAAAAACTATAAAAACATGATTTAGTCATGTGAAAGTGAGATTAAATTCAGGCAGTTAGTGAAGAGAATGGTTCTTACCATTCCCTATACTTATGTCCAGCTCTGGTTCTGGGGGATAATCCTAGGGTCTCAAAGCTTATGATAGTAGAGTTCTAGTTGTAGCTGGTCCTATCTTGGGCCTAGGGACAGATAATATGTCAGTTCATTAGGGCCCAACCTACTTAAATTCATCATGAAAAAGTTGAGACTAAGTAATGAAATTTAATCTTTCTACCAAGGCATGGAAGGGCTGTGATCTAGATTAGTGACACTGTACACTGACATAATGATTCATCTTTTGAAATAAGAAGAAACTTACTATTTATAACTTCATAATGTAAACTCTTTGGTGTCAAGTACTGTCTCACTTCTGTATTTTCATCTTCAAGGCCTAGCACAATGGCTGGCATATAGTAGATACCTAATAAATGCTGATTGGTTGATTGATTGATTGATTGATGATTGATATTTGCTAATTGTTCATTGTAATCAGTCACAGCTGCTCACGAAGGCTGTCTACTACCAAGAAATCAAGGGGTTGTGATCTTTATCCCAAGACAGAATGCCTGCATTGGAAAAAAACACTCATCCTTCATGTTTTGAAGCACCAACCACCACAATCACAATTACATATACCATGAAATATATCAGATTAACATGCTTTAAATTTTGATTTGATTATAGTACTAAATCAACTCTGTTCATTTATGCTCAGATTTTATCATCTTTTGCTTAAGTAGATTCCAGGGAAATCCTGGAACTCCCTTTACAAATGCAGCTCAGCAACTTCTCATTTTAGAGTTGCCTGGAAACTAAGAGGTTAAGTGGCTTGCCTTGGATGGCACAGTATATATCTGGGGTGGAACTTTAAACCAGGTTTTACTTACCACTAGGCCAGTTCTCTATCCACTGTGCCTCTCATATTGTGCCCTAAATAGCTTGACTCATTCTCTAGAAGCATTGGTCCTTGACTGAGCTTCTGGTTTATTACTAAGATTCCCTGCATTGCTGGCACTGAGAAAGCTTGGGGTGGATAGTCATCCATTAATCTGTTGTGTTTTGACCTACAATACTTTATCTTTCTGTGATTTTTTTTATTAAAACCTTAGTCTTTGTTGTTTTTTGTGTAATTCCAGTGAACCTAAACCATACTTTTGTTACTTTGTCAACAATCCATTATTTGAACTAAAGCCTCTTTGTCCATTGATCATAAAACCTCAAGTGTAAGTGATTTCATTTTCTTTAATTTAATTTCTAGGCCTTCTCTGTATTTGTTGGCCAGAATGTTTACGTAGCCTTCAAATATTACCAGAAATGTATCTGTTCATACAAGCACAGTGGTAAGAAGGTATTTCCCAGCAGAATCAGTATTTCTTTTCCCACCCCCTAGTTATTATTTATTTATTTTTAAATATTCCTTTCCTTTTAAATTTTGAGTTCCAAATTCTCTCCTTCCCTCCTACCACCTCCCACACCCACTGAGAAGGCAGGCAATATGATAGCAATTATACATGTGAAATAATGCAAAACATATTTCCATATTAGCCATATCACCAAAAAAGGCCAAAAAAAAGAAAATGAAAAAAAAATTATAGTTCAATTTGCACTCAGAATTCATCAGTTCTCTTTATGGAGGTGGAAAGCATTTTTTCATGAGTCCTTTGTAATTGTCTTGGATCAGTGTATTGATCAGAGTTGCCAAGTCTTTCACAGTTGATCATCATTACAACATTGCTGTTACTATGCACAGTGATCTCCTAGTTCTTTTGACTTCATTTTGCAACAGTTCATGAGTTTTGCTATCTTTTTACTGAAAGCACATCCCTTTGTCATTTCTTATAGCACAATACTATTCCATCATAATCGTGTGCCACAAGTTGTTCACTCATTCACCAATTGATGAACATTTCCTCAATTTTCAATTCTTTGCTACCACAAAAAAATGCTATATTTTTGTACATGCAGGTCCTCTTCTGTTTTCTTTCATCTCTTTAGGGGTACAGACCTAGTATTAGTATTTCTGGGTCAAAGGGTATGCACAATTTTATAGCCTCCTTTGGACATAGTTCCCCAGAATGGTTGGACCAGTTCACAACGCCACCAACACTTTATTAGTATACCTATTTTCCCTTATCCCCTCCATTATTTGTTATTTCTGATAGATGTTAGGTGGTATCTCAGAGTTGTTTTAATTTACCCTTCTCTAACCAAAAGTGATTTAGATAATTTTTTTCATATGACTATAGATAGGCTTGATTTCTCCCTCTGCAAACTGCCTGCTCATATCCTTTGCCCACTTATCAATTGGGGAGTGGCTCTTATTTTTATAAATTTGACTCGGTTCTATACTCAGTATATATTTGAGAAATGAGGCCTTTATCAGAGAAACTTGCTAGAAAAATGTTTGATATTACTTCATCGTCTATGGCACCTTTTAGCAAAATGTAGTTTCCCTGATTATCTCTTTTAGTTAGGTCTAATTTTGCTTTTGCTTTGTCTGAGATCGTGATTACTATCCCTGACTTTTTTATTTCTGCTGAAGCATAATAGATTCTGCTCCAGCCCTTTATTTTTACTCTTTGTGTATCTTTCTCTTTCAAGTATGTTTCTTTTAAACAACATATTGTTGGATTCTGGTTTCTAACCCATTTTGCTCTTCTGCTTCTGTTTTATTGGTGAACTCATCCCATTCATTTACAGTTAAAATTACTGTGTATTTCCCTCCATTCTATTTTCTTCTATTTATCTTTCTCTCTCTCTTTTTATCCTATCCCTCTTCAAAAGTCTGTTTAAATTCTAACCACTGTCTCCCTTAATCTACTCTTCTTCTTATCATTCCCTCTCCCATATCACTTATCCCTATCCCCTCATATTTCCCTACTAGATAAAATAGATTTCTATACCCAACTGAATAGTCTTCCCTCTTTGAACCAATCCCAATGGAAGGAGAGTTCAAGCATTGTCTGCCATCCCCATCCATGTATTCCTCCACTATAAAAACTCTTCCTTGCATGCCTCTTTTATAAGAAAATTTTCCTCATTCTCCTTATCCCTTCCCCCTTCTTCCAGTGCATTTTTTTCTCACCTATTAACTTTTGGGGGAGAGCTGGAGGGAGGAGATTATAATAACATAATTGACTCACACCCATACCCTCTGTCTATGTAAATTTGTTTTAACTGCTTTAATAATGATAATGTTCTTAGGAATTACATGTATCATCTTCCCAGTTTAACTTTATTGAGTCCCTTATGATTAGTCTTTCTTATCATATTATGTTATATATAATATAAAATATAATATGTTATATTACATTAGGTATTCTTATGCCTTTCTTGAGTCTTCTGTTTGAATGTCAAATTTTCCATTCAGCTCTGTTTTTTTCATCAAAAATGCTTGAAAAAGGGGCAACTATGTGGCACAGTGGATAGAGCACTGGCCCTGGATTCAGGAGGACCTGAGTTCAAATCTGGCCTCAGACACTTAACACTTACTAGCTGTGTGACCCTAGGCAAGTCATTTAACCCCAATTGCCTCACACACAAAAAAAATGCTTGAAAGGGGGGAAGCTAGGTGGCGCAGTGGATAAAGCACCAGCCTTGAATTCAGGAGAACCTGAGTTCAAATCTGGCCTCAGACACTTGACACTTACTAGCTGTGTGACCCTGGGCAAGTCACTTAACCCTCATTGCCCCGCAAAAACAAAACAAAACAAAAAATGCTTGAAAGTCTTCTATTTCATTAAATATCTATTTTTCCTTTTGAAGGATTATACGCAGTTTTTTCTGGGTGGGTTATTCTTGGTTATAATTAATGCCTTCTGGAATATCAGATTCCAAGCCCTCCACTCCTTTAACATGGAAGCTACTAAATTTTGTGTGATCTTTACTATACCTCCATGATATTTGAATTGTTTCTTTCTGGCTGCTTCCGATATTTTCTTTTTGACCTGGGAGCTCTGGAATTTGGCTATATTTCTGGGAGTTTTCATTTTGGGGTATCTATCAGGAGGTGATATGTAGATTCTTTCAATTTCTATTTTAAACTTTAGATCTAAGATTTCCCTTAATTTCTTGAAATATGATGTCTGGGATCTTTCATTCTCATAACTTTCAGATAGTCCAAGAATTATTAAATTATCTTTCCTCTACTTATTTTCTATTTCAGTTGTTTTTTCTGATGAGATATCTCATATTTTCTTCTATTTTTTTTCCCATTCATTTGACTTTGATTATTTCTTGATGTTTCATGGAGTTATTAGCTTCCAGTTACCCAATTCTAATTTTTAAGTTCTTTTCTTCAGTGAATTTTTGTACCTTCTTTTCTGTTCTACTATTTTAGGAGTTCTTTCTGTCAATGATATTTTTTTTTGCCTCTTTTATCATTAGGCCAATTCTGTTTTTTAAGGTGTGATTTTCTTTAACATTTTTTGTGCCTCCTTTACCAAGCTGTTAATTCTCTTTTCATAATTTTCTTGCATCACTCTCATTTCTTTTTCCAATTATTTTCTTACCACTCTTATCTTGTTCTTCAACTCTTTGAGGCATTCTTCTTGGGCTTGGGTCTAAGTAGTATTTTTCCTTGAGGCTTTGCTTGTAGCTATTCTCACATTGTTGTCTTTTTCTGAGTTTATGTCTTGTCTTCCCTGCTACCATAGCAGCTTTTTTTTTTTTAATTTTTTTTTTCTTGGTGAGGCAGTTGGGGTTAAGTGACTTGCCCAGGGTCACACAGATAGTAAGTGTCAAGTGTCTAAGGCCGGATTTGAACTCAGGTCCTCGTGAATTCAGGGTTGGTGCTGTATTCACTGCGCCACCTAGCTGCCCCTCCATAGCAGCTTTTTATTGCTCAAGCTCTTTTTTTGTTTGCTCATTTCCCCAGCCTATTTCTTGACTTTGAGCTTTAAGCTAAAATTGGGTTCTGCTCACTGGGAATTGGGGAGGTACTGTCTAGTTTCAGGCTTTTTCATGCTGCTGTTCTCAGAGCTAGTTCTAGGAGTCTGCAAGTTTTCAGTGCTTCCAAAGTGGTATCATCCAGGGAGAGGTATGGTCACTGTTCTCCTGATCTGTGCTCAGTCTTTATCCAGTAAGGGCCTCTGTTCCCCTGCAGTTGCAAGTGCTAGCTCTCCTCTTGGCCCTGGAACTGTGACCAGGTCCCCTGTTCTCCTGCAGCTTCAAAAACTAGTACTCCTCTCTGCCTTGGAACTATGACTAGGGCCCCTGCTCCCTTGTGACCAACCAAAAGCACTCTTCCTTGCCTTTGGAATTGTGATCCCAAACTGGGTATGAGCAAGAGAGTTGCCAATCAGCACCAGCTGCACCCAGTGCCAGCAAAGGGTCTCCTGCAATCTTTTCCTGACCAGTTGTCCCATCCCCTTACCATCTCTGGACTGAGAACTCTCAAAGCTGTTGCTGCTATTGCTGCTCACAGTCACCACCACTGCTGTTGTTGTGCTCCCTGCTGGGTTTAATGCCAATGTCACAGATCTCTCCTACTTATTCTCTAAGTTGTCTTAGGCTGCAAACATGTCTCACTCTGACCTTTTGTTGGCTCTGCCATTCCAAAATTTTATTTCAGGAGTTATTTTAAAGTTGTTGGGAGGGGAATGTTGGGAGAGTTCAGCTTGGTTGCTACCTGTATTCTACCATTTTGACTCCAGTGAATCAGCATTTCTAAATTGTCTTTGGCTATGTAGCACATGCCAATTGAAAATATTTCTTCACTATACTCATTATGGGATTCATACCCCCTCAAGCTTAGCTGAAGAACACAGCTATGTCCAAATCACATTCCATAGAAATTCATGATTCTGGGGCAGCTAGATGGTGCAGTGGATAGAGCACTGGCCCTGGAGTCAGGAGTAGCTGAGTTCAAATCCAGCCTCAGACATTAACACTTACTAGCTGTGTGACCCTGGGCAAGTCACTTAACCCCAATTGCCTCACTAAAAAAAATAATAAATAAAATAAAATTTTAAAAAAGAAATTCATGATTCTGTGAGGTACTTCTGGGAAGGGAATTCTTAATCTGGGTTCCACAAATCCCTGGGATACTCTTCAGGGCATTCATGAACTTGAATGGGAAAAGATTTTTGACACCTTCAATATAATTGGTTTCCTTTATAATCCTTTTAAATATTTTATTCATTTAAAAACATTATTCTGAGAAGGGGTCCTTCAGTTTGGCCAGACTGCTAAAGGGGTCCATGATAAACCAAAAAAGGTTAAGAACCTCCAAACTAGGAGAAACAACAGCAACAAGAATACAAACTTTTAAATTTTAAACAATTTTTTAAATTTAGAACTCCACAAACACCAAATAAGAAGGGAATTTCCAAATATAAAGCAGAACTGAAACAATTAAACATGTAGCCATGAACTACCATTCCAACCCACACACTTCTCCCTGTAAGTATATCACCAATTTAATAGGCTATTTTCAAAGCTGTCATGTCCTTGTCTGTTTCTTCCTGACCTTCCTTCTGTTCTTGTCTGTGCATTTAAAAAAATGTTTCAATGACCTTCTTTTCTTATGTTTCTTTTTTTTTTTAAATTTGGTAACCCTATCACTAGCCTCCCTCCCTTCCCCCAAACTGAGAAGAGGACAAACAAAACCCTTGTATCAGCTAAACACAGTCAAGCAAACAAATACCCACTTTGACCATGACTGAAAATAGAATCTCCTTCTGTATAGGGTTCAAAAAATTGTTTGAACATATGTATATGTATGTGTGTATATGTGTGTGTGTGTATACACAGATATGTGTATACACGCACACACAAATATACTATACATCTACATATATGCTTATATATCTAGATGTCTTAAGGTATATAAAGTGCTTTCTTCAGCACAACAGTACAAGGTAGATATTGCTAGTATTGTTATCCCCAGTTTATAAATGAGAAACCAAGTCCCAGGGAATTTGTGTCTTACTCAAGGTCACACAGAAAGTGTGGATATATTTAATTCATGCCTTAGTCTATCATCTTCAGTACTGGGTTCAAATGTCACCTCTAATATTTACTACCTATATGACCTTAGGCAAGTCACTTAACCTCCCTAAGCCTCAGTTTCTTCATCTGTAACATGGGGATAATAATAGCACCTGTCTCTCAGAGTTGTTGTGAGGATCAAATGAGATAACATATATAAAGTGCTTTGTAAACATTAAAGTGCTATACAAATGTTAGCTCTTATTATTACACAAAGGGACTTCATTATGTCAAAATATTTGGGAAGGGGGCAGCTAGGTTGCGCAGTGGATAGAGCACCGGCCCTGGATTCAGGAAGAACTGAGTTCAAATTTGACCTCAGACTCTTAACACTTACTAGCTGTGTGACCCTGGGCAAGTCACTTAACCCCAATTGCCTTACCCCCAAAAATATTTGGGAAGTTTCTACTCCAATGGCATCTTAGGGGCAACTTAGATATACCAAGCATTAGTCAATATTCCAAGAAGTGGAAACTACAAGGAAGTGCATGGAGGCACATGAAGTAATGCCAAGTTCAGGAAATCTCCAACACTCTAGTTTGTCTGGAATATAGAGTTCATGAAGGAAAGTAATGTAAAATAAGTCTAGAAAGATAGATTGTATGCAGATTATAGAGAGCCTTAAATGTCAGGCTAAAGAATGTATATTTTATCCTGGAGACAATGGGGAGGCCCCCAAGATTTTTGAGCAAGGCAGTAACTCGGTCAAACAGTTTGCAGAGGCAGCTAGGTGGTGCAGTGGATAAAGCACCGGCTGGGATTCAGAAGGACCTGAGTTCAAATTTGACCTCAGACACATGACACTTACTAGCTATGTGACCATGGGGAAATCACTGAGCCCTCCTTGCAAAATGAATGAATGAATAGATAGATAAATGGATAAATAAATAAATGAATAAGTAAGTAGGCAGATAAATAAATAAGTGAATGGATGAATGAATAAATAAATGCATAAATGTATAAAAATAAAACAAAATTTTAAAAAGTCTTAGGTTGCAATGAGGAGGATATGAAAAGAGGAATAGAATAGTTTCTATAACAGAAGAGAAATGGACAAATGAGAGAGTTGTTGTGTAGGTGAAATTTACAAAACTGAACAATTCATTGGAGATCAGGCAGGGGAGAGAAGGAAGAATCAAGAAAGACCCCAAAGTTAGAAACCTGGGTCACTTGGAAGAGAGTGATTCCCTCAACAGAGAGAAATTTGGAGGAGGCTTAGATTTAGAGGTAAGAAGAATTCTTTTCATTTTGTCTATCTAAAGTTTGAAATGCCTGAGGCATGTCTGGGAGGAGATACCAGTCAGTTTTTGAGAGTGTGGGACTGGAGTTCAAGAGAAATATTAGGGCTGGATATATATTTGGGGGAGTCATCTACAGGAAAATACTAAAATTTATGAGTGGCTGAAATCCCAATGAGAGAAAATATAGAGACAGAGACAAGAGGACCAAGGACAGAACCCTTGTTAAAAGGGCAAGATAAGGATGGTGATCCAATAAATGAGAGTCCGAGAGTAACTCAGCAGTCAAGAGGAGAAGCCATGAAAGCCAAAGGAGGAGAAAGTTATCCAGAAGGTAGAGGTAGCCATCAGTCAAGAAAGAGGTTAGGGAGGATGAAAACCACTGACTTTAGCAATTGAAAAGAGCAACTTCTGTCAAAGACTTTCTTTCTTTTTTTTTTTTTTTTTTTTTTTTGGTGAGGCAATTGGGGTTAAGTGACTTGCCCAGGGTCCTATGTCAAAGACTTTAGATTGCAAGAGATTGAGAAGTGAGAAGGTAGAAAGGAAGTGGAGGCTGGGAGTATAGATAATCTAGGAATCTGTTGGTGAAAAAAAAAAAATGAGTTACATCAGATGATACCTTAAAGCACTGAAGCTTGAAGGAACCCAGGGGCAAGGAAAAGGTTTTTGTTTTTGTTTTAAGAATAGGGAAGAACTAAATGTGTTCAGTTATCAGGAAAGGAAGCATCTAAGATATGAGTGAGAGAAGGAATACCTGAGGGGCCAAAGTCCCAGAGCACACAAGAGGGGTTCAAAGGCACAGGTAGAGGAGATGATGACCTTAGTCAAGAGAAGGGTACTTTCTTCCTCAGAGATAGGAATGAATCAGGGGAGGATGGACAGAGATGCAAAGGGATTTTGAGATGTAGAGTAGGAGAACCATGACCAAAAGGAGAAGATAGTAAAAATGTGTCACAAGATCAGTAATTGATATGTCTTCCAAACTACTTTCTGAGCCCTTTAAGTTAGAAGCCGCAGGACCTGACATAAAGGAACCTTTTGGTCAATTTTTTCAAAAAAAGGAAGAATCTTCTTTTGTAATGCAAGTTGTATTTCCCTTTCATTCTGCCATATAGGTTAACTTCCCTCCCTCAATCCCTCCCTGCAAAAGCAATGAAATCATCTTGGAGATTTAATTGCTTCAGGGGTTTAAGGCTTGAATCCTTGATTTAGTTTCCAGGTTGTCTAAGGCAGAAAATCCTAACCCGCAGTGTTCCTAAAGTTTTTTGGGCTTTCTACTGATGGACAACATATTCTTCTAATTGGGTTCACCGTTGTGGCAAATTCAGATGCATGGAAGGCAACACCCCATTAAACCAACTCTGTGACTATGATGAATATTCTTTCCCTTTTACTGTTGAGTAAACTTTTTAAAAATTATATGTTCTACAAGTATCTCATTTATTCTAATCTGAGATCTGAATCACTGGTCAAACTAGTGATCACAGCCCAAGTCAGGGCTGGCCCGACTGGCCCACAGCAAATGCCTTAAGTTTATATCTTTAGATAACAGATTTTTTAAAAGTATGACCCCATTATCCCATGGTACATACAAGCCCTTCATATCTTTCCAGGCTTCTTAAACCTAACTCCTGGCTACACAAGATACTCCATTTTTCAACTCTGGGCATTTTCTCTGGCTGGAACACTCTCCCTCCTTACTTGTACCTCCTGGATTCCTTCAAGTTTCTGCAAGATGCCTTTCCTAGTCAAAAATCTTGGTGCCTGGGGCAGCTAGGTGGCAGCTAGGGCAGGCCCTGGATTCAGGAGGACCTGAGTTCAAATCTGGCTTCAGACACTTGACACTTACTAGCTCTGTGACCCTGGCTGGGTAAGTCACTTAACCCTCATTGTCCCACAAAATAAAACAAAACAAAACAAATCTTGGTGCCTTTCCTATGAGACTATCCCCAATTCATTTTGTATATGTATATATTAGACACACACATATATACATATGTGTATCTATATATATAATCTTGTTTGTACACAGTTATATGCATGTTATCTCCTCCATTATTAGACTGTGAGTTCCTTGAGAGCAGGGATTGTCTGGTGGTCTTTTGTCTTTCTTTGTGTCCTGTCATTACAGGTGTTCTTCTGTAAACAGTGAAAGATGCTGCAAGCATTAAATTAGCGTTTCACTCTAGGAGCCAAAGTGAAATCTCAAGTAAATTGTGAAAGAGAAAGGCATGGGACCAAGAGGACTTGGAGGTGTTGGTGGGCAGACAACAGAGTCCTGAGTTTCTGAAGTGGAGATCTAACTGGCAATGGCAGGATTAAGGGGTTGGGGATATAAGACAAAGTACAGCCTATGCTTGAATGTGAGAAGTTTTGTTTTTTCTTTTCCATTGAAGGAGACAAAAACAACCCTCTTCTCTTCTTCCATAATTTGATGGAATTCTTTGGTATAATAGAAAATTGTTGTGTTTGAAATAGCAGGCATTTTGTGCGTTTACTTAAACATAGATATCTTATTATGTATCTCAAATGTACTCTCCAAGCTTTATTATTTACGTCATATAGAAGTTGCAAACCATAAGATGAATAATTGTTTTCCTATTCCTGTAAATCTTAAATATCATGAAAACAACTCATACTCTCTGATTCTTCCAGTCTTGGTAAGACTTCCCATAAAGCATCTCTCCTGAACCACTTCCTGTTGCTTTACAGAACCCTCTGTGCTCAATCCAGAGTATGTTTCCCTAGACTAGCACACCCAGAAGGGCTCTTGTTGTTCCTATAGAAGTTTTCTGCTCATCTGAAATAAGCCTTCTCTACCAACTTGCTTCTAAAACATGTCATCAAATAATTGTTTTTCTCCTTCTCCTCCTCATGTCCCAAGCAGTTGTTTGCAAGTTCTCTCCATGCGACATTTAAAAATAAAAACTATGGGTGACAGGATTCTAGCACAACTCACTGATAGTCCAAGGTCATAAACCTCTATATGAACACAAGCTGCTATAATAATTCAATTCAATACAATTCAGCATAAAAGGCACAAGCAACCCAAAGGCCAATGGAAAAGCCAATGGTAGGTATAAGTAGTAGCCTGAAGCATTCCACCAATGGTGACTTATATTTAAGAAGTGCCATAAAATACATCATCCAGAATATGTATAACCAAAAGAGGAAAGAGAGATACTGAGAATGAGAGATAACAGCTGGGCAGCTGGGGTGCTGCTATGGGACTCCCATAATAGTAAAAGAATGACACAGTCACATTTTAATTGACCTTAATTCAAGTCAAATCTACAAGTATTTATTAAGGCCTCACTATGTGCCAGGCACCATTCTGGAGATTCAAATAGCATGGCACATAGTAGGTCCTTAATAAATGTTTATTGATTTGTTAATTGAAAATTTAAGCAAAAAGATAGTCGTTGCCCTCAAAAATCTTATATTCTAAAAGGGTATGATAATATATAAAAGGAAAGGGGTTGGGCAATGAGAGGGGAAAGGAGACACCTCAGCAGGATCACAGTGGCTAAGTCCGGAGAATGAGCAATGGCTAAGCCCTTTTCCAAAATAGAGTTTTCAGTAAGAACTCACCAGTGTGGGGGCAGCTAGGTGGCACAGTGGATAAAGCACCGGCCCTGGATTCAGGAGGACCTGAGTTCAAATCCAACCTCAGACACTTGACACTTACTAGCTGTGTGACCTTGGGCAAGTCTCTTAAAACTCATTGCCCCACCCCCCAATTAAAAAAAAAAAAACAGAACTCACCAGTGAGTGAAGGGGCTCATAGGAATGGTGGTAGAAGGCAGCTGAAGCATGATGGGTAAATGTAGATATTTTGTGGGTACTTCATGGAAAGCATGGATCAGAATCACATAAGATAAGAAGGCTTGGAAAGCTTTAGATCTGTACCAATTGAGGATACCCACAGCTCCATCAAAGTAAAAAACATTTGGTATGGTTGATTCCAATATAAAAATAACATGGGGCAATGAACATTCTATTGCATGTGTAATGAGAGCACTTGGGTTCAAATTCTGGTTCTGCCACTTTCTACCTTGTATAGCACCTTGGAGAAGTCACTAGATCTCTCTAGGCTTCATCTGTACTCTAGGATCTCACTGTCCTCATCTGTACAATGTTGGAACAGATGATCTCTAAGATCCTATGACCTGGTAAGACCATATCTGGGGTTTTATGTTCTGTCTTGGACACAGCACTTTAGGAAGGACATCAGACAAGCTGAAGAACACCCAAGAAAGCAACCAGGAAACTGAAGGGCATTAAATTCATCCATATGAGGATCAGTTGAAGAAACTGCACATGCTTATTCTAAAGGAACATGGGGGGAACATGGTGGCTATTTTCAAGTATCTGAAGTCTTGTCACATAGGAGGATTTGACTTGTTTTATTTGGTCTTAGCAGAAGGATAAACAAGGGGTGGGAGGTATTAGGGGTGAAGTCAAGTTTAATGTCAAGAAAAATTTCTTAACAAATAAAGCTATCCCAAAGTGCAATGGTTTGCCTCAGAAGATAATGGGCTGCTTCTTGTTGGAAGTTGTCTATTCCTTGGGTTCATTGGGTATGTGGTAGAAATTGGATATGTATCAGGTATGTATTTTGGAGTTCAAAGCCTGCCTCAGACACTGACCAGCTATGTGATCCTGGGTAAGTCACTTAACTTCTATTAGCCTCAGTTTCCTCATATGTAAAAAAGACATAATAATAGCATCTACTTCACATGGTTATTGTGAGGAGCCAATGAGATAATATAGTTAAAGTGCTTTGAAGAGATTAAAGTACTATACACATGTTAGCAATGGTGAGAAACAGGTGCAGACCACCTTCTCAGAATAAGTTCTTTCAGAGCCAACTTTGGTATGACAAAAGCCTTTTATTGCATTCACATGAACATGGGCACCCACAGTAAAACCAATTAGTGAGTGCCAGTGCTGAGAGTGTGCAGCTCATATTTATCCTCAGCCCTGACTCAGTAAGTCCCTCCCCTGAGTCACTACAGGTTGCTGGGCTCCGGTTCACAATCTTCCCAAAGAGTTCTAACTAAATTCTCCTTGATATGTTACCCCTCCCATCCACATACACCTCATGCAATCCGTGATCAGAAATGGGGTGGAGATTTTAGGTATGGGAGAAGTTAATATTAATAAGTCTATTGAGCAAGTGCAGTAGTGAATAAGGTTGAACTTTTGCCTACTTTTACTAGAGCACTGGTGAGAATCAGCTCAAAGTGGTTTTTATCAGTTCTTCCTCTAACCCTGAAAAACTTAACTTTTCTCAAATTCTTCAGTTGATGTGGTTCACTAGATAATATTGCCTTGCTGTTCCTTATTTGGGCATGCTTTTCTCTAACTGAGAAGAGTCCACTACTTTAACAGGTTGTTACTATATCTCACAGCAAACATCATCATCTTTATCATTATAAGGAATAATTTTTTCAGATATGGGTTGGGCTACATATCCTCTGACTTTTTTTTTCAACTTTATGATTCAGTGACTGAATTTCAGACCATGTTCTAGTAGACAATAGTGCTGCAGCAAATTTTTGCATAATCTAGTTATATTTGTCCAGAAAGCTTTCTGCTTTATCAACATTCTAAATCTAAGTTCTAAGGATTGTGTGACATCAGCATCAAACAGTCATTAACTAGATGATTAACTAACTTTTAAAAGGTGCCACCTATTAGCTTGGTCTTGCTAAGCATGCCAAGCCATCAACCATGGGCACCCCACCAATTATCTTGGAAAGTCAGACTGTCAATTTAAAGGCAGCAGTTTCATTTATTAAGGACTGTCCATGATAACAGCTCCCATAACTTATTTTTTGGACAATAGTGTTTTCTTCTAGTGTACTGAACTGTGTGTGGCCTGCTTCTGGTTGTAGATGGAGAACAGTCCCATTCTTGACCATTTTCCTCCTTTCAAAATTTCATGGTGCCTAAATCTTCCCTTTCTGTCATGCAGAATCTAAGATTTTTGCCAATAGGAATTGTTTTCTTTGTTCTTGTAACCCCAATGCCTAGCACAATACTCAGCACACAGGTATTTAATAAATGTTTGATGATGGATGGATTGGGTCTCTGTTTCCTCCATAGGGACTTAAGCCCCTGGTCCTGAATGTCTGCTCCCAAAGCAAGATGGCCCAACAAGGAGAATCACAGGTGAGTACATCAAATTGAGATGGGGCTGGACTATATCCAGCACCACTATAGCAGGGTTGAGCTTCAGGAGGAAGAGAGCATCAGTCATTTTCCTAGCAGTTCATAGCATCCTTTTTGACCTCCATTCAGTCTTTTACAGCTCAAACCCTCTCTTTTGGTCTCAACTTCCACTTCATGTTACAGGTTTGATGTTCCCAAGAAACTGGTTTCTGATATTGTCTGCTTCTGGTCTATGCTTTAATTTGGGTTATGGCTTAGCTCCCTTCCTCCTTTCCCCAAGAGGGTGGTTTTTTGTTTTTTTTTTTGTTTTTCTTTTGCACAAGCCAAGTGATTGCTTCAATCATAGGCATTTGTTTCTTGGCTTCCCGCAAGGGAGTTAATGTTGTATAGAGTTATTAGGGTCCCCTAGAAGAGTGAGTTTTCCTGCAGGGGTCCCATTTGTCTGTGACTATTGTGTGGTCTATAAGTCAATCTACATGGAAATGTTGATGGAATTAATTAGCAAGGACTACCCTCTCACTGTAGGCTGGTACTTGAAACAGTTGTTTCTAATTGGATACAACATTTATACTGAATGTAAGGAAAGGGTTCATTGATACTTATCATAGCTCAACATGGGTGGTGAAACCCATCTTTTCCCCAGAGGGCATTCAAAGGCTTTTCGTAAGTGGCTCCCTGTCTTCATTTCCCTCTCAGCTATACCCCTTTGGATTTCTCCATCCTGGTCCCAGGAACCTTATCATCCTGAAAGACTGCATCAGACTTGGTACTCAAGTCTTATCGGTATCCTCTGCTGTGGGACCCTTCTGATTGGAAGGCAGAGCGAAGAGCCTCCCTTTAGTGAAAGCATCCAGGCCAACCATTTCCTCATTTGCTGCCCAGCTGCACTCCTTTGAAATTCTCTCTCATGACCTTCTACCAAGTATCCATTTTTCCATCCCCACCCCGGACTTCTAGCTTTGCAGATTCCTTTTGGATTGTCTTCCCCCATTAGATTGTAAGTTCCTTCCAGGAAGGGACTGCCTTTTTTTTTTTAATCTTTTTTTTAGGGGCGGGGCAATGAGGGTTAAGTGACTTGCCCAGGGTCACACAGCTAGTAAGTGTCAAGTATCTGGGGCTAGATTTGAACTCAGATCCTCCTGAATCCAGGGCCAGTGCTTTATCCACTTCACCACCTAGCTGCCCCAGGACTGTCCTTTTAGTATTTGCATCCCCAGCATTTAGCAGAGTGCCTGGCATATAGTAGGTGCTTAATAAATGTTTATTGACTGACTGAATGATATAAAGACAGAAAAAGATGGATAAGCAACAGATCTGGAAATACAGCTTGCAGGAGTGGGCCCATGCAAATGCAAAGCTGCTGGTTCCAACTCCTATCACCTGCCTTACTGATTAAGTTGCTTGTAAGGCTCTCAAATGTCACTTTGGCTATATTTTTCAGTTTGAATAAAAGATAGCATACAGGAATTCTTAGGACAGTGTGATTTGGTTATTGACATTTAGTCCCATATTTTTGTGACAGACCAGGCCTTAGAAGTATATGTAATCAATTTTCTCAGTGATTTAGCATTGAATTAGCCTTCCTTCCTTCCTTTCTTTCTTTTGTGCCCCACAGATGAGGGTTAAGTGACTTGCCCAGGGTCACAACAGCTAGTAAGTGTCAAGTGTCTGAAGCCAAATTTGAACTTAGATCCTCCTGAATCCAGGGCCGGTGCTTTATCTACTGCACTACCTAGCTGCCCCCTAGCCTGTCTTTCAATGGAAGGGTTTCTAACCTGGAATCCATGAACTTTTTGTTTGTTTGGTTTTTGTTTGTTTTTTGGTGAGGCAGTTGGGGTTAAGTGACTTGCCCAGGGTCACACAGCTAGTAAATGTCAAGTGTCTGAGGCCGAATTTGAACTCAGGTCCTCCTGAATCCAGAGCCAGTGCTCTATCCACTGTGCCACCTAGCTGCCCCCATTGTGTTTTTTTTTAATCCATGAACTTTTAAAAAAATATTTTGATAGTTGTATTTCAAGATTATTGGTTTCTTTTGTAATCCTATGTATTTTATTTTATACATTTAAAAACATTGTTCTGAGAAGCGGCCGGTAGGATTCACCAGATTGCCAGAGGGTCCTTGTCACATCCAAAAAAGGTTAAGAACCTCTGCTTTGGGGCAGCTAGATGGTGCAGTGGATAGAGTACTGGCCCTGGAGTCAGGAGTACCTGAGTTCAAATCTGGCCTCAGACACTTAATACTTACTAGCTGTGTGACCCTGGGCAAGTCACTTAACCCCAATTGCCTCACTAAAAAAAAAAAAAAAAAGAACCTCTGCTTTAACAGGATCATAGATGTAGAGCTTGAAGGACCTTAGAGGCCTTCTAGTACAATGCTTTGGTTTTACAGATGAGGAAACTGAGGTACAGGGATGTTATGTGACTTGCCTAAGGTCACTAAGGTAGTAAGTGACAGAGCCAGTATTTGAACTCAGGTCATCTGACTCTAAAGCCAGCACTTTTTTCACCATATCACACTATTTCCAAGGGAAGCAGATTGTATTATTGTTAGCTTCTTACAGAGAGTTTAGAGCAGAGCTCTTTGGCATGTTTTATGACCCATACTGGTAGGAAGATTCAGCCATTAGGCTGGATCTCTTTCCATAGGAAGGTCCACTGTTGAACTATGTATTTTTAAAGTAATAAACATTTTTATTTATACTTTTTTTGGGGGGTGAGGAAATTGGGGTTAAGTGACTTTGCCCAGGGGCACACAGCTAGTGTCAAGTGTCTGAGGCCGGATTTGAACTCAGGTCCTCCTGAATCCAGGGCCGGTGTTCTATCCACTGCGCCACCTAGCTGCCCCCTTATTTATACTTTTGAGTTCCAATTTTTATCCCCCTTTCCCTTCCTTTCTCCCTCCCTCCCTGAGGTGGGAAGCAATCAGATATGGGTTATACATGTATGATTATGTAAAATATTACCATATTAGTAATTTTGTACAAGAAAACTTGAATAAAAGAAAAAATGAAAAGAAAGGGAAAAATAGCCTGCTTCAGTCTGTTCCATCAATATCAGTTCTTTCTTTGGAGGTGGATAGTATGTTTCATCAATAGTCCTTTGGGGTTGTCTTGGATCATTATATTGTTGAGAATAGTTAAGTCATTCACAGTTCTTCATCAAACAATATTGCTGTCTCTGTGCACAACATTCTCTTGGTTCTGCTCACTTCCCTATACATCATGAACTATATTTGTGAATTCTTGCAGCTGCACTTGATTGGGGACTAGGGTAGGAGCAGAGCCTATTAAAAGTCATTAGGAAAGCTTAAGTGAGGAGCTCAAAGACTTCTGAGCAGGATACCCCATTCTGTAAGGGGATTGGGATGCTATGATCCTAGAGAAGAGCTGCCCTCAGGCGTTGTTTTTTCTTTCCTTGAAGAAGAGTGTTGGGTTGAGGGAAGCCTCAGTCACCTATAGAGTTATAGCAGTGAAATCAAGAATTAGGTTCTCTTTTTTCCATTAAGTTGATTGTGTGGTGAAGGTGTGCAGAAACTAGGAGAGCATTAAGAGTAGCCATATCTGATGACAGTGGGAGGCATGACTTGGCAAGAGAGCCTAGGGCAGTCAACCTACTTGTCTTTCCCATACCAGCCAAGTCACAAGAGCCAGGAATCATATCTTTACCTTTTTTTCCTCAGAGAAAATGGGAGGGAACTATAACTTTTCTAGAACAGCAGCAACTCATCCTTAGTATTCAGTCTAATAATTTTTTTTTTTGAGACTGGGTCTCTATATCACTCAGGCTGGAAATTCAATAGCAACTCATGGGGTCCAGCTCCACTGCAGATTGCTGTGGAAGTTTTCCCCTTCTCCATTTCTGACCTGGGCTGAAGTGCCTCTCGTTAGGCAGCTTGGTAGCCTCCTGCTCTTGAGGGGTTCACCATATTGGTACTGGATTTAGTGTGGACACCTGATCAGCTTAGATGAACTGAAACTCAGAACTCCTTAACTCAAGCAATCCACTAGCCTCATCCTCTCCTAGTAGCAGGAATTATAGGTAACCACCACCATGCTGGGCTTTTCTTTATTTTTTAAATAAATTTTAATTAATACCTTTTATTTTTATATCAACTACATTTCCCACCATATCACTTGGAATTTTCTCAGAATTCCTTCTCCCACAGAGCCATCTTTCAGAACAAAGAAAAAAAGGGAAAAGACAGTTTAGTAAAATTAATCAACATGTCAACAAAGTCTGACATATGTAGTATTATATACCCATAGTTTCCTACCTCTGCAAAGTAAGATGAGAAGCCTTCTCATATTTCTTCTTGAGTAGTATAGTGGTTTGCATACTGGACTTGGAGCCAGAACCCCTGAATCCAAATCTTACCCCACACATTCACTAAGTGCGTAACCCTATGCAGGTCACAACCTTTCTCAGCCTCAGTTTCTTCATCTGCAAAATGGGGATAATAATAGTACCTATGTGATAGGGTTGTTGTGAGGATCAAATGAAATGATATATGTGTACATATATATAATGCATTTTTCAATCTTTAAAGCACTTCATAAATGTAAGCTATTATAATTTTGCAGCTTTCAGTTTCGATTGTTTTGCTGTTCTTTTCATTAGCTTTGTGGTCGTAATTGTGCATATGGGTTTCCTGATTCTGCTCATCTCACTTTGTATCACTTGATAATAATAATGGCTCACATTTATATAGCACGTACTGTGCTAGGTGATTGACAAAAATTATTTCATTTGATCCTCACAACAATGCTGGGATTATAATCTCCATTTTACAGATGACATAACTGAAGCAATCAGAGCTCAAGTGACTTGCCCAGAGTAGCACACTAGTCAGTGTCTGAGGCCACATTTGAACTCAGATCTTCCCAACTTCAGGCCCAGTGCTCTGTGCACTATGATACCACCTAACACCCACGTCATTTAAGTCTTCTGCTTCTTTATTTGTCATAGTCATCATTTCTTACAGCACAGTAATATTCTGTTACATTCATATGCCACAATTTTTTTTAGCAATTCGCCAACCAGTAGCCCCACATATTTGCAACTGGCCAGACATAAACTTCCTTCATGATTAGGAAACCAGGAGGGGCTGCATTGTATAATTCCCTTGATGGAAGAGTAGCCAGAAAAGAACATTTTGCATTGGAGCTCTATTCGATGTTTGGATACTTACCCAAGGCACTGGATACCACAGCTTCAGTGCTAAATATTAAGCAGGGTGAGAGAACCTGGCTTGATTACCTGAATGGGTGGTACACCAGGAGGGGCTGAGCACAGAACCAAATGGTGTGAGGGGTTGGATTACCGATGGACAAGCAAGAAGGCCCCAAACTTACAGATCTGGGAGTGGTATGTAGTCATCACTGTTCTCAACCTGGGAGATTTCCCTCCATAGCTATTAGCACTGTGAGAGTAGATGTGGGTGGAAATAACTGATTACAGTTTTGAGGAGCTGTTTCCTCAGGAAGTATATTTCTGCTGCTGATCTAGGAGGATGACTGAGATTGACCAGGGTGTGTAAAGATTAGTGCTTTGATATTGGTTTAATGAGGACTACAGATCTGTCCCTTGCCAGGATATTATAGTGCCAGGGCACTTGTTGCATGCCCCCACTTCCCCTCAATCAGGAGCTTTACCTTTTTTTTTTTAATGTCATGAACCCCATTGTCAGTCTGGTGATGCCTATGGACCCCTTCTCAGAATGTTGGTTATCTACGTTCATAATTGAAGGAAATGCTAAATTTCAATTAGAGGTTAGTGAAAAGAAAGATGCATTTTTTTTTCCTCATCCAAGTTCACAGATCCCCTGAAACTTGGTCCATGGAGCTTAAATTAACCACTGATCTAGAATGTTTTTGGGAAGCAGCCCCAGGCAATTTGAATAATTCTACTCAACAATCCCAAGAGGAATCAGGAGGGATTGAGAGATAATTAGGAAGAGATCTGGTGATTTCCCAACCTTGTAGATGTCAGGGGAAATGCTGACATAGGGTGGGAGATGCATTGACCAGGCACCGAGGAGAATAGTGTCAAATGTTAAATGTCATAAGTCGACATAAACTGACATGAACTAGTGAGAAAGGACCACTTTTGAGGTAGAAGTGTAGTCTGTTCCTCTAAATTCTTGGGCAAATTCATACGTGAAGTTGAGGGCTATGTAAACTGCAGTACAAGAAAAGCCTGTTGGGGCGGCTAGGTGGCACAGTGGATAAAGCACCGGCCCTGGAGTCAGGAGTACCTGAGTTCAAATCTTGCCTCAGACACTTAACACTTACTAGCTGTGTGACCCTGGGCAAGTCACTTAACCCCAATTACCTCACTAAAAAAACAAACAAAAAAAACCACCAAAAAAACACACCCAGAAATTGTTTTTAGCTATGACACAGATGTACGAGGGAGTCTAAGAGACAAAGAGCTGATATCTGGGGGAAGGGAATGAATTTTATCTAGTGGGAGCTAAGGAGAAATACCGGAAAATGAAGAGGTATACATATAACACAAGATGGCAAAAAGGACTTGAAAAGAAACAGCAACCAGCAAAATCTGCTGGAGCTAGGAACTAGAGGAGTTGGGGGCTGTAAGAGTAGCCCAAGATAACCTAAGGAAGCAATGACCAGTGAGAACTGGAAGAACTGAAGGTGGTGCGGGCTACTGGAGAAACAACTTTGAGCAGACAGCTAGAGGAGACATGGACGAGAGCACCAAAGCAGAGGACAAATTTCTAGCCATCCCCTAATGAAAACCTACCCAGGGCAGCATTGAAGGTGACTGAGATTAGACAGGCATCTTGTGGGGCATTGCTCCCCGGTGGGTATTGTTATTTTCCATGTATTTGTTTAAATAAACATTCATGGTTTGGGTCTTGTAGGTCATTTTGGGGGGGAAGTTGGTGAAACCCTGGGATGAAGGGCAAGGCTAACAAAGTTTCCAAATCTAAATGGAGTCAATAAGCCATCTTGGCATAGTGGGAAAAATGCTGGTTTTTTAAATTTGCAGGCCTCTGTTCTATTTCTGCCACTTACTAAAACAAGAGTTTTAGACTAGATGATCTCTAAGTTAGCTTCAGCTCCTATGTTTTTTCCTATAATATTGAGCAAGTGCCTCAATCTCTGGACCTCAGTTCCCTCTTCTTCAAAATGAGATACGCAGACTAAACAACCCCTAGTTTCCTCCCTGTTCTAAATTCTACATACGAAGCTGGAGATGTTAGAAGTCACCCGAGATATACCTGGCTCTTTTGTGTCGAAAAAAATCAAAAGATCATAGATTTAGAGCTAGAAGGGACCGAAGATGTCATCGAGGGACTCTAACATCAGGTTTATATTAGTGTGTCTTTAATGCAGAAATAGGTTTAATGTTATTTTACACACACACACACACACACACACACACACACACATATATATCAGATTACCTGCTGTCTAGGGGAGGGGGGGAGGAAGGGGAGGGAGCGAGAAAAATTTGAAATTGGAAATCTTATATAAACAAATGTTGAAAACTATATTGGTGTGTCTAGAGTAGTTGTTGATATTGGGGTGGTGAGAACAGGTGTTGACAGGGAGTTGGGTGTAAGTCCAGAGATGAGACTATAGAAGAAACAGTATGTTAATTAGTGGGTGTAAGATCAAGCAAGTGGTGGGAGGAATGGCAAGCAGGTGTGTTGGCGGTGTTTGGACAGTGTTTGACCTGGGTCTTCTTCCCCCTTGTCACCACTGTGGAGTGTGGGAAATGATTATGGGCATTGGCCCTAGTCAGTTTCCAAGCCTTTGCTCCTTTAGTACCTATGCACCACACTTAGCAAGGTGGGAGTCGTATTGGTAAGTCCCAAATCTGCAGTCCTTTGCCAACTCTTTGTTTTTTCTTTGCCAACTCTTAAAGCAGGAATTATTCTGCGAGGTAGAGAAGCATCCACTTCTTCAGGCCTCTCTGTTTTTCTTGGAGTTTATCCTGGGCACAAAAGGATGGAAAGATGAATCTGAGCTAACTAGGTGTAGCCAAATTTAGTCCAGGCATTTCCTGGAAACAGCAAAGTGTTACTGATAATTCATCCCACTGTATCAGTGCCTTATGGATGCTTTTGTTTTTGCATCATAGATATGCCCCTCCCACCCAATGAGCACCTCCCTTTGTAACAAGGAAGAAACGATTCTGCAAAACCAACTGACCCAGTTACTGTGTCTGACAGCTTGCACAACATTCTGCATTCCCCTTGCATCAATTCTTATCACTGCCTCTTCTCCAGGGGCAAGACTGAGCTTTGTGATCACTCCTTTTCATTTGCATGATGGGAAATCATTGGTGCACATCCTTTTGGCTCTGCTCATTTTACTCAGAATTAATTTGAAAAAAGTCTTCCCATGTTTCTTAGTTCCCCATATTCGTGTTTTCTTTTCTCATGATAAGGGATAAGGACTAGATCTTCAATTTCCCTGGAATAGAGAATGTCCAGCTGGAAGAAATTCTATCAATGCAGGCTATTATCTTCTCTGTAACTGAATAGTTTGAGAGAGCTTACTGAAGGTTGTTAGTCAAATGACTTGACCAGGGTCACATAACCAGTATATATCAGGGGCAGAAGTGCAACCAGGTCCTCCTGCCTTCAAGGCCTGCTCTCTCCTAGATTGCATAGTGGTTAGAGTGCTGGGCCTGGAGTCAGCTCAAATCTAGCCTCAGAATCTGACTAGCTGCATGACCCTGGGAAGTCACTTAACCTCCGTTTACCTCAATTTTCTCAACAGTACAATGGGAATAAAAACAGCATCTACGTCCCAGAGTGGTTGTGAAGTTCAAATGAGACACTCATAAAAGTGCTCAGCAGAGTGCCTGGCACACAGTGCCAGAATCTTAATAAATTAATGAATCATTTTGTTCCCTTCCCTTTCTCTTCTACCCACTGTCATATTGCCTCTCATCTCACAATATATTATTCTATTAAAACTACAGCAAACCTTTACCCAGATTTTACCCCACTGTATTCTAAGTTAACAGAGCCTCTCATCTGGTTGCTGAAGGGCTGGGGAGGAAGAGGAGGAAGAGGAGGAGGAGGAGTTGAGAAGTCAAGGAATTTGAAATCAGAGGCTTTGAATCCTGGCTCTGCTACTTACTGCCTGTGTGACCTCAGGCAAGTTATATTCCCTGTCAATGCCTCAATTTTTCAGGACCTGTAAAATGAGGAAGTTGGATTATATGATCTCCAAAATTCCTTACAGTTCTAAATCCTATGACAAAAGGGCCTCTTTCAAGTGATCCAAAGGCTGCCAGCCTCTGAGTAGACCTCCTTGGAGTCTAAATTGACACTGCTCAGGAATGGTCTGAGTCAAACGAGATTGGGGCCCCTGCTCATCTCCGGCTGACTTTTATAGTGACCTGAAATCAGGCCACTATAAATTCCTGGATTACTTCTCTCACCCACAGACCACCAGAACAAATAGGACTCCTACCGGGCCCCCTGATCTTCTGGGACACAAATGTTCATAAGAGCAAAGCCATATTTACCAAATGGATTCCTCCCTGGAATCATCCCACCTTACAAAAATGAATAGGGATAGGGGCAGCTAGGTGGCACAGTGGATAAAGCACCAATTCTGGATTCAGGAGGACCTGAGTTCAAACTAGCCTGAGACACTTGACACTTACTTAACCCTCATTTGCCCTGCAAAAAAAAAAAAAAGAATAGGGATAGAAACCGAAGATGACCATGTGTACAGAAATTCCTTTTGTCCCACAGCTCTGACTCAGTTTAACTATGGAGATAACCCAGATCTCTGGGGCTCGTTTTGGATTTTCCAAAACTGATGGCCAGTCTCAATATCAGCAGTGTCATCATTGTAGAAAAATTGGCCCTCACTCTCTGGTTCTAGGAAGGATTAGAAAGAGCTGATCCTCAGCAAGTAGCTGAATATCTTCTATGTCTGTAGACTTGTTGCAATGCTCTCCTTATTGAGTCAGTCCAGTGGGATGGTTACTCTGTCCCCTGAATCTGAATTTGGGGTAGGAAGCACAGCCCCTGCTGCTGAATTTAGTGCATGGGATACAAAGCTGCTTCTTCTGAGCCCATTTCGCTCAGCAACTACACCTTCCATTACCATGGCATGATTCTTTTAACATCACCTCATCTCTGCCAGGAAGCGTTCCCTACCATGCTCAGCTTTCACTGTCACCATCCATTTGATCAGGTTTAGAACTGAGAAATCTCTCTCCCTGTTTGTACCAAATGCAATCCCAGGAACTCTGCTGTTTCTTCTCTTCCATGGCCTCAGACACAAACGTGTGAGGGCTAGTCTTTTCATAGATCCAAATACCCACCTTCTATTTGTAAGGGAGACAGAGAGAGGCACTGGAATTGTCTCTCACACAGCTGCAAGGGCTATCATTAGACCCGTGTTCACGAAATCTCCAAAAATTCTACCAGGCAGATGATTTCTAACAACTATAAATGGCAAGGCAAATTATACAGTGAGAGACCTGGACCTACTAGCGGTAGTTATGGAAATTTTGAACCACTTTCTGGAGGAGTCTTTGTGACCTCTACTGACCATTAGAAATGGCTTCAAAGAAGAACAGGTACTATTGGAATAGCATGCTTTTTGAGCCCTCTTCACTTCTGGCTTTGGGGTGAGGATTATATACTTTGTCTTAGTATTATAGATCTGGGTACATCAGAGGCCATCTTGTCCAACTCCCCCCCTCATTTTACAAGTAAGGAAACTGAGGCCCAAGGAGGTTAAGAGACTTGTCCAAGGTCACACAGGCAGTAAGCACCAGAGTGAGATTTAACTTCAGCTTCTTTGACTCCAGCAATAATACTTTTCCCCAGTGTAGCCCTCCCATCCCAGTTCCAAAACACTCTGTTGTGTGCTCTGCCACTGCTTAGAACTAATGATGCCAAGGCCCTCTTTACAGTGTGTGAGAAATTAACATTTCTCTCTTATATTTAATTACTAATTATTGTATTAGGACCAAAGATTTTCCCATTTTCTACTTCCTCATCCAGAAACCAATCAGTGTGGGAAATTTCTCTTAGAGATTTACCCAGGCCAAGGTCTAATCAGACAGTAAAAGAAATTCTAAGTTTGGGCTAATGGGTATATTCCTGCTCATTGTGTTTGCTCAGACAGGTCCTGGGAAGATGTTGTTTCTCCCTGTTAGCAAGACAGGTGATATGGAAATTGATGTCTCTTTGACCAAGATTTGAGTGACCTAAGTAAGTACCCCAAGACAGCCCACCTCCCATTTGAGTAACCCATCAGAAATGATTAGGTATCTCTCAGGAACACCTTCTCCTCAAAGGGCATATAAGCTGTGACTTTACCACCATTAGGGATCTTTGGTCTGAGAGAGATGTCCAAATGACCATCCTTTTATTAATAACCTGCTGGCCTTATTAGTAAAATGATTATATGATCCAGACACCCTGTCTCTCATTTTTAAACATCATCACAAGTGTTAATTTCCCCCATTTTCCAATGGGGTTTTTTACCTTTGGAGAAAATGACAGGTGGTGGTTCCTTTTTCAGTTCACAAAGAAAGCCTTAAGGCACTGTTGGATGGACATCTTGGCTTCTGTGGTTTGAAGATGCTCATTTGGCATCCCCACTGATGGCTCACATAGCAGATGATGTGCCAACCTGCCAAGGAAACCATTGCAAGTCTTGGGCGCCATTTCTATTACTCCTTATTTCAAGTTAGGCCTAGACTTTGAAAATTTTTTTCCTTTTTTCTTTTTTGGAAGGTTTGTGGTCATTTTGTTTTTATCTCCTAGCCTTACAGTAATAGGGATAGGAGAAAAGGATGAGAACTGTGATTCTACTAATAAAGGGAACTCCCAGGTGAGGAAACTCCAGGGTGCTACCCAAGACATCAGCATCTTCCCTGAAATTAAAGACTTGGCCTTGAGCTCCGAGATAGGAAGCTAGGTGGATAGAGTACTAGGTCGGATAGGCATTAGGTGGATAGGGCTCTAAGTGGATAGGGCAGCAGTGTATAGAGCACTAGTCTTGGAATCAGGAAGACCTGAGTTCAAATCCAGCCTCAGACACTACTGTGTGACCCTGAGCAAGTCATTTAACCCCTATTTGTCTCAGTTCCTCATCTGAAAAATGGAGATATACTCAAAAAGGAAATGACAAACTGCTCAAGTATCTTTGCCAAGAAAATCCCATGAAGAAAAAAGTGCATGGGGTCACATAGAATTGACATGATTGAATGACTGAACCACAACAAGAGAACTCTGAGAGGTTGGATAAGTGACTTGTCCAGGGTCACACACCTAGTATATGTTAGGGACAGGACTTCAATCTAGGTCTTCCTCGGGTTGAAGCCAAACCTCTAGCCACTGGGATGGAGCTGCCTCTTCATTATAGGCATAGTGGGTCATTTATCCAGTTGTATTCTTTGGGCCTGTGCCTTTAGTTGATATCAGCCCTGTCATTATTTCCTCAGTGAGGTAGTTTAGTTGCATGGGCTTTCAGCCCAGATTGTTTTTGATTTAGGACTTGCTGTTGATTGGATTTTGGCATAGGCTGTACCTGTTACTAGGCAACTGACTTCTGTTGATCATGCCACACTTTCCACAGGTAAGTGTGTAAGTGGAGTGGACCAACCAAGATGACAGGCTCAAACATAGGACTAAGAGCAGAGAGAGACCTTACAGATGATGTCATCCATTCCTCTCATTTTGTTATTCAGTCAAGTCAGTCATGTCCAACTCTTTGTGACCCCATTTGGGATTTTCTTGGCAAAGATACTGGAATGGTTTGCCATTTCATTCTCCAGCCCATTTTATAGATAAGGAAACTGAGGCAAACAAGGTTAAGAGACTTGCCCAGGGTCACACAACTAAGTAAGTGTCTGAGGCTGGATTTGAATTCAAGTCTTCCTGATTCCAAGCCTAGAGCTCCATCCACTATAAGACCTCTCTGCCCTCTCATTTTAAAGATAAGAAAACTGAGGCCCAGAAAGGAACTTGACCAAAGTCACACAGATAATAAGTAGCAGGACCAGGATTTGAACGTTCTAATGCTGAATCCAGAAATCTTCCCTTTATACACACTGCCTACATTCCTAAACATTTCACCGGCAGTAAGACTGAACTCTCTGTTTGCCCATGGCAGAATTTGTTAAGTATACCCATATCTCCTCAGCCCTAGAAGGGCCATCTTTTAAGGGGGCTTGCAGCTATAGTCTATGACCATACACTGGGGACATGCTGGATTTTTACCTTCCACCTGCATTCACCACCTGGAACAAATACCTTTGTTCAATATTTAGCAAGATCAGATGGGACCTTAACCATGCCAGTGTTGTTGATTGCTGGTATCTGGTAAGCAGATGATGTACGGTGGTGCCCCCATTTAAAACATGCTGTGTCTCCTTTATATTGTAAATTCCTTGAGAATAGGGGCTGTGGTGCTCGCTTCGGCAGCACATATACTAAAATTGGAACGATACAGAGAATAGGGGCTGTGTCCAGTTTCCATCTTTGTGTCTCTAGCACCAGGTACAAAGCCTAACAAATCCTTGATAAGTGCTGATTGAAGTGAATTGTTGAAAACCATGTATAACTAGACCCTAGCCATGTAACAAGACAGTAATTGTTCCATCCCTTACATAGTCATTCGGGGACAGAGGCAGGATGGGACAATTTCCCCTTGGATTCAGAATTACTCAATATTAGTACTAGAAGCGTTCTTAGATACTATCTAGTTCAACTTCCTCATTTTTCTTTTTTTTTTTTCAAATTTAGAATTTTTATTTTCCCAAAGTGCATGTAAAATAGAAATTTTGACATCAATTTTTTAAAACTTTGTGTTCCAAATTCTTCACTCCCTCCCCACCCCACTCCCAAGAACTCAAGCAATTCAATATAAGCTATAGATGAGCAGTCATGCAAAACATTTCCACATTAACCAGGTTGTGAAAGAAAACAGATAAAAACAAAACTTCAGATTGTGAATGTCCATCAATTGAGGAATGACTGAAGAAGCTGTGGTATATAATTGTAGTGGAATGGTCTTGTGCTATAGGAAATGACAAACAGGATGATCCCAGAAAAACCTGGAAAGACTAATGAACATCGATGTATAGTGAAGTGAGCAGAACTGGGAGGACACTGTGCATAGTGACAGCAGTATTATTGGATGAGCAATTGTGAATGACTTAACTACTCTCAGCAATACAATGATCCAAGACGATCCCAAGGGACTGATGATGAAGCATACTATTCACCCCCATAGAAAGAACTGAAAAAAATAGCACTTGTGGATTGTACATATATAACCTATATCAGATTGGTTGATGTCTTGTGGAGGGGGGAGGACAGGGAGGGAGGGAGAAAAATTTGGAACTCTAAATCTCATGAAAATGAATGTTGAAAACTACCCTTACATGTAACTGGAAAAAATAAAATAAATGTTTGTTGCACTGAAAAAAAAAAAGAATTTTCCTCACAATAGCCCAGCAAAGTAAGTACCATACATTTTGTCATCATCATCCAGTCACCATCAATTGATCATCATCCATCAATCCTCAATATCATCCTCAATCAATCCTCATCATCCTCAATCAATCCCCATCTTCATCCAATCAGCATCAATCCATCCATCCATCAATCAAACATCATCATCTTACATTACTCTTGCCTGTGCTTCAAAATTTTTTTCAGTTACTATTGTTAACTGTTTTCCTCCATGCTATTCCCTCCCCATGTTATTTACTCTATTTTCTATCATCTTTCACCCTATCCCTCCTCAAAAGTGTTTTGCTTCTGACTGCCCCCTCCCTCACTCTGCCCTCCCTTCTTTCACCCGTCCCTCCTTATCCCATTCCCGTCCTACTTTCCTGAAGGGTCAGATAGATTACTTCACCCAATTGAGTGTGTATGTTGTTCCCTCCTTGAGCCAACTCTGATGAGATTAAGGTCTTTGAGCCAATTCTGATGAGTGTAAGGCTCATTTACTGCCCCACTCCTCCCCCATCTCTCCCCCTACTGCAGAAGCCCTTTCTGCTTCTTTCATATGAGATTTTATCCCATTCTACCACTCCCGTTCCACCTCCCTAATGCAGTCCTCTCCCCCCTCAATTTTACCCTAAAGGTGTCACCCTAGGTGACATAGTGGACAAAGGACCCACCCTGGACCCAGGAAGGCCTGAGCCCAAATCCAGTCTCAGTCATAAGCCATTCCACCCTGTCTGCCCAACCAAAAAAAAGGATAAACAAAAAATCAATGCTTTACAGATATCATCCCTTCATAATCAATTCCCACCTGTGCTCTCTGTCTAAATTTATTCCTTTCAGCTGCCCTAATACTGAAAAAGTTCTTATGAGTTAGAGGTATCATCTTCCCATGTAGGAATGTAAACAGTTTAACCTTTTAACATCCCTCATGATTTCTTTTTGCTGTTTACCTTTTTATGCTTCTCTAGGGTCTTGTATTTGAAAGTCAAATTTTCTATTCAGTTCAGGTCTTTTCATCATAAACATCTGAAAGTCCTCTTTTTCATTGAAGTCCCATTTTTCTCCTGAAAGATTATGTTCAGTTTTGCTGGGTAGGTGATTCTTGGTTGTAATCCCAATTCCTTTGCCCTCCAGAATATCATATTCCATGCCCTCCAATCCTTTAATATAGAAGGTGCTAGATCTTGTGTTATCCTGACTGTCGCTCGACAGTACTTGAATTGTTTCTTTCTGACTGCTTGCAATATTGTCTCCTTGACCTGGGAGCTCTAGAATGTGGCTATAATATTCCTGGAAGTTTTCATTTTGGGATTTCTTTCAGGAGGTGATCAGTGGATTCTTTCAATTTCTTTTTTACCTTCTGTTTCTAGAATATAAGGGCAATTTTCCTGACAATCTCTTGGAAGATGATATCTAAGCCCTTGTTCTGATCATGGTTTTCACGTAGCCCAACAATTTTCAAATTATCTCTCATGGATCTATTTTCCAGGTCAGCAGTTTTTCCAAGAAGATATTTCACATTGCCCTCTATTTTTTTATTCATTTGGATTTGCTTTATTGTGTCTTGGTTTCTCATAAAGCCACTAGCTTCTATTTGTTCAATCCTAATTTTTAGGCAATTATTTTCTTCAGAGAGCTTTTCCATTTGGCTTTTCAAGCTGTTGACTTTTTTTCTCATGACTTTCCTGCATCACTCTCATTTCTTCCTCTACCTCTCTTTATCTTCAAAGTCCTTTTTGAGCATTTCTATGGCCTGAGACCAACTCATATTTTTCTTGGAAGCTTTGGATATAGAAGCCCTGATGTTGCTAGCCTCTTCTGAGGGTGCACCTTGATCTTCCTTGTCATTAAAGAAACTTTCTATTGTCTGCATCTTTCTCTGTCTGCTCATTTTGCCCACCTATTTCTTAACTTTTAATTCCTTCTTAAAGTGGGGCACTGCTTCCAGGATGCACTGTCCCAAGCTTCAGGGGGTCCAAGGTGGTATGATTTAAGGAAGGGCAGGTTCTTCACTTGCCTGGCCTGTGCTCTGGTCTGTAAATAACTCCAAACCTACTGGCTATTCAGCCAGGCAACAAAATTTGTTTGCTGTGGTTGATAGCTCTGGCAAGCCTATGCCCCTCCCATACTTGGGCCCGCCACTCAAGATTGCTTCCTGGTTCTCAGCTGAGGTCAAACAACTGAATTCTGCCTCAGCTCCAACAGAGACCCCTGTAATCTCCCCCTGGCCAACCATTTGACCCTCTCACCAGACTGTGAGCTTAGTTCCAGAAGATGCCAGTGCTGCAGCCAATTCAGAGGCTCCGGGGGTAAATGTCTCTGGCACGGCCTGCCTGAGGCTGGATCTGTGTCAATGTGACCAAGGGGTTGGGCTTCACTTCTCCCCCAGCACAGCAGCCCCCTCCTGCTGATCTTCTATGCCATCTTTGCCTGGAAAATTATCTCAGCCCAACCTTTTGTGTGTTCTGCTACTCCAGAAATTGTCCTGTGGCATTATTTGGAGTTTTTTGGAGTGATTGTATCAGGAGCTCCAAGAGGTTATGGCCTTTCTTCTGCCATCTCAGCTCCATCCTCTCAACTTCTCATTTTTCAAATGAGAGAACTAAGGCCCAGAGACTTGCTCATGATTTCATAGAGATTATCATCTCTATGCATATGACTCCCAGATCTACACATCCAACCCTGGTCTTTCTGATAAACTCAAGTCCCACCTCCTGCCTATTGGACGTTTCTAATTTGATGTGGGCATGTCAAACTCAATACATCCAAAACATAACTCATTATTTTTCTCCCTAGAACTCACCCCTCTGGATGTGAAAAAATAGATATACTAATGCACTGTGGTAGAGTTGTGAACTGGTCCAGCCATTCTGGAGAACAATTTAGAACTATGCCCAAACGGCTATAAAACTGTGCATACCCTTTGATCCAGCTATGCCTCTACTAGGTCTATATTCTAAAGAGATAAGAGAAAAAGGAAAAGGATCCATTTGTACAAAAATAGTTATAGCAGCTCTTTTTGTGGTGGCAAAGAATTAGAATTTGAGGGGATGCCCATCAATTGGATAATGGCTAAATAATTTGTGGTTTGTGATTGTGATGGAATACTCTTGAGATGTAAGAAATGACAAAGTGTATGATTTCAGAAAAACCTGGGAAGACTTAAATGAACTGATGCAGAATGAAGTGAGCAGAATCTTGAGGTTAATATATACAGTAACAGAAATGGTGTAACAATGACCAACTATGAAAGATTTAGCTGTTCTGATCAATACAATGATCCAAGACAATTCTAAAAGATTCATGATGAAAAATACTATCCACCTCCATAAAGTCTTTTCTTGCTTTTATTTATTTATTTCAACATGACTTACGTGTAAAAATATTTTGCATGATTTCACATGTATAATTGACATTTTGTTTGCTTTCTCAGTGGGTAAGGGAGGGACAAAAGGGAGGGAGAGAATTTGGAACTCAAAACTTCTTAGAAATTGAATGTTAGAAATAAATAAATAAATGCTGATTACAACTCACACCTCTTCTGAACTTCCCCTTTTGTTGTTGCTGTCATCCTTCTAGTCACTCAATTCCTGCAACTCCATTTGGATTCAATCCCTCACTATCCCTTGCTCCACACGATTAAATCAGTTGTCAGATCTTTTTTATTGTACTTCCATAATATTTCTGTCTCTTTCCTTTAGCCACCACCCTAGTGCAGGCCCTTATCACCTCTCATCAGGACTCTTGCAATAGTTACCTAAACTGGTCTCTCTGCCTCAAAGTCTTTCCCCTCTCCAGTTCATGTTCAACACAGCTGCCAAAGTAATATTCTGAAAGTAAAGGTCTAATCACGTCAATCCCTGTTCAATAAATCCCAATGGCTCCCTATTACCTTTAGGATCAAATTAAAACTTCTCTGTTTGGGATCTAAATCGCTTCATAATCTGACTCCAACCTACCTTTCCAATCTTATTATGCATTTTATATGTGTGTGTGTGCTTGTGTGTATTTGTGCCTGTGTGTACTTGCCAGCCATTAGGAGGAATATGGGAGAGTCTATTAGAATATCCCTAATTTTTTTGTTTGTTTGTTTGTTTTTTTGAAGGGCAATGAGGGTTAAGTGACTTGCCCAGGGTCACACAGCTAGTGAAGTGTCAAGTGTCTGAGGCTGGATTTGAACTCAGGTCCTCCTGAATCCAAGGCCAGTGCTTTATCCATTGCACCACCTAGCTGCCCCTGAATATCCCTAATTTTTAAAAAAGGAATATCCTTAATCAATTGTTTTCTCTCCAGTCCATTTGATGAAATTATAAAATATAAAAGAATGAAGAAGGTGTTGAGGCTTAAAGTGCAAAGAAGTTTCTAGATCAGACATTCTTAACCTTTTGTGTCCTGGACCCCTTTGGCAGTCTGATAAAGCCTATGGACCTTCTCTCAGAATCAGGTTTTAAATGTATAATATAAAATATATGTGATTATAAAGGAAAACAATTAAGCTGGACTATAGTTATATAGTTTATAGACCCAGGTTAAAAAAACCCTGGCCTATATTCTATTACCCCTTCACAGTGAGAAGAAATTCTTCAGTCTAGCTTGATGGAACTGGAGAGAAGCAAGCTATTGGTAGAAGGATTGACCACATTCTTGGTTCCCCTTTAAAAAGCAAGAGATACTATTTGAGGCAGAAGTTCTTACCCTTTTTTTGTACCATCAACACCTTTGACAGTCTGGTGAAGCTTACAGACCTTCTCTTAAGAATAATGTTTGTAGGGGCAGCTAGGTGGCACAGTGGATAGAGCACCGGCCCTGGATTCAGGAGTACCTGACTTCAAATCTGGCCTCAGACACTTAACACTTACTAGCTGTGTGACCCTGGGCAAGTCACTTAATCCCAATTGCCTCACCAAAAAAAAAAAAAAAAGAATAATGTTTGTAAAGTCATGAAATAAAATACACAGGATTACAAAAGAAACCAATTATATACATATACATATACACATGTATAAGCACATACACATACACATACACATATACATACACACATACACACATATACATAACCTTGCACTTACACCTACACATACATATACACATGCATAAGCATATACACATACACATTCATATATATTTAAACATTCACAGTCCCCAGGTTAAGAATCTGTGATCTAGGGAATAAATGGGCAAGAGCTGGCTCTGAAGAATAGAATAACCTCTTTGAAGGGGAGGAGAACCAGCCCTGGTGTCAGAGTTGAACACAGGAAGTCCAGCTGAGTGACCTGCCCAGCAGAGTGGGAGCAGCACGAGGCTATCACTAGAATGGAAAGACATTGGGAGCCTGCAGGGCCTGAGGTTTGAGTTGCCTTGGCCATATGTATTCCCTAAACAGGCCTGTCTACTCTGTTTGCACTCACTCTTCCCACAAACACTATGTGATTATAGGATGGTGTGTCTCAAAGTTATGGGAGAAATGTTTTATTATTGTTGTTCCTGTGATGCCATCTCAGTGTCACATTTGTCTTCTGGCCCTCTTTCCCAGAACTAGGCTGTCATGTATTCCCCTCACAGCTCTAGGGTTTGCAGAGAGCTTGGGATGTGACTTATCTCTATTGCTATCAGCTTGAGCTCCCACCAGCTATGTTTCCCTCCTGACTTTGTTAGGGGCCTATGGCTAATAGCCCAGTTCCATTTAACCATTTAACATAAATTAGCTTTTACAAAGGAATATCAATAGAATGGTCTCAGCAGGATGCTCTCAGAAAAACCTGGAAAGACTTACATAAACTGAAGCAAAGTAAAATGAGCAGAACCAAGGGAACACTGTACACAGCAACAGTGGTATTGCATGATGATCAACTGTGAATAACTTAGCTATTCTCAGCAATACAATGATCAAAGACAATTCTGAGTGAGTTATGATGAAAGTGCTGTCCATCTCCAGAGAAAGGACTCGTGGAGCCTGAATGCAGATCAAAGATACTTTTTCATTATTTTTCTTGGAGTTTTTTTGTCTGTGTTTTCTTTCATAACATGACTTACATGGAAATGTGTTTTGCATGACCACACATGTACAACCTATGTCAAATTGCTTGCCTTCTCAATTTGGGGGAGGGGAAAAGTGGAGGGAAGGAGAGAATTTGGAACTCAAAATTTCAAAAAAGAATGTTAAATGTCGGGGCAGCTAGATGGCGCAGTGGATAGAGCACCGGCCCTGGAGTCAGGAGTACCTGAGTTCAAATCCGGCCTCAGACACTTAACACTTACTAGCTGTGTGACCCTGGGCAAGTCACTTAACCCCAATTGCCTCACTAAAAAAAAAAAAAAAAAGAACGTTAAATGTTTTTACATGTAATTGAGAAAAATACAATTTTAAAAATTATATTAAAAAATATAGTAAGAACAAAAAGACATTTCCCACACACATCTGGTGGTGGTTGTAGGGGTGGGATGGGGGGATAGTATTCTCCTCTATATACCACCCCAGTTTCAATGGAAAGTAGAAGAGACTTAAAAACTGAGCTCAGTCCCCACATAGCATTGGTACCATCGAGTTCACTTTTAGAAGCAGCAGGACTAGTGGATGAGCATGTGTCTTGGCTACTGCTGGCCTGGGTCTCAAATGTCTGGCCAGAAGATTTCTCCTTGCTTAGTGGGGCATCAATGCTTCAATGCTGCACTGGCTACAAAACCCATGGACTCTGAGGGCTGCCATGGAATGCTTCATATCTTTTGAAACTCACAAAGTTTCAGAGGTTCTACACTCTTCATCTAAAATAGAAAATAACAAAGATTGAAGTCAAGGACCAAGGCCACTTTCATGTGGCTGGTGTGTGTGTATGTGTGGGGGGGAGAGCAGGAAGGAGAAGGGAACAAACATTTATTAAGCACCTACTATGTTCCAGGCACTGTGCTAAGTGCTTTTATAAATATTATCTTATTTATTTGATCCTCACAACAACCCTGGGAGGTAGGTGCTCTTGTGACCCCATTTTTACGAGAAGAAATTGGGGCAGACAGAGGCTAGTAAATGTCTGAGGCTCAATTTGAACTCAGGTTTTCATGACTTCAGGCCCAATGCTCTATCTATCCATCGTGTCACCTAGATCCCTCACGGAGCCATATGGCCTCAGAAGGGAGACGGCTTCATAGCATCTCTCCTTACGGCACTGTCTCTCACACCAGACACCATGTGTGAAGGAAGGAGTCCATTGGATACCTGAAGGTGATAGGTCTTTCTGAATGTCACTAAGACCAGTCAATGAAGTTCCTAACCCAAAATTAGTTGCCCTAAAATTTTGTCTAATGGCTAATTATTTTTTTTTTAAAGCACACTTATAATCATTAGATTATGGGCAACTAGGTGCTGCAGTGGATAAAGCACTGAGCTTGGAATCAGGAAGACTCATCTTCCTGAGTGCAAATCCAGCCTGAGACACTTATTAGCTGTGTGACCCTGGGTAAGTCACTTAACCCTCAGTTTCTCATTTGTAAAATGAGCTGGAGAAGGAAATGACAAATTACATTTGTATCTTTGCCAGGAAAATCCCAAATGGGGTCACAAAGAGTCAGACATGACTCAACCGACTCAACAGCAACAATCATTAGATTGTATGCTCCTTGAGAGCAAGGACTGTCTTTTGCCTCTTTTTGTATACCTAGAGCTTAACACAGTGCCTGGCACATAGTAGGTGCTTAATAAATGTTTATTGATTGATTGATAAGGTTTTGCAAGATATATATTTTAGGAGTAAAGGCCTGTAGAATGCCTTATATTCAAAGTAGTCCCATAGGGAACTCAAACTGTGAGTGTGAATTGGGGGGTAGTCAAGATGGGGTGCTACTCTATGGTTCCAGCCAAAATGACCTTCTTACTCTTCCTCAAATATTACACTCTATCTTCCATGCCTTTGTAGTGTGCTCCATGACTGGAATATACTGTCTCCTCATTGCTAACTCTTAGAATCCCTAGTTTTCTTCAAAACTCAACTCATATATCATCCAGGCAGCTAGGTGGTACTGTGGATAGAGCAATGGGTCTAGAGTCAGGAAAACCTGAGTTCAAATCCAGCCTCAGATACTTGCTAGCTTTGTGATCCTAGCAAGTCTCTTAACCTCTGTCTACCTCAATTTCCTCTTCTATAAATGGAAATACTGATAGCACCCATCACCCTCATTATGAGGATAAAATGATGTAATATTTGTAATATGCTTTGCAAACTTAAAATACTATATCAATGCTAGCTATAATAAGTATTATTATTTTCTCCTACATGTGGCATTTCCTGATCTCCCAGTTACCAGTATCCTTGCCTTGCCCCAGATTACTTTGTATTTACCTTGCATTTGTGTACATGTTATTTCTCCATAGAGAATGCAAATTTCTCAAGGGCAAAGACTGTTTCATTTTTTTAGTTTGGCTCAGCAGTGCCCAGCACAGTACTCAGCACATATTAGCCATTTAATAAATGCTTATTGATTTACTATCAGTGTTAGAGATAAGACAAGAACCCAAGTCTCCTGATTTCCAGTTTACTATTTCCCTATTATCACATCTTGCCTCTTTGCATAATGAATTCATTCCTGTCACATCCATTTTTCTATAGTCTAAGAAAATGATCAGTATCCATCCTTCTATATCCCCATCCTGTTTAAAGCTGGTCTCACCCCTAGATGAGGCAATAAGGTGTTTCTCTATTGCTCCCTTTCCCTTTCCTACCCCTCAGATTTAGCAGGTGACAATATTAGTACCTGAACTGGAATAGCTATGGACAAGGGCTGACAATGAACCTAATAAATGCCCCTGCTTCATTGCCCAATTCTCCCAGCATTACCCAAGAATGAACCTCTGACTAATGAATATGGGGAGAAAGCCAAAGACAGGGTAGTTGCTGATGCTCTGAGAGTGTTATTGCCTCCCAATGCTTGTCTGGGCTTGTCATCTTATAAAGATGATAGGCAACTAAGTAGTACAGTGGAGAGAGTGCTGGACTTAAAGTCAGGATGTTATTATTGTTGTTCCATTGTGTCTGATTCTTCATGATCCTATTCAGAGTTTTCTTGGCAAAGATACTGGAGTCATTTGCCATTTCCTTCTCCAGTTCATTTTACAGATGAGGAAACTGAGGTAAATAAGTTAAGTGACTTGCCCAGGGTCACACAGCTAGTAAGTATCTGAGGCCAAATTTGAACTTGTGTCTTCCTGACTCCAAGCCCAGTGCTCTATCTACTTCATTACCTAACTTCCCCAGAGTCAGCATTACTTGGGTTCAAATCCAGTCTCAGACACCTGCTAGCTGTATGACTCTGCACAAGTCACTTAAGCTCTATAGGGCTGTTTCCTCATCATGGGGATAATGACAGTATCTCCATCCCAGTGCTGTTGTAAGGATAAAATGAGAAAATAGTTGTCAGGTACTTTGCAAACCTTAAATCGCTCTATAAAGTCTAGCTATTGTTATTGTTATTATTTATTATTGTTATTATTATTGGTTTTATGGCAGCTAGTGGTGCAGTGTTGAAAGCTTTGGACCTAGGAAGACCTGCATTCAAATCCAGTCTCAGAAACTTATTAATTGTGAGTCCCTAGGTAAGTCACTTAACCTCTATTTGCCTCAGTTTCCTCAATTGTAAAATTGGCATCATATTAACACCTACCTTTCAGGGTTATTATAAGGATAAAATGAGATAACATTTGCAAAAATCACTTGGCACAGTGCCTAACACATAGTATAAGTATTTATATAGCACCTACTATGTAGTAGCAAATGCTTATTCCCTTCCTCCCCCCAAACTGCCAATCATCTAAGAAGATCCAAGAGCAAGCTGCTGGCCCATGGTGAAAATACTATAAAGACTTCTGGCAATGCCCTGACTCTCCCACAGAAAGGCCCACCCACGTAAAAATGTCAAGTACATAGTGTCTCTGCGCCCACGGCGCCCCCCCCTCCCCCGCCACAGCCAAGTCTCCTGTTCAGACCCCTTCTTTAGACTCCTGTCCCACTTAGACTTATCATTTAGGTCTGTCTATCCCTGAGCTCTAGATTAGAGTAAGTGTGTCAAACTCAAGTAGAAAGGAGGGCCACCAATCTGTGAATACTGACTTAGTTTTTAAAATGTCACGTTGTCTATGTTTTAGTGTGTTTTTATTTATTTTGTTAAACATTTCCCAATTACATTCTAATTCACTCAGGGGAGATGGCGCATTCAGGAGTGCTGTGGGCCTCTATGCCCCCTGCTGGCCAATCTCAGGTTTGACACCTTTTGCTAGAGCTTTCCTATCCTCTTTTCCATCAAAACTTTGCCAAACCTTTGACCCTTCTTTCAGTCCTGGTTTTTGAGATTGATTAATATAATAAATCAGTTCTATTAAGGTGGCAGTGCTTTGGCTAATGTGTTACTCTTCCCAGGTAATAATATTTGCATTAGAATAGGTGTGTCCCTGAACCTTAATGCCTTACCTCAAAGCATTTGCTCTAAATCTGGAATCTTCAGGCACCTTGACAAGGCAGTATACAGTAGAGGAGGGGGTCATGGGGGGGGAGGGGTATACCTCACATCACATGTAGGCCTGGTCCTGACTGCTAGGAACCATTAGACTCATAAATTCGTAAATGAACAGCTGGAAGAGACATCAGGCCCTATCTAATCCAACTCCTCTATTTTACGAACAAAGAAACTGAGGTCCAGAGAAATTGTGGCTTGTTCAAGGTCAAAAGAGTGAATTTGGGGCAGCTAGGTGGCGCAGTGGATAGAGCACTGGCCCTGGATTCAGGAGGACCTGAGTTCAAATCCGGCCTCAGACACTTAACACTTTCTAGCTGTGTGACTTTGGGTAAGTCACTTAACCCTAATTGCCTTACCCAAAAAAAAAAAAAAAGAGTGAATTTGAACCCTTGCCTTCTGACTCTAGTGTTCTTTCTACTGTATGAGGTTGCAAGTGCCATTTAATTCTGTCTCTATATCAAACTGACTCAAGGTTATTTTCCCTAGTTAAAGTATAAACCTGCTTCCTTTGTGACACAGAAAATCATTCTGACCTTGAAACACTGGCCTAATATAACCTTTTATTTGCATGACCCAATTAATTGATCAACAAGCATTTTTACACTCTTACTATCTTCCAGGCACCAAATGAAGACAAAAGTGAAACTAACCTGCCTTCAGGGAGATTACATTCTAATTAGGGAGCAATGAGTACAACCCTCACACACACAAGTAGATGTAACAGGGGCAGCTAGGTGGTGCAGTGGATAGAGCATTGGCCCTGGAGTCAGGAGGACCTGAATTCAAATTCAGCCTCAGACACTTAACACTTACTAGCTGTGTGACCCTGGGCAATTCACTTAACCCCACTTGCCTCACAAAAACAAAAACAAAGTATATGTAACAGATACCCTATACAAAATGAATGCAAGGTAGTTTGGGGAAGGTGAAGTAGCACCTACAGAGACCAGGAAAGGATTCATGAAGAAGGTGGTCCTTGAGTTAGGTCTTAAAGGAAAATGGGTCCAGAGGCAGAGGTGAGGAGGAAGCTCATCACCGGCAGGGGGTACAACAAAATGCAAAAGTGTGGAGATAGAAGATGGAGTGTCTTCAGTGGGTAGGAACAGTGAGTAGGCCAACATGGCAAAATCATACAGTGTGAGGAGGTGAATAAAGTGTAAGATTAGAAAGGTAGGGGCAGCTAGATGGCACAGTGGATAGAGCACTGGCCCTGGAGTCAGGAGTACCTGAGTTCAAATCCGACCTCAGACACTTAACACTTACTAGCTGTGTGACCTTGGGCAAGTCACTTAACCCCAATTGCCTCACTAAAAAAATTAAAAAATTAAATTAAAAAAAAAAAAGAAAGGTAGGGAGCAGCTAGGTGGCGAAGTAGATAAAGCACTGGTCCTGGAGTCAGCAGGACCTGAGTTCAAATCCAGATTTAGACACTTGACACTTACTAGCTGTGTGACCCTAGGCAAGTCACTTATTGCCCTGCAAAAAAAAAAAAAAAAAAGGTAGGAAGGGGCCAGTTTGTGAGAACATTTGAATGTCAGGCAAAGGAGTTTCTTTAGACTGTGCCATGATGCTTTGACTGCCTTCTCACTCCTTTCCTAGGGAGCCCCTACTCTTTTTTTTTTTTTTTAGTGAGGCAATTGGGGTTAAGTAACTTGCCCAGGGTCACACAGCTAGTAAGTGTTAAGTGTCTGAGGCCAGATTTGAACTCAGGTCCTCCTGACTCCAGGGCCAATGCTCTATCCACTGCGCCACCTAGCTGCCCCGGGAGCACCTACTCTTATTGTTGGGTTCCTTTTGGAGCTTTCTCTTTGAGAAAGGGCCCAGATCAACTCTGCTTCAGGGGTCCTGCCTGCCCTCCCTCTGCCACCTGCTTTTTAGTTCCTTTTTATGTGGTGTCTTCCCCCATTAGAAGGTAAATTCCTTGGGGCAGCTAGGTGGCATAGTGGATAGAGCACTGACCCTGGATTCAGGAGGACCTGAGTTCAAATTCGACTTCCGACACTTAACACTTACTAGCTGTGTGACCCTGGGCAAGTCACTTAACCCCAACTGCCCCTCAAAAAAAAAAAAAAAGAAGGTAAACTCCTTGAGGTCAGGCATAGTCTTTCTTACTGCTTATATTTGTATCCCTAGTGCTTGGCACAAAGTAAGCACTTAATAAATGTTTTTGACTATAGTTGATGCTTAAGGCAACAGGGAACCATTGGAGTTTGTTGAAGAGGGAGGTGACCCATCAGACCTTCTGTAAGAAGATCATGTTGGCAGCTATGTAAAGGCTTAGATTGGATTTGGGAGAGAGCTTGAGGCAGAGAGAATGATGATTTATTATTTTTTGCTAAGAGTACATAGCTGGGGGCAGCTAGGTGGCACAGTGGATAAAGCAGAGACCCTGAATTCAGGAGGACTTGAGTTCAAATCCGGCCTCAGATACTTGACACTAGCTGTGTGACTCTGGACAAGTCACTTAACCCTCATTGCCCCACCAAAAAAAAAAAAAAGAGTACATAGCTAATGATACTATGGAAAAGAATATGACTACAAATAAGGAAACTGAACAAATTTGATATTTAATTCAGTGTATTAGCCAATACCATAGAATACAAGAGAACTAAAGAAAACAAGATTTTGTGAAGATTTAGATACATTTCTATCAGAATGGCAGCTTGCTAAAGGAATCCATTCAATTTCACTAAATGGGGTTTGACTAGGTAACTACTCTGAGAAAGACACTATGATAGGTGTTGGAATGTTAGTATTCCTAAATTCTAAGATGTGGTATCTAAATTCAGCACTGAAAGTCCTGTTACTATGATGCATCCAAGAGATCTGGAGAACCACCAGTATTTTAAAAATCTAGTGATTAAAATGCAATTTGAGCTTTTACTGCTTTGTTGAGAAGCATCAAGAAAGTTCTGCCAGGCCTTCCTTAAGAAATATATTTGCTATTCTTTACACAGCACATTACCCTGGTAAGCCTATTCTGTACAAGCTGAATCCTGGAAATTGGTCTGCTTGGTAGTCTAGCAAATAAGGCATTATACATTTGTCTGGTTGAGAAGAGATAAAAGCATGAATCAGCCAGGGTTAAATGTGACCAAAGTTTGGCAAGGGATTTCCAATAAAAATAAAAGGCCTTAAATAGCTGAGCAAGCAGTTTGCAGCACTACAGGGAGACGAGTACACTTGGGGATTTGGAATGAAGAAATGTAATGATGGGTGCCAAGTTTTCAAAATGGCAGGTCATCTTACAGGAAACCTAACAGTTTAAGATAGTTAGAATCATTTTGTCCACTGGTGTTTTTCATTTGCACAAAGGGAATAACTCATGAATAGGCTTGAAGATCAGACCTGGATGAAACCCAACATGTCTGAGAATAACATGTTACCCAAGATGAGGCAAAGGCCAGACAGAGTTCTGCGTAGAATCTGCAAAGACAGAGAATCTATTGTTTTGTGTTGACAAGTGCCAAGAAACCTCTTTTAACCCCGTTGCAAATGCTCGCCCCCAAATGTTAAGCAAGGAACTTCATAAAATGATTTCACTGATGAAACCTCCAGTCCAGGGTCAGATCTAGGCAACCTGAATTGGAAAATATTTGAAAGTTTAAATGAATGGCAAAAAGGGAGAAACAAGAGGATAGAAGCTATTCTCAAGCATCTAGAGGAATTCAAAAGTGAAAAGTTGAGGCGTTGGAGATGACACCAGTGTCTCTGAGGCTTCTTTGCTAATCTCTTTGACTTCAGAGACATAATTAATCATGTGTGTGTACCTTGTTTTCATGGAATCTGTTCTGGATTTCAACCAGCATCATGAAATAGGCTGGAGCCCTGGGAGGCAGGTTTTTCTAAACTGTTCTGTGTTGTTTATCTCGATATATTTACATTTTCTTCTCAAGCAGAGGGATCCTCTCCAATCCTGGTACCAGTTGGATCCGAGGCATTACCATTGTTGATGCCTTGGACTTCTATGGTGGCCACTTGACTCTGGCTCCATGCCAGATGTTTCTTTCAGAATGGTCTAGTGGAACAGCAGCACCTGATGACCTCAGTCTCATCACCATAGCTATCATCAACAAATCAGGGTTGCATTAATCACTGAGGAGAAGCATGGCGTGTGAATAGAATGCTGCTGGGCATGGGGTCAGGAAAGCCTGGGTTGAAACCTCACCTCCTCTGCTTATGGGACCCACTGACAAGTTGCAACCTCTCTGAACTTCAGTTTCCTTCCTTGTAAAAACTGGTTTCCTGGGGGAAGCTGGGTGGCACAATGGATAAAGCACCGGCCCTGGATTCAGGAGTACCTGAGTTCAAATCTGGCCTCAGACACTTGACACTTACTAGCTATGTGACCCTGGGCAAGTCACTTAACCCTCATTGCCCTGCAAAAAAGCAAACAAACAAACAAAAAACCTGGTTTCCTTATCTGTAAAACTATAATAATACCCATAGCAGCAACCTCACAAGGTTGTTTTGAGGCACAAATAGGATATGTAATATATCTAGAAATCTGAAAATGAGATATACACACACACACACACACACACACACACACACACACACATATATATATGTATATATAAATGATACTTGTTATTAATGATTAATTTAGGTACTGGGGTAGTCAGAGGCAGCCCATACCCTAATGGAAATCACAATTTCATTCTGAATAAAATGGATAGAACAAAAAAAAATACAAGCTGGACTGTGTTAAGTGCCAATTTAAGGGACGGAGATGGTAAGTGTTACAGGAATTTAGGGGAGTAAGTGATCATTAAAGGCTGAAGCAGTGAGATAAAGCTCTGTGTGAGAGATGAGTCTTGGAGAGAGGATAGAACTTAGACTAGGAAGATGTGGGAACATATTTCTGGCAAGGGAAACTAAGAATGGATTGGGTATGTTTAAGGAACAATGAGTAGAGAAGTTTAGCTGAAGCCAAAACTTAGTACTCATTTAGGTTGGTTTGTTTTTGTTTTTGTTTTTTGGCAGGGCAATGAAGGTTAAGTGACTTGCCCTGGGTCACACAGCTAGTTAAGTGTCAAGTGTCTGAGGCCGAATTTGAACTCAGGTCCTCCTGAATCCAAGGCCAGTGTTTATCCACTGCGCCACCTAGCCGCCCCCGAAAGGTGCATTCTTAAGGTTTTTAGTGTTGTTTTTTAAAATCTAAATGAGGGGGAAGCTAGGTGGCACAGTGGATAAACACTGGCCTTGGATTCAGGAGGACCTGAGTTCAAATTCGGCCTCAGACACTTGACACTTACTAGCTGTGTGACCCTGGGCAAGTCACTTAACCCCCATTGCCCTGCAAAAAAAAAAAAAAGAATGCACCTTTCTTTAATATAAGCAATAGTAATTTAAAATCAAAATTTAACATTATTTATAATGGAAAAAACAGAAATAGAAAAGGCCAGCCTAACATATACTAGCTCAGAAGTTATGCTTCTCAGAGCTTTTATCATCTACACATAAGCAGACCCTCCTTGAGACAAGAGACTAGCATAATCTTTAGGGCCACTGCTTGGTTCCTCCTCTCTGGAAGACATGTTGATCTAGAACTATTCTTTAAGGGACTAGATACTATTCTGTATTCCAGTCTAAGTCCCCTCACACTTAGCTGAATCTTTCTTTTCAAATCTCCACTTACTATCTCCATAACCTTGGTTACTTTAATTCTCTGAGCCTCAGTTTCTGCATCTGTCAAATGGGAAGGTTGGATGAAATAATCTCTAAACTCCCTTTCAGCTTTAACATTCAATATAAGAATTTATGATCTTCTGTGTAATTCCTGTTTCTGGAACTTCCTGGTTCTTAGTTCATTAATGGAACTAATATAATGAATACTTTCAGAGGGACACCCTTAGCAAACCTCAGATTCCTTCACCATTTCCCTAAAAAATGGCTTTCTAGACTCTACAGTAAAGGGAATATGTGACCCATAAAGTAAAATATCTCAATTTCCCCTAACAAGGGGAGGGGATTAAGCACAGTGGGAGCCCTTAGCAACCAGAAAGCTGCATTAGGGACCTGAACATTGTAGGAGAGGTGAAGAGGGAGAAAGGTCATTAAGATGTAGGACAACTTTGAAAACAAACTTCTGAAGACAAACTTTGTCTACTTTACGATTTTATCTACAGTCAGATGTGTGGGTACAAACGAGAGAAGCATGATGTTCCAACATAGGAGGTAAAAATCTCACGGTACTGTGCCGTGGTCAGAATACACCCTGGAGTACTGCATTTAGTTCTGGGCCTAACATTTTAAGAAGGACATTGAAGACTTGGAAAGAAGCCAGAAGGGGCCAACAGGGATTAAAGATCATGACGTACAAGGAGTTACTGGGAGGGAACTGGAGATGTTTAGCCTGGAGAAAAGAAGTCTTAACTGGACCATGATAGTGATCTCCAACTATTATTATTAGAAGGGCAGCCACCTGGAAGCAGGACTAGACTTTTGTTTAGCCTCAGAAATTAGAATGAGAAGCAATGGACAGAAGATATAGAATTAGAAATTGTTGTTGCTGTTGTTTATTTTTGTCCTTTGATCTCAAAGAGGACCATGACATTGGGGTGACATCATGACTTGTGGTGAATTGGATTTAAGTGAGGCAGGGCCGGGCAAAGTCACCAGCCTCACTCTCTCCTCCAGAGTCATCTGAGTCCAGTGGCAAGATATAGATGAGGACAACTGGAGATGACCCTGGATGTAATTAAGGCAATTGGGATTAAGTGACTTGCCCAGTCTATCCATTTGGTCCAATTTATGACAAAAAAGGATCCTACGACAAACCACCAGCCCAGTCTATCCATTTGGTCCAATTTATGACAAAAAAGGATCCTATGACAAACCACCAATACTAAAAGAAATTGCACCATTTGTTTGCAAAAACAACTCACCAAGACAAATATTTTAAAGACTAACATGGGGCAGCTAGGTGGTGCAGTAGATAAAGCACTGGCCTTGGATTCAGGAGGACCTGAGTTCAAATCTGGCCTCAGACACTTAACACTTACTAGCTGTATGACCCTGGGCAAGTCACTTAACTCTTATTGCCCCAGGGGGAAAAAAAGACTTAGAGTTATCTGAAGATGGAATGAGCTACCTCAGAAGGTAGTGGACTCTCCAAAACCTGAAGTCTTCCAGGGAAGGCTGGATGGGCACTTGTTAGGAATATTGTAGGAGGGATTGTCTGACGGGTATGGGTGGAATTAGATGACTTCTGAGGTCCCTTCCAACTCTGAGATTAGGTGATTCATTTGAGAATGAATGCCTGGGCCCCTCATAACTTCTAGAAGTCAGAATTCTGCAATGTGGGAAAAGGCATCTGACATAGAGGCTGATATATTCTTCAGTCCCATTTGAAAGCTATAATTTGGGGGGCAGCTAGGTGGCGCAGTAGATACACACACACACACACACACACACACACACACATATATAGTAACAATTGGAATGCGCCACCTGCTGGAGACTTACTGTAGAAAAGCTCTGCCATGAGGTAAGGTCTCTGAGGGCAAGACCATGCGTCTTTTCTTTGGTGTCAGGAAGTGACGTTTGCTTGTGGGAGGAGGAAGGGGGAGCTCTAACTCGCTCTCTTTTCTGTGGACTCTGGCGGAGAGCGGAGCTAGAAATGTGCTCTCCCTTTAATAGATAGAGGAATCCAGGCCTTTCTCTTTCTCTTTACCAAATTCTTATTCTCCTTAATAAATGCTTAAAAGTCTAACTCTTGCTAAAGCTTATAATTTATTGGCAACCACTCATTAGATCTTTTAGACAGACTAGCTAGAATTTTAGCCCTTACAATGTATTTATCTTGAGATCCTTGGCCTTTTTGTTTTATATAAAGCCTTCCCTGATCCCTTTTATTGCTACTGTCCTGCCTCTCAAATTACATTGTAACTACTTTATATTTATATTTATTCTGTATATACATATATGCATGTCTGTGTAACTATCACTATATCATCTATCATCTGTCATCTGTCTATCTTCTTGTCTTTCCCATTAGATGGTAAATTCCTTGCAAGTAGGGATTGTTTCATTCTTTGGACTAGCATTCTCAAAGCCTTCTACAATGTCTGGTTCAAAGTAGGTGCTTAATAGCTGCTTTTTGAATGATTGATGGGTCACTAATCCATACTTGATTAATTCAATGGATTCAGAATTTTAGAGTTGAAAATTACTTCAAAGGCTATCTAGTTCAACCTGAATGAGACTCCTCTCGATGCTCCCCCTGACAAATGGTCATCCAGCTTTTGCTTGAAGACTTCCAGTGGGTGAATCCCCCACTACTTTCTGAGGTAGCTGATCCTAAACTGGACAACTTTTATTGTTAGGACATTTCTCCTTATGTCAAATCCAACTTTGCCTCTTCTCAACTTCCACCTATTCCTCCAATTTTGCCCTCTGTGACCAAATAGAACAAATATAATCCCTCCCATTATAGCCTTTCAACTACTTAAAGGTAGTGATCATGTCATCCTATCCTCCCCACACCCCAAATGATCTCTTCTCCAGGCAAAACACAGAGAGTACTTTCAACTGATCCTCATGGGTCATGAATTTGAGGATGCTCACTATGCTGTTTGTCCTCCTTGACACTCTCCAGCTTATTGATATCCTTCCTAAAATGTGGTACCCAGAACTAAATCCATTACTATGTATGTGGTTTGACCTTGGATGCAGTGCCTCTCTTAATGTAGACTGAGGCAGCATTAGGTTTTTTGGCTACCACAGGCCACTATTGTCTCATTGAGTTTGTACCCCAAGTTCACACATAACAATCTGATATCTCTCCTGAAGATAAGGGGATGACTTCCAGTCAAAACCAGATGCTTTATCCCTATTGGGACTCCTAATGAAACCAGATCTTCTCTCTGAGAGGTGAAATTTGATTTTCTTTTCCCTTTTCCTTATTGGGTTGAGGTTGGCCTTTGAAAATACCAAGAGCTCCACTAACCTATGAGAATTTTGTAGAATGAGGCCTATTTGTTAAATTATACAATGAATTTCTTGGTGTGTAATCTCCTGACCCATCAACTAAACTAATCATGGAGATTCGTGAAAGAATATTAATTTCCAGATTGTTTAAGAACTCACTCACGTCTGTGCCATATTTTGTTCCTAATAGGATCAACTCACTGTTTATCTAAGACTTAGCTGTCTTGTATTAAAAATGATACAAAAAAGTAAACCCGTTTTATACATACTATTTAAAAAAAAAAAAGAACTCACTCACGGACTTTGGTAAAGCAATATAGTTAGAATTTCTGGGGTGGAGCCAAGATGATGTAGGAAAGGCAGTGAGCTCTCAAACTCATGACACGATCACTCCAAAAATCATCCAAATAATGCCATAGGACAATGCCTGGAGCAGCAAAACTCACAGAAGAATGTGCTGAAATCATCTTCTAACCAAGAACAGCTTGAATGTTGGAAGGAGGGAGCCGCTGTGCTGAGACAGGAGTGGAGCCCAACCCCACAGTAACCCTGACACAGATCCAGTCCCAGGAAGGCCTCACCAGAGAAGAAGACCCCCAGAACCTCTGAATCAGCTGAAGCACCAGTGTCATCTGGAACTAAGCTCACAGTCTGGTGAGAGGGCTGAGCCCTGGGCAGGGAGGAGACTACAGGGATCTATGCTGGTGTTGAGGCAGAACTTGGGTTTTTCACCCCTGCAGGGAACCAGGAGGTAGGCTTGAGTAGCAGTGGCCCAGGTGGGGAGGGGCACATGCTCATTGGAGCTAACAACCACAACACACAAAGTTGGTTGATTAGCAAGTTTGTCTGGGGTCATCTATGGACCAGGGAACAGGCCAGGCTAGTGAAGAGCCTGATCCTCCTTAAATCATACCACCTGGAACTTCTGAAGCTTGGGATACTGCAGCCTGGAAACAGTGCCCCACTTTAAGGAGCTAAAAGTCAAGTAAAAGAAAGGCAAGATGAGCAGACAGAAAAAGATGAGGATGATAGAAAGTTTCTGAGGTGATAAGGAAGATCAAGGTGCACCCTGAGACGAAGATGTCAATGTCAGGGCCCCTATATCTAAAGTTTCCAAGAAAAATATGAATTGGTCTCAGGCCATAGAGGCGCTCAAAAAGGACTTTGAAGATAAAGTTGGAGAGGTGGAGGAAAAAATGGAAAGAGAAATGAGGGTGATGCAGAAAAGACATGAGAAAAAAAGTCAACAGCTTGAAAAGCCAAATTGGCCAAATGGAAAAGGAGTACAAATGCTCTCTGATAAAAATAAATGCCTAAGAATTAGGATCGAATAAATGGATGACTTTATGTGAAACCAAGTAACTTTATGAGAAACCAAGGCTCAATAAAGCAAATCCAAATGAATAAAAAAAATAGAGGGTGGGCAGCTAGGTGGTGCCGTGGATAGACACCGGCCCTGGAGTCAGGAGTACCTGAGTTCAAATCCGGCCTCAGACATTTGACACTTACTAGCTGTGTGACCCTTGGCAAGTCACTTAACCCCAATTGCCTCACCAAAAAAAAAAAAAAATTAGGGCAATGTGAAATATCTTCTTGGAAAAACTGCTGACCTGAAAAATAGGTCCAAGAGAGATATTATTGGTCTACCTGAAAACCATGATCAAGGAAAGAGCTTAGACATCATCTTCCAAGAAATTGTCTGGGGAAATTGCCCTGATATTCTAGAAGCAGAAGGTAAAATAGAAATTGAAAGAATCTACCCATCACCTCCAGAAAGAGATCCCAAAAGGAAAACTCCTAGGAATATTATAGCCAAATTCCAGAGCTATCAAGTCAAGGAGAAAATATTGCAAGCTGCCAAAAAGAAAGAATTTAAGTTCTATCGAGCCACAGTCCGGATAGCACAAGATCTAGCAGCTTCTACATTAAAGGATTGGAGGGCATGAAATATGATATTCCAGAGGGCAAAGGAATTGGGTTTACAACCAAAAATCACCTACCCAGCAAAACTCATTATAATCTTTCAGAGGAAAAAATGGGACTTTAATGAAAAAAGAGGACTTTCAGGTATTCGTAATGAAAAGACCTGAACTGAATGGCAAATTTGACTTTCAAATACAACACCCTAGAGAACTATAAAAAATTGGAGTTGGGGGACATACCTGGGGTCATGCAGTGGGTGACTGTCTTGTGTCTGAGGCTGGGTTTTGGCTGGGATCCCCCTGGGTCCAGGTTAGATGCTTTGTCCACTGTGTCACCTAGCTGCCTCATGATGACATCTTTAGGGTTAAATTGAGGGGTGAGGGGAATGCACTGGGGGAGGGGGAAGGGCAGAGGTAGCATGAGGTAAAATCCTACATGAAAGAAACAAGGCTTATGGAGTGGGGGAAGGGATAGGGAAGGAGCTGGGCAGTAAATGAATTTTACACTCATCAGAAAAGGCTCAAAGACCTTAAACTCATTAGAGTTGCCTCAAGGAGGGATTAATACACACACCCAATTGGGTGGAGTAATCTATTTAATCTGGGCAGTAAATGAGCCTAACACTCATCAGAACTGGCTCAAAGAACTCAATCTCATCAGAATTGGCTCAAGGAGGGAATAATATACACACTCAATTGGGTGGAGTAATCTCTCTAACCCTACAGGAAAATAGGAGGGGAAGGGGATAAAGAGAGAGGGGCAAAAGAAGGAAGGGCAGAGTGGGGGAAGGGACAGACAGAAGCAAATCCCTTTTGAAGAGTGATAGGATGAAAGAAGATGGATAATAGAATAAATATCATGGGGATGGGAATAGGATGGAAGGGAAACAGTTAACAATAGTAATCATGAAAAAGAGGAAAGGGGGAAAATTGTACAAAAAATATTTAAAGCAACTCTTTGTGGTGGCTAAGAATTGAGAATCAAAGGAATGTTCATCAATTGAGGAATAACTAAAGAAGCTGTGGTATATGATTGTAGTGGAATGGTCTTGTGCTATAGGAAATGACAAACAGGATCATCCCGGAAAATCCTGGAAAGACTCATGAACTGATGTATAGTGAAGTAGCAGAACTGGGAGGACATTGTGCATAGTGACAACAGTATTGTTGGATGAACAGTTGTGAATGACTTAACTACTCTCAGCAATACAATGATCCAAGACAATCCTGAAGGACTAACGATGAAGCTTACTATCCACCCCCATAGAAAGAACTGATAAAAAGAGCACCTGTGGATTGTACATATATAACCTGATTGCTGTCTTGTGGAGGGGGGATGAAAGGGAGGGAGGGAGAAAAATTTGGAACCCTAAATCTTATGAAAATGAATGTTGAAAACTACCCTTACATGTAACTGGAAAAAATAAAATAAATGTTTGTTGCAAAAAAAATAAAATAAAATAAATAAGTAAAGCAATAAAGTTACAGGGCATTGGAGAAGAAACTTAAGGAGACAATGCTTGAGCCTCATCAAGTCACTAGAAAACTATGTAGAATTGGAGCTATGGATAAATATTTCACACAATACTCTGACTAACATTTATATAGCACTTACTATATGCCATGAACTGTGCTAAGTGCTTTAAAACTCATCTCATTTGATCCTTACAACAACCCTAAGCAATAGGTGCTATTATTATTCCCATTTTGCAGATAAGGAAACTGAGGCAAGCAGAGGTTAGGTGACTTGCCCAGAATCACACAACTAGTCAGTGTCTGAAATGACTTTGAATTCAGATTTTCCTGACTTCAGCCATGGCACTCTGTGCACTATGGTGCCACCTAGTTGCCTTTGAGAGTAAGTCTGAATTAGTGAGGTTTTATAGTAGTTCTTTCTAGCATTCATCATCAGTCTCAATTTTGCTTCCTGACGAATAGGGCTAATGCTGTCAACCATCTTTGTTATGGAGTTTTGAGGGTTCATGAGTTTTTACTAGTGCCTAGAGAATTTCAGGTACAAAATGAGCCTTTTATTTTAGATGGAACATTTAGAGAAGTAGCTCTTTTCCACATTACAGAAATTTGAAGAATATCAGTTCAATCTAAACTGATTTGTGAATAAACCACTTATTAAAGATTGAGAGTGTGGGGAGTCCAGGTCAAGTGCTTCACTTATACAATGGAGCTAATGACTTTAATCAACATTAAGGGATCCTGTATGGTGTTTTTTGCACACAGGGAGATAGGACTCTGGTGGAGGGTCTCACAATCTAATTAGGACAGATGGATGAGTGAGATGAGAAAACTCATTAGTCTGTGAAACTTCCACTATAAAACAGCCCCAATTGGATTTAAATGAGATAATTGGATTTGAAAAATTAAAAGCTGCCAAAATTAACTTGTTCTGGGGCTTTGTAATCAATTTGCAAGTTGGGTCTTGTTCCCTAAGGATCTATAAGCAATTTGCCAGAGACCAAGCAGTTAGTTGAAAGTATAGGGGACCAGTCCCTGGTTTGGGGCTTAATGCTATATGGTCACTGAATCCAGTATTAGCTTTCCTTGGATTTTGTGGGGTTTTATGAGGGATGTACATTGGAAGGTCTAAGGCCTGCAATTCCTAAAGAAGAAAGGAAATGAATAAAAATTTCCCTTTGGACACTTTGGGAGGGGGGACAAGAGAGAAGAGGGAGGAGTGAAAGCCAGTGTCTTCCTAGGTTCCAAAGCACCAAATCAACTATTGATTTAGAAGAGGCTAATCTGTTTCCTTTTCTATCACCTGCCATTGGAAAACTAATATGATGCCTCCATTCCTGGCTTAGATTTATCTTTAAAATATGGCAGAAAACACCAAAAACTTAAGAGGCAGAAAGGTGTTTGTGTGGACTAGTGCTTTATTTTATTTTTTAATTCATGATAAATGCTTAAGAGCTCTGGTGGGAAAGAGGCAGCTGTGGGGTAGGAGAAAGCATCTTTCTCCTAACCTGCTAACCTGCTCTATCACTTGCCAGGTGGGACAAGTCATTTCATCTCTAGGGGCCTCAGTTTTCTCATCTTTAATAATTAAATGCCCACCTCACAGGGTTGTTGGGGATCAAATGAGATCATGTGAATAAAGCATCATGTAAATATAAGCTATTTTTTCCCTTTTAATTTTTGTTCATTCTGAACTCAACAAATACAAAATGAATTGAGCATTTCCCTGTACCATGTGGAATAAAGACGACTACACACAAATCACCATTACGTATAGCTTGCTTTTCTTTTTACGTGTATAAATAATTCAACATGAAACTTTCAAAGTTGTCCTGCTTGCCTGTGATTCCTTATGGCATTCCCTCTGTTCTCTTCTCATTTGGTGAGGCGGGAATTGGCATCCTATGCCTAGACTTTCTCCCTCTGGCTTCTCTCCCCACACCCCTGAAGAAGGAAAAGCAAACCCTTGTACCAGTCAAAAAAACAGTCAAGTCAAAAGCAAAACACCTATAATGGCTATATCTAAAAATGCATGTCTCATTCTGCATCTTAAATCTGGAATTCACTTATCAGGAAGTGGGTAGAATGGTCCTGCAATGGTCCTCTGGAATTTTTGTTGACCATTGCCATGCTCAAGTTCTTTAAGTCTTTCAAAGTTCGTTTGCCTTTGCAGTGTTTTTGTTGTATCAGTTGTTCTGCTTCTGCTCACTACACCCTATTTCAGTTCAAAGAAGTCATTCTGATTTTCTCCAAGACTGTCCTATTCATTCTTTGTCATGGCACAATGATAGTCTATTACATTCATACAACAGAATTAGTGCTGTTATTATTGTTAGGGAATTGCTGAGTTCAGAGTTCCAAAAGCACTGTTAGTGAAACAGAAGGATGGCTGACCCTAGGAAACATTGTGCAGGTGGTCATTCTTGAAGTTCTTTTATCCCCTTTTAGTGCAAGCCTGACTTGGTTTGCTTTTTTTTTTTTTTTAAGTGAGGCAATTGGGGTTAAGTGACTTGCCCAGGGTCACACAGCTAGTAATTGTTAAGTGTCTGAGGCCGGATTTGAACTCAGGTACTCCTGACTCCAGGGCCGGTGCTCTATCCACTGTGCCACCTAGCCGCCCCTTGGTTTGCTTTTGGGGAGGGGTGTTGGAAGCGGCATCTATTCTCTTCAGTTATTCTTTAGCCTTTCACAGTTTGCTCATGAAATTTAGTATATTGAAAACAATTCTCAATCTGGATTCAGAGGACTTGGATTCAAATCCCCTTCTTCAACACTTACTACCCATATGGCTTTGGGCAGGTCACTTAAATCTCTCTGATCTTCAGTTTTCTCAACTGTATAATGAAGGGTTGAACTAGATGATCCCTAAGGTTCTTTCTAGCTCTCAGCCTATGGGACTCTCCTCTCCTGAGGGCCCTGTTAGAATGAGACTAGCTTATCTGATAAAATGGTGTGCTAAGATGTTAAAAAGTAAGGAGGGCAGGGGCAGCTAGATGGCACAGTGGATAGAGCACCAGCCCTGGAGTAAGGAGGACCTGAGTTCAAATCCAGCCTCAGATACTTGACACTTACTAGCTGTGTGACCCTGGGCAAGTCACTTAACCCCCATTGCCCTGAAAAGAAAAAAAAGAAAAAGAAAAAGTAAGGGGGGGGGCAGGTAGGTGGTGCAGTAGATAGAGTACTGGCCTTGGAATCAGGAGGACCTGGATTCAAATCTGGCCTGAGACACTTGACACTTACTAGCTGTGTGACCCTGGGCAAGTCACTTAACCCCAATTGCCTCACACACACACACATACACACACAAAAAAAGTAATGAGGGCTAAAAGTTAACCCTCCTCTGTGCTATAGTCTCTCCATCCTGGACACCTCTGGAAGCCAATCTTATCAGGGTTTGTTTATTTTCATGTTTCATTAAAAGCACAACAGTGGTTTAAAGACAGGTGTTTGTGAGCAGGTCTGTAAAGAATTACATCTAAGGACAGATCAGAACTTTGTTCATCTACTGCAATACAAACCCTTTATGGACAAATGCCTGTGTTATGAAATCTGAGCAAGGACATACAACTGGATTTCATTCCTTTTACTCTATAAATTTTTGTATGTAAATATGATACATTATTACTGCTACTAAATTTATTCAGCCTTAATACAAGCCCCACCCTTTACCCCAAGCTTCCTGCCCCTTTAAATATGAAGTGGAAATGAAGTAGGATGGAATTTGGGGTCAAATTGATTGTGAGTCATCCCAAAAGAATTACAAAACTCAGTGACTCAGTTTCCCAAGTTTTATTGCAATACTGTGAGTGACCACAGGGAGAGAACCAGAATAGTGGAAAGATATCACTCCAATAGTGAAAGAAAAGACAGTTTTATTTATAGTATAGATAAATTGATTATCAGTCTCATTATAATATTCTCCACCTTGGGGAGGTACAGGGGAGGGTTTATCCTAATTTGGAGTTCCTGGGGTCCTAAGCCAACCTCCAAGGTGGGTACCTTTTTCAGTGGAGGTGTGTTTTGGGGGTTTACATGTCATAAGGTGAATCTGGGGACAAATTTGGCCTTTTCTGTGCATGTCTCTTTCTGGTTCCCATGACTAGTTTCAAGCCATCTTCATTTTTCATTTATTTCTAGTCTAAGTTTCTAAGCCTGTCAATTTATTTAAGGTCATCATGGCCTCTCTCCCTCTGTTCCCATTATGTGTACTGATTTATGTGGGTAAGAGAACTTAGCATCCTGACTTGTGAGTTATCCATTAACTGGGATCTAACTCCCTTTTGGAGCTAATATCTGAATTAAAGCTTGGGTCTTAGGTTTTTCTGTTAATCTTTTTTTGCCTCTTGCATTAGAAACATTTCCTTGAAATCTGATGTCTGTCAGTGTAATCTGCTTTAATTGACTTAAGACATTTGGGACAGTCATTTTTGAACCTGAGCCTTTTGGAACTTAAGGAACAATTTAGTCTTTTGGTGGTGGTGGTGGGGGGCAATGAGAGTTAAGTGACTTGCCCAGGGTCACACAGCTAGTAAGTGTCAAGTGTTTGAGGCCAGATTTGAACTGAGGTCCTCCTGAATCCAAGGCCAGTGGTTTATCCATTGTGCCACCTAGCTGCCCCAGCAACAATTTATTCCTTTTTTTTTTTTTTAGTGAGGCAATTGGGGTTAAGTGACTTGCCCAGGGTCACACAGCTAGTAAGTGTTAAGTGTCTGAGGTCAGATTTGAACTCAGGTACTCCTGAATCCAGGGCCGGTGCTCTATCCACTGCACCACCTAGCTGCCCCAGCAACAATTTATTCTTAAATTCACTTTTGCAAAAATGCCCTAAAATATCAAACTCCTCCTTTCCTTCTGAGTACTTTAAGAATCAGCAATTTCCAGATTATTAATGTCCAAGGAGATCAAGCCCTTTAAATCCATCTTCAAGTATACATACTTGAATAACATCCCTTGCTTCTTGATATGCTTAAAGACCCTTAGTGACTCATGATTGCCTCCTGGCTAAATTCAAGACTCAGCACTCTCTGATCACAACCTAACTTTCTTTCTTTCTTTCTTTCTTTCTTTCTTTCTTTCTTTCTTTCTTCCTTTCTTTCTTTCTTTCTTTCTTTCTTTCTTTCTTTCTTTCTTTCTTTCTTTCTTTCTTTCTTTCTTTCTTTCTTTCTTTCTTTCTTTCTTTCTTTCTTTCTTTCTTTCTTTCTTTCTTTCTTTCTTTCTTTCTTTCTTTTTTGCTGTGACCCTTGCCCAGGGTCACACAGCTAGTGAATGTCAAGTGTCTGAGGCCGGATTTGAACTCAGGTCCTCCTGAATCCAGGGCCGGTGCTTTATCCACTGCACCACCTAGCTGCCCCCACAACCTAACTTTCTAACCTCGTTTCCTACTACTCCCCAACACAAATCTTCTGCTTCCTTGAGCCTTGTCTATTCAATGAGCTCACTTCTGCCATGTTCTTGCACCTTCTTGTTCCCTCCCTCCTCTCTGCTTATAGCAAGACTTAGGGAAGGAAGTATCTTTGTCTTTAAGTATTTGAAACATTTATAGGATCATAGCCCTGGAGTCAGAAAGGATCTTAGAGGTCATCTAGTTTAACCCACTCATTTTGCAGATGAGGAAGATGAAGCCCAAATATGTTAAGCGATTTACCTGAAGTCACCCAGGGAATAGGTGGCAGAGTTGGGGTTTTAATCTAGTTCTTCTGACTTGAAGTCTAATGATTCCTCCTCCTCCCTCACTTCCTCTGTACTCTGCTGGTCATCGTAGGCAAGATAGTTTGGATTTATTCTGCCCGACTTTAAATACCAGAAGCGGAAGCAAGAGGTGGAAAAGAGATAGATTTTGGCTGAGAACATCCCACTCTTCCAGTGGCATATAAGCCTTGAGATGTCTCCATGACGCATCTTTAGTTTATAAGAAAAAGCCATCCTTTTTATTAATTATTCACCAGCCATAGTTAATGTATTGATTAATTACCCAGAAATTATGTCTCTCCAACTTTCCATACATCACATTATAGATGTGAGAAATGAGGCCTTTATCAAAGAAATTTGCTACAACCCTTCCCCCCCCCCAAGTTTTCTGCCTTCCTTCTAATCTTGGCTGTATTGATATTGTTTGTATAAAACCTTTTTAACTGAATATAGTCAAGGGGCAGCTAGGTGGCGCAGTGGATAGAGCACCGGCCCTGGAGTCAGGAGTACCTGAGTTCAAATCCGGCCTCAGACACTTAACACTTACTAGCTGTGTGACCCTGGGCAAGTCACTTAACCCCAATTGCCTCACTAAAAACTAAAAAAAAAAAAAATTTAATATAGTCAAAATTATCCATTTTACATCCCATAATGTTTTCTATCTCTTATTTGATCATAAATTCTTCCCTTATCCATAGGGTCTGACAGGTAAACTATTTCATGTTCCCTTAATTTGCTTATGGTATCACCCTTTATGTCTAAATCATATACCCATTTTGACCTCATTTTGGTATATGGTGTGAGATGTTGGTCTATACCTAGTTTCTGCCCAACTGCTTGCCAGTTTTCCCAGCAGTTTTTGTCATATTGTGATTACTTCAAAGCTAGGGTCTTTGAGTTTATCTAAATTACTATGGTCATTACGATGATTACTGCTTTGTAATACAGTTTGAGATGTATCTGGTACAAGTAGGCCATCTTCTTCACATTTCCTTAATTTCCTTGTGTGAGAAAATAATGGGTTTTGGAACACCCAAAGGCCCCAGATTGATTGGATTGACTGACTTTGCTGATTAACTAACTAAAAGTTAATTCAATTAAAACCATACCTGCCTGGCCCTCAAGAGGGTATGTTCTCAGAGGCTGTGGACTCTGACCTCAACACAGGACCACCCTCAAGTGCAGTGAACCAATGGATTTGGGTGATGCTAGCCAATTAGCTTGAAGCAGTGTGTAAGCATGGCCAGCCTCTCCTCAGGTTCATGGTGGAGGACTTGAGGAAGAAGCAGACCAGGCTGGAGCCCTAGGCTAGATAGGCCTTTTCTTAACTTTCTGACCCAGGTGTTCTCTTTTTACTAATACTTGGTATGCTTTAATAAATGCTTAATACCCCCAAACTGGTGCTAAAGCTTCTAATTTATAAGTAACAAATATATTAGACATTTTTTTTTTTGGTGAGGCAATTGGGGTTAAGTGACTTTCCCAGGGTCACACAGCTAGTAAGTGTCAAATGTCTGAGGCCGGATTTGAACTCAGGTACTCCTGACTCCAGGGCCGGTGCTCTACCCACTGCACCATCTAGCTGCCCCAACAAATATATTAGAAACCTCAGCTAATTCTTCTTAAACTTGGGACACAAATAAGGTGACCACACATTTAATTTTACTTATCACACTTGATATTCTTGACATTTTGTTCATTTTTTTTAGCTCTATAAAATAATTTTTAGGTAGTTTGATATGGCACTAAAGAAATAAACTAATTTAGATAGAATTTTCATTTATATTATATTGACTCATCAAAGAACAAAAAAACCCCAAGTATATTATATTGGCTCAGCCTACCCATAAGGAATTAATATTTCTCCAATTATTTAAATCTAACTGTGAAAAATATTTTGTAATTATGTTCATATAGTTCCTGGGTTTTGCTTGGCAGATAGATACCAAGGTATTTTATATTGTCTACAGTTATTTTAAATGGAATTTCTCTTTCTATAACTTGCTGCTGGACTTTGTTGGTAATATATATAAATACTGATGGTTTGTGTGTGTTTATTTTATATCTTGCAACTTTGCTAAAATTATTATTTCAACTAGGTTTTTTTAGTGATTCTCTAGGTTTCTCCAACTCTACCATCATATCATATGCAAAAAGCTATAGTTTTATTTCCTTATTGCCTATTCTAATTCCTTCAGTTTCTTTTTTTCTCTTATATGAAATGCTATAGCTATCATTTCTAGTACAATATTGTATAATACAATATTTCTAGCATAATACTAAATAATGGTGCTATTGGGCAACTTTGCTTTACACCAATCTTATTGTGAAGGCTTTTAGCTTATTATTACAGTTAATGCTTGCTGATGGTTTTAGATAAATATTGCTTATCACTTTAAGGAAAGTTCCATTTATTCCTATGCTTTGTAGTGTTTTTAATAGTAATGAGTGTTGCAATTTTTCAAAAGCTTTTTCTGCATCTATTGATATAATCATATGATTTTTGTTGGTTTTGTTATTGATATGGTCAATTAGCTTATAGTTTTTCTAATATCAAACCATCCCTGCATTCCTGTTATAAATTCCACCTATTCATAGTATATGACCTTTGTGATATATTACTCTAACCTCCTTGCTAGTTATTATATTTAAATTTTTATAAGCATTCAGTAGGGAAATTTTTTTATAATTTTCTTTCTTTGTTTTCACTGTTCCTGGTTTAGGTATCAACACCTTATTTGTGTTATTAAAGGAATTTTATAGGACTCCTTTTTTGCCCATTTTTTCCAAATAGTTTATATAGTATTACAAATTAATTGTTCTTTAAATGTTTGGTAGAATTAACTTATGAATCCATCTGGTCTTAGGAATTTTTTCTTAGAAAGCTCATTAATGGCTTGTTCAATTTCTTTTTCTGAGATAGGGTTATTTAAATATTTTAATTCCTCTTCTGTTAATCTGAGCAATTAAATTTTTTGTAAATCTTCATCCATTTCATGTAGATTGTCAGATTTATTGGCATGTAATTGAGTAAAATAGCTCCCAATAGTTGCTTTAATTTCCTTTTCATTGGTGGTGAATTCACCCTTTTCATTTTTGATACTAATAATTTGGTTTTTTCCTTCTTTTTTATTTTAATATTTTTTTATAATTTTTTTTTTTGCAGGGCAATGGGGGTTAAGTGACTTGCCCAGGGTCACACAGCTAGTAAGTGTCAAGTGTCTCAGGCCAGATTTGAACTCAGGTACTCCTGAATCCAGGGCCAGCACTTTAACCACTGTGCCATCTAGATGCCCCCTTTTCCTTCTTTTTTAAACTCAAATTATCCAATGGTTTATACATTTTATTGTGATTTTTTTTTCATAAAACCAGCTCAATGGTGTTCTTACTTTCAATTTTATTTATCTCTCCTTTGTATTTCAGGATTTCTATTTTGGTGTTTAGTTTAGAATTTGTTCTTTTTCTAATGTAATTTTTTTTAACTGTATGCCCAGATTAACAGAAAATAAATTAGAATAAGTGTTTAGAGGTATAAATTTTCCCCTAATACTGCTTTGGCTGCATTCTACAAATTTTGGTATGCTGTTTTATTATTGTCATTATCTTTAATGAAATTATTGTTTTTTCTTTGACTCACTCATTCTTTAGGATCAAATTGTTTGATTTTCTTTTTCTTTCTTTCTTTTTTTTTTTGGTGAGGCAATTGGGGCTAAGTGACTTGCCCAAGGTCACACAGCTAGTAAGTGTCAAGTGTCTGAGGCTGGATTTGTCTTCCTGACTCCAGGGCTGGTGCTTTATCTACTGTGCCACCTAGCTGCCCCCGCCACCTAGCTGCCCCAAATTATTTGATTTTCAATTAATTTTTAATCTATCATCCTGTGGCTCTCTATCAAGGATAATTTTTATTGTATTATGATCTGAAAAGGATGTATAACATTTCTACCTTTCTGCATTTGTTTGTGAGGGTTTTATGCCCTAATAGTTGTTTTTTGAGTGTGTAGGTGCCATGTACTGCTGAGAAAAAGCTATATTCTTTTCTATTCTCATTCAATTTTCTCCAGAGATCTATCACATCTAACTTTTCTAAAATTCTATTCATCTCCTTGCCTCTTGTTTATTTTAAATGGAATGTCTCTTTCTATCTCTTGTTTGTTGTTAATATATAAAAATGCTGATGATTAATGTGGATTTATTTTCTATCCTGCAACTTTGCTAAAGTTGTTAATTATTTCAGCCTATTCATATTCACTGTTATAATTACTGCATATTTCCCTCTCTCCTATTTCCTCCCTGTTTATCCTTCTTTATCTCTCCTTTCACTCTGTCCATCTTCAAAAGTGTTTTACTGGGGCAGCTAGGTGGCGCAGTGGATAGAGCACCAGCCCTGGATTCAGAAGGACCTGAGTTCAAATCCAGCCTCAGACACTTGACACTTACTGGCTGTGTGACCCTGGGCAAGTCACTTAACCCTTATTGCCCCACAAAAAAACAAAAAAAAAGTGTTTTGCTTCTGGATGCCCCTCCCCCAATCTATCCTCTTTTCTATCACTGAATATCCATTTCTCCCCTGAAGGGATTTTACCCATGTTTGCTGGGCAGGTGATTCTTGGCCACACCCTGGTAAAATGCTTTGGTAGACAGGCTAAACCATGTTGAGGGTAACCAAAGATCCTCAAACCTATTGGTGAGTAGGGGACAGAGAAAGGGTTCTCTACTCCAAGCATGTGAAGACTTCCCTCCAGGGAATAAGCAAATGTGAATAATTTGTTCTAATGGGTCATGAAGGCAGTAGTAGCAGTCATTGTGGAGTGTTTAGAGCTTGGGTAGACATCAGAGAGGCCAAGATCATGTGATGCATCCGAAGCCATCACTAGTTGTCTTGACTTTTGTCTTGCTACTGGCCTTTGATGACTCTGGAACAAGGAGTGAAGCTGATGACTTGACACAACTCTGCCTTACTTAACTTCAATTTGTGCCTGAGTCTAAAGACATCACCCATACCATGTTACCATTTTTACCTCCCTCAAAGTCCTGTGGTGCCATGCAAGTGAGGAAGCAGCAGGTGTAGATACAATGGGAGCAGTCATCACAACCCTGTACATAGGTGGCCCAGACCATAGGGTTGTCATCTTGCCAGACTAAAGCAGCAGTGGGATTTGTCAGCTCCCTGGGTGTCTGAGGAGCTTTTTTAAAAGGACTTCAATGCTCACCTCCTGGAGTGAAGAAAGGGCTAGATAAGGTGCCCTAGGGGGCGAAGCCAAGATGGCGGAGGAAAGACATTAAACCCACAGGGCTCCTGATACAATCACCCCAAAAATAGCAATAAAAGAACCCTTGCGGCAGAAAAACACACAAAAATATGGGCTGAGAGCTTTCCCCAGCTATAGACAGATTTCAGGGGGCCGTGCTGGTCCACGAATAAAGCCTAACCCCACAATCGGCCAACACACCAGACACCCACCGGAGGAATTTGCCCCAGTGCCTCTGAATCAGCTGTAGCACTGGCGTCTTCTGGAACCAAGGGCACGGTTGGGCTGAATGGCTGGCCCGGAGTGGGGTACGTGCAGGGGTACCAGTGGACTGGGGGGAAGGATTCGACAGTCCCACCCCAGTGAGGAACCAGGAAGAAATCCTGAGTGGCGGGAGACCCAGGTGAGGGGAGGGAGCAGGGGAGCAGTCTCATCTGAAGCTGAGAACCACACCACAGAAAGCTTTGCTGGTTGGTTCCTTAGTAAGTAGGCCTGAGGTTATCTCCAGACCTGAGAACAGGCCAGGTGAGATTAAAACCTGCCCCCCCCCAACCCAAAACACCTGGGACCCTCTGAAGCTGAGAACAGGAGTGGAGCCGAGAAGCATTAGCACCCCCCCCCCCCAGTGGAGTTTAAAATCAAATGAAAGCAAGGCCAGGCAGGCTGAGAAGAAGCCCAACCATCCCCCGGGCCATGCTGTAGCTTGAACAGTGTGTCCTGGAAGCAGAGCCACACTTTAAGAAGGAGTTGAAAGCCAAGAAATAGTAAGACAGGATGAGTAGGCAGAGAAAGCAGAAGACCACTGAAAACTTCTTTGGGGGTAAGGTAGACCACAATACAACCTCAGAAGAAGAAGATAATAACAGGGTCAAAGCTCCAACATCCAAAGCTTCCAAGAAAAATATGAACTGGTCTCAGGCCATGGAAGCTCTCAAAAGGGACTTTGAAGAGAAAGTAGGAGAAATAGAAAGAAGACACAGAGAAAAGGAAGAAAGGATGGAAAGGGAAATGAGAGTGATGCAGGAGAATCATGAGAAAAAAGTCAACAGTTTGAAAAGCCAAATGGAAAAGGAGATTAAAAAACTATCTGATGAAAATAACTGCCTAAGAATTAGGATTGAACAAATGGAAGCTAGTGACCTTATGAGAAACCAAGACACAGTAAAGCAAATCCAATTGAATGAAAAAATAGAGGGCAATGTGCAATATAAACAGCTGACCTAGAAAATAAATCTAGGAGAGATAATTTGAAAATCATTGGACTACCTGAAAACCATGACCAAAACAAAAGCTTAGACACCATCCTCCAAGAGATTGTGAGGGAAAATTGCCCTGATATTCTAGAAGCAGAAGCTAAAATAGAAATTGAAAGGATCCACCAATCACCTCCTGAAAGAGATCCTAAAAGGAGAACCTCCAAGAATATTATAGCCAAATTCCAGAACTCCCAGGTGAAGGAGAAAATACTGCAAGCAGCTAGAAAAAAGGAATTCAAATACTGTGGAGCTCCAATAAGAATAAAGCAAGATCTGGCAGCTTCTACATTAAAGGACTGAAGGGCATGGTATATGATATTTCAGAGGGCAAAGGAACTGGGACTAGAGCCAAAAATCATGTACCCAGAAAAACTGAGTATAATTTTTCAGAGGCAAAAATGGGATTTCAATGAGAAAGAGATCTTTCAAGCATTCGTGATGAAAAGACCTGAACTGAATAGAAAATTTGACTTTGAAATACAAGACCCTGGAGAAGCATAAAAAGGTAAACAGGAAAAAGACTTCATGAGGGATATTAAAAAATCAAACCGTTTACATTCCTACATGGGAAGATAATACTTTGAAATCATAAGAACTATCTCAGTAAGAAATTCACAGAAGACAGGGCTGAAAAAAATGCTCTAAATCACTATTGATTAGAGGGATGCAAATCAAAACAACTCTGAGGTACCACCTGACACCTATCAGATTGGCTAATATGACAAAAAAGGAAAATAATAAATGTTGGAGAAGCTGTGGAAAAATTGGAACATTAATGCATTGTTGGTCGAGCTGTGAGCTGATCCAACCGTTCTGGAAAGCAATTTGGAATTATGCCCAAAAGGCTATAAAGTTGTGTATGCCCTTTGACCCATCAATACCACTATTGAGTCTTTTTCCCAAAGAGATCATAAAAAAGGGAAAAGGACCCACATGTACAAAAATATTTATAGCTGCTCTTTTTGTGGTGGCAAGGAATTGGAAATTGAGGGGATGCCCATCAATTGAGGAATGACTGAACAAGTTGTGGTATATGAATGTAATGGAATTCCATTGTGCTGTAAGAAATGATGAGCAGGTGAATTTCAGAAAAACCTGGAAGGATTTGCATGAACTGATGGTAAGTCAGATGAGCAGAACCAGAACAACATTGTACAGAGTATCATCAACATTATGTGTTGATCAACTGTGATAGACTTGATTCTTCTCAGCAATACAATGGTACAAGATAGTTCCAAAGGACTCATGATGGGAAAGGCTCTCCAAATCCAGAAAAAAAAAGAACTGTGGAATATGGATGCAGATTGAACTGTACTATTTCTTTGGTTTTTGGTGCTGTTGTTTTTCCTTCTTGAGGTTTTTCTCTTTTGCTCTGATTCTTCTCTTATAACATGACTAATGCAGAAATATGTTTAATGCTATTGTACATATATAACCTATATCAGATTACTTGCTGTCTTGGGGAGGGAGGGAGGGAGGGAGGGAAGGGCAGAAGAAAAATTTGAAACTAGAAATTTTATAAAAACAAATGTTGCAAACTATCTCTACATGTAACTGGAAAATAATAAAGTACTTTTATAATTATTTTTTAATAGTGAGGCAATTGGGGTTAAGTGACTTGCCCAGGGTCACACAGCTAGTAAGTGTTAAGTGTCTGAGGCTGGATTTGAACTCAGGTACTCCTGACTCCAGGGCCAGTGCTCTATCCACTGTGCCACCTAGCTACCCCCTTTTATAATTTAAAAAATATAAAGTACTATATAAATGTTGTTTACTATTTTTAAAAAAAGATGAGCAGGATGCTATCAGAAAAACCTGGAAAGACTTACATGAGCTCATGCAAAGTAAAATGTACGGTATGCAAAATAACAGCAATGTTGTAAGATGATCAATTGGCTGTGAATGCCTTAGTTGTTTTCAGCAATGCAATGACCCAAGACAACTCTGAAAAGCCTATGAAAAATGCAACACATCTACAGAGAAAGAACTGATGGTACCTGAATACAGATGGAAGTATACTTTGTTGTTGTTAGTTCCTTTTTCTAAAATTTTTTTGTCTGCTATGTTTTGCACAACTGCACACATATAACTTATATTGAATTGCTGGAGTTCTTAAGGGGGGATAGGAAAGAAGAATGAGAATTTTGGAACACAGTTTCAAAAATCAATGTTACAATTTGTTATTACATATAAAATGGGAAAAACTAGATAGATAAATAGATAAATGAATAATAAATAAATAGGTAAATAAATAAATGAATGAATGAATGAAGGCATGCTTCAATCTGCATTTAGATTCACATACCATGATTTGTTCAGCCATTCCCCAATTGATGGACATCCCCTCAATTTCTAATTCTTTGCCACCACAGAAAGAGCTGTTATAAATATAAATATTTTTGTACATATAGGTCCTTTTCCTTTCCCCTTGATCTTTTTGGGTTGTAGATCTAGTAGTACTATTGCTGGGTCAAAGGGTAGGCCTTTAGGCATAGTACCAAATTGCTTTCCAGAATGTCACTTTCCTTTTCTGTAATATTAGCCAATCTGGTAGGTGTGATACCTTAGAGTTGTTTTAATTTGCATTTTCTCATTAATAGTGATTGAGAGGGGCAGCTAGGTGGAGCAATGGATAAAGCACCAGCCCTGGATTCAGGAGTACCTGAGTTCAAATCCGGCCTCAAACACTTGACACTTACTAGCTGTGTGACCCTGGGCAAGTCACTTAACCCTCATTGCCCCACAAAAAAATTAAATAAATAAATAAATTTAATATAGTCAAAATTATCCATTTTATATCCCATAATGCTCTCTATCTCTTGTTTGGTCATAAATTCTTCCCTTATTCATGGAATCTAACAGGTAAACTATTCCATGCTCTCTTAATTTGTTTATGATATCACCCTTTATGTCTAAATCATGGACCCATTTTGACCTTCTCTTGGTATATGGTGTGAGATATTGGTCTATACTTAGTTTCTGCCAAATTGCTTGCCAGTTTTCCCAGCAGTTTTTGTCAAATAGTGTTTTCTTGTCCCCAAAGCTGGGATTTTTAAATTTGTCAAACATTAAATTACTATAGTCATTATCTACTGTGTATTATGTGCCTAATCTATTCTAGTGATCTTCTACTCTACTTCTTAGCCAGTGCCAGATTATTACTTTTTTGTAATACAGTTTGAGATCTGGGCTGAGCCAACTTCACATTTTTTTCATAGGTTCCCTTCATAATTTTTACCATTTATTCTTCCAGATGAATTTTGTTATGTTTTTTTCTAGTTCTATAAAATAATTTTATTGGTATGGTACTTAATAACTAAACTAATTTAGGTAGAATTGTCATTTTATTATATTGACTTGGCTTATCCATGAGCAAATCACATTTCTTTATTTGTTTAGTTCTGACTTTATTTGTATGAAAAGTGTTTTATAATTATGTTCATATAGTTTCTGCATTCGTCTTGCTTTCCTTTGTTTCAAGGGCAATTTTAGAGTCGGACTCAGATTCTTTCCCTTTCTAGCCAAAACTGTGACGAGTAAAATTATAGGCATGGTTTTGAGTGAAGTAACTTCCTGACTGTGGGCTGACCTTAAGAAAGGTCAGGCCCAGCTCTATTATTAATAATTTTCTCATACTCCTTTTCCTTCAACCTTCTCTCCCACATGCCTAAAGTAAGAGCTAGACCTCAAAATTTTTCCCCTTCACATTTTTCTCAATTTCCCCCAATTTTTCCTCCCACAATTCACAAGCACAAACTCCTCCAAATCACCAATACCAATTCCTTCTTATTCAACTCATTAAGCCACTGAGGTCAGAATGAAAAATGGTTTATACTTAAGATCATAAAACCATAGACTTAGAGGTAGAAAGGACCTTAGAAGTCATTTAATCCAACCCCTCATTTTACATATAAGGAAACCTGAGATATAGAGAGATTTATTAACTTGCCAAAGGTCATGCTGCTAATAAATAACATAGTAGGGATTCTAATGCATATCTCTGACTACAAATTTATCATCCTTTCCATTGAACCATGAAAATGCTTGGCTATACCAGTGACAATGTTTACTTTTTATGACCACCACGATTTATAAAGTATGATTAATAATAATTTTTGGCAAATAATTTAAAATAGTCTGTTACACAAACAGTCCTAGAGAAGGACTGAGAAAATGCACTTTCCTCCTTTCTTGCAGAAGAGGGAGAACTATGGATATGAAATATTCCAGTTGATGTGTTGGTTGGTTTTGCTGAACTTTTCCCCCCTTCTCTTAAAAAATGTCCCTTAATTATTACAATAGCTTCCATATTGGCTTTTCTCCCTTAATTATTTCCCCTCTCCAATCTATATGACTACAGATGCCAATCTTCCTAACCTTCCTAAAGTAGGTCTAAACATGTAATTCTGCTACTCAATAAACTTCAGGAACTCTCTAGGAATCTCTAGGATTAAAAACAACAACAACAACTCCTTGTTTGGCTTTTGTAGTTGTTGAATTATTTCAGTTGTGTCTGACTTTCTTTTACCCCATTTTGGGGTTTCTTGGCAAAGGTGCTGCCATTTCCTTCTCCCACTCATTTTACAGATGATGAACAGAGACGAACAGGGTTATGTGACTTGCCCAGGGTCATACAGCTAGTATGTGTCTGAGGCTGGATTTGAACCTAGAAGATGAGTCTTCCTGATTCCAAGCCCAGTGCTCTATCCATTTAGCCAGTGGTTTGGCTTTTAAAGACATTCATAATCTGGTCTCCAAATACTTTTCCAACCTTACTATATATTATTCCCCTTGCACTCTGATTCCATCAAACTGGAGTTCTTAATGCTCTTCATACACAATACCCCATCCCTTGTCTTTGTGCTTTTGTCCTGGCAGTCCTTCTTCCTGCCTTGAATATACTCCCTTTTCCTCTCTGCCTCTTAGACCATGGTGACTCCTTCCCTTCAGTGCCCCCAATAAACTTCATTGGTTGCCTTTCAATTCCAGGATCAAATACAGAATCTTCTGTCATTCAAAGTCCTTTATACCTAGCCCCTTCCTATTCTTCCAGTTTTCATACAGCTTACTCCCTGACAGGTTCTTTTCAATCCAGTGACATCAGTCTCCTGGTGGTTCTGAAACAAGACACTTCATGTCTGGGCTCTGGGTATTTTCTCTGGCTGTCCTCCATGCCTGGAATGCTCGTCTTCTTCAACTCCACCTACTGACTTCCCTGGCTTCCTTTAAGTATCAACTATTTCCCATCTTTTTTTTTTTAATTCTATTTTAAAAATTCATTTAAAATTTCAATACAAAATGAGAAAAAAAACCATTTCCATTCACAGAGCAGAGCATAGAGAATTCAGTATAAAACAATACATTTATATTTCAAACTGTTCACATTTTTTTGAAAACCTATCTACTAAATACTACACATTGTTTTCAAAGCAACTCAGCTTTTTTGTGCTTCCTTCTAAGTTTTCTTTTGTTTTCTGCTGTGCACTTTTTTTCCCCCAGGGCAATGAAGGTTAAGTGACTTGCCCAGGGTCACACAGCTAGTAAGTGTCAAGTGTTTGAGCCCGGATTTTAACTCAGGTCCTCCTGAATCCAGGGCTGGTGCTTTATCCACTGCACCACCTAGCTGCCCCCCTTGCTGTGCACTTTTAATTTTTTTCTCCCAAGCCAGAGAAGGTTATAATTAAACACAAATATATGTATATACTATACATACATATATAACCTATATATATATACATACATATATGCATACACACATATACATATATGTAAGACCATACTATACCTATTTGTCAGTTCTTTCTCCGGAGGTGGATAGCATCTTCTTTCATATGTCAAAGTCTTTCCATGTTTTTCTAAAATCAACCAGCTCATCATTTCTTATATCACAGTAGTATTCCATCACAATCATATACCTCAACTTGTTTAGCCATGTATCCATTCTGACTTTATCTTAATACGTGGTTTAACATATTGGTGGATGCTCAATTTCTGTAAGACTGCTTTCCAGCTTTCCCAATACTTATTTATAAATTCATTGTCTTTCCAGTAGAATGGGAGCTCCTTGAGAACAAAGACTGGTTTCACTTTTATCTCTGTTTCTCTTTTTACATTGAGACTTAAAATCTCTGTGCTTTATGCCAAGTTTCTGTATTGAGAGGCACTATGACATAGTGAATAGAAAGCTGACTAAGATAGCCAAGAAATTTTTGGTTCATTGTCCTACCTCTGACATATACTGGATGGGTGAACCTGGGCAAGTCACTTTATCTCGAAGTGCTCTAGGTAATTAAAATTCTAAATTCCAAATTAGTGTAGATTAGGGAAACCCAATTTAAAATGTTCCCAATCTGCCACCCAAATACAGTATTTATTAGGCAAAGGTGGGCGACGTTATCTTATTATGCATTACAAATTCAAAATTAGCACTACTTACTAACCAAGACTAGGAAGTTACCAATGATTATTCTGTTTTAGTCAAATATTAAAAATGATTTGAAAAAAAAAGTGATTTGAGAGGCAGGGTGAGATCATGAGTGCAAATTCTAATTCTGTCATACAGTAGATGTGTGAACTTGGATAGAACATTTCCTCTCACCTTCCTCATCTGTAAAATGAGAGGAGTGGATTGTAGGTTCTCTGAGGTCCCTTTCAACACTAGACTTATGATAGTATGCTTTGCAAAAGTGGAGGGAGTTTCCACATTGGGAATGATTTCCACACCAATGAAATCATAGGCCCAGATTAAAAAAACGAGTTGGTTAGTAGAAACCTGGTGATGAGCCAGGAAAACACAGTATTCGCTCTCTTTTTCCATCCCTGTTTTCCCCAAATGTCTTTCCCTTTTTGGATTTGAGATAAGGCTCGGGCAAGAGAAAATGCAATTCACCACTTCCCCAGGAGGTGGTATTGGCATAGGCGCCAGTGCCTGCAGTTGCTCCTCCGGACCGCTAGCGGCCGCGGTCTGAGCAGCGTAAGCTCCCACCTCTCTGCTCCCACCTATCTGCGCACTAGATCTTGTCGCACTGCTGCAGTTGCCGCATTCGTCTTTCTGCGGGCACTGCGGAGGCTGTTGCTTGCCTGCTCTCTCTGTCTTGATGATGGCTGCATCCTCGGCTGCCGAGAAGGAGAAGGAGCGACCTGGATCGGTCAGCATCGCCAGCATTCCCGGCAACACCACGCGGGAGAAGCTGCTGTCTGTGCTGGAGGACCTGGAGGTGCTGTCGAGGTAGGGGCTGCTGCGGGGCCTGGTCGCTACGGGGCCGGGCCGGGCCGGGAGGTGGGAACCGTCGCGGAGATCGCCCGCCGGCTTTCTTTCCTGCCGAGGCTCGGATTCCACCTGTGGGCAGGCGGGCTCCTGACACCCGCCGTGGTCCGGGGCCCCTCCACAGCTGCGGCTGTGGCTTCCTCCCTCCGGGACGGTTAGCGGTGCGTGGGGTGGGGATCAGCCAGTCCACCTTCTCCGAGGGTCGGCTGGGGAAGGAATCTTGCGCCACTGTTCGTGTCAAGCCGGAGATAGACTGGCGGGGGAGGGGGAGGTAGCCTCAGTTTCCTTATCTGTAAAATGAGGGCATTGGACTAGATGACGTCTGATGTTTTGTCTCGGCGCTTGTTATTTCCAGGCAGACCCATGGTAGTGGATGTATTTTTGGTAATTGAATAAGGATGACCTCCTTTGTCGATTTATTTAAGTAAAAACTTGTTCTGGGGGCGGGGTGGTGTTTGAAGGCAGAATGGATGGAGCTCTGGACCTGGAGTCCAGTAGAATTGTTCGAATCCAGCCTCACATTTATAAGCTGCGTCATTGAAACAAGTCACTAAAACGGTTTGTTTCTTCAGCTGTAAAATGGGGTATAATAATAATACACCTGTTACCCAGGTATTATTATTAACCAAATGGTTAATGGTTAATAACTACCAAATGAAGACCAAATGTGATAACAGCCCAGACTACTGATGATGAAGGCCTGAACCTAGGGTGCTGGTTACATGAATAGAAGGGGAACAATATGAAAGATTTCAGTGAAGGTGAAATTAACGAGAATTAGTATCTGATTGGGTGGTTGGGGGCAAGGGGGGGGGGGGTAGCGGTTCAGGGAGAGTAAAGAGTTAAACATCTCTCCTAGACTGAACTTAAATGACTGGAAGGATGACGGAATTCTTGACGGAAATAAAAAAAATGTAAGAGGGCTGGTGGGTTTAAGGGAGAACGTAATGAGTTCTTTTTTGGATTTATCAGGTTTAAGGTGCCTGTATGTCATGCAGGTGGAGCAGTCTAGCAGACAGTTGGTGAAATTGTATTAGAGCTCAGGAGGGAAATGAGAGCTAGATATGTAGATTTAGGAGTAATCTGCCCAGAGATGATAGTTGAATTCTTGGGAATTGATGAGAAACAAGAGTTAAAAAATGCAAGATTGTAAATGGATGATGGGCTTACAGTGGAAACTGAGGAGCGATCAGATAGGAGATCCATGTCTAAAAAACACAGGAGGGGAGAATCTCCAGGGAAAACGGGGTGGTGATCAGTGTTCAAAGCAGCAGAGAATTCAAGGAGGATGTCTGAGCAAAGGCCTTTGGATTTAGGAATTGAGATCATTGATGAACTTGGAGAAGGCAGTTTTCAGTGAAGTTAAAGGAATTGGAAATCAGATTGCAAGGTATTAAGACAATGGAATATTAACCAAACAATGCATAGAAATCATAAAATATAAAATAAAACATTTCTGGTTATATAAAATTTAAAATCTTTTGCATGAAAAAAACTGTTTACACTCTTCTGGGAGGCTTTTCTGTCTGAGCATATTTTTTTTTCTATCTCTAGAAAAATAGCAGCCAGCAGTAGGTATAAAAAGTGAATACTTGGCCATTTGGGAAGGGGTTTCCCATGGCATCTGCATGGTCCTTTTAGTGTTTTCTCAAGGTTAATTACTAGTAACAGAAGGAGAAAAGATAGACAATTTAAAATGCTTCTGCTTTATTTTTCATGCTTTCCTTATAGTTGCTGACAAAATTGCAGGTAAAAGAATTATAATGGCACTGGAGTTTGGAGTAGATATTCTTGAATGAAAAAGATAATGAAATATTTAGGAGTAGGAACTACAGAGACTGGAGATAATTGCTAACTGGACCAGTACTGGGATTAACTTGGAGAAAAAAAAGTTATTTTTTTGAGGTGGTAAAGAAGAGGATTTATTCTCTTTCTTTTCCCTTGCTACTTGCTCCTCACCACAGATCCCATCCTGAACTATTCCTGTGTGTGGATAAAAAAAAGAGGTCTTCAGGGACAGCTAGGTGGCGCACTGGATAAAACACAAGCCCTGGATTCAGGAGGACCAGAGTTCAAATCTGGCCTCCGACACTTGGCATGTACTAGCTGTGTGACCCTGGGCAAGTCACTTAACCCCAGCTGCCTCACCAAAACAAACAAACAAACAAACAAAAAACAAAAAAAGAGGTCTTTTCAAGCATTAGCAAAGTGAATTAGAAACAAGGATAATAGTCTTTTTTTTTTTTTTGCAGTGCCATGGGGGTTAAGTGACTTGCCCAGGGTCACACAGCTAGTAAGTGTCAAGTGTCTGAGGCCAGATTTGAACCCAGGTACTCCTGAATCCAGGGCCGGTGCTTTATCCACTGTGCCACCTAGCTGCCCCCAATAATAGTCATTTTTGTAGGAGACATTCTGATGGCCGCTAGGTGGTACAGAATGAATAGAGGGCTAGGTCTAGAGTCAGGAAGAACTGACTACAACTACAGCCTCAGTTTACCAGTTGTGTGACTCTGGACAAGGCACTTAGCCTTGCTTTGCCATAGTTTCCTCAAATGTAAAATTATAATAATAATAATAATAATAGCACCTATTTCCCAGAGTTGTTGTGAGGATCAAATGAGATAACATTTGTAAAGCACTTACTTGTTGCTCTCTTGCCTGGCACATAGTAGAAGTTATAGAAATGCTTATTTATTTCCCTTTCCTCTTCCCTTGTGGCCCACAAATTGAGAACTATCTACATAAATAAAAAGCTTTTTTTTTAAAAAGAGAGAGACGCAGAAATTAAATAATTTGCATATGTTTAATCCACTGGTTAAACTGTGTTTAAGTCTAATACAGCTTGGCGGCAAATGGGGCAGGTATTATTTTCAGCCAGCCAGCGGTCAATACAATGAACATGAAACTCATGTGTGCAAGGCAGCTGTCTTAGTTTGTTTCCATGTGTGTAGGTGTTTACACAGATACTGCAGGCTTTATTTATCTCTCCATGTATGCTGCTCTCGTAGCTTTTGGTAGAAAATTTATCAATTTCTTCATTAGTTAATCCTCCAGAGCAATACCAGCTATCATCACTTAGTAAAAAAGTACGAGCAAGACGGAGAGTTGGTATTATGATATTTTCAATCAAATTACTCACATCATTGTTCTGCCTGGCATGACTTTCACCATTGTAGCCAATTAGAGTTTCATTTAGTTCTCTTTGAGCTCTTACTCTGTTTAAGTTATTCAGCTCAGAATTGATGTCCCATAAGTGCTGATTGTCTCTCTGTGTTTCTAAATAGGCCCGAGTTTCATTTGAAAAATTTAGAGTGCTCAACCCAGCTAGGACCTTCTGGAGAAGTACCTGTAGAACCCTTGGTTGACGAAACTCGGGCTCTGAAATGCCATGAAGGGGTAGCCATGTTGTTCTGAAACAGATTTGTGACCCAGTATTTTCAGAACGGGAAATGACTAATTGAAATATACCTCTGTTACTCCTATTTGCTCCTCTGGGTCTTTGAAACCTAGATCGAGTTCTGCTTGAAATATTTCCTTGTGCTATTTCTTCTTCAGGGAGAACTTTTACCCTAAGATTTAGCCTTAGGGTTGGATGACTTGTTGCATTTGTGGAAAGAATTCCTGAAAGTGTTGATAAATGTGAAAATTGTGGAGTGCCCTCTATTTCTTGTTCATTTTGAACTATATGATGCTGATGAGACCTCTTAAGCTTTTTGTTGATTTGTTTTCTTCTTGAAATGATGTCAATTGGTCTTTGCAACCTTAAATGACTACTGCTATTCTGAGTAGGTCTTAATCTTAGAGTTTCAATTTTTTCTCTTAGATTACTCAGTGGACTGTTGTTTCTTACTCTGTGCCTCTGTAACCTTGTAGATTCATTTCTTTCATAGGCTTCTCTTAGGATAACACCATTGACGTGTCTAGTGAATTGAATAGGACTGGCACTAGAGTGACAATCTGTGTCTCTTTCTCTGAACTCCTGGGCTCCGTTTCTGAACCTGCCCATCATCCAGGAAGAAGGCCCTTCTGTTGTGTGCTGCCTTCTAGAATCTCTCATGACTCCCAACATTGCAGTGTTCACATTTGAGGTCTTGCTTCTATTTTGTCTAGCTACTGGGCTGTTGGATGGCTGAGATCTATTTATATGCTGGTGTTGGTAGCTGTTGGTATTCAAATTTGGCATATTTATGTATCCTTCCCTTGGGATACCAAAATTTTGGAATTCATCATATGGGTTGATTTTAAGTCTAAATTGGAATTCTCCTGTATCTGAATTTCTCTGACTTAAAGCTCTCCAAATTTGGTTTCTATTTTGCCCACTGAGTATGGCGATTCCTGTGCGACAAAATGTATTTATCCATTGAAGTATTGATTCTTCACTTAAATTTTCCCCAGGAACTTCGGTGCAACTGCTTTCTTCTTCAGCTCCTAAATTACATACATTTAATTGGGCTGCTAAATTTTCCTTTGCTTGTTCTAAGAGAAGCTGTAGTTCCTCCATTGTCTTTTCTCCAGGAGTGCCAAGAAGATTTTTGTTTCTTATTAATCTGTAGTCATCTTCACTGAGCCCACTAACAAACTGGTGATATGCCTCTTCCTTCTTGAGACGTTCTGCTGCTTGTACCATAATCCATTGTCTTGTGAGATTTTTTTTCTTTTTCTTTGTTTTCATGATTTATATATCATTTCATATGTTCAGCATCTTCAGAAATCTCACATCTGATAGGTCTATCAAAACTCTGAATCATATGTTTTGCTAGTAGACCAAGTGAAAAACAGATTTTAAAATTGTTGCTCATGTAAAGTCTTGGTGGTGATGATTCTGGTGATAAAACTTTATGGCTTCACATGCAAGCTTCACTGGATCTTATGCCCTTTACCAGTATTACATTGCTGCAGTATGATTGGCTTTTTTAAAAAAACCTATTGTTTGCTCATCCAGTAAGGCCAGTTACCCAGCCATGATCTGTAAACTATCATTTTTCATGGAAATTTGTATACAGTCACCATTTTCTCCCAGAAAAATGACCAACAAAAACTAAAAACAAGCATGACTATACTGTGGTTAGCAGTTCATTTCTCACAACTGCACATCTGGGAAGTTGGGGTAGTAATTAAACTAAGCAGTAATAGAGTCTGGTTATGTATATGTTATTATTAAATCCCTGGTGCTACATACATTCATAGATATGTTGCAGATGACCTTTAGTAAGATCAGAATCAGGGAGTAGGGAGGAATCTGAATGCTATATTTAGCACTCCTATTGGAGTACACAGTTCTAGGAAACTGAAGAAAAGAGGGTTTGGGGAAAAATTATACAAGTTTTCAAATGAGAAAAGAACAATTGTAAGCCTGAGCAAGACAGAGAGACAAAGTTGTTCTTGTCTGGGAGATAGGGTCACATTTCTTTTTTTGTTTGTTTTTGTTTTTGTTTTTTTGCAGGGCAATTGGGGTTAAGTGACTTGCCCAGGGTCACACAGCTAGTAAGTCTCAAGTGTCTGAGGCCGGATTTGAACTCATGTCTTCCTGAATCCAGGGCTGGTGCTCTATCCTAGCTGCCCCCACATTTCTTAAAAGGCAACATCTTTGGAAACCCACAGATCTTATTTAGGTATCTTGGTCAGTAACTTTGGGTGTCAGAGAAAACCATAGCTTCCTTCAGCATAAAACAGTTCAAACAGACCTTTTAAAATTTCTGATACAGGAAATATCTTAATGCGTTTTTAGATTATAATCAGCATACAGAACATTAAAATAAAATAAATGAGAAAATGGGTAAGGTAGATTTTAGGTATATGTAAAAAATTCTTTTCCCATTATGACTTATTGTGCCACACTTTTAAACGTTAGTAAGCAGTAGATTGTTTTACTTAAGATTTTATTTTGACCGACATATCTATGTGTGTCTGTCTGTCTGGTCTTTTCCCCCCCAATCCACAAGTGTTTCTTTCATGTAGGATTTCACCTCTGCCCTTCCCCCTCCCCTAGTGCATTCCCTTCACCCCTCAATTTAACCCTAAAGATGTCATCATCTAGCTAAGTGACACAGTGGACAAAGCATCACCCCTAGACCCAAGGGATCCCAGCCAAAACCCGGCCTTAGACACAAGGCAGTCGCCTTCTGTATGACCCCAGGTATGTCTCCCAGCTCCAATTTTTTATGGTTCTCTAGGGTCTTGTATTTGAAAGTCAAATTTGCCATTCAATTCAGGTCTTTTCATCACAAATATCTGAAAGTCTTCTTTTTCATTAAAGTCCCATTTTTTCCGATAAAAGATTATGCTGAGTTTTGCTGGGTAGGTGATTCTTGGTTGTAATCCCAATTCCTTTGCCCTCTGGAATATCATATTCCATGCCCTCCAATCCTTTAATGTAGAAGCTACTAGATCTTGTGCTATCCTGACTGGGGCTCCATAGTACTTGAATTCTTTTTGGCAGCTTGCAATATTTTCTCCTTGACCTGAGAGCTCTGGAATTTGGCTATAATATTCCTAGGAGTTTTCCTTTTGGGTCGTCCTCTTTCCTGGAGGTAATCGGTGGATTTTTTCAATTTCTATTTTAGCTTCTTCTTCTAGAATTTCAGGGCAATTTTCTCTGAGAATATCTTGGAAGATGGTGTCTAAGTTCTTTCCTTGATCATGGTTTTCAGGTAGACAAATAATTTTCAGATTATCTCTCCTGGACCTATTTTCCAGGTCAGCAGTTTTCCCCAGAAGGTATTTCACATTGCCCTCTATATTTTTATTCATTTGGATTTGCTTTATTGTGTCTTGGTTTCTCATAAAGTCACTGGCTTCCATTTGTTCAATCCTAATTCTTAGGCAATTATTTTCATCAGAGAGCTTTTGTACCTCCTTTTCCATTTGGCCATTTTGATTTTTCAAGCTGTTGACTTTTTTTCTCATGTCTTTCCTGCATCACACTCATTTCTCTTTCCACTTTTTCCTCTACCTCTCTAACTTTATCTTCAAAGTCCTATTGGGCTTAGAGTCCAAAGAACTTAACACTATGGTTTAGGGGCATAATTCAACACAAAACTTAGGTTTTAAAGGCAAAGAATGAAAATAGGCAGTGAATGAATGGGGAGCTCTTTACAATGATATGGTGAACAAGACCAGTAAAGCACCAAGTAGGATACCTGCTTCTCCACAAACTTGAATACATCATGCCTGTCACTTTTTTTTTTGTTTCCTGTGTAAACTTTGTGATAAAATAATGGGATTTAGCAGATACTCAAAGACCCACTTGGAAATTAATCTAAACTGATTATATCAGAAGGTTTTGTTCTCAGAAGCTAGAATTTGAACTTAAACTCAACTCAAGACCACCTTCAAGTCCAGTGAACCAATGAATTTGGATGACGCTGACCAATCAGCTTGAAGCAGAGTGTAAGCACCACCTCTGCCCTGGACCTATAAAAAGCTTCCACAATCAGTTTGCTAGTGGGTTCGTGATTCAAGCAGGCTCCTGGCGGAAGACTTGAGGAAGAGCCTGACCAGGCTGGAACTCTAGGCTAGATAGACCTTTTCTTAATTTTCTGAACTCCACGGGAATACCTGTATGCTTTAATAAATGTTTAATGCCCAAAGACTGGTGCTGAAGCTTTCTAATTTAAGGTGACCACAATTTAGATTTTAAACATCACAGTTTGGCAACCATGAAGGGATGTCTTCTGGGTGTAGTCATGGAATGGAAGTCTTTTTAGGTGTTTCAATTCTGTAGGTGCTGTTAATCAGCCAGGAAAAGTTTCCTACAAAATTGAGCTTAACACAACTTTAAATAGCTTTGCCAGTAATCAAATCAAACAAAAAGAGTTCTTAAAAACATGAATTGAGAAGACAAGAATTATTTAGGTACTTATGGGTAGAAGAAACCCAATTGAAAATTTAAAGCGACAGGCACATAAAATCAATGAAAACAGGAGAAACAAACATAAAATTTCTTGCCCAATGTGAAGATCAGGTCGAGGGGTTCAGCAGTCCCTTCATGGCGAAAATGAGCTTATCTAATATAATTAAATATAAGTGAAAATGAGGTTATTTAACAAAATCACAGTAATGATTGAAGTCGCAAAAGTTAAATGCATGAATGGTAAATACTTTTTACCAATTTTTTAACCTTTTTTAACCAATTCCAATGAGAGCAAGGTTCAAGTATTCTGTTACCAACCCCATTTTTCACTACATTATAAAAGCTCTTCCTTGTGCACCCTTTTATATGAGGAAAATCTTTACACTCCATTTCTCCCCTTTTTTCCCAGTGCATCCTTCTTTCTCACCCCTTTTTTGGTGGTCATTCCAACATAATTGACACACAGCTATGCACTCTGTGTAAACTCCTTCTAACTATCCTAATAATGATAAAGTTTGTAGGAGTTTTATCTTCCCATATAGGAATATAAACAGTTTAACTTTATTGAGTCCCTTATGATTACTTTCCTGTTTATCTTTTTATGCTTCTTTTGAGTCTTATGTTTGAATGTCAGACTTTCTATTTGACTCTGATCTTTTCATTAGGAATTACTGGAAGTCTTCTTTTTGATGAAATGTCCATTTTCCCCCCAGAAGGAATATACTCGGTTTTGCTGGGCAGGTTATTTTTATTTTTAATACTAGCTCCTTTACCTTTCAAAATATCATATTCTGAGTCTTCTGCTCTTTTAACATGGAAGCTGCTAAATGTTGTATGATCCTGACTATGGCTCCACGATATTTGAATTGTTTCTTTCTGGCTGTTTGCAATATTTTCTCCTTGACCTGCAAACTCTGGAATTTGGCTATAATATTCCTGGTAGTTTTCATTTTGGAATTTGTTTCAGGAGGTAATCAGTAGTGAAGTCTTTCAATTTCTGTTTTACCCTTGGGTTCTATGATTTGAGGGCAGTTTTTCTTGATAATTTCTTCAAATATGATGTCTAGACTCTTTCTCCTTGATCTATATTCCAGATCAGTTGTTTTTCCAATGAAGTGTCTCACATTTTCTTCTATTTTTTCATTCTTTTAACTTTTGCTTTATCGTTTCTTGATATCATGTGGTGTTATTAACTTCCACTTGTCCAATTCTTATTTTTAAGTAATTATTTTCTTCAGTGAGCTTTTGTACTTCTTTTTCTGTTTGATTTATCTTGCTTTTTCAAAAGTTCTTTTCTTCAGTGAATTTTTGTGCCTCTTTTTACCATCGTTAATTTTCTTGCATCACTTTTATTTCTTTTCCCAATTTTTCCTCTACCACTCATCTCTTTCTTTAACTCTTATTGGCCTTGGGTCCAAGTTGCATTTTTCTTTGAGACTCTGCTTATAGCTATTTTCCCAGATATTTTCTTCTTCTGAGTTTATGTTCTGTCACCGTACTAGCTTTTTATGGTCAAGTTCTCTTTTGTTTGCTCATTTTACTTGTTTACTTGACTGTTTGACTTGACTCATTCTCTTTATTTTGTCTAGTCTTTTCCCATCTTATTTACCTATTGTTGCCCAGAAATGGTTTTCCCTTCTATTTATTAATATCTACCATTCCTCAAGATCCAGTACAGATTAGTCAGCAAACATTTATTAGGCACCTACTGTGTACCAAGCACTGTGATAAGCACTGGAGATACAAAGAAACATAAAACATAATCTCCGCTCTCTCAGGTACCACTTGTTCCATGATACTTTCCTTCTGATGTCCCTCCCATTTTTAGGAAGATCACAATGTCAAAACAGTTGCAGAAATGAAGCAGTATGTTTTCCTGTTGCCCCACTTCAAGGTGGCAAGACCATACATCTCAGCTGAATAATGAAAACAGGATCGTCTTTTGCCCTAAACAGGAATCAGTTATCTTAAATTTATTCTTCTTATAAAATAAATATACCACATATATATGAAGTAGAGTTACTACAATATAGTAAAATTTGTTGGGTGTGGATTTTTTGCTGTCTTGTACAGAACAGGTCAGTGAATAGTTTATTCCTATGAAATGAAATGAAAATGAAAATGATCATATCAGAAAGAAACTGAGTTCTATAGAAAAGGGCTGGGACCATAGGGGGAAAAAAAACAGGACAGATTAGGCATTAGGGCTGACAGAGTAGCACAGTGTGGGGCACACAGTGAAAGGCTGGGAGGTTGTGAATATATTAACCTCCAATAAAGTGACTTTACTGTCTGAATTTGGGGCAGTTTTGAAACTACTGGCAATACATGGACTAGATTTTTAAAAAAAATAAACATTTTAATTTAAGTTTTGAGTTCCAAATTCTCTCCTTCCTTCCCTCCCTCCCTCCCCTCCCCCTTCCCTGAGGCAGTATGCAATCAGGTATAGGTTATACTTGTGCAATATTGTAAAACATTACCATATTAGTCATTTTGCATAAGAAAATTTGAATAAAAGAAAAAATGAAAGAAAGTGGAAAACAGCATGCTTTAGTCTGTTTCATCAGTATCAGTTCTTTCTTTGGAGGTGGTTAGTATGCTTCATCATTAGTTCTTTGAGTTGTCTTGCATCATTGTATTGCTGAGAATAGCTAAGTCATTCATGGTTCTTCATCAAACAATATTGCTGTCACTGTGCACAGTGTTCTTCTGGTTCTATTCACTTCACTATATTTCAGTTCATATGTCTTTCCAGGCTTTCTGAACTCATCCTGCTTGTCATATTCCATCATAATCATGTACCACAGCTTATTTAGCCATTCCCCAGTTGATGGGCATTCCTTTGATTTCCAATACTTAGCCACCACAAAAAGAGCTGCCATAAATATTTGTGCAAATAAGTTTCTTTTCTCTTTCTTGAGATGTCTTTAGGATATAAACCTAGCAGTGGTATTGCTGGATCAAAGGGTATGCGCAGTTTGGTAAACCTTTGGGCATAGTTCATGGACTAGATTTAATTGTTCTTCATAGTTTCATTTAGGGAAAATGTAATCTCTCCATTGTCCCTCCTAGAAAGAGGTTTTACTTTGTTAAGAAATGAGTTTGTTATTAAAGAGGTGCTACATAGCAGTTTTGATATTTCAGTTTTGAATGTAGTTCTGGCTTCCAAACATATACATTAATGTCATAATTATTTTTGTATTTAGGGAACTTATAGAGAATCTGGCAATTTCAAGAAGCCAAAAGTTGCTACAGCCTGGAGAAGAAAACCAGGTAAGTGATTTTGATTTGAATTTTTTTTTTTTTAAATGAAAATAATTCCTCTAGTCTCCCATTTTATTGTGTGTGTATGCATCATGACGTAGCTGTGGTCTGCTCAGTGTAGCATCTCTTTCAACTGATACAGATCACAATTTGCCTATAACTTAGATAATTTTGGTATTTATAGTTACACAGATATAGATACACATATATATATGTAGGTACACATGTGGGAATATGTTTTATTACAGACTCAGGATTGAAAAAGATATCCACACACATAGAATAAGCACACACTTAGTGAGATAACATCATATATTGGAAAGAATAAGTAGACTTCAGACCAAGGGTCAGATTCTTTCACAGTCCCTTTTATTAGCCATTTTACCTCTCTGAGCCTTAGTTTACTCATCTCTAAAGTGGAGATAATATTTTTTTTACTACCCACCTCAGAGGTGGTTGTGAGAAACGTACTTTGTAAACCTTAAAGTGCTATTTAAATATGTAACCATTTTTAAAGTGTCTGCTTTATGGTAGTGTTTAAAAGCATTTTAGCAAGTTCCTCAGGAATTTTGCCCGTCTTTGCTCCAGTTGTATTCTGAATGCCATTTCCAGGCCTAGCTCTAGATTCATTTTGACTACAGCCCCCTCCTGTTGCAAGTGGTAGTGTATAATTTTAAAACTAAAGAGAGAGAAAATAGGCATTTTGAGAAAATACCAGGTGATAGAGATTATAGTAGTTAATAAATTCACTGCTTTTGTTTCCCTCCCTCCACCTTTTTTCCACTTTCTTCCATAATTCATTTAAGGAACAGAAGGGCTATAAGGTTTGACTAGAAAAGAGAATTGGGGAACCTTTTTTCCACCCCCCTTAAGGGTTATTTATCCAGAGGGGAAAAGTAGCTAAGAACTGCATATCAATTTTAACAATTAACTTTATGTAATTAATTTTGAGAAAGAAATAGAAAATATTTAACTTGTTTTTAAAATTAAAAACAGGGAATATGAAACTCTAACTGTCAATTTAACAAACAGTAAGCATCTACTGAGAAGGGATTGTGACATAATGAATGGCCTCAAAGTCAAGGAGACGTGGGTACAAGTCCTGCCTCTGACACATAGAGGCTATTTCCTCACAGTGCTGTAGGCAACTCTATATGTCATCTAGAAGTTGTAGACCAGGTGCTGACCTACATTACTATGACTTTCCTCACAAGGGAATTCCTTGTACTAAAGATATCATAGATTCTACACTTGCTATCTAAGTACTTTCTTGTCAGAATCTTGTGTTACGGGAGATGTGGACAAGATAATCCCTTCTTTCATAGAGCATATAGTCTAGTAGGATAGTTAAATATAAAAATAACTACAATGCCAGAAAATACGGATGAGATGCAAAGTTCTATGTTAGAGGAAAAGCCACTTTGATTTCCTTAAGGAGTATTAAGGAAGGCATCCTGAAGGAACAGATATTTGAGTTTGTCTTTAAATGATGGATAGAAATTCAGTGGGCTACTAGGTGGCACAGTGGATAAAATGCCAGGTCTGGAGTGAGGAAGACTCATCTTCTTGAATTCAAATCTGGCCTCAGACACTGACTAGCTGGGTGATCCTGGGCAAGTCATTTAACTCTGCCTGAGTTTCCTCATCTGTAAAATGAGCTGGAGAAGGAATTGTCAAACCACTCTAGTATCTCTGCCAAGAAAACTCCAAGTGGGGTCACAAGGAGTTGGACATGACTGAAACGACCAAACAACAACAGAAATTCAACAGGTAAAGGTGGGGGAAATACATTTCCTTATGTACTGCTAAAATTGTGTGTTTGGCAGTGATATAGGCTGTGACATCTTGAAAGAGGGAATGCTGTGTGACCCTGGGCAAGTCACTTAACCCCAGTTGCCCTTTTCTTTTCAAAAGTTAACTCGAGGGGCAGCTAGGTGGTGCAGTGGATAGAGCACCGGCCCTGGATTCAGGAGGACCTGAGTTCAAATCTGGCCTCAGACACTGTGTGACCAACCCTGGGCAAGTCACTTAACCTCATTTGCCTCACCAAAAGAAAAAAAAAGTTAACTCGAGGCTAGAGTTAATCTTATGATTATGAAGTAAAAATTAAGTTAAAAAAATGAGGTGGAGGGAGGAAAAAGTGCACAGCAGAGAACAAGAGAAAACCTACAGGAGAGCAAAGAAAAGCTGGGTAGCTTTGAAAACAGTTTATGGTATTTATAATATAGGTTTTCTTGAATTGGACATTTGTTAATATTGAATTCTCTCACATTTTGCTGTGTACATGGAAATGTTCTTTTTCTTTTTTTGTTTTGTGTTTAAAATGAATAAAAGTTTTACCAAAAAAAAACCCACCCCACAAACCCAACAAAAAACAAACAACGGGTAGAGCAGGGAGAGGAGAGCCTATTGTTTGTTTCTTGCTAGCTCACCTTTTTTTCCCTATTCTCATTGAGATGAGAATACTCATTAGAGAGTATTGAAACTTTTATTTATCTAAACTGTTGCATTTGCTATACTTTATGGCAAGTGTGACCAGATCTAGAAAGCTTGCCATAGGTGGGATGAAATTAAACTGAGGGTGTGGGATTCTCCATCCTTGCTATAGACTCTATTTAAAGTATTATCAATATTATAGGAAGATTTTTGAAGAATTTTCACAACAATAATAACTTCAACTTATGTGATATTTTTTCCCCTCTGATGGTAAAGCATTTTAAGGTACGTATGATTCTTATTTTCTCTCATGACCTTAAAAAAATCTCAGTAGGTAGCAGAACTGGAAAGCCATGTTTCTTGATTTCTGGCTAGTGATATAACTAGAACTGGACATAAATTATAATAGAATTTTTACATTAAAATGTTAAATTTGGGGGCAGCTAGATGGCACAGTGGATAGAGCACTGGCTCTGGAGTCAGGAGTACCTGAGTTCAAATCCAGCCTCAGACACTTAACACTTACTAGCTGTGTGACCCTAGGCAAGTCATTTAACCCCAATTGCCTCACTTTAAAAAAAAAAAAAGTTAAATTTTTATTCAAAAAATTATTTTAAACAAATCCCCTAAAACCATATAATGGTAGTATCATTTTAAGATATGCTCAAACTAAACTGTATCAACATAGGAAGAAAAATTTCTCCCAAACTTCTCAAACATCAATTTTTTTCATCATGGAACTATAACTTCTAGTTATATCATTTTTGAGAACATATATTCATGTAACATTTTAAGAATACTAAAATACAGAGACTTTTGATTTTGTCAATTTGTCCTCCCTCCAATAATCTAGATTACAACCCCTTCTTAGTTTTTCAGAGTTTCTGTGGCCAAAAGAATTCATTACCCTGTGACCAGCTATGAGTAAATAGAGGACCAGGCCTAGAGTCAGGAAGGCCTTAGTTCATATGCAGCCTCAGACACTTGCCAGTTCTGTGATTCTAGGCAAGTTTCTCACCTTGGCTGAACACAAACCATAAGTGATCTTAAGTCTTCGGGAGTGTTAGGGAGTTCCTCAGGAACTTTATAGATGAGTGAAATGAAGACAAATGCCTTGTCCATGGAGCCCCAGTTCTGATTCCAAGCCCAGTATGCCATCTTCTAGGTCACACTGCCCTTTATTTACACACACATTTTATGTAATTGTTTAAAAACTACAGAAGATTGCGTGTGCGCGTATGTGCGTGTGCACACACACACCCATATCCTTAAAGCCAGAAAGACCTTAGATATCATCTGATTTAACTCCCTTATTTTCTTTTTTGGTTATTTTCTTTCTTACTATGAATTTACTTATCAACAAATATAAACATTTCAATATACCTAGAAGATGAAAAAGAGGATTGTTTAAACCACTTTATACCACAAATGAGGAAACTTAAGGTGCAGAAAGTTGCCCATGTTGCATAATAAGTTAAACTTAGTTCTAATGCCAGTATTAGAGTTATCCAGTGTGCTTTACTGAACCATAAACCTAATTTAGTCTGTCTTAATTTTCTTTAGAAGTGTAACAAAGGGCAGCTAGGTGGCGCAGTGGATAAAGCACTGGCCCTGGATTCAGGAGTACCGGAGTTCAAATCCAGCCTCAGACACTTGACACTTACTAGCTGTGTGACCCTGGGCAAGTCACTTAACCCCAATTGCCCCGAAAAAAGAAGAAGAAGTGTAACAAATCCAGTAAAATTGGCTTTATAAAAGTTATGGAAAAGACATGAAGCAATAAGTACAATCCAGTTGAAATAGAAACTGAATAGCTAGCAAGGTGGATAGAGTGCTGGGCCTGGAATCAAGAAGTCTTGAGTTCAAATCCAGCCTCAGATGCTTACTAACTGTGACCTTGGGCAAATATCTCTTAACCTATTTACCTCAGTTAACTATAAAACAAGAATAATAAGTAATAGCATAGGGGCAGCTAGGTGGCACAGTGGATAAAGCACTGGCCCTGGATTCAGGAGTACCTGAGTTCAAATCCAGCCTCAGACACTTGACACTTACTATCTGTGTGACTCTGGGCAAGTCACTTAACCCTCATTGTCCAGCAAAAAAAAAAAAAAAGTAATAGCCTACACCTCTGTGTTGTTGTGAGGATCAAATGAGAAAATATTTGTAAACATTTAGAACAATACCTGGCACATAGTAGGCACTATATAAATATTTCACTTTGTCAGTAGTGACTTAAAATTATGCTTTTAATAACTGGGGCCCAGTGAATTGGAATGATGCATTTTGAAATGACATTTTGGAGTATCTCTAGGCTTGGCAGGAATCAGTTTATCATTGTATGGTAAAAAAATTGTTTTGAACCCCAAGTTGCTCTGGAAAATGAGAAAAGTAAAGAAAAAAATAGAGACCACAGTAGTCCATATTTAACCAGTGGTTCCCACCGCACTCACCCACCTCTAATTTTAATTTGCATAAAACTTAAGTACAACGTATAATCATGTTCTTAGCACCAGAGGTAAAAACTGTGGTTTAGATGAGGCCTTTAGAACTACAAAGAAATTCAATACATATTTTTATCATTCATTTTTAAATTTTGAATTCCATATTCTCTCCCTCCCCTTCATCCAGTGAGAAGGTAAGCAATATGACCCTTGTTATATATGTGAAGTCATGCAAAACATATTTCCATATCATCCATGTTTCTCCCCCCCTTTTCCCCCTAAAAAGGCAAGAAAAATAAAGAAAATGTAAATAAATGCTTCAGTCTGTACTTAGAGTTCATCATGTCTCTTTGTAGGTGGACAGCATTTTTCATCATTAATTCTTTGGAATTGTTGCTGATCATTATATTGGTTAGAGTAGCTAAATCTTTCCTAGTTGATCATCATTACAATATTGCTGTTATTGTATACAGTGTTCTCCCAGTTCTGCTTAGTTCACTTTGTATCAGTTTACATGTCTTCCCAGGTTTTCCTGAAATCATCTTGTCATTTCTTATAACATAATAGTATTCCATCACAATCATATACCACAACTTGTTCAGCCATTCCCCAATTAATGGGCATCCTTTTGATTTTCAGTTCTTTGTCACTACAAAAAGTTCTGCTATAAATATTTTTGTATATATGGATCCTTTTCCTTTTTCTTTAATCTCTTTGAGATTTCAGCTATACTTTTATAGCTTTTCTAAGAGTCACCCATTCTTTTCAACAAGTGGCTGTGACTATCTTGTGAACTATTAATTTTGAGAGAGATCTAGAGATGGGCAGGTGACTTAGTTTGAGAAAAAAATCTATTATTTAGCAGTTAATACAATAACTGTATTTATAAAAACTTTTATTAACAATGTAACCTGTAAATAATAACAAATGTTTCAAACACAAACTTCAAAAGCAGAATTCAGATTTTTTTTTCTGGAAGGAAGCTGTCCCAGAACACATCTATTCATTGGATTTTAACTGTAGTTAAAAGACATTATCTCATGAATCTCTTGCCTCTGGTTTTAAAAATGCTGCCTTTCAAAAGTAATAAAGAATAACATCATGAAATGACTAAAGAAGAGTATTCAGGATTATAATGAATAAAACTTTTTTTTAATTTAAAGAGCTTCACACACATATACATATATGTTCATCATATTATTATCTTTCAGGATATACCAGTTTAGTTTTTCTTACATAGAGATTTCATTTTAGAGTCATATGGTGTAGCCTATTATCTGTACCAATATTATATCTTATCTTTAGTATCTACCTTTATTCAATGCTTGTAGAAATGAGACATATTATAATTTCAAGAGATACAAAATAATATTGTAAGAATACTTACAATATGGCAAAACCAGTAACACATTAAGATATTTGTTTGGGATATGGCTTCTTGACAATATGATACTTGATTAAACCAAATATTTTCTGACAGATTATAGAATTGTTAATTCATAGAGATGGGGAGTTTCAAGAACTAATGAAATTGGCACTTGAACAAGGAAAAGTCCATCATGAAATGCAACTACTAGAAAAAGAAGTAGAGAAGAGAGATAGTGACATTCAACAATTACAGAAACAGCTGAAGGAAGCAGAGCAGATATTGGTAAGTGCTAGATGAAGAATCTTCATAATAGAATGTAAAGTTGTATAACTCATGAAAGTTTGCCCAACAATTAATGAATAGCCTGAAATAATCAGTTTCTTAAATCTAGAAATAGACTTTCTCTCTTAGATGAGAGAAAAGACTAGACTGTACTAGAGATAAAACAAAACAGAGAGAATTCTAAATAGGGAAAATTCCTAAAATAAACTTACTTCCTCCAATAATATCCCAAAGGTCAGACTTCCAGGTTCTGTAGTCCTGGGGAACACAGCCATGAACTCTCTGAGAAAAGCCTCTAACTAGCAGAAGTAGCTGTCATTAATTCCATTCATTAAATCCGATTTGCTTTATGCTCCTTAAAAAAATAGATGGTTTCTTAGTCCTCATTAGCTTGGAAGTACTAAAGTAGAAGGAATTTGACATATGTCTGCTATTAAACAGCTGAAATTATCGACTAGTTATAGACAGTAGCCATTAAAGGTTGAAAAAAGGGGCAGCTAGGTGGCCCAGTGGATAAGTACCAGCCCTAGATTCAGGAGGACCTGAGTTCAAATCTGGCCTCAGATACTTGATGTGTACTTAGCTGTGTGACCCTGGGCAAGTCACTTAACCCCCATTGCCCTGCAAAAAAAAAGGTTGAAAAAAGCAAAACTAAAAAGATACAAATTTTAAAAGCATAATAATATCCTGGGGTTATGTAATGTTGAATTAAACATACCTCAGTAATATCTGATTATATTATTAAATGACACCACAATACAGTTATTAATGTTCATAATCATTCTGATTCATCAAGAAAAGGTTACATTTATTTAACATACTCAAAGAAGGCAAAGAAATATATAGTATATTTTAGAAATGTCTATTAAAAAGTGGTTAAAATTTTAATTGACACTTAAATTGGCTTAATTTATAAGGAAAATCCCTTTAACATATAATGCTTCATTCCTTCATGATATAAAATAAATGAGGTACTAGATTACAGGTACAAGGTCCATCTCATCCAGTATAGAAGATGTGTCTGCCTTAGGTTATTTTCTCTAGTCTCAATCTCTTTAGCTACTGTAACCTACCTTTGGGGCAAAAAGACTTGAAGAAGAGGACTCCCAGGTTCCCCTTTCCTCTTCTTTTGGAGAGCTGGAAAAGCAGGAAGAAGGGATTGGTGAGTAGAACATGAAATTGGGCAGCACACAGAGATAAACCATGACAGGTAATCCAAAGAGCTGAACTAATCTTGCCTTGTGACAAAAGCAAGAGCCTCCATGCCAGAGACCCAGAATTCTAGGCTGGTGAGAACTGGCCCAAGGGACAGATCAGAATCTCCTGCTTTCTTTACTAGAGCTATGGGCAAGCTTGCCAACTTTGTTACACAAGATCTCGTTTGCCTACTGAAAAAATCCTCTTGGCCTATGGAAATGCTCAGCTCTGTGTGTATTATTTAAGTCTGCTAGAAAACAAATAAGGAAGGGAGCACTTTTTATTCTAGACAGAGCAAAGGTTTAATCAGTGGGAGATAATCTGAAGGCTTGAGCTGTTAGGGCAATACTGTGATTTATTTCTAGGAACATCTGAATTCTGATTATACATGGCAGTCTTGTACAGTTTAATAGAGCCCTAAAGGTTTCAGCACCCAAATCAGCCCCATTTCTCTAAACCTTTTCTGTTTCTAGAATAAGGAACAGCCTCATCTTATCTTCTATTTCTATGTATATATAAGCCTTAAGTACACTACTTAGCATTTTTTTCAGGCCAAGGGGTTTTATTTTAGGTAAATGAGATCTGAAAGCAACAGATAAGTAATGAATAAGCTTGCACACCTGGCTAACCTAAAGGGAGAAAGAAAGCTTTGCTGGAGGAAGTACAAGAGAGTCCCTGATCTGTTCTTTGAGCCTTCAAGCTTTAACTTCAGTCTCTTCTTCCTGCTTTCATGGTAGCCCCTGCTTTAAGTCTCTTTGGCCCGAATCCCAGCTCCACTACTTTTTGTTGCTACCCTTGGGTCCAGGCTAAAGTAGTTTCTCTTAGCTTTCTTAACCCTTGAAAAAATAAGATCCTTCTTGGTTGGCACAGCTTCTAATTTTAAAGCAAAACTTACCTCCAAGTGATGTCTTGATGCCTTGCACTCTTTCTTTCTCCCTGAACTCAACAATCAGAAATCATCCTGAACTGAAATGTGTCTATTATCTTATCTTCCTAAATTTTCATCCTCTGCATCTGTGTCAGCTGACTTAATCCTAGATTCTTTTCTGCCCTCTCTGACTCATTTTTTTCCTCATTGAAATTTCAGTCTTCTGACTTCATCCCTTTCCCACTATTTACATCAACTCCATAATTTCTTTTACTTGTTAAGTTTTCTGAATATCTAATGCGGACCCATCACAATAACATAGAGAAGTTCCATTAACATAAGATATATGTATAAAGTCAAAAGTGTTTTTTATGATCAACATTTAAAATCTAAAGGCAGAATCCAGAAATACCATAGTAATTTCTTTAGCTTTATATATCTAGTATAGCTAGGAAAAATGTTTTTCTCTTATGGACTAAATAATTGTCATTTAAAAGCATATATTTGGAAGACATACTGGTTTAGAAATATATCTTACACATGAAAAAAACCCCTTGCTTTGACCTGGTTGTTTGTTAAATTTCTTGAACTCTAATGAAAAGGACTCGTTTTTTTTGCATGTAGGTTGTCAATATATTATCCATTTGTTTGAACCTTTTGCATGCCATATAATGTGTCAGTGTTCTTGAATTTCAGAGTGAGTCCCTTTTGCTCAGACAGTAGTTATTTATAGGAAGAGTTATAATCTAGAAATTGAATCCTTAAACTAAAAAAATGATTATTTTTCATAATGGATGTACAAATAGGACACTGATTCTTGAAATTTTTTGTTTGTTTTTTTGCAGGTTGGTTCTATGATATTTAGTTTGCTAACTGGTATTTTATAGAAAGTTATGGATATTTCTAAATGTTCCATATTTATCTGATGGGATTAAAACTAATTAATAGATTTTTTTTATTGAGCCAAGAAATAAAACCTTTCTTTTTTTATTTAAATTAGGCAACAGCTGTTTATCAAGCAAAAGAAAAACTCAAATCCATAGATAAAGCAAGAAAAGGTTTGTACAATGAGAAAAGTGTCCTAGCTATGTATGTATTTTTATATGTACTTGTCTCCTTCATTAGAATGTAAGATCATCACGAGTAGGGATTGTTTCAGTCTTTGTACCGGTAACCCTAGAACCCAGGACTGTATCTGGCACGCGGTAAGTGCTTATTAGATACTTGTTGGTCGATTGACAAGGAAATAATAGGATAATGGTTGTAGTTGGATATTGTTAGGATGTGCTGTAGATTCTGAGAATGCTTTTCTGGGTTTATAAAATATTACCATGTTAATATTGAAGAATTTGCAAATCCTTTATTGACTGGATTTCCTTTCAGTTAACACTTTGATCTCTCTACAATATGGACTCCAGCTTATTTTACTTTCAGCTTAATATAGTCTGTTGAGTGTTTTTATATTTGGTTGGTCCTACAATAGGCCCGGTGAAAAACAGCTCTGTAGCTTAAGACATTTTTTCAGTATCTCTACAAGATTACAGTTTACTTAGTGATCCACTCAAGAAGCAGTTAAATGGTAGTACAAGATAGTATGTGACTAAATGCAAAAATGAATGGTAAAAATGACAAGTAAACTATAAATCGAGAGAGGGGAAGCCCTGAAGGCTTCAAGGAAAAGAATGACTGTTTGGACTAGACCTTGAATAAACAGCAAGAGGAAGGAAGGGGGAGGGTTTTCCAGACAGAAGAATATTATGAGTAAAAGCATATAGGCCCAAATGAGTGCAACTTCTTTATGGAACTGTGACTGATAATTTAGAATTGGCCTTAGGTCTATGTACCTCTTTATTTGGTTGTATCTCTATCTACTTCTTCTAATGCTTCTAATGCAAGTATCAATATCAGCTATATGTAAGGCCCTGCATTAGACCTTGGGAATACAAGCAAAACTGTGCCTGACCCTCAAGAAACTCATTGTGCTAACATCCTATGTTGTATTTTGTTGGGTAGTTGTAAAAACACTTGCTCATTTTCAGTCAAGTTAATACAAACCACATGCAGATGTTGGAAATATTAAAGTATGAAGAAAATCAAGCATCTTGGATTACCTTGCTTTTGATAAACTCAGGTGATAAAATTGACCATGTCCTCCTTATATGTGATTAGGTTAAAATGTTTTCTCTTTCAGGTGCCATCTCGTCTGAAGAAATAATTAAGTATGCACATAGGATCAGTGCAAGCAATGCAGTGTGTGCCCCATTAACGTGGGTCCCAGGTAAAAAGAAAATAATTTTATACCAGATATTCTCGTATTGGACAGCTTTCATAAGACTTACATAAAAAATAGGAAAGTAGATTAAAAAGCTCACTTATCCTAAGAAATAATTTTTTCAACAACAGTTTCTCATTTTAAGTGACTTAAATGAAAATTACATGGAAGGTATGGTTTGCAAATTCATTTGGCCATTATAGGATGCTGGTTTTCACTGTAGTAAAAACTAGTTATCAGGAGACCTTTCTAGAATTCACACTCCTAGAATCACTTCAGAACTGGAAGTAGTAGGAAAACCACCCCTTTTGGTAGCAAAAAGAGCTTCCTTATAGCATCCACCAAGGAACCCAGTGCAGAAAAATGCCATCTAAGAGAGAAGCAGACATATAGCAGTGGAGCTCAAGACTGAGCAACAAACATGAGAATCATCCATTGACACCAGCCTAAAGCTAAGGGAATATTGATCATAATCAGCCAGGGATAGCTATTCATTCATTGTTCCTGGATGAGGAAGCAGGGTTAGGATCTTATATTTCTTTTTTCTTTTCTTTTCTTTCTCTTTTTTTTTGCAGGGCAATGAGGGTTAAGTGACTTGCCCAGGGTCACACAGCTAGTGTCAAGTGTCTAAGGCCAGATTTGAACTCAGGTACTCCTGAATCCATGGCCAGTGCTCTATCCACTGTGCCACCTAGCTGCCCCAGGGTCTTATATTTCTAAAAATTATTTTCCTAGCTACAAATGTCACCTCATTAATTCAACCAGTGAGTCTGAGTGATTTGAATATGAAATGATATAAAGGAGATTTTATGAGAAAATTGATCTATCATATAAACACTAAATAAAATTTTAGATCGGGGGCAGCTAGGTCTAGGCACAGTAGATAGAGCACTGGCCCTGAATTCAGGAGGGCCTGAGTTCAAATCCAGCCTCAGACACTTGATACTTACTAGCTGTGTGACCCTGGGCAAGTCACTTAACCCTCATTGCCCTACCAAAAAAAAAAAATTAGATCACACAATATTAAAACTGCCTTTTTTGTTTTTTTTTTTAAACTGATACATGTTCTCCAATGATGTTTAAAATTCTTTTGTGGGGTGGGTGGAGAGTAGTGTTTTTTAATCTTGTTTAAAGTTGTATGTTAAAGAGGGTTTGCTAAAATTTGACCTGGTGTCATGGATACAGAAGTATCATCACCTATGAAGTAATTCTGGGATTTGGAACAAATTTCGTTATTTCTTGCCTCCTCAAATATAGCTGTAATGCAGAGGAGAGAAATAGAAGACTGGGTACACACTAGCAAGAACATGCTTGTGATCCACTAGGTTCGCAATGCAGCAATCATCAGTAATATGCTTAGTGGGTTTTGTCAGTCATAGAATAATAGCAGTAGTTTAATGGGATGATGGTTTTCTGCAGGTCAAGAAAACATTTTGATAGAAGATTGCCTTAGACTTTGATTCACTAAATCAATTTTTTTAGAAAAGTGTCTATGTTATTATGTTGCTAAAGAGATCATATAGCTACATATATTTCGCTCTGTCTTGAGGAAAAGGAGGAAAGTTATCAAAAAACAAGTTTCAGGGCCACTGCTGGGGTTAGTATCTATTTGGCCCTATGTATCTTTTCTTTGTCTTCATCTTTAGCACTTGACTATAACTGGTATTAGGATAGCTATATGATGGCTTTAAGATTAGGATGGGATTAAGATCTTAGACTTGGAGGAGTTATGGGGAAATAGGACATTATCAGAAATATTGAAAAGAAATCCAGCAATTTGAAATAACATTCATTCCTGATGAATCTAGGTAGTTTAGATCTGTTGCTCTTTGTAATCTGTCTTTTAATAAGCACAGAGTAGGGGCAGCTGGGTGGCGCAGTGGATAGAGCACCAGCCCTGGAATCAGGAGGACCTGAGTTCAAATCCGGCCTCAAACACTTAACACTTACTAGCTGTGTGACCTTGGGCAAGTCACTTAACCCCAATTGCCTCACTAAAAAAACCAAAAACAAAAAAAATAAGCACAGAGTACTTGTCTTCAATGACCCGAGACTGCCAAAACTCAATTTTCTCTGCTTGATGGAATGCAAACTGTGGAGAGTAAATATTTCTGTAGGAAAAAAAGTATTTTCAGAAAATGATGGAGTATTGACTAGGTATTTTTTGCTTTCAAAATATGTATAAGCAAAAAAAAAAAAACGTATAAGTGTAGGGTAAATTTTTTCCTAGAATGAAAAAACCCTTTGAATCCTTGGGGCTTGGGGAATGGGACGCTCATACTTGGGGAAAACAGGGAAGACTGGTAAGGGGAAAGCTCATTATCTTTACTGTTAGCCTCCTTGTTTCTCAGTAGTAACATGGGAACAATTTTTAGCCTTAGGTTTTTTAGCCATGTCTTAGGGTTTATCTGTATGCCTGGGGGGCAGCTAGGTGGTGCAGTGGATAAAGCATTGGCCCTGGATTCAGGAGGATCTGAGTTCAAATCCTGCCTCAAACACTTGACAATTACTAGCTGTGTGACTCTGGCCGAGTCACTTAACCCTAATTGCCCTGCCAAAAAAAAATAATTATTGTTCATTTGTATTCCTGGGAAATTTTAAGCAAGTAACTGGAAATAGATTTTTAAATCAATTTTGGTTACATAAACCAAACTCTAACATAAAAATTAAGCTTCAAGTTCCACATCCTGAGTCTTTTCAAAGTGGTTTTAACTGGCTTTTCCCCACCATTTGTTTAATTTGTGGGCCTACACATATATTCATGTTCATTCAGGATGTCATATTTTGGAAGCATTCTCTATTTTAAAATGCCTTTTCTGGGGTTATTTGAATGATTTAGAATTGGTGAAAGACACTGCTAAAAAGAAGGCTAGAGTTTGAATATGATTCTTTGTGAGCATATTGCCATTATTCCTGACTGGGGAGGGCATCGATTAAGAGCACAATCATTGCTGATTTTTTGGGACTAGATTAAAAAGATAATAAGGACATGTTCATAATGGCAGTATCCTTTGAAAAGCAAGAGTAAGGAAGGCACAGCTCTAGAAGGAGAATTTAAATGGCAATTTCAGAATTTCTGTGTTCTGTTTCTTAAGGTACTATATCATAATATGAGATACTGAAGGAGATCATATTGTTTTCCATCCTCTTACAAAGCCACAAGTTTTAAAATTATTTCCCTCCATTGTTTATAAATTCTCTTTAGAGTTTCTCCTAAAATAATGCTTTTTTTGTTTTAGGGTCTTGTTTTGTTTTGCTATCTAGGGATGAGCATACTACTACATGCCAGACTTCTTTAAAGAAAAACTAGAAATAAGTAGGAAACATGAGAATGACTTTTTAGAATTAAGTATCTTAAGATATTGATCTTTGTATGTCATTGAACAGATGAATTTCATATCACAGAATTCAAACTTAGCATGAGTGCTTTTCTAAGGAAAACGAGGTATATGGTATTTATTTTTTAATATTATTAAGATAAAAATTTATCGTTCTTTTTTTTTAAGGGGATCCACGGAGACCATACCCAACTGATTTAGAGATGAGAAGTGGATTGTTGGGACAGATGAATAATCCATCCACTAATGGTGTGAATGGCCATTTACCAGGGGATGCACTTGCAGCAGGCAGGTTGCCAGGTAATATTCATTGTTGACTTTTTTTTTTTTAAATGTGTTGTTCTTTTTTTTTTTTTGGTGGGGCAATGGAGGGTTAAGTGACTTGCCCAGGGTCACACAGCTAGTACGTGTCAAGGGTCTGAGACTGGATTTGAACTCAAGTACTACTGAATCCAGGGCCAGCACTTTATCCACTGCGCCACCTAGCTGCACCCGTTGACTTTTTTTTAACTGGTCAGTTTCCTCAAAGCGAAAATGATGGCATTTGTAAAGAGCAGGGATGAAAGTACACTAGTGTGGTAGCAGTGTCAAAGGAGAGAAGGGTATATTGGAGAGATTGTGCAAAGGTGAAATCTGCAGGCCTTGGCAACAGCTTGAATATGATGGGTGAGAGAAAGTGAAGACTTCCAAATAACTCCTTGATTGTGGCCCTGAGAGACTAGGAAGATGGTGCTGCCCTCCATAGTAATTGGAAAAGTAGAAAGGTGGGAAGATTAGGGAGAAAGATAACAAGTTCCATTTTGGATATAGTTTGCTTAAGATTTCTTCTGGGGGCAGCTAGGTGGCACAGTAGATAGAGCACCGGCCCTGGAGTCAGGAGGACCTGAGTTCAAATATGGCCTCAGACACTTATTACTTACTAGCTGTGTGACCCTGGGCAAGTCACTTAACCCCAATTGCCTCACTTAAAAAAAAAAAAAAGATTTCTTCTGGACATCTTGATAGTATTTGACAGTTAATGGCTCACCTTAGACTTGACTTTTCCAGGCTAAACAATATCAATTTGTTAAGATATTTCTTTACTTTTCTTTTTTTTTTTTTTGGTGAAGCAATTGGGGTTAAGTGACTTGCCCAGGGTCACACAGCTAGTAAGTGTTAAGTGTCTGAGGCCAGATTTGAACTCAGGTCCTCCTGAATCCAGGGCCAGTGTTTTATCACTATGCCACCTAGCTGTCCCTTTAAGATATTTCTTATACAATGTAAAGAATTGTGATTTGAGTTTTGTGTGACCCCATTTTTGGCTAAAATTAGAAGTCCTGGGCTCGCCCTGGCCGACCTCAGGCGCCGCCCCCTCTGTTGCAGCACAGTGATCCATCCACCAACTGTGGCCGTCGCTATGGCACTGCAGCTCACATCATCACCATGCGCCCTACATGGGCCTGGCAAAATTACCATAACTAGAAGCCTGGTGAGGGTAGTCAGGTGACCTTCAGCATGGGGAAGCTGGGAATCACAGGTAGCTACAGAACTGCCAGCTTCCCAGCGTGCCCCAAGGGGGTGGTGCTGGGGCTGGGGCGTGCACTGGGACTTCTAATTTTAGCCAAAGATGGGGTCATAGAAACCTCAAATCACAATTAATTATTTACATTAACATGTAAACTAATGCTGAAGGTATCATCAGATATTTTATAACATGAAGATATAATGTTATCAGTGGCATTTCTTGATTTACCCAGCTGGTATCAAAAAAGGGAATTAAAGCTTACTGACTTCTCCAAGTTCTTCAGCAACTTTGGTTGTACTTCATGTGGCCTGAAGACTTGACTCTCATTAAGAGCAGCTGCTAATAAACAAACTATTCCTCTTACTATTTAGGGTTGAATTAGTTACCCTTTTATTTTGTTTGGCTTTTCTTTCCAACTTAAAAGACTCATTTTCCTTGTTGGAGAATAGCAGAGTACATACCCTTTCTCTGTCACATACAATGAAAAAATCTGTCTTTAGTGATTTGGGTTTGGTTTTGGTCTGGGGGGGGCGGGGCATTTCTTAGTTCTTTCTGGGCTTTAGTCCTCCTAACACCATTGTTATACATGTCTCTCTCTAATAACCTTGGTTATTTTCAAACCATCTTTGATATACACACTTCCTGTTTTTAATTTGAGCTTAGAGAGCTACATTTGGTTTTTTGACATCTCTTCCTGTTGTGCCTGATTAAGGTAACAAATGTAATAATAGATTCATTTTTAAACTCCCCCATTCTTTCTAAGTCAGATTTGCTTGTAGATTATCTAACCACAGGAATATGCCTCTTTTTCTTCTGCATCTTTAAATCTTCTTTCTTCATGTTTTTGTATATGCCCTTTTCTTGCTATTATTGCCAACTCCAGAGTGATTTGATCACTTTCTTCCAAGGTCCAATGCTATCTCCATGTTGCCACCTGATTCTTTCTGGTTGATCAGAGAAGTATTTCCAGAAAAGCAGCTCCCCTCATTGCCTCCTCTACTTTCTAAATAATTACAGTGATGTGCCTTATTTTTTAAGACTTTATCATATTGGAGACACATGATCTATATCTAAATATCTGGAAGTTATTTTAAAATTCTTTATGTTAGCTGAATGTCAAGTATTTTATTTTCATAAAAATGCAGTTTTATGACATGAATTCTTTCATCTGGCACTCTTTGAACAGCATTTTATGTTGTTCAGTCATTTCAGTCATGGCTGAATCTTCATGACCCCATTTGGAGTTTTCTTGGCAAAGATACTGGACTGGTTTGCTATTTCCTTCTCCAGCTCATTTTACAGATGAACTGAGGCAAACAGAGTTAAGTGACTTGTCTAGAGTTATACAGCTAGTGTCTGAGACCAGATTTGAACTCAGAAAGATGTCATTTTTCCTGACTCCATGCCCAGCACTCTTATCCACTGTGCCACCTAGCTGTTGGAAAACATACTTCCACCTGATAAAATAGAACTGTTATCACATAGATGTTAGATTTTTTTGGTCAGGTTTTTCAGTTTGTTTGGATTTTTTTTTTTAGTTACAAATAGTTTTTCCCTGTTAAATAGAAGATAGACAAATTGGATTAAAATGATCTATTTTTCCCCCAGATGTTCTTGCTCCACAATACCCCTGGCAGTCAAGTGACATGTCAGTTAACATGTTGCCTCCAAATCACAGCAATGACTTCATGTTGGAGCCACCTGGACACAATAAGGAAAATGAAGATGATGTTGAAGTTATGTCAACAGACTCCTCAAGTAGCAGCAGTGACTCTGATTAAGAGCCATGCCAGAGAAAAATGTACTACATCTGATCACAGAAATACTGAAACAAGCATGCAGAACCAAAAACTTGTAACAGTTGTCTATTGTGTAAATGTTCAGCCTGTTCAGTACCTCCGTGGACTTTGTTTTCATAATCAAAATCATGATCTAACCTCACCAGAACAAAGTTTAATAAATTATTACAGTGGTTGGTGTGACTTTTATTATTGAAGTAAATTTTTCAGTTTTGTGGAGAATATGCCTTAGGAGCTGTCTTTTCCAGACCTGTTCCAGTTATATTGGACTAATGTAACTGGATAGGAGGCTGTAGAAAAATGAATGACACTTAGGTGTCTTGCTAACAGCTCTACTATCCTATAGATGTGTGAATGTATCACGTTTTAAAGATATAACCAAACATCTCATTTGAAAGCAAAGTTTACTTATTATCTTTTGCTTGAAAATTGTATTTAATTACTGTCTCAAAGGTTCAGTAATGAAGTGTTTCATGTGTAATAACCGTAAATGTTTTTGTAAATAAACATCATTGTACGTTATAAACAGTGATTTCAATGAAAGATGAGGAATTATTTCTGGTGGAAAATATCTTATTCTGAATATTGATCATAGTTTTGTAACAAGAAGGGAATATTGGCACATTCTGGGCATGGACAGGTTAGGAAGGGGAATAAATAGCTTGTTGCAGAAGTATAGAAACAGGAGATCAAATGTAGGTGTAATATCTCCTAGGGCCCTGATCCATGCAAGTGAGGCTAGTTTTTCCTTAAAAGGTATTGAAACCCTACTTGAGACTTCAAGGCATAGACAAGACACTTGGTGGCCAAGGAACAAAAGTCAGCATGCCAGGGGTCAGGAGCTTCTTCCTCAGGTTTTTGACTTGTAGAGCACCATGACTGACAGAACAGGGAAGTTGCACTCAACTGAATAAATGCTGTATCCATGCTGAATATTCTCTCCATGCTATGGCTAACTAAACTTCCTTTGGTTAATTGTTATATGGTCTAGAACATCTCATTTTGTTCCAGTCCCAAACCTGAACCTCCAGATTAGCCAGTCAGACATGCCCTACGGTATGAGGAAAATTAATATTATGCTGTATTCTTTAATGACCAATATTACTCTGTGATCCATCTTTTTCCTAATTTTGTCATGCCCCACTTCTGAAAGGAGGCAGTGATTGAGTAATGGGATCACTCCCAGCCTCCAACGCATTGGCTAGTTAACCAGCTTGGACTGGGCCCCTCCCTAGTGGGGACCATCTCTTCAGTTTGCCCCAAGACATAGAACCACTTTGAGTTAGGCCCTCTCTAAGGGACAAGTCTCCTGTCCTTGCTTTCTAATCAAAGTTAGGGGTGGCTTGGTCTACATGGGGGAGACCAAACTAGGGAACAAACCTCATTGAGATGCTTTTTGCTTTCCTGGCCAAGATTTCTGTAAGCAACTGGGTCTCATAAAGTAATTAGCATTCCTTGTCTGGGAGGGGCTTTTAATGAGCCACATCAGAGGCCACCCCATTTTCTCTTGCTGCAGACTAATCCTATCACATAAGGATTAGTCCTGCCCCACAAGGATGAATAGGGAGGAGCTGAAAACACTAGGCCCACTTCCTCATTAAAACATCTGCCAATCAATTGGGATAGCCTTGCATTTGGCAGGGGAGGTCCCGATGATGTACTGTCAGGCCTATCAGAAGGAAGACACCGGGTTTAAAAGGCCCTGCTGGCCTTTACTCTGGATTTTTGACAAAAATGAAAGCAGGCCATGGACCCCTTTACCAGGTTGCATGCCCCTATTAATAAATGAGATCTTGCATGGATAGTTGACTCAGTTTACCTTTTTGTTAAATTTCACTTGAGACAGACTGTTGCCATAGTCATTAGGATTGGATAGGATGAGCTTGTGGCAGAATTGTGATTCCCCAGGTGGCTTCCATGATTCTGGCAGTGCTGCATACTGTGAGGCATCCCTAATTGACCCATGACTGTTAAGGAGCAATTTGTGGATATTCAGCAACTAGACAGATGTGAATGTGCCCAGCATTTGTGAATGTGCCCAGCACCAATGAATGCTGTCAACTTATTTGTATAATTTTCAGTTTTTGTACTTGAGTAGTGTGATCTGCTAGCCCACTGTCTTATGGGCTAGGAGTTGGGTTTATTTACTTCTCTGACATGAATTTTGGGACTGCCAAAAATACGAAATGATCTACTTGTGATTTTTTTTCATATGGCGCTTGTGGGGGGGTTGGGGGTGACCATTGAGAATTGTGCCACATGGACTGTGTTGGAACTCTTTGATGTAAGACTCTAGGAGAGGCACTTCAGTGTAGAAGAAAAACTCATTACTTGTTTGGCACAAATCAGTCAAAAATATTAATTAAATTAAGTCCAAGCATCTTTTCTTGTGTTGATTTATTTGCGTCAAACTCTTGTCGTTTCCTTCTCCGGCTCATTTTATAGATGAGGATCTGGGGCAAACAGTTAAGTGACTTGCCTAGGGTCACAGAGCTAGTAAGTGTCTGAGGCCAGATTTGAACTCAGGAAGATGAATCTTCCTTACATCAGGGTTGGCACTCTATCCATTGTACCACCTAGCTGCCCAATTCCAAGCATCTCTGCTTAGAAATACAAAGGGCAGCATTTCCTCTGCTAGTTGTAAATCTTTTTGACCCAAACCATATTCTGTTTACAATATTTACAGGGTTCAAGAGACATAAAATTCCAAAGGGAGATAAAACTTGGGTACATAGTTTGCATTAGAATTTTTAATAATTTCATGGGATCTTTGGTTTTAGAGCTAGAAGTAAATTCCCAGAGGGAATCTAGGCCAAACCCCTCATTTTAGAGTTAAGGAAATAGGCATGAGATTTACTTAAGGATATGGGTAGTAAGCATCAGAAATGGGATTTGAATATAGGTCCTCTAAATAGAAGAATTATAATTTAGGCACAGCCTGGAGGATCATTTTCCTAAATCCATTCATACTGGTCAAGGATAGAGAAAGAGGTACTGCTTTTGATTAAAAGGTGGTCTCTTGTGTTTTATCTGGTCACAAATTCTTTTTGAGAAACCAGTGTTTCTCACTAGACTTTGACCTGTTTCTAGAAATTGATTGAATTTTTGATAAAAATTATTAAAAGGTTTCCAGACTAGGATGTTGAAATGATATATCCTAATTTTTCAATAACATAATTGAGGCCTAGGTAAGTATACTTCCACAAAAGAATAATGTTTTATCACTTCCAAGGACCTAGAGACTTTTACGGAATTATTGCTGAAGAAATATGCCAAATACACTCACATTGAGTTGCCAAGTATAGGGTTAAGGTTACTCAGTTTAAAAAGCATAAAAAAGTTTTCAACTTCAGTTTCTCTGAAGAGTAACCTCTCTGGGACTTCCAGTGAAGTGTGGGAAGGGGTCCATATGGAGTGGATCCCAGTGCAGACCCTGGTTTAGGGTAGGGTGGCAGGACTGTCATGGCGGTGAATCAACCTAGCACTAGAGGGTATCACTCAATCTCCAGCAGTGGCCAGACACGCCTTGCTTGGGATGGCATCGTGGGCAGAGGTGCAGGTAAAATAGCACAGGCCCCAGGGAGAGTTACTACTACAGGTGTCAGGGATAGAATTGGGCAACAGCAAAGTCACATCAAATAAATATATAAATGTTTTTGCTTACTGTAACCTGGAACTGATGTACCCACATTGTGCCAGGATAGTATCCCAAAGTAATTGGACAACTACTTCCCAGTATAGCCTGGATGATTAGAAGTGGTGCCTTGCTTTCTAAGATGCCCCTTAGAAAAATGAAGACAATCATTCCGCAGGAGGCTCTAAAGGGTCAAAGCCATGGGGCTCCCAAGGAAGGGGGCAGGTCCAGGCTGGGCCAAGAAACACTTAGTAAGCAGGAGTACAGGGTGATTCTCTGTACTGGCATATGGACAGACTATATGCAAGATGGTAATGAACTCTTAGCTATTTCAACCACAGATTTCTTTCATCCGTGATAAGGATTGGTGAGTCTGTTGGAAATAATCTACTGTGTAGACCTGATGTTCCTGGTGTGTTACTCCAACCCAAAATCACCACTTTCCTTTGGGAGACCCACTGTGAACTGCAAGGATTTGTCGTCATCAGCCACATGGACAAAATTGTCAAGACAGAAGCACCTTCCAAAGGGAGAAAAGGAAATTTGGAATTTCTGGTCTTTGTTCTCTTCCATATCACCTCCATTAAGCTCTTCCAATACTACATCAAACTTCTCACATCCCTTAGATAAGGGCTCTCCAACAGTAGCCCTAAAGCCTTTACATCTTTTTTTTTTTTTTTGCGGGGCAATTGGGGTTAAGTGACTTGCCCAGGGTCACACAGCTAGTAAGTGTTAAATGTCTAAGGCTGGATTTGAACTCAGGTACTCCTGAATCCAGGGCTAGTGCTCTATCCACTGCGCCACCTTGCTGCCCCCCAGCCCTAAAGCCTTTAAATGGCCCTTTAGAAAATCTTTAGGACCTTGCCTTGTCAAGGTTTGTGCATGGGAGAACAGTATCTCCAGGCTGGTTAGTTTTTCCTTTAATAGGTATGGCCCACAAGGTTAACCCAGCAGCAGCAAGGTTGTACTGAACTGATCAGTACTGTTTCCTTGTTGAATCGCCTTTCCATGCTATATAAAGAAATGAGCAACCTTTTAAAAAAATATGATGGTCTGCAAATGTCTCATTTTTCCCCCAATCCTGAACCTGAGCCACCATACTAGTCTGAGTCAGGCCTGACCTACAATAGGGAAATTCTCTAAGTAGGGCACTTTGGAATGTACAGTGCCAGGAGAATGAAGCAAAATGCCTCAGAAAGATGGGCTAGAGCCAGGTCACATGGGTGGTCTCCAAGCCTTGAGGAGAGCCTTTGTCAAAGCATGGAGACAGTAGAGGTTGTGTCCTGTATGAGATCAAATGACCTAAAGATAATTTAAACTAACAAAAACCATATGTTCAGACTAATTTTATTACAAGTGTGATATTGGGTGAGAAAGATGGAATTGTTTGCTATAGTGTTTTATGACTAGAACAACACTAAATACAAGCATTCACCTCATAAAATACTTCATAATCTTCATTTTCCCTTAAATTCGGATTACTTCATATTTTCACCTGCAAGTTTTGAATTTTTCTTTGTAATTGCCTTTATAGTTTTGCAAAAACCAAGAAACTCAAAATAAAACTACAGTGGAAAAACAATTATGGAATCCTATATCTAGAGCTGAAAAGCCTGGGGGGACATCTTGTCTATTTACCTCACTTCACAGATGAAGAAACTGAGTACCAGGGAAGTGAAGTGACTTGTACCAGGGTTTAACACAGGAGTAAACAGTGGGATTCCTATTTGTATTTCATCTCCTTTTGGAATGTGGTACTCCTAGTTTTGTGGAAGTATGTTTCATGTTGTAGTTGAGAAGAACACAGAGCTGCAAGGGACTTCAGAAAGTATCTAGTCCAATCCCCTTCTTTTACAGATGAATAAGGCCCAGAGGAGGTGACATGACTTGCCTAGGGACACATATATAGTAATAGAGCCAGGATTTGTAATATCACTGACTCCCAATTTAAAACTCTTTTTCTAGGGGCAGCTAGGTGGTGCAATGGATAGAGCACCGGCCCTGGATTCAGGAGGACCTGAGTTCAAATCCAGCCTCAGACACTTATCACTTACTAGCTGTGTGACCCTGGGCAAGTCACTTAACCCCAACTGCCCTGCAAAAAAACAAAAAACCTCTTTTTTTTTTCAGTTTAAAAAATTTTTATCATAAAAGTATGTTATTATTTTCCAGTTACATTTAAAGATAGTTTTCAACATTTGTTTTTATAATATTTTGAGTTTCAAATTTTTCTCCCTCCCTTTCCTCCCCCCTCCCCAAGACAGCAAGCAATCGCATTAAACATATTTCTGCATTAGTCATGTTGTGAAAGAAGAATCAGAACAAAAGGGGAAAACCTCAAAAAAGAAAAAAACAACAAAAACAAAGTAGAAACAGTATAGTTCAATCTGCATTCAGAATCATAGTTCTTTTTTCTGGATGTGGAAAACATTTTCCATCATGAGTCCTTTGGAATTATCTTGGGTCATTGCACTGCTGAGAAGAGCTAAGTCTATCACGGTTGATCATCACACAATGTAATATTTTCAAATTTCCGATTTTACTTAATTACCAAAATGGAAACTGGTATGAAAAAAAAATCTGGTTAAAAAACCACCAAAGATGATAACGGACATTGATAATTTTTCATACACTGTTGAGATACTATTAAGCACATTCAATGATCGATTCTATTCCAATAAAAACCTAACACTTTAGTACCATGATTTATTTCAACCAAATACCATGGTTCTCCACAATGACTAAATGCACATTTTATGAGAAACTGGCACAGCAAAACAGATGGATTAACTGGACCTGTTTGTCCATCCTTACGATTTGTTTGTCCTGGTGGAATTCTTTGGACTTCTTTGCAGAACACCAAGGCTTCATGTAACACACTTTGAAAAACACCATGTTAGATCACGGTTTTTTTGCAAAATCATCCTAGTTTAAGGCTTGAATCCCACATGAGAAACAAGGTTCCTTTTTCTTTCCGGCTCAGGCCCCTGTCTCATGTAGGAACTACTATCATTACAATCACAAAACCCTGACTTGCTGGTGTTTTAAAACTGCAGAAGCAATCTCCTGAGACTGGTCATTTTCCTGTGTTCTTGGTACACTGCTCAGTGGGAGGGACTGTTTTCCATGAATAAGATCACAAGACCATAGACCCAGAGCTGGAATGGACCATAAAGTTATTTAATCTAATCCTCTCATTTTACAGATTGAGACCTGGGTTCAAGTGCAATCTCTAAGAAACCCTTCCTGGCTGTGCCCCTCTAATAGCTCTACGCAACTTTCTAAAACCACAGTAACAGAGAAGGTGCTGACCTGCATTAAGGTAGGGAGTGTTAAGGGCTAAAATTCTAGCTAGTCTGTCTAAAATATCTAATGAGTGGTCGCCAATAAATTATAAGCTTTAGCAAGAGTTAGACTTTTAAGCATTTATTAAGGAGAATAAGAATTTGGTAAAGAGAGAGAAAGGCCTAGATTCCTATCTATTAAAGGGAGAGCACATTTCTAGCTCCGCTCTCCACCAGAGTCCCAAGGAAAGAGCGCGAGACCGAGCGCCAGTCTCTTCCTCCCTCCTCCCACTAGCCCGCGTCACTTCCTGATGCCAAAGAAGAGACTCCTGGTCTTGCCCTCAAAGACCTTCGCTTCATGGGTGGAACTCTTCTACAGTAAGTCTCCAGCAGGTGGCGTCATTCCAATCGTTAGAGGAGGAGGGAGTGGACCATAGGGGAGGACTCCCTCATGGGAGTTCCCCATGACATCCCAATTCAAGTCTATATACTCTGAGGTGGCAAACAGCCACAACCTTCAAAGTGGTTGAGTCCAAGTCTTCCTCACTCTGAGGCAAACTCTCCTTTAATGTTGCCTCCCTTACTCTGCTCCCAGAATAAGTAAGCCACTGATCTTCAACCAGAAGCGTCACTATTTTTCTAGAACATGTGAGGGTTTTTTGTATACTCTATAACTTTCCCTACTAAAAATAATTGATTGATGAACAGGTGATCTACTGATGATTTCCTTTGTAGCCCACCAGATGATTCAATTCTTCCTTAAAAGGACTGTAGCCTTGTTCCCTCAAACAGCGCAAAGCCCAGAAAAGCTGGTCTAGTGGAGGGAAATCTTCCCATGGAACCCATTCCCAACCTGGAAAACAGAAAAATGATTAAAAAAAAAATTTAGTTGGGAGGAAAAAGATGTTTATGGTGGTAAGTTTACATGTAATTGCACCAAAAATTTAAAAATGAATGCCTAAATAAATAAAACAGTGATGCCATAATTTAATTTGAACAAAGAGGATTTCTGACTTAAATGAATACCCTAAGGAAAAATCACCTTTTTTCTCTTTTTTTATTTATAATTTTATCTATTTTTTTCTTAACAGTATTTTATTATTTTCCAGTTACATGCAGAGATAGCCTTCAACATTTGTTTCCATAAGATTTCTAGTTTCAAATTTTGCTCCCTTCCTGCCTTCCCTCCCCCCTCCCCAAGACAGCAAGTAATCCAATACAGGTTTTATATGCACAACCACATCAAATGTATTTCTGCATTAGTCATGCTGTGTAAGAAGAATTGGAACAAGGGGTGGCTAAGTGGTGGAGTGGATAAAGCACCGGCTCTGGATTCAGGAGTACCTGAGTTCAAATCCGGCCTCAGACACTTGACACTTACTAGCTGTGTGACCCTGGGCAAGTCACTTAACCCCCATTGCTGAAGAAGAAGGAGGAGAAGGAAAAGGAGAAGGAGAAGGAGAATCGGAGCAAAAAGGAAAAACCTCAAAAAAGAAAAACAAAAAAATAGAAAGAGTATGGTTCAATCTGCATCCAGATTCCACACTTCCCTTATTCTAGACTTGGAGAGCATGTTCCATCATGAGTCCCTTGGAACTATCTTGGACCATTGCATTGCTGAGAAGAGTCAAGTAAATCTATCACAGTTGATCAACACACAATGCTGTTGACACCATGTACAATGTTCTCCTGGTTCTGCTCATCTCACTCAGCATCAGTTCATGTAAATCCTTCTAGGTTTCTCCGAAATCTGCCTGCTCATCGTTTCTTACAGCACAATAGCATTCCGTTACATTCACATACCACAACTTGTTCAGTAATTTCCCAATTGATGGGCATACCCTCAATTTCCAATTCCTTGCCACCACAAAAAGAGCAGCCATATATATTTTTGTACATGTGGGTCCTCTTCCCCTTTCCATGATCTCCTTGGGAAAATGACCTAATAGCGGTATTGCTGGGTCAAAGGGTATGCACAGTTTTATAGCCCTTTGGACACAATTCCAAATTGCTTTCCAGAATGGTTGGATCAATTCACAACTCCACCAATAATGCATTAGGAAATAATCACTTTTTAGAGCAGACTGGCTGAACATGTAATTTCTTTAGTTAACTTTATTGGGGCCATCTCAGTAGAATATGATGAAATTAATATTTTGCAATAATATAACTGAGCTACTGCTACATATTTATCAGATTGGTTAATATGACAGAAAAGGAAAATGATAAATGTTGGAGGGGATGTGGGAATATTAAAATGCTAATGCACTATTGGTGAAGTTGTATACTGACTCAACCATTCTGGAGAACAATTTGGAACTATGCCCAAAGGGCTATAAAACTGTGCATACTCTCTGACCAAGCAATACCCCTACTAGGTCTTTATCCCAAAGAGATAAAAACAAAAATATTTATAGCAGCAATTTTAGTGGTGGTAAAACATTGGAAACTAAGAGGATGTACATCAATTTGGTAAAGGCTGAACAAGTTGTGGTATGATTATGATGCAATATTATTGTGCTATAAGAAATGACAAGAAGGATGTTCTTAGAAAAATCTGACTTACATGAACCAACGCAAAGTAAAACGAGCAGAACCAGAACATTATACACAGTAACAGCCATATTGTATGATGATCTACTATGAATAACTTAGCTATTCTAAGCAAAACAATTATCCAAGACAATTCTGAAAGACTTATGAAGAAAGGTACTGTCCATTTCCAGAAAAAAGACTCAAGGAGCCTGAATTCAGATAGAAGATACTTTTTCTTTACTTTTTTTTTTTTTGGAGGGGGGGGTTGTTTATTTTTCTTTCACAGCATGACTTATATGGAAATGTATTTTGCATGACTATATGTGTATAACCTATGTCAAATTGCTTGCTTTCTCAAGGGTGGGGAAATGTTGTGGGGGACAGAGAGAATTTGGAACTCAAAATCTCAAAAAAAAAATGTTAAAATTGTTCTTACATGTAATTGGGGGAAAACATTAAGTATTATTTTTTTAAAAAGGACTAAAAATGATCTCCATTTTCAAAAAAGAGTGAAATCTGTAAGCTATGAGCTAGTAAGCTAGTCTCCTATTCCTGGTAAAATTTTAGAACACATTAATAAGGAAGTAATGATTACTAAGAACTGACATGTCTCCATCAAGAAATAGGTCATGCCTGGAAAGGTAATGAGACTAGTAGATTAGGGTAATTCCATAGTATACTTAGTTCCAGGAAAATAATGAAAATAATGATCTCTCATGCTACTCTTATGTTTCAGATGGGGTTAGATGATAGTACATTTAGAACATATAGAAGACAGGTATTATATTTAGTTATCATATAGAACCAGTGAATTGACCAGATTTGAGAGTAGTCATTAACAACATGGAAGAAGATCTTGTGTAGAATGATCCAGGGAATCTGGCCTCGGTTCCAAACTATTCAACATTTTTTATCAATGACTTGGATGAAAGCATATTTGCCACAGTGACCAAATTGCAGATGACAAAGCTTGCAAGTATAGCTAATATAAATAACAGAGCTAGGATCCAAGATAATGTCAACAGACTAGAATAATGAGCTCATTTGAATAAAATGAATTTCATAGGACAAACATAAAGTAATGTACTTGGATTCTAAAAATCAACTTCACAAATAAAGGATAAGAGAGGTGTTGCTACATCATAATTCCTATGAAAAAGACCTGGGGGCAGCTAGATGGCGCAGTGCCCTGGAGTCAGGAGTACCTGAGTTCAAATCCGGCCTCAGACACTTAACACTTACTAGCTGTGTGACCCTAGGCAAGTCACTTAACCCCAATTGCCTCATTAAAAAAAAAGAAAAAGAAAAAGAAAAAGACCTGGGGGAGTAGGGGTAGGGGAGGTAGGGTAGTAGCCTGTAAACCTCAGGATATATCAATAATTTGAAATTGCAACCAAAAAGACTAATGCTACACACTAGGCCTCATTAAAAGGGGCAGAGTCTTCAACTGAGATGGAAGATAGTTTCACTGTGCTCTGACCTAGTTAAACCACATCTGGAGAATTGTGTTCAGTTCTGGGCATCATATTTTCAGAAACAGAGAAGCTGAAGGCTTTCCAGGAAAAGGCAATCAATCAGGCTCTTCAGCAGACTGAAGAATGTGCCCAGCTGAAGAACTGGAGATGTTTAAACTGGAGGAGAGAAGTTTAAAAGGGGAAATCATAGCTGTCCAAATATCTGAAGGGCTGTCAAATGGAAAAGACTGTTAATCTTGTTTTGGGACTACCTTAGGAGACTGTGAGTTTCTCCTTACTCAAGGTCTTTAAGCAGAGGCTGAAAAACCACTTGTTGAGAATATTGTAGAAAGCACTGAGCAGATGGTCTGAGTTCCCTTCTAGTTTTTAGATTCTGTGAATTCTATTAACTGAGAGAAAGTGACTGCTTAAAACTAACCTCATTTTTCGCTAATTCTTAGACCTGGGGTTAGCTAATGTAATCTTCCTTTTTCATCTTACCCTTCCCAACTTTTTGTTTTTTTTTTTGGGGGGGGGGGGCGGGGAGGGAAGGCAGAAGATTAGGAGATAGAGGCAGGATAATGATGTCCAGAATAATGAGTTAAATGTATCACTAGTATATATAATATACTGACAACCACTAGCCGGCCTGCCTGAAGATGTAACACTAGCCCCTGGCTGATCTAGAGCTCTTATCTGTTTACCTACTAGGGCTATGATGTCCCAGAAGGTGAGGAAGCTCTGTTCACTACAGCATAACTGTCAAATACAGGAGCAAATAGCATGTCCACCTCCAGATGGCACTGCCATTTTCAGAAAAGAGAAAATTTAAGGTATCCTCTGCTCATCTGACAGGCAGTCAACAGGAATTTATTAAGCTCTTACTATGTGCCAGGATCTATGCGAAATACTGGAGATACAAAGAAGGGCAAAAACCCCATCCCTGCCCTCAGGATGCATACATTCAAATGGGAGAGACAACTTGTAAACAGCAAAATCCATAGCAGATAGAGATGAGATGAAGGTAAAGAGTATGGACGACTAGGAAAGGCCTCCTGCAAAAGATGGGTTTTGAGCTAGGCCCTGAAGGAAGCCAGGGAAACTAAGAGGTGGAGATGAGGGGGCAGAGCAATCTAGACAAGGGACAAAGGCACAGAGATGGCAATGGAGGGTCATGCTTGAGACACTGCAGGTGGGCCATTGCAGTTAGATTATAAATTATGTGGAAGGGATTCAGGTGAGAGAAGGCTGGAAGGGTAGGAAGAGACCAGGTTGTGAAGGACTTTAAATGAGAAACACTGAACTTTATATTTGATCCTAATGTAAAAGGGAACAACTGGAAGTTCAGGACGCTGGGGAGTGGTGGGGGGTGACATGGTCAGACCCTTGATTTAGAAAAATCACTGTGGCAACTGAGTGGAGAATGAATGGGAGTGGGCAGAGAGTTGAGGCAGGAAGACCAGTTAGAAGGCTACGATAGTGGTCTATGTTGGCTAAGCTGTTAAGGGCTAAAAGCGAAGGCCCATTGGACAGCATCCAATTATTCCCACAGATACTAGAAACAAGGAGCTCATTACCCTGCTAATTCTAAGAGTGGGGTTTATGTTTTTAGAGTTGGAAGGAATTTGGAACTTGGCTCCTCCTGCCTCTGTGACTTCGAGATCCATAAAAGGATTGAAATAAAGTATACAACTTTATTGAATGGTAATAAACTTAAATATACTTGAATTCAAATTATTACCTACAGTTTAGCAGCATTATTTTCATACTCTAAATAAATCACAATTGAATTCTGTGTAAGCCACTGCTTGGGCTAATGCCTATGTGTAATGCACCTGTATATAAGGGCCTTCATTCCTTAAAGAGTTAGGGCTTGTCACTGTTCAATTTAGGATAAGGCAGATAAACATGTCTCCCTATCTGTTGCTCTGATTCTAAATCTGTGTGAAGAATAAAGTGCTAAGTAAGTAGAAGTTCTCTTTATTTTAGTCACATACTCTCTGTAAGAGGAAGGTGCTGCAATTCTTATTTTACAGGAGGGTAGCTGAGACAGGGATTTAAATGACTGGCTAAAACAGTGGCAACAGCCAGTAAGACAACCTAGTAATCTAATGAGAAAGACTGTACTCTGTCCCTAAAGAATAAAGGTCGGGGCAGCTAGGTGGCACAGTGGATAGAGTACTAGCCCTGGATTCAGGAAGACCTGAGTTCAAATATAGCCTCATACACTTGACACTTACTAGCTGTGTGACCCTGGGCAAGTCACTTAACCCCAACTGCCTCACCAAAAAAAAAAAGAATAAAGGTCACTACAAATCCAACTTACCTTCATTTTTTTCAGGTTCTGTGTTCTTTGGCTCTGAATCATAAGTCATGTCCACCTCTCCTTTCATCAATATAGTGACATAATGGTAATCATCCTTCTCACTCACAGAATTCACCACAGAAGCAAATCGAACATTTTTCAGGTGAAGATCAGCTTCTTCCAAGGTTTCCCTCTCAGCACATTCTTCCCAGCTTTCACTAGAAAGACAACAGAAATACACTATGGTGTTTACTTTGATTTATAGAACGCTCATTAGAAAATTTTAGTAGAAACTTTTCAGTACAGCAAGAATTATTTTAATTGGTTAAAAAACCTCAAAATGATACATTCACCAAGAAACCCACCATGACCCTGTAATAAAATAAACAAACCAAGCAGAATTTGGGAGTCAGAAAATCAGAGTTCAAAAGCTGGCCCTGACACTTACTAGTTGTATTTATTTTGGACAAATTACTCTCCTCTAAGCCTCAGGAGGTTTCCCAACTGCATACATACTAGGGCCCTACATCCACCTCATCTCCACCTACTTGGGCCTTCTGGGTATTACCATTCATTCTGTAGCTAAACTTTCTTTTATGTGTTGTCTCATCCAATTAGTGTGAACTCCTTGAGAGCAGGAATGATCTCATCTTTTTTTTTCCATCTGTACCCTATACTTACTTATAGTAAGTATAGCACTTACTATAAAGCTTAGCATAAATTTTTACCATATAAGCACTTAATAAATGTTTTTGTATATTCACTCCATTTAATTGGTCTCCCTGACTCATCTTTCTCCATTCCCAATCCATCCTCTACAGAGCTACCCAAAGTGACTTTCATAAAGTCATACCCCCTACTCAATAAACCCCAGTGGCTACCAATGTCCTCTAGGACTAAATACAAACTTCTCAGTTTGTCCCTTCCTACCGTTTCCTCTTAACACACACTTTAGTCCAAGCACACTAGCCTTCTTCCTTTCTTAAACACATGGCCCTCTACCTCCTATCATGCCTGGCCACTGGTTCTCACCCATATCTGGAATGTGCCTTCTCACTCTTTTAGGATCCCTACCTTATTTCAAGATTCAGCTCAAATGCCACCTTCTACATGATACCTTTTCTAATCCTCCTGCCTGTTAGCTACTACTGAAAATTATCTTGTATTTTGTGTATACCTATACATATTGTGTATACCTATACATGTTGTTTTGCCTAACTGAACTGTAAATTTCTTTAGGGAAGGGTCTGTGTTCACTCCTGTTCCTGTATCTGGAGTGCTTAGCACTTATTAAAGGCACTTAATAAAAGGCACTTAATAAAAGACTGATGACCTACAGGTATACTCACTTATATTTAATTGTTTTCCTATAGCTATTTTTAAAATGCCCTTTGTTGTGCTGAGAGTTTACTATGAGGTAAACCAAATGCATTATTAATCTGATGAACCAAATGGTAATCCCCTAAAGGACATTAATTGATCAACAGCCATTACACTAGTCCATATATATGTATACATGTATATATGTATATATACACACATACATACACATATATATCTTGGATTTTGAAGACAATTCATCTTTATTTTTAGTCTAATCATTAAGGAAGGTATTGCTTCTGGCAAAAAGGTCTATATTAATATGTCTTGACTATTAATGTTATATATCTTTAAAGCTTATTTAATTAACTTCTACATTCTAGGAAGTGAATAATTATTACACCTTTCCATATTAAAACTTGTTTAAATAGTTCAATTTTTAAAAATCATCTACCTTACCATATCCATTAAAGTCAATACCCAGAAACAGTTTATTCAGCAAGTCACCTTCACCTTTCTAATATTACAACTGTCCACCATACAGTTAAATTTAGTGATTCCTGGGTCAACCCAATTGACTACACTGAGATTAGGCTTAATTCTTCTTAAATATGATTGTTTTTAGTTCATCAGTCAAAGATAAACATTAGAGCTGGAAGGAAACTGAAGAATCATCCAGTCCAAATCTTCCATTTTATAGATAAAAAAACTTTTGCCCAAAGTTCAGTTATCAAATAATTAACACTTACTAAGCACCTACTATGTGCCTGGTCCTGTGCTAAGTGCTAGGGATATAGCAAGAGGCAAAAGACAGTCCCTGCCCTCAAAGAGCTTACAGTCTAATGGGAGACCCAACATGTAAACAATTTTATACAAAGCAAGCTATAGGTCAGCTAGGTGGCACAGTGGATAGAGCACCAGCCCTGGATTCAGGAGGACCTGAGTTCAAATCGGGCCTCAGATACTTGACACTTACTAGCTGTGTGACCCTGGGCAAGGCACTTAGCCCCAATTGCCTCACTTAAAAAAAAAAAAAAGCAAGCTATATACAGGATAAATAGGTGATAATTAACAGAGAGAAGGCACTGTCATTAAGAGAGGTTGGGGGGGGGGGGCGGCTAGGTGGCGCAGTGGATAAAGCACCGGCCTTGGATTCAGGAGTTCCTGAGTTCAAATCCGGCCTCAGACACTTGACACTTACTAGCTGTGTGACTGTGGGCAAGTCACTTAACCCCCACTGCCCTGCAAAAAAAAAAAAAAAAAAAAGAGAGGTTGGGGAAGGCTTCTCGTAGAAGGTGAGATTTTCGTTGGGACTTAAAGGAAACTATCCAGGTCAGTAATTAGAATGCAGGAGGGAAAGCATTCCAGGCATGTGGGACAGCCAGAGAAAATGCCTGGAGCTGAGAGATGGAGTGTCTTGTTTGTGGAACAGCCAGCAAACCAGCATCACCAGGTCAAAGAGTATGTGGAGGAGGAAGGTGTAAGTAAGAAGACTGGAAAGGTAGGAGGGGGCTAGGGGAGAAAGTGATTTAACTTCCTAGTGTAGATTCAGAGGGCAGAGCTAGGAGCTACACAGAGGCAAATTTAGGCTCAACTAAAGGAAAAGCCTCTTACCAATTAAGGTCCCAAAGTGGGCCACCTCCGGAGATGGAAGGGCTCCTGCCTGACCACTGGAGGTCTTCAAGCAAAAGCTAGCTGATCACTTGCACCTTAAGGACCCTGGAGCCACTTGGCCATTGATACTCAAGACTTCCAAACCCTTCTACCTACCCTCCAACTGTTCTTCATTTCATGTTATCTCCTTCAATTAGAGTGTGAGCTACTTGAGAGCAGGGATTTTCTCAATCTTTTTGCATCTCAAAAGTTAGCACAAAGCTTGGCATACAGGAACAGTTTAATACATGCTTTTTTCATTGATCATGGTCTGCAAAATGAATGGGAAGCCTGATTTTTTAAAAGCCTCTAAAGGCAAAGGTTACCTTTCCCAAAGGAAAAAAACATTTAGATTTAACTTCCTTGTGACTAGGCTATCTTCTGTGCCTTCCAGTAGGAAAAGTTTAAAATCTTTTGCTGGGCATGATGAAGGAGGCAAAAAGGGGTTAACAGACAAACCTAAGACTTGAGTTATCAATAGTACCTAAAAGGGTTAACAGAGATACTAAGGTTTGTATTCTTACAGTAACCAAGAGGGTTCATCCCTACCAACTAATACCATCAACAGAAGCTTAGACAGTAACTAGGTACCATCAACCATTAATAGCCATTAATATTCCTAGATGACAAGACACTTAGAAACCAGATCTTAAGTAGAGATATCATAAACACAGAGACCCTCTGGGTCTGGCATGTTTGAACATGTCTTTAGGAACATGCATAGAAAGGACCAAATGTGTCCTTAGGTTCACCTTATGATGTGTAAACCCCCAAACCACACCTCCAGGGGAAAAGGTACCTGCCTTGGAGGTTGTCTTGGGACCCCAGGAAGTCCAAATTAGGATAAGACCTCCCAAGAACCTCCCACAAGGAGATTAAGATAATGAGGAGATAACCTACTTTTTCTCACTATAAATATAACCATTTTCATCCTCCTATTCAAAACACCTCTCTCCTTAGGTGTTCTCCCTGTGGTCATCACAGTACTTTAATAAAACTTGGGAAACTGAGTAACTTAGTCTTGTAATTCTTTTGGGACGTCTCACAATCGATCTGATCAATTAAATCCATCCATCTCTACCACAGGCATTCAAAGTTCTCTACAATCTTGTAGTATTCTCTTCTGGGGTAGTACCAATAATTGGCCAAAGTGATTGCTGTCCTACATGCCTGCCCCACACTTTCTGCCCTCTGTTCTCCTATATATCCCTCAAATGTCCTTCGGGTGCCTTCATATCACTAAAGGATCATCGCACAGCTCATAGTTCTTGCAGCTTTCAAAGTTATTTCTTGGGGGGGAAGGTAGGTGGCACGGTGGATAAAGCCCTGGATTCAGGAAGACCTAAGTTCAACTCTGACCTCAGACACTTGACACTTACTAGCTGTGTGACCCTGGGCAAGTCAGTTAACCCTCATTGCCCCATCAAAAACCAAACAAAACAAAGTTGTTTCTTAGTTGTTGCCACTTTTTACATTGTGTCTTTGGTCCTGCTCATCTCATCCTTCAGAGTTCTTCCTTGTTCTCTCTCACTTCTAGTCTCAAGAACTTCGTTTCCATTTGGATTCATTCATGTTGCAAGGATGGCCTTATTATTATCTCCAGATCTTGGCACACTGTTTCCAAGATAGGATGTGAATGCTTTATTACATGTATTTCATTCAACACTGAGAGTTGAATTATTTGAACAGGAGTAACACAACTAGGTGGCTCAGTGGATAGAACATTGGGCCTGGAGCTGGGAAGCCTTTAGTTCAAATATGACCTCAGATGCTCTCCAGCTGTGAGGCACTAGGCAAATCACTTAACCTGGTTTGCCTTGATCCATAGGAGAAGGAAATGGCATCTGGAAGAGTCTGGATACCACTGAACAACAATGTGCCTGGCACGGTGCCAAGCTTTTAAAAATCAATAACATTTACATAATACTTAATACATGCTAAGCACTGTGCTTACCCCTTTACAATGAATAATAATAGCTAACATATACTGCCTACCATGTGCCTGGCACTGTACAAAGCACTTTACTATTAATAATAATGATGATGGGGCAGCTAGGTGGTGAAGTGGATAAAGCACTGGCCCAGGATTCAGGAGTACCTGAGTTCAAACCCAGCCTCAGACACTTGATACACACTAGCTGTGTGACCCTGGGCAAGTCACTTAACCCTTATTGCCAAGCAAAAAAAAAAAAAAAAGAAAAAGAAAGAATAATGATGATGATGATATCATTTATATAGCGCAGGGCAAGTAGGCAGTACAGTGGAGTGTTAGGCCTGGAATCAGAAGACCTGAGTTCAAATCAGACCACAGCCACTAGCTGGATGACCCTGGGCAAGTCACATAACCCTGTTTGCCTCAGTTTCCTGGTACGTAAAATGAGCTGGAGAAGGAAATGGCAGACTACTCCAATATCTCTACCGCGAAAAGCCCAAATGGGGTCACGAAGAGTCGAACACCTCTGAAACGACCAAACAACAAATGTGATGTTTTCTAGCCCAGTGGAAATCTGCAGTGGGAATTCTAATCACAGGACAAGTCGGGGAGAATCTTTACACTAAACATGACCTAGCGGTGGTGAGAGCATTAAACGAGTCAAGCGCCCTCAGAACATACAAGCTGTCACTCTAGCCCCGCCCAGCCCCTACTCCTCGGAGCGCGAGGAGGTGACGTCAGACGCGCCGGAAGCAACTCACCCGAACTCCAAGTGACCCCCGGGAAGCTGGAAAGTGCCGGCTCCAAGAGAGCCTTTCCTTTTCCCTAGCAGAATGCACCGAGGGTGCTTGGAGCTCGTGACCACCACCCCAACGCCGACCCCCGGCCGCCGCCGCAGCCGGCCCGGATCCTTGCTGGTGGCCGGATCCATGTTCACGGAACCATTTGAAATGGCGCTTCCTCCCCTCCTCCCGCGGCAGGAAGTGACGTTTCCCAGGTCTCGCCAATCGCACGCCAGGGGCTCGCGCGGCCCGGGGATCTCTGTCGCGCTGCGGACCTTGCGGGAGGCGGGTCAAGCTGGGGTCCTGGGAAGAGTTCTTTTCTCCGGAGTACTTGTGGGGGTGGCGGACGTCATAGGAGTCATGTACTTACACCTACCCTTACCCTCATCCTTGGGGTGGACAGTGAGTTCTAGGAGAGCTTCAGCCCTTTACAGATAGGAAACTGAGGCTTAGAGACATTAAGTGACTCGTCCAAGGTCACGCAGCTATTTAATGCTTGAATAGGCGTTAAAATTGAGCCCAGGTCCAGTTAGGTGGTACAGTGGATAGAGCACCGGCCCTGGAGTCAGGAGGACCTGAGTTCAAATCCGGCCTCAGACACTTAATACTTACTAGCTGTGTGACCCTGGGCAAATCACTTAACCCCAATTGCCTCACTAAAAACAAACAAACAAACAACAAAATTGAGCCCAGGTCCACCCTAACTTAAAGTCCTGGGTCATTTTTATTCAGCAATTAATCTTCCCCCAAACACCCCCCTTCCCGCTACCTTCCCTATCACTGTAGAGGTCAACATCATTCTCTCAGCCTCTCGGGCTTACAATTTAATAGTCATCCTGTATTCCTCACCATCTCACCCCACCTCCCACCCCTGTCCCCCCAAATCCAACCTGTTGCCGAGGCCTGTCAATTTCACCTTTGCAACCGCCTTCGAATGTGCACCATGCACTGCCTTCTCTTCTCTGACCCTGCCACCACTCTAGTGCAGCCCCTCATCACCTCACACCTGGACTGTTGGCATAACCTTGCTAGCCCCATTCCAATTCATTCTCCAGCCACCAAAGTGATTTTGCTGAATCCCAGGGACCATCATGTCTCCTTATAGAACTACAGTGACACCCTATTGCCTCCTGGAGTTATTACAAAATTTTCTGTTTGGCTTTTAAAGTTCTTCATAATCTAGTCCCCTTTTACCTTTCCAGTCTTCAATCCCAAGGCAGTGGCCTCTTTGATGCTCCACAAACAAAACACTCCAATTCTTGCTCTGAGGATTTTTCTCTGGCTGTTCTCCCATACCTGGGCTCTCCCTCCTCTCATCTGCCTTCTGACCTCCCTAGCTTCCTTTAAGTCTGGAGTGAAATTGATGGAAGAGGCCAAAAGGGTTAACAGGTAACCTATCAATAGTACCTAAAAGGTGTTAACAGAAAAACCTAAGACCCAAGTTCTAATTTAGATCTGAGCTCTAAGAGGGATTCAGACCCCAGAGTTAATGGATAAGTTAAGGCTTGAGGGGGCCGCTAGGTGGCGCAGTGGATAGAGCACTGGCCCTGGATTCAGGAGGATCTGAGTTCAAATTCGACCTCAGAAGCTTGACACTACTAGCTGTGTGACCCTGGGCAAGTCACTTAACCCTCCTTGCCCTGCAAAAAAAAAAAAAAAAAAGACGAGCCTTTGTTAATACAAGTCAGGGCCTAGGTTCTCTACCCACATTAATCAGCACTCATAACAAGAACATAAAGAGGCAGGTCATAGAGACCTTAACTATAACAATGATAGACAGGGTATAGAAATTCTAACTAATAAATAAAAATGTTTTTAATGAAAAGGTGACATGCACAGAAAAGGCCAAATTTGTCCCCAGATTAACCGTACGATGCATAAACCCCAAAAACACACCTCCAGGGAAAAAGGTACCCACCTCAGGGGTTGGCTCAAGCCCCCAGGAACTCCAAATTAGGATAAGCCCTCCCATGTACCTCCCTAAAGTGGAGATTATTACAATGAGACTGATATAATCAATTTATCCACACTATAAATATAACTGTCTTTTCTTTCCCTATTCAAGAGACACCTCCATGATGCTCTCCCTGTGTTTACTCACAGTACTGCAATAAAACTTGGGAAACTGAGTCACTGAGTCTTGTAATTCCTTTGGGACAACTCACTATCAATTTGATTCTAAATCCATCCCACATCAAAATAACTTCTTTTACTGGAAACCTTCATCAATCCCTCTTAATTGTAGCACCTTCTCTCTGTTAATTTTTTCCTATTTATTCTGTATATAGCTTGGTGGGGGGGAGGGCAATGAGGGTTAAGTGACTAGCCCAGGGTCACACAGCTAGTAAATGTCAAGTATCTGAGGCCGGATTTGAACTCAGGTCCTCCTGAATCCAAAGCCAGTGCTTTATCCACTGAGCCACCTAGCTGCCTCCATGTAGCTTCCTTAGTTTATATTTGTTTGCATGTTTTCTCCCCCATTAGACTGTAAGCTCCTCGAGGGCAGGAACTGTGTTTTGCTTCTTTTTGCTACCCAGTGCTCAGCACTGTGCCTGGTACATCGTTGATGCTTCATAAATATTTAATGATAGATGGACTAATTGACACTGCTCATTCTATTGGAGGCAGAATAGAAAGACAGAAGAATGGAAAGTTATAGGGAATTCTCCCAAACTTGATAGTGCATAGTCATGATACTACTCAACTCACAGGACTGTAATAAGAGCTATTGTTTATTTAGAGCTTTAAGATTTGCAAAGAAAGCCTTTATACATGTTACCTAATTTGTTCCTCATAACTATCCTATAAAATAGGTGTTCTTATCTCCATTTTACAGATGAGGAAACTAATCTGTAGGAGAATGTCGATTATTAAAAGAGCTTTTGTATCTGCCTACCTTCTACAAACAAATCAGAAAATAATGTTTAATATCTCCTGCAAATTAATAAACAGATCAGAGAAAATATAATATTATATCTCCTACTAACTAGAAAGAGAACATGATATATCTGCCTGTCTCCTACAAAGAACCAGGTCGGAGAAATAATGTTTGATTTCTCCTACAAATCAGAAACAGACAGAAAACATACCTGTCCTCCTACAAAAACAGATCAGAGACAGGCAGAAAAAAATATCAATTTAATATTTTATTGTCCCAAGAAGAAAGTTAACAAAACATGATCATGTGGAGACTTCCCTCCTCAGAGAGGAGCTCAGAGGACTCCCCATTTCTGAGGGTATATATGGTTTTAGTCTACTGATTACAGGGCGTTGTCAGTTTCAATAGTATGATACAGAAATCAACCCAGAAGCAAAAAGCAGTTTAACAATTTCAGTTATAACAAGTATGGAGGAAATACAGAAGCATCATGATAAAACTACAGGATTCCAAAAAAGGGTCTGGCAAGGATGAGGATGTCCAGATGTTACCATAAGATAGGAACTTACTATCCTGAGGGAAAAGAAGTCACTAGTGTGATGTTTAAAATCTTTTTTTTTAATTTTTTTATTTTATTAATATATTTTTTTATGTTTTCCTGTTACATGTAAAGATAGTTCTCAACTTTTGTTTATGCAGGTTTTCCAACTTCAGATTTTTCTCTCTCCCCTCCCTCCCCCCTCCCCTAGACAGCAGGTAATCTGATATAGGTTTTATATATATATATATATGTATATATATATATATATACATACATACACACACACATAATAACATTAATCCTATTTCTGCATTAGTTGTGTTATAAGAGAAAAATCAGAGCAATGATGAAAAACCTCAAAATGGAAAAAAACAACAGCACCAAAACAATAGTATGGTTCATTCAGCATCTATACTCCACAGTTCTTTTTTTTTTTTCCCTTGGATTTGGAGATCCTCTTCTATTATGAGTTCCCTGGAACTCTTCTGTACCATTGCATTGGCGAGAAGAATATAGTCCATCACAGTAGATCAACACTAAATGTTGATGATACTGTGTACAATGTTCTTCTGGTTCTGCTCATCTCACTCATCATTAGCTCATGCAAGACCCTCCAGGTTTCTCTGAACTCCTCCTGCTCATCGTTTCTTACAGCACAATAGTATTCCATTGTATTCATATACCACAACTTGTCCAGCCATTCCCCAGTCGATGGGCATCCCCTCAACTTCCAATTCCTTGCAACCACATAAAGAGCAGCTATAAATATTTTTGTACATGTGGGTCCCTTTCCCCTTTCCATGATTTCTTTGGGAAAAAGACCCCAAAGTGGTATTGCTGGGTCAAAGGGTATGGACAGCTTTATTGCCCTTTGGGCATAATTCCAAATTGCTCTCCAGAATGGTTGGATCAGTTCACAGCTCCACCAACAATGGATTAGTGTTCCAATTTTCTCACAGCTTCTCCAACATTTATTATTTTCCTTTTTTGTCATTTTAGCCAATCTGATAGGTGTCAGGTGGTACCTCAGAGTTGTTTTAATTTGCATCTCTCTAATCATTAGAGATTTAGAGCATTTTTTCATATGGGAATAGATAGCTTTGGTTTCTTTATCAGAAAACTGCCTGTTCATGTCCTTTGACCATTTCTCGATGTTTAAAATCTAAATGTGGGTCCTAATCTGTTCCCCCCCCAAGTTTTTTGGGGGAAGCTGGCTAAAATCACTGATAAATTCAGCAAGAGTTTAGGGTTTTAAGGGTTTATTAAAGTGTATTAGGAGTTAGTGAAGAGGGGATGGCTAGGTGGCGCAGTGGATAAAGCACCGACCCTGGATTGAGGAGTACCTGAGTTCAAATCCGGCCTCAGACACTTGACACTTAACTAGCTGTGTAACCCTGGGCAAGTCATTTAACCCCCATTGCCCCACAAAAAAAAAGAAGTTAGTGAAGAGAATCAGTACAGCCAGAGAGAAACCCTTGCTTCTCCTAGCAGTCCACATGAAGTCCCTCACCATGCCCAAAAAAAAAAGTCCTGGACGGAAATTTGGGGCCCTCCTGTTCTCTGTCTCCAGACACCAAGCCAGTTCCGGACAAAAAGAGCCTGATTCAGCGAGCGAGCCTCACCTTTCTACTTCCTGTCTCCCTCTCCAAAAGGGGACATTCTTCAAGCTGATTGGTTGAGGATCGTCTCCTGCTGACATCAGTAGTCCACAGCCTCTGAGAACAACACCCTACTCAGGGTTGGCCAGGCATAGTCTTGATTTAATCATTCTTAAGTAGGTAGTCAGTCAGTTTCTCAGTCTCACCCAATTCAAACAATTTTAAATCAATCTTCAGGTGGGTCCCCTGGGCATCTGCCAAATCCCATTATTTTATTACACTAGGTAGGGTCTTTTACCTGCTAGCTATCTTGGTTAATTTGGAGTTCAGTTAAAGGACATTTTGCTCCTATTAATCCAGAGTTTCATAAAACTCCTTTTGGATAATAAGGTATCTCCATCAAATCCAGGTGATCCATATATTCATATTAACGAAGAGGATAATCAATTTACTGAGGCTTACACATGTAGTAAGGGAGGATTTGAGTTCAGGGCTTGTGGACTCCAAGTCCAGCACTCAATAATCAGTCAATAAAGATTTGACTTAACCCTCATTTTAAGAGACAAGGGAACTGAGATCCAGAGAGCCAAAATAACTTACCTGGGATCATACCAATCAATCAGTCAATTAGCATTTTTTTTGAGCACTGACTATGGGCTTAAGCCACATAGAACATTTGGCCTGGAGTTGGGAAGACCTGAGTTCAAATTTAGCCTTAGGTGCTTTTTGAACTGTGTGTGACTCTGGGCAAGTCACTTAACCTCTGTTTGCCTTAATCCACTGAAGAAGGAAATTGCAACAGGAAGAGTCCCATGTGAGGTAACAACAACAATAACAACATGCCAGGCATTGCTAAACCTTTTAAACATAGTAATAATAACACTTATTTAGAATAGGCACAAGACAAGCTTCAAGAAGCTTGTCATCTAGTGAGGGATACAACATATAAACAATTATATACCAACAAGCTATATGCAGGATAAATAGGAATCAATAGAGGGAAGGCACTAGAATTGGGAGGGATTTAGAAAGGTCTCTGGAGAACATAAGATTTCATCTGGGATTTGAAGGAAATCAAGGATGATGCAGAGGAGGTGGGAGAGCATTCTCATTGTAGATGATGCCTCAGTGATAATAATATATGTATGGGGGAGAAAAGGTGGAGTCACTCAACTCTCATTTTTTTTCTCTTAGGAGAATGAGATTTGAACTGGAGAGAACAAATATAGTTCATCATTATTTCATAGCTTGTTACTAATTACTATTATTACTTTTATTAGCCAACATCTTCATAGTTTCCACAAATCCATAACACGATGCTGCCAAATGCTTTGAAGTTCACATAAATTATGTATGCATATTTTTTCATAATAGTAAATAGTAATAAAGGGTCCTAACTGCCTTGATGAGTTCATCTTACCAGTCACAGATGAAAAACATCCTAAGACAATTAAAGACCTAGCTGGTATAAATGGTGAACCACTTCAGATGATATTAGAAAAGTTATGGAAGGTGTTGTAGGATTGAAGGGTGTATATTATCCTATTTCCCCAAAGAGTAGAAATAGAATGCTTTAAAACATAGGTCAACTTTGAATTCTTTATCCAGACTTCTTTCTAAGGGAGTTGAGATGTCCAGAAGAAGTAGGAATAGGCAGACCAGACCTCCTGGGTAGACCATGGGGCAAGGAGGACTTGAAGCCTTTGTCTAGGTTTGGTATACTACCATAACTTGGAATATGTTCTTCCCTTCCATACTCTAGCCAGCAGACTAATAATAGCCAAGGAGCTTCCTCTTCACACCCAGCTTTTTAACAGGTACCTGACTAGTGGGAGCAACCTCACTATGAGCTATATTTCCTCCCTTAACCAAACTTCCATTGCCTCTTCCGCACCAGGTACTAGATGCCCACTCAGCTCTACCATTGCTTCCTTGAGTTTTGGGGGCTTTGCTATCTGTTCAATATTTGGCCCACCATATTCTAGATACCATCTGGCTTTTCCATCTGCCAAGAACTGAACCCTCTTTTATGTATTGATTTCCACAATTGAGGCTATGAGCTCCTTGAGAGTCTGGACAATGTCATTTCTATTTGTATCACTAGCCTTTAGTACAGTGCTTGGAGCTTAATAAATGCTTTTCTATTCCAGCTAGGAATAAAGTTGATTCCTGATAAAAATTCAGACTGGCATTAAGATTAATCATAAGCACTTGGTAAAGGAAACGCTGATTATTCTGAGGCAGCATGTATTCAATAAGAACAAGTCCTCCCATGTTAGCCTGGTTTTCCTTTTTGATAGGGTAGATGAAGAAAATTATACATACATAGTTTATGTGAATTTCAAAGCATTTGGCAGCATCTTTTTATGGACTTGTGGAAAATATAAAGAGGTTAGCTAAATGATAATAAAAGTAGTTGAATTCGTAGTTCTGAATAACTCAAGGTGAGGAACAGCAATTCACAATAGTAATTATAATAGCTAGCATTTATATAGTACTTTAAGTTTTACAAAACATTTTATGAATATTATCTCATTTGATGCTCACAACAACCCTGGGAGGTAGGTACTATTAGTATTTCCATTTTACATATAAAGAAACTGAGACACAGAGAGGTTAAATTGACTTGCCCAGGTTGCATAGCCAGTGTCAGGCTGTATTTGAACTTGTCTTCTTGACTCCAGATCCAATGTTTTATCTATCCACTTTATCACCTAGAAAAATATCTTTAGTTGAGTGCCATTGAATTCTATGCTTGGCCCTGTGCCATTTACCATTTTTATCAATGACATGAATAATGGTAGAGATGGAGTTTTTATCAAATGTCCAAGCAATATAAGCAGGGCTTGGATAGTTCATACTTTGGATGATCATCCCCTTTCTGATCTTGAGTCTTTCCCTTTTTTATCATAAAAGTATTTTATTATTTTCTAGTTACATTAGAGATAGTTTTCAACATTTGTATTTTTTTTTTTGTGGGGCAATGAGGGTTAAATGACTTGCTCAGGGTCACACAGCTAGTAAGTGTCTGAGGCCTGATTTCAACTCAGGTCCTCCTCAATCCAGGGCCAGTGCTTTATCTACTTCACCACCTAGCTGCTCCCTAACATTTGTTTTTATAAGATTTTTAGTTCTAAATTTTTCTTTCTCCCTCCCTCCCTTCCCTCCACTCACTCCAAGACAGCAAGCAATCTGATACAGGCTATAGATATACAATCACATTAAACATTTTCTGCATTAGTCATGTTGTGAAAGAATCAGAACAAAAGGTTATAAAAATATTTTAACTGGGTCTTAATCTGTAAACTCCTGGCTGGCTGGCTATCTGTAAAACTATAGCTGGTGAAGCTATAGCTGTCTATTAGCTGCCTAAGCCAGTCTGTAAGGGCCATTAAAAAAATCCCCCAACTGCTTCTCCCAGACTGATAAGCAAAACCCTTTTTTTTTCCAATTAAAGCAAGACAGGATTTATTGATAAGGAACAGACTTAGAAATAAAAGCAAGAAATATACGACCTGACTGCATTTTAACTTTCTCTCCTGCTGCTTGCATGTCTCTCGTCTGAGGGTATGCTGGTGGCAGCTGCAGCCATGCCTCACTTGGACTGGTTCACCTCTCTCTCTCTCTCTCTCTCTATGTTGCTCCCCTCTTAGCCGAAAGCCACCCTCATTCAACTCACTGGAAACCCCTTCTTTTCTCATCAGCAGCCTCTTTCCTTCTCAGCTCCCCTGCACTTCTTCTATTACTGACCCACCCCCACGTCTCCTTTCTCAGTCCTCCCCTTCACTGTCAGTCACCCCCCTCATCTCCGTAGCATCCTCTGCACTCTGTCTTCACTACATCCTCCTTTCACTACCCCTGCTCCTGAATATAAAACCCTTATCTCTCAGGAACCATTGACTGGGGCCACCCCACCTCCCAAGCTAATTCACTGGCCACTCCCAGGGCAGGTATCGAAGGCTGGCAGGGGCACTAAGCCCCTGCGCTGGGCCCACTCGGAGCTGGGGGCTGGGCTGAGAAACCTGGGCACCTGAGGCTAATTTTAGCAGCTTACAAGGAAAACCCTCAAAAAAGAAAAAGACACATAAAAAAAGTAGAAACAGTATGATTCAATCTGCATACTAATTCCACAGTTCTTTTTTTCCAAATTTGGAAAGCATTTTCCATCATGAATCCTTTGGAATTATCTTGGATCATTGTATTGCTGAGAAGAGTTAAGTCTATCACAGTTGATCATCACACAATGTTGTTGATACTGTGTACAATGTTCTCCTGGTTCTGCTCATCTCACTCAGCTTCAGTTCACGTAAGTCCTTCCAGGTTTCTCTGAAATCTGTCTGCTTATTGTTTTCTACAGCACAATAGTATTCCATTATATTCATATACTATACTGCAACTTGTTTAGCCATTCCCCAGTTGATGGTGTTAATATGAGTATTTAAATCACCTGGATTTGATGGAGCTGCTGTATTATCCAAGTGGATTCTATGAGACCCTGGATTAATAGAAGCAAAATGCCTTTTGACAAAGACTTCAAAGTGAAGCTAAGCAGTCCCTATTCACTTTCTCCAAGAGAATAAACAAACTTAAATGCCCCTTTGAAATTCCCATTCACTATCTTCTTTCCCCAAGAAAGTAAATAGATCTTATTGTTCTCCTGATCAACTATCTAGACACCTTTGTCTTTGATAAAATCCTTCCTGTTTTCACATAATCTAACCATAGCATCTACTTTAATTTGAACTGTTAAACTGATTTGTATTTTTTAACTGATTTACATTTATAGTATTTGCTTTGGGGTGATTTGTATTATGCCAATAAAGTTACCCTGTAATCAGTGAGCAAATAAAACCTTATATACCCTCAGGAAGGGGGAGTCCTCGAGTTTCTTAGGAAGGAGTCTCCAACATGATCATGTTTAATTCTTCTGGGGACTAAATAAATTGGTTTTATGTTTTTCCTGTCTGTCTCTGATCTGGTTTTTCCTGTAGGAGAAATTATGAAAATAATTTCTCTGATTTGATTTAGTTTTGTCCTATAGACCTGTTCTCTGATCTTTTTTTTTTTTTTTGTAGGGGATATTATAAAATTAATTTCTCTGATCAGTTTATTTATTTATTTTTTTTGTAGGAGACAGGCAATAGAAACATTTAATTTTCGACAATGGGCATCCCCTCAGTTTCCAATTCTTTGCCACCACAAAAAGAGCAGCTATAAATATTTTTGTACATATGGGTCCTTTTCCCTTTTTTATGATCTTTTTGGGATAAAGGCCCAATAGTGGTATTGCTGGGTCAAAGGGTATGCAGTTTTATAGTTCTTTGGGCATAGTTCCAAATTGCTCTCCAGAATGGTTGGATCAGTTCACAGCTCCACCAACAATGCATTAGTGTTCCAATTTTTCCACAGCTCCAACATTTATTATTTTCTTTTTTTGTCATTGTGAGAAATAGAACTCCAATAACTTCTGAAACTCAACACTGGTGATGTGTCAAAGGCTCATTTATTCTCATTCTCAGAAGAACGGGCCACCCCTAGTGGAGCAAACAAGGAGACTGTCTGGCTGGCCTGTTTTATCTAACCCTAACCCTAACCCTAACCCTAACCCTAACCCTAACCCTAACCCTAACCCTAACCCTAATTGGTTGGCCCTCCCTCTGGCTAATCAAACATAGCATCCCCACACCTCCTCCACATTGATTTTTCTCATGGGAACCTTCCCTTGAGAAGTCCTACTCTATTTGAATTAACCCCCATTTGTGGATATTAGCATTTGAGTATCTGCTTTTATACTCCCACCAGAATCTGAATCCACTTCCCAGACATTAAATCACCAGTAATTGTTTTCCCAGACAGTTCTAATCAGCTGAGAGGAGTCAACATTTTCCTGGAGTCAACATTTTCCCATAGTCAAATTAGCCAATCTGATAGGTGTGAGGTGGTACCTCAGAGTTGTTTTAATTTTCATTTCTCTAATCAGTAGTGATTTAGAGCATTTTTCATATGGCAATAGATAGCTTTGATTTTTTCATTTGAAAACTGCCTGGTCATATCCTTTGACTATTTCTCAATTGGGGAATGACTTGCATTCTTATAAATTTGATTTAGTTCCCTATATATTTTAGAAATGAAGCCTTTATCAGAAGTACTGGGAGGCAGCTAGGTGGCACACCAGCCCTGGAGTCAGGAGGACCTGAGTTCAAATCCAGCCTCAAACATTTGACACTTACTAGCTGTGTGACCCTAGGCAAGTGACAACTCCAATTGCCTCACCAAAAAAAGAAAGAGAAATATTGGCTGTAAAAATAGTTTCTCAGCTTTCTGCTTCCCTTCTAATTTTGGCTACATTGCATTTAATGTAATCAAAACCATCTATTTTGCACTTCATAATATCGTCTATTGTGTTTGGTACTGGCTAAGAAATAGAGTGGTAGAACAATGGAATCTTTCCCTTTCTACCAGTTCTTTTCCTACTGCACACAAACATTCTCTGGTCTTAATAAATCCTCACCTGACCCACCATGCCCTCAAGGTATTGTCTGTTTATCTCCTCTCTCAATCAAACTCTTAGGAAAAGAAGTCTATTCTTGTTTCTTTCACTTCTCTTCTAATTAAGGGTATTAGGACAGCAAGTGGTTAATTGTGGGATGTGAGTCAACTTCACTAACTTCATTTTGTGACTCAATTCTGTAGGTAGCTCAGTTCCCTTTTTAATCAATTATGAGTCTAGTCCAAATTCTATCTTGTGAGAAAACTTCATTCAATTGTGAGAACTGGGAGAAAACCTTATTGCTTTGTTTGAACCTAGCTTTGCCTGCCTAGGAAGCCAATAACACTCTCAAATGCCAAAGATCAATCATGGCTTTGGGCTCATAGGTATTCCTGAGGGTGGCAATCAACTCTTGATTGGTTAACAATGAAAGAGAGGGACAGCTAGATGGCTCGGTGGATAGAGCACGGGTCCCGGACTCAGGAGTACCTGAGTTCAAATCTGACCTCAGACACTTAACACTTACTAGATGTGTGACCCTGGGCAAGTCACTTAATCCCAATTGCCTCACTAGAAAAAGAAAAGAAAAGAAAAAGAGAATGAAAGAGAATGAATATTACAATGAGAGATGGACATATTCTAATGGGGGATATAACTGATTATGCCATTTACTTCCAAATCACCACCAGCCTTAGGGAAATCTAGACAATGGATCTATATCCCCCACCCAAGCCTGAGCAGAAGACAATGGGGTGGTGGTGGAGGGGGTTACCTTAGATCAAATTCCTTATAAGGTTGGGAGGGGTAGCAATACCTCAGTTAAGGAGAATGTAAATCCTATCAAGTATCATCAGTCCTGTCCTTCAGAGGCTGAGCTTTGAAACTTCAGAAAAAGTATTGATTATTATTTTTTATTTTATTTTTTTTTAGTGAGGCAATTGGGGTTAAGTGACTTGCCCAGGGTCACACAGCTAGTAAGTGTTAAGTGTCTGAGGCCGAATTTGAACCCAGGTACTCCTGACTCCAGGGCCGGTGCTCTATCCACTGCGCCACCTAGCTGTCCCAAAAGTATTGATTATTAATAACCATTTCTCTCATGGGGTAGTTAATAAATGCTGGAACAGACATTAGAAAGCTCTCAATATGCTGTAATGATGGGCCAAATCTAATAATTTAAGAATGGGAAAATTATAAATTCCACACTTTGGATTAAAAAAAATCAACTCAGGGACAGCTAGGTGTCACAGTGGTTAAAGCACTGGCCCTGGATTCAGAAGGACCTGAGTTCAAATATGGCCTTAGACACTTGACATTTACTAGCTGTGTGACCCTGGGCAAGTCACTTAACCCTGATTGCCCTGTCCCCCCCCCAAAAAAATCAATTTTACAAATATAGGATGTGGGAAATGGGGTTCTACAACAGTTCAGTTGAAAAAGATCCTGATGGAGTATGCATTAGGGGAAGGACTTGAACTCATCTTCTTGACTCAGGCCTCTTTTCTATACACTGTTGTTACCTCCCTGACTTTCTTACATGTATTAGGAGCTTTAAAATATTTTTGAATTAAATTGTAGGTTTCTCTAAAAAAATATTTTACCAGGGTTTAGTGGGTTAGAATTTATCTTAGGCTTTATTTTTAGAAGCACTATATCCAGAGCAAGTGAGGTGATAGTTCTACTCTATTTCACCCTGATTGGATCACATTGAAATATTATTTGGTTCTGTATGCCACATTTTAGGAAGGATAATTACAAGCTAGAGTACATGCAGAAAAGAGTCATTAAGATGGCTACAGTGTTTGAGGAAAATCTTTTTTTTTTTTTTAGGGCAGTGAAGGTTAAGTGATTTACTCAGGGTCACACAGCTAGTGTCAAGTGTCTGAGGCCGGCTTTGAACTCAGGTCCTCCTGAATCCAGGACCGGTGCTTTATCCACTGTGCCACCTAGCCGCCCCAAGGAAAATCTAAGAAAGAAATGATAACTTTAATTCTCAAAGAGGACCATGACATTGGGGTGATGTCATGACTTGAAATGAATTGGATTTAAGTGAGGGAGAGCTGTACAAGGTCACCAACCTCACTCTCTCCTCCAGAGCCATCTGAGTCTGATGTGGGATGGAATTAGGGTCAAACTGATCATGAGTCGTTCCAAAAGAATTACAAGACTCAGTGACTCAGTTTCCCAAGTTTTATTGCAGTACTGTGAGTGATCACAGGGAGAGAACCAGAATAGTGGAAAGGTATCTCTCCAATAGTGAAAGAGAAGACAGTTATATTCATAGTATGGATAAATTGATTACCAGTCTCATTATAATAATCTCCACCTTAGGGAGGTACAGGGGAGGACCTGTCCTTCTCATTATAATAATCTTCACTTTAGAGAGGTACAGGGGAGGGCCTATCCTAATTTGGAGTTCCTGGGGTCCTAAGCCAACCTCTGAGGTAGGTACCTTCTTCTGTGGAGGTGTGCTTTTGGGGTATGTCATAAGGTGAATCTAGGGACAAATTTGGCCTTTTCTGCACGTCTCTTTCTGGTTCCCATGCTTAGTTTCAAAACATCTTCATTTATCATTTATTCCTAGTTTGAGTTTCTATAGCCTGTCAATGTATTATTGTTATAGTTATAGGCCTTCATGGCCTAGCTCCCTCTGTTCCCGTTATGGGTACCGATTACTGTGGGTAAGAGAATTTAGTATCCTGACTTGTAAGTTATCCATTAACTGGGGTCTGAATTCCAATTAGAGTTCATATCTGAATTAGAGCTTGGGTCTTAGATTTTTCTATTAACTCCTTTTTGCCTCCTACATCAAGTCCAGTGGCAAGATAGATATCAGGATGACTGGAGATGACCCTGGATATTTAAGGGTTAAGTGACTTGCCCAGAGTCACATAGCTAATAAGTGTTTGAGGTGAGATTTGAACTCAGGTCCTCCAAACTTCAGGGTTAGGGCTCCATCCACTGAGCCATTTAGCTTACCATAGAAAATGATTAAAGCATTGTGAGAAAATGGGTAGTGGTCTCCTCTCAATGAGGATATAAGAGTCAATCATACTACTCCTGACCTGTTTGTAACACAAAGGTCTCAGATCCCCTCCTCCCGCTCAGGCTAACAAAATCACACGGTTCAAGGAGCCCTGGAAAAGGGGTGGGAATACTGTGTTCCTGATGAAAAAGTGGAGGGTCCATTCCCGTTAGGGACTAGGGTATAAAACAGGGCCTGTGAGCCCCCTTTCTTTGCACCCACTGGCTGCACACTAGGAAGCCTCCTTCTCATGAGAAGGAAATAAAAGAGCCTTTGTCACATCGCTGCTGAGTTCCTGAGAATTATTGAGAAGAGGATTGCTTTCCCTCACATTACATAAATCAACAGCCACACATTTTGTTTATAATTTTTTGCTTCCACAAAAAGTGTTGCTATGAATATTTTCGTAGATGAGACCTTTCTTTTCATTTTTTTATCTCCTTGGAACATATGCTTAGCTGTGAGATCTCTGGTTTGAGGAATATGAACTGTTTAGTGACTTTTCTCAAATAATTCCATATTGTTTTCCAAAATTGTTTAAACAATTCAAATCTCCAGGAAAAATGAATTAGTACATCTGCTTTCTCAGAGTCCCTCCACAATGGCTATTTCTATTTCTCATCATTGCTGTTTGTTTGGTGGGTGAGGTAAAACCTAGCACTTCTTTTAATTTGCATTTCTTTTAATAGTGATTTGGAAAAATCTTTCATTTGACTGTTGATGATTTTCAATTCCTATTAAATTCATTTCTTCATAAATCTTTGGCCACTCATCTTTTGGAGAATGGCTGAAACCAATTTTTTTCTTCTTTTTCTTTATTTTGGCAGGGCAACGAGGGTTAAGTGACTTGCCCAGGGCCACACAGATAGTGTCAAGTGTCCGACTCCGGATTTAAACTCAGGTCCTCCTTAATCTAGGGCCGGTGCTTTATCCACTGCACCACCTCGTTGCCCCTGAAACCAATTTTTGAAATGCCCAACATTGCTCCTCTTTGTGAGGACCAACTACTTTTCTTTTTTCAAGACCTTGGGATCCTTTGGGGAAAGATAATGGAGTGCTAACAGTCAAATATAGTGAGGAAGCCTCGTGGGGCTTCTGTCTTACTATATTCCAGACTGTATTCCAAACCCTCTCTGTTTTGGTATCTGTTAAGCAAGTCTTCAAGGCCTACAGGTAATTCCAGATCCACTGGTTTGGAAGCCTGGTTGTGGGAGATGTTGTGTAGGGAGTCTGTATTTAAATGAGTATTTAATTAGAAAGCTTTATTTTTCTATGCTGGGAATTGTAACTACCTTGCACAGGACCCCACTTTCCTGACCTCATTCCATTTATATTTAGACTCATAGATCTAGAATTGGAATGGACCTTAAGACGTCATCTAGTTTAGTGGTGCCAAACTCAAATAGGAACAGAAACCACTAATTCATACATAAGGATCTGCAGGCTTCATATTGACTTAGAAAATCACATTTTAAAAATATTTTTAATATTTAATATTTTGTTAAATATTTCCAATTAAATCTTGTCTGCTTGAATGCTTAAAATGCAGACTTTTGGAACTCCCTCCATGCATTGCTTTATAACACTCATTTTGGGAGCATGAGCCATGCTTACTTCATATAGCCTGATCATGTTATATTTGGCTTTTATGTTTTGAAAATGAGAATTTGTGGTATATTTAAATCTACATAATGATGTCCTACAGGAATCCTTTTGTAGTCCAAGTCCCATGCTTGTCTTTATTTTATAAGCTTTTTACTGAAAGAATCTATTTAGGAATTTGCTTAGAGATCTGGACAGTTAACACTATTATTAATGTTTAGCACCCTACAATGGGTTCAGATCTAAGTATTAACCAACAGACTAATGCTCTGAGTGACATTTAGTGCCTTTGAGAATTCCACATACTTTTTTTTTTTTTTGCAGGGCTATTGGGGTTAAGTGACTTGCCCAGGGTCACACAGCTAGTAAGTGTCAAGTGTCTGAGGCTGGATTCCTGAATCCAGGGCCAGTGCTTTATCCACTGTACCACCTAGCTGTCCCCCACATACTTTTATATACCAATTCTCAAGGGCCAGCCAGACACAGCAGATAAGAAAATCCTCATTTTGTTACGGCCATGGGGAACAGCAGGGCTGTGGTAAGGGTTGTTCTCTTTTCAGAGATGATAGGCTCAAAGAAGCAGCCATTTCATAGAAAGGGGAACACTAGAAAAAGAAATGCAGTGGTGGAGGTTTATATTCTGAGCCTCTTCTAAAACAGGCCCTTTACTGTGATAAAAGAATCTTAATAGAAAAGGACTCCCTTCTCTCATCCCTGTAATTCATGAGACTGCTTTGGTAGTATTTATGTCTGTGGACTGATGAAAAATTTTTTTAATGTTTTAAATTATTTACATATCACTTTCACTTATGAATATGTGGAAATTTATTTTTATTTTGTTTATAATAAGGCCTATAATTGCCCTGATTCTGTCCTTCTATACCTTCCTGATAGGGTCTTCTAAAGTTATTCTGATTTTGTTTATAATAGGGCCTTGGTTGTTCCCTCTTTGGAAAAAATTTCTCTGATTATTTCTGTTGCCCCTAAAAAAGTCATTAAGGCTTTCACACATTACCTGTCTCAATTCATATTTTCTGGTTCTACACTCTCTCAACAAGTGTCCTTGCTTCTCACAATATTGACACACTTTAGGGGTCTTATACTGATTTTTAAATGTTTGACCTGAAAGTGCAGGTGCTAGGATGTTTCTGCTTTTAGGCTTTGCAGCATCCTGCATAGGAGGCTTCTGGTGACCTGATTTTAAAGACTGGTCAACATCTTTTTCTAACTTCAAGTTATTTTTACTAGAGGGAGCTCTGGCATCGCTTTTAATACATGGCTCACTACGGGTACAATTCTTTCTCTCTCTCCAGAGTTGTATAAGAAAATACCATGCTAGAATATTAGTAATGGAGAGAAAAAAATTACAATTACTAGAGCTATTATTATATTAGCATAATAAGGGTCAAAATTAATCAAAATGTCTCCTGTAATATTAACCATGGGATCAGTGGGGAAAATAGACTCACTCATCCCATCATTCCAAAAATTTTTTATAGTATGGATGAGGAGAAGTCCTGTAAGGCTATAAGAAAATACTGAATTAGTCATTCTTTTAAAGTGAGACAATATGTTGTCCCAGAAAACCCCAATGAAAAAAGGCAACAGGTAAAACAAATATTCAATCATGGTTCAGTATAAATGCTAAGGCTTTTCTCTGCTAGAGGCTTTAAAAAAAAATTAAGTGAGGCAGTGGGTGGAAAAAAATGTCTTTAAAAAATTTTTCCTAGTGGCCCTTTAATTTATTATTACTATTATTTTTAAAGATTTACCAGGGTAGTAAGTTAGTAAATCCTGGCTGGCTCACCATTAAATATTGTAAAAAAAATATTAATTATTAATAATCTAACCTGGAAAATTATAATATTGGATTTATGAAAAAAATATAATATAAAAATGGTAAGTTTAGAAAAATTATAATTGGGCCATATGTCCTGCCGAGGTTGCCATTCAAATGTGAAAATATTTTTGATGACTAGGCTAATTTGGGGGGCTAATCTGATTGGGGTACTTAATCTGGGACTTTTGACTGACTGGCCCACCTGCTGTGCTTCAAACTTTTTTAATACAATAAGGGCCTTAGCCGCCTCTTGCCTCAGGGTACTCAGGTTCTTTATTCTAACTCTGAGTCCCTTTCACTTTGTAAATCCCCCTGCTTCTAATTTTCCTCTCCTTACTGCCACTGTCGAACCCCTTCGTTTCTCTCCCACTGACCTTCTGTCTGTCTGCTCCGTCAGTCTGCCCTTCGGCCTCTCTTTTCCCTGCTCCTAGTCCTTCTCGTCTTCCCCTGCATCCTTGTAGCCCCGTCTCTAGTCTGTCTTCTTCTGCTCTTTGCCGTCTCCAACCTCTCTAATCTCGTCAGCTGCCGCTTGACCTCTTCTCCGCCTGGTCTTGTCTGTCTGAACCCCTTCTCAGCCTCTTTCATCCCTCTTTGTCCGCTCAGGTCGGAGGGAGCTGGGGACTTTTCCCCCCCAGCTGTCTGACCTGGCATCTTGTACAGCCCACGGGGCTTTTTGACTCAGCTGAAGCTGAGGAGGAGGGGCACCAGCACCTCCCACACAGAAGAGACCCTGAGGGCCTAAGGCTTTCTAATCTCAGCCTAAAGGTAGGGTCCCCAAATCAAAATAAATTTCCACAAATATATCCCTCTCCTCACATCAGAAATATCCATTCCTTATAGTAGATTAAAACATAAAAACACAAGTTCAGCAAAACATATCAATAGAATCTGACAGTATATATAGTATTTTCATACCTGTAGCTTCCCAACCCTGCAAAGAAAGGAAAGAGGTGCACTTTCTCATCTCTAATGACCAAGTTTGGTCATTATAGTGACATAACATGCAACTTTTTTGTCTTGTTGTAGTCAGTGTTTATATCGTTTCCAGGTATTGCTTATTTTACTTAGTATCAGTTTATTTAAGTCCTTACAGTTTGATTTCTAAAATTAAACTAGCTAGTATATTAGAAATAAACTCTATGTCTTAGAGAAGAGAAAAAAAATCATAGGCACTACTACTTGGACCTCTCATAGTAAACAATTTTGTCATTCAGCTGTATTTACAATGCTCTATTCAGAGATGTTTATGACATGAAAGACCTTCTAATGGCTTAGGGAATCTTACATTTATATGGTTTATAGAAAATCTAAGCAAATCATTTTTCAAAACCAACCAGTATGCCACCACTAATCCTCCTTGGAGCTCACAGATTTAGAGCCAGGAGGGACCTCAGAGATCCTTTTTCCAGTGTTATAAATGAGATAACTAAAGACATTAGTGAGCTTAAGTGACTTGCCCAAGACTTCACAAGTAGTAATTGGCAGACCTGGGATTTGAACCTGACACAGGGCTTAGGATAAATTAGAAGTTTCTCCTCTGAGAAGCAAAACCAAAGATGACCAGATAACAAGACAGACAAATGGAAGAATCTAGGGACTATTAAAGTTTAAATTGACCAACTAGTTATCAGGACAGACACACCTAAGAAGTATGGGGAGATAAAATTCTATGGCTGGAAAGTCATTTAGGCATGCCTACTTCCTGACCAGAGCTAGGAGACAGAGATAACCCCTAAAGTCAGGACCATCATTTCTTTTCTTTTCTTTCTTTCTTTCTTTTTGTTTTTTTTTTTTTTTTGGTGAGGCAATTAGGGTTAAGTGATTTGCCCAGAGTCACACAGCTAGTAAGGGTCAAGGTTCTGAGGCTGGATTTGAAATCAGGTCCTCCTAAATCCAGGGCCAGTGCTCTATCCACTGAGCCACCTAGCTGCCCCCAGGACCATCATTTAAAAAAAAAGCCCCCCCAAATCTCAGGAATATAACAAGCATGTGAGCTTTCTGTACCCCACCCCAAAGGTAACTTTCCAGTTTTTAGTGGATACCCATCTATCCTCTATGAAAGCTTTTGCCTTCACTCTGTTCTAGGAGGAGAATGTTTCTAAGTCCTTCTCCCTGAAGGGTGAAGTCTTTGACTTCCTACTTGGTGATTTTGCTAGTGCAGATAAAAGATCACTTTAATTCTAACTGGACTGTGTAATTCTTTTTTTTTTTTTTTGCAGGGCAATGAGGAATTATTATTTTTATTATTATTTTGGCAGGGCAATGAGGATTAAGTGACTTACCCAGGGTAACACAGCTAGTAAGTGTCAAGTGTTTGAGGCTGAATTTGAACTCAGGTCCTCCTGACTCCAGGGCCCATACTTTATCCACTGTGCCACCTAGCTGCCCCTTATGTAATTCTTTATTGAGTAATACCTAAGAACCACCACTAACCACCAAACTGTAATGATTGGAATGATGCCATCTACTGGAGACTTGCTGTGGGAAAGCTCCACCATGAGGAAAATGCCTCAGAGGGCAAGGCCATGTGGCTTTTCCTTGGCATCAGGAAGTGATGTTTGCTCATGGGTGCTGTCTATCAAGGCTACCAGCCAATCAACTTGAGGAGCCTCCTATTTTCTGGGAGGAGACAGGAAGGAGGGAAGAGGGCCTGTGCAGAAGAGCTCTTGCTCTTTTGGGTTCCTGACTTGATGGTGGTGGTGGCGGCAGAGGACTTCACAGGAAATTTGAGGAAAGATAGGAATGCCAGGCTGTTGAAATACTGTTCTCAATCTTTTTCTTTCTATTTTTCAATAAACCCTTAAAAACCTAAACTCATTTTATCAGTGATTTTAGTCAGTTTCCCCCAAAACTGGGGGAACAGATTAGAATCCACATTTAGAATCTTAAATTACACAAAACCCCATGACAAACTCAAATCAGTTTAGAAGCTATCTAGTCCTCTTACACCTTACTCAACAAATAGTCTTTGATCTAGTGACACTGGCCTTCTGGCTGTTCCTCAAATAAGACACTCCATCTTTCCAGGTATTTTTCTCTAGCTGTCCCCAGTGCCTAGAATGCTTTCCCTCCTTTGCTGGGACTACTTACCTCCCTGACTTCCATTAAATCCCAACTAAAATCCCACCATCTATAGGAAGTGTTCCTCAAACCCTCTTAATTATGGTGGCTTCCCTCAGTTAATTCCTATTTATCCTGTATATTGATATATACATACATATACATGCATATATGTATATAAACACACACATATATGCATACACACATACATATGTATATTTTTTCTCTCTCTATATATAAAGCAATATACAGGATAAATAGGAAATAGAGGGAAACCATCTATGTGTGTATATGGGTATGTATATATGTGTGTGTATGTACACACACACATATGTTAGTTTGTATGCTCTCTCACTAAATTGTAAGCTGCTTGTGGGCAAGGACCGTCTTTTGCCTCTTTTTCTATCCCCAGCACTTAGCACAGTGCCTGGAACATAGAAAGTGCTTCATAAGTATTGATTGATTGATCCAACTTCCTCGTTTCCCTCTGCAGAAGGAAATGACAGTTCTTCATCTTCATTCCTTGTCAATGTTGTGGAGAGAAGTCTCCACAAGTACCAAGAGAACCAGGTTATGCATATGGCTTGGGTTGTAATGTGGCTCCCCAGCCCTTTCCCTGCCTGTTTTTGTAAAGAGTGCTGAATTTGGAATAAGAAGACCTGTCTTTAAAGTTAGGTGACTTGCCCAAAGTTACACAGGTAGGAAATAAGCATCAGAGATAGTATTTGTATCCAGGTCCTCTGAGAGCCAAGGCTTTCTATCCTTTTTTCTTGTTCAGTCAACCACTGAACTGAATGGTAAGATGTATTCCTCTTGACGTGGGCAGAATTTGGGGTCAAATTGATCGTGAGTCATCCCAAAAGAATTATAAGGCTTAGTGACTCCGTTTTACAAGTTTTATTGCAATACTGTGAGTGACCTCAGGGAGAGAACCAGAAAAGTGGAAAGGTATCTCTCAAATAAGGAAAGGAAAGACAGTTATATTTATAGTATGAGTGTGGGATAATTATGGATTTGAGTCAGATTAAACTCTGAGGGTGGAGTCTGAAAGATACCTAGCCACCACCCCCCCCAGTATAGTTAGTCTTTCACTTTGCCTAAAAGTTAATTGCTTGTTAAATTCTCACTGTCTTCTTTAAGTTTAATTGCCGATTCACCATATTTACTTTTGTTTAGATAATGGATTACTTGTCAGTTCTACCAATTAGCATTATTTACTTTACTTCTGCTTAGTTCCCACATGCCAGCTACACCTTAGTTTATGGCCTGTAATAAAAATCATGTCGCCGACCAGTCTGCCTACCCCCTCTCACATGTCAGAATCCCAGTCCCTGTCGTGGATTAATTGCAGTCAGATAAGGGAGTGATTTCTACCTCCCCCTTTCTTTGACATTCCTCAGACTTGTTACCCCCTCCCCTTTTCCCCTTTGTTCTTGGAACACGTATACATGTCTCCATACATGGATCATGAGCTAAGCATGCACCCTGGGTGAGACAGGATTGGATGTTAGATTGTGAGCTCACCCTAAGTACACATGGGGACATTCCTCCTCAAGATTACTATAAAGGGGCAGCTAGATGGCACAGTGGATAGACCACCAGCCCTGCAGTCAGGAGGACCAGAGTTCAAATCCGGCCTCAGACACTTAACACTTACTAGCTGTGTGACCCTGGGCAAATCACTTAACCCCAATTGCCTCACTAAAAGAAAAAAAAGATTACTATAAAAACCTAAAGTTCAAATCTATTGTCGCAGACTCAAATTTATAATTGAGTTTGCCTGTTCTTGCAAGAATGTAATAAACCTGTCTCTGCTTGACTTGGTGGTCTCCTCGAGTTATTTGGGTAAACTGAGGCAGTTTGTCCTAAACAGTATGGATAAATTGATTATCAGTCTCATTATAATAATCTCCACCTTAGGGAGGTACAGGGGAGGGCTTGTCCTAATTTGGAGTTCCTGGGGTCCTAAGACAACCCCTGAGGCCAGTACCTTTTTCAGTGGAGGTGTGTTTTTGGGGTTTACATGTCATAAGATGAATTTGGGTACAAATTTGGCCTTTTCTGCACATGTCTCTTTCTGGTTCCCATGGCTAGTTTAAAAATATCTCATTTTTCATTTATTTCCAGTCTAAGTTTCTATAGTCTGTCAATTCCTTTATTGTTATGGTTTCGGGTCTTAATCGCCTAGCTCCCTCTGTTCCATTATGGGCACTGATTTCCGTGGGTAAGAGAACCTAGCATCCTGACTTGTAAGTTATCCATTAACTGGGGTCTAACTTCTCTGTTAGAGCTAATATCTGAATTAAAGCTTGGGTCTTAGGTTTTTCTGTTAACCCCTTTTTTGCCTCCTACATCACTGTGGCCAGGTTTACAAGAACCAAATGATCTGTCAGGATGAAATATATAGTCTTCTGTGTGACATTTAAAACTCTTCCTAAGGTGATCCCTTCTTATATTTGACTCCCATCCCCATACTATAGTATTGAACAATACTAACCTATTTGCTGTTCCTCACACAAAACACTTCACATATCCTGTCTCTATGCCTTTACAGTGGCTGTCCCCCATGTCTGGAATGTTTTCACTCTTCACTTTCACCTCTTCATGTCCTTGGCTTCCCTTCAAGATTCAACTCAAGGGGGCGGCTAGGTGGCGCAGTGTATAAAGCACCGGCACTGGATTCAGGAGTACCTGAGTTCAAATCCGGCCTCAGATACTTGACACTTACTAGCTGTGTGACCCTGGGCAAGTCACTTAACCCCCACTGCCCCGCAAAAAAAACCAAAAAAACAACAAAAAAAGATTCAATTCAAATCCCACCTTCTGCAGGAAGGAAGATTTTCCTGGTTTCCTGAGCTGCTAGTGCTCTTCCCTCTGAGATACCTAATATTTAGCCTATGCCTCCTTTATATATATCTAGCTATTTACAAGTTGTTTCCTAGAGGTCAGAGACTGTTTTTGCCTTTCTATGTGTTCCACTGCTTAGCATAATCCCTGGTATATAGTATAGTAAATGTTTGTTGAATAATTGACTGATCAATCCATTACTTTAATTCCTTGTTCAAGCCCTAAGTATTTCCACCAACCCCACCTTTATCGGAAATTGTAATGGAGAGACAGGTACTCACTTTCACCTGGGAAGATTTTCATCGCTGTACAAACTGCAGTTGGAATGGCTGATTAGGGGAGTGATTTCCTTGCAGATTTTCGGGAGAGCGTTTGGTGTAAAAAGAAAATAGGTAGGGGCAGCTAGGTGGCGCAGTGGATAGAGCACCGGCCCTGGAGTCAGGAGTACCTGAGTTCAAATCCGGCCTCAGACACTTAACACTTACTAGCTGTGTGACCCTGGGCAAGTCACTTAACCCTAATTGCCTCACTTAAAAAAAAAAAAAAAGAAAATAGGTAGGGGCAGCTAGGTGGTGCAGTGGATAAAGCACTGGCCTTGGATTCAGGAGGACCTGAGTTCAAATCCGGCCTCAGACACTTAACACTTATTAGCTGTGTGACCCTGGGCACTTAACCCCAATTGCCTCACAAAAAAAGAAAAAGAAAATAGGCATGTTAAAAAGGACTGACCAATGAGGACCCACCCTTTAGAGTATGCCATAGGCTATACAGAGAGCACATATGGATATTTCTCTTTATTCTTTACATTTCAACTGCAAGCAGAGGCTTAGATAGCATACCTCTGGTCATAGGTGACTGAGTACTTGTGCTGTGTGGCAAAAAGCCTTCTGATTATATATAAGCTCAGTTCCAGCTTGGCTTCACCTGATTCATTAGCTAAGGATTGTGGTACCTTGCAAAAGGTGGTGAATATGAAACAGCCCTGGTGTTTGATAACTACAAATTTACAGAGAACTGATTCCTCACCCAGTTCCCCCTACCCAGGCAGGTCAATTGCCTGGGGCTAACCAATTTTTTTGTCAATTCCAGACTCTTGATTGACTTATGGACCTTCCCCCAAGACAAATGTTCCCTGCCTTACTCCCCAGACTTTATGTTATTCTGTAAAAAGGGTCCACCTACAATAAGTAGTTTCTATTTAGTGTTAATAGTCTATAATTAACTCAGGAGCAGTTCTATTGTTTCTTTTGTTAAAGGTTCATTTACATTAAGTTGTTGTATGTGACTCTGGAGCAATCTTTTGCTTCCCTTTTGTTCTGTTACCCCATAAAAACCCTGTCCTCAGTTCCCATCTTTGGGTATTGCTAGCTTCTGAGCTTTGCAATACCAGGAGCTATAGTTCCTCTGCCCTGATTAAAGACCTTGTTTCTCCTGTATTGATTGTTTCCTTAATTTCCAGGTTAACATGTTATAGGATAGGAACAGCTAGGTGGCACAGCGGATAGAGCACTAGCCCTGGATTCAGGAGGACCTGAGTTCAAATCTAGCCTCAGACACTTGACACTAGCTGTGTGACCCTGGGCAAGTCACTTAACCCCAATTACCTCACCCCCCCAAAATAAATAAATTATTTTTAAAAAAAGATAAAAAAAAACATGTTATAGGATATTTAATGGAGTTAGTGGTTGTGTCAAGAGCTTTGTTATCTGATCTGAGTGTAGGAGAGGCTAGAGGCTGGTGGGCATGGTTGTCAGTGGCCTTTGAATCTCCTTAGGCTTTTGCCACCCCAGCCTGTGGGGTTTGTCTCTAGTCTGGAGGTACAGGAAATAGCTCACCAGGTATTCTTATACTTACAGCTTAAAGGAAGCTTCTTTACAAAGATATACAATATCAGGAGACAGCCAGTTCAATCCTTTGTTCAGAAGGCCAAAGATTCCCTGATGTTGAATTCTATATTAGACCATTAACCACTCAGCAGATTTGCTCAATGTGTCCTCAGACAATAACACAAAGGTGAGTGAACTACAGGGGTAGAGGGGTTTTGTACAAAGCAGTACTGTTGAAACCATATAGTTTGGCTGTTCTTTGACTTGGGCTGGCACTTTCCTGATGTGGGAGGCAAAAAGGGGTTAACAGAAAAACCTAAAACTCAAGCTCTAATTCAGATATGAGCTCTAAGAGGGATTCAGACCCCAGTTAATGGATAACTTCTTCATTAATATAAGTCAGGGGGCCTTGCTTCTTGTGTACCCACAATAATCAGTACCCATAATGGGGACATAAAATGGCAAGTCATATAACAATGATAAAATTGACAGGCTATAGAAACTCATACTAGGAATAAATGAAAAATGAAGATATTTCGAAACAAGCCATGGGAATCCGAAAGAGACATGCGCAGAAAAGGCCAAATTTGTCCCCAAATTCACCTTATGACATGTAGACCCCCAAAACACACCTCCACTAAAAAAGGTACCTACCTTGGGGGTTGGCTTGGGACCCCAGGAACTCCAAATTAGGATAAGCCCTCCCCTGTACCTCCCTAAGGTGGAGATTATTATAATGAGACTGATAATCAATTTATCCATACTATAAATATAACTATCTTTTCTTTCCCTATTCCACAGTTACCTTTCCACTATTCTGGTTCTCTCCCTGTGGTCACCCATAGTATTGCAATAAAACTTGGGAAACTGAGTCACTGAGTCTTATAATTCTTTTGGGATGACTCATGATCAGTTTGACCCTAAATTCAGCCCACTTCATTTCCCACCACCAATCTCTTCCCATCCATTCATATCTCTCTCCTCCTTTGTTAAAATGCCAGGACACTCCCATGAAGATTTTCCCCATGACTGGGTTAATGCCCTTGCTGACCTGCATGCCAAGCAGGCTGCTTGGAAAACCCCACTCCCTATTAGTCTATCATCCATTACATCCCCTGGACCTGGCCCCAAGTTAATATTGACCCCAGCAAAGCTTGCTGTAGTCCAAAGGACCATGTCCAATCCCATCCTATACCAACTAAGACTAGAAGGGTGTAAAAAGGATAAACTCTGAACTCTGGTATGGGTCAAATGGATGCCCAATTCTCCCCAACTCTTTCCTTTGACCTATGATGTAATACCTTCCCTCTTACTGGAGTCCTGACAAACTGCTTAGTTTAGTCTGCAAATATTGGCGGTAAAATTGAGATGAGCTGCATATGTCATTTATCTATAATGTGAAATCTGTCCTAAATATAATGCAAGCAAGCCCATAAAACTTACCCCTAAGAAATTCCTTTACCCCTTTTCAGATCTGGCAGATTGATTTTTTTCAACTTCTGCCTTTTTCCAGTTATAAGTTTGTATTATGGTTTGCATGTTCTCCCATTCGGTAGAAGCTTTCCCTTGCAGGAAAGCTACTGCAACAGCTGTAGCCAAGTACTTATCAGAAAAGATTTTTCCCACCTGGGGATTTCCTAATGGAAGTTCACACTGATTGAGGTACTTCTTTTACTGGTTCAATTGTCTCCCAGTTGTTAGCTTCCTGGCCAGTACTTCAACATTTACACTATGCTTACCACCCCCAATCCTCAGGTTTGGTAGACTTTATCATTGGGATCATTAAGGTTCAGCTTGGAAAGTTTATGGATGATTTGAATCTACCATGGCCAAAAGCCTTTCCCTAGTTCTTCTGAACCCTGGGAAACCCCTTTTGGTAAACATTCTCTTTCATATTTTGAAATAATCTCTGGGTGTCCTATGCCTCTCTTTTCTCCCTCAAGTGATTCCCTCACCATCAAGGCCTCCCTTCTGTCCTATTGTAAGGGGCTCATACAAACTCTTCATCACCTTAATCATCTTGTCTCTCAGTCATTTTCTAGTGGCTCAACCCTAATTAAGTCTAATCAACAGTTGGAACCTGGAGATTGGGTCTATTCGAAAAGGCACCGGCACAAGGATTCCTTACAGCCCAGATGGAAAGGTCCCTACCAAATCCTGCTGACCAACCCCTCTGCCACAAAGCTGAAGGGAATCGACAGCTGGATCCATTTATCACATCTGAAGAAGGCTCCAACTCCTGAATGGACTTCCAGACATACCAGTTTAGTATGGAACTTCCATCTGACCAGGAAAAAGAAGTAGACTACACCATCAGTGTAGACTGCTGTCCCAAGATATCTGGACCGGGCCTGAGAATCCTGTTTCATGCTCTAACACTATTTTTGGTTATCAAGGAATTCTGGAATTCGTCTTGACCAAGAGGAGGGAATGAGAACTGCTACATTTACTGAGAACTGATTCCCACCCAGTCCCCTTTTCCCCAGACAAATGAATTGCCTTGGGCTGACCAGTCTTTGTCATTTCCAGACTCTTGACCACTTATGGATCTCCCCCAAGCAAACTATCCCCTCCCAAAGATTCCCAAGCTTACTTCCTGGACTTTAGGTTATTATGTAAAAAGATTCATTTACATTAAATAGTTTCTATCTGTGAAAAACTTACCTTTCCCAAGGGTAGTTTCATAGCTCCCTCTGTTATGTTACCTCATAAAAACCCTGTCCTTGTTTTCCATCTTTGGGTATTCCTAAGCTTCTGAGCTTTGTGAGCTTTGTGATACCACAAGCTATAGTTCCTCTGCCCCGAGTAAAGACCTTATTTCTCCTATATTTATTGTTTCCTTAATTTCCAGGTTAACTGCACTGAGGTATGGCTTTGAGATACTTATCTCCCTATCTCCTTGAGCAGGAGATAGGCAGATACTTTTATAGAGGACTGATGGTGATCTGATGGGGTAATCATCTGACTGTGGAAAGTTCTCTTTTTGGGTGGTGCTTTGGAAGCAGTCCGGTGAGGGGTGGTTGTTATGGAAGCATCCATGCCTAATAGGATTATCTCCTTAAGGGGTGGGGGGTGCTGGAATGAAGGGTGGTGGTCCTGGAGCTAACTCAGTCCCAATCCTGTGCTGCTTATCTCTTTGGATGTGTCTGTCCTTTGGTTTAATTTCTCAAGAAGGCTCTTTGATATACCCCAGAAAACTTCTGAGGTACCCAGGGACCATAACAGAATGCTGACCCTGGAGTTATGAAGTCTTGGATCCAAATCTTACCTTTGATACTTAATAACTGTGTGACCTTGGATAAGTCACTTAATCTCTCTGAGCCTGTTTCCTCATATGTTAAATGAAAAGTATGGATTAGATGGCTTCTAAGGTCCCTTTTAGCTTTAGATTTATGATATGATGGGATCGCAATAACTTCTGGTCCTATTGTAATGCCAAATAGTATGCTCTTCTCAGGCCAAATACAATTTCATTTTATTGCAAGTATAATTAGTCTTGTCCTCTTAAAAATAAAGATTCCATTAAAAATTAAGAAAATGGTATTAATACCCATTGATACCATTGATCAATTTAGTCGATTTACTTAACTTCTCTGGTCTAACAGAGGGAAGAAGGGAAGTTAGGATAATCCCTACCATATGCTTTTGATGTAGGAGGCAAAAAAGGGTTAACAGAAAAACCCAAGACCCAAGCTCTAATTCAGATATGAGCTCTAAGAGGGATTCAGACCCTAGTTAATGGATAACTTACAAGTCAGGTTGCTAAGTTCTCTTACCCACAGTAATCAGTACCCATAATGGGAACTGAGGGAGCTAGGCCATGGAGGACTAAGACCGTAACAATACATTGACAGGTTATAAAAACTCAAAACTAGCAATAAATGATAAATGAAGATGTTGTGAAACTAAGCATGGGAACCAGAAAGAGACATGTGCAGAAAAGGCCAAATTTGTCTCCAGATTCACCTTATGACATGTAAACCCCCAAAACACACCTCCACAGAAAAAGGTACCCAACTCTGGGGTTGGCTTAGGACCCCAGGAACTCCAAATTAGGATAAACCCTCCAAAGGTGGAGATTATTATAATGAGACTGTCATGGGGCGCAGAGCACCCCAGAATTTCTCTGGGGCACACCGAGGAATCTTCTCCTTGAGAAACTAAACCAGAGAACAGATAACGCCTAAAGAGATAAGCTGAACCGAACCGGACTGAGCTAGCTTCGGATTCCTACCCTTCATTCTGGTCTCCCTTATCCTGGGGAGATAAGTTTGGGTGTGGCTTCGGCCTTTGTGTCCTGAAGAGGGATCCGTAGCCACCCCTCACCCAATTCCTTTAGTCACTACCAGTGGGGGATGGTCCTCCACTGCTCACCCAATTCCCCCAGCTACCACCAGTGGGGGATGGTCCTCTCTCACTAAAGGAACTTTTCACGGGCAGATGGTCCACCCCCATCAGTCCTCTATAAAAGTACCTTCCGGTCTCCTGTTCGAGGAGATTTGGTACCTCTGAGCCATGTGCTTTATGCCAAATCTCCCCATGAAAAGTCTAAGGATTTCTTTCATGGTTTCCCTCCCCCCACCCTTCCCTTCCCTTGCTCCTAAATAAACTATCACCTTGTTCTAACTAAGTTTTGTGTGCAAGAGGGTGTAATTCTTTAAAGAGGAATTCCCAAGAACCCCAACCCCAACCCGTACCCCATTTTCCACTATATCAAGACTGATAATCGATTTATCCATACTATGAATATAACTGTCTTTTCTTTCGCTATTGGAGAGATACCTTTCCACTATTCTGGTTCTCTCCCTGTGATCATTCACAGTATTGCAAAAAATTTCGGAAACTGAGTCACTGAGTCTTGTAATTCTTTTGGGACAACTCACGATCAATTTGACCCTTAATTTCAGTCCATATCACTTTCTTGTTTTGACTTTACCATCATTCACCCTTATCTACTGCATCCAGAGGGGCAGCTAGGTAGCACAGTGGATAAAATACTGTCCCTGGAGTCAGGAGGACTTTAGTTGAAATCCCACTTCAGACACTTAATAGCAGTGTGACCCTAGGCAAATCACTTACTCCCAATTGCCTTAAAAACATCCAGGGTCATCTCCAGTCATCCTGATTGCCACTGGACCCAGATGGCTCTGGAGGAGAGAGTGAGGTTGGTGACCTTGCACAACCTCCCTCACTTAAATCCAATTCATTGCAAGTGATGACATCTGTCATGGTCATCTTTGAGAATGAAGGATAAACAACTGCATCCAGAAGTGAAGAGGTATTTAACCACAACCTAGGTACTATGTATTGAACTGGTGAGAGGGGAAAGACTTCTTTTCCCCTGCTCTTCCTCTTTTACCCTGACCCAGAGAAATGGGTGTAGGGTTTCTATTTTACATTGTTTTTGTTCCTCAGTTTCAAGTGCCAGAGGTGATCCTCAGGGTGACCCAGGAATTCCAGACATGATGACCTGGAGCCAGGATTTCAGGCAGGATGGTGCAGCCAGCAAACCTGATACAGAAGCCCTTGAAACCAGGGTTCCTGGGACTTGAGCCCAAGAGAGGTTTTGGACTTGGAACTATGCTCTACAGGAGCTGAGCTGAAACATGAACCGTATCTTCTTCTCTTCCCCAGAATGAGGTAGTGTAAAAGGGGAGGAAGATTAAACTCTATGTGTTGGGGGAATAAATTTATGTAGATTATCCCTACTGAAGTAAATACTACTTTGTAAAAGCTAAAAAAACCCTCCAAAACAAAAAAAAACCCAAAATATTCACTCTTAGGTACATCATATTATAGCAGATATTACATAACTTCCTTGATTTTTGTTTGCTTTCTGCTTGGATAGATGGTTTTATGTGCTATTTGTCTTTTGTGTAACTAGAATTTTGTGGGAATGAGTTAAGCCTATAGTTGTAAGTTTGGGGTAACCTTCTCCCCATTAAGAGTGATCAGTGGGGCAGCTAGGTGGCACAGTGGATAAAGCACTGGCTGTGGATTCAGGAGGACCTGAGTTCAAATCCAGTCTCAGACACTTGACACTTACTAGCTGTGTGACCCTGGGCAAGTCACTTAACCCCCATTGCCCCGCAAAAAAAAAAAAAAAAGAGAGAGAGAGAGAGAAAAAGAGTGATCAGTGATCTGGTGTTTCATTTTGAACTAAAATCATGCCCTCTACACCAGATATGTTTAGGAAGGCGCATAGAATTCTAGTCCTGTACCCCTCTCAGAGACTGCAGAACAGAGCAGTGAGACTCATGGCCTTTCTCCTGCTTCTTTCTTTCTTTCTTTTTTTTTTTTTAAATATTTTTGTTTTGTTTTTGTTTTGCGGGGCAATGGGGGTTAAGTGACTTGCCCGGGTCACACAGCCAGTAAGTGTCAAGTGTCTGAGGCTGGATTTGAACTCAGGAATTCCTGAATCCAGGACCGGTGCTTTATCCACTGTGCCACCTAGCTGCCCCACTCTCCTGCTTCTTTCAAGGTAGGAATTGCAGTCTCCCTTCAAGAGGAGTGGGCAGGATTCCAGAGATAGCTATTAATGCTATCTCCCATTAACTATATTTAAATGACCCACATTGACATACCTATGTGGCCAGCATACAGACACCTTATACCAGAGTCTCTAAGTTCTTTTGTTCCTTCTTTGTGCAGTTTCTACAGGTTTCAAAGGGAGTTTTTATGCACAGAAGAAATATACAAAAATACTAAACAAAGAAGAAAGAAAACTGTCCTGTTAGTTTCAGTTAATATTTACCTCTCAGAAGTTAGCTCCCTTTTAAAATGCATGTTGGTTACCATCAGATTTTCCTTATTATTAATAATAGTTAGCATTTATATGGAGCTTTAACATTTGTAAAATGCTTTACAAATATATTTCATTCTATCCTCACAGGTTTTATTATTATCCCAATTTTAAAGATGAAGAAACTGAAACAGGGTACAGATAGTGACATGCCCATGGTTGCATAGCTAATAAATGTCTGAGACTGGATTTGAACTCAGGGCATCTTGACTCCAGTTCCAACACTCTACCCAGTCAAGTAGTCATTTAATAAATGTTTGCAGTATTATATTTATTGTATAGCTATTGTTGGTAAGAGACATTTCCACCCAAAATAAGAATGACTGTCCTCCTGCTTGAAGGTGAGAGGGTAAACAGACTAGAGAATTTTTCAAAGTCCTATCTATGTGTAAGATATTATACAGTACAAAATGTGACTTTGTAGATTGTTCAGGTAAAGAAAGATTCTTTAAAAAAAAAAAGATCAGGGATTCTTAACCACTTTTTTGGTGCCAATTTACCCCTTTGGCAGTCTTGTGGAGCTTATAGACTCCTCAGAATAATGTCTTCACATGTATAAAGTAAGATATATTAGATTATAAAGGAAACCAATTCTATTAAAATCAGTTATTATAGTATATGTTTTTAAAAACATGTTAATAGTTCCCATGTTAAAAATCACTGCTCTAGATGACACTCATTGGAGACTGACAAGTGGTTGCTCGCCTTTCAGGATGAAGTGAACCCTAAACATCCTGAATAACTAAAAAAATAGTTTTCCTTAAACCCTCTAAATGATACTTTGTTTTCTATGGATAACTCTAGATGATGATAGCTCAAAAAAACCAAAACAAAACAAAAAACATTGTGATGATTAAAAATATGAGACATAGTTTCTGGGTAACTTTATTTTATTAATAAGGTCAGTGGGTTATTAATAAAAGGAGGTCTATGGCTGTCTCTCAGACGAAAGACCCCTTCTTTGAGGCCAGGTCTAGTTCATATTCCTTTCCCACTGAGGAGGTCCATCACATAGCAACCAAATTTAATTGGTTAATACCATTCATATCTAATTGGGTGACGTGATTGGAGGCAGGTTATATTAAAATGAAGTCCAAGGATCTGTCTACACCCAAGTTTATTTGTAAGCTTGGGGGTTGGGTTGGGTTTGACCTAGAGGAGGAGTTTTGAGGGAATCCTTCAAGTAGAGCTTGCCTTAAGAAAGAAGGAGAGATCTCTGGGTCCTTCAAGATATTGATTATTAATAATTATTCTAACCCCCCCCAAAACTATTGGTATTTTGTTCATTGCTAGCCTTCCTGATGAGTACAGTTTTGCTAAATTTTCAATATATTAGTGCTGTTAAATAATTGCACCATGCCCATCAGTTGGAGAGTGTCTGAACAAGTTATGATATATAAATGTGATGGAATAATACAATGTTGCAAGAAATAATGAAGGGAATGGTTTCAAAGAAACCTGAGAAGACTTGTATGAACTGATGAAGAGTAAAGTGAACAGAAACAGGAGAACAATTTATACAATAACGTCAGCATTGTGATGACAAACAGCTTTGAAAAACTTAGTAACTGTGATCAACACAGTGACCAATGACAATTCCAAAGGACTGATGATAAAGCATGTTACCTACCTCTTGACAGAAATAGCAGAGTAAGAGTATAGATTGAGACTTTTTTTTATACGACCATTGTGAGAAACTGTTTTGCTTGACTGTAAATGTTTGTAATGGGTTTTGTTTTTCTTGATTTCTCAGTGGTGGGGAGGGAGAAAATTTGCACCTGAAAATTAAAACAAATTAAAAAAAACCCTGTACCTCTGTAGAAATGATTAATATTAATTCTTCTTGAAGTCTTATAATTTTCTTATTTCCACTTAATCTAGTACTAATTGAATCTATCTGTTGCATTCAGAGGGTAAAGATCACAGTTCAAACACAGCATGGGTGTCATGAACTGAACTGGTGAGAGGGGAAGGATCTCTTTTCCTCTGCTCTCCCTCTTTTACCCTGACTCAAAGAAATGGGCCTAGGGTCTCTATTTTGTGTTGTTTGTGTTCCTCAGTTTCAAGTGTCAGGGGAAATCCTCATGGGACTCAAGTTCTAGACATGATGACCTTGGAGTCATGATTTCAGGCAGAATGATGCAGCCAGCAAACTTGACACGAAAGTTATTCTGGTTTGTTTGAATGTTATTTGTGTGTGTGTGTGTGTGTGTGTGTGTGTGTGTGTGTGTGTGTGTGTAAATGAAGTAATTTTTGACAAATAAATATGCAAAACAAGGAACAAAGCCAAAACAATGAACATAGTTATGGTTTGACTTGCCAGACACATGCTACTTCTTGTTTTTCCCTCAGCCTTGTTGTAACCTAGTTTGGGAATGTGTGCCAAGTCTGAGCTCTTTCTTCTCCTACACTCATGGATGGCATGGCCAGGCTTTCGTTCTCACCTCAATTTCCTGGCCTTCTGGTGCTACTTTGCACCTTCCCTGGTATAGCTGTACTCAGAGCATTGGCAGGTTTCAGTCTCTGCTGGCTGGATTGCTCTGGGACAGAGCCCTGTATTGGTATTGTTCCACCGGATCATCTTGGGGTCATGTGGTATGGTTTTTAAGTCTCCCTGGAGGATTCTTTGACAGAACATTGTAGACTTCTTCATGTGATGCAACTGTTGTGGGTAGAGCTCCTTGTTGTGGGTGGAGCTTAGTTCTTGGATTGGGGTAGGAGGGCTAACTCACCCAAAAGATTGGCAGGCCCACAGCAAATCTTGTTAGAGACTTATTAGGAGAGAGAAATACATGGCTGGGAGGGAGTCATGATGCAAAATGTCTCTCTGAATGGAAGAATTGACCTTTTATACATTTCAGACGAAGAAGGCCCTGTGCCAAGTATGGAGATTGCAAAATAACTGGGGAGGGGATGTTTTGGGGGTTAAGTGATGCGCTATCATTCGCACATCTTGTTGGCATACAAAAAATCCATATCTTGAATGTATGGAACTTGTATATCATCCTTGCAGACCTTGACATGATATGGAACACTGATAGTAACCTTGCCTAATGGGACTTATCTCCCCTTGCTTCTTAGGTGTGTCTGTACTTCAGTTTTGTTTCTCAAGGAGAAAACTTCTGAGTTATCCTAATGTCCTAATTTCTCCTACTTTAGCCCCATATCAGTAACAATGGTTTTCTGTAAAGTTGGTGTAGCAAGGATCCCTTAAAATGTTTTTATATGTGAAAAGTAGAATACTAAGATCTTACCAACCATATTAACAGTTTGAAATAATTAGGTTTGAGAAATAGTGCTGAGTTCTGGATTCTGCAGCAGACTGACATTGAAGCAGAGTATTGATGCTCAGGTTAAAGTACAGTGATTTAATTTTAGTTGAGAACTAGAAATTATAAAAAGAAAAAATTCAATCCATATCCCTACCCATTATACCACACTGCCTAACTTCTTAGTTGGCTACAGGTAAAGTTAGATAAGCATCTAGTAGTCAAAACTACCTTTCAGGATCATTTGTAAGGAACTCTATAGAATGCTTAGCATTGGGCCTCCATATTTTATATCAAGCACTATATAGGTGTTAGTGTGATCTTCAGTGCTCCATTCTATTCATTATGAATATTAGATCATATCTTAGCTGTTTTCTTAATATTGTGCAAATTAAGAACCATTGCATTCATTAACTACCCCTGTAAAAACTCTCAAAGACTTTGATGAGCCAGGCCCTGCTGGTATCAAGGCATCATATCAAACTTCCTAGGGCTTTTTGTATGAGCCAAAAATCAGTCCTCCACCTGGAATCTTAGAGTACAGAATTTTAGCAGCAATGGTTTGTAATACTTAGCCCAACATACTTTGAACTAACATAATAATAATAATGAAACTAAATTGGTAAAGCTTTATATGTATTTCCTAGTACTGTTAATGTAAATTAAATAAATACATGCTTATGTTGTGAAACTTGGTAACACTAATATAGTTAGAAAAATTACTTCTCTTGTAATTTGGATTGTTAGGTTATAAACTCAGCTGTCAAAGAATTGTTTAAAAGCTTTTGACTGTTTTGTTAAAAGTATTTTATTTCGGGGCAGCTAGGTGGCGCAGTGGATAGAGCACCGGCCGTGGAGTCAGGAGTACCTGAGTTCAAATACGGCCTCAGACACTTAACACTAGCTGTGTGACCCTGGGCAAGTCACTTAACCACAATTGCCTCACTTAAAAAAAAAAAAGTATTTTATTTCACCATTTTCTCTTTAAAAAATCTGCTAAGATGTGTAAGACTACTTGAATGTGGTTATCAGTTTGTTTTAGCTCTGCTGGGGACACGATATTGTTCTATAATGTTTAAACTTGAGAGCTACAAGATTCAGAGGTAGAACAGCTAGCTTCATATAACTAGAATGAGAAAGTTTATAAATCAGCTCATATTATAAATCAGTTTATGTTAAGGAAGTAAGTTCCACCTATATTTGTTCAGCTATATTAAAGTCACATGTGATTGGCTGAATGATTTTTCTTTTTCTTTCTTTTCTTTTTGGTGAGGCAATTGGGGTTGAGTGACTTGTCCAGGGTCATACAGCTAGTAAGTGTCAAGTGTCTGAGGGTGGATTTGAACTCAGGTCCTCCTGACTCCAGGACTGGCGGTCTATCCACTGCACCACCTATCTGCCCCTTGAATGATTTTTCCATAAGGTAATTTGGAAAGGCATTCAGCTGAATTGAGGGTTTTGTTTCATGTTTCAAATCCATAGTATTGTTTATGATACTGTGAAATTCAGTAAACTACTGTAGCAAATATGTTGTTAGGAAAGTAACTTCTCTTTAATCTGGATGTTAGATTATGAACTGAAATTCTAAAAAAAAGGATGTAAAGGGAAAAAAATTGGAAAACTTTTGTTATTTTATCAGCCCTGCTGGCCATGTGTTGTAATATTCTAAAGTACTGTAATTTAAGAAACTGGAAACTTCCAGGTTTACCTATAATAAAGAGGAAGTTTTATCTGAAATTATTTGGCTATCACTTATAAAAATCATGAAATTATTGGTTAAGTTATTAAGCAATTTTATTATAAGGTTAAAACCTATAAATTATTAAATTAGGTATGTTTTTAAAAGGGAAGAATAATACTTGGCTACCTTATGAATAAGATAATTTGAAAGTTACAAAGAAAATGCCTTATAAAATCTCCTTACCTGTAACTTTACAAAGTTTCTTGGGATTATCTAGTCAAGCCTGTGTTGTACCTACATTGAAAACACTCCTTGTACAGAATGGGGTTGAAACTTTCAAACCTGCTTATAATGTAGAATAATTTTCATCTAAGGTTATTTGCCTATCACTTGTAAAGGTTGTGAAATTATACCTGGAATGGCATATATTGCTCTCTCTCTCTCTTTCTTTTTTTGCAGGGTAATGAGCATTAAGTGACTTGCCCAGGGTTACACAGCTAGCAAGTGTATGAAGCCAGATTTGAACTCAGGTCCTCCTGAATCCAGGGTCCACTGTGCCACCTAGCTGCCCTGCCTTGGAATGGCATATATTGAAGTTACACTTTTAATTAACTTATTCTTACTAGACCCCAGTCTTAGAAATTTTATTTTGTTGTAGGGGTTAATATACCTTAAGAGATGATCATTTGTTAGTCTGCAAATAACTGTTTCTTCTGAGATATTCTTTTTGTATTAACTATCATATTTACTACCTATGTGGAATTCCAGAACTAAATTATTTTCTAGAATCCTAATGGTAGCTATTTATATCAGAATGAGCTAAGACTCTAGGAGAAGACAAAGAAAAGGATAATGAATAAAATTTAAAGGCTCAGTAGCTTTTATTGATAAACTGATATTGTTATAACATGAGAGGAATATATGTTCATCTCTAAGCATGATTAGTGAAACTTGCCATTTAAAGTTGAATCTTATGGGACTGTACTTGATATTATTCTGAATCTGATTCCAAGTATGATTGTCAAGAAAGGCTATTGAGCCAATAATACATAATGCCAGGGGATCACAGCTGGTGGGTGCTTCAACAGTAGAGAAAAAGCCAACCCACATAGCTCAGGCTACTATGGGATGCTGAGTGAAGATGTTGCTTGCTTGGCCTTGAGAATATGAGCCTGAACTTGCCAGTAGGGTAGTGAACAAAATGCTGGCTTTGGAGTCAAATCTGGCCTCAGACAATTACTTACTGTGTGACCTTGGGCAAGTCACTTGACCCCTGTTTGCCACAGTTTCTTCTTCTGTTAAATAGGGATCATGGTAGAGTGCCTATCTCACAAGGTTGTTGTGAGGATCACAAATAAGGTAACATGTAAAACCTTGCATATCTTAATGTCTTCTATAAATATTAGCTATTCTTAGTCTTATGCTATGCTGTCTCTCAGGAGGTAGATAGTTTTTATTTTTGACTCCTCAGTGCTGGGCATTTAATAAATGCTTGTTGAGTTGTTTCCTCTGGTGGGTTTTGGTCTCATTTTTGCACTACGGATCACAGGGTCATGGATCCAGAGCTGGAAGGGTCCTCAGAGACAATCTAGTTCTCAGCTAAAGAAAATAAGGTTGAGAGAGGTGAAGTTATTTGCCCAAGGTTAGGTGGTAGAGACAACAACATTTGAACTCAGGTTCCTGGATTCCAAATTCAGCAGTCTTGGCATGGGAAGACTGAAAGACTCTAGAGATTTGTCCAGGCTTTGAAAAACTTTTGGACTCAGTAGCTATGTTACTGAGCCATGATGAGCCAGCAGGTTGTTGTGGAAAAGGAAAAGATGGAAAGGGACGGTTCATCTTAACTCATAGATGTGGGAAGCAGGTAGAGACAGAATTTGGGAGAGGGGGTCTATGCAACAGGGGCCTTTGTGTTTAGGACTGTGATCCTGGGGATTTACCTACCTCTTCACGACTGATCAATTGCTCATTAAAGGGTTTATATTGTACTTTCTTCTTTTAACAAACTTTCCCCCCTCCTAGCAGCAGATAGAATACAGGATTTGAAGTCAGGAAGACTCCAAAGATTCAAATCCTGCCTCAGACACTTACCAGCTGTGTGACTCTGGACAGTCCCATGAGGCACTTACCTCACAGTGTTGTTGTGAGGTTCAAATGATTTAACAGATATAAAATGTCTTGCAAACCATAAAGCACCATATAAATGCTAGCTACTAGCAAGCTCTTATTGCTTTATTGACTTATCCTATAGTGGAAAATGCTTGGAGTTTGGAGGCAGGAGCCATGATTTATATATGACTTCAGACAAATTCGTTTTTAACCTCAGTGTCCCCGCTTGTAAAAAGGCAATCATATCAATTGTTATCACTTATCTCACTGGGTTTTTCTAAGGGGTTGTAAACCTTAAAACACTATGTAAGCCAGAACAGAGAGGAGACAGCTTGGTTTAATGGCTAGTGAAACAGGCTGGGGGAGACCTGGGTTCAAGTCCCATCTACAGATTGTGACATTGGGTGCCAGTCACTTAATCTCTCAGTGTCCCAGACAACTTTAAGTGTTCTAAGTGGCAGAGCAGGGGATGATCTACTTTGGCAGTTTTTTTCACCAGGGGTTTCCTAGATCAATCACATGTTGTTCAGTTGGTTTCAGACATATCTGACTCTCCATGACCCCACTTGGAGTTTTCTTGGCAAAGATACTGGAGTGGTTTGCCATTTCCTTCTGCAGCTCATTTTACAGATGAGGAAACTGAGAGAAATAGGGTTAAGTGACTTGTCCAGGGTCACACAGCTAGTAAGTGTCTGAGGTCATATTTGAACTCAGGTCTTCCTGACTCTAGGCCTGGCATTCTATCTACTGTGCCACCTAAGTGCCCCAATGACATCATAGATTAGAATAAAAAAGAGAGAGAGAAAGCTATTGTTCTTATGTCTTCAGGATTATAATTCCCCTATGGCTATGGTTTTGTTTTTGTTTAGTTGGTTTCTTGGTTTAGTACTCGTTTTTACACCACCACTAAATATCCTTCCTTTCCTTTTAGACAGAGTAATCTAATCATGTGGTCATGCCCAGAAATTCTATCTCCACTTAATATATTAATTATATTACTAACTCCCAGTTAATTGTTGTGCTGCTCTACTGACTTCAGGCCCTAAACCAGGGAGGTTAAAGTGCACAGGACATGTGCTGGGTCAGCCTAGGGCAGGGCTAGCTATGGCATTAGGAGTCCAGGGGGCAACGCCCACCCCTGTAATTCCTCTTTTGGGCTGCACGCCAACACCACCTCCCACAAGGCGGCGCCTGGGAGTCTGACAACCATAGAGTTTCTCACCTTTCTCCTCCCCGGTACTCGTCAGGGGAAGCGAAGGTTGAGAGGGGCCTCCGGGTCGTGGGGGGAGATAGAGCGGACCTCCTTCTGCCTACCGGCTGTCTTCGGCTTCAGGCGCCTGCGCAGATCGCGACGGGGTGGGCTTCAGCTTCAGAAATGGCGGCCTCCATGATCTTCAGCCGGCTTTCAGCCACCGCCGCCCTGAGAAGCCATGGGCACCGGACGGCGCTGCGGGCCGCCGCCAAGGTATCGATTGCTGGTCCTAAGGAGGAGGGAGGGCCAGCGGTAGTCTCAGGGGAGGGCCGGAGACCGAACCCCGGCGCCGAGGTCACCCCGTTCCCGGTGACATTCGTTCCGGGCCAGGCACCATGGTTTTGCCTCCTCAGGAGCGGGGGCTGCTCCTCGGTCCAGGCTTCCCTTGCTCCCCGGGCGGCCCCGGTCCTAGATATGGGGAGCTGTGCGGAGGCTGCGGCGGCCCAGGCCCTGAGGAGGGGGTGGCAATGGTGGTGGGGAGCAGCCGCCGCTGTCGCCTCCCGGGCCGGGGGCTGCGGGGCTCCGGCTTGCCGCCTCTTCGGGAGTGGGAGGGTGAGGGGGGAGGGCCAGAAGGAGGGAGGGAGCAATGCCCTTCAGATGTACTTTTCTGGGAGCTGTCACCAGTGGGTGGGAGGCCGGGGAATCTAGAGGGCCTTCTTTGGGGAGAGGCGGGGAGCCTTCTCCCCACCCCCCCTACATGCCTAAGTGAGGAAGCACGGGAGTAATCTTGCTTTTTTAGGACAAATCACGGGCCAGACTCTACGTTTTACTTGAATTGAGATGCACTTGTCCATACACCCAGAAACATATGATTTGCCACCTTGGTCATCGGACCCGTGGGCTATCCAATCCACCTTTTTGTGTGTGTGTTGTCGTCGTCGTCGTTGTTGCAGTTATTGGGGCATGTAGAAAGACGTCAACTTTAGAAGTTTGAAACGTTAGCCCCTAAATATATTAGATTTCCTAATCTATTCGAGTTATACTGTTTCTGATCTTGAGCAATTTTGGAAGCTATTTATATCTTTGGCATTCTGATAAAGCTGTCCTCTTGGGCCTCTTTCCCTGCTGCTCCTCTAAATCCTGCCCGAATTGTAGTTGGCTTTCTCTGAACCTTCCTAAGAGTTTCTGAATTTTGGGGGGACCATAATTCGGTTGCCAGGCAAAGGCAAAAAACCAAAGAAGTTTCTTAGCTTTTCTTTTTTTGCTGGGCAATGAAGGTTAAGTGACTTGCCCAGGGTCACACAGCTAGTAAGTGTCAAGTGTCTGAGGCTGGATTTGAACTCAGGTCCTCCTGAATCCAGGGCCAGTGCTTTGTCCACTGCGTCACCCAGCTGCTCCCAAATTTTCTTAGCTTTTCAAACTTAATATTTGATAAATATTTGTTTGGTCTTGTCCAACGCATCATGACCCCATTTGGGGTTTTCTTGGCAACTTTGCCAAGAATTGTTTTCCAGTTACTTCTCCAGCTCATTTTACAAATGAGGCAAACACTTAAGTGACTTGCCCAGGGTCACATAGCTAGTAAGTGTCAGAGGCCAGATTTGAGCTCAAGATGGGTCTTCCTGACTTCAGGCCCAGCACTATATATACTCATCTGCCCACAATTAACATTTACTAAGTACTTATTATGTGCCAGGCTCTGTTCTAAGCACAGGGGAAAATACAAAAAGAGGCAAAAGACAGTCCCTCCTCTCTAGGAGCTTACAGGGGTGACAGCTTGCAAAAACGTACAAAGCAAGTTATGTACAGGATAAATGGGAAATAATTAGAAGGGGGAAATCCCTGGAACTAAGAGAGATTGGAAAAGGCTTTCTGTAGATGGTGGGATTTTATTTGGGACTTAAAGACATGCAAGGAGGTTAGTAGTAGTTGGCACAGAGGAGGGAAAGCATTGCAGGCATGGGGGACAGCTAGAGAGAATTCCAGGAGGCAGGAGATAGAGAAGGTCTTGTTCATGTAAGAGCAAGGAGGCCAGTATTTCTGGATTGAAGAGTATGTAGCAGAAAGGAAACTGTAAAAAGACTGGAAAGGTATGTGAGTCCTCTGTTATAAAGAACTTTGAATACCAAAGGAGGATTTTGTATTTGTTTCTCCAAGTTGTCCTTCATTTTTTTTTTTAAGTGAGGCAATTGGGGTTAAGTGACTTGCCAGGGTCACACAGCTAGTAAATGTTAAGTGTCTGAAGCTGGATTTGAACTCAGGTCCCCCTGAATCCAGGTCCGGTGCTTTATCCACTGCGCCATCTAGCTGCCCCTTGTCCTTCATTTTTGATGAGGACCAATGACATCACAGGGTGATTGATATCTTTACTTTAGCATGAATTTTATTTATTTATTTAATTTTATTTTTTTGGTGAGGCAGTTGGGGTTAAGTGACTTGCCCAGGGTCACACAGCTAATTAAGTGTTAAGTGTCTGAGGCCAGATTTGAACTCAGGTCCTCCTGAATCCAGGGCCGGTGCTCTCTCCACTGTGCCACCTAGCTGCCCCATGAATTTGATTTAAATGAAGCAAAGTTGCACAAAGTTGTCAGCCTCATTCTCTTCCTGAGTCATTAAAGTCCAGTGGCAGTGGATGACCTTGGGGTCTTCTGATATCCGACTGTGCCTGCTTCAGCCACCTTCATGGCCTTTGGAACAAATTGTTCCCGTTGGTCCATTCCATAGAGGAAATATTCACATGCTTAGGGGAGACATCCCCCTGATTGACCCGTGGGTTTGAAGCCTCTCAGTTACCCTCAGTCTGGTTTAGTCCATCTGCAGACTTTAATTGGCTAGATGTATTTCAGTAATAATTTATTGTTGCAAACAATCTGTGACAAATATAACTAATTTGGGATTGTTACCTTTGGGCCAAAGTAACATTCATCCATGTCTAAAAAGTTTTTTAAAAGTTACAAATATTTTTATTTCAAAGAATTATAAGCTCTAATCTCAATTTAGTTTTAAGTTTTTGGCCATTGTTTTGTATTTTTTCTAATTATGTCAGAATTATTTAAGGTTAGTGCTGGCCATAATGGCCAGTATTCTCCAAGGAATGCCAAATAGACATGACGTAGAACACAGCTTTCCATTGAATTGTTTTGGAAGAATGATGGTAAGGGTTTCCCAGGAAATTTTAGACAGGTTTTTTGAGGGGATTGGCTTCAAATGTGAATTAACCTTAAGTGAGGCAAAGGATTGTTGAAATCCTATATGTCTATATTGGCTTTAGCCTACAAAGTCAGAAGGTTGCTCACTTTTGCTTTTCTCCTAATTAGGCTGATAGGATGCAACCCCCTTGAAGGCAGATACTTTCATTTGGGGCTATGGTTTGGTGGGTTGAAAGTCTAGTGGTTGAGTGATCTACAAGCTGAAAATGACTGACCTTTTTGATTTTGGGCAAATCACAACTTCTTAGTATTCCAGGCAGTTAGGGGTCTTGAATTGTAGAGGAGGTGTCAGCTGGCAGTAGTAAAGGGAATAGACTTATCCAGGAGTTGCTTATGTTAGTGAAATCATAGATTCCCATCCTAGCCACCTAGTATACAACCTAGACTGTGTGGCACTTAGTAAGCACTTAATAAATGTTCCATTAAGTAGCTTACTATTAGTGATATTGATACTGTAGGTTTTAATCTAAAGTATGTGACTTTTTTAAACGAGGCAATGAGGGTTAAGTGACTTGCCCAGGGTCACACAGCTAGTAAGTGTCAAGCGTCTTGAGGCCGGATTTGAACTCAGGTCCTCTTGAATCCAGGGCTGAGGCTTTTCCACTGTGCCACCTAGCTGCCTCATGACATTTCTACAATAAAATATTTCTCTATTCTCTTTGATGATAAAAGGAGACATTAGCATGGGGAGGACAAAAGCAGATGATATACTATTTCAGTTAAATGAGCATTATTTAGCAGATGGAGTCAGAGACTGGAAAGAGGTTGCTCCAGGAATCACTGTGGGTTAAATAAGACCAAGGCTAAAAGGCAATTGAGTGTTAGGAAGTGGTAGGAAGACTTACCTCTTTTCCCCACTGAACAGGGAAGAAAACCTTTTTTCTCTCATTAAAACAATATTTTTAGGAAGCATAATATGGTTAAATTTGCTTCATCATTCTGGAAACTCCTCATTCAACTCTTTGTGATACAGCTATTTGAAGGGCTGGTTTTAAAGTTCAGTTTATTCAAATACTTGGTTTTAATGGCTGTCATAGCTGAAAAAGATACCTCATAATGATAAAGTACATCTGTGTGGAAAGAAGTATTTGGTTGGCTGTGTTTACTAAACCATAGTACTCTTTTCAACCTCATGCACCAATAATGTAAAGGTCTTTGTTGAAATTTAGTTATTAAATTTCTGTCTTCCCAGATGTCAAATTTTCTTGCAAACTTAGTTGGAAAGTGCTACATTTTCATATATTTAACTGGCTTCAAAACCTACTAAAGCTCTTTGGAAGATTTTTAAACAGGTTAGAAAATTCTGATGCTCGGTTTATATCCTAAAGACATCCAAAAAAAGAGAAAAGAACCTATTTGTACAAAAATATTTATAGTAGCTCTTTTTTTGTGGTGGCTAAGAAGTGGAAATCATAGACATGTCCATCAATTGGGAACTGGCTAAACAAGTTGTGGTAAAATAATTGTAATGGAATATTATTGCTGCTATAAGAAATGACAAGCAGGATGATTTCAGAAAAACCTGGAAAGACTGACATGAACTGATAGAAAGTGAAGTAAGCAGAACCAGGAGAACATTGTACACAGTAACAGCAATATCTGTACGATGAAGAGCTGTGAATGGCTTAACTATTCTCAGGAATACAATGATCCAAGACAATCCCAAAGGACTAATGATGAAGTATACTATCTGCCTCCAGAGAAAGAACTGATTTTGATTGACTACATACTGAAGCATGTTATTTTTCACTTTTTCATTTTTTTCTTTTATTTGTTATCTTATGTGGAATTGTTTGACATAATTGCATACGTATAACCTATATCTGATTGCGACCTCAGGAAGGGGGAGAGGGAAGGGAGGGAAAGGCAGGAGTGAGGGATAGAATTTGAAGCTCAAAACTTTAAATAAAAATGTTTATTAAAAAAAAGTATAATTAGAAAATTCTAGCACTGACAGAACCTCAAGCCATTGAGTCCACCCCCCTAATTTTACAATTGAAGAAACTGAGGAATATGATGGTTCAGTGACTTGCCTGAGGTCATCCAGTAAGTTGGCAGAGCCAGAATATGAGGCCAGATCTTCTGACTCTCCAAAGCTTAGTGGATGAAGGGGGCTTCAAGGGACACCTTGAAAATCAGAGCTAAGTTTTTTGTGAACTTTTTTTTTTTTGGCAGGGCAATGGGGGTTAAGTGACTTGCCCAGGGTCACACAGCTAGTAAGTGTCTGAGACTGGGTTTGAACTCAGGTTCTCCTGAATCCAAGGCTGGTGCCTTATCCACTGCGCCACCTAGCTGCCCCCTTTTTGTGAACTTTTAAAAAAAGTATTTCTTGGTTTTTTTTTCCCTATAAAGTTCACTCCATGTTTTTGTGAAGGAAAAATGGAATAACAAAATAGCCAGTTAGTTGTGGTGCATAAATCACTACGTTGCCCTCAGACTAGTTAATCAAGTAAATAGATTAATTGAGCGTAATTGCCATTTCATTTGATGTACAAAATTGATATGCTTTCGTTCATAGGGATACATTTAGACATATTTCCCTGTTTTTCTCAGTTTTTTTTCCTGGTTTGAGTTTAGGTGTCAGATACTACCATTGAAACTGAAAATTTTGAGCTAGCAGAGAAGTTTATACTTAACATTATACTTTGGTTATTTGCTGTATCATCATTGTGGATACTCCTTTTCTCTATTGTAAGTTATGCTGTGTTCTCATCCTTTGTGATTCTAATTTATCTTTTCACATGTCCTATAGAAAGGCTATGTCTAGTGTTCTTGAGGTTTTCTGTTGGCCTTTTTTGATTTTCTCTAGGGTTCTAGTGGCTTATCCATTATCCATTCCTTCTACGGGAATGCAGTGTGGTTAGGGAAAATAGTTCTGAGATTGGAGTCAAAGGATTTAGGTTTAAATCCCCAATCCACCATTTATTTCCTGTGTGGCCTTTGAACAATCATTTAACTTCTGTGTTTCCATATCTGTAAAACAAGGAATTTAAGATAGGTTATCTCTAAGGCCTTGCCCAGCTCTAAATTTATGATTCTTTTTCTTCTTACCCCTTTTTCTAATAATACATATTCTCAATAATGTCTTTAATACCCCTTCTCACATTTAAGTCACACAGATAATGTTGCAGAATATTTAGACCCACTCTACATGGATTTTTACATTTTCTTTTATATAACTAGTACTTTTGATTCTTAGGAGTTAGCCAAATACATCAATGGCATCACTGGACAAATCTTGATATTAAAGAGATTGGCTTGGGGCAGCTAGGTGTTACAGTGGATAGAGCACAGGCCCTGGAGTCAGGAGGACCTGAGTTCAAATCCGGCCTCAGACACTTAACACTTACTAGCTGTGTGACTTTGGGCAAGTCACTTACCCCAATTACCTCACCAAAAAAAAAAAAAAGAGATTGGCTTTTGTGATAGCAAGTACAGTTAGTTCCTTCTGAGAGCTTTCTCTTTCAGTGCTCTGTGTCGCCCTGCCCCCTCCATAGCTCTGTGCCTTCAGCCTGAAAGCTTTCAGTGACTGAGGTCCTGCTGCTGCCCCTGGGGAGTAGAGTAATAGAATTTACTGAATAGAATAGAACTGTCTGTAGTTTTTTTTTTTGGGCGGGGCAATGAGGGTCAAGTGACTTGGCCAGGGTTACACAGATAGTAAGTGTCAAGTGTCTGAGGCCAGGTTTGAACTCAGGTCCTCCTGAATCCAGGGCTGGTGCTTTACCTACTGCGCCACCTAGCTGCCCTGTCTGTAGTTTGATATAATTAAAAGCACCCATAGATTTTTCATGTGATCTTAATTATTAATTCCAATTAATTCTGTGCTAAACTCATTGTCCCACTGAAGTGCCTTTCCATGATTAAATACTGTATATGGACTAACTCAGTGAGCTGTCCATCTAGCTATATATGTTGTAATGTAAGCACTTTATATTTTAAATCAGTTATGTTTTTCAAGTGGGGATGGTTAGGTCAATCTTTGATTTATTAGCCTAGTCTTATAATTGTAACTCTGTCACGTATGTAAATTTTATTTGACTACTATCGTTCTTAAATTATTATTCATTTTGTAAGAGGACATATAAATTTTCTTATTTCATTTTTGGTATTAAATTAAACAAAGTTAAAATTCTTACATGTTTTTGGAGTTAAGTCCTAAAACTCTTTAAGGTTTTTCTCTCCATTTGTCAAGATAGGAGCTTCACCTGAGAGTAGTTATCCTGCATGTTTCTTCCTGTAGCTTTCTTTCTGCCTTTTCTTTTTTTCACTACTTTGAAAAAGTATGGACTCATCCCCCTCTCCCTCTTTTATTCAATAACTTAAGTATATTGTTGTGACTTTTTATATCTCGGTGAAACCTATTATGGTTTAGATGATCAGAATTTAAAATACCTACTGTTATAAATACTTGACTCTTAGCTTTCCAACTTTTTTCTGAGCATTTTTTTCTGAATTGTTCTTTAAGGTCTTTTAAGTCTATTTAGTTTTTAAATATCTGTTTTTTGCCTTAGATAGAATGTTTAGATCATTTTGATTACATTAAATTAAAAATGTTTTGCATAAACAGAACCAATGCAACCAAGATTAGAAGGAAAGTTGGAAAGCTGGGAAACAATTTTTACAGCCAGTGTTTCTGATAAAGGCCTCCTTTCTTTCTTTCTTTCTTTCTTTCTTTCTTTCTTTCTTTCTTTCTTTCTTTCTTTCTTTCTTTCTTTCTTTCTTTCTTTCTTTCTTTCTTTCTTTCTTTCTTTCTTTCTTTCTTTCTTTCTCTTTCTTTTTCTCTCTCCCTCTTCCTCTTTCTTTCTTTTTTTCTCTGGGGGCAGTGAGGGTTAAGTGACTTGCCCAGTGTCACACAGCTAGTAAGTGTCAAGTGTCTGAGGCTAGATTTGAACTTATGTCCTCCTGAATCCAGGGCTGGTGCTTTATCCACTGCATCACCTAGCTGCCCTAAAGGCCTCATTTCTCAAAGAGAACTGAATTACATGTATGGAATACAAATCATTCCCCTGTTGCTTTTAGAATGAAATATTAACTCTCCTGACTTTTTTTTTTTTAATGTATGAGGTATTTTATTTTTTCCATTACATGTAAAGATAGTTCTCAACTTTTGTTTATACATGCTTTACAATTTCAGATTTTTCTCCCTCCCACCCCTCCCTCCCCCCTCCCCTAGACAGCAGGTAATCTGATATAGGTTATATCTATATATCTCTATACATATACATATAGATATATATATATAGATATATATACACACACATATATATACACATAATAACATTAATCCTATTTCTGCATTAATCCTGTTACAAGAGAAAGAATCAGAGCAGTGATGCAAAACCTCAAAATAGAAAGAAAAAAAAAAACCAACAGCACCCAAAACAAAAGAAATAATATGGTTCAATCAGCATCTATACTCCACAGTCTCCTGACTTTTAAAGAGCTTTATAACCTGGGTCCAACCTACATCTCATGCTTGATTATACATTTAAACATTTAAAAAACTTTTGTTACCAAAAAGAATGAACATTTTAACATGTAGTAAAAGAGAAGATTGTGCTTAAAATCCAGATTTGTATTATGTACAGCTTGCTTTTGGTTTTTTTTTTTGTTTTTTTTTTTTAAGTGAGGCAATTGGGGTTAAGTGACTTGCCCAGGGTCACACAGCTAGTAAGTGTTAAGTGTCTGAGGCCAGATTTGAACTCAGGTCATCCTGACTCCAGGGCCGGTGCTCTATCCACTGCGCCACCTAGCTGCTCCTTATTTTTAAATATATAAGTTCATTTTCTAGCTTTTAATGCTGCCCTGCCTGTCTGTTCTTCTTTGGCTTTCTGTTTTCTTCTCTGAATTTTTAAAAACATGCCTCAAAAACCATCTTTTTCTTTCTTTTTTTTTTTTGGCTCGTCTATCCTCCTTTACCCTTCTACCACCATCTTGCTTGAAAAAAAAAAGAAAAACCAAATCTTAACAAATATGCATAATCTAATAAAATATTCCCACATTGGCTGCATCTGAAAATGTTTTATTCTGCATCTTGAGTCCATTATCTCTCGAGATAGGTAGATAGTCATCATCAGTATTCTAGAATCAGAGTTGGTCATTTCATTGATGATAATTCTCAAGTTTTTTAAAGTTGTATTTCTTTATAATGTTATATAAAGTGTTCTGGTTTTGCTCACTTCATTGTACATCAATCAGTTCATGCAAGTCTTCTCAGGTTTCTTTGAAACTATCCATTTTGTCATTTCTTTTGGTACAATAATATCTCATTACATTCATATACCATAATTTGTTAGCCATTGTAAGGGGCTAAAATTCTAGCTATACTCTCTAAAATCTAATGAGTGGTCGCCAATAAATTATAAACTTTAGCAAGAGTATTTAAGTGTTTAAGTATTTATTAAAGAGCATTAGAATCAGAGAGAAAGGTAAAAATCTAACTATTTCTAAGAGACCCTATCATCTGACCTGCCATGAGGAGGTCAGGAACAAAAAGGACTTGGGTCCTCCTGAATCCAAGGCTGGTGCTTTATTCACTGTGCTACCTACCTGCCCCAGCTTGTTTTCACTAAAAATATCAGGTGAAATTTAGATAACTTTTCATTGAAATCCTATAATTCATTAGTAACAATAATGGTTACATAAGTGACTTATAGATGGCACTTAGTTTTGTGATCTAAGAAAAAAATCAAATTTAGATTAATTTTTTTTTTTTGGGTGAGGCAGTTGGGGTTAAGTGATTTACCCAGGGCCACACAGCTAGTAAGTGTTAAGTGCCTGAGGCCAGATTTGAACTCAGGTCCTCCTGACTCCAGGGCTGGTACTCTATCCACTGTGTCACCTAGCTGCTCCTAGGTTAATTTTAAGATATAGATTTTATATCAAGCATGTGTATAATTGGAAGGAAGTATGATGATTGTAGCTATGATACCCAACAATTTGTTACTCCTTCCTCCCAGAAGCCTCCTGTGAAACTGGGAACATCCCCCATCCACACGCACACTCAGCTCCAAGTTAATTGGCTGATAGCTTTGATAGACAGTACCCACGAGCAAATGTCACTTTCTGACTCCAGAGAAAAGCCTTATGGCTTGCCCTCAGAACCTTCCCTTCATGGCGGAGCTTTCCTACAGTAACTCTCCAGCAGGTGGCGTCACTCCAATCGTTACACTATTCCCTCGTAGATGGGCACCCCCTTAGTTTCTCATTTACTACAACAAAAAGAGCTGCTATAAATAATTTGGTACATATCAGTCTATTCTCTCTTTCTTTAATCTCTTTGGGGTATAGGCTTTAGTAATACTTTAGCTGGATCAAGGGATATGTACAGTTTAGCAGCTTTTTGGGCCTAGTTCTAAATTGGTTTCCAGAATCCAATTAGTGTTCCTGTTTTCTTGGGGCTGTTCCTCATTTGTAATTATACTTTTTTGTCATCTTGCCTAATCTAATGGGTGTGAGGTGAAATTCAGAGTTGCTTTAATTTTCATTTCTTTAACTATTAGTGCTTTGCAGGATATTTAAAAAATATCATTGTTGATATTTCTTCCTCTGAAAACTATTCCTATCCTTTTACTATCAGGGAATAGCTCTTATAAATTAATTTCATACACACACACACACACATACACATCTTGGAAATGAGACCTTTATCAGAGAAATTTGCTGCAAAGATTTTTTTCTCTACTTAACTTCTTCCCTTCTAATTTTAACTATTGGTTTTGTTTTATCCAAAAACATATGTCCTCCTAAACCTCCCTCCTTATTTGAAACTGTGTGTGTGCTTGTTTGCATATGTATTTGTATACACATTCACATATATAAATGAAGAAAGTAACTTGTCATTTTTCTAGGTGTTGGGAAGTTCTGGACTGTTGAACAACCAAGGCTTCCAGCTTCAGCAGCAGCAGCAGAGGAAACTCTCATTACATGAATACCTGAGCATGGACTTGTTGAAAGAAGCTGGTATCGCTGTTCCTAATGGACAAGTGGCAAAATCAGCAGATGAAGCTTATGCAGTTGCCAAAAAATTAGGTATTAAATTAAGAAAAACTTTTGCCACGTAGAAAAGGGAACTTTAATCCAGTGTGAACTTTTTTTTTGTTCTTTAATGTTCCTGTTAAGAAATTTCTTAGCTTTTATTTTGTCTTTTACCTTTCCTTTTATAAGACAGCCTTTTTTCTTTTTCTTTTTTTTGTTTTGTTGGGGCAATGAGGGTTAAGTGACTTGCCTAGGGTCATACAGCTAGTAAGTGTCAAGGCTGGATTTGAACTTGGGTCCTCCTGAATCCAAGGCTGGTGCTTTATTCACTGTGCTACCTACCTGCCCCAGCTTGTTTTCACTAAAAATATCAGGTGAAATTTAGATAACTTTTCATCGAAATCCTATAATTCATTAGTAATAATAATGGTTACATAAGTGACTTATAGATGGCACTTAGTTTTGTGATCTAAGAAAAAAAATCAAATTTAGATTAATTTTTTTTTTTGGGTGAGGCAGTTGGGGTTAAGTGACCAGGGCCACACAGCTAGTAAGTGTTAAGTGCCTGAGGCCAGATTTGAACTCAGGTCCTCCTGACTCCAGGGCTGGTGCTCTATCCACTGTGTCACCTAGCTGCTCCTAGGTTAATTTTAAGATATAGATTTTATATCAAGCATGTGTATAATTGGAAGGAAGTATGATGATTGTAGCTATGATACCCAACAATTTGTTACTGAAGTATATGTTAAATTCCATAGGTAGCTGCTTTTTTTTTTTTTTTTAGTGAGGCAATTGGGTTAAGTGACTTGCCAGGGTCACACAGCTAGTAAGTGTTATGTGTCGAGGCTGGATTTGAACTCAGGTACTCCTGACTCCAGGGCTGGTGCTCTATCCACTGCGCCACCTAGCTGCCCCAGGTAGTTTCTTTTTGTCATGAAGTGAAAATTTGTAGCTAGAACGAAGTTGAGCTAAGAAAAATGGTACCAAAAAAATGGTACCAACAATTGATTTACTTCACAAATTAAGTATTTTTGGAAACTTTAGTCACAGTTGGCATTTTGTTCTTTAAGATGGCCTCTTCTTACATTTTTCAAAGCTGTGATTAGTTCTTGAAAAGAAATGAGGGGCAGCTAGGTGGCACAGTGGATAGAGCACTGGCCCTGGAGTCAGGAGGACCTGAGTTCAAATCCGGCCTCAGACACTTGACAACTTACTAGCTGTGTGGCCCTGGGCAAGTCACTTAACCCCAATTGCCTCACCAAAAAAAAAAAAAAAAAGAAAAAAGAAAAAAAAGGAAGCATTAGATTTAATAAGTAAACATAATTAGTAATACATTAGCTATACAGTCCTTTTTATCCCTCTCCCTTTTCTTTTTTCTTTTTTTTTTTTCCGGGGTAATGAGGGTTAAGTGACTAGCCCAGGGTCACACAGCTAGTAAGTATCAAGTGTCTGAGGCCGGATTTGAACTCAGGTCCTCCTGAATTCAGGGCTGGTGCTTTATACACTGCACCACCTAGATGCCCCCTATATAGTCCTTTGTAGAGTAAATTTCTAGTATATATGACTAATTACTACGTTAACTAATTTGCAATCTTTTTAAATGTTCTTATTTTAGATTTTGATTTTTATTACTTTAAAGAAAGGTATGAAGAAGTGTTGCAAATATGTTTCTCAATTTAGTTTTCACAAACATATTTCCTTATTTGCCTTCAAAATAAGTTTATCTAGCTAGAAGATGAGGGCACAAGTTGATTGCTTCACATCTTAATTTTCGCCATTCTTTTTTTTTTTTTAAAGTGAGGCAATTGGGTTAAGTGACTTGCCCAGGGTCACACAACTAGTAAGTGTTAAGTGTCTGAGGCCGGATTTGAACTCAGGTACTCCTGACTCCAGGGCTGGTGCTTTATCCATTGTGCCACCTAGCTGCCCCTATGAGTAACATTCTTAATCGAAGTTCCTCTGGCGACATTGTTTTGATTAGGATTTTTAAGTCATTCAGAGTTGTTTTTTCTTTACAATGTTGTCATTGTGTAAATTGTTCTCCTGGTTTTGCATACTTCATTTTGCATCAGTTCATACTTTCCAGGATTCTCTGAAATCATCTCTTTTTTCATTTCTTACAGGTCAATAATATTTTATGATATTCACATATCGCTATTTCCCAGTTGTTGTTTCACTATTTCCCAGTTGTACCTTATAGATTGCAGTTCTTTTTTGCTTTTCTTTTTCCTTTTAATTCCTGCTCTAATTTCAGAAAATTTGTTTTGCTTGTGGCTCTTCTCTCCTCAGCAGTAGCATTCCTCTTAACCACTCTCTCCCCATTAACTTTTATCTTTCCTTATTGAGTTTGATGTATTCTCTACACCAACTGTCTTTAGCCCTCTTTTGTCTGTTTCAGATAAATGAGTTTCATCTGATGCTTGCTCTCCACCCTTTCTTCATGTTTGTCTACTCTTTTTTCTCTGACACTACAATGATTTTCTTTGTCTCCCTTCTACAGCAGTGTATTCCTTTTGCCAGCCCAACTAGTCTGAGAGTTCTCTGTTGACTTAATTTAACTCCTTCAGTATTCTTTGAAGATATTAAGATTCTGAAAGGACACTTGTTTCTTTTCCCCATTAGAATGTTAACACTGTAACATCATATAACCCTTCCAGTTACTGAAATTTCTCTTGACTCTTATGTTTGCAATTCAGAGTTCCTACTCAGTTTAGGTATTTTCATCAAAAATCTATAAAATTCCTCTGTTCTATTTAAGGTCTATTCCCTGTCCTGTTCCAACTCCCTTCCCTTCCCCCACCTCCCTAGGATTGTACTTAGCTTTGTAGAGTAAAATTTTCTTTGTAGAAGAGCCTTTATCTCTTACTTTTAGGAATTTTGTATTCTTGGATATTCTGTCATTATCAGTAGAAGCTGCCAGGATCTTGTGTGACCTTGATTGTAGTTACTTAGTACTTGAACTGCTTTTTTCTGAATGCTTTCAGTTTTTTTTCTCTGACATGGGAACTCTGGATTTTGGCTATGACATTTCTGGGACTTTTCTTTTTTAACTTTCTTTCAAGATGTGGATTCTTTCCATTTTCTCTTTATCTTCTGTTTCTAATAAGTATGGGCAGTTTTCATGTATCATTTCTTGAAATACAAAGTGTCTCAAAATCCTAGTAGTTTAAAACTGCACTAACACTTTTTGGGCCACTCTCTGTAGGCTTTTTTTTTTTTAAATCATGGTTTTTAGGAATCCAGTTTTTCTTAAATGATCTCTCTTTGATCTAGTTCCAGATCAGTTAATATCAGATAACTTAGATTCCCTCCCCTCCCCCCCCCAATTTCCCATTTTGTTCTAACATTTCTTGCTGTCTTATGAAGTAATTGATTTTTGTTTGGTCTCTTCTAGTTTTTAGGGAGTTTATTACTTGGGTAAGATTTATCACTTTTCTATTTATTTATTTATTTATTTATTTTAATATCCTGCTTCATTTCTTCTAAATACTTGTGTAGCCCTAGTGGAAAATTCCCTTTTTCCTTTGGGTTCCTGTTTGTAGCTGTTAATGGTACTACTTTCCTTCTAGCCTGGATTTTTGAGTATTTGGGGATCTATGATGCTGCTTTATAGAGGTTGATATCTTCTGCTTATTCATCTTTCTAGTCTTAGGTCCTGAATTAAGGCTTTGTGCCAGGACTAGGCTTTACCTCCTTTTGTCCTTTTGGGTCGCGTGATAAGGCCCTGTTTATTCTTGTCCCAAATCACCTTGATTCCTGTGTTGACCTCTGTCTCCTAGAGTTAGTTGGTTCTAGATCTTGGAGGTATAGAGTGTTGGATCTTCAAGGCATTTGAGTTCAAAGTGAAAAGGCCTTGGAGCTCTGGAATGTCCTGGTCTGAATGCTTCTTCTTCTGCACTGGTCACTGCTACTTCAAGTGCCTTCCAAGGTTTCCACTGAGAGTTCCCAATCACATAGAGCTTTCTCAGGTTGCTGCCTCAAAATACAGAACTTGCAGGGTTCAGGTGACTCTGGTCTGTTTCTTGTGTGTTCTCTTATTGCTCTCCTTTCTTTTTTTCTTTTGTTTTTCTTTTTTTTTTAATTGCTCTCCTTTCTTATTGTCTGTAGGCTTCTAGCTTGCCTTTTGGGTAGTTTTAGGGTAAAAATAGTTATTGTAATTTTTCATTGGATTTCTTGATCTGGTGTGATTTTAGGTTTTTGCTGGAGTAGGTATGATGGAGTTGATTTGTCTGCCCTTGTTCAGTCAGTCTTTTTGGCTAGAAGTCCCTTATTTTGACTTGAACCATTTAAAAGCATTGTGGCCTAGGACAAAGCTTGACCACCCCTGCTGTAGTTGTTGGTTCATTTGAAAAAAAAAATAGAATTCATAAGATCAGATGGAATAACTTATGTAAAACTAAAACACTTTGTAAACTATAAAGTTCTATATTAGTGCAAGCTGTTGTTATTATAATTATGAGGTTCATAATTTCATTGGTATGGGTGTTCCCTCCACAGATGCAATTTGCAAACCTATCCATGCTCTAGTAGATGGTTTACAGTTGCTGTGGTCAAAAAAGTCATCATCGGGGTTGGGGGCATTGGGGAGGGAGAAGGGGACCCAACAATCTTCTAGTGCTTTGAGGGAAGTAATAAGGATAGTAATCTTGATTTTTTTTTTTTTTTAGTTCTCTATTGTGTTGTAGGGTCTTTTGAGTATATCTTTATCTTGTATATAAATGAAGTTATGGTTCAGCGTCTGTCAAAGCATATGAATGGGATTTACATTGTTTTTATAGGTGGCTTTTTTCCATAATCTGAGAATCTTTTTTATTATGTTTTTTAGTCATTTATGCCATGAATTTGTAAGGGATTGGTTCCAATAGCTCACGTTCCTTGCCATTGGTCTTCACAAAGTGTCCTTCTCTGGGTGGAGCAGGCTGACATCTCAATTGAACCCAGGTGCCTTTTTCTTTGGCTTCCTTCTTCTTCTGGTCATTTTCTTTTACCCTCTTCAGGAAGCTATCTCTGCTCTTAGAATGCTTAATATGCTCAATATGCATATTAATTCTCTTGGCTAGAATCTTGCCCTTAACCTCTTTGTTTATAACAATGCCTACAGCATGTTGAGTAACATTATAGACCCTTCCAGTCTTGCCATGGTAACATTTGTAGGGTATTCCTTGCTGAACTGTGCCCATACCCTTGATATCTACAGTGTCACCTTTCTTGTATATTCACATATACATAGCCAAAGGGACAACACCAAGTTTTCTAAAGGGCCTAGAAAACATGTATCGTGTCCCTCTCCTTTTTCCTTTTGTGTTTGTCATTTTGGCAACTCACTGGAATATGTCAGAGCTGGTGGAAAAAAAGCTATAGGTGGCTTTTTTTTTTTTTTTTGCAGGGCAATGAGGGTTAAGTGACTTGCTCAGGGTCACACAGCTAGTAAGTGTCAAGTGTCTGAGGCCGGATTTGAACTCAGGTCCTCCTGAATCCAGGGCCGGTGCTTTATCCACTGTGCCACCTAGCTGCCCCTATAGGTGGCTTTTAATACGCCTTAATGACAGTTCTCAAATGTGGTTAAATTATTTTGCTTAATTTTTGTTGAAATAAAACTTTAAATTATAGTATATGTATAATGAACAATATTTCATACTAAGCACCAGGCTGTGTACAAAGTAATGTTGCAGGCCCAAAACAGATAAAAAGTTTAGATAAGACACAGTTCTTGCTTATATAGAGGGTTAACAAATACCTATGATATATAATGACCCTAACCCTAAATTCACTTCCAACTCTAAATTCGTTTCTATCCCTAAATGTGTTTCTGAATTAAATAAGCTTTTAGGAAGATTGTTTCTGTTCAGTTGATCAGAGCTTGAAGAGGAGTTACGTTTGAGTTTGAGTTGGGCTTTAAAGGTAGTCAGAGAGAATCAAAGACAATGTGCAGCAAAGACTGTGGAGACAAAGTAATGTAATATTGTGGTGGGTGTGTAATTTAAGATTCTAAATGTGGATTCTAATGTGTTCCCCCAGTTTGGGGGAAACTGACTAAAAATCACTGATAAAAGGAGTTTAAGTTTTTAAGGGTTTATTGGAAAATAGAAAGAAAAAGATTGAGAACAGAATTCTAACAGCTTGGCATTTCTATCTTTCCTCAAATTTCCTGTCAAGTCCTCTGCCACCACCACCATCAAGTCCGGAAGCCAAAAAGGCCAGCGCTCTCTGCGCAGGCTCCCTTTCCTCCTTCCTGTCTCCTCCCAGACCATAGGAGGCTCCTCCAGTTGATTGGCTGGTAGACTTGATAGACAGCACCCATGAGCAAACTTCATTTCCTGACGCCAAGGAAAAGCCACAATGCCTCTGAGGCATTTTCCTCATGGTGGAGCTCTCCACAGCAAGTCTCCAGTAGGTGGCGTCATTCCAATCATTACATGCGCATCAATAATAATAGTCAATAAACATTTATTAAGTGCATACTGTGCTAGGCAGGAGAGTTTGAACTTCACTAGTTACACAGAAGGGAGTCACTGAATCTTTTCTTTCTTTTTTATTAAACAAAAGAGTGACATGATCAGAGGAGAGAGTAGAGGCAGAAATTCCCTGTAGGAGGCTGTTCATGGGACAGGCCTGATTCAGGCTTGTTCAGTGGCTTAGGCTAGGTACTAGACAAAATTAAACAGTAGGAGATTATTACTGTGAAGGACAATTTTAGTCCAGTTGCTGGAGATAGAAACCTGGCTGTAAGGTGTTAAGAGGGGAGTCAGTTAGTGAGAAAGTGGAGGCTTTAATAGTAAACAGCTTTTTGGTTTGGTTTACTGATACTTTTTGCTTTCAACTCCATAGTCATTACTCCCATTTCACTGCCAGTCCCCAAATCCTTCCTCATACAAAAAAAAAAGTGTACATACCTTTTTCCAGAATTTTAATAGTGAGAGGGCTTGATAGGTTAAAAAAAAATTAGGATTGGAGAGATGTCATCATGTTTGTAGGCATATTTAGTAAGGAAGCATTGACAAAGGAGGGATTAAATGCATCAAAGAGAAGATTGCTTCTCAAACAAGGGCCTCTAAGAAGGAATAGACTTGACAATGAGAGAAGAGAGACTTAACTTTTGTGAGGATGAAGGTTATATTCATCATCTTGTGACTATCAAATGAGGTAATATATGTAAAGTGCTTTGTAATATATGTAAAGTGCTTTGTACACCTTAAAAGTGCCGTATACACGTAAGCTGCTATCATTATCATCAAGAGTAAGGATAGAGGACTGGGGCTGTCAGAACTTAGGCTGGTGACCTCAGTCTTCTCAGTAAAGTAGGAAGGTCATTTGCTAGAAATTTGGGGCAAAGGGACTGTGTCTAGGGTTGAAAGGGTAGTTTGTTTGGAAATATCATTTTGGAGAATGAGATAGGGATTCATTGAAGTGGAAGGATTATTAGAGGGCATCAAGGGCCCAGCTAAATGGTGTACCATGAAATAAATATCTTTGGATATATCTAGAATCCTTAGTGGAAAATTTTTCCATGTAAGCCCTGTCTGAAACAGAGGGTTGACTTCATAACCAGGAGTTTGACTGATTCTAAGGGGAATTTGGGTTTTGAGGGAGGGAATGAGAGGAGTGGCATTATGGTTAAGGGTATGATGTTTTCCTTGGCACTGCCCAAGGAAGGAAGAGGGACACAATTCCTGCTTTCCGGAGACATGTGATAAAGCAGAAAACAACAGTGCATCTCTAAATCATATAGATGCATGTGTGTATTTTAAAATTCTAAATGTGGGTTCTAATCTCTCCCCCGCCCCAGTTTTGGGGGGAAACTGGCTAAAATCACTGATAAATGAGTTTAGGCTTTTTAAGGGTTTATTAAAAGATATAAGATAGTAAAGAGAGAGAAAGATTGAGAACAGATTTCCTATAGCATGGAAATCCTAGCCTTCCTAAACTCCCACCTAAAGTCCTGCCACCACACTGATGTCTCGAACCAAAAAAGGACCTCAATCCTCAGCCAGCGACAACTTCCTCCTTCATTTTTTCCTCCCAGAAATGGGAGGTTCTTCAAGTTGATTGGCTAGCATCATTCAAATTCATTGGTTCACTGGACCCGAAGGTGGTCTCAATGTAAAGTTCAAAGTTTTTAGCTTCTGAGAACAGATACCCTCTTTTTTTTTACATATAAGGTATTTTATTTTTTTCCGTTACATGTAAAGATAGTTCTCAACTTTTGTTTATACAAGCTTTGCAATTTCAGATTTTTCTCCCTCCCTCCCCTCCCTCCCCCCTCCCCCCCTCCCCTAGACAGCAGGTAATCTGATATAGGTTATATCTATATATCTATATATCATATCCATATCCATATAGATAGATATATATACACACATATATATATATGTACACATAATAACATTAATCCTATTTCTGCATTAATCCTGTTACAAGAGAAAAAATCAGAGCAGTGATGCAAACCCTCAAAATAGAAAAAAAAAAAACCCAACAGCACCCAAAACAAAAGAAATAGTATGGTTCAATCAGCATCTATACTCCACAGTTTTTTTTTTTTTCTTGGATTTGGAGATCCTCTTCTATCATGAGTTCCCTGGAACTCTTCTGTACCATTGCATTGGTGAGAAGAACATAGTCCATCACAGTAGGTCAACACTCAATGTTGATGATACTTTGTACAATAGAACAATACCCTCTTAAGGGTCAGCCAGATGTGCTTACAATCTAGTTAACTGGAAGTAGGCTAATCAGTAGTCAATCACTCTCACTTAATTCAATCAGTTTAGCTTAATCTCCAGGTGGCCTTTGAGTATCTGCTAAATCCCCTTATCACATTCCATTATCTTGACACAGGCGGGATTTGCAGAGAAAATCTTAGAAGGTATTTACAGTACACTTTTGTCTTTTTGGATTTCTGATTTAAGTATCTTCTCCATCACTGAAAAACTGCTACCCTTTAATGACCTTTCATCATGTTTATTTCTTGTCCATATTTTTTAATAAATCCTCCACAGAGGATCCCAGTGTCCTACAGATTTTCCTCCTTTTAGGATCTTAGGGGTACCATTGTACCATTCAGGCTATATTTATGGATCATCTTTCTTCCTAGATGACTAACATATACAGATTATTCATATCCTTGGAATATTTTTTTTCATTTTTTCTAATAAAGTATTTTAACATTTTTTTCCAGTTACATGTAAAGATAGTTCTCAACTTTTGTTTATACAAGCTTTCCAATTTCAGATTTTTCTCCCTCCCTCCCCTCCCTCCTCCCTCCCCTAGACAGCAGGTAATCTGATATAGGTGTTTTATATATATATATATATATATATATATATATATATATATAAACATTAAACATATTTCTGCATTAGTCATATTATAAGAGAAAAATCAGAGCAATGAGGAAAAATGTCAAAATAGAAAAACAACAGCACCAAAAACAAAAGAAGTGGTATGGTTCAATCAGCATCTATACTCCACAGTTCTTTTTTTTTTTTTCCTGAATTTGGAGATCCTCTTCCATCATGAGTCCCCTGGAACTCTTCTGTACCATTGCATTGGTGAGAAGAATATAGTCCATCACAGTAGATCAACACACAATGTTGATGATACTGTGTACAATGAATGTTCTTCTGGTTCTGCTCATCTCACTCATCATCAGCCCATGCAAGACCCTCCAGGTTTCTCTGAACTCCTGCTCATCGTTTCTTACAGGCACAATAGTATTCCATTACATTCATATACCACAACTTGTCCAGCCATTCCCCAATTGATGGGCATCCCCATAACTTCCAATTCCTTGCTACCACATAAAGAGGCAGCTATAAATATTTTTGTACATGTGGGGTCCTTTTCCCTTTTCCATGATCTCTTGGGGAAAAAGACCCAAAAGTGGTATTGCTGGTCAAAGGGTATGCACAGCTTTATAGCCCTTTGGGCATAATTCCAAATTGCTTTCCAGAATGGTTGGATCAGTTCACAGCTCCACCAACAATGCATTAGTGTTCCAATTTTTCCACAGCTTCTCCAACATTTATTATTTTCCTTTTTTGTCATTTTAGCCAATCTGATAGGTGTCAGGTGGTACCTCAGAGTTGTTTTAATTTGCATCTCTCTAATCATTAGAGGTTTAGAGCATTTTTTCATATGGGAATAGATAGCTTTGATTTCTTCATTAGAAAACTCCCTGTTCATATCCTTTGACCATTTCTCAATTGGGGAATGACTTGGATTCTTATAGATTTGATTTAGTTCCCTATATATTTTAGAAATGAGGCCTTTATCAGAAGTACTGGCCATAAAAATTGTTTCCCAGCTTTCTGCCTCCCTTCTGATTTTGGATGCATTGCTTCTGTTTGTACAAAAACTTTTAAATTTAATTTAATCAAAATCATCCTTGGAATATTTTTATGCTATTTCCTATACACATATTATCATTGATAAATATGCTAAAGCTTTCTCCCACCACCATTTATCTTTTCTGTTCTTTGGTTTCTCTGTATTTTTAATTCTTCTAAGATTATAGTGTTTTACTGATTTGGAGTCATATATTGGGAAACTATAGGAGTAAAGAGAGCATTTTAGCAAGAGCAAATGATTTGGGATATTAAAAGCACAAAGTAACTGCACCATTAGCCAAATGATGATTTTCTAATCTGTTTTTCTTTCTGCTCAATTTTCTGTTCAGCCCATTTTCTGTCTGTAATACTTGTCTAAGGTACATACATACATAGGCTAATTAAGTATCTGCTGTTTGACTCTGTAATTGGGCACTATACAATTTTTAATCCACTTTATTTTGCCAATATGGATTGTTGAATAATCTTTCATATTATGTATTTCATTGAGGATACTTGGTAGTGTTTGAATTTTGTTAAAGAATACTGGCTATCAATAAGGAAGCCAGCTTTGTTTGGATTTGCATGTGACAAATTTTGTGATTGTGATGAACATTTTTTGTTGAGAATTTATCTTCAATTTCATATATTCATTTGATAAGTCTCCAGCTGCCTATTGAACATCTTGAACTGGATGTTCTGCAGACAACTTAAACTTAGCATGTCTAAAACTGAATTCATTTTTAACTCCTAAACCCTCCTCTTCTAACTATCCTGGTAAGGCTACCACCATCCTCCTAGTTACCCAGACTTGCAACTTTGGTGTTATCCTCAATTCTTCTCTATGATTTCCTATATCCAATCTGTCTCCAAGGTCTGTTAATTTTACCTTTCTAACATCTTTTGCAAACGTGTCCTTCTCAATCACCTTGGTGTAGGCCCTCATCACCCTAGTTACCCAGACTTGCAACTTTGGTGTTATCCTCATTCTTCTCTATGATTTCCTATATCCAATCTGTCTCCAAGGTCTGTTAATTTTACCTTTCTAACATCTTTTGCAAACGTGTCCTTCTCATCACCTTGGTGTAGGCCCTCATCACCACACACTTGAACTATTGCAATAGCCTTTTGGTTTCTTAACTCGGTGATTATAAGATCCTGCTGGAGAGTGATTACTTCTACCTTGGTCTGTCTTGAAATGGGGTCAGTAAATCAAGAGGCAAAGCTAGAAGATAAAAAGTTTAACATCAGCCTATGGACAGTTGCCAGGTGGATAGTAACACCTAGAACTAAGGGAGATACATTTATGGGAAGACATAGGTGGCAAAAGGAGCCTTTCAGTTGAAGCTGCTCAGCCCACTTTCCTTATTTCAGAGGTTTGAGTAATAATAGGGCCAGGGATGTCAGGTGATTTGAAGGAGAAATTTTAACTTTGGGGTTAGAATGGGTTAACTTGATGTCTCCAGCGTTACCAAAGATCAGGTTTTTGTACAGTGGAATGTTTCATCATTTATCCTAGCAGTAATTCTCTAAGATAGTGGAGGCCTCCTTCAAGATAGAATTGGTATGATGGGGCACCTACATTGCATAGTGGATAAAGCACCGGCCCTGAAGTCAGGAGACCTGAGTTCAAATCCGGCCTCATACACTTGACACTAGCTGTGTGACCCTGGGGCAAGTCACTTAACCCTTATTGCCCCACAAAACCCCAAAAAACCAAGATTGAATTGGTGAACTCATCCTATTCTTGAATAAAAATATAGATTGAGGATCTGTCGCTCTTTGTTCAATCTTGTAGCTGCATTTTTTTTGACCTCATAAGGTTACTTTTTTTACTTTGGGATAATTTGTTGCCACAAAACTCAGTCTCTCCTCTGTCAAAATAGCGAAAGAGTCAGGAAGAACTTGGTTTAAGTCCTGTGTCTTGAGATTACTGACTGTATAACCTTGTTGTTTGTTGTTGAATTGTTTTTTCAGTTGTGTGTCTTTGTGACTCCTTTTGGTGTTTTCTTGACAAAGATACTGGAATGGTTTTGTCATTTCCTGCTGCAGCTCATTTTATAGATGAGGAAAATGAGGCAAACAGGGTTAAGTGACTTGTCCAGGGTCACACAAAGTAGTAAACTCAGAAAGATTAGTCTTCCTGACTAAGGGCTCCCCCCATCCCATCCCCATCCCCATCCCCATCCCCATATTCACACTCTATCCTTTTGCACCATCTAGCTGCCCAGTTCTGTGTAACACTAGACCTCACTTATTTATTTATTATTTTTTTGGTGAGGCAGGTTGGGGTTAAGTGTACTTGCCCAGGGTCACACAGCTAGTAATTGTTAAGTGTCTGAGGCCGGATTTGAACTCAGATCCTCCTGAATCCAGGGCTGGTGCTCTTTCCACTGTGCCACCTAGCTGCCCCAACCTCACTTATTTAATTAAACTCTTTGTGCCTCAGGCACAAAGGGGTTATTAATCTGGGATCTGTGAACTTGTTTTTTAAAACAATAATTTGATAAGTGCATTTTATTATAATTGGTATCCTTTATAATATTAAGTATTTTGTGCCTTTACAAACATTCTGAGAAGGGGTCCCCACCAGACAGCCAAAGGGATTCAAGACACAAAAATGGTTAACCCTTACTGTGAGATTAAGTTGTAGAACAATTGCTAATTTTCCTTTAGAGGAAATATCCCCACTGGCAGTACTCTCACAACAAAGAAATCACAGTGTCATTGTCCCCACACTACTACCCCCCCCCCCCCAAAAAAAATAGAACATGACACTTGGATGTGAGGAATGAGAACCAGAAGAGTTAGAAATGACCCAAAGTTATGAGGCCTCTGATACTGGCAAGACAGTGGTGCCATCAATAGAAATAAAACACTTTGGTGGAGGGGGCAGATTTCTTTTTTGGGGGGGGGGAGGGGTGAGTTTAGTTTTGATTAATTATACTGAGTTAGGCACCACCTAGCTCTCTTGGTGGAGATCTACCAGGTAGTTGGAAATAAAGTCCTTGAAAGGTTGGAGTTGAAGATATCCATCCATCCATCCATCCATCCATCCATCCATCCATCCATCCATCCATCCATCCATCCATCCATCTATCTATCCATCTCTGTACCTATCTCTAGCTATTATTTTATATTTCTAGTAATTGCTCTTAGATATATCTTACAGATTTACCTGTAACCTCGTCATTTGCTCAGGAGTGAAAGATGAAACCTTCAGAATATATAATATTGAGGAAATAGTTTGGTGGGATAAGAGGACTGAGGATGGACCCTTTGGAATATCCAATATTTAGAAAGATGGGAGGAAGACAAACATATGAGATAATCGAGAAATAGAAGAACCATGAGCATTGTGTCATGAAACTAAGAGAACTGAAGCAAATCAGAAGGATAGGGTGGTTTACAATTACCAAATGCTGCAGAGATGGAGAGTGGGAGAAAACGACTGGATTTGGTATAATGAGGTTATGGTATCTTTGGAGAGAAACCATTTCAGGAGTGGTAGAGAATAGAAGACTAATTGCTGGAGTTGAGAAGTGAAGTAGATGGTGAAATTGAAGCAACCAGTGCAGGCTATTCTTTGGCAAGGTTGTAAGAGGAGATGAAGAGAAGGGACTATAGGTTGTGTGTGGCAAAGCATTTTAAAAATCTTTGTTCCAGGGATTGTGCTAAGCATTGGGAATGACTGATAACAGTAAAAAGGAACTTACATTCTAATTGGGGAAGACTGCAAGCTTATTTTTGATGGTTGGGTTAGAAGTTTTCATAACTGAAAACTAAAACCTTAGGAAGGACTTTGTCATTCAGGATTTACTTTTCTGCAACTGGTCATCCTGATTGCTTTGGGGGACTTACGGTAGCCCAGAAGTTTCCCTCTGATTCTCCTTTAGATTTGGGTTTTTTTAAATAGTATATATGACATAATGCTTTAAAATTTGCAAGCTTCTTTTTAATATAATATTAATCATTTGTGATATAAATTTTATGGGTATGTATTATCATTTTGCAGATGAAGGGGCTAAAGCATAGAGAGGTTAAGTGACTTGATTTGCCTATATTCGTTTTGGATTGATAATATCGACAGTGGAATTTTGACCCCAATTATTTCTGACTCTTAAGTCCACCTCTTTTTACCATGCCAGATTTGAAAGACCTCTAAGAAGATGGGTAAATTATAGCTTCCAGGCTACTCCAGGGAGGATCTCAGGAACTGGCTACATGGGAGTCTTGGAGTCAATCTATGTACCCTAGAAATCTCCTGGAAATAACCCCGGTTTGGAGAAGAATTCTCCCGGGGGCAGGGAGAGAGGTGGTAAACTTTTTGGCTTCTTCAATTTTTAACAAAATGTGTCAGTTTCAGTTTATGAATAGAGGGATTCTAGGTTCAGGCCTTGAACAAAAGAGAAGAGGGAGAAATTATGTTTATGAACATATATCTTGACTATAAAGCAAAAGACAGATTCTATAAATCACATATGGAAAAAAGTTCATTACTTTGTAGTCATACTTCCAATGCTTTTGAAGAGGCTTTGCTATTGACTTGTTGATGCTTCCCCACCCACCTTCATTCAGTTCAGCAGGTATTGAACTCTAAAGAAGGTTAACTCCATTTTGCTTTGTAGTTTATATATCTCCTTTGTACTTACTTTTCATTTCAATCAATCAAATATTTATCTTATCTATCTATCCATTCATTTATTTTGGTGAGGCACTTGGGGTTAAGTGATTTGCCTAGGGTCACACAGCTAGTAAGTGTTAAGTGTCTGAGGTCGGATTTGAACTCAGGTCCTCCTGACTCCAGGGCCAGTGCTCTATTCACTGCACCACCTAGCTGTCCCTTATATTTATGTTTATTAATACCAGGTACCAGGCACTCTGCTTAGCACTGGGGATACTAAAAGAGCCAAAAGACAGTTTCTGTGTTCAAGGAACTTACAGTCTACTTGGATCTGGTAACTCTGAGTTAGATTTTAGTTGTGTGGATTACATTTATTTCTGGAATTAACATTCATATGCTGCCTTGTGTTCTTTAACTGGTGTCTTTCTTTTATCTCTCCAGCTAAATCATAAGCTCCTCTAGAACAGGATTCATGTTCATATTTTGTTTCTCTCACAGTATTAATAGTATAATGCAGATAGTAGATACTAAATACATTTTTATTCATTAAATGTACAGGGGTTTTATAGTTAATGGTAGCCTTGTGTATAAATGTAAACTAAAGAAATTTTCACAAGGATGTTTAATGTAACATATCAAAGAACATCAATTATTGTTTCTTGCATCTGGCGTGTGATTAATTATCCAAATATGAGGTCATTAAGTTTTTGGCTACCTAGACACAAACTATCAAGATGACTGGAATTGAGTTTATTCAACATTTATTGAGTATCCATTGCATATTAAATGTCCTGCTGGGTGCAATGGGGAACTTAAAAAGGTAGAGAAGAAAGGATTCCTGACTTGAAAGAGATTATCTTTTTTTTTTTTTTTTTTTAGTGAGGCCATTGGGGTTAAGTGACTTGCCCAGGGTCACACAGCTAGTAAGTGTTAAATGTCTGAGGTTGGATTTGAACTTGGGTCCTCCTGACTCCAGGGCCGGTGCTCTATCCACTGCGCCACCTAGCTGCCCCTAAGAGATTATCATTTAATTAAAAAATTTTGGGGGGCAGGTTATGGAATGAAAGTATTATGAAATAAGTGAATGTTACAAGGCTAGCAAATCAATCAATGTATTGGGAAGTTCAAACTTCCATCTAGGACAAATCTCAGACTTTTCTTTGGTTAACTGCTATTCTGTTTAGAATACATGCTATTTTATATAGTGAAATTTCAGTTAAGTGAGACTTTGAACCTGTAGTTCAGTATAATGAAATTTGACCATTAGTATAAAATGGATCTTAGAAGTCATCTAGTTCAAAGCTCCTTAAACTGTGGGTCACGACCCCATTTGTGGTTTGAGTAACTGAATGTGGGGGCTGCAAAAAATTTGGTAACAGTAAAAGGTTATGTATACCTATTTTATATGCCTGTGTACCTGGGGTCGAATAAAAATTTCTCAGGTGATCTAGTCTAACCCCCTAAATTTTATGGAGAGGGAAAATGAAGCCTAGATATGTAAATACCAAATACATTCAAAATAGTTTCTGGGCAGGGGAGAGGGAGCATGAGTGGTTTGAGAGGATGAGGATCAACCATGAATTTCCCAGGTGGTACTTGGGCTGAGTCTTGAAAGAACCTGGTAGTGCAAGGAGGAGATGAGGAAGGAGTACAGTGTAGGCATTGAGGACAACCTGTAAAAAGGCATGAAGGTGGTAGATGGAATGATGTGTATGGGGAATAGCAAGTAGGCTAATTTGCTGGAACACAGAGTGCACGAAAGAGAGTAATGTTGGATAAGTTTGTAAGTGTGGGTTGGAGCCAAGTTGTAAAACTCTTTAAATGTCAAACAGAAGTTTGTATTTTTTCCTAGAGGGAAAAGATTCTTGAGCCAAGAGAGTGACATGATCACACATGTTCTTTAGGAATGTTGATTTGACAGCTGTGTGGTGAATGGATTGCAGGATTGAAAGATTTGAGGCAGCAGGCTCTTTGATAAAGTCCAGGTGAGAGACAAACTGCCTGATCTAGGGTGATAGCTGTGTGAGTCGAGATAAGAGGAATTTAAGAAGGGTTGTGGAGGGGGGCGGCTAGGTGGCGCAGTGGATAAAGCACCGGCCCTGAATTCAGGAGTACCTGAGTTCAAATCTGGCCTCAGACACTTGACACTTACTAGCTGTGTGACCCTGGGCAAGTCACTTAACCCCCATTGCCCTGCAAAAACAAAACAAAAACCAAAAAAAAAAAAAAAGAAGGGTTGTGGAGGTCGAATTGATAAACCATGAGGAGTGGCTATTGGGAGTTGAGAGATTGAAGATTTAAGAATTGACCTTAGGTTGCAAACCTGGATTACTAGACTGATGGTCCTCTCAGTAGAGATTAGGAAGTTGATAAGGGAGGGTTTGGGGGAAGGATGAATTCTGCTTTGGACATTTTGAGTTTTAGATGCTAATGCCATATTCAATTGATGATGAAGGATAAATTGAAGAGGGAGACAGGGATTGGATATTAATTTTGGGAATCACCTGCATAGAGATAATAATTGAATGAGTGGCAGCTCATGAGATCAATTAGAGAAAGATGTAGATAAGAAGGCATTGGATGGAGCCCTGAGGGTATACCCAACAAACCAGAATGGGGAAATGGATGATGATCTAGGAAAGCAGTAGCCAAACAGGTAGGAGAACTAGGAGAGAGTAGTGTCTCAATGCGGAGAGGGCAAGAAGGATTAGGACTGGGGAAAAAAAAGCCATCAGATTTCGCAATTAGAACATTGATTACCTTGGAGAACAGTTTCAGTTGAATGAAGGAAAAGAAATAATGAATGCATACTGCTTTTTTCCTAGGCTTTTGACTCAGTATAATGTGGTTAATCAGAGAAAGCTCTTGTGTGTGTTGAACTTTGAAATGAGTTTTGAAGGAGGGAAGTGAAGCACAGATTGAAAAGGGGAGGATACCTTCCAGTAGAGTAGAATAACCTGTTCATAGACCAAATGGATATGAGAAAGTTGCTTGCTCATAAGGATGGTGAGCAGATTGACATAAATGGGGAATCTATGTTGGAGATTAGTGAGATATTTCATTAGTTAATGAAAAATTTGGAGGGGCTTCTGCTTTGGGACAGTAAAGAATGAGCCCAGTTTTCATCATATTAAGTTCTGAATATTGGCAATATATTTAAATGGAGATAATTTGTAGACATTTGTAGACAGATTTGTAGCCTCCTGGAACCAGACTCCTTGGAATCCTCTGTAAAGTCAGTACCACAGTGATGGTATTGTGCAATTTGCATCATATGGTAGATTATCTCAGATTAATATTTACCTTTTCACCGTGGTAAATTCAGAGTGAACTCTCCTTTTTTGTTGGGACTATTTAAGATTATGAATGTGTATCTTCTTTCTATTCTTCTCTGAAAAGATCAATTAATCAAGGACTTTGCCATATACTTTAACACCTCTCTTTAATCTGGAAGTCAGATCTCTTACCTACCGTAATCCTTCAAACAGAATTGTAAACCTGGAAGAAAGTCCTTTTTCAGTAGTAGAAATGATTGTTCTCAAATGCCTGCATTTTTATTTGACAAAAAGTCTTGTCAAAGGGGGAAACCTTTGAACTCAGGGACCACCCTAAATTAGAGCTTATTTACTTTTATTTTACACACAATTCTAAAAGTTATTTTATTTTCAGTCTGTAGCTTATTAGGAGTAGTAAATTAGAAAGTTATGAGGAAGGACAAAGGCTACTGCTAGAGGGAACCATATGATAGCAGGGAAAAGTGATAGTTTCTGGCATTCTGGTACCATTTAACATAAAGGCAAACAACCCTTAATAACTATTATTCTGTTACTGTAATTATTCATTATGATGTCTCGAATAATTAATGATTGTTTAAATTATGTGTAGTATGCTTTATTTAAGAAGGCAGGGAAATGCATAATATAGTAATAATAGCTAATAGCTAACATTTATATAGCTCTTTAATGTCTTAAAATTCTTTATCTATATGAACTAATTTGATTTAATATACTAATATATCTGCTATAGAGTATTTATTTCTGTAAATGAACATAAATACCTTGAGGGCAGGAACTGTTTTGTCTGTGACTTTAACATATAGCACTGTACCTTGCATATAGTAAATGTTTCCTGAATTTATTTTTATGGGACGATTTAGCTAAAGCTGCATAAGCCTTTGGTGCTTAAAGGGAGTGTAAAATTCAGTTTTTTTGGAAATTTTACTTATGTGGAGTGATCTGTTCCCCTTTATAATAATATTAGGTGATCATGATGATGATAATAATAAATATAATAATAGCATTTATGTAGCACTTTAGGTTTATAAAACACTTTACTTATGTTGTTTCATTTGATCATTACAACAAACCTGTGAAGTAGATGCTATTATTACCCCCATTTTACAAATTAGGAAACTGAGATAGACAGCTAGTGTCTGAAGTAGGATTTGAACTTGGTTCTTCCTGATTCCACTGTGCCTGCCTGCCTCAGATAGATAAATGAAGTGTTACTTTTAATATGTCTCTCTGTTAGATCCTGAATAAGATATATTACTTTGTGTAATGCTAGCCTAATCCTCATATTTGTTCATTGTTTTTCCTTTTAGGTTCTAATGACATCGTTATAAAGGCACAAGTTTTAGCTGGTGGTAGAGGAAAAGGAACATTTGAGAGTGGCCTCAAAGGTGGAGTGAAGATAGTTTTTTCGTAAGTCTGTCATAAATGTCAGACGTGTTTCAGAAAAAAAGGATATTTATTTTATCAATGTTATTAAATAATTGAAATTGTGAGATTTAAATATTAGACAAGAAATTTATAATGTCTCATGACTTTTTTATTGTAATGTGATCTATGTTAACTTTTTAGACAAGAGCTGTGATGTTTGGAAATACTTTCTTTTTTCAGTCCAGAAGAAGCAAAAGCTGTTTCTGCCCAAATGATTGGGAAGAAGCTATTTACCAAGCAAACAGGAGAAAAGGGCAGGATATGCAATTCTGTATTGGTCTGTGAGCGCAGATATCCCAGGAGAGAATACTACTTTGCAATAACAATGGAAAGGAGTTTTCAAGTAAGTAATTATACACATAATGCTCTTACAGTGTAATTGGTATATTTAGATTGAAAATCCTTTTATGAGGATAAGATTGCTCTCTTAAAATAGAACGAGAGTATTTATATCATGTCTCCACTGTTTACTTGTATAGTATTAATTATGCTGTAATTTTAAAGAAGTTAATTTGCTATATGAGGTGATGAAAAGAGGTACAATTCCATTACAGTGAACTTCATAGGATACTCCTGTTGTGGTGTTTTGTTTGTTGTTTTGTTATGGCTAATACAATGCCAGTTCCTAGTCTGCAACAGGGCATGAATCAAGTGATTACAGAATAAATTTACAAATAACTGCTCCATACTTTTGAGAGGAAAGAGGAAGTATCCTATGTATACCACACCACCTGTCTTTCAAGATTGTTTGGTTGGGACCTTAGAAATTTTAAGTGTATTTTTCTATTGAAGATGATTGTGATATTTCAGGTGGAAAGAGGTGAGAGAAACTGAAGGATACTTGCTTCTCTGGGTTAGGACAACAGAAACAAAGACCTAGGCTATATTCTGCTCTTAGTCTAAAGTGCTAATAGTACCGCTAGAGTACAGTGTGAAATCCTTTATAAATATATAAAGTGAGAGAGTTGTATTAAATTATTTCAAGATCTTTTTATAATATTCTATGATCCTGTAGTATTTAGGAACAGACTTAACATCTAATTGCATTTGTTTAAGCATTTGTAGTCTGTACTTATGTTTTGAAGGCCATTGCTTGACCCTGTATCTGTGGAAAAACTAGCTTTTTTTGGGGGAGGGGTTAAAAATACTATTTTAATTTATTAGTACCAAAGAGGACTTGTCATAAATCATTAGGTATCACAGAAAATTTAATATAAACAAATCAGTACTTCAGTTCCCCCATCAGTGGGTTCCTTGTTACCTACATTTTAAGAAATGACATATATTAGCCATCCTTTATTCTCTGAATACTACTATGTCCCTTTACGATGATGATGATAATCATAATCCTAATTGTTTAGCATTTATGTAGCACTTTAAGGTTTGAAAACACTTTGTAAATATTACTTTACTTTATCCTCACAATATCCTTGAGCTGTTAATATCTTATAGATGTGGAAACTGAGGCAGAGAGTAGTTAAATGATTTGCTTAGGCCCACATAACTAGTAAGTGTCTGAGACATGATTGAGACTTAGACCTTCATGGCTTCAAGTCTGGTACTCTATCCACTATACCATCTACCTGCCTACCACAAGTATCCTTCCACCCACTCCAGTTCCCTTTTATGTGATGTCTTCTTATTTGGATGTAACCTTCTTGAGGGCAGGGATTATCATTCCTTTTGCTTGTATTTGTATTACTTTCACTTAGCGTTATGTGACTGACACGTTGCAAGTGCTTAATAAGTATTTGTTGATTTGACTTGACTATTTACCTTAAAGGGGTCTGTCATTTAAAATCTAAATTGTGGGTTCTAATCTGGCCCCCCCACCCAGTCTTGGGGGGAAGCTGGCTAAAATCACTGATAAATTCAGCAAGAGTTTAGGCTTTTAAAGATTTATTAAAATATATATTATAAGTTAGTGAAGAGAGAGAGAGCTTGAGAACAGATTCCTTATAGCATGGAAATCCTAGCTCAGATCTACTTTGGTATAGCCAGAGAGAAAGAAAGCAATTTCCTTTCCTACCAGCCCACGTTAAATCTCTCACAACCATGCCAGTGTCCGAATGACTAAGAGGACCCCCCCCCCCCCGCCCCCGCCTTGTTCTCCTCTCTTGACCAAAAAGAGAATTCTTCTATGAGCGAGCGTCCACTTCCTCGTTCCTCTTTCCCAGAAACCTATAACAAGTATTTCCACGTTTTTTTAAAAAACCTTCAATAACTCATGATAGCTTATGAAATAAAAGTCCTAATTCCCTACTCTGATATTCAAGACCTTTCAAAACCTGGTTCCAACCTCTTTTTCCTGTCTTCTCTCACATAGAGCCCTTCACATACAAACCAAATATGATTTGTCTAGAAAATATAGCACAGGAAGAAGAGTGTATAAGGGAAGGCTAGAAAGGGTAGGGTTGGTTGAATGTTAGGGTAAGGAATTTGAACTTCATTTAGTAGGCTTGACAGTTTGTTGAGCAGAAGGATGTGAAAATAACTTTTTTACATAGAGTCCTTATTTTTGTTATAATTTTACCTAAACATTTTAATCTCTAGTTATATTTCAGTTCTATTATTTGCTTATTTATAATGTATAAAGTCTTTTTAAAAGTCTGATTAAGTCATTGAGCTCACCTGAATGCCTTACAAAGATTGGGGATTCCCAGACATGGGATGGGTGTAGAGTGAGAAGTTGGGATTTTTTTTGAGCACAGCCTGGTTTAGTGGAAAGAGCCTTGTATTTGGAATGAAGAGTTGGGTTTATTCTGTTTCTACCTGGGTAGTGGAAAATTTTTTGGAGTTGGGAGATTTTAGTTTAAATCTCAGCTCTGTCACTTATTATTGCCACCATGGGCAATCTTTCTGGGCCTTAATTTCCTCATTTGTAAAATGGAAGAAGGCAAACTAGTTGTTCTCTATGGTCCTTTTAGCTCTTGGATCTTCCATTTTTTTCTTTTATTTTGTACTGTGAAAGTATTTCCTCAACTATAACACTAGATGGTAGTAAAACCCTACTAAAAGTATAAAAGCCATTACAGAAGTATCATTTTACTAGATGTTATTTAGTAACTTTTAAAAGTAACCCTAATGAAATCTGTTTAAAGACTTTCTTCTACCTGAATCCACATCTTTTTGCATGTGTATTGGCATGTCCTTTCTTCAGTGATCTTTGAGATCCCCAAAGAAATCCATTTAATGTTTTGGAGTGCTTATATGCTATTATACTGCTATGTCATTCATATAGCCATTGTTGTGTTGGTACTTCTAGTTTTAGCTGGTAGTACAGGGTGGGGGAAAAGTCATGATGTTTTAATAACTTTTTGAAAATTATTTTTTTATTTTTCATCACTTATGAAATTTGATTTTTCACATGCAATATAAATTCATTTCCCATATATACTGTATATGATATGGTATTGTAAATTAAAAACAAAGGATAAAGGAGTTATTAAATAATGAAATTTCTGTGTGACTTTTGGCCCCCCTGTAGATATAGATATTAATATGCTGCATAATATCCAGAAACTGAGTGCATTTAGATTTGTTTGGGGCAAGTTCAGATTTGTTTCCAGATTTTATCTGCCTCACATTCATTTGGGGAAATCTAGAAAATCATATATAACGATTTCAAAGGCAGTTTTGCAGTGAGAAAAGACCAAAATACTCCCATTTATTTTGAGAACTAGAAATTTCACAGAACTCTTTGCACTCTAGGTTTGTCATAGTTGTTTTTAAAGCTACTGTGCTCACTAAATCCAGGATTTTGAGGAACCAGAGACACAGCTTCAAAATCAGTTGATCTAATTATAGGGTTTGTTAAAAGCATGAAAACTGCTAGTGGACACAAGACTCATACAGCTTGAAAGCTTGCTGAGAGGCCCAGTTGAGCAAAGCCATTCTGGGAATGTTTAAAGATGAAACTGTAAAGAAGCAAATCCCTTTTGAAGAGGGATAGGAGGAAAGAAGATGGATAATAGAATAAATATCATGGGGAAGGGAATAGGATGGAAGGGAAACAGGTAACAATAGTAATCATGAAAAAAAGAAAAGGGGGGGAAAATGTACAAAAAATATTTATAGCAACTCTTGGTGGAGGCTAAGAATTGAGAATCAAGGGAATGTCCATCCATTGAGGAATGATGGAAAAAGCTGTGTTATATGATTGTAGTGGAATGGACTTGTGCCACAGGAAATGACAAACAGGATGATCCCAGAAAAACCTGGAAAGACTAATGAACATCGATGTATAGTGAAGTGAGCAGAGCTGGGAGGACATTGTGCATAGTGACAGCAGTATTGTTCAATGAGCAATTGTGAATGACTTAACTACTCTCAGCAGTGCAATGATCCAAGACAATCCCAAGGAACTAATGAGGAAGCTTACTATGCACCCCTATAGAAAGAACTGATAAAAAGAACACTTGTGGATTGTACATATATAACCTGGTTGCAGTCTTGTGGAGGGGGGAGGAAAGGGAGGGAGGGAGAAAAATTTGGAACTCTAAATCTTATGAAAATGAATGTTGAAAAGTACCCTTACATGTAACTGGAAAAAATAAATGTTTGTTGAAACTGTAAAGAAAGAAATATACAGTGGGGCGGCTAGGTGGTGCAGTGGTTAGAGCACCAGCCCTGGAGTCAGGAGGACCTGAGTTCAAATCCTGCCTCAGACACTTAACACTTACTAGCTGTATGACCCTGGGCAAGTCACTTAACCCCAATTGTCTCACTGAGAAAAAAAAAAAAGAAAGAAAGAAATACACAGATAAGAGTGGGAAAAGACCTATCTTTTTAAAATTTAGATTTTAAAAAAAGATTTTTTATAGCATTTTTTATCCAACAGTCATAGTAGTGTCACCACAGTTTGACATCGGAGTCTTAGATGTGCTGCTTGTAGAAATGGTACAAAAGAAAACAGATGGGAAAAGCAGACAAAGTATATGCAGAAGGTCCTTAGCAGAGGTGACATAGTTTTGAGGGTTTTAGGGGGATTCAATTCTCAAGGTCTATGAAATGGGACAATATCAAAGAAGCAGAAGAGAACATGTTTGGATCATATTACTACTAAAAAAAAAAAAGAAAGAAAAAAGGAAACTACCAAGAGGATATCAATGCCTACCAGTGCACATGCCTACTTTTTCATTTATTAATATATTTTGTGAGAATTATTTACATATGAATTAAGAGCATTCTTTTTTTTTTTTTTTTTGCAGGGCATTGAGGGTTAAGTGACTTGCCCAGGGTCACACAGCTAGTGTCAAGTGTCTGAAGTGGGATTTGAACTCAGTTCCTCCTGAATCCAGGGTGGTGCTTTATCGACTGCACCACTTAGCTGCCCCATGATCATTCTTGAAGATAGAAAAAGGGAAGAAAGAGGCTTTCACAGATTATATTTTACAGCAGACCACATCTTGACAATCACAATTCACTGAAAGATGTAGGAACATGAAGATTCCACTTTGCTTTCTATTTGTTGCTTATAAAAATATTTTGATTCAGTAGATCAAAACACCACCTTAAAGGCACAGTGGAAAGAATTATGGATTTGGACTTAGTATATCTGGGTTCAGATACTGTGTCTGCTACCTAACTGTGTGTGTGACCTTGGGCAAGTCATCTCACTTCTCTGGACCTCAGGTTCCTCATTTAGTGAAGGACTAGATGACTTCTGAGGTCCCTTACAGTTCTACATCTTAGATTCATTTGCATGCCAAAGGATCTTAACAAGATTCTTTTAAAGAATCTCTGTAACAACAGAGATAACTTTGACCCCTTGATTATTAAAAAATTTTTTTAAACATTTTTATTTAGTTTTGATTTTCAAATTCTATCCTTCTTCTCCTCCCCCCTCCCTGAGATGGTAAGCAATCAGATATAGGTTATACATGTACTATTATGTAATACATTAGTCATTTTGTACAATAAGACTCAAAAAAATGAAAGAAACTGAAAAATAGCATGCCTCAGTCTATTTTCAAATATTATCAGTTCTTTGGAGGCAGATAGTGTGCTTCATCATTAAGTCCTTTGAGATTGTCTTGGATCATTGTATTGTTGAGAATAGTTCAAAGTCATTCACAGTTCTTTATCTTCTAACCCCTCTCATCTGCTAGTCCTTCTTATTGAAAACCTGGCTCAAGGGGGGACAGCTAGGTGGTGCAGTGGATAAAACACCAGCCCTGGATTCAGGAGGACCTGAATTCAAATCTGGCCTCAGAAACTTGACACTTAGTATCTGTGTGACCCTGGGCAAGTCATGTAACCCTCATTGCCCTGCCAAAACAAAAAAAAAAAGAAAGAAAAAAGAAAAGGGAAAATCTAGCTCAAAAATAACTATTCCAGGTGACCTTCCTTTACTGAACACAGCTACATCTGTGTATTCCAATATATAGATATACACTTTTATATATATATATATACACACACATACACACACATTTATATATTCAATATTCAGCTTATGTGATATATTTGGAAAGATACATTATGTTGCATAATGTTCTTCTGTTACTTCAGTTGATATATTCTTTCTCCCCTTCTTGAGGGCAGGATTAATATTTTCTTTGCTCTCTTGTTTTTATTTAGCAATTTGGGACTGCATATAGCACAAATACTGTTGAGTGAACTAAAATCTGACCCTTGTCTTTTACCTAGGGGCCTGTGTTGATTGGAAGCTCTCAAGGTGGTGTCAACATTGAAGATGTTGCAGCAGAGAATCCTGAAGCAATATTTAAGGAACCTATTGATATTATGGAAGGCATCAAAAAGGAACAAGCTGCCAGGGTAAATTGCTTTTTGCAGTCCTGAAATTTGAGAACTTTATCATAAATAGTAACAAATAAAATAAAATAAAATTTACACAGAGCAAAGTATGGTGTAGCATGGTTGTATGATTTAGAAGTAGGACTCAAACCCAGTCCTTAATCTACTCACTTTACTTCTCACTAATCTCATAGGTTCAGAATAGTTGTTCATTGAGGTGTAATTATAAGATCTTGAAACTTATTTTTATTTTGTCTGTTGAAGTTGAAGAGAAATGATCATTGCATGAATGTATTATAACACAAATTAACTTATGGTAGCAATATTTTGTACTGTCAGCTATAAAGTATAGAAGTACATATTGTTTCATGTTTATGTAAAAATGAGTACCATTTAATTAGGATAAAAAATTAATGTCAATTATTGTATGAAGTTAAATATGCAACTGATTCTTGATCTATGAAAAGAAACTCTTTGGAGATGAAGTACTATTGATGAATTTCTGATTTTCATAAAATGTTACAAGATAGTAGGGGGGTAATAACTACGATGATGAACAAAGTAGTTATTAAATTCTCTGTAGTACTGAATGAAAGTATTCAAATGGTTCTAAGAGTTTATTTTCAAAAGTGAAATGCCCTATGGCCTTTTAGACTTTTTATTCAAATAATTGACAAGCTGGTAGAATTATGGTTGATATTAATAGTTATATTTAGTTAAAAGAATAGACTAAAGAGAAAACTTCATATTCTGTGAATATTGTGCCACCCTTGGGAGTGATGATGTTGAACAATGAAGACTTGACATTTCTTCTGATATTTAAAGGAGAGCTCCACACATTATTTCCTATTTTTAGAAGAAATTAGTCACAAGTGATAAAACGTGGTACTTCCTTTCTGACCTAGGAATTCAAAGTCAGCAGTGGAAAATTCCAATATCCCTGAAATCTGAGAAACCACAAATCAGAATCAGAAGCAAATAAAATGCTTTGCATTTGCATGGTGCTGTAGAGTTCTTTCACATTTTTCTCATTTGATACAACAGCCCCCTTTTAAAAATAGATTTTTACTGATCTCTTGTTTTCATATCATCTAGATCTCCTTTTCCTTCTCCATCCTTTATATCGCAGAATTTTTTAAGTGAAAGAATAAGAGAAAGAAAAGAAAAAGTTCAGTAAAACTCATGAACATGTTGAACAAGTTTAACATGATATGTAGCAATTCAGACCAGACCCATGGACCTCTGTCTGTGCAAAGGAATGGGGAGAGGTGTCCTTTCAAATCTGTACTTTGAGGATAAGCTTGCACAACAGCCTCTTCAGGAAAGCAGGGCAGTTGTTATTTTCCTCAATTGGCAGATCAAGTAATAGAGTCACAAAGGGGCTATAACTGTCTAGAGGAATCTGGCTGGTAACAACCAGTTCTTGAGCCCAGGTTATCTGACTTTGTATTCCAGTACTTTTTGTACCACACCACCCTGTAGTGTTGATTACTTTTTTTTGGGGAGGAGGGTGACGCGGGGTGGGGGGGATGTGGAAGATACAGACTAGAGTTGGATAGGGATTCCTATCTGTGGAAAACTGTTATTATCCATGAAGATTGTAACTGTGAGAGAGAAAAATCATTGCCATGAGATATTTTCTAATACCAGTTTATACAGGGTAAATTGACGAGTCAGAAATAGGAATTGTAAAATGGAGACAGGTCATAGTAAGTTTTGGAGTATAATGTTCAGAGAATGCCTGTTCACTGGACTCCTCCATTCTGTTTACTTTATTAAATATATAATATGCTTTATTGATAATGAGGCATAACCTCCCTCAACCCCCCCCCCCATATCAATTGGTTGCCTTAGCAATAAACTGTTTTGTTTTGAATTGCTAACAATTTCTTTGGCGTCATTGTCATTGTTTATGTAGGACTCAACCTGTAATTTCAGATAATCTCAGACCTATAACAATTCAGAGGCATTTGAGAGAAAAAAGGGGTAGTAAATTTGGCCCACTGCTTGGCATATTTGCTTTGTCAGTGCTTTAGTTCCCAGTGTACTTTCCGAGAAATAGATTTTGACCAAAATGCTATTACCCAGCTTTATTGACTACCTTGCTTACCACGTTTGATTACAGCCAACTTTTTGCTGTTTTCAAGAATCATATCTATCCTCAAATGATGAAGATTTGCCAGTATTTGAGAAGATTTAAAAACATGTGCTAGTCTCAGTCAATATCAAAGGAGTTCCAAAGATGTTTTGATTGGTTAATATTGTTAAAATAAGTATTTATCTTCCCAGGGTATATCTACTTTGAAGGGATAAAAACTCACTTGGACATATGTTTTGAATATTACATATATCTGTTATATAATCTATCTATTTATATATAGTATGTTTATTGTAAGAATCTCATTTTTTTCATTACACTTTACAAAATGTCAGAATCCAAACAATTTGAAAGGAAAAGGTAGTTTTTATAACTGCTGTTTTTTGGAGAATAGTCATGGTAGATTAAATATAATGTGGTCAGTTTATGTGACATAGCTATTAATAAAACTTAAACTTTGAAATTCTAGTCATGGCCAGATTGTGCTTTAAATGAGGCATATGTCAAAGTAAGTGTAAAAGGTTACTCTGCAGATGATTAGCTTTTAGTCATTCTGCTAAATGTAATTTGAGCCCTCATCTGCTTTCCATGACTGACTTTTTGTTTTTAAGTTTCATTTAAATATTAAGTCTAAGTCCTACACTTCTGTGTTTACTAAGAGAATCTTAAAAAGGAAATTACTACTGCTAGGGGTGGGTAATGTGGTAGTTTCAGCTGTTCAATGATTCTACATTGAACTATAGAATCACAGAATGTTGAGCTTGAAGGGATGTTAGAGATCAGAGTACTGGCATTCAGTCTTTGTGGTACCTCACAAAATATAATTCTAGCTTCTGTCTATTATGTTCTCAAGGAAATTGACTTAATGATTATTTTGAAATATCATTTAAGAGTCCAATTTTATAACAGATTGGATTATCCTTTTATGTACAGATTGAACAGTTTATTTTTTTCTAGAGACTCCTTTCACTAATATTTCCATATTCTCCTAATTTAGAGGTGTCGGAGACCATAGAGATTTAGGCTAACACCTCCATTTTATAGTTGAAGAAACTGAGGGACAGAGAAGTAAAGTGATTTATTTGCCCATAGTCAAATAGTAGTAGAGCCCAGGTTTGGACTCTGTGCCCTCTGACACGAAATCCAGCACTCCTACTCTGCTATGTTTACTGCTTGACTCATTTACATACTTTTACCAGAATTTTTTTGTAATTCAGAAACTTTAAAAAATACTTTAAAATGTTTTGCTCTAAATTTGTATCACTGCAAAATAACTTTCTATCATTAAAATGTATTGACTATACATTAACAAATGAGAAGAAAAAACTTGTGCTATGTCTTGATTCAGCTTGCACAGAATATGGGATTTCCTTCAGGTCTTGTGGATTCAGCAGCAGATAACATGATGAAGTTGTATGAACTATTTTTGAAATATGATGCAACCATGGTAGAAATAAATCCAATGGTAGAAGATGCAGATGGAGGTGGTAAAGTATCTTCTTTTATCATTAAAAGTATTTATTAAGTGTTATCTTTATATACATATTCTAACATTACACTCAGTAACTTGAATTAAGTATTCTTAACTTTTGACTCAAATTTTAAAGCAGAGTAATGATACAGAAAGAAAAATTAAGGCTATTTGTTAAAACAGATACCTCAAGTATAGGCATGGGGGATAGTGCACATGTTTGGGGTGAGTAAAATAGAAATTAGATGTTAGAGGGAATTAAGACCTTTTGTTAACACTGATTTTGAAGAAAACTTGTGTTTTTTAACTTATTTCTCATTTTTTTGATTAAAATGCTAACATAAGTATGAGGGCATTAGTATATAAGTTTGATACTTGTATTACAGCATGTTGGTTATGCTTTTACAAAGTGTTGTACAAGGCAGCAATAGTATTTTTTTTTTTTTTTAGTGAGGCAGTTGGGGTTAAGTGACTTGCCCAGGGTCACACAGCTAGTAAGTGTTAAGTGTCTGAGGCTGGATTTGAACTCAGGTCCTCCTGAATCCAGGGCCAGTGCTTCATTCACTGTGCCACCTAGCTGCCCCAAAGTCATGTTTGCTGTTTCCGTGATACTGTATTTCCCAGGAACTTTTTTTTTTTTGCAGGGCAATGAGGGTTAAGTGACTTGCCCAAGGTCACACAACTAGTTAAGTGTCAAGTGTCTGAGGTTGGATTTGAACTCAAGTCCTCCTGAATCCAAGGCCAGTGCTTTATCCACTGCACCACCTAGCTGCCTGTGTAATACTATATTTCCATCTCATCTTCTGCCATCCCTTTTTCTTTTTGGTTTCACTTTTTCCCACCATCAAGTTCTTTCCCAATGAATCTCAACTTCTTGTTATGTGGCCAAAGTATTTAAGCTTCACCATCAATATTCGAACTTTCAGTGAATAACCTGAATTAATTTCTTTAACTATTGATTCATTTGATCTCCTTCCTGTCCAAGGGACTCTCAAAAGTTCTTTAAGCACCACAATTTGAAAGTGTAAATTCTGTAGTGTGCAGCTCTCCTTATAGTCCAACTCTCACAGCCATACATTGCTACTGGAAAAACCATAGTTTTGACTATATGTACCTTTGTCAGCAAAGTGATGTCTCTGCTTTTTAGTGTGCTGTCCAGATTTGCCATAACTTTTCTTCCAAATAGCAAGTCTTTTAATTTCATGGCTGCAGTCACTGCAGCGATCTTTGAGCACAAGAATATAAAATCTGACACTGCTTCCATTTCTTCTCCCTCTATTTGCCAAGATCTTAGTTTTATTGATGTTAAGCTTTAAGCCAGCCTTTACACTTGTCTCTCACCATCATCAAGAGGATTTTTAATACTTCTTTACTTTCTCCCATCAAAGTGGTATTGTCTGCATATCTGAGATTGTTTCTGTTTCTCCTGGGAACCTTAATTTCAACCCTTGGTTCCTCTAGTCTGGCCTTTCACATGATATATTCTGCATGTAAGTTAAATAGATAAGGTGACAAAATACAGCCTGGCCATCCATGTTCTGTGCTCAGTTCTAACTCTTGCTTCTTGGCCCCCATGAAGGCTCCTCAGGAGACAGGTAAGATGACCCAGTAATCCCATCTCTTTGAGGACGTACCACATTTTTATTGTGATTCCTACAGAAAAAGACTTTAGTGTAGTCAGTGAAGCAGAAGTAGATGTTTTTCTGAAACTCCCTTGCTCTCTCCATAATCCAGCAGATGTTGGCAATTTTGTCTCTAGTTTCTCTATCTCTTTGAAAACCAGTCTGCTTTTCTGGTAAGTCTCAGTTCACATATTGCTGAAGCCTAGCTTGCAGAATCTTATTATGTATAACCTTGTTGGCATGTGAAATGAGCACAATTGTTCAGTAATTTGAACATTCCTTCTTTAGAATATTGCCTTTCTTTAGGATTGGGATATAAACTGATCTTTTCCAATCCAGTATCCACTATTGTGTTTTCCAAATTTGCTGACATATTGAGTACAATATTTTAACAGCATTATCTTTTAGGGTTTTAAGTATCTCAGGTGGAATTCCATCACCTCCTTTAGTCTTATTGTTAGCAATGCTTCCTAAGGTCCACTTGACTTCATTCTTCTGGATGTCTGGCTCAAGATCAATTCCAATACAATTATATTTATCCATGATGTCAAGATCTTTCTTGTATAGTTCTTTTGTTTATTATTGCTACCTCTTCTTAATCTTTTCTGCTTCTGTTAAATCCATACCATTTTTTTTGAATAGAATTTTATTTTCCAAAATATATGTAAAAACAACATTTTAACATCAATTTTTTAAAAACTTTGTGTTCCACCTTCTCTTACCCCCCCCCCCTCCATTCGCACCCCCCACCCACAAGAACTCAAGCTATTCAAAATAAATTATACATGAGGAGTCATGGAAAAATTCCCATATTAGCTAGTTGTGAGAGAAAACAGTCAAAAAACCTAAAACTTCAGATTAAGGAATTGTCAAAGAGGAGATGAAAAAAATTTTTTTAAAAATGTGTTTCCATCTGTTTTCAGATACTATCAGTTCTTTCTCTGCAGATGGGCTGCAATCTTCATAAGTCTTTCGGGGTTATATTGGATCATTGCCTTGCTGAAAATAACCACATGCTTCTCAGCAGATCATCCCCCACTATTGCTGTTATTTTGTATACAGTATGTTTCACTCTGCTTCAGTTCATGTAGGTCTTTCCAGGTTTTTCTGATAGTATCCTGTTCATCATAATGTGTATATAGTACCTTAAGCTTGACAGAGAATTTTCTTAGTTGGCTCAAAGAAGGACTAGCATACATACTCAAGTAGGTATAGTAATATATTTTTGCCCTGAGGGAGGGGAGGGAGAAAAGGGGAGGAGGGAGAAGGGAAGGAGGAAAGGGCAGATTGGGGGAGAGAGCAATAAAAAGCAAAACACTTTCAAGGAAGATGAAGATGTTCTGTATTACTGCACCAGTATGACATATTGAATTGCTTGATCTCATAGGGAGGGTTGAGGAGGGAGGGAGGAAGAAAAATTTAGAGCACAGAATTAGCTCAGGGACCTTGATCTCATTGGAGTGAGCTCATGGAGGGAATAGCTTTCATACCCAATTGGGAGGAGTAATCTATTTAACCCTGCAGGAAAGTAGGAGGGGAAGAAGATAAGGAAGGAAGGGTGAAAAAAGGGAGTGCAGAGTGAGGGAGAGGATAATCAGAAGTAAAATACCTCTGAGGAGGAATAGGTAAAAAGAAGATAAATGTCATGGGAAGGGAGTGGGATGGAGGGAAATAGTTATGATGATTGATTATAATGGCAAAATGTATGGTACCTACTTTGCTGGGCTATTATGAAGAAAATTCTCTGTCAAGCTTAAGGTACTATAATCTCTACTATTTTTGTCTTTTATCATGCCCATTTTCCTGTGAAATGTTGCCTTGATATTTCCAGTTTTCTTGTAGATATCTCTTGTCTTTCTCATTCTGTTGTTTTCTTCTATTTCTTTGCTTTGATCATTTAAGAAAACCTTCTTATCTCTCCTTGCTATTCTCTGGAATTCTGCTTTCATTTGGCTATATCTTTTCCTTTCTCTTTCCTTTCCTCAGCTATTTGTAAAGCCTCATCAAACAACCATTTTGCTTTCTTGCTCTTCTTTTTCTTTGGAATGTTTTTTGTTGCTGCCTCCTGTAAAGTACTGTGAACCTCTCTCCATAGTTTTTCAGGCACTCTCTATATACCAGATATAATTCCTTAAATCTATTCATCACCTCCACTCGCAGTCAGTTCATAAGGGATGTTTTTTCAGTCATACTTATATGGTCTGATGGTCTGATGGTTTTCCCTACTTTCCTCAATTTAAGTCTGAATTTTGCAATAAGAATATGATCTAAGCCACCAACATTTCCAGGTCTTGTTTTAACTGACTATATAGAACTTTTCCCCCTTTGGCTGCAAAGTATGTAATCAGTCTGATTCCAGTTTTGACTGTCTGATGTGTATGTGTAGAGCTGCCTTTTGGATTGTTGAAAAAGTGTGTGCTATGGTCCACAAGTTAACTTGACAAAACTATATTAGTCTGCTCTGCTTCATTTTGTACTCCAAGTTCAAACTTGCTTGTTATTCCAATTATCTTTTGCTTTCCTAATTATACATTCTCATTCCTTATGATGAATGTGACATTTTATTTTGGTGTTATTTCTAGATGTTCTAGATCTTCATAGAACTGATCAACTTTGGCCTCTTTGGCCTTAGTGGTTAGAGCATAAAGTTGTATTACCATGATGTTGAATGGTTTGCCTTGGATTCAAACAGATATTATTCTGTCATTTTTGAGGTTATACCCCATTACTGCTTTTTTCACCCTTTTATTGACTATCTGAAGGCTGCTTCATTTCTTTGAAGGGATTCTTGTTCACAGTTGTATATGTAGTGATTACCTGAATTAAATTCACCCATTCCTGTCCATTTAAGTTTACTGACACTCATGTTTGACCACGTCCAGCTTATCTTTGTTCATAGATCTTACATTCCAGCTTCCTATGCAATATTGATCTTTATAGCATTAGATTTTCTATCTATCACCAGATGCATCTGTGGCTGATCTTCCTTTCAACTTTGACATAGCAGCTTCATTAGTACTGGAGATTCTTATCTTGCCCTCCTCTCTTGCCCCATAGGTATCTTCAGACCTGAGGGGCTCATCTTCATATGTCATCTACTTTATCATTTTAGTACTGTCCGTGGGTTTTCTTTTCTTTTTTTTTTTTTTCAAGTGAGGCAATTGGGGTTAAGTGACTTTCCCCAGGGTCACACAGCTAGTAAGTGTTAAGTGTCTGAGGCCGGATTTGAACTCGGGTACTCCTGATTCCAGGGCCGCTGCTCTATCCACTGCGCCACCTAGCTGCCCCTGTGGGTTTTCTTTGCAAAGATACTGCAGTGGTTTGCCGTTTCTACAGTGGATCACCTTTTGCTAGAATTCTTCACTATGACTTATCCACCTTGGGTACCAGCATGTCTTAGCTCATGATTTTAATGAGTTATATGTAAGCCCCTCTGCCATGACAAGGCAGTGATCCAGGGAGACTAAAGTCCTTACAGACTTCAGACTGTCAGTATGTAGGTAAAGACTATAGAATAGGAAAGTTTGCAGGTTCAGGGTAGTTTACCTACAAAGTAGATATTAAAAATATTTTAATAAACACATTTTTACAGTACTTCAAACAGAATATATAAAAATCCTAATGTTATAAAGAAAGTTTAGGGAGGAGACAATTATTTATGTCATAAGAGAAATCACCATAGGAGTCCTTTATTTAAGTGACTCATTTTGGAAAAATTTAGTGTTACATAAACCTTTTTGGGAGTATGTTCACTGCCTGTATTGATTGAAGTTCTCTTGCTTATTATATGTATATTATTAGATTAGTTCCTTGAAAACTTGCACAAAATGAATGCATTGGCCACTATACTTTCCTGGTGATGTTTTGAAAGCACAGAATTAGTGTATGAATAAATTATTCCATTAAAACTATTACTTATTTATATGTTTTCACCATAATTCTTTTATTTGGCTTTTGCATGCAGCTGCTTTCTATTTTAGGATCATTTGCCTACTGTACTTTAATTCATCTACTTAGGAGTTGTGAGGTGGAGCCCAATGGCAGACTCAACTTCCAGGGATGTTGCTTAAAAAGAAGCTTAATTGGGCAGCTAGGTGGCGCAGTGGATAAAGCACTGGCCCTGGATTCAGGAGGACCTGAGTTCAAATCTGGCCTCAGACACTTGACACTTACTAGCTGTGTGACCCTGGGCAAGTCAGTTAACCCTCACTGCCCTGAAAAAAAAAAAAAAGAAGCTTAATTTGTCAATCCTTGACCATGACTCTATCAATGGGGACAAAAATTGAATTTTTGTTGTTAGTAAAGTAATGAGACCAGATGCATTTTCTTAACTGAAGAATATTTGAATATTCCATATGAATAATATTGTTGGAACTCATTTTTCTTTGACTCAAAGTTAAGATCATGTTTCCATTTTTCTTCCGTTTAAGTGCTGTGCATGGATGCAAAGATCAATTTTGATTCTAACTCCTATTATCGCCAAAAGAAAATCTTTGACCTTCAAGACTGGACTCAGGAAGATGAGAGAGACAAAGAAGCAGCTAAAGCAGACCTCAACTATATAGGCTTAGATGGAAACATAGGATGTTTAGGTACTGTATATATTTGCATATGATTGGTTAGTATATAATTTTTGTTTATATGACTTGTAAAATCTATCCTTTCCCCCCTACCTTTAACAGTAAATGGTGCTGGTTTGGCTATGGCCACAATGGATATAATAAAACTTCATGGAGGGACTCCAGCCAATTTTCTGGATGTTGGGGGTGGTGCTACAGTTGATCAAGTGACACAAGCATTTAAACTTATAACTTCAGATAAAAAGGTAAGAATAGAGCCATGTTTCATAATTTAAATAATAGAATCAAAGAATGACTTTTTTTTTTGGTGGGGCAATGAGGGTTAAGTGACTTGTCTAGCGTCACACAGCTAGTAAGTGTCAAGTGTCTGAGGCTGGATTTGAACTCAGGTCCTCCTTACTCCAGGGCCTGTGCTTTATCCACTGTGCCACTTAGCTGCTTCCCTGACTTTTTTTTTTTTCCCTTGGGGCAATGTGAGTTAAGTGACTGAGACCAGACTTGGGCTCAGGTCCTCCTGATTCCAGGGCCATGCTTTATCCACTGCGCTACCTAGCTGCCCCCCTGACTTTTTTTAAAAGCAGATATAATTAAACTAATTTAAATTTTGGCAAAATTTGGAATCTTGACTTTCTTAAAAGAAAAATTAATCCTGGAAAATGAGACTATTCTCATTTTTAAACACCTTTCTTTTTCCCAATAGCATATCAAAGGTAATAGTTCATGATTTTTCTTTGTGCTATTGTTTATTTGTTACATTTGAAAAAGTGGAAGATATACTTTGTAGACCGTGTCATAAGCCATTAGAAAAAAGAATTGAAAGAACTTTAGGAAAGAATTAAAGGACCATAGAATGTCATGTGGGTCTTGCCTTTATCTTTAGTTAAAAGAAAAGAATCTGGGGCAGCTAGGTGGCGCAGTGGATAGAGCACCAGCCCTGGAGTCAGGAGGACCTGAGTTCAAATCCAGCCTCAGACACTTAACACTTACTAGCTGTGTGACCCTGGGCAAGTCGCTTAACCCCAATTGCCTCACCAAAAAAAAAAAAGAATCTCTTCAATTTGAGCAAAGGATCTGTTATTTTGTTACTGTGGACAGCTGTATTGGAATGCTTTCCTCCAATGCAAATCAACCAGTCCCTCTGTGACTTACTGGAGAAGTCTTGGGGAATTGTTAGAGGCACATACAGGTGAGGTGACTTTTCTGGAATTATCAACTAAGCCTTGGAGGTGGGATTTGAATAGAGGTTCTACCATACTATAGTATCTCTCTTAATAATAAGTTACCCTTCACCCCAAATCAAGGGAAAAAATGATGTATACAAAATAATGCAAAGTTACCAAAGAACCACAATCAGTAAATATACATTCATTAAAATTTAAACTATATATACACTTCATACTTCATTTTCAATATATCCTATCTGTGAATCCAGTCATAAGGACCAAAGTAGGTTATAATATTTATAAATTGCCATGGGGAGTGTGTGTGTGTGTGTGTGTGTGTGTGTGTGTGTATGTGTGTGTGTGTGTGTGTGTGTGTGTGTGTGTGTGTGTGTTTGTATTTTTCATTGTAAAGTTGGTTAAACACAACTTTGTGGATGACACTGGCTATATTATGTGATAGCTAGGTGGCACAGTGGATATTGTTGGACTTGGAGTCAGAAATACCTGAGTTCAAATCCTTCCTTAGACACTCACTAGCTGTGTGATCCTCTGCCAGTCACTTAATTCACAAGTTGTTAGAATCAAAGAAGATAACATATAAAATACTTTGCAAACCTTCCAGTGCTATAGAAAATGCTAACTATAATTATTGTTGTTGTCATCATTAGACAAAATTTGTATTACAAGCACTATCCATGAGCCCAAACCTACAATATTTTATTTGACAGGGCATCTGAGTAGGCTTTTAAACTCAAGTAGGCCAGTTGTTTGATTTTTCTGCTAAGTAGCCTGTTGTGAAGGTCAGGGCATTGGGTTTTGAGTCAGAAGATCTAGGTTCAGATCCTCGATCTGCTACTTTATGTTGATATCCTAGGTTAAATCAAATCAATAAGCATTTATTAAGCACCTAGCCTACTATATGCCAGGCTCTTGGTGGGTAACCTCTCAGGGTCTGTATAATAACTTTATTAACAAAAAGCTGTTGGGGGTCAGCTAGGTGGCGCAGTGGATAAAGCACCAGCCCTGGATTCAGGAGGACCTGAGTTCAAATCTGACCTCAGACACTTAACACTTACTAGCTGTGTGACCCTGGGCAAGTCACTTAACCCCAATTGCCTCACCCAAAATAAATAAAACAAAATAAAAACAAAGTAGGAAGAATTATAAAATTAAAAAATTACAGAGAGAAAGAACTGTGCAAAAAATATATTCTCCTCAGATTATATCTAGAATCTTGATTTGGGTCCCGTCCCACATTTTAGGACAAGATGGAACATGCCCAGAGGATAACTAAGATGGTGTGAAGACAGGAGGAGCAATTGTATAGCATTATATAGGAGCATAGATTCAGAGCTGGAAGATCTCTTAGAGGTCATAGTTTCATAGGTTTAGACCTGGAAGGGATTTTAGAGGCTGTCTAGTTCAACCCCATATTTAATAAATGAGGATACTGAGGCCCAGAGGGGTACAAATGACCTAACAGGTATTAAGTGGCATATTTGAGACTTAAACCTTAATTCTCTGATTCTGCGTCCTGTTCTCTTTCCTCTATAACCACAGCAACTCCCAAAGATTAGTTGAAAGAACTTTAGTTTAGCCTGGAAAAGAGATACTTAGCTGAGAATGGGAATGAGTAGGGCAAGGGGACACAAAATTATTGCTTTCAAGTCTTTAAAGGGTGGAGGAGGCATTGATTGCCCTTGTCTTGCAATTCCTCAAGAGGGCAGAACTAGTACCATTGTGTAGAAATTACAGAGAACTTTATTCCCCAAAGTGAAGTGGTTGCTTGAGGAGGGAGTGAATTTCCCATAGCCTAGAGGTAGCTTGGTGGTTCTGTGTTTGGAGTACTTGGCCTGGAGTCAGCCCAGCCCCAGACTCCAGCTGTGTGCTCCTGGGTAAGTCACTTCATCTCTTTCTGCCTTTGGTTTCTTCAGCTGTAAAATGGGAATAATAATAATAGCACTTACATCATGGAGTGGTTGTGAGATAATTTTAAAGCACATAGCACTGGCACTATGCTTAAGCATAATAGACATTTAAAAATGCTTATTCCATCTATTTTCTATTAAGTGAATGCTAGATGACCATTTATTAGGGTTCTTGTTTGGGTTGGACTGGATGATCTGAGAGAGTTCCATGAGTGTGTTTTAGAAAGGATTATGGGGGCGGCTAGGTGGCACAGTGGATAGAGCACCGGCCCTGGATTCAGGAGGACCTGAGTTCAAATCCGGCCTCAGACACTTAACACTTACTAGCTGTGTGACCCTGGGCAAGTCACTTAACCCCAATTGCCTCACTAGGATTATGTACACAGAGATGTTGAATGATGAAAAGTGTAGAGAGGATGTCAGTTTGGTTTTCGATAGCAATAGAAAACAAATTATAAATATGCTTTTACTTTTAAAGCAGTAAATGAATGAATTAAAGAGTACTTATTTAGCGTTAAGTACCAAGTGCTATGCTAAGTACAAAGGATACAGATACAGAGTTGAGACTGTTCCTGGCTTTAAGGTGCTTATGTCCTAAGGAGGAAATGGCACTCTAGGGAGGTAGTGCCTAGGGAGTGGTGTTTTGGTTAGAAAGATAATAGGGATGGCCATGGAGCCAAAGTGGAGTTTGATTAACTAGGTCAATATTGATTTGATTATGGTTACCGAGTTGGAAAGACGAAAGGTAAGGTGGGACATTAGCTGCTTAAGAAGATTGGCTGGGTGCAATATGCAACACACTTGGGGTCAGATGGCATAGTAGACCATGTGATGCATTCTCCATTCAGGACTCTGTGGACTCCAGTTTTTTTTTTTTTTAGTGAGGCAATTGGGGTTAAGTGACTTGCCCAGGGTCACACAGCTAGTAAGTGTTAAGTGTCTGAGGCCGGATTTGAACTCAGGTACTCCTGACTCCAAGGCCGGTGCTCTATCCTCTGCGCCACCTAGCTGCCCCGTGGACTCCAGTTTTGATAGGAGTTCCAGAGCTGAGAGGGTTAAGTCTCTAGTCCATAAAGTCCAAAAAGGGATGCATGTTAAAGTTCAGTTGTCTGGAGGGAGGATGAATGCCAGAAGGATTGGAATGGAATGTAAAGCCAGTCTAGAACTGCCCAGATATAGTGAGGTCTATGACACACTCAGTAGTCCAGGAAAGTGTAGGCTAAGTAAAGCCCACATTTCTTTGTTATTTTAATCTACCAAATATTTTATTTACAGGTACTGGCTATTCTAGTTAATATTTTTGGAGGAATCATGCGGTGTGATGTTATTGCACAAGGTATAGTCATGGCAGTAAAGGATTTGGAAATTAAAATACCTATTGTGGTACGGTTACAAGGTGAGTATTTAAGAAATTAAAAATTTGTTACATAATCAATAATTCCTTAAATCTTTGTCATAGATGGCTTAGCATTTTTTTTTTTTTTGGTGAGGCAATTGGGGTTAAGTGACTTGCCCAGGGTCACACAGCTAGTAAGTGTTAAGTATCTGAGGCCAAATTTGAACTCAGGTCCTCCTGACTCCAGGGCTGGTGCTTTATCCACTGCTCCACCTAGCTGCCCGGATGGCTTAGCATATTGAAAAATGTAGGTGCTTTTAAGTGTGAGTTCCTCATTGTGCAGTGACACCAACTTTGTTTGATGAAGAATTGTAAATGATTTAACTATTCTCAGCAATACAAGACACTCCCAAAGGACTAATGATGATGCATACTATCCACCTCCAAAGAAAGAACTGATATTGATTGAACATAGACTGAAGCATGCTATTTTTCACTTTTTCTTTAATTTTTTTTTCTTTTTGAGTTTTCTTATACAAAATGACTAATATGGGAATGTTTTACATATTTGAACATGTATAACTTATACCTGATTGCTTACCACCTCAGGGAAGGGGAAGGGAGGGAAGGAGGAATAGAATTTGGAACTCAAAACTTTAAATAAAATTGTTTATTAAAATAAAAAAAAATCTGAGTTCCTTATGAAGCAACATTTTACAGAAATATAAATGTTTAAAATTCGTGAAATTATTCTAGCATTTAGCGCAAATATATTCACATCTTATTTCATAATGTCACTTTATAAATGCCTTAATTTTTATGAAATTTGTGAATTAATATCCTTATTTTTTTGTCATAATATAGCACATAGAGTAAGTTAAGGCTTTTGAGATGTCTTGTTTTATTATAAAGTTTTAGATGGCTGTAGTAAGTCTTGACTCAAACAATTTTGCTTGTAGAGTGTATGGTGACAGCAATTCTAAATATTTGTATAGACATTTTAATACATTTTTATATTTGATTCTTCCCCAGGTACACGAGTTGATGATGCCAAGGCATTGATAGCAGATAGTGGACTTAAAATTCTTGCTTGTGATGACTTGGATGAAGCTGCTAAAATGGTAAGCAGCAGATGTTAATGATCTAAGAGTTGTAAAATATATCAGAATTTTGTAAAAGCTTTGTCTCTTAAATATGTTGTGGAAAACACTGGTAATTCTTTTACAACAACAATTCTTAATTGAATTTCCAAAAAAAAATGATTGGTGCAGTCTTAAATTAAATATTCTTTAATGACACAAGATAACAATTGATAATTTAGCCACTTGTGAGAGTTAATGGCTTCTAGAAGGCAGACATTGTTTGGTTTAGAGTGATTGTGAACTCTTGTGAATCCTTGTTTTTCTGATTTTGTTTTTGTTTTCCCAAAAAAGCCAAAACAATAGAAAGATAATAGAGATAGCAATGGAGCCAAAGCAGAGCTGATTAGCAAATCTTTGACAGTAGTGGTGCCATTATTAATTTGATTATGGTTACAGAGTTGGAAGGCCAAAGGGTAAGGAGGGGCATTAGCAAGGCAAAAGAAGATTGTGTTTCTAGAAAGTTTGTACAAATTGTTTGTAGGACCCTGGTTCTGTGTCAAGTGAATAAAGGGCTCTGGAGAAAATCATGCTATTTTCTCTTTCAAGTTTTTAATATGAAATATGATACAAACACAAATACATATTATCTGTGGTAGTTTTTTGGCATGAAAATAGGCTTAATTTCCTTCTTTGCCTCAATTTCCCCCAACATTGTTTTTTCTTGTATTCCATAGAGAGGCAGTATAACATAGTAGTGTGATCCTTAAGTCACTTAACCTCTGTGTGCCTCAGGCAACTCCCTGTAATTTAACTACTAAGTCATAGATGGATTGAAATTTTCTCTGATGGAAGGCCTTCTCACATTGATGAAATCCAATGCTTAACTCTGTGCCTGGTACTTAATAAATGTTTGATTGTTATTGAAATTATGGCATATTCTATTCCTTTAGATTCCCCTAGATGAGCATTTATATGTTCTTTCAATAAATTTTTAGTGTTCTGTGGGCAAATTATGAAATCCTGGGCTGGGGGATCTATCTATCGATCTAATCTATCATCCATCTATCTATCATTTTTATTGACTTTAAAATAAACATTTTTAGATATGTTAGATATAGCTAAGATATAACAATTATTTAGCTATAAATTAGAAGCCTTGTTTAGGGGGTGGGCATATTCTGTCCTAATTGTATAGCATGGTACTGTAGCTAGAGGCTGAAGGGTCTTATGTTAGGAAGACTTGTTCAAATTGTTCCTCTGATAATATACTGGCTATGTGACCTAGCACCAAGTCACCCCTCTCAGTGCTCTAGGGCAATGGTGTCAAACTCAAATAGAGAAGGATCCTTGCTGGTTGCATATTGACTTAGAAAACCACAAATTCACATTATCTTTGTTGTATTGTATTTTTATTTATTTTCTTAAACATTTCTGAATTACATTTTAATGTGGTTTTGCTGTGTGAGCTTGATGCTTCTGTTGTAGGCAAGATTCTAATATAAGAAGCTTGCTTTAGCATCTAGAGTTTCCATATCCCTTTTAGGGATGAAATCATAGGTATGAAACCTCTGCTCCTTTACCTCCAAAGTAATAATCCCCTACATTGTTAGATAATTGGTTTTGCTATACTTGCGTCTCACATAAATCAAGCAATAAGTATTTCAAAGATGTAACTGATACTCTCTTATATTATTTTCATTTGGGGGAGTTGTAATTAAATCAAATAATCTGATGCATTTTAGGTAAACATCAGACCTCATAGAGAAAGGTGTTTCTTTTCCCCGAGCTTATGTACTTCTTTGGAGCCTTGTGGCTCAACCAGTCCTATGTAGATACTCCAGGGTGCTTAGTTTAGAAGGACCTTGAAAACAGTATAGCCTATTTTTAGAAGAGTCACCATTTGAAAATAGTTGAGAAAACAAATTTGGTAATTGAGAGGCTAGACTTGATGCTTTAGGCAGTTGGGAGCCATCTGAGGTTTTTGAACAAGAGTAGTGACATGATGATAGCAGTATTTTAGTAACAACATAGGGTGGAGTGAATTGGGGTAAAGCTGGTAATAGGGAATGTAATTATTGCATTAATGGAGACATGAGATAATAAGAAGGCCAGGGAATGGCATAGTGCATTTTTGGAAGAGTACTGATTTGAGTGCCGGTACTGAGATCATTGGCAGGACTTAGTGACCAGATTTTGAATATAAGATAGAAAGGAGGAGAAATGAGCCAAAGGTAACATTGAGGTTTTTAAGACTGGTAGAATATTGGTATTATTAACAGATTAACAGACAGAAAGGTTGTTTAACTTGAGGTGACAAGACACATCAAGTGGGCCTTTGGAAATAGAAGACTGGAGGTCTAGGGGCTAAGTATTTATGACTTAATGGCAGAAGTGGGAGCTGCTTGAGCCTAACTAAATTACATTTGCTAATCAATTTGGAAGTAGTAACAATTTAGGAGTAACTTTTTTCTTTTTTTACAGCTAAGTCCAGGTAATGCCTGAGTAAGAAATGGAATGTTTGAAGTTGAATGCACACCTAAAATTATCTTTTTGAAAAAATTGATTATTTTGTTCTGTTTCTGAAAACATGTAACTCACAAACTGCTTTGTTGATCTTTTTTTTTTTTCTTTTCCCCCCAGGTGGTAAAGCTCTCAGAGATAGTCACCTTAGCCAAACAAGCTCAGGTGGATGTGAAGTTTCAGTTGCCAATCTGATCTGGGACTGCTATGACTTACTGAAAGTGTTTCGTGTTCTATATTCTTTGAAAATACTGTGTTCTGTGGTTTATTTTTTTTCCTTTTCTTTTGTGTAGTTGGAGGCTTTAATTGCCTTCTGGGCACACAAACTTTAAAATATGTTATCTACATTAATTTTACAATCCGGAATGGTCAGTTCATGTGGAGTTCATGTGGAGAAAGCGTAATGCAGCAATCTGGTTTCTTTTGTTGTAGCCTCCTTCAACTTCTGCTACAAAATGTCACTTGCAATATGCTTGTTCAGTATCAGATATGAAACTTTGGGGTTGATAATAGATTCCTGTGAATGAAATCTGGAGATAAACTTTTATTTCTTCTAGACTTAGTGATAGGTCCAAAAAGTAGTCTCATTAATGGAAAAAATGTATTGAAATAATGTTTTATATCAGAGGCATTTATCTTCAGTACCTGTCAAAAGACTTACCTACCAATCATTATTTATAAGCAGTGCTTTCAAACACTCCTCAGAGTACTCCCTCAAGTATTTCAGTGAAGTGACTGATTAATTATTTGGACATTATATTTTAATCACTACAAAATACTGTAGCACTGAAAGTGTCATGATTTTGTGGTGCTGTTCAAAAGCACTATGTAGTTTTGTATATGAACAAATAAAGCATATTTACTGAGGGCTTAGCAAACAAAAGAATGCCAATTTAAGTTAATAAAAGTCTCCCAAAGTGGTTCTGACTACTGTTTGTTTTGTCAGCAAGTAAGTTTAAAAAAATAATTTAGACAATAGTAAATCATGAATTAATTTTTGGCATAAGCAAATATAAATATTTCAATGCAACATGGTATAGTAGCTGGAGGACTAGACTTGGAGTCAGGAACATCTGGGTTCAAACTCCAGTTCAGACACCTACCAGCTAGGTGATCCTGGGCAAGTCACTAAACCTTTCTCAGTCTCAATTTCCTCATCTGTTAAAGTTAGGGGTGTGGATTTGATGCATGTTTATAGCCCCTTCCTACTCTATCTCTTTGTTCTTATAATGTAGTGATTGACAGATATCATGGACTTGGGGTGTTTGGGGTCAGAAGAGTCTGCTATCATAAAGCTTCCTAAGGATAATATATTAATTCTTTTGTTATTGTTGGGCTGTTTTATGGCATGTTATATGTGGGACAATATACTTTTGCTACTGTTTGAGAGAAGTCTATGAAATATATTTATTTGTTTTCTATGTGTGTGCTGTCTTCACTCATGAGCATAATGTTGCTATTTAATAAATGGTTATTTTGTTTTGTTTTTGTTTTGCAGGGCAATGGGGGTTAAGTGACTTGCCCAAGGTCACAGAGCTAGTGAATGTCAAGTGGCTGAGGTCAGATTTGAACTCGGGTCCTCCTGAATTCAGGGCTGGTGCTTTATCCACTGTGCCATCTGGCTGCCCCCATAAATGGGTGTTTTGGAAGGGGATGCATAACTAACAGTTGTTTTTTCAGTCATCTTGTAAGAAATGTCAATACATATTTTTTTTATTCAAAATTTGATTAATTTTAAATGCTAATAATTTTTGCCATATGATTTGCATATATAGCCCATTCTACTACTTTAATGGGCATGAATTACAATGTCAGTGCAGTAAGTAGGTAGCATAGTATATAGAGTTCTGTACTTGGAGTGAGGAAGAGTTGAGTTCAAATCCTGCCCCAAAATATACTAGCTTGACCCTGGATAAATCACTTAACAACCCTGTGCCACAGTTTTCTTGTCTATAAAATGGGAATAAGAATAGCACCTACCTCGGGGTTGTTTGTGGGGAGTCAAATTATGTTTGTCTATCTGCTTGCTGTCTGTCTCTATCTCTGTCATCTATCCATCCCTCTATTGACTACCTACTTACCTGCATACATCTCTGCAAACTTTAAAGGACTATATAAATATTACCTCTTATTATTAGCTAAGAAATGAACCAAGCTGATTGTAGTGGAATAATAAGGAATTATATGTGGTGATAGATTTTTACTACCTATTATTGTTTCTGTCTTGGTCATATGTCAGGAGACCAAATTGAAACTATTATGATAAAGTATGAATGTTATCTTCCTATATCTTCATTCATTTACTTATTTATTTACATATTTAGCTAGCATTCAGTATTTCCAAAAGGTGACTCTAGGTTTTTCATTTATGATAACCTGCCCAGGTCAGAGGTTGACTTGTCTTTGTTTTATATGTAGGCCCTTTGCAGCCTAGAGAAACATAATGTTTTGTTTTGGGTTTTTTTTTGTGAGGCAATGAGGGTTAAGTGACTTGCCCAGGGTCACACAGGTAGTAAGTGTCAAGTGTCTGAGGCCAGATTTGAACTCGGGTCCTCCTGACTCTAGGGCTGGTGCTTTATCCACTGTACTACCTAGCCCCCCCCCCCCCCCATGGCATTCTTGAGGCACATAATCCATTTGGGGTGGTGTTATAGAATTTGAAGGATTTGGCATACTATCTCATGTCTGCTCCATCAATCAGATTTGTACTTTCTCTTATTTGGAACGAGATGATGATGCAAAGGAATCCTTGATGACAATGTATTTCTAAAGAAGCTGAGTGTAGTGGAAAGAACATTGGTCTTATAAAGCCTGGTTTGAGTTCTGGCTTTTATAACTGTGATGGTGGGAAAGCTTTTCATACTTGTTGAACTTTAGTTTCCTCATCTTTTGAATAGGGATAACACTAACACTAGCTACCTCTCAGGGATGTTATGAGGAAAGAGCTATGTAAACCATAAAATGCTGTAGAACTATTAACCCAATTTACCTTTTCAACTTGACCTGTATCACTTGTTCCATCCTTCAACGTTTTAGCCCCACCTGATAATGTTCTTTCTATCACTGTGAGTTTTGATTATATACATCATGTAAGGCTTAAAGTTTGGCATTGTGTCTAGTGACAAAGGTTTTTTGGTCCAGAGCCATGGTTTCATGGATGTGGGGAACTTCTCATGAGGCAACTTCCTTTACTAGTGCAAATCAGCAATAGTTTTTCGACTTAAAATTTTATTTGCCTAGGACACTGGGAGGTTGATTTCCCCAAGGTCATACCACCTAGTATGTATAGACATGCTACTTGTCAACTGCTTCTGTGAGTGTCGCAGCCTTTGCTTCCTGAGCAGCCACAGCTACTGAAGACCCAACAAAGAGAGTTCTTGCCACCCAAGACCATGGCCCTCTCAACATTGGAAACAGCTCTGTTATCAACAGAAATGACATTTAAAAAGATGTATTGCCATCTGTTTTTTGCCTCTGAACCCTAAGGACAACTGGGCCTTTCAATCTTATTTGTAGCTGAAACCTCATACCTCTTGTCTCACCATATTACAGGAATTCTTTACCTTTTTTGGGGGTCATAAACTCCTTTGATAATCTAGTAATGCTTATGGAGCCTTCTTGAAACAAGGATTTTAATAATGGAAAGAAATGCTAAATTTCAGTTAGAGGTTAGTGAAAATGAAGATGTAATATTTTCCCATTCAAATTTGTGAAATCCTTTATATCTAACTATGGATTCTTTCCTTATTAGAACTTGAGCTTCTTGAGATGAGGGACTTTGTTGCTTTTCTCTGTGTATCTTCAGTGTTTAACACAGTGCTTTACATGCGGTGAGTGCTTAATGCTTTTTAATTCATTCATGTCAGAGGCAGTCATTGAATCCTGGTTTTCCTGATTGAAAGTTTGGCCCTCTGTCCAACCATAGCATTGCCTTTTAATGACAAAATTATTTTGAAGTTAATTAACAAGCATCGAGCACCTACTTTGTGCCTGGTGCTGAGCTAAGCACTGAGTGCGCAAAGACAAAAGTGTGTTAAGGGCTAAAATTCTAGCTAGTCTGTCTAAAATATCTAATGAGTGGTCGCCAATAAATTATAAGCTTTAGAAAGAGTTAGACTTTTAAGCATTTATTAAGGAGAATAAGAATTTGGTAAAGAGAAAAAGAAAGGCCTATATTCATTTATCTATTAAAGGGAGAGCACATTTCTTGCTCCCTTCTCCACCAGTGTCCTCAGGAAAGAGAGACAGAGCGCCCAGCTCCCCCTTCCTCCTCCCACCAGCAAACGTCACTTCCTGACGCCAAAAAAAAAGATGTATGGTCTTGTCCTCAAAGACCTTCCTTTCATGGCGGAGCTTTTCTACAGTAAGTCTCCAGCAGGTGGCATCATTCCAATCATTATAGTCCCCCCTTTTGTTTCGTTTGAAAAACGAATGCGTTTGCTCAATGAAACAACCAAAAATAATATCCTATGCTAGCTAACAATACGTAAATAATAATATAGAAAAGGGAGAGAGGAAAGTTTTGTCCAGAGGGGCAGTCCCTCACAAACTGCGCTTTGACATAGGTCTTGCAAAGGGAGGGCCTCTGCAGAGAGTACATGTTACAGATGGTGTATATTATAACAGAGAAAAAAGCAACAACAACAACAAAACAAAACTGTTCATTTAAAGTCTCTGAAAATCTTTTCTCAAATGTCCTCTAGGTGTAGTCGTGGAATGGAAGTCTTTTCAGGGGTTGATGTGTGGATGCTGGTAATCAGCCAGAAACATTTCCTACAAAATTGAGCTTAACACAACTTTAAAATAGCTTTGTCAATAATCAAATCAAACAATGAAAGTTCTCAAAAACATGTCTAAGGGAATTCAGAATCTTAGTTGTTACACATGAAACATATAATAAAACAAAAATGGAAACATTCTTTAAAATTAATATTACTACAGTCCCCCCTTACGGAGGGTAAATTGAGAAGACAATTGCTGTGATATTAATTTTTAAAAATAATTTTTATCTTTGTTTCATCACTTTTTGCATCATCTGCCTAATTATCCTCATGCCATTATGAGAAATTAAAAAAATCTAATATAATTGGTAACAGATGTCAAGGTCAAATTCAACAGTGTATTTATCATGACACCTGATATAATTATGGGGGTTACCATAAAAGAACAGAGAAATGATGGGATATGAGCATTCCCACACTTGAGCAATATATACTGCCCATGCAGTATGCCAGGCTTAAAATAGGTGGATGGAATATATGTCCATGCCACCGAACATATTGGAGGAAACTGAGTCAGACTTAATCAGATGCATGGGATTGAGATGTCCATGGCATCAGGCATATAGGAGGGGGCATAGAAGCCAGGTGTAGAATGAGATGGGTGGGATGAATACTTCCAGCCATCTGTACAATATTGTGGGAAAAAGAGAATAAAATATTAAACCAAGAGAATCCAACCTCAACATTTGTCAAAAGCCGTTCTCTCAGCCATACCTTGACTTCATGCATGTCTTCCCTCATGTGACAGTTCAGTGTCTGCTCTTGCATGTATTCCTCTTGTGATTGGATGGCATCTTGGCCAACTGGCATCTGATAACTCGGAATAAAGGCAATTAATGTCTTAAATGATAAATTCCCATAATCCAAGGCTCAAATGGATTTAAACATTGAGGATAATAAATGATCGCAAAAAATGTGAATGCATCCTGGCTCAGAATATAATATATAATTATGCAACAATTTCAAATAATACCCCCCCTTTTTTTTTACTAAGTATAGAATTACTTTTGTGAAAAATCAGAACATATTTCAATACAAGTTAAAGCACAACACAATCCTAAAGACAACTTTTTTTTGAAAAAAAAACTTTTACAAATGTTCCCCTCTTTTTTTTTTTTTGGAATATGCTTATGAAAAATAATACTTCTAGAATAAATTTACACTTGCCTTGGCAATCCATTTGCCAGGGAAATGCTTTAAAGAGTTTGATCAAATAATCAGTTGAGAGAAAAAAATAACAAAAACAAACAACTCAGAATACTGGAGCACAATCCTCCTAGAATTAACATTGTATTATGAAATCAAAAGCATCTTGCATTGTTTCAAAATGGAGATAGATGAATGAATAGAAAATACACATGGAACAATAAAAGACAATGAAATTCAAACTAGGGAAATCTAAATGAATATGAACTTAATGTTAATAAGAGTATTATAAAACATAACTTGGTAACATGACTATAAAAAGCTTTCACAAATATTCTCCTTGTGTGAGCACCTTGCTGGCTCTTCTAACAAAAATAAAAATAAAAATAGAAAATCCACAAAAACAAAGCATTAACATGATCTTATCTCCCATTTGTCTGGTTAAACAGACTAAACTTAAAAATAGGGTAATTAGGGAGTTTAAAAGGTCCATTTGAAAAAATTTAAAGGGAAAACACCTGACAATTCAGCAATATTTCTGATTTAAAGGAACAGGGTAGGGGAAATTTTTTACCCAACCGGAAGATCAGAAGAGTGAGGTTCAGCTTTCCTCTTCGTGGTCAGCCATCTGTTAAGGGCTAAAATTCTAGCTAGTCTGTCTAAAATATCTAATGAGTGGTCGCCAATAAATTATAAGCTTTAGCAAGGATTAGACTTTTAAGCATTTATTAAGGAGAATAAGAATTTGGTAAAGAGAGAGAGAAAGGCCTACATTCATCTATCTATTAAAGGGAGAGCACATTTCTCGCTCCCTTCTCCACCAGCGTCCTCAGGAAAGAGAGAGAGACAGAGCACCCAGCTCCCCCTTCCTCCTCCCACCAGCAAACATCACTTCCTGATGCCAAAGAAAAGACTCCTGGTCTTGCCCTCAAAGACCTTCCTTTCATGGCGGAGCTTTTCTACAGTAAGTCTCCAGCAGGTGGCGTCATTCCAGTCATTACAAGTGAAATGGTTACTGCCCTCAGTGAGCTTTTGCTCTAAAAGGGAGATAGCTTGTACATATGTAAGTTTATTCAGAATATATATAAAATGAAGATCAGGCAGTTTTGGGAGGGATGACAGTAATAGCTTGAGGGAAATCAGGAAAGGATTCGTGTAGAAGATGGCATGCGAGCTGAGTTTTGAAGGAAACCAGGGATTCTAGGAAGGAGAACATTCCATGTATTTAAACAGGATATGGAATGCTGTGGGGGGGTCGGTAGGTGGGCTAGTGTGGCTGCATTGTAGAGTGCATGGAGTGGGGGGGTGACATATACAGCCAGAAAGGTAGGAATGGGTCAGGTTGGGGAGAGTTTTAAATACTGAAGAAGAATTTATATTTGATCCTAGAGTTAATGGGGAACCGACAGAGTTTAATAGAGTGACGGGATCAGGCCTACACTTAAGTAAAATCATTTTGGTGGCTGTCTAGAGGATGAATTGGAAGAGGGAGAGATGACGTAAGTAAACCAAGTAGGACATAGGTAATAAGGATCTGAAGTTGAGAGAAGATGTGTGTGGAGGTAGAAATGACAAGATTTGGCAAATGATTGGATTTGTGGAGTCAGTGAGGAGTCAAAGATGACACTGATACTCTGAACACGGTGGCTGTAGGATGGTGGTGCCCTCCAGTGTAAGTGGGGAATTTGGAAGAGGGGTGAGAGTTTTGGGGAAAGATAATACATTCTCTTTTGGATAAGTTGAGTTTGAGATGCCTATGGGCCATCCATTTTGAAATGTTTTCCATTTGGAAAATCCTGTGGGTACATGTCAGAGTGGTAAAGGTGTGGATAGCTGCTGTTAGAATCATGTTCATTGTCTTGTAGGGGCTCAAAGTAGTGAGAAAAGGCTTGTGGCAAAGTCAATTTTAAGAACCATGTAATTTACTATAGAGTATCAGGTGTGTAGTAAAGAAGACTTATCTTCCTGAGTTCAAATTTGGCTTCAGACATGTTATAGTTGTATGACCCTGGGCAAGTCACTTAACCCTATTTACCTCAGTTCCTCATCTGTAAAATGAGCTGGAGAAGTAAATGGCAAAACTGTTCCAGTATCTTTGCCAAGAAAACCCCAAATGGGGTCACAAAAAGTTGGACATGACTGAATTGACTGAATTGACAGCATCAATAAAAATTCATTGTGACCTTGTAAAATGCTGAAATAAGATTTATGAGTTTGTGATATAAAATGAGAAACGGTAAAGGATTGGAAATATCAATTTTTTAATTTAAAGTTTGATTTAAAATAAAAAGATGAAAGTGAAGGGTGGGAATATCATTGATTTAAAAGTTGATGTCATCAGATTGACAACCTGCTGATGAGGAAATTGGGAAATGAAGTAGTGCAGATGATGTTACAGAAGAGAACCAAGATAATAAAGCTGTTGCCCTTGATGGCCAGCATGTTTGATGCACGGTTAAAATGTTCTCATGATCTCACTTTCCCTGTTGTTTCTCTCCCAGGGAAACAGCTCTTTGATGTTTCTCCTTTAGTGTTAGTGGTATGAGGTCATTATATTCTGTTCTTTAGTCCCCACTGTTTTAAATTCAATTTAAAAAGCATTTTTAGCTCCTACTTTGTGCTAGATTCTGGGGACACAAAAAGTTTTTGCCCTTAAGGATCTTAGATTCCACTGGAGGGAAATAACTTTTACACAGATAAATAAAAAATATACTCAAAGGAAAAAGCAACAATTTTTTCCCCCTGAGGGCTAGGAAGGATACAGCCTGCTAATCATGGGTGTTCTCCATGAGTCCAGAGTCCAAGGCTCTGTCTTGGGTCTTTTTCTCCATCTCTATTATTTTATTTGGTGATCTGAATGGCACTCCTAGATTCAGTCATTATTTCTATACAGATGATTCTCTGATCCACCTAACCTCTCTCCTGATCACCAGTTTTGCATTTCCAACCGCCTCTTGGACATCTTGAAACAGATGTTCTATAGATGTCTTTTTTTGTTTTGTTTTGTTTTCATAGCATTTTTAGTTCCAAATTTTTCTCCCACCCTCCCTTCCCTCCCTTCTCCCCAAGATAGAAATGTAAGGGCCAAAATTTAATATGGGAAGTGTTAATTGGGCAGCTCGCCATAATATTGGGGTAAGAAAGGAGATTAACAGCCTCTTTCGTTTTTGTTTTTGTTTTTTTGGTGAGGCAATTGGGGTTAAGTGACTTGCCCAGGGTCACACAGCTAGTAAGTGTTAAGTGTCTGAGGCCGGATTTGAACTCAGGTACTCCTGACTCCAGGGCCGGTGCTCTATCCACTGCGCCACCTAGCTGCCCCTGCTCATTGTTTCTTACAGCACAATAGTATTCCATTACATTCATATACCACAACTTGTTTAGCCATTACTCAATTGATGGGCATTCCCTTGATTTCCAATTTTTTGCCACCATAGAGTTGCTATAAATATTTTTGTACATGTGGGTCCTTTTCCCTCTTCTATGATCTCTTTGGGGTACAAACCTAGCAGTGGTACCACTGGGTCAAAGGGTATGCACAGCTTTATAACCCTTTGGGCATAGTTCCAAATTGCTGTCCAGAATGGTTGGATCAGTTCACTAACAATGCATTAGTGTTCCAATTTTTCCACATCTTCTCCAACATTTATTATTTTTCTTTTTTGTCATATTAGCCAATCTGAAAGGTGTGAGGTGGTGTGAGTTGTTTTAATTTGCATCTCTCTGATCTCACTCCTCCATCATTCATTCAGATGCTGCTATAAATATTGTTGTACACCTGGGTCCTCTTCTTCTAGGCATACACCAAGGAGTAGTATTGCTGAATCTAAGAGTATGCACAGTTTAATGATTTTGGGTTTAGTTTCAGATTGTTCTCCATGGAATTTGGTTTTATTAGTTCACAGTTGCAGGGATTTATCTCATACAACTCTTAATTTTATAGATAAGGAAATTGAGACCTAAGGACACTTAGTGACTTACCTAAGGTCACACAATGTAAGAAGTAGAAACAGAATTTGCATCCAGGTCATCTTATTCCAAAGTCAGGGTTCTTTCCATTGCCCCATGATAAAGAAAAGACGAATAAAAAGAAAAGTGTGGGAAGAATGAAAAAATAGAACCCAATAATTTTTTGAAAACAGGAAATAAGCATAATTTGGTGGTATGATGATATAATAAAGCTTAGAATATTCCACCAACAGTACATTCAAGCACCTCTTTTTTCCACAACCCCTCTAGCATTTGTCATTTTTCTTTTCTATTAACTAAGCTAATATGATGGGTATGAGGTTATACTTCAGAGCTGTTTTAAGTTACATTTCTCTATTATTGAATCAATGCTTTTTTTTTTTTTTTGCATGGTTATTGATAACTTTGATTCCTTTGAAATTTGCCTATTCATATCCTTTGTTTATCAGTCAGGGAGGGCATACACTTAAAAAAACCCTTGTTCTTGCACTCACAAAGATGAACCTAATCTGTAGGAAAATACACAAAGGAATATTTCACAGTCTTGAAAGAAAAGACAGCTTAAAAGTCAATAGTAATGGGGCAGGTAGGTGGCGCAGTGGATAGAGCACCAGCCCTGGAGTCAGGAGTACCTGAGTTCAAATCTGGCCTCAGACACTTGACACTTACTAGCTGTGTGACCTTGGGCAAGCCACTTAACCCCAATTGCGTCACCAAAAAAAAAAAAGTCAATAGCAATGGAAGATTTTTATGTTCTACAGTTAGAATATAAATCCAGCAAAAAGAAGGAACTCATGGAGTATTAGACAATGTAATTAAATGATCTAACAAGCTATAATTAAAGAACTCAATGAGAAAAATATGGTCAACTTACCATGATGCCTGTGATCTTGATACTATGTGCTGGCTCACAAAGAGTACATGGGCAGATATTGAAAAATAGTGACTTTATTTGCTACATTTATGAATCATAATTCAGTAAAGTAAGTAGTCAATAGTGACTATATAAAAGTATAGAGGCAAGTAGCACCTAAAAATGATTTATTAAATAACTCCCAGGTTAATGAAATTATAAAGCAAGAGTATACAGATACTGCATATGAAAGTCTATTGGATACAACTAAGGAAATAATCAAGGGAACATTTGTGCTACTATCAATAAGAAAGAAATTTAATGAATTAAATCTACAGATAAAAATCTAAGAAAGAAAAAACAATATACCATTAGAAAAAAAGATCAATATCAAATTAATTGAAATGATGCATCCAAGACCTGTTTTAAAAGTTAATTAGAGGGGCAGCTAGGTGGCGCAGTGGATAGAGCACTGGCCCTGGATTCAGGAGGACCTAAGTTCAAATCCGGGCTCAGACACTTAATACTTACTAGCTGTGTAACCCTGGGCAAGTCACTTAACCCCAATTGCCTCACCAAAAAAAAAAAAGAAAAAAAGAAAAAAGTTAATTAGATAAAAAAGCAATTTATAATATAATAAAGTAACCCACATCACCAAAATTAAAAATAAGTGAAAGATTACAAAGTGATAACAAAAATGTGAGATCTGAAAAGAATTTGATGATCATTTATAACATTTAAAAACAATTGACAAAAAAAGATAACCTAAATGAATCAATCTCAAAAGGAGAACTTGAGCACAAGAGGTGGTCTCAGGAATATCACTGAAGAGACATGATTTTTCCCCCAAGGTTATGGGCTTGTCAAGTGACAAGGAATAACAGAAGCAAAGTTCAAGTGCTGCATTGATACCTATGAGACATAAAAACACAGGAAGACTTTCCATTTTCCTTTTTAAACAGAAAGAGAGCAAAACATAAGAAAATGATCCTGAAAGCCAGGTGGTTCAGGCATAGGTCCTGGGTTTTTTTTTAGGGTGCATTGAATTTGCTGTAGTTGCAGCCTAGCGAGGACAGTTAGCTTTCTTCCTGCCACCCTCTCTCCATCCACATGGTTAGCAGGGGAAATGGGAAGTGAATAATGAAGTCAAAAGGGAACTGGATACTCTGCTCCAGGTACAAAGGATGAAGGATAGTGGTGTGGACTGGGATGTATATCTCATTGACCCTACTCCTGCTAGACTTACTCTTTTTTTTTTTTTTGTGAGGTAATTGGGGTTAAGTGACTTGCCCAGGGTCACACAGCTAGTAAGTGTTAAGTGTCTGAGGCTGGATTTGAACTCAGGTCCTCCTGAATCCAGGGCCAGTGCTCTATCCACTGCGCCAACTAGCTGCCTCTAGACTTACTCTCAACTCCTTGCTCCAGTTCTAGTCCATCTCACCTCACCTACAACTGTATACCTCCTTTGCTCTGGTCTTGGGACCACTATTTTCAATTAGCATCCATCAGGTGATCAGTGACCACCTGCTGTTACCTCTATTTTTGGACCATTCAGAATGGAACTTCAGAATGAAGATTTTCCATTTTCTGGCTTTCCCACATGGCTTTTGCTCCTCCATGGAAGTCCCTTTGAAATCAAAAGCCACAGAAACTTGGGGAAATCAAGGTAATGTATACCTATATGTGGGTAGATACTTTTGCACCGAGTTTCCATGGTAGCAATTCTTTTTTTTTTTTTTTTTTGGTGAGGCAATTGGGGTTAAGTGACTTGCCCAGGGTCACACAGCTAGTAACTGTCAAGTGTCTCAGGCTGGATTTGAACTCAGGTCCTCCTGAATCCAGGGCCGGTGCTCTATCCACTGTGCCACCTAGCTGCCCCCTCCATGGTAGCAATTCTAAGGTAAAAATGATTTGGGCAGAAATTTACTTACCCTTCAACTGAGGCATTCTGTATGCTTGGGAAGTTTCATGCTTTGTGAACGTGGAGGGCATCTATCATGAAAACTGTAGAACTCATCTTCCTGAAGTCACTCTTACAAATGGGAAATAAAGATGGAGAAAAGTATGTCAACAATACTTAAGGCCCTTTTCAAGAGAAACTGAGGAAAACTCATGGAGTACTATGTAACACTTGTCAAGCACAGTATCATATCTCCTAAAGGAAAACTTAGTTTGAACTTTAAGAGACAGCTCTTAGAGAGTAGAGGAAAAATACAGCATCTAATTATGGGCTAGCATTTTTATCTCCATCTCCAAAAAGCTACAAAACTGCAGGGAAGGAACACAGAGCCTCACAAAAGAGAATGGGAAATGAGCTCCCAGGGGGTAGCAAAATCAAATGAACACACCATTCCTCAATTTTGGAGGTTATGAAGCCTGTCATCTGTCTCTGGTTGCAAGTAACTCACTAGTTCACTGCCATTGTCTCTTTAATCAGCAAATTATACATGTCTGGATATTAAACTATTATTTTTGGGGATATGATTAATGCTTAAGATATGATTACTGTTAATAAACACTGACATTTAGGGGTCATTGTAGTTCCATAGTTGGTGCTACAGTTGTCAAGTATGACAGTGCTGTAATTAAGCACTCATTACTTCACTGCTTCTTTCTCATCCAACATCTTCAATAACCCAAATGGACCAGGAATATTCATTTCCATGAGCTGCACTAGGAAGTTTGGTTACAGATTAGAGGACTTTTTCAAACCCTTCTTTCATGAAAGTTAATATTTGGCAAGGACTCCTGTTTGAGATTTTCCAGACTTGAACAGGGCTAAAGCTGGCACTTTATTTTAGAAATACCTTGTTATTTGAGAGGCCTCCAGCAGCCTGAAGTTAATTGTGTTTGAAGGGGCTTCTCCTGACGGTTCCTTAGGTATACCTGTGTGACTTAATAGATCGATTGGAATCAGTGGCTTCTGCACTGCAAACCTGTGGAATGTGTACCTCTCAACACTTGAAGATATTCTGGTGTATCCACCAAGGCCCATGTACCACTTTCAGGCTCTTAGAGCTTCTTGCCCTTTTTTACTTCTTGACTCAGCTCCCTTTGTTGGTGATCAGGTTCCTAAATGCCTAGCTTGTTAAAGGGATTTTTTTTTTTTTGAGAGAAAAGGCCAATAGTGATTTACACTTCCTTGGACAGCATTTCTTAAGTAGGGTTGGTCCAGCCAAATGATTTTCCCATTGCTCTTCTAAATCTTAGGGCAATAACAGAAGTTTCGTTCATTAAATGTTTAATGTTTATTACAACCAGGAGATTAGTTTTAGATAAAATTTTGTTATAGATTGAAGGAACATTTGATACACTATCATGTGTATATCGTGTGTATCACTGTACCAAGTGCTAGGGATACAAATATGAGCAAACAATACAGTCCCTAACCTCTAGGAGCTTACAATCCAATGGATACACACATACACACACACGTATATATAACAAAAATAATACAATATATACATATGTTCTCTCTCTCCATACATGTAATACACAAAAGGGGAAATGGAAAGTGGTCTGGGGCAAGGGCACCTTGGCAAGGGCAAAGCAGTTGGTGAAGTAGAGAAATCTGGAAAGTGAGTTGACCTTGGGTATTGCTGGGATCCCTCTTAAATTGACTATCAGAACTAGGGACTCACCAACCAGGAGAATGGCTCTGGTCTTTAGGACAGAGGATTGAAGGACCTTCGACTGTTGAGGGATGCCTAGGACAGCTGTGTTGACCAGACATGTCCTGGACTGCAGCTACTGGGGAGAAGAAGCTAGTATATAGGTAGTGAGTGCAGTAGCATAAGGGCAGGGACCCTGCTGACTGTAGGCACTTGCAGGAGAGAAGAATGCCTGGTCACAGTTCCAGGGCAGAGAGGACAGCTGAAATTTGCAGCCACTGGAGAGACCTCAGTGAGCAAGATAAATTGTGGGATAGTGTGGCTGGAGGTTCCAGCCATGGGTTAGGAGTGGAGAAGAGAGTCCAAGGTTAAGTCCTGGGACAAACCTCAGAAAATGATGGTAAGAAGAACCTGAGACTTGGCATCCCGCCCCCCCATACCTCAGGACTAGAACTTGATTACATTAATAGCTGCTAAAAACAAAATAAGAATGAATAAACAAAGGATAAAGAACCCAACCAAAGATAGCTACTATAGGAATTGAAGAGATCTCAGTTCATATTCAGAGGAAGATAATGGAGCTAAAAAAGCCACTCCTTTTTCAATGAGAAATGTGAAATTGTCCCAACCACAAAAAGAGTTCTTGGAAGAACTTTAAAAAGGACTTTAAAAATCAAATAAGGGGTAGCTAGGTGGCGCAGTGGATAGAGCACTGGCCCTGGATTCAGGAGGACCTGAGTTCAAATCCAGCATCAGACACTTAACCCTTACTAGCTGTGTGGCCCTGGGCAAGTCACTTAACCCCAATTGCCCCACAAAAAAAAATCAAATAAGAGAGATTGAGGAAAAATTAGAAAAAAAATTGAGAGCAATGCAAGAAAAACAAGGAAATTCTGAAAAGGTCAACCAACTTGAAATAGAGAATCAAAAACTTAAAGAAGAAAATAATTCCTTGAAAACTAGAATTGGGCAAAGGGAAACTAATGACATTCTAAGACACCAAGAAATAATAAAATGAAATCAAAGGAATGAAAAAATAGAAGAGAATGTGAAATATCTTGGGAGATAAACAACTGATCTGGAGAACAGATTGAGGAGAAATGATATAAGAATAGTTGAACTACATGAAAATTAAAATAAAAAAGAATCTTTATATAATATTGCAGGAAATTATAAAGAATTTCCCTGAAGTTCTAGGATGAGAAGGCAAAGCAGAAATTAAAAAAAAAAAAGTCCACTGATCACCACCTGAAAGTCATCCCAGGAGGAAAACTTACAGAAATATCTTAACCAAGTTTCAAAGCTTCCAGGTTAAGGAGAAAATGCTGGAAGCAACAAGAAAAAAACCCAACAATTTAAATATGGAGCTATAATAAGGATTACACTAGACCTAGCCATTACTAGACTGGAGTACCATAGGTCTTGGAATACTCTTTCGTATAGCAAAAGAACTGGAGTTATGATCAATGGTAACTTACCCAGGGAAGTTAAGTATAACCCTGAATGAAAAGAAATGGACATATTATATATATATATATATATATATATATATATATATATATATATATATATATATATATATATATATATAAGTATATATTTTTCAGAGCAATGGGGATTAAGTGACTTGCCCAGGGTCACACAGCTAGTAAGTGTCAAGTGTCTGAGGCCAGAGTTGAACTCAGATCCTCTTGAATCCAGGGCTGGTGCTTTATTCACTGTACCACCTAGCTGTCCCAAGAAATGGACATTTAACAAACTGAAAGACTTTCAGGTGTTTGAAAAACAGCAGAACTTAAGGGAAAATTTGACATATAATGTCCAGGAGAAATATAAGGTAAACATTAAAGACCAATCATAAGGGACTCAATAAGGTCAAATTGTTTACTTATATGTGAAAATATTATCAGTACTTTTATGATATTATTATTTGGGTAGTTTGAAAGAAAGGCTTGGGTTTAACTGAGTATGATGGGATGATTCTAAAACAATAAAACTGTAGGGGGAGATAAAAAGGAGTAATTATACAAATGAGGCATAAAAAGAAAAAATTGATACAGAAGAATCTAGTAGCAGGGAAGGCAGGTAGTGCTGGAACCATATTCTCATCCAGAATGGGCTAAAGAGGGTGAACAACACATATCTCTAAGAGGACAGACAGACACACACACACACACATATCTTGAAGGGTATAAAAGTCTTCTAAATTCAGAAAGAACAGAGTTCAAGGTGATTGTGTGTGTGTGTGTGTGTGTGTGTGTGTGTGTGTGTGAGAGAGAGAGAGAGAGAGAGAGAGAGAGAGACAGAGAAGAGAGAGACAGAGAGAGGATAAGGGAGGGAATTCTTGAAGGGCTGAATATATTAAGGAATAGGAGGGCAAGATACTAGGTAAAAGTAAAGCAGGAGTGAGGAGGGATAGGAATAGGGTGAGAAGAATAGTGAGGAAAACTAGGAAGGAAGGAGGAAAAAACACAAAAAGTAATTATAGCTTAGAAGGTGAATGAGATGAATTTACCCATAAAACAGAAATGGATAGCAGATTAAAAATTTGAATTCATTATGTTGCTTTCAGGAAATTCTACAGAAATGAGAGATATACAAAAGATAAAATAAAGGACAGGAGTAGAATTTTATTATGTAAAAAAGCAGGTGTAGTAATCATGATCTCAGAGAAATTTAAAACTAAAGATTTAAATTTAATCAAAAGAAAAAAATGGGAGGGGGCAGCTAGGTGGCACAGTGGATAAAGCACCAGCCCTGGATTCAGGAGGACCTGAGTTCAAATCTGGCATCCGACACTTGATACTAGCTGTGTGACCCTGGACAAGTCACTTAACCCTCATTGGCCTGCCCCCCCAAAATAAAAATAAAAATAGAAAAACTACAATATGTGTCAGCAATATTATTATTATTATTTTGCAGGGCAATGGGGGTTAAGTGACTTGCTCAGGGTCACACAGCTAGTAAGTGTCAAGTGTCTGAGGCCGGATTTGAACTCAGGTCCTCCTGAATCCAGGGCCAGTGCTTTATCTACTGCACCACCTAGCTGCCCCAGCAATATTATTTCAATATTATTTTAGACCATTTAAAATAACTAGATGGCATAAAATACCTGAGAGAATACCTGCCAGAAAAACCCACAGCTACTATAGAACATAAACATAAAAAACTTTTTATACAAATAAAGTTAGATCTAAATACTTGAAATAATATTTATTGTTCATGGGTAGGTAAGGCCAATATAACAAAAATGACAATTTTATCTAACTAGTCTATTTAATGCCATCCCAATTAAATTACTAAAAAATTATCTTACTGAGTTAGGACAAAAAATAGCAAAGATCATTTGGAAGAAGAAAAGGTCAGAAATTTAAAAGAAACCAGATTGAGGTAGTGTGGTATAGTGGGTAGTAGTGTGGCCTTGGAGTTAGGAAGACTTAGGTTCAAGTCTTGTCTCTGATACATAGCAACTGTGTAATCATGAGCAAGTCACTTGTCCTCAGGTAACTCTAAGACACTAAGTTACAACTGAATTACCTATTTGCACCAGTGCCTGGCCTAATAAATAGGCTCTATTGATGGGTGAAGGTAATTCCCATATATACTTGTACAGGGGTATGTAGAACCCAGCTTGTCGGGAGAGTCAGTTGTTAAATTTTCAGTGAATTTTTCATTTACACCTCAGAAATCAGTAAATACTACATATCAGGGCTTGACTTATTCTGTTGATTGTCTATACTTAAGAAAGTGATGGAGAAAAAGTTTATAATGCAGATTAAATTTACAAAAGTATCATGTGTATATTTTCCCCCACAGAAATCAGGTTGTTAAACAGCACACATATCCCTGAATCTAGTTCCCTTTAAAGATGAAACCACAACTCCAGACTCCTACCCAAAAGTGTCCAGATCATGGGAAGCAATAGTCCCTCTGTACTCTTTGCCTTGATCAGTTTATGTTCTGGAGCATTGCAGCTAGTTCTGGTACCTCATTTTAAGAGGGACATTAATAAACTGGATTATGTCCAGAGGGGTATAACCAAGATGATAAGAGTCTGGAAACCTATCAAGTCATGACATTGGGAGGAACATCTGGAGGTAAGACAAAGGGGGAGAACATGATGAAGATCCCTGCATGGTAGAGTAAGAAGAGGCCTGTTTCTGGAGCCAGGGCACCATGGTTTAAATCCCACCTCTGATCCACCTCTTATTGCTTATCTGGCCTTAGATGAGTCACTTAACCTCCTGGCTTCTGTAAAATGAGCGGTTCGGACTAAATGACCTATGACTGTCTTCAGGTATTTCCAAGGTGTCCTATTTAGCAGGGAGTATAACTTGTTTTGTGTCTCTCCAGAAGGGCAGAGTTGGGACTAAAGGATGGAATTTAGAAAGCTAAGGTGGTACAGTGGGTAGAATACAGGTCCCTGGAATCAGGAAGACCTGAGTTCAAATACCTACTTCAGAATTTGCCATCTTTGTGACTCTAGGCAATGCACTTAATTCTCTCTGCCTCAGTTTCTTCATTTGTAAAATAGAGACAATAGCAACTACCTCCCTGGGTTAATGAGTATCAAATGAGATAAGTATAAAGCATTTTTGCAAACCTTAACCTGCGTATATTAATGTTAGCTATTGTTGTCAGTTGGGGGTTTATGGTTGTTCAGGAAGGGGGAGGACTAAGTACTTCTGGTGTCAGAGCTGCTCAACCACCTTTAGTGTCCAACTCTTGCTCAACTCTTACCTGTGGCTCCAAAAAGCTGGACAGTGGCCGCACCCTGGTAAACCTCTCAGCAGACAGGCTAAACAAGAATGAGAGTGACCAATAGGTCTCAAACCCATTGGTCAGGTTCAGGTCTACTCAAAGCATGTGAAGACTTTCCCTGGCTGAATGGGCAGATGAAAAACAGTTTGTTCCAATAGTCATGAAGACAGCTCATGCAGGCATTGTGGAAATGCTTAGAGCTTAACTCCAGATATCAAAGATGCCAAGGTCATCTACTGCATCCCTGGCCCATCATCTTAACTTTTTTCTTGCCACCTGGGCTTTAATGACTCCGGAAGAGAGAGCGAGGCTGACAACTTTGTGCAACTCTGCTTCACTCAGATCCAATTCATGCACAAGCCTCTTCAAAAATGAAGGACAACAACCATATTGTTGTTGTTTTTATTATAATATTTCAATTCAATATAAGGAAGAACATTCCAACTAGAGATGTCCAACAATGGAAGGGATTGCCTGACCTAGGTTATAGCTTCTGATCACAGCAAATGTTCAAGCAGAAGGCTGAATGACTCCATTTCTGAGATGTCTTTAGAGGATTCATGCACTGGCTAAGAGGTTGAGCTGGATGGCCTCTAAAAGTTCCTTCCCAATGAATACATTCTAGGGTAATTCTGATTTAGAACATTTTTTCATGATGCCTAAAGTAGAAACCTCCTTTCTTGACAATTATAAGTGGAATTGCCATGGAAAAAGAGATTGTAGGCTCCTGGGATCATAGATCGAGTTGAAAGTGACTTTATAAGTCATTGAGTCCCAACCATATAATTTCTATAGAAGAGTAAAGTGAACCCCCACAATGTTTAAGTGACATGTCATCCTCATACAGGTGGTAAGCACAGATCCTGGATGCAGCTTTGAACACAGGTTGTTATGTGTTCAGTCGTTTCAGGTATGTCTGACTTTTCATGACCCCATTTGGTGTTTTCTTGGCAAAGATACTGGAAATGGTTTGCCATTTCTTCTATCTAGCTCATTTTATAGATGAAGAACTGAGGCAACCATGATAAGTGACTTTCCCAGGCTCATAAAGCTAGTGTGTGAGGCCAGATTTGAACTCACGATGAATTCAGGCCTGCCCTTCTTATACCCACTGTGCCACCTTACCTGCCCTTGAACGCAAGATTATCTAACTCTAAATCCAGTGGTCTTTCCACCACAACATATGCTTTGGTCCCTCCTCACTTGAAATAGTTGAGCTAAAATTTTAGGTTTCCAAAGAAATTTGTATTCTCTCTGACAAGTAATTTTAAAAACATGAACAAATGGTTAGACAGCAACTGACATCTCTAGACACTGGTTCTAAACATAAATGCCACCCTAAATCTGAATCCTGCTGACAGGGCATACAGTAATTGCAGCAAGCCTTGTAAACAAAGCACTTTCTTTTTCCTTCAGTTGTCCAAAGAGTGGAGGAGTGACAAGGTGATTCCTAGTGGAGGACCACCTAATATGATAGGAGGCAAATTGTGGACTGCACAGTGAATGTTCAGGAAATCCTAAGTAAAGATGTAACAAACTGATAAACATCAACAGATAGATCTGGTCTCTTCATAGGAACACTTTCACATATTTCTGCTATGTTGCCATTGTGATGATCAATCATCATTGTCTTCTAAAAATGCCAACTTGATGTAGATAATATAATGATTGGAATGATGCCACCTGCTGGAGACTTACTGTAGAAAAGCTGCGCAATGAGGTGAATGTCTCTGAGGGCAAGACCATGTGTCTTTTCTTTGGCTGTTAGGAAGTGACGTTTGCTGGTGGGAGGAAGAAGGGGGAGCCTGCGCTCTGATGAGGGCTCTTTCCTGAGGACGCTGGTGGAGAAGGGAGCTAGAAATGTGCTCTCCCCCTTTAATAGATAGATGAATGTAGGCCTTTCTCTCTCTCTTTACCAAATTCTTATTCTCCTTATATAAATGCTTAAAAGCCTAACTCTTGCTAAAGCATATAATTTATTGGCAACCACTCATTAAATATTTTAGACAGACTAGCTAGAATTTTAGCCTTACCAATAACCTGAAACTTAGCTCTTTCAAGATGCAAACAAATCCCAGAAAAATGGTGTTCAGAGATCTTCAGAAGTTCCGAAAACAAGAAATTGTTATGATGGGAAGTTTAGCATAGAGGTTGGAGGCTGACCTTGGAGTAAGAGAGACCTAGGTTCAAGTATGCTTGTGATTCCTACTAACTTTGTGACTCTAGGACACATTCCTAAACCTCTTAGTTCTCTGACTATAAGTCCCAATTGCTGATTTGGACCAGAGTAGGGAGTCTCTACAGTGGAGTTCTTGGAACTAAAAAAAATCACATGTTCCTGGACCAAAAAAAAAAAAGAAGGAGGAAGAAGAGAAGGAGGAGGAGGGGGAAAAAGGGGACAAAGAAGGAGGAAGAAAGAAGAAAGAGGAGGAGAAAGAAGAGGAGAAAGAAGAGGGGAAAAAAGGAAGGGAAGAATTAATCAACAAATTAATTAAATGTTAAATAATATATTTCAGGAACCATGCTAAGCCCTGGGTATTCAAAAAGCAAAAGTGAAATGTCTCTGTCCTCAAGTAGCTTTAATTCTTTTTTTTTTTTTTTTTTGCGAGGCAATGGGGGTTAAGTTCAGGGTCACACAGCTAGTAAGTGTCAAGTGTCTGAGGCCAGATTTGAACTCAGGTACTCCTGAATCCAGGGCCAGTACTTTATCCACTGTGCCACCTAGCCGCCCCCAAGTAGCTTTAATTCTAATGGGAGAGACATTATGGACATAAATAAATACATTTATATAAGATTAAAGAATTATAGATTATGAGCTAGAAGAGAACTTAAAGGCCATCTATCCCAATCCCTAAATTTATAGCTGAAGAAACTGAGGCCCAAAGATACAAAAAGGTGTTCAAGGTCATACAAATAGAATGTATCTGAAGTGAGGTTTGAACCAAGGTCTTCCTGAATCCAGGGCAATCTCACTACCATATTATCTTTCATACTATCATCCATCCATCCATCCATCCATATCACACATATACAACATACTATATATAGTATAAGATACCTATATCACATATATAGTATACTATACTATGATATATATATATATACACACACCACATATATAGTATACACAGTATAAGATATATATATATATAGATATATATATATATATAGATATAGATATATATATATAGTCGGCATATATGCCATATATATAGTATAAGATCTCTCTCTCTCTCTGTCATGCTGGGGGGGAGGTGGGCAGAGAAATGGAAAAGGTTCCCTGTAGAAGGTAGGGTTTGAGCTAAAGTTTTAGAGAAGCCAGGGAAAACTAGGGAGAGGTAAGGAGGAAGCATGTCCCAAGCATGGGAGACAATCAAGTGATGAGGAATGAATGTGAAAGCTGAAGAGCCATGTTGAAAAACAGTACAGTAGACCAGTGCAGCTGGAGCGTGGAGTACATGGAGGAGACCTAGACATCTAGGGAAAGGGCAAAGTCATGAGCCTTTAAATGCCAAACAAATGATTTATATTTGATCCTTGAGGGGGTCATTGGACTTTATTGAATAGAGAGGGAATGTCCTAGTCAGACCTATACTTTAAGAAAATTAATTTTTATCAGCTGTGTGGAGGATAAATTGAAGTGGAGAGAGACTTGACATGGGAATGAACTAGTTAGAGGGTAATTGAGATAGTACTAAGCAAGAGATGATGAGGACCTGAGTTCAGATGGTGGAGGCTATGTGAGTGGAGAGAAGCGTGCATATACTAGAGGTATATCGCATCTGGGTAAAAGATTTGCCAACTAATTGGATTTGTAGGGTGAGGGAGAGTAAAAACTTGAGAATCACAGGGGTTTGGAGTTTGAGTAAACTGGAAGGATGGTGGTTCCCAGGACAGTAAACAGGAAGTTCAGAAGAGAGGTTTTTGGTGGAAAAGATAATGAGTTCTGTTTTGGACATATTGAGGTACTAATAGGATGGCCACTTAGAAATGATCAATAGGTACATGATGTTAGGAGACTGGAGCTCAGGGGAGACATCAGGTTGTTTATTAGAGATCAAGAAATTCTCAACATAGAGCTGATCATTGAATCCATGGGAGTAGTGAGATCACTAACTGAGGTTAGTATAGAGAGAAAAGGGAAGAGGGCCCAGGACAGAGCCTTGGGGAACACCTGCCGTTAGCAGGCATGGTGTGGATGAAGATGCAGCAAAGGAAACCAAGAAGTAGCTGTAAGACAGGAGAATCAAAAGGGAACAAAATCACAAAAACCCAGAGAGAAGAGAGTATCAAGGAAAGGGAGGTGATGGACAGTGTTGAAGGTTGAAGAGAGGGTCAAGAAGGATGAAACTTGAGAAAAGGCATTAGATTTAGCAGTTAAGGGGCAGCTAGGTGGAGCAGTGGATAGAGCACCGGTCCTGGAGTCAGGAGGACCCGAGTTCAAATCCAGCCTCAAACACTTAACACTTACTAGCTGTGTGACCCTGGGCAAGTCACTTAACCCCAATTGCCTCACCAAAAAACAAAACAAAACAAACAAAAAAAGCAGTTAAGGGACCATTGGTAACTTTTCAGAGGATAGTTGCTGTTGCGTGATGAGGTTTTGGAAGCCAGATGGCCCAGACTTTCAAAGAGCGTGAGAGGAGAGAGGGTGAAGAAAAGGGAAAAGAAAAGGAGCTTAATGATTTACTTCAGATAATGTATGAACTTTTTTGGCAACTTCTGTGATTCTCTTAGACATCCTTACCCTCCCTGCATGACCTGCTATTCAACAAATCTCTTTCTCCTAAGGACAGAACTAACTTTGATCAGCTACCGAAAGAGCTTGATTTGGGCAGTGGCAGCAAGTCAAACGCTGAAACTTCCGTTGAAACCAGAACTAAGAGAACATTAAAAAAAACCAAATCAAGTCAGTGATATACTAGCAGTTTTGACTGCTAGCTAGAGAGATGGAAAAACTAAAAGGTTTTAACTATCGGTTAGGAAAATGATCTTCAGTTTTAAAACCAATTTTTGACTTATGACATGGTTCATATTTGTATATGAGAACCTCCAGCTTCCTTCAAAGAATAGCTCTGGTGCCACCTCTGCCAGAAGCTTTTCCCTGATCACCTGCCAATGTTCTCTGTTAAAGCGTAAGCTTTAATAGCTTAAAATGGCACTAAGACTTTTGGGACACCCCTTTATTTTTATGATATGCCCTACCTCTTATATATGTTGTTTTCTCTCCTAGTAGCATGTAAGCTCCTTGAAGGCAAGGACTATTTGGTTTTGCATTCTTAGATCCTTAGATCAGTGCTTGGCACATGGTAGATGCTTAATATATGGTTGAATGAATTGAATTATGTTGAAAGCATCAGGCATATATGGATGACACCCAGATTGTAGTTACAATTTATTATTTCTTGGCTCCTAACTACCTCCAACCTGTATGTAGGATCCAATCTTGCCTCAGGGAGTGTCTAGCTACTGATTCATTTCAAAGATGCAAAAGTTTTGAGGTGAAAATCCTGAGTGAAATTTTGACTTGTTTATTTAACCTATAGCTTGCTTTAGCGGCTAGAAACTGGCTCAGACAAGTTTAAAGTATTAAAATTAGAAATCCAAGCCATGAGCTAACTTAATGGATACTTTTTCCTTCTTTGTTTTTGCTGTGATGCGCCCTTCTGGGTTGATGGCTGCTGGTGGCAGGGGATTAAGATGCTAGGCTCTTGGGATCAGCAATCCTCAAAGATCCAAAAGTATGGATCTGGAAGTTAGAGAAACAGCCCAATACATTTGGTTTTTCAAAAAATCACCATCCTCCAAATCCCAAGAGAAGAGAGAAGAGAGAGAGAGAGGAGAGACGATGAGAGAGAGAGAGGAAAACCTCAGTGACACATATTGGAGACGGTGTCATTCCTACATACAAAGAGAAAGCTGGGTTGGTGTCTGTTGCTAACCCTCACTGTACCTGAGATAACACTGATGCTGAAGGGTCTGGCCCCAACAGTTGAGGCTCCTCAGCAAATGTCTGTAAAAGAAGAAGATCTGAAGACTTAGAGCACCCCCTTCTGAGGTGCAGGTTATCTACAAAAGACTATCATTCCATTAATTTCATTGGATGTGTGAGCTCTTTGCATGTACTCATTTATCTTTTCTAGCACAGGTGCTGATTTGCCACACAAATTACTTATTTGGAGAGACATTTACTAAAAATGCTTGAAGAATAACCGTTAGAGGTGATCGGTTTTCCTTTTTATTTGAAGAAAAGTCCTGTAGACCCATGTGAGAAAATGGGTAATTGTCTCCTCTCAATGAGGATATAACAGTCAATCATACTCCTCCCGCTCTGGCTAATAAAAATCACATGGTTCAAGGAGCTCTGGTCTCAATAAGGTCCGCTCTGGAGTTTTGGTCCATATAAGGAAGAATAAAGTCCACTCCTGAGTTATGCTCCATCTAAGGAAGAACTGATTAGGGAATGGAATACTGTATTCTGATTAGCTATTTTTATGCGTAGATTATAACCCTTCAATAATCGGACCAATGATGAAAAAGGGGAGGGTCCGTTCGCATTAGGGACTAGGGTTTAAAACAGGGCCTGCGAGCAACATATATTAGGGTCAGCCTAGGTGGCATAGTGATAAAGCACCTGCCTGGATTCAGGAGACCTGAGTTCAAATCCGGCCTCAGACACTTTACACTTACTAGCTGTGTGACCCTGGGCAAGTCACTTAACTCCCATGGCCCGCATAAAAACCAAAACCAAAACATATATATTGTCATGTCCAAAGGATTATAAAACTGTGCATACCTTTTGATTCAGCAATACTATTGCTAGGTCTATATCCCAAAGACTTCAAAAAAAGTGGAAAGGACCTATTTCTACAAAAATATTAATAGCTGTGCTTTTTGTGTGTTTGAAAATCAAAGAGATGCCTGTCAATTGGGGAATGTCTAAACAAGCTTTGGTATATGATTGTGATGAATATTATTGTGCTATAAGAAATGACAAAGCAGGATAATTTCAGAAAAAACCTAGAAAGACTTTCATGAACTGATGCAAAGTGAAATGAACAGAACCAGGAGAACATTGTACACAGTACAGCAATATTTTACAAATGAAGAACTGTGAATAACTTGGCTATTTCAGCAGTACAACGATCAAAGACAATCCCAAAGGACTAATGATGAAGCATACTATCCACCTCCAAAGAAAGAACCGATATTGTCTGAATACAGACTGAAACATGCTATTTTCCACTATATTATACATAGATATGGACATATATTATCTCTCAATATAAAACTATAAATATACGCACATATATTTTCCCTCCTGCCTAGATATGTGAAGGTCCCGTCCCAGTTTTTCCCCCACTGAAGCAGCCATTAGCATATGAGTCCTAACCATTCTTGGGTTCCTTTAATTCCATTGTCTTTGCCTCCCGGAATCCAGAGGCCTGAGAATGGTAGGAGAGAAGTCATAGGCATATACTAAATGGGGAATTTCAGCACTGGTGGTTCTGGCTTAGGGAATGGGAGTAGCTGGTGGTCTCTGTTGCAGGGAGGGGGGGGCTTGTGATCTGGTTCAGGGGCCTAGCTCACCCAAAGATTTGGAGGCTTATCACAAATCTTGTAAAATAAAAAGGTTTATTAGGATGACGAGGAATACATGGCTGGGAGACAGATCTCAATGGAAAGCTGTTCTACTTGAGTCAGAGAAGACCTGATCTTTGGTAGGTTTCCCAAACAAAGAGGAGGAATTACAAATCAGAAAGATATGCAGCACCTGTCCATATCTTGCATTATCATCTTGCTGACCTTGGTATTGCTTATCAGCTTACCGGAGGCAGAGCTGTTTTTTCCTTGGGGAAGTCTAAGGATTCTTTGGGGTTAGGGGGTTTAAGTTTCTTGGGGTCCTACTGCATTCCCACAACAGTCTTCAGGAGAACCCTTTTTTAAACTAAATCTGAAATCAAAGAAACCCCTCATTAGGGAACAAGATGGGGACTAGTGCTCATTCAGACATAGTTTCTTTCATTCTTCCTTCCTTTTTTTTTTTTTTTTGGTGAGGCAATAGGGGTTAAGTGACTTGCCCAGGGTCACACAGCTATAATTGTTAAGTATCTGAGGTCAGATTTTAACTCAGGTCCTCCTGAATCCAGGGCTGGTGCTCTATCCACTGCGCCACCTAGCTGCCCCTCATAGTTTCTTTTTGAGTCTGGCAGATACTGCCAATGCCCCTTGGAAGTAGGCAACTCCACTTAGTGGGAAAACCAAGGCCCAGAGACTTTGTCTTACTCAAGGTCACACAACAAATCCAAATCAGAGGTTAGGAAAGGAAATATATTCCTTCATTTAAAATCCAGGGTAGTGGATGATAAAGCAACCAAATACCCTAGTCTGATCCTGGAAAAATATTCCCTGGTGGTATCTCACTTCAGCAATAAATCCTTTAACAGCTGACATGTCTCTGAGATCAGGAGAGCGCTTCCAGACAATCTGAGAGGACTCTCACCCTCTTTTGGGACTTCGGAAGTTGAGTTAAGAAACTCTTTGAACTGAAGTCACATGATTACAGTCTAATCCCCAGACTTTACTTTAGCATCTTTTTTCCCCCTCAAAAATATCATTGCAATGCTGCTAATGACATCTTTGCCAAGAATGGGAAGCTGGAAATTTGTTTCTGATTCCTAGTTTTCCCACTTTTTTTTTAAAAAAGGAGATTTTAAAAACCTTTTTCATGAACATATGTCCTTCCCCAAATGTTCTGATTTGTCAAATATTTGCCTGTTAAGGGGTTTTTAGAATTTGTAATCACTGCAGGTTTTAAACTGAGATTTTGCCTTTGTAAAATTAGGCTAAAAAATTTCAGGTAAGTTTGAACTCCAAGTCATAGGAACATATATTTAGAACTTGAAGGAGGCATCTAATCCAACCCCCCTCATTTGCCAGGTGAAGACACTGAAAGGGGGAGAGGGGGTTTAGGTCATCCAAGAAGCATGTAACAATTCTCTGCTTCTAAATCCTGTACTCCTCTGTATCAAACCATGTTGTTACCTTTCTGACCTAAATTATCTTGTCTTCCATCTCCATTTGTCCTTGTGCCATGACTAGAGAATTGTGGATATAAATTATCCCAAGAGGTGATTCTATCTATTCCCTGCCTTTGGGCAAGCTTGTACTTGACTTAGTCCAGAGAGATGGGCACCTAGCCAGTCCTTAAATGCTCTTATCCTGGAACAATTTCATATTTACAATCTGAATCATAAGCGTTTAAAGTTTGAAGGGATCTCAGAGAGAGGATCATTTATTCCAACCTCATTATTTTATGGAAGAGGAAACAAGGCCGGAAGCATGAAGTGATTTTGCCCAAAGCTTAAGAGTTAATGGAAGAGCATAGATTTCATTTTTGTCCAGCATTTTCCATCACTTCATATTACATGGCGTGTCTTCCTTCATTATTGTGGTTTCTATTCCATCCAAACCCTAGTTCTCCATTTACACAAACCTCAGCTCCTCTACTGCTTTGCCTTTGAGAGATAATATTCCTTTACGAAGTGTTACCTCCCTATTGTCAAGGTCTATTTAAGGGTGGGTCTATGAAGGTTTCCTGCCAAAGGAGACAAACCCTTGCAGATGATGGTGGGGACAGGACAGCTAGGAGTCAGTTAGAAATGTCTTTCTAGGGGGCAGCTAGGCGGCACAGTGGATAGAGTACCAGCCCTGGATTCAGGAGGACCTGAGTTCAAATCCAGATTCAGGACACTTGACACTAGCTGTGTGACCCTGGCAAGTCACTTAACCTTCATTGCCCTGCAAAAAAAAAAAATATGTCTTTCTGGTAGATGGCAATGGAGATCAAGGATATTTTGCTGGGTAGATGGAATGCAGTAGGCAGAGCATTTGCCTGGGACTGGCTATAGGACTATGGACAATCATAAGCAGAGAGCAACTTTCCAAGACATATCCTTTCAAGAAAGAAAAGAAAGGAAAATAGACACAGGAGGGAGCTCTTTCTCCTTTCTTTTGGGTAGAGAAATTAGCTGAATTTTTCTGTTAGGGAGTCAGTTAAGGGAAAAAAGAAATTGAAAAGAAAAAGCCTGAAGATTTTTTTTCCCCTTTTGCTATAAGACTTACTGACAGGATCAGCATTCTGGAAATGAAGTCTCCATGTTTCTGATAACTTGAGAAACAAGGCCACAACTGTAAATGAGGAAAACTTGGACACAGCTGGGGGTTTACTATTATAGGCTACTTTGATAGGGTGAATGTTGCAGCATATTGGGCTGGATGAGTTTCAGCTGGGATGGAGGAGTTTTGTTCTTAAGGTTTTTGAAATGGACTTTGTTCCCTCCTTTTTTTTTTCTTTCATCCCAACGATACTGACAAATTACAGATTTGTGATAAGGGAATGACTCCTAAAGGAACATCTTTCTTGACAAGGGATTAATGGAAGGAAAAAAGCGCCAAATTTCCTTCTCCTCTCACCATTTTCAGTTGTTCCCTCTTCCTTATCATGTTGTTCTCAAAAAACCAAAACCAAACCAAAACAAAACAAAAAAAAAAACTCCAAACGAAACAGCTAAGTATCAGAAGGTCGATCACATCTCTTTCCTGACACCTTGATCCCTTCTCTGTCCCCAGCCCAAGTCATCTGGAAATAGGCCTCAATCTGTTTGTACTTTGTTCAGGTAGAGCTGGTTGGGCTTAATTGTCTCAAGAGATGCCTTTCTAGTTGATGCTGTTTTCTAAACAGGCAGAAGTTTTAATAAGACATTTTTCTAAATGGGCTGTTGAGAATCAGGTTATGTGGGCCACAATTAGATGAAATCCAGGACCACAATAATAATAAAAACAAATAAACAACACAATACAATAATGAATTAGAGAGCATGTATCTTTTCTTCTTCTTTTTTTTTTTTTTAGTGAGGCAATTGGGGTTAAATGACTTGCCCAGGGTCACACAGCTAGTAAGTGTTAAGTTTCCTGAGGTCAGATTTGAACTCAGGTACTCCTGACTCCTGGGCCGGTGTTCTATCCACTGCACCACTTAGCTGCCCCGAGAGCATGTATCTAGTGCTTTGAGGTTTGCAAAGCACTTCACGTGTGTTACCCTCGTTTGATCCTCCAAAGGACCCTGTGGGGTAGGTACTGTTATCCCTATTTTATAGATAAGAAAACTGAGGCTGAGACAGGTGATAACTTGCCCAGGCTCATACAGCTAGTAGATGTCTCAGCTAGGTATTCCTGACTTCAAGTCCCATGTTTTGCCCTTTATTGTTCACTATGACTCCTGCATTTTCTCTGTAAGGGGACTTGCCCTGTCCATACCCAGACTGCCCAACATGGGGGCACCCTGCTTCCCTATGTTCCCCCTACCACTTGACTCGGGAGTCTCCTCCTTTGGTTGGCTATGTGGCCAGAACAAGCTGTATCTTTATGACTGACCAGACTGAGATGGTCATTCTTTTTCAACCTTGTCCAGAGGTTGAGGTTCACAATTTGCCTATAACTTAGGTGCCCTAAACTGAACCAGAAGGGGGAACACTTTCTCTCTCCTCACTCTTACCCTGGCTCTGAGAAATAGGTCTGAGAGGGTGTTTCTGTTTTGTTTCATTTGTCCTCAGTTTTCAGGTACTAGGGGTGAGCCCCACTGGACCATAGAATACAAGACATACAACCTTGGAGCCAGAATTGCAGGCAGGATGGTGCAGCCAGTCAGTCTGCCAGGGAAACGCTGAGAAGTCCAGGGTCCCTGGGACTTGAGCTTGAGGTGGGTTTTGGACTTAGAACTGGGACTGTACCCTATATTTGTTATTGTACCTTTTGAAGTAAATATTTCTTTGCAAAACCGAATCTGACTTTTAATGGATAACTGGGATGCAGGAGATCTACCCTTTTTACACTTTGGGGAGTACCATTGGTGGGGGGGGGGCTGAATCATTGGCAGGGAGCCTAGATACCCCTTAATTTCCCTTAACAGTACTGGAGAACTCTTGGGTATGGGGTGAAATGTAACATACATGGCTTCTAGGCACTGGGGGCCAGGGGAGTCATTGCTTCAAAATATAGGAATGTTTTCTCTTTTCTCCAGTATGGTGTTTGTTGCTGGATTATCACTTGGACAAATCTTGGGAAGCTCTGGTTTCCCCTTCTTCACTATGACCATTATCATGCCACTCACACCAGCAGTCAGAAACTTGTCCAGTTGGCCTTTTATCTCTTTCAGAGTTGATGTGCAGATTCCTGGCACTTGTTCTTATCAGCATAGTTGATTGTGGCAGCTCTTGGGAGACCCAATAAAATGGTTTGGAAGATCAGCACATTCTCACTTAGCTATCTTGGATCCCAGAAGTGAGACAGAAGAGGTGCACTTCTAGTAAAGAATGCAGTCCTCAGTTGATGGAGGTTTGCCCATCTCCTGTTCTTGCTAAAGTGTCTTATCACCATGTGTTTAACATTTTCAGGAGCAGGTTTGCATTTAGAGTAGTGAATATAGGGAGCAATTCCAGCTTCTCCTGTTATTCAGAGATTATTTTCCTTTTCTGTTTTTTCCCTTCTACTGATTGTCCACTGGCCATTTTAACAGCTGAGGCAGCTAATGGAACAGTGGTTAGAGCTCTGGCCTGGGGCTAGGAGGACCTGGTTTCAAATTCAGCCTCAGAAATTTACTAGCTGTGTGGGACCTGGCAAGTCACTTAACCGGCTATCTGCCTCAGTTTCCTCAGCTTTAAAAAGGGAATAATAAAAGCACCTACCCTCCCAGGATTGTGAGATCAAAGGAGGATTTTTTTTTAAAGTGCCTAGTATATAGTAGTCACTAGATCATCATCATCATCATCATCTTCTTCTTCTTCTCATCCTCCTCCTCCTCCTTTTTTCCTCCTCCTTTTATCCCTCCTCCTCTTCCTCCTGCTGCAGTCATCTTGACTTTTGTCTTGCCGATGGACTCTGATAACTCCAGAGGAGGGGACTAAGGCTGATGATTTTGGGCAGCTCTGCCCTCACTTAAATCCAATTTACTGGAAAATAAAGACATCACCTTTGTGATTTTCATTGGTCCTCTCTGAGAATGGAGAACAAACAAGCCAGCCCTCCAGTCTCTGCTTAGTTAACCTTGAGTGACAAATAATAATATCCCAGCATTTGTATAGTGCTTTAAAGTTTGCAAAATACTTTACATGTATTATCTCATCTGATGTTCACAACTCACAACAACCTACCTCAGTAGGTGCTATTGTTATCCTCATTTTACAAATGAGGAAACTGAGGCAGAAAGGTTAAATGATTTGCCCAGGGTCTCCTAGCTAATAAAGTAGGATTTGAATTCAGGACCCCTGTACTCCATGTCAAGCATTCTCTAAAACTCTAGGTTGCAAAGTAACCAAGGTTTATCTACATTGATAGAAGGGATTTCCTTATCAGAAGTTCCCTACATGGAAGAAATTATGGGCTCAGTCCACTCAAAAGAAAATAATATATGTATATATATGGTGAAGCAATTGGGGTTAAGTGACTTGCTCATGGTCACACAGCTAGTAAGTGTTAAGTGTCTGAGGCCATATCTGAACTCAGGTCCTCCTGAATCCAGGGCCAGTGCTCTACCCACTGCGCCACCTAGCTGCCTGTATATTTATATGAAGAGAGAAAGCTATAGATGGGGGGGAGGGTGCTTTCCAAGACAACATAGGTCAGGGAAGAAAAAAAAATGACAGTTGTACTACTGTATATACAAGGTTTCTGGAAAATCTTAATTAAATTTTAAAATATTAAAACTGAAAATGGCACCCATACATTTGTGGCACCCTGTATCATTTTACTATATTATAGATAATATTTTATGATATACTATTTTTATAGTATATGAAATGATACTACAGCATATATAATACTTAAATTAAATTTCATAAATATTTTTCTACTGAAAGAATTAATGCTGTGTGCATGTGCCTTGCTGTTTCAAAAAAAAGAGTTTACTGCCTCTCAAGGCAGCATGCTCAATTGCTGGACAGCTCTAAGAGGGCCGTTTTCTACTGAATTGAAACTCTGTTACTTCTGCCCATTGGTTCTGTCCTCTGGAGCTCCAAAGAAACATAGCATCAGTCTAATATTGCCTCTTCCACGTGACAATCTTTCAAATATTTGATGATATCGATCTTTTCCTACTCAGAGGCTTGTCTTCTTCAGGCTAAATTTCCACAATTCCTGCAACCATTATTCATAAGGCTTTGTTTGGAATCACCTCTTTACTCTTGTGTCACTCTCTCATAGATGAGCTTTAGCTTGTCAGTGTCATTCTTTAAATATGCCCAGAATTGCAAGAGATGTGGGCTGACCAGGACAAAGTAGAGCAGGATTTTCAACTTCTTCATTCTGGATTATGTTATTCATGTAACTTAAAATCCTATTAGACTTTTTTTTTTTTTGGCAGGGCAATGGGGGTTAAGTGACTTGCCCAGGGTCACACAGCTAGTAAGTGTCATGTGTCTGAGGCCGGATTTGAACTCAGGTACTCCTGAATCCAGGGCCAGTGCTTTATCCACTTTGCTATCTAGCTGCCCCCCATTAAACTTTTAGCAGTCATATTAAAAAAAAATGGAGGAGAAAAAGATCATAGCTATTGATTAAAAGAAGTTTTTTGAAATATTTTTGGATTCTCCTTATCCATACCTTCCTCCTCTTCCTTTGCCCTCTCCTTTATATCTGTCTTAATTAAGAGTGAGTTCTACTAATATGAGAGGGAAGTTAGTCAGTTAATAAATATTTATTTATTTATTTGTTTGTTTGTTTGTTTTTGTTTTTGTTTTTTTTTTTAGTGAGGCAATTGGGGTTAAGTGACTTGCCCCGGGTCACACAGCTAGTAAGTGTTAAGTGTCTGAGGCCGGATTTGAACTCAGGTCCTCCTGACTCCAGGGTTGGTGCTCTATTCACTGTGCCACCTAGCTGCCCCTTGTTTGTTTTTTAATGAGGCAATTGGGGTTAAGTGACTTGCCCAGGGTCACACAGCTAGTAAGTGTTAAGTGTCTGAGGCCAGATTTGAACTCAGGTCCTCCTGACTCCAGGGCTGGTGCTCTATCTACTGCGCCACCTAGCAGCCCCCTAATAAATATTTATTAAGTACCTACTATGTGCCAAACACTGTGCTAAGTATAGGGGATAAAAATACAAAAAAAAAAAGAAAGAAAGAAAGAGAGGAAGGAAGGAAGAAAGCAGGAAAGAAAGAAAGAAAGACAATGCCTGCCTTCAAGATGGGGTGGGGTGAGGAGATACTGTATAGGGGACTTGATAGAAAAATCAAACTGAGTGCAGCCAGGAGGGAAATGAAGAGATGGTTGCCAGGAGCCTCTTCCTTAAATGGAGGTTTTGGAGTTCATCAATCCTTCCATCAGTCAAAGGTACAAAGGCTACTGATGAGGTATGAGTGCCAAGGCAGATTCAATCTTGCAATATGCTGAGGTTTCCTAATGATGAGGTTCCTGGGGACATAGTTGCAGAGTCTTGGCTGAATGTGAAGAGAAACTGGGATTTTTTTTCTTTAAATTTTATTTTTCTCAATTAAGACTAGAAGGACCAGGCAAATTAATTGTTGCAAATTTTAAAAAATCATTTTCTATAATTTATTATAATTTCTCCTATCTGTGCAAGTACTTTAAGTACAAATAATTGTAAGCAGATATTATAATTTTATTTTGAAAAAAAATTTTTCATCTACTAGCTTCTTCTTCTTTGCCCTATAGATAAAAAGTACAGTCAGTTGATAAAGCTTGATCCTTTGATATAGTCTTAAATTCTGATCCTTCTTCAGCATTTATTTTCTCTTCTTCTAATCTCCTTCTTCCCACTCACTGGGGGAAAAAAGGAGAAAAGAAAAACAAAATCCTTGTAACAAATATTCATAGTTAAGCAAAAGAAATTCTCACATTGTCTTGGCCTTATTGAAGAAGTTAAGGGGATCATAGAATCTTATAACTTGTCTACTCTAATCTTTATTTTAAAGATAAGGAAAGAAATACAAAGTGATTGATTAATTTGACCAATGACACATAGCTTGATAACATTTAATTGTCTGCATTTAAACTGTCTAGAACTTGTGTTAGAGTAAGCTCCCTTTGTTCCGCAGCCCTGTCCCAATTTTCTCTTTACCCACTTTTCTTCCTGCTACCAGTTAGAGCCCATGGCCAAGGCTGCATAATTACATCCTCTCATCTGGTCTTAAAGGCATATAGGCAAATAAGTCCAAGTTTCCTTCCTAAAGATGAACATCTCTTCTTTTACCTCATAACCCCACCTATGCCCTCAATTACCTTCCTTTCACTGCTTCTTGATAAAACCACACCTATGGAGATGAAGACAACTGCCCTTGCAAGTGTTGTAGCCAGGGATATTGAAGACCTAGAAATGAAGGTATTTGTCACCAAGGTTCTTGGCACCAACTAATAGTTCAGCATCAGAATTGATAGGATTTTATTGGTGGAAATGACATTCAAGAAGAAGCCTTACCATCTGCTTTGCTGTTACACCCTAAGTACCCTGGGAATTTTCCATCTGATTTGCAGCTAAAACCTTCCATCTGTGTTGTCTCCGCCATTAGAACGTGAGCTCCTTGAGAGCAGAAATGCTTTTCCTTTTCTATTTATATTCCCAGCATTTAGCAGAGTGTTTTGCACATCATAAATTCTTAATAGATGTTTTATTCATTTATTCATTGATCTACCCTCATCCCTATTCCGTAGACCACACATGATCTTGTGATCATTTCTACCTCCACATCATCTTTTGTATAAGTTCTCTTCTCCCCACTCACAGTCATCACTTTGACTAAGGCCCTCATCACCCTGTCCTGGAATATGATAATGACCTTCCAATTAGTCTTCTCTCCTCAAGTCTCTCCTCCAATCCATCCTTCTCATAGCTGCCGAAGTGATTTCCCTAAAGCATATATCTGACTACATCACCCTCTAATTCAGCAAACTTTGGGGACTTCCTGTTGCTCTAAGATCAATATCAACTCCTCTGTTTGACATTTAAAATTTTTCAAAACCAGGTCCCAAATCTGCCTTCCCAGCCTTATTACAAATTTACCATGCTCTGTGAGGAGCCAGCCTATCCTATGAGTGACTTGCCAGGCCCAACCCATCCAGCTAAAACATTGGGCTCTATGGGGAGTTAGCCCAGCCTAGATGCAGAGTGATTCTTTCATTACCAATATGGATGACCAGGACAGCAGTGAACTTAATGAGAACTTTTTAGAAAAAAAAAAAAGGGCAGCGAGGCCTTTCTGTTTAGAGCGGTGAGTTGCTTTAGGAACATGTGTTCCCTATATATTTGCCTCATTAACGCTGTACTTTGAGTTTGTGATCACTCCCCTCATGCTTGGGTCCTGTCTTTGCAGAAGAATGAACCCCAGGTTTTTTGGGGAAATGCTTTGTAACTACTGATATTGCTGTGCCTTTTTTTTTTTTTTTTAGTGAGGCAATTGGGGTTAAGTGACTTGCTCAGGGTCACACAGCTAGTAAGTGTTAAGTGTCTGAGGCTGAATTTGAACTCAGGTACTCCTGACTCCAGGGCTGGTGCTCTATCCACTGCGCCACCTAGCTGCCTGCTGTGCCTTTTTAATAAACATCTTTTTTTTTTTCCAAGAGCTAATTGAGTCGAGTTGATTATTATTATTATTTTTTTTTATTTTGTGGGGCAATGAGGGTTAAGTGACTTGCCCAGGGTCACACAGCTAGTAAGTGTCAAGTGTCTGAGGTCAAATTTGAACTCAAGTCCTCCTGAATCCAGGGCCAGTGCTTTATCCACTATGCCTCCTAGCTGCCCTACAAAATTACTTTTATGTGGATGGAGTTTGTGCCTAGTCAATGTAGATTTTGCTAGCATAGCATTTCTACTGTGAGAGTTGCCATAGTGTCTCCATAGAGATGAGAGATCAAAGCAGACATTCCCTCAGAGTTTACCAATTGGTGACCTGTATTGAGCTTGTGTTTTAGTGATTGAATTTTCTGGAAGACTCCTGGGAGGAAGAAGTCAGAAATTGTGACAAGTAGCCTTCTTCCTATTAGAGGAAGGTAGGAGGGTCAAGTGGGGGGCCCAACTTCTGGCTGCCAGCTCTTCTCTTCCTTATTTTGGTTTCAATGGGAAGACAATGGGCACCTGACACAGAAGAATCAAGATCCTTTTTTTACCTCTTGAGAAAGGATGAGCATATATTGGTGAGATTGTACAGTAGTTAGAGGAAACCACGTGTCCCTTCACCAGGCTATTAAAGAGGAATTAGATCAATGCTTGGATTGCCAATAAGTTGGCAAATGATTCCCTTTCCCTTTTGGGGGAAGGTTGAGCTTCTCCCTTTGCCTCTGTAGTCAGTAGGGCCATTAACTGGATGCTTCCTATTCAGAATGACTTTCCCATTACTCCTTGTCCTTTCCTTGCTATTGTTTCACTCTCCACTATTCATATAAAAAGAAAAATCCAGGAGCTGCTCAACCTTGTCTGTGTGATTAATGGGTAGAGGTGTGGGAAAAGGCTTGGATCTTAGTAGAGGGAGAAACATAACTGCAGGGAAGGAATAGAAGCAGACCATGACTCCATTTGGAAATCCCAACCAAAATGAAGGCACATTGAGGTGGTACCATTAAGCCAACACAAGTCCCAGAAACAGCAAAGTCTATAACCAGAGAGCAATTAATAACATGCATGTAATTGACTTTGAGTACATATTGGTCATCTTATCAGTTCCCATTGGCAAAATTTTCATTCCATTTCTTTATTATTTCTTTTTTTGTTGTTGAAAATATTCTTTTCTCTTTAAATTTTGAGTTCTAAATTCTCTCCCTCCCTCCTACACCTTCCCATAACCACTGAGAAGGTAAGCAATATGATATCAATTATACATGTGAAATCATGCAAAAGATATTTCCATATTAACCACATTTTAAAAAAGAAAAATAAAGAGAAAATTATACTTCAATTTGCAGTTTGAGTTCATCTGTTCTCTCTCTGGAGGTGGATAGAATTTTTTCATGATGAGTCCCATGGAATTGTCTTGTAATTGTATTGATCAGAGTAGCCAAGTCTTTTACACTTGATTATAATTACAACATTGCTGTTACTGTGCACAATAATCTCCTGCGTCTTCTCATTTCTGTTTGCATTTGTTCTTATAGGTCTTGCTATGTTTTTTTCTGAAACCACCTCCATTGTCATTTCTCATAGTACAATAGTAATCCATCAAAATCATATGCTACAACTTGTTCAGCCATCCCCAAATTTATGAGCATTCCCTTGATTTTCAATTCTTTCCCACCACAAAAAAGAGCTACTATAAATATTTTTGTACATATAAGGTCTTTTCCTTTTTCTTTGATTTCTTTGTGATACATACCTAGCAATGGCATTTCTGGGTGAAAGGGTATTCACAGTTTGTTAACTCTTTGGGCTTATTTCCAAATAGTTCTTTAGAATGGTTGAACCAGTTTACCACTTCACCAGCTGTTTTATTAGTGTATCTATTTTTCCCTTGTCCCCTCTACCATTTGTCATTTCTGATAGGTGTAAGGTGGTACCTCACAGTTGTCTTAATTTGTATTTCTCTAATAAATTGTGATCTAGAGCATTTTTTTCACATGACTAGAGATAGCTATGATTTATTCTTCTACAAAATGCCTGTTTATATCCTTTGGCCATTTATCAATTGGTGAATGGCTCTTATTTTTATAAATTTGAATCAGTTCCATACTCAGTATATATTTGAGAAAGGAGGCCTTTATCAGAGAAACTTCCTGGAGAAAATTTTTCTATTACTTCATTGTCCATGGTATCTTTTATCAAAATGTAGTTTCTCTGATTATCTCTTTTAATTAGGTATATTTTTTCGTTTGCTTTGCCTGAAATCATGATGACTACCCTTGCCTTTTAAACTTTAGCTGAAGCATAACAGCTTCTGCTCCAACCCTTTATTTTGACTCTATGTATGTCTTTCTGTTTCAGTTGTTTTCTTGTACACAACATATTGTTGGATTCTGGTTTCTAATTCATACTGCTATCTGCTTCTGTTTTATGGGTTAGCTCATCTCATTTACATTCACAGTAATGATTATTAACATTGTATTTTCCTCCATCCTATTTCCTTTTGTTTATCCTTTTCTCTCTCTCTTTTTATCCTGTTTCTCCTCAAAAGTTTGTTTTGCTTCTGACCACTGCCTCCCTTAAACTGCCTTGCATTTTATTATTCACTGCTCTCCCCACCCTTGTTTTCATATGTCTTATCCCCTTTCCTGCCTATTTCCATCTTGGGTAAGTTACATTTCTGTTATGGGGTTAGGATCAAAGTTTAAACTGGACAGCTAAACTGAAGGACAAGACACACCTTGAGAAGCAAGAGAGATAAGTCCATTAGGCATGGCTACTGTTTGAGTGGCACCAAGGGGACAGATAACTCTAGAAGTGAGGACCATTTCCCCTCATTCTCTCAATGAGGCAAATAACCATGTGGTCTCTTGCTAGCCCAATCTACCCTATCATGATAATCTCATTTTGGATCCACAGTTGGAACTGCTATTGTTCCAGGGATCCCAGCCCAATTTCTAATCAGTGAGTATTCATCACCTACTTGTACAGCTAGATCCCAAATCCATTTTTTTCTCACTGGGGGTACAAGAGCTGACAAGAACAATTTGCAAGTTGGCCCAGGAAAGGTCAAACTGCATTGTCACAGACTTAAAGCCATCTGTGAACTTTGCGTGGCTCTCTAACACCCCAATTTTTCTTTAATCTGAGCCAAATCACTCATGGAAAAAGAAGCATGTATTCATGTCACCCTGCCCCCATATGGAACTTCCCATAGTGGAAGCAAGGGAGTGGTTAATGATGCCTGTAAGGGCAAGGGTGAAGCCAGTAGGCAAGAGGTAAAGGGGACAGGGAAATGGCCTTAGGCAACTGCAGGAGATCAGGTTAAGAAGATGGGAAGGCTGATGAATGGAAAAAATAGGAGAATAGGGAATGGACTGGAGCCCCCCCCTCCCCCCCCAGATTGTGACAGGGGCCCAGCTGTGAGGGGCCCAGCTGGATGGAAGGGGAAAATTATGGAGATGTGGAGACAGCTATTGTGTGGGAAAAAAAGAAGAGTGCTGAAGCCTGCTCCAAGGGTGGCAGGGGGCTTGGCTGTGAGGGTGCAGGAGATCAGTTCTGAGATTAGCCGGTGGGCAAAGAGGAGAAGAGGTCAGAATTTCACACATAGAGTGGTACAACAGTTGATCCATTGGGAGGGAAGGATATAGTGGAGCAGGCAGGGAAGAGGAGGTGCAGGGAGGAGAGGGAGACTGAGGAGCAGGAGGGGATGAAGTCTCAGAAGAGGAGGGGTTGTCAGAAGGATTCACTGGTCTCATGGACTTGCGACTTTCTAACAACCAGAGGAAATCATCTAAGAAATCATTGAGGTCCTGTGAGGAAGGAAGCTTTTTAGGGTTATTGATAGCCTCCAGGTTTGATTAGTTTTGCCGGGTGTATCCTGCATTGTTCCTTCCCCTTTGAGTTCTGGCTTAAGGTCATCAAGACTAGTACATATGGGATTCTGTTCATTTCCCTTCATGCTTGCAAAACAGGTCCAATTGCAAAATGGTATTATAGTTAAAAGTTCCATGCACTGACCAATTTTCTTGGGTTTACAGCTGATATTTTGGCCAGAGAGTGTTATAGAAAAAGAGCGTGCATTTCTTTTTCAAAATTGTAAGGTCTAATTTAGTCCAATTTTTCAGGATGCACCCCAAAGGGGAACCCTTCAGGACACTCCCTCTCTGCCCCATGGGTGTACCCAGATATCATCCCGTCTAAGGAGATAAGTTCAGATGTTAGGTTGAGCTTTTCTCAAGGGAGGGAGATGCCAGCTGCCCATCTCATGGAAGAGCCGAGTGCTGGCAAGGGATAGACGTATAAACACAAAAGTTCTTACCCAGAAACATGGAGTCCGAGGGTCCGAGCATGGTTCGTATGTCTGGCTGAGCTTTTGGTGAGGGAGGGAGACCCAGGTTGCCTGTTACTGTCACATTCAAAAGCTGACTGCGCCTATCTCTTCGTGAGAAGGAAAAGAGGTAGAGTCAGGTGGGAGAGAGAGGATAAACCAAAAGGGAGGTTCCTACCTATGGATTTTGTGTAGAGAGGAAAGAGAAATTTACCATGCCCCATGTTGGGTGCCGAAATTATGTCACAGGGGAAATTGGTGGGTGGTGGGGGTCCTTAGGTATTCCTCTTTTAAGAATTACACCCTCTTGCACACAAATCCAATTATAATGACATAATCTTTAATTTAGGCACTAGAGAAAGGAAACCAAGAGAGAAGTCCTTGGACTTTTTTCATGGGGAGATGGTTCAGAGACCTGGTTCTCTGAGATACATATCTCTTTGAACACGAGAAAGGAAAAAGCTTTTATAGAGGGTGGATGTGGAGGGAGAGATGGGATGATCATCTGACTGTGGAAAGTTCCCTTTGGGGGTGCCACTCAGGCAGAAGCACCAAGGGGACAGATAAGCCCAGAAGTCAGGACCACCTCCCCTCATTCCAGTTTCCCCCACCCCAGAAGCTTATCTCTCTTGCTTCTCAAGGTGTGTCTTGTCTTTCAGTTTAGTTGGCCAGTTTAAACTTTAATCCTAACCCCATAGCAATTTCTATACACAACTGAGTGTGTTTGTGTATGCACATACATACATATATTCTTCCCTCTTTTAACTAGTTCTGATGGGAGCAAGGTTCAAGCATTGCTTGCTATTCCTCCCCACCCCCTTCATCTCCATTGTAAAAAAGTTCTTTTTTGCAGACTTCTTTTATGTGAGAAAATTTTCCCCACTCTACCTCTCCTTTCCCCTTTCTCTCAGTGCATCCCCCTTCTTTACCCTTTCATTTTTTTTTTTTGGAGATCATTCCAACAATTGACTCAAACTTACACTCATGGCCATTGTCTATGTAAATTCCTTTTAACTGCCCTAATAATCACAAAGTTCTATACTTGTCAATCACTGGTTTTCATGGTTACCATAGCTACAGTCAACCAGGGTGAGGCAAATACTAACAGAGCTGGAGGTCTCTTGTACTTCTGCAAAGAAGGGCTCTCCTTTGATTTGTTTACCCATATTCTGGCCTTCTTGACTTTGGGCTTTATGTTAGTGTTGGGCTCTGCTTATTTCTAGGACTGGGGAGTGGTGGCGTCTGGCCTGAGCATCTATCTTCTGTGTTTTTTTGCTGCCTTCACAGCTCCATATTGGGTTTATAAGTTTTTGTGTTTGTTTTTTGTGGGGCAATAAGGGTTAAGTGACTTGCCCAGGGTCACACAGCTAGTAAGTGTCAAGTGTCTGAGGCAGGATTTGAACTCAGGTCCTCCTGAATCCAGGGCCGGTGCTTTATCCACTGTGCCACCTAGCTGCCCCCTTGGCTCTATACATTTTTGGTGAGACTAAGGGAAAGATCTGTTCAGTGGCCTGCAAATTCCTCACCTGATTTAGGTTGGTTAGCTTATGTGTAGTGAAATTTCTGTAGACCATGGCTAGATTCAGTCAGATTTAACCTCCTGGGAAGTTCTGTAAGTTCAGAGAGACTGAACTGTTGGCTCCCCCTTGGTTTTGGTCTTATGCTCTTATTGATTCCACTGCAGGCTTAGGTACAGGGCTAAAGGTTTAGAAGTGAGTCCCTGCTCTGGTCTTGGGCTCACAGGCATATAGCTATGGCTCTGGAACTTGTCCCTTGCTCCTTGCTCCTTACACAGGTAGGGAGGGCTCAACCTTAACTATCTCAAGAACATCTCCTTGAGTGTGGGCCATGGAAACAAAACAAGGAGCTTTGGAACCATGAGAGAGGAGCAGTTTGTAGCAGCCAACATGCTGTGCTGCTGATCACGTTGGCAAAAAACAGGTTCTTCTGAGCCCACCCTTCTCAAAAAGGAAAAGTAAATCAGTCACCAGATGAATGGAGATACAAGTATTGGGCTATAGTGAGGGGAAATGCAATTCTCTCTAGCCACTTTATTTATTTATTTTGGCGGGGCAATGAGGGTTAAATGACTTGCCCAGGGTCACACAGCTAGTAAGTATCAAGTGTCTGAGGCAGGATTTGAACTCAGGTCCTCCTGAATCCAGGGCCGGTGCTTTATCCACTGCACCACCTAGCTGCCCCCAGCCATTCTATTCCCCCCCCCCCAATTCTCATCAGTTCTTGAAAGAGGAAAATTTGTTCCTTTGTGTCAGATGTTCATTGTCTGCACATTGACACGGAGGAAAGTAGAGGGGAGCTAGCATTCAGAGGTTGGGGCATGTCTCTCTACTTTCCCGGATCCCTCTCTTCATGATAAGTAACAGGAAGGATGGTTTCCCCTTCTCACATTGGAGAGTTCCTCTTGTGGCCTCCATTTGTGGAGGGGACCAGGCTGGCCAACCTTCACCTCATTCCTGTCTCTGCTCCCCTTTCCAGATTTCAGAACCATGCCCTATATCAGGTACATTTATCCTTCTCTGACTCCCCCTTTTCAGCTCCCTTTTGTGTATTGTGTTTCCCCATTAAAGTGCAAGCTCTTTGAGGGCAGGGATTGTTTTTCTTTTTGATTGTATTTGTATTCCCCAGCATAAGACAGTGCTTGGCACATGAAAAGTGCTTAATAAATGCTTGCTGCCTTTCCTTTCCTAATTGTCCTAACTTCTGGATTGATTCTCCTGGAAGCCTGGAATAAAATGCAGTCTCAGAAATCTAAGTTCAAACATAGCAACAGCTGGTAGATTATAAAATAATGTCTGCTTTAGTCACTTATTTCCTCATCAATACTTGCAAATCAAGTGCTACATAGGGAAATAGTAGGAAGTGTATATAACACAACATTACATTTCATTGTAAAGATTTAACATATATGACCAACATCTCACAGCATGTACTAAAATAAGGTCAAAATGGGTGCATGATTTACACATAAAGTATGATACCATAAGAAAATTAAAAGATCATGGAATAGTTTATCAGATTTATGGACAGAGGAAAAATTTAGGACCAAATAAGATATAGAGAGCAATACAAAATGTAAAATAGGTAATTTTGATTATATAAAAAAAGTTTTTGCACAAACAAAAGTAATGCAGCTGAGATTTTAAGGGAAGCAGAAAAGTGGGAAAGAATTTTTGAAATAAGTATTTTTGATAAAGGCCCCATTTCTCAAATATATAGAGAACAGAGTCAAATTTATAAAAATACAAGTCATTGGCCAATTGATAAATGGTCAAAGAATATGAACTGGCAGTTCTCAGACAAAGAAATCAAACCTATCTATAGTAATGAAAAAATGCTCTAGATCACTATTGATCAGAGAAATGCAAATTAAAACAACTCTGAGGTATCACTTCATATCTATCAGAGTGGCAAATATTACAAAAAAGAAAAATATTGGATGTTGGAACACTGGGAGGCTAATCCACTGTTGGTGGAGTTGTGAACAGATCCAACCATTCTGGAGAACAATTTGTAACTATGCCTAAAGGGTTATAAAACTGTGCATACCTTTTTATCCATCCATACCACTGCTAGGTTTATTTCCCAAATACATCCCCCAAAAGAGAAGACCTATTTGCACAAAAATATTTATAGCAGCTCTTTTTGTGGTGGCTAAGAATTGGAAATCAAAGGAATGCCCATCAATTGGGGAATGGCTGAACAAGCTGTGGCATATGATACTGATGGAATTTGATTGTGCTATAAGAAATGACAAGCAGGATGATTTTAGAAAGGCCTGGAAAGACTTGTATGAATTGATATATAGTGAAATGAACAGAACCAGGAGAACACTGTACATAGAGACATCAATATTGTTTGATGAAGATGAATGGCTTAACTATTCTCAGCAATACAATGATCTAAGACAATCCCAAAGGACTAGTGATGAAGCATACTCTCCACCTCCAAAGAAATAACTTGATATTTATTGAACACAGATCGAAGAATGCTATTTTTAACTTAATTTCATTTTTTCTTTTATTCCAGTTTTCTTATACAAAATGACTAATATGGTAATGTTTTACATAATTGCACATATATAACCTATATCTGATTGCTTACTACTTCAGGGAGGCAGAAGGGGAGGGAGGGAAGGAGAGATAAAATTTGGAACTCAAAACTTTAAATAAAAATGTTTATTATTATTATTATTATTATTTGTGGGGCAATGAAGGTTAAGTGACTTGCCCAGAGTCACACTTACTAGCTGTGTAATCCTGGGCAAGTCACTTAACCCCCATTGCCCCCCCCCAATAAAAACAAACCAAAACCAAAACCAAAAAACAACAAAAAAACCCCAAAATAAAACTATGCCCCAAACCCCATATATGGATTACCTAGCAAGATATGATTTAGTGGCTAGAATTATACATCAGAAGCTCATTATCTTTCATAGACTGACAGGAGACAAACTCCCATATTGCAAATATAGCCCTGAAAATATCTTGATAAATGCAACCAAAACAAAACAAAAAACTATTGGTACTGGACCATTATAACTTTTGGTCACAATTGCTCAGATAGAATATTTGATCCACCTAGATCTTAAAACTTAAAAATGCCTTTTAAAATGATATACTTATTATCCCCAATCAAAATGGAATAAAAAGCTTTCAAAATATAGAGACCTAGCAAAGGAGTTCAGGAATATTTAGTAACAGGATGAGGTACATATTATCCTTATTGTCCTGTCTGTTATTGGAGTTAGATCAGAGATGCTCTGGATAAGACTTCAGAGAATAAGCATATATTCAATGCTTTCATTCAGCCACAAAAAAGCAATCATTTCATCTACCTGTGTCACAGTCCATAGAATGTTAAATATAAAAGAATAGTAGCAGGATAGAGACTTGTTCAAGGACTCTTTTCCCATCTGAACCTCAACAAAAAAGAGAAAAAGAGATGATAACGACAATAATTATACTACCCTTATCACAGAGTTGTTAAATTAAAAAAAGAGAATGACTGTAAAGTGTTTTATAAACATACATCTTTAGCAATGAATTAGCTGTTTTTTTTTTCTGGTTAATTTATAGGGTAATTTTGAGGAAGGCATTTGGTAATCTTTTAAGTGCTTTTTACACGTATCAGTTATTATTATTGTTATTCTCTTTGAGTTTGCTGCTCAGCAGCTACTAGACATTCCCATTCCATTTAAGATGAGTTCAGTAGACATGCAGAGTTAATGCCTACAGAGACTGCTCCTTAAAATCTTTAAGTGGGAAAGTTGAAGTATACACAGAATAATAGTCATAATAATTAATAATAATAGCATTTGTATATCGCCTTAAGGTTTTCAATGCATATAAATAAAAAGCTCTTTATATGTGTTCTCATTTGATTCTCATGACACTCCCGGGAGGTAGTTGCTACTCTTATTCTTATTTTACAGATGAGGAAATGGAGTCTGAGAAAGAGAAAGGAATTTGACCTCCATTACACAGCTAGTAAGTGTCTAGGTTGAATTCAAACTCAAGTTTTCCATACTCTGTGTCCAGTGATCTATAGGTGGTGTGACCTTGCTTCCTAGCTTTCTTCTTCAACCTTTTATTGCAGATAATGTTTATCTAACTGTTGAATCTGTGGATGGCAGAAATAATTTTCCTGTCTGCTTCAGGAGAGTTAAAATGACAAGCGCTTGTGTGTGTGTGTGTGTGTGTGTGTGTGTGTGTGTGTGTAATACAAAGTATTCAAAATAAGGGAAGACATTCCAAGGATAAGGAAAACAGCACAGGAGTGTATAGTTTGTGTTTCAAGGGCAGAGAGTGTTCTAGTTTTGCTGGAATATAATGTATATAGAGCTGGAACAAATAAGTAAACCTGGAAAAGGTAGACCAGTGCCAGGTTGTGGAGATTTTTACTGCCAGACAAAGAAGTTTGAACTTGACTTAGTAGACAATAGGACAACAGGGATATGACCAGGTTTGTGCATGAGGGAGATTAGCCTGGCAGTGGTTCAAAAGGTATATTGGAAAGTGGGTCCAGGAGACCCTATTAGGAAGTTATTGCAATAGTTGAGGCAGGTAATAATGAGGGCTGGCACTAGGATGGTGGCAGTGGGGACAGGAGGCATAGGGAAAATGCAAGAGATACTGTGGAGGCAGCATTGAAAGGTCTTGGTAACTGACTGAAAATGCTAAATGCAAGACAGCCAAAAGAACATCAAGGATTTGAATATGGGAGACTGAGGGAATGCTTGTGCCAGAGAATGATAGAAGGAGAAGCAGGTTTAGGGGCAAAGAGCAATATGTTCAGAACATATTGAGTTTGAGGCCCAGCTGATGTTCAGTAAGGGGCTGGAGATGTGGACCTACCTAGAATGTAGAAGAGAGATCAGACCTAGAGCTATAGATTTGGGAGTCACCGGGTAGAAGTGGATGTTGAAACCATGGAAGGGGGGGGTGCAGGGATTGAATGACATTGCCAAGGACTGACTATAAAGAGAGAAGAGGATTCAGGGCAGATATTTAAGTTTGGGAGGAGAGGGTGAGGACCCTCTCGGAATCACTATCTCCCAGCAAGACTTAGGCCAAGTGCCACTTTCTACAGCAGGGTTTTCCTAATCCCCCAACTTTCTCAGTTTACATTTTGTATTCACTCCCCCATGTGCATATGGTTCCCTCCCAGTAGAACATGAATTCCTTGAGGACAGGAAGTGTTTCATTTATGCCTTGAAAACAGTAGCACCTAGCATGGCATCTGATACATATTACATGCTTAGTCAGATCATAGACTTAGAGATAGAAGGGACCTGGCACGTCATTTAGTCCAACCCCTTCATTTGATAGATGGAGAAACTGAGGCCCAGTGAGGGTAAGTGATTTGTACAAGGTCACACAGGTAGAAATGATAGAGCCAGGATCTGAATACAGGCTCTCTGTCTCTTTCCTCTGTACCATGATGTCTTGGGCTGAATTGAATTGAAGGAGACAGAAGGAACAGTTAAAAAAAAAGTAGGAAAGAGTGTTTGGTCTCTTGGAAACGAAATGAAAAAAGAGATTCAGTAGGAGGACATGATCAATAATGTCAATGGCCTCAGAGGAGTTAAGAAAGATGGGCCATGACAAAAGGCCATTGGAGTTGGTAATTAGAAGGCCCTTGGTAATCTTTGCGAGAGTAGTTTCTACCTATTGGCTATTCCATGGACATAGCTGGGGCCCTATAGACTTTCTTCCTTTAATACTATCATATAATTTAGCATCAATGAGGTAATTTCCAAAAGGGCTGCTGCTTTATGCTATAAAACCTCTAACAAGGTCAGATATCCCAGTCATAGAAATTAAATGTAAGCATCTTGAATCTTAAGAAATGAGGGGAATCAGTTAAGAACAGCTGTCTCCTGGGGATGGAGAGAAAATGACTGGAACCTTGAACCATGACTAAGAAGAAAGATTATTGGGCACTTTGGTAGAGGAGCCCCGAGGCTCAACAGCTTGGAGAGGAGAGCAGGGCAGCAAGATTAAATAAACAAATTAACTTTGTAATTGCTATTGGATTTTTTTTTTTTGGTACATGGCTGAGTTTAAAGCCTTGTAGAATTTTGGATTTCCCAATGAAAATCCCTGTGGGTGCTTCCTGCCTCTCTGGCTGTTCAGAGAGAGTGACTAGACAATAAGTCAATTTGAGGATGAAGCACAGCTCTCCACTCAGAATAATGGTTCCAGGGGAGACCATGATGTCAATTTCTACTTGTAGTTATAAACAATGAATTATTTTTAATGGGAATATCTATATATGTTGTCCTTAGTATTTGGAGAGGTTGTTGTGGTTAGGGTAACTAGTAATGGCACACTAAATAAGTTGATGAGGCAAATATTTTCATTTTTATTTTTAAAAAAACTTTCTTTTTTTCTTTATAGCTTTATCACTTCCCAGGGACTCTATTCTCCTACAGAATCCTTCCTTGTGAAAAAGTATAGTCGTGTGAGGAGCGCTCAGAATTTAATGCCTTTTCTCTGCCATCTTGGCATGGCCACCCCAAAGCATAGTTAAGCAAAACAAATCCACACATTGTTCAAGATGACAATGTATGCCTCATTCAGCCATGCTCCACCATCTTTCTGTTGAAAGGAGGGAGGTGCTTCACTGTCAGTCCTCTGAAATCTCAATTGATTCCTATTTGGACCAGAGTCCTCATATCTTTCAGTGTTGTTTTCTTTTATGTTATTAGGAAAATTAGGTAAATTTTTCTCCTGGTTCTCACTTGAGGAAGATCTTACTTCTCTTGAAGTTTTTGGTCTATCATTTGCCTATTCCCTCTCTGGCCACTAGATAGTCAAGCAATCAATAAACATTTATTTAGTGGCTGCCATGTGCTGTTGGTTGTTCAATTGACATAGTTGGGGCCCTATAGACTTTATTCCTTTAATATTAGCATATAATTTAACATTAATGAGGTAAGCACTTGGGAGTACTAAGATATAGTCTGTATCTTCAAGGAGCCCACAATTTAATGGTGAGAGAAAACACATAAAAAGAAATTGAAAGCCAGGGGAGGGTACCTAGTGTGGAGAGTTGGGGTGAGGCAGGGTGAAATTCAGAGAAGTACAGGTGGGTGGGAAATGAAGAGATAGTTAGCTTGGGCACCCTCCTTAAACAGAGAAGCTGGGAGGGGCTTTCTTTTTTTTCTTTTTCTTTTGTGAGGCAATTGGGGTTAAGTGACTTGCCCAGGGTCACACAGTGGTAAGTGTCAAGTGTCTGAGGCTGGATTTGAACTCAGGTCCTCCTGAATCCAGGGCTGGTGCTCTATCCACTGCTCCGCCTAGCTGCCCCTGGGAGGAGCTTTCTAATGTCCACCCTCCTTGATCTGTAGTCACAGGGAAGGATGGTCTCAGGGCTAGGAGGCATGGATCAGTTCCAGGATGATGAAGTTCCTGGAGGGGCATGATGACATACAGAGAGTGCAGTGGGGTGGGAGATAGCTGGCTTGGGCATCCTTCTTAAATGGTGACTCTGGGAGCAGATATGATCAGAAGTCCCTTCCAGCCACTATAATCTTATTCTTCAAGCCTAAATCCTTACTCTGTCACCCACTACCTGTGTGACCTTGAATAAGTCACTTAACTCTGGGGCTCAGTTTCCTTATCTGTGAAGTCAGCTGTCTATGATCTGTAGAATAAATCTTCATCTATTGTTATGGATAAAGAGAAATCACATCCCTGTGTAGTAATACTTTGGAACAGTGTGACCAGCTTATCTATCTGGGCCTTTTAAAATCTAATTGAGCATTTTGTGTGCAGACTTTAGGGATTAAATAAAATGAAAAATCACATAGCTTATGCTCTCAAGGACCTTCCAGTCTAGTAGGACAGAATGCAACCTATGCATAAACAAATATCATAAAAGGTATAACATGATAAGGAAGAAGAGTTAAGCAATTAAGGAATAATTAAAGAAATCTGAGAATCACTTCTGAGATAACTTTCATATTAGCTTTGGGACCAAGACTTCCTAAAAACTTGTATAGTCTCCTTCCCGATATAACCAGGATAGGGGAAAGAGAGTAGGGATATGGAGCATTGGATGGACCTGGGATTCAGATGCTTATTGTTACTTGTACAGTTTTTTTTATACCTTATACCTCCCCTCCTTTCAATATATTCTGTGGGCCTCCTTTGCTGTTCTTCAACCAACTCATGCCAACTCCTGATTGGTCATTTTTTTTCTTTTTTTTTTCTGATTGGTCATTTTCATTGACTGTCCCTCATACCAGGAATGTTCCCTCTCCTTTAATTCAATTCAACAAACATTTATTAAGTGCCTGCTTTGCGCCAAGAACTGTGCTAACCAGTGGGGATACAAATAAGAAAAAGAGACAGTCCATGCCCATTTAAGGAGTTTATCATCTAATTTGGGAAGACAACAGACAAAAGGAAGATGATAAAGGGAGGAACAATCACGAGGGGCAACCTTTTGAGGCTGGAGCTGAAGTCAAACAAAGTTGCTAATTGGAGATGGAGGTTGTGAGCCCTCTGTAAAGGAAGGTTTTGGGAGGAGTTTAATGCTGCATTCTTCAGTTCTCCAGGCACAGAGGAGAGGCAATTGAGGGTGAGTTGAAAAGGTGCTGAGTATGAAAACTTGAGTCAATCTTTGTGCTGATGAAGTCACATCTCTGCCTACTAGGCTTCCTTCAATCCAGCCCCAAATCCCACTTTTTACAGGAAGCCTTTCCCAACCCCTTTTAAATTCTAGTGCCTTCCCTCTGTTGATTATTTTTAATTTATTCTCCACATAGCCTGTTTGTTCATAGTTCTTTATATGTTGCCTCCCATATTAGGTCCTCCCAACTTCAGTGAAGTGGCACAGTGGATACAGAATTGGCCCTGGAGTCAGGAGGCTGAGAGTTCAAATCCAGCCTCAGACACTTGACACTTACTATGTGACCCTGGGCAAGTCACTTAACCCCAATTGTGTCAGACATTTGGGGCCATCTCCAGTTGTCCTGAGGCATATCTTGCTACTGGACCCAGAGGGGTCTGTAGAAGAGTGTGGCTGGTGACTTTACAGAGCCCTGCCTCACCGAAATCCAATTCACTGCAAGTCATGACATCACTTCCCTATGTCTTGTTCCTCTTTGAAAGTGAAGGACAAAACAACCTTCTGTTAGACTGTGATCAGGGATTATCTTCTGTCTTTGTTTCCTCAGTGCTTACTTCATGCCTGGTGCATAGTGGGTACTTCATAAACGTTTATTGACTAACTGACTTTTCCATCTCCCCCTAATTAATGGTGAGGAGCATCAGCTGTGCTGTACATTAAGCAGTATATGGTTCCTCCTAATTTAGCAGCTGCCAGAGGCTTTCAGGATGAATTGCTTATCTGGGAGAGAATGGAATATCTTGGAAGACTTCCTGGCTACAAGGCTATCTCTCTTCAGAAGCTTTTGGTGCTGATGCACAGTTACCTTAGGTGGTGAGAGGTATGGTGGGCTGAACCATATGACTCTGTTTTCTTTTAACAGAGTCCTTGAGTCATGCCAGCTTTTATTCATGAATTATGCACCTGCTCTCTCAGTTCATATCATTAGCTGCTCTTTGTCATCAGAGTTTGCAGAAACTGGCAGGAGACTGACAGGACCTTGGCATCATCATTGCGTTTACCACCACAGAAGCACAGCCCCCTCACCCTTCCTGTGGCCTGGGTGCTGCATGAGGAAAATTTGAACTTGAAAGTGTGCCTATCTCCTATTTCCCAATTCCTTCTTTTGGAGTAAAGATCTTGAGGAAATCATTAGATTAGCCAAGGAAGAGTGTTTTCTGAATACCCTGATCATTAATTATTCATGTACACACTCAACTTTCCTTACCCCCACACAAAATATTTAAACAGCTGCCAAATCTTTTTGATTCTACCTACACAACATATTTTGCATCCATGCTCCTCTATCCATTCATATGGCTATCAGCATTATCTTTCCTTTCATCTAGTCTTTCTGCTCTCCAATCCACAGCTACTTAGTCTCTAGTCTTCTTTCATATGATTTCTCCTTCCAGCTCTTGAATTTCTGGTCAAACTAGCCAATTAGCTGTTCCCTTTGCTTGACATTCCATCTCTGCCCTCTGTACCTTTGCATGATTGGTTCTCATGTCTCAGATGTTCTTTGTCCTCGGTGATACCTTGCAGAAGATACCTTCATTTAAAGCAATTCAGTTCAATTCAATTAGCATTTAATAAGAGCCAGCTATATGTGAGGCATTGTGCTACTCAGTGAGGATACAAAAAAAAATTAGACAGCCCTGCCCTCAAGAAGCTTAAATGCATCTTGAAGATATGGCCTGTATGTATATAAGAAATTGATACAAATATATAAAAGCAAGAGCCATTCCCCAAAAGACAAATGATCAGAGGATTTAAATAGGATATTCTCAAAAGAAGAAAGGCAAGCTAACAACAACCATACGAAGAAATGCTCCAAATAACTAATAAAATAAATGTGAATTAATCAACTCTGCGGTTCTACTTTATACCCATAAGATTGGCAAAAAAAATTATAATTGTTGGAGCGACCTTAGAAAGAAAAGCACACCAATGTACTGTTCATGGCAGTCCTGCTAAATGGTAAAGGTGATTGAGTGACAAACTAGTTGTAAACCTGGGTCCTGGAAGGATGGTAATACCTTGGACAGAAAAAGAGAAGTTAGGAGAAGTAAAGAGTTCAGGGGAAAATATTATGAGTTCTGTTTCAAATATATTGAGTTTAAGATGTCAATGGATATCCAGTTGGGGATATCTAATAGGTGATTGGAGATGTCAGCCTGGAGCTCAGGAGAGATAAGACTAGATGCATAGATTTGGGAAACAACTGCAGAGAGATGATAGTTGAACTAATGGGAGCTGATGAGATCATAGAGAGAAAGTGTAAGAGAGAATGTTTTCAGGAAAAAGACCAGTGATGTGTGGGGATGAGGCATTGAAGGTCATTCTAGCAAAGGAGACAGAGAAGCATTGGCCACATAGGTGAGAAGAGAAATGACAGAGTAGTAGGACAGGGGTGGGGGGTGGCCAATAGTGTTAAACGCAGTGGAGAGCTCATGAAGGATGAAAACTGAGAAAAGGCCATTGAAGTCTTTGAGTTGAATAAATGAAACAAAATTTATCAAGTGCTTACTAGGTGCCAAGCATTGAGCTAATAGCAAAGTAAAATAGTGTCTGCTCTCAAGAGATAACACATAGGATTGTTTAGTTGCAAGTTTGATGGAAAGGCCCCATCATCTTTAGGGCACAGCAGCATAGCTATTGGTAAGGTACCTTCCTTAATGTTTTTTCTCCCAGTTAAAACCATATTGGTTTTCGATATTGAACCATCAGATAGCACCCAGGACTTCAGTTCGAAGAATCTTCTTTTCTGGATTTTCAGGTCAGCTCCCTTAAAAAATGTCTGGGGAAGGGGAAGTCAAGCTAGAAATATGTATCTGGGGGTTACTGTTATTCCTAGAGAGAGTTGTGGGGATCGGAGTCAGACTGCAAAGGACTGAGAAGTAAACAGAGGCAAAAAAGTGGAAACAATGGCTATAGACTGCATTTTTAAGGAGTTTGTCTTTGAAAGCACAGCTCAAGTGCTACCTCCTGGGAAGACAGTTTTGATTCCCCCAGTTATTAGCATTTTCTTTAAAGTACTTTGCATTACCTTGTATTTACTCATTTGTGCACATGTTACAGCCTCCAGCAGAATACAAACTCCTTGGGTGATTATTGCAGTTTTTGTATTTATATCTCTAGCACCTAACTCAGTGTATAGTAAGCATTTAATTAATGTTTATTAAATTCAATATATGTGTACTTACATATACCTGTATATGAAAACACATACTAGTATAGAAATTTTATATACATATATGTATATTTCATTCTGTTCTCTCTCACATATATTCAATATATGCTTAGAATTGAATAGGTAGAGGAGAACAGATTGGATTGTCATTCCCAAAGGGGAGATTACACAAAGCTTTAAATGACTCCAAACTTCCCTGTGATGAAACATTCTTTTGGCAATGCCAAATGCTACAATCTATACAAAGTTAATGGTTTCCCAAAAGATAAAGGAGAGAAGCCCATGGAAGGCATAAATTAGGCTGCCACAAAGAGTCAGTGAAGAATTGGGTAACAGAAGCAACATGAATGTTATCAGAGAAATGAAGTTGGGTTTGTCCAGTAGCAAGAAGAGATAACAGATAGTCTGTGTGGTTCACTGGTATCCATGCAAAAGCAAAAGATCTTAGGGAAGACCCCAGCATATTGGGTCAACTTCTTTTTTTTTTTGTGGGGCAATGGGGGTTAAGTGACTTGCCCAGGGTCACACAGCTAGTAAGTGTCAAGTGTCTGAGGCAGGATTTGAACTCAGGTCCTCCTGAATCCAGGGCCGGTGCTTTATCCGGGTCAACTTCTAAGGAAGAATTTGGAGGATGATATGGACAAGAGTGGACAGGTTGCAATCTGCAATGTTGGAGGGAGCTCGCAAAATGATGAGATCACCCATCTATTGACATATTTAAGTTGCAGTGTTCCTAAGAAACCTAGCTAACAGTTATTAAGGGAAAGAATAGAAATTGAGTCTCATTCCTTCCAACATTTCATCTGTGAACTTGTAGCTGGAAGGATGGACTTCCCTGCCTCTTAATAGAGATGGCTGGTGGAGTGCTTCACAGGCTTCCATATAAGCTTTGGTTGAGAGACTCTGGTCTCATATATGGATTAGAATCTAACATTATATAGTCATGAGACTGCTGGAATATAGTCTCAGCTGGGTTTGCCAAGCTACTTCTTTGCCAGCTCCAAAATGGGTCTGACGTTTGCACATGGTACAGTATACAGTGGTTATCAAACTTTTTGGTCTTGGGACCCCTTTACACTCTGAAAAATTACTGAGGACCCCATCCCAAGACCTTTTGTTTATGTGGGTTTTAGCTACCAATATTTATCATAGTAGGAGTGAAAACTTATCAATTTAAGAATATTTATTTATGAATTTACTCAAAATAATAATAATAATAATGATAATAATCACCATCATCATCTCATTAAATGTTAACATAAGTGCCATATTTTTAATGAAAAAAATGAACTATATTTTTCAAAAACAAAAAAAAATTCATGAAAAGGGTGGCATTAGTTTCAAATCTCTTTAATGTATAAGCACTTAACAGAAGGCAGCTGGATTCTCTTATCTGCTTCTGCATTCAATCTGCTGCAATATGTTGTTTTGGTTGAAGTATATGAAGAAAATCCAGTTTCACTCAAACATGTAGTTGGAAAAGGGAGGAGCATTTTAATGGACAGATAACATAGCATTATTATGAAAATAGTTCTGACCTTATAGACCTCCTGAAAGGTCTCAGGGTCCTTCAGTGGTTCACAGATCACATTTGGAAAACCACTGATGTAGTGACATGCATTCTGGACTTTGAATAAAACCTGAGTTCAAATCCTTATCCTGGGACTCATTATGTAGGCAAATTTCTTTATTTCTCTAAGCCCCAGTTACCAATGATTGGTTTGGATTAGATATTTTCAGGAATCTCTTCCAGCTCTATTTTTTTTTTTTGATCCTGTGATAGTTTTTAATGGTCACACTTTTTTTTTTCTAGTTTCTGAATTTCAGATATACTTTCAGATGAAGCTAGGAATCTCAGTGAAAATTCTGTTTTATTTTTGACAGTTGAGACATTTCAAATAAATTTTTTTTTGCTATCTCAGCATCTCTGCATAAGACTAGACTCTTGCAGAATCTGATTAGAAACTTTTGCACATATAATCTTTTTCTTCCTAGACCCACATTAATAAATAAACAAATCTCTATTAACTATCTATCACCTATCTAGTTATCTATCTATATTGGCACATATACACATATATGTATATCTTGATTTAAAAAACCAAATCAAAACAAGAATCAATTACTATCGATGAGGCTTGATCACATAATGTAACAAGTCTTTTGATTTTCATGTGATGGTTTTCATGATGAGAAAAATGGTACTACTATTGTTAACACAATTTAGTTGAAAATATGATATATTTTTGTGGATGAGGAAGTAGGAATATGGACAGCAATGTAAATCAGACAGGAAAGGGAAAAGATCTTATTTGTACAAAAATATTTATAGCAACTCTTTTTGTGGTGGCAAAGAATTGGAAATTGAAGGGATGCCCATCAACTGAGGAATGGCTAAACAAGTTGTGGTATATAATAGTAATGGAATACTATTGTGCTATAAGAAATGACAAGTAGGCTGATCTCAGAAAAACCTTGAAAGACTTACATGAACTGATGCAAAGTGAAGTAAACAGAACCAGGAGAACATTGTACACAGTAACAGCAATATTGTACGATGAAGAACTGTGAATGGCTTAGCTATTCTCAGCAATACAATGATCCAAGACAATCCCAAAGGACTCATGATGAAAAATGCTATCTGCCTCCAGAGAAAGAACTGATGGAGTCTGAATGCAGGAAGCATACTATTTTTTGCTATATAATATTCATTATTTTTTCTCTTATGTGTTTCTTCCTTCATAATATGACTAATGTGGAAATATGTTTTACATGATTGCACATATATAACCTATATCAAATTTATTACCATATTTTTTTGGGGGGGAGGTTTAGGAAGGAGGGAGAAAATTTGGATTTAAAAGTTTAAAAAATGAATGTTTAAAATTGTCTATATGTAATTGGGAATAAAATAAAATATTATTTAAAAATCAGACAAGAAATAAAATTTGAAGATGTCAAAACAAAAATGTTAGATTTTATACTCTATCATCTTCTATTTTTAATATTCAAGAGCAATTTAATTAATCATCTTACCAATAGCATCATATTTCCAAACTAAATTATTTGTTCAAAGCTCATGAAGTATAAGACTGCCTAGCCCAGTAGGTCATTATCTTAGTTTTCCTTTGGGAGGGAAGTTGTTAGTTATTCTTTTCCCTTTCCTACAACATTGGTGCACTTGCTAGTTTATTTTTTCTTTCTAAGTGCTCCCCAATTTTGATTGAGGGAAATCTTCAAAATAAGGAAACAGTGCTGGGCTTCCTTAGAATCAGGGAGACTCTGTGTGACCTTGGGCAAGTCACTCAACCTCTGTTGACCTCAGTTTTCTCTTTTTTTTGTTTTTGTTTTTGTTTTTTATAAGGCAATTGGGGTTAAGTGACTTGCCCAGGGTCACACAGCTAGTAAGTGTCAAGTGTCTGAGGCTGGATTTGAACTCAGGTCCTCCTGAATTCAGGGCCAGTGATCTATCCACTGTGCCACCTAGCTGCCCCCACCTCAGTTTTCTCAACTGCAAAATGGGGACAGTAGTAACACCTACCTCCGAAGGTTGTATTGAGGATCAAATGAGATAATATTTGTAAAGCATTTAGCACAGTGTGTAGCACACCGTTGGTGCTATATAAAGGCTAGCTATTATTATTATTACTACTACTAATATTTTCAAGGCATCTTGGTGTAGTGGAATAGAGTAATGGATTTGGAATCAGGAAGACCTGGGTCCAAATTCCAACTCTGACATTTATTAGCATTGTGACTACAGTCAAATCACTTAACCTCTCTGAGCATCAGGCAGCATTGTCTCAAACTACAAGTTCTAGACTGATCAAGAGGGAGTTTTCGTGCTGATGAAACCACCTGTCCTTGATGTATTGATACATGTTCTACATGTATCTGGCTCTCCAAAGATAAAACCACTTAAGATTTCATGAACACATAGCATCATGGCCTTAGACCTTAGACTTAGTAAGTGGTCATCTAGTGCCACCTCTTCATTTTATAGATAAGTAAACTGAGGCCCAGAGAAATTAAACCACTTGCCTAAGGTCCCACAAATAATGAGTAGCAGAATAAGGATTTGAATTGAGATCTCTTGATTTGAAATCAAATCCTATTTTACACTGCACTAGGCCACCTTCCTGAAACAAAAACAACCCAATAAAGAAATACTCTCTGAGCTTAGAGTGTGGAAGAGGTAAAGAAGTGGTGATCATCCAGAAGAAAAAATATTTTGTTGCTGTTCAGTCATTTCCAACTCTTTGTAACCCCATTTGGGGTTGTCTTGGTAAAGATACTGGAGTCATTAGCCATTTCTTTCTCCAGCTCATTTTACAGAGGAGAAAACTGAGGCAAAATAGGGTTAAGAGACTTGCCCATGGGGCAGCTAGGTGGCGCAGTGAATAGAGCACCGGCCCTGAAGTCAGGAGGACCTGAGTTCAAATCTGGTCTCAGACACTTAACACTTACTAGCTGTGTGACCCTGGGCAAGTCACTTAACCCCAATTGCCTCATTTAAAAAAAAAAAAAAGAGAGAGACTTGCCCAGGATCTCACTTTTAGAAAGTGAAACTGGATGTGAACTCATGAAGATGAGTCTGACTCCAAGCCTGGCACTCTCTATACTGTGCCATCTAGCTGCCCTGAAGAAAGATATTTCAAAATAAAAATGATGGCTGACTTTTGTATGGTGCTTCACATATTTTACTTCACTTGAATCATACAACAATTCCGTGAAGAAGGCATTCCATTTATTAGGCCTTGGTCACACAAGTTAGCAGATAATAATATATGGGATTAGGCCTTTGTTCCACAAATCTTAAAACAGCGAAGCGTTGGGTTGGCACCTCACAATTTATGGGATTCTGAGAAGGTTTTCTTTTTGGAATATCATCAGGGAGAAGAAAAATGAACTTTTTAATTCTGCCCTGGTGAGTTTTTTTAAAAAATGCATACCCCAACCCATTTAATAAGGGGTTCACGTTAATGGAGGATTAAAGTTTCCTGTAGGTTCCTCTTGAATAATTTGAAATATGCTTCAAATTCCTTTCCTCTTCTCATTATGTTTTAATGACTTAGTACTAATTGCTCATATTAAATTTTAATTTTTATACTCTGCCTCCTAGGATGCCTAAGCATTTTTCTGGAACTAAAGGCTCCTTTGGTCCTCCAGGCAAAGCTATGCCTTTATGCCTGTCTGGGACCTCCTATTCTGCCTGGTAGGACTAATAGGTAACTAACCCATCACCCGCAGAGGTCTTTGGCTTCAAAGCAATAACATTTAGACCTAAGAAAACTCATCCAAGTTGCTCTTTATTCTTTTTTAAAAAAGCATAACTAGGAAAGAATTATCAATATGCACATGCCTTCCTTTGCAGTCAACTTCTTTTCTTTTTTTAAAATTTCTTCTTTTTTCTTTTTCTTTTTTTCTTTTTTGGTGAGGCAATTGGGGTTAAGTGACTTGCCCAGGGTCACACAACTAGTAAGTGTTAAGTGTCTAAGGCTGGATTTGAACTCAGGTCCTCTTGAATCCAGGGCTGGTGCTCTATCCACTGCGCTACCTAGCTGCCCCTGTCAACTTCTTTTCTATTGACTCTGTCTGTGAAGACTGCTGAGACAATATGGCTACTTGTGACACCCTAGGTTTCAAAAAGATATAACCAAGAAGGCTTGCAATGCCTGATGAAGATTTCTGTTACCTGTGATTTCAAGGTAGACACATTATTCATAGATAAGGCAATTACATGAAACTAAAAGAATACAGTGTGGGCCTTGAATTATGATGATTTATATGGAGTTGTTTCTTACTAAGAGCTGCAGAGAGAGGTTCAATCAATCCAACTACCTACTCAGGATCCGCTACAGTTGTAAAGGCTTAGGAAAGATAGGATACTTCATTCTCCTCTGCCTCAGGATGAATGGTGAAAATCATTTTGGGGATCATAGAGTGTGTGTGTATGTGTGTGTGTGGTTGTGCGTGTGTGTGTGTGTATGTGTACATGCATATGAGTACGACAGGGAGGTTTTTGCCAAATTTCCCTTGGGGGCTGGGAACTGAAAACTGTCTGAATGTACAGCATTGAGTAGAGTAAGGGGCTTGTTTTCTTTAAACTTTGTGCCATGGTTAATACTAGAAAAAATTGTAACTCATTTGGCAACCTGGTACAGCAGATAATGACGACTTAAGAATAGGGAGACCTGGGGGGCAGCTAGGTGGCACAGTGGATAAAGCACCAGCCCTGGATTCAAGAGAACCTGAGTTCAAATCCAGCCTCACACACTTGACACTTACTAGCTGTGTGACCCTGGGCAAGTCACTTAACCCCAATTGCCACACACACACACATACACACACAAGAATAGGCAGACCTGGCTTCAGGTGCCAGAGAGGTTAAGTGGTTAAGTGACCCTGGACAGATGACTTAACTTCTCAGTGTCCCAGGTAACTAAGATTATCACTTGCAGAGTAGGTACCCAATAATAATAACAAGAGCTAGCATTTATATAGCACCCCAAGATTTGCAAAGTGCTTTACAAATATGATCTCATTTTATCCTCACAACAATCCTGAAAGGTAAGCTCTATTGTTATTCCCATTTTATGGATGAGGAAACTCAGGCAGATAGGGAATAAATGACTTGTCTAGTGTCACATAGCTAGCAAGTGATGCTGGATTTGAACTCAAGTCTTCCTGACTCCAAGCTCTATCCACTGGGCCACCTAATGCCTCTGGTAGAAGAAGTTCCTCACCAAAAATTCTCTTGAGGAAATCTCAGATTAAGTCTAAAAAAAAATTTGTAAAACACTGTAAAATTTGCAAAGTGCTGTAAATACATTATCTCTTTTGATCCTTTACAACAAATCTGTGAAGTAAGTACTTCAGTTATAGATGGTCAGGGAACTCCTGGGGAGGAAACATCTTCTATGTAACACAGTCATAGAGAGATGCCTCGGTGCTGAGAGGATGAATAGAATCATGGATCTTAGAATGGTAGAATTTAGAGCTGCAATGGATCTTGAAGGCCATCAAGGCCAACTATTTCATTTGACAGATAAGGAAACTGAGGCCCAGACTCGCCCTAGGTCATAGTTTATGTCAGTGATAGAACTTGAATCCAAGTTTTCCTTACTCTTCATAATGTTATACTATTTTTTTTTTGGTGGGGCAATGGGGGTTAAGTGATTTGCCCAGGGTCACACAGCTAGTAAGTGTCAAGTGGCTGAGGCTGGATTTGAACTCAGGTCCTCCTGAATCCAAGGCCAGTGCTTTATCCACTGCACTACCTAGCTGACCCCCGATTGTGTTATACTCTTCATTATGTTATGTTAAACTAAGACTGAGCATTGACTTGTCTATAGTCACACAGACAATAAGTGTCTGAGGCAGGATTTGAAACTAGGTCTTTTTGACTTCATCTCAAGTCTGTGACATATGGAGAAAGATGTACTGTTGGCAAATGCAGGTTGAGACCAAATCAAAATTTTCTTGCCAGATATAATGACATTTATTTGGGAACTAGGGAATAGTAAGATGAGTTTTTAAAAACTACGTCTAAAATGGTCCTAGATTCCATTTATTTTTCCCCAGTACTGTGATTTTCTAGCAAGTTGCAGATACAACAGTTAGCCAGGCTATCTGAGATTTAAAATATCTCTGTGCAATGTGCAATCCTCTGGGATAATAAAATGAAACTTCTGGGCTATTTTTTCAATTCTGGAAATTGTCTTTAAAAAATACATAATCGTTTGTGGAAAGCACAGAGACAGAAATTAAAGAGAGCTTGGAGGATAACCAAGCTTTCAGCTTCTTGAAAGGGGATGAGAGGGAACAGAAAAAGGACAATTCCTCTTTAGGGAAAGAATGCAAGAGACTCTTTTGTAAGGCTCCAAGAGGTGACTGGATTGTGCAAATCAAAGGATAAGAGGAAAGTATTTGTGAAGTACAAGAGACTATCCTAGAACAGACAAATGGGCAAAGCCAGAGTCTGTTGAAGGACTCAGCTGTCAGGGTAGTTCAAATCACTCCTTTGGACCAGAACAAAATGTTTTAGAAAGATCTACTTAAAGAAAGCTCAGAAAGAGGCAGTACCTCCTAGGTCACGACACAGGGAAAAGGAAAAGCACAAGGATCCAATGGCAGTTGTATCTGTATTTAAGTGTTGACCTTGGTCACATTTAGAGTAATATTCTTTTCCATCTTTTTTACTCTTTTTTAGGGGAGGGTTAGGTGGGGGTGGGGAGAGTATATCCAAATCTCTTATCTATACTGCAAAGCCCAGCTCAGACCCTGCTCTTCTTTGTACCTTCTTTGACCTCTACAAGCCACATTTATTCCCTTCTCTTTTGCATGTATGCTGAAGGCCTAGGTTCAGGTCCAGTCTCCTCTCATATACCTTAAACAATTTTCTAAGAATATTAGTTTCAGAGCAAATGTCAACCTGCTTTGATAGAGAGAATCCCTTGCCAGAAGATTCCTATTGATGAATCTTTTTTAAAAGGATTTATAGCACTTAATGACCATAGTGTTAATACCTCAGTGCTGACATACTGATGAATGATATCATTTTTATTGTCATATTTTATTACTTTTCAATTTGTCTTGCCTCCCCAACTAAATTGTAAGCTTCTGGAGGACAATATATATATTATATTGTTTTGTATCTACCATAGCTATGAATATAGTCGATACCCAATAAACATCTTTTTTGAATGAATGACTGTTAGGAGATGAGTAAGTGAATGAACTCAGCCAAAACGATAACTGTTTTTTTTTTTTTTAATTAAGAGGTTTCTTCCAGTGATTTTTTTTTTTTTGGGCAGGGCAATGAGGGTTAAGTGACTTGCCCAGAGTCACACAGCTAGTAAGTGTCAACTGTCTGAGGTCGGATTTGAACTCAGGTCCTCCTGAATCCAGGGCTGGTGCTTTATCCACTGCGCCACCTAGCTGCCCCCTCCAGTGATCTTTATATGTCTATCCTTGTTCTTTTCCAAATTCTATTTCTTTCCAACAAAACATGGCCTAGTTATATAAAAAAAGTAAAAGAAAAAAGACTTTTCTAAGTTGGTTGCCCTGGAAAAGACTGGCAACTTGAATTAAACCCTGGATTCTCTCTAATCTAAAGTACTAATGCAGTGTACATAGGACAACCCAAGGGTTTCTGGTCCTTAGAATGTTCACATGAAGTACAGAACAAGAAGGTGTGACTTTTTCTTGGGGTCAAGGTGTTCAATTACTTGGCCAGAAAATCTGCTTCTATTAGAGCCCAGGGGAGCTGTTATTCCTGTTGCTACTTTCTTCTCCATCATAGTCAGCTTACCTTTTCTTACTTTGTTAGGGTGGCCTTGGTGCCAAGGCTACTAAGTAGTCCTAACTTTGTTGCTCTGACCTCAGCAATGTTTTCTACCTGGAACTGGGCAGAGTTTTAGAGACCAGTTTAGGGAAACCAAGTTTCTGTTGTTCCATTTCCCATTGGTTGAAAGGAGCTGAAAAGAGCTTCTCTTGCTTTCCCTTGTGCCCTGGGTCAACCTGGGTCTATGTTTACTTTGCTTTTATTCATTTATTCAACAAGCATTTATTAAGTAACTTGTTTCTGCTGGGTATCACTGAGGAAACAAAAACAGAAATGAAAAGTCACTGCCCTCAATGAGCTTACATTCTATTCATGGGGGAAATAGCATATACACAAATCTATACAAAATAATCTAGGGGGAGAAGTCACTAGTAACTGGGTGATGGTGGTGGTGGTAGGAAGGAAAGGCCTTGGGGAGGAGGTAGCACTGGAGCTGACCTTTGAAGGAAGGGAGGGATCCTACCAGATGGAGGAAAGGAGAGAGTTGTGGAGCCAACAACATTTATATTACAGGACCCATTTGAACATGTCGTTCTCTGTAGTTCTGTGCCCCTTTCTTACTTAGCCTATAAGGACATGATTTTGCTTCTTAGATCTTTGCAGATATAATTTATGCTCTGGGGAATACAAATGAATCAATATTGCTGGTCTCCAGGGGTCCTTAACTTTTTTTGTGTTATGAACCCATCTGGCTCTCTGGTAAAGCCTCTGGGGCCCTTATTGGAATAATATTTTTTAATGCAAGGAAATCAATTATATTGATGCATAGCTATCAAAATAAATGTCAAACCCACAGATTAAGAATCTCTGTTATAGAATTTGTGGCATGCATGCATTTATGGCAGCTATATTAATAAGTAAAGGCTTTTAAAGGATCTTCATGTATTGGGATTTTATTACTCCTCTCCTATGGAATCTGGGTTAGCATTTCACATATAGGATCCCAAGGTGAGGAAAAGCCTATAAGCACTTCTATACAAGGCCTTTGCTTCCTCACTTGAGAGACTAACCCAAGATCTGGCACTTTCCAGATAATTTAAGAGAAAAAACTCCTTGGGATTTTCACTTGGATCAATTGACATGTAACTTATAAGTGTTAATTGTCCTTTTTTTTTTAACACCTGAAACCAAGCAAGAAGGTCTTTCCTGCTTTCCTCAATAATAACCTCATAGATAAAATGTCCATCGGGGCCCAAATATAACCATAGCACCTGGCAGCATAGATAGGAATGTTCATCTCATTGTTAACTAACTTTGAGTAAATCAGGGAATATTCCAATTTTATGCTCTCACTCTCCCCTTAACAAATTCCTGTCTCAAAGATTCCAAAGTGAAGATATGGAAGTAGAGGTAGCAGGTATCACATGCTTCCCTACCAATCGCCATCCTGCAATTCTCTCAAAAGAAGGAACATATCTTCCACAAGTCAGAGATGAGACTTTGCTTATAGAAAAAAGGAATGCTGGGAAGCCATCACTGGAGCTGTCACACCAATCCAATCTGGGGAACTGCTATACCATTGTCCCAACCTGGATGTAGATCTGGAGGTCCACAGCATTTTACTCCCATCCCTTGGCAACTGTAAAGAATATCCTTCAATAAATCTCTTGTGAACATACAAGTCTCATGCATAGGCTTCCCTTTCTCTTCCTAGTCCTTGGATGACCAGATAATTACTCCTTTGGAGAGGGATTTAACTCCAAACGAAGAAACCAAAACAGGTAAGAAAAATTGAACTCCTCCTCCTTGTTTTAAAATTCTCAATGGTCCTAATGTAGGAGTGGATTTAATTTTACAGTTCATTCCAGGGACAAGGGATAGTCTTTGCAAAGGTATGGGGACAGAAGAGGGGATGTCATGAGTGAAGAATAACGAGCAGACTGGTTCGGCTGGAATATAGATTGTGTAAAGGAGAGAAATGGAAAGGTTGTCAGAGTCAGACTGGGAAAGGCTTTAAATGCCAAGCTGAAGAATTTGTATTTTATCTTAGAAGCAAGAGGGAGTGAAGTGAAGTGATATGGTAAGACCTGAACTTTAGGAATATCAATTTAGTAGTTTGTGTAGAGATGGGATTGGAAAGGGATTTGTGGAAGGGAGACCAATTAGGAAGCTATTGCAATGGTGTAGGCAAAGGATGTTGTGTTGATTGTGTCATGAATGGAGAGGAGAGAGTTGGGAGATAAAAATGTAGATCGAAATGACAAGATGGTAACTGATGGGATGTGGAGGATAAGAGATAATTGATTTGAGAATGACTGAGGTTGTGAACCTGTGTGACTGGAAAGGATAGTGATGCCCTTTATAGGAATAGGATATTAGGCAGTAATAGGGAAATTAGGTAGTTTTTTTTTTTTTTTTTTGGTGAGGCAATCGGGGTTAAGTGACTTGCCTAGGGTCACACAGCTAGTGTTAAGGGTTAAAATTCTAGCTAAACTGTCTAAAATATCTAATGAGTGGTCACCAATAAATTATAAGCTTTAGCAAGAGTTAGACTTTTAAGCATTTATTAAGGAGAATAAGAATTTGGTAAAGAGAGAGAGAAAGGCCTAGATTTCTATCTATTAAAGGGAGAGCACATTTTTAGCTCCCTTCTCTGCCAGTGTCCTCAGGAAAGAGCCCCAGACTGAGCGCTAGTCTCTTCCTTCCTCCTCCCACTAGCCCGCGTCACTTCCTCCCGCCAAAGAAAAAGACTCCTGGTCTTGCCCTCAAAGACCTTCGCTTCATGGGCAGAACTCTTCTACAGTAAGTATCCAGCAGGTGGCGTCATTCCAATCGTTACACTAGTAAGTGTTAAGTGTCTGAGGCCAGATTTGAACTCAGGTACTCCTGACTCCAGGGCCAGTGCTCTATCCACTGCGCCACCTAGCTGCCCCCTAGTTTTTTTTTTAAAGGAAAGATCAGTTTTACTTTGGTCATGTTGAGTTTGAAATTCTGGATGGACAGTCAGTTGGAAATGTCCAATGAGTTGTTGTTGATGAGGGACAGGAGCTCAAGGGAGAGACTAGAAGTACTGTTGAAGAAATTTAAGTACTTCTTTATAAATGAAATATTTAAACACATGATGGACTTTGTTCAGGAATATTGTGGTAAAAACACTTTTTGAAAATTGATCTTAGTTGATCTGGTTGTTTTTCTCAAGTCTTATACAATGCCTTGTCCATACAGTTGTAAGTGCTTGGCATATATTTATGGAACTGAACTGAATTCTGGATTATCAGATATTCTCTAGTTAGTTTAAAGTAGATATACCTGTACTGGGTTTGGATAAGCTGGGAGGAAGAAGCCAAAGTGAACTACTTCCATCTATTTCTCTGTGCCTTCTTTCCCAGTACCCTCCTTTATAGTTTGAAAATCAGCAGCTTGGTTCATTCCCATTTATCTTTAGGAGCTGGGTTTGAATGTAATCGCAGTAGGCTTTATAGGATGGGGATAGGAACTGGATCTATGATTTCATGAATATATGGAACTCCCAGGTAAAGAAACTCTCCCAACCAATGTATTCCAGCACCTTGTCTGCCATTTAACCTTAGAGTTGCCTATGTTATAGGTTAAAAATTTTTTTTGGGGGGGCAGGGGGAACAGCTAGGTGGCCCAGTGAATAGAGCACTGAACCTGGAATCAAGAAGCCCTCCATTCAAGTCTGACCTCAGACACTTACTAGTAGCTGTGTGACCTTGGGGAAATTACTTAACCTCTGTTTGCCTTAGTTTCAGCTACAAAATGGGAATAATAACAACATTGATTTCACAGGGATGTTGTGAGGATCATATGAGATAATGATCGAGATAATATCTATAAAGCACCTATCACAGTGGTGCTATATAAATGCTTATTCTTTATCCCTTTTAAAAATTCATTAAATAATTTTACTTTAATTATTATTTCAATTTATTTATTCCATTCCTACTGCCTTAAAGCTGAAGAAGACAATACTTCTTACCTCAAGGGAGTTTGCCAGGTGGGTTGTCTGGCATTTCTATCAGTATTATCTTAGAAGGCAGCATATGGTAATAGTGCTAACAATTATATTGGAACAAAAATGCCACAAAGGAGGGAATGCTCTATATCTTTGGGATGAGGGGCCACTGAATTCAAAATGTAAATCTGTGCTGAGAGAATTTAGCTCATGGCATCCTGATGTAGTCAATTAGGGGTTGGACTGGGGAAAGGTACCTACAAATAGGGCTCCTCTACTGGAAATCTTATAGCATCTTCAGGACTGGATATGGTTAATGGATAGTGAGGTTGAAGAGATATGGGCTAATGGACATTCATGGTGGTGATAAAGACTTTGGAAGGATGAAGGAAGAGATGTCGTCTGTGGAGGCCAGGAGAAAGGCAGGTCCCATTGGGCCCTAGCCCTTCAGGGAACAATCACATCAAAAATGATACTTACAATTCGGTATCACTGAAGCTAATTATTAATCCTATTTATTTCGAGATTCCAAATTAACCCAATTAACACAGTTATCCAAATCTTGCCAGTAACAGAAACACAAAATATTAGCCTTTCACTGACAGGAGTGAAAGTACTAATTTTAGCTCCTAATGAGTGAAAGACAAATTATCTAAACATTAACGATTCTGGGGATTGTCTGCTGGTGTAGAGGGAGAAGAGACAGGCACAAGTTGACTCCTGTCACAGCTATTCCAAGTTTTCTCCATCTCCCTGAGGTGTTTTCTATGTCTTTCAATTCCCCACACTTCTCTATCTATAATTTTGGATGCTTCTGTTCTATGCCACTTATATATTTAGGGACAGTTATATTCCATATTATCTCCTAGAATTTACCACCACTCATCCTTCTTTCAGACAGGATGTTTTCTCCCAAAAATATTTCTGATGTATGTTCCTTCCTTCCTTCCTTCCTTCCTTCCTTCCTTCCTTCCTTCCTTCCTTCCTTCCTTCCTTCCTTCCTTCCTTTCTTTCTTTCTTTCTTTCTTTCTGCAGAGCAATGAGGGTTAGGTGACTTGCCCAGGGTCATAGAGCTAGTAAGTATTAAGTGTGTGAGGCCATATTTGAACTCAATCCAGGGCCAGTGCTTTATCTACTGTACCACTTAGCTGACCACTCCCCTCACCTAGTTGCCTCCATCTGATGTTTCTTTAGAATCACTGAGATCATCTAGTCCAACTCCAAACCAATATATCAATCTCCTTTATGATATTTCCAATAAGTGGCCTTCTCTTCTCTGTTTGAACACTTCCAGTAGGGGAGGATCTCATTACCTCACAAAGAAATTTATTCCATTATTGGACTCTTGTTTGAATGAGCAAAAATCTATCTCCATCTATCTTCCATCCATTGGTCCTAGTTTTTCGCCCTGAGTATCCCACAAAATCTATTTGTTTCCTAAATTGTTGAAGATAGTTATCATATCTCCTCAAGTTTTCTCTTCTCCAGGTCAATCAGCCCCAGTTCTTCCAACAGATGCTCATAGGATATGGTTTTGAGTCACCTTTAAGAATTTAGCATAGTGCCAGCACATAGTAGGTGATTAACAAATGCTTATTTATTGCTTAACCTACACTATTCTGGGGGCTCCTCTCTGGATTGTTCTGAGAGATTTTGAGCTGTGTGGAGTAGTTAAAGTGGGGTTTTAGTGGGTCGTACCAGACATGCTGCCCAGTGGTTCTTGCTGAGATCTGGTCTGGGACTTTAGTGACCATAAGATCAAGAATGGATGAGTGACAAGGCATTGCTTAGGTCCTTATTATGTGCAAAGCATGGATGATATAAATATGAGTGAAGAGAGTTTCAGCCATCAAGGAGAGGAAATGAAACATATAAGGGAGTTGTGGCCTGGGGGGTAGGTGGGGGTGTTTTGGTATGGAAACTTCCAGGGATAGTGAGTGGAACCCTAAGGGAGTAGATTGACAGGCACACCTTTGCTAGGATACTGTAGCAATGACTGTATTAACTAATTATGCTCCAGAACTAGAAAGCTGGGGTGAGGTACCCACACTTTGAAAAGGCAACTAGTACTATGATAGCTGGGGAGTAAAACGCAGCATGGCTGGACCTAGCCTAGACGTAGTGGCCCACCACTGACTGATTAACCAGAATCTTCACGGATCATCAGTAACTTCAGCTTCTAGCTCTTTGTTTGGAGGGTGAAGCAAAAAACTCCTCCCAAAGCCTCCATTTAAAGAGGGCTCACTGCCCAGCCATCATGTACCCGCTGGACTCTCTGGCTTCAACTACACTATCGTCATGCCCCTGCATTAGGTACTTTCCCCTCTTCCTCTCCCACCCTTCCCTTCTCCTTTGCAGCTTCCTTTTGCGTGTTGTTTTCTCCATTAGAGAGTTCCATGAGTGCTGGGACCAGCTTTGCTTCTTCTTATTTGTTTTCCCACTGTTTAACAAAGACCCTGTTCCATATTAGACTTTGAGAAGTGCTAATGGTACATGGAGGGATCTTGAGTCAGGGTGATCTGAATTCAAAACCTGTTTCAGACACTAGCTGTGTGAACCTGGGGAAGGCACTTAACCTCTGTTTGCCTCAGTTTCCTCAATTGTAAAATGAGGATAATAATAACAACACTTACCTTGTAGGGTTGTTGAGAGGATCAAAAGTGCTTCAGTGCCCTGAACATAGTAGGTGTTATATAAATGCTTACTTCCCTTCCCCTAGAAGGTGCTTAATAACTACTTATTGAATTGAGTGGGGATGGGAGTAATGTTGGGAGTTCTAGAGCTAGAGTTAAAAGTTGAGAGACAATCATCTGGTGAAATGGGTGAAGATGACATCCATTTGACTGATATTTTCCTAGGCTGAGACCGTCCTCTCTGTCCTGATCTGTTCAGTCTAGGCTTGACCAGGGCCACAGCATTATAAGACAGGGGGAAGCTGTATGTCACTTGTAAGACCTTGCTCTGTCACCTACCACCTGAAATCTGAAACAGGTCCAGACACAGAACTGAGGTGTTGTCATCATGTTTTCCTGGGTGGGAATCTCTTTACTATTCACCTTTGGAGCTGGGAGGCAGCTCTCTCTAATGCTCTGTCCCTGCAGGCTCTCAGCGATCCTTTGGATCGTTTGCTTTTCATTTGAACAAAATCAATACTGTAGCTTTATTGCAGAAAGAAAGGTTTCAGGTATACCAAAGAGATGTGAGCATTTGGGGAATAATTCCATTTGTTAGAAGCCTGGGGGGCCCTCAGATTCATCTAGTCATTTCTCCATCTCCTCTGACAGAGGAGATTTATCTAATTCTCAAAGACCCAGGGGGAAGGTAATTCCACAGGCTTTCTGAGTGTAACCCTTTATAGGGTTGGACCTCAGGAAGCTAGGAGGATGCCTTTCTAATAAATTTTTTTTTGAGGGGGAAGAACTGTAATTTCATGGTACAGAAGAAATGGAAAATCCCTCCACTGATATAGGTCAGCCATCCATTTGCAGCTTATAGCATCAGAGTTGCGTGGGCTAAATGTGTATAGGGAAGAGCAACTTGTAAGAAAAGTAAAAAAAAAGTATGTGAAGAAGAATAAAGGGAATAAAGTCTAGAAACACAGTTTGGAGGTACATCATGAAAGACTTTAAATACCAAAAAGAGGACGCTGCATATTTTATCCTTTAGGTTATACAGGGAGCCATTGGGGGGTTTTGAACAGGGGCAATAGCATGTGCTTCTGTATACTCTACTAGGACTTTACTGGCTATTGTATAAAGTTATGTTGGGAAAATCCATGATGTGGTTGAAAAGTGCTTATTTTTAGAATTTGCAAAATGGCTAGAGTGGAACCGAGTTCCATTTATATCAGGGTACAACTGATATGCTGGCAAATGTGCTTAATGTGTCACCTCTACCTTTTAAATGGACAATGAAAAGAAATGTGTGTGTTTCATCACTCCAGAGTAGTGGGAGTTGTAAGAAAAAGGAGGCCAGATGCATTTTGCTTTGTTTCTTAGTAACCACTTACATCTTAGCTCTATATTTGTGGCTCAGTGATGTTCCCTCCTTACTGCTAGGCCTGAGTCTATTGTTAGCATAACACATGGGGGCTGTACCAGTAATTTGTGTCCTGGGAGATTTCAGTTTACAAAAATAGATGAAGCTTGACTTTTCACAGTCATTTGCTTTGTAATTAAAAGAACATATTTCTTAAGTTAGAAAATAGGATACATTTATGGTAGGGCAAATTGGAATTGCTCCAGAAAAACCGAGTTTGTATTTTTGAAACATTGTCATGTCTGTATATAAGAGTTACTACTGACTCTAGAAGTGAGTTTGATTGTTGGGTATCATTTGGAGGTGGGGGCAGGCAGAGGGACATAGACTGAATAAATTATGCTTCTCAGCCAGTTCTTGGGGGTAGATATACCCAATTTCTTTATTAGTTGAGCTTGGATCAACCGATCGAATAAAAGTATTTAATCATGTTTTTAAAAATAGCTAGCATTTATGTAGCATTTTAAGGTTTACAAAGCACTTTCTTTACTTGTGTTATCTCATCTGATACAACTATCCTATGAGGCAGGTGTTATTCTTTCCCCTTTGCAGATGAGTTTGGAGAAATTGTGTTTTTTCTTGGGTCATACAGCTAGCAAGTTTCTGAGTTGGGATTTAAACTCAGGTCTTCTTGACTCAAAGCCCAGTGCTATTTTGATGTGCGGGAGCCATATTGGATCATAGGTTTAGGCCTAGAAGGCTGGTCTCTAGAGGCCATGTAGTTCAATTCCCCTCTTTCACAGGTGAGAAAACTGAGGCCTAGAGTGGTTGTTCAAGGCAACATATCTTCTAACTAGCAGACTCATAACTCATATCCCCTTACTTCAAGTCTAGCATTTTTTTTTGTGTGTGTGTGAGGCAATTGGGGTTAAGTGACTTGCCCAGGGTCACACAGCTAGTAAGTATGTAAAGTGTCTGAGGCCGGATTAGAACTCAGGTCCTCCTGAATCTAGGGCCGGTGCTCTATCCACTGCGCCACCTAGATGCTCCAAGTCTAGCATTTTTGCAATTGCACCATCAAACATCCTCTTCTGAATAACAGATGAGGATAAATCTTAAAAACAAAAACACCACCCCAAACAAAAAACCTAAACCAAAAAACTAAGAAGATTGCACTGAGTTCTGTATGATTGGTGCCTCCTATATGCTTTATGCTTCTCTTGAGTTAATAGGTTACTGGTGCCATCACTGTGATGATAAAATTCTCCCTTCTCCACAAGGATAAAGGAGTTACTCTGGACCTAATGAAGGAGATGGTGTTTGTTCAATTAGAGCCCAGCAGAGACCAATTCAGATAGGGAAGACAAGTCTGGCAGCTCTTACACCTTCAGCATGAGAAGTGGGGACAGATGGCTTCTAGGGGTGGCTCAGAGCTGCCTCAGAGAAATGTGATATTTCAAGGAGTTGATTAAGGGAGGAAGCATCCTTGAGGGAAACCTGCTGCTGATCATTAAGGCGAAGCAGACTAGAGGCCAAGATGCCTGCTATCACTTATCTAAGTAATTAAAGCAAAAGGGATTTTTGCCTGTATTATCCTGATAATCACCTCAGTTTTTCCACTTCTTATTCCAGTAGGGATGTTGCCTATGGGTGTATAGTACCTAATTTAAATAGGGGCTTTAAGTAATTAGGGGCATCTAGGTGTTATAATGGATAGAACACTAGACCTGGAGTCAGGAAGATCTGAGTTCAAATCTGTTCTTACACACTTCCTAGCTGTGTGACCCTGAGCAAGTCACTTAACCTGTTTACCAGTTTCCTCATCTGAAAAATGAGCTGAAGAAGGAAATGGCAAATCACTCCATTATCTTTGCCAAGAAACCCCAAATGGAATCACAAAGAATCAAACATGACTGAAAACAACTTAAATAATTATAGTGCAGGAGACCATAATGATAATCAATCAGTCATAATAGCTAGCATTTTAAAAACACTTTAAAGTTTAAGGTTTTTTTTTTTTTGTGGGATAATGGGGGTTAAATGATTTGCCCAGGATCACACAGCTAGTAATTGTCAAGTGTCTGAATCTGAATTTGAACCCAGGTCCTCCTGAATCCAGAGCTGGTGCTTTATCCACTGCGCCACCTAACTGCCCCTACAGGCATTTCATTATCTGCAAATCCTCTATACCAGTGAAATCACAGGTCAGTCTCCATTCCTACTATGTGCCAGGTACTGTTTAGAACCTTAGGACACAGGGAGGAAGTGTTATAATGCTTGCTCTCAAGGAACTTATATTCTACAAACTCATCCCACCCTGTATCTGCCTGGTTTCAAAGATTCCCCCCTCCCAGGACAATCTCATCATTTCTAATCTCCTCAGCCTGAGGCTAACTCAAACCTTGACTGACCCTGCTTCCCTCAGTCTTTGGAAGGGAGACTCCTTCCAATGCCTTCTTTTATGGAGGGCAGCAACTGGACTCTCAGATCAGTCCACTTTGCATCCCTTGCTCTGCCTGGTTTCAACTTCATGAAACAAAATGTCTCCTGGTATCTCTGACCCCTGACATTCCCCTATTCCCCTTCCCGCCAGTCACATTCCCCGCCCCCCTTTCCTGTCTTCTTTCATGTATTCTCTCCCCCCCCCCCCCATTAGATTATAATTGCACTTCCTAGAGTGAGTTTAGTATAGTAGACTTGAAGTCAGAAAGACCAGTTTGGATCTTGCCTCCTACACTTACTAGCTGTGTGACCCTGGGCAAGTCACTTAATCTTTCAGCCTCAGCATCCTCAATTATAAAATGGACATCATAATAAATAACAAATTCTCACAGAATTAAGATCATATGAGATAATACAGGTAAAGTACTTTGCAAACCTTAAAGAACTATGTAAAATATTAACTATTATTTAAAATAATAGTTATTAATAATAATTAGCTGCCTCTTAACCTCTTATTTCTTGGGGTCCCTCTGGTCTCTAACCATGATAGGGGATGGCTGGTTAGTAGCTGTCTCTAGGCTAGGCAAAATATTTTTTTTCAGCACATACTTCCTCCTGGAGGGTCAGGGAATGTTTTTTGTTTTTTGTTTTTTTTGTGAGGCAATTGGGGTTAAGTGACTTGCCCAGGGTCACACAGCTAGTAAGTGTCAAGTGTCTGAGGCCAGATTTGAACTCAGGTACTCCTGACTCCAGGGCCGGTGCTCTATCCACTGTGCCACCTAGTTGCCCCTAGAGGGTCAGGGAATGTCATGTAAAGAAACAAGGAAATTAGGGATCGATGCCTCCCAGAGAAAAGAGTTACTTTTTATGATCCCCCCAACCCATTTATTGTCCTTTCTCTCTTTTGCTTCATACTCTTGTGTCCCATGCAGCCTGTACTTTTTATCTTGAGCTTATCCAAGCCCCATTATGTGTTGGTTTATTTTGCAGGGCAATGAGGGTTAAGTGACTTGCCCAGCGTCACTCTATTATGTATTCTTATCAAAACATTGTCTAAATGGACTATGGTAGAATTAAACCTTGCTAAAAAAAAGTAGATCTTGAAGTTTCTGCTTGGAATATATTTTTTTCTGCTTAAGGAGAACCATACGGTAGTTATTTTTGAACAATTAAATGAAAAACATCTTGGAAACAAGACCATAATCACATTGGGCCAGATTTTCAATCTGTGTCAATCTGTTTGTTTTAGCAATTCACTTGGGGAATAAATGAATAGCCCAGATCTGATAAAATCACCAAACTGGTGACAGAATTGTTTAAACTTTTTGGAGTAGATGTTGACCAAACTCCCCCAAATGAGATAAAACAAATTCCATCCTTCCTGTTTCATCTCAAGACAGGAGGCAGCAGTGCTAAGAGCTATGTAAAGTCGGGGAGAGAAGAGTAGAAAATTGTTCTAGGAGACAGGAGAGCACATATGTATATCACTGCCTCCAGCTTCCTTGGCTTCCTTCACATCTCAGTTAAAGTCTCACCTTCTGCAAAAAGCCTTTCCTGGTTCTCCTTAATGTTAATGCCTTTCCTCTGATATTAACTCTGGTATATTCTGTATATATCTCATTTGCATATAGTTGTTTGCAGGATATCTCCACCATTAGACTGTGAAATCCTCAAATTTAGAGACTGTTTTTTGCCTTTAGCAATGAGTGTGCTGACCCATGGTGGGTGCTTAATAAATATTTGTTGACGACTTGAGTGTGAGGCTGCTAAGGTGCTATAGTGGAAATGGAATGAGGTTTTGAGACAGATGATGAGCTCAAATTCCGTATCTGCTACTACCTATGAAGTTATAGGCATGTCCTATAACCTCTCTGGGCTTCGGTTTCTTCAACTGTATTATTATGGATTAGATGATCTAAAGGTCCCTTCTGGATTTAGAACTGAAGTCCCCAAAATGAAAGAGGTCAGTTGAAACATTTTCTAGATGCGAACGGTTTACTCTAAATAGACAATAAGCTGTATGGGGCACAGCCTTTCAGGTAAAAATCAAGAGATGATGGCTTGGCAGGATTCTTTTTTTAAAAATAAAAGTATTTTATTATTTTCCAGTTACATGTAGAGATAGTTTTCAACATTTGTTATTTTTTTTCCTTCAGGGCAATGAGGGTTAAGTGACTTGCCCAAGGTCACACAGCTACAAGTGTCAAGTGTCTGAGGCCGGATTTGAACTCAGGTCCTCCTGAATCCAGGGCCGTTGCTTTATCCACTATGCTACCTAGCTGCCCCTCAACATTTGTTTTTATAAGATTTCCAATTTCAAATTTTTCTCCCTCCCTCCCTTCCGTCCCCCCCCTCCCCTAGACAGCAGGTAATCTGATATAGGTTTTATATATATATATATATATATATATATATATATATATATATATATTTCTGCATTAGTCGTGTTATATGAGAAGAATCAGAGCAAAAAGGAAAAACCTCAAAAGAGAAAAACAACAGCACCAAAAACAAAAGCATCCATATTCCACAGTTCTTTTTTTTTCTTTTCTGGATTTGGAGAGCCTTTTCCATCATGATTCCTTTGGGACTTTCTTGTACCATTGTATTGGTGAGAAGAATCTAGTCTATCACAGTTGATCAACACATAATGTTGATGAAACTGTGTATAACGTTCTTCTGGTTCTGCTCATCTCACTCATCATCAGTTCATGCAAGTCCTTCCAAGTTTTTTTGAACTCCTCCTGCTCATTGTTTCTTTTCTTTTCTTTTTTTTTTTTTAGTAAGGCAATTGGGGTTAAGTGACTTGCCCAGGGTCACACAGCTAGTAAGTGTTAAGTATCTGAGGCCGGATTTGAACTCAGGTACTCCTGACTCCAGGGCCGGTGCTCTATCCACTGCGCCACCTAGCTGCCCCTGCTCATTATTTCTTACAGCACAATAGAATTCCATTACATTCATATATTACAACTTGTTCAGCCATTCCCCAATTGATGGGCAACCCCTCAATTTCCAATTCCTTGGGCTTGGCAGGATTCTAAGGCAGGGGTAATGTTGACTGTTATGGCCAGACTAATATCAACTATATCTTTCCTTGGGTATCTTTCTCATGACTATATCTGGGTACATTTGAGCTCAAGACTCCAGAAAAGCATGGTCAGTATCCCTGTATCCCCTCTTCTTTGGCCTCATGTTTTTATTTCATTGTAAAATTTTTTTAATTAAGAAAATTTTACCTTTTCTCCTTCCCATCTTCCTCTACTCCACGCCCCATAGGAGGAAAACCAAAAATCTTTGTAAGAAATATGTATAGTCAAGTAAAACAGGTTCTCAAATTGGTCATATCCAATAATAGATCTTAGTATGTATCCTGAGTTTACTATCACTTCTATTCAGAAGGTGTGTTACCTGCTTCACCATTAGTCCACTGAATTCACAGTTGGTCATTGAATTGATTAGAGTTCTTAAGTTGTTTGTCTTTGCGATGTTGTCATTATTGTATAAATTGTTCTGGTACTGCTCACTTTACTCCACATCAGTTCAAATAAGTCTTCCCAGGTTTCTTGAAACTGTTCCTTTCATTTATAGACCATAATTAGCTCAGCCATTTCCCAATAAATGTAGCCCCATACTTTTATCCAGTCTATGACATTTTAGCCAATTAATGTGTGATTAAAATGTATACTTCAGCTAATTTTCAGTGAGGTGAAATTAATGGCTAATTAGTTCTTTTGATTCTGACAAATGAAGATTTTTTAAAAAGGGAAGTTAGTATTTTCTCTCATTTTCTAGGAAAATGCTAACTAACATCCCCTCCAACAAAATCTTCATTTGTTTATAAAGGGATCTCATGTTTCAGCATTAGCAGCACAGAGTAGTGAAAAGAACTCTGGACTTGGTGTCAGAATACCTGGTTTCAAATCTGGGCTATGCTCATTTACTAGCTGTGTGATCTTGGCTTTCAAGACTGTTTTTATTGTTATTTAAAGGGAAAAAACCCTTTCCCTCCACATACAACCCAAGTTAAAGATAATGTCAAAGTGAATTTGTAAAAAAATAATTATCAAGAACATAAGGGCTTTGGGAGGAAAGTCTGCTTGTTTTTACTCCTTCCCTCAATGGTTCTAGCATCCATCTCTTTGAGGTTTATTAAAGCTTTAAGATAATTTGCATGGATGAGTACATGTATTATTTACTAGGAGTCATTATATGATTTGAGTGGTGGTTGCTAGGATTGATTCAGGCTGGGTGGGTGCTTGAGGCTCAGATTTGAAGTGAAATGAGATGGTTGTAGACCTTCTAACAAAGAGGATACACAGCAAGGAATACTGATTCAATTGAGTACAATTTCCCTGCTTTTATTGGCTATTGAAACTGGATGGTCTAGTTTGAGGGATAATCATTCAGTCGTTTATACACTTCATTCACTTCATTTACCCACTGGCTTTTGTATTTATAACACCAAGAGCTTCACTTTCTTTCATTTGCAAAATAGGGATATTAAAACTGTCACCATATACCTCACAGATTTTTTTGTAGGAATTGAATGAGATTTATGAAGGTCCTATGAAACTACCAAGCACTACATACACATTAGCTGTTGTTGTTATTATTATTATTCCTGAATTATCCATATTAGGAGCCCCAAGGGCTCATCAAATATAATACTAACTCCTATATATACAATTATCCTTATACAGGATTTTGAGGCTCAAGTAGGCAAAGTGATTCTCCAAAGCATATCAATGGTACAAATTCCTGTTCTGAGTAGGCTGCTGTACTCAACTTTCTGTGGCTCCCCATTGTCTATCAAATAAAATATAATTCCTGATTCTGGGATTCAGAATCCCCTGACCAGCACACAAATGGGTTTAAACCCTACTTGTCAGAATTTTCACACACACACACACACACACACACACACACACACACACACACACATATGTAGATATAGATAATCACACAAACACAATATGTGTGTGTATATATATGCGACTCCCCTTCATATATTCAACATTTCAGACAAACTAGGTTATGTTGCATCTCTTGTTTTTACATTACTGTCTCAACAATTGTCTTTGTTCACCGTCTGCCATACTTGAGATAAACTCCTCCAACTTGTTAAGGGCTAAAATTCTAGCTAAACTGTCTAAAATATCTAATGAGTGGTCGCCAATAAATTATAAGCTTTAGCAAGAGTTAGACTTTTAAGCATTTATTAAGGAGAATAAGAATTTGGTAAAGAGAGAGAGAAAGACCTAGATTTCTATCTATTAAAGGGAGAGCACATTTTTAGCTCCCTTCTCCGTCAGTGTCCTCAGGAAAGAGTGCGAGACTGAGTGCCAGTCTCTTCCTTCCTCCTCCCACTAGCCCGCGTCACTTCCTGACTCCTGGTCTTGCCCTCAAAGACCTTCGCTTCATGGGCAGAACTCTTCTACAGTAAGTCTCCAGCAGGTGGCGTCATTCCAATCGTTACAGTCCCCCCTGTTGTTCCTCAAGAAACAAAATGTTTCCTTGACGGAACAGTAAAAAACAATATAATAAGTATTGCTAACTAATAATATGTGAACAACAATATAGAAAAGGAAGAGAGGAAAGTTTTGTCCAGAGGGGCGATTTTTTTTTGTCCTCATGAACCGACGCTTTGACATTGGTCTTGCAAAGGGAGGGCCTCTGCAGAGAATACATGTTACAGATGGTGTATATTATAACAGAAAGAGAAAAGAGAAAAAAAAACCAACAAAAACAAAACAAAACTGTTCATTTAAAGTCTCTGAAATTCTTTTTTCAGATGTCCTCTAGGTGTAGTCGTGGAATGGAAGTCTTTTCAGGGGTTGATGTGTAGATGCTGGTAATCAGCCAGAAACATTTCCTACAAAATTGAGCTTAACACAACTTTAAAATAGCTTTGTCAATAATCAAATCAAACAATGAAAGTTCTCAAAAACATGTCTAAGGGAATTCAGAATCTTAGTTGTTACACATGAAACGTATAATAAAACAAAAATTGAAACATTCTTTAAAATTATAATATTACTATAGTCCCCCCTTATGGAGGGTAATTGAGAAGACAATTGATGCGATATTAATTATTAAAAATAATTTTTATCTTTGTTTCATCACTTTTTGCATCATCTGCCTAATTATTGTCATGCCATTATGAGAAATTAAAAAATCTAATATAATTGGTAACAGATGTCAAGGCCAAATTCAACATATTTATCATGACACCTGAGATAATTATGGGGGTTACCATAAAAGAACAGAGAAATGATGGGATATGAGCATTCCCACACTTGAGCAATATGTACTGCCCATGCAGTATGCCAGGCTTAAAATAGGTGGATGGAATATATGTCCATGCCACCGAACATATTGGAGGAAACTGAGTCAGACTTAATCAGATGCATGGGATTGAGATGTCCATGGCATCAGGCATATAGGAGGGAGCATAGAACCCAGGTGTAGGAGTGAGATGGGTGGGATCAATACTTCCAGCCATCTGTACAATATTGTGGGGAAAAATAAAATAAAATATGAAACCAAGAGAATCCAACCTCAACATTTGTCAAAAGCCGTTCCCTCAGCCATACCTTGACTTCATGCATGTCTCCCCTCATGTGACAGTTCAGTGTCTGCTCTTGCATGTATTCCTCTTGTGATTGAATGGCATCTTGGCCAACTGGCATCTGATAACTCAGAATAAAGTCAATTAATGTCTTAAATGATAAGTTCCCATAATCCAAGTCTCATATGGATTTAAAAATTGAGGATAATAAATGATTGCAAAAAAATGTGAATACATCTTGACTCAGAATATAATATATAATTATGCAACAATTTCAAATAATACCCCTTTTTTTACTTAGTATACAATTACTTTTTTGAAAAATCTGAACATATTTAAATACAAGTTAAAGCACAACACAATCCCAAAGAAAACTTTTACAAATGTTCCCCTCTTTTTTTTTTTTTTTGGAATATGCTTATCAAAAATAATACTCTAGAATCAATTTACACTTGCCATGGCAAACAATTTGCCAGGGAAATGCTTTAAAGAGTTTGATCAAATAATCAGTTGAGAAAAAATAACAAAAACAAACAACTCAGAAAATGGGAGCACAATACTCCTAGAATTAACATTGTATTATGAAATCAAAACCATGTTTCAAAATTAGATGAATGAATAGAATAAAATACACATGGAACAATAAAAGACAATGAAATTCAAACTAGGGAAATCTAAATGAATATGAACTTAATATTAATAATATTAAACTTGATCACATGACTATAAAAAACTTTTACAAATCTTCTCCTTGTTTTAAAAACTAAGTATAAAACACAATCTCAAAAGCATGAAAATCTCTATGAAAATAAACCCATACCATTAATTTCAAAATGTAGATGTAATAGCATAGAAATCTTATGTAACCTCTGAACTGACATTAATACTCTGAGTGAATTCAGAACACTTCTGATTTCGGTATCTAAAATCCCCAATACTCATATCAATACCTTGCTGCTTACTTCTACATTTCTGTACAATATATACCCTTCCATGGCAAAAGAAGCGGAGTCTTGAACTATGTTGATGATTGTCATTCTTATTCAGCTTAAGTTTTTCTTCTTTAACCCCTCTATATTGTCTGTCAGTCTTTTCACCATACAAATGCTTTATAAGATTACTAATTAAAGACAAAAGTACGTTAGCAAAATTATGAACAAAACAGGTATATGTGGAATTTAAAGAGCTTTCTAAGGTTGTCTCAGAAGCACATCCAGGCTGGGGAAGGGCTGAGCCTGAAGCTGCAAATATAGTTACAGAAAGTTGAGCATGCTCATCAGATCTCTGGACTTCCCAGGCAGGGGAAGTAATGGGCTTGGCCATGGGAGGAGTAGAGGGTGGGGTCTGGAGAGGAGGGGAGGGACCAGCACAATTTGAATCAGACTTGATTTTGAACTCAGGCCTGGATTCCTCTTCCCCCACTTTGCCTCCAGGTGCTAGGGGATTAAAAGCTTCTAGAGGGTGGGTCATTGCCTCCAGGCATGCAAAATTAAAGCAACAATTAGTGTTAGAACTGGGAAAAGCTGCAGGAATCTCTTCAGGTTTCTCTGAAAAAGCATGGTTGGGAGAGGGAGAGATATTTCCTTGTGTGAGTAAGTTGCTGGCTCTTTTAACAAAAATAAAAATAAAAATAGAAAGTCCACAAAAACAAAGCATTAACATGATCTTATCTCCCATTTGTCTGGTTAAACAGACTAAAATAAAAAATAGGGTAATTAGGGAGTTTAAAAGGTCCATTTGAAAAAATTTAAAGGGAAAACACAGCCAGTACGCCAGTACTTAGTTAAAGGGAGAGGGTAGGGGAAATTTCTTACCCAACCAGAAGATCAGAAGACTGAGGTTTAGCTTTCCTCTTCGTGGTCAGCCATCTGTTAAGGGCTAAAATTCTAGCTAAACTGTCTAAAATATCTAATGAGTGGTCGCCAATAAATTATAAGCTTTAGCAAGAGTTAGACTTTTAAGCATTTATTAAGGAGAATAAGAATTTGGTAAAGAGAGAGAGAAAGACCTAGATTTCTATCTATTAAAGGGAGAGCACATTTTTAGCTCCCTTCTCCGCCAGTGTCCTCAGGAAAGAGTGCGAGACTGATCGCCAGTCTCTTCCTTCCTCCTCCCACTAGCCCGCGTCACTTCCTGACTCCTGGTCTTGCCCTCAAAGACCTTCGCTTCATGGGCAGAACTCTTCTACAGTAAGTCTCCAGCAGGTGGCGTCATTCCAATCGTTACAAACTTCCATCTGTTGAAATCTCTCTCTTTATTCAAGGCCTAACTCAACAAAACAAAACAAGACCAAACTCAAATGTTCCCTCCTTAATGAAGTCTTACCTTATCTCTTCCTTTTTTTTTTTTTTGGTCAGGCAATTGGGGTTAAGTGACTTGCCCAGGGTCACACAGCTAGTAAGTGTCAAGTGTCTGAGGCCAGGTTTGAACTCAGGTCCTCCTGGCTCCAGGGCCAGTTCTCTATCCACTGTGCCACCTAGTTGCCCCTCCTCTCCCTATTGTAAGGGCCAAATTTAGTATGGGAAGAGTTAATTGGGCAGCTCACTGTAATATTGGGTTCAGAAAATAATGAGAGACCTCTAGGTCCAGAGTTTCCCCTTCTCCAAACTGCCTCTTTTTCAGTTATGTCTCCCAGACTGATAAGAAAGGAGATTAACAGCCTCTTTTCCATAAAAAAATCAGGTTTTATTAATGAGAACAAAATTTACAACACAAATGAAGTTAATAAAGCCAGGGACAATAAGAAAGGGAATAGAGAAAGGGAAAAATATGACTCTCTTCCAAGATGGTTAGAATCTAAATTTCTAGGGTAAAAAGGTTCCCAGGTACCTCGAATAAGCTCTACTTCCTCAGCTACTCAGAACAGCTTGGGTCAGGCAAAAACTAACTCAAACCCAAAACTTGTTTCCAGCTCAGCTGGCCTAACGAGCCAGCCTTGCTTCAACAACACAAACTCACCACCACCTGGAATCTGTAGTTCTAAGGAGAATCAGCTTTGCAGCGTCTCCTGGTTAGGTCTGAAGATCAAAACACTACTAACTCCTCTCTCTCTTTCCTTCTCTCTTCCTTCCCTGTCCCTCTCTGAGTACCTCTTCCTCTTCCTGCCTCTCTCACAGGAAGGGTGGTTCTATAGCCAGGCTGAGTCTCCAATTGGTTCAACATACCCCCTGAGCTGTCCCCATTATAATTTGTCCAGGCCCATGTGGGCATGGGGGAACTCCTAGGTGGGGGTTAGGTACTTAGTTTGACACTTTGACTCAATAAATGTTCTTTGTGTTGTTTGTTCTATAATCTCTTAAAGTACACACCCATCTTCTCTTAGGCTTTTAAAGCTTGCATCTTTTCAGTCTGACCATGATGAAGCAAAGATGGGGTTATGAAAACACCAAATCACAATTAATTCCTTACACTATCCTAGGTGAAAGTGACCTTTATCTCTCCTCAGACTTTTCCTACTATTTTGCATGAATCTCTTGTTTGTACTTATCTCTTGTATCAGAGATATTCTTATACATTTATCTCCCTGCCCCTTTAGATTGTAAGCTTCTTGAAAGCAAGGTCTGTTCTATCATTATATCTCCTACACGTAGCATAGTGCCTTGCAGATAAATATTTCTAATATCGTTAATCAGTTCACTACTTGTAATCCAACTTTCCTCTCCCCGCTCCCGCGCCTCTCTTTTGCAGGGCAATGAGGGTTAAGTGACTTGCCCAGAGTCACACAGCTAGTAAGTGTCAAGTGTCTGAGGCCAGATTTGAACTCAGGTCTTCTTGAATCCAGGGCCAACACTTTATCCACTGTACCACCTAGCTGCCCCCTTGTAATTCAACTTTCTTCAAGAAACTGTGAAAAAGTGAGAATTCTGCCCAGGCAAAGGAATAAAATGGGCTGAGTCTGACAGAAAATGGTGACCTTCTTTCTTGTGTGTGGTAGCCACTCATATTAGAAATTCCCTCCTATCTTATAGCTCTCATACATTATTCCAAAGTTCTTCTGTCATCCTTTATCCTGACCCCAATATTCTTTCATTCAAGTTGGAAATGTCATTCTAACAGTATGTCTTTTTATAGATTTGAACACTTAACAAAACTATTACTGTAGCATTTGCTTACAGCCTAAAGTCACAGTGAAATAGGGGGAAATGAGGTTGATGGTGCAGCAAAACTATCTACTAATCATATGAAGAACTTAAATTATCCAAATCTAAGCAGTTCTTCTTGCTAAGAAAGAAATAATGTCTGAGTGACAGATGAAATGAAACAAGACAGAAAAGTTTTTTATCCCCCCTTGGTGTCTGTCATTCAGTAAGTCACAAACCTTTCATTAATTCCTGAAATGGAAAGGATGAAGCATTAATAAGAATTTTTTTTTTTTGGCCTGGGGTAAGTCAGTACCTATTTAAATTAGGAAAACATGGAAATGGTTTGTGCTTTTGCTGTAATTCTTGAAGAATAACCATACACTCTCAGAAAATAAATAAAAAATACAGATCCATTTAGAAAACAAAGATTTAAATGCAAAGCTATTTTAAAATTGCGATTCTATTTTTTATTAAAGGGTTGACAAAGGGTACTTTACAGACCAATTTAAATTTATGCACTTTTTACTTCTGTAATTGAGACGAGTTCCATATCATTTTCTCATTCCAGAAAGTCAGGAAAATATTTAAGCAACATTCCATGGTTATTAAAAAAAGCCTTAAAATAATAAAGATCAAAATTTGTTCTAGGGAACTGTGGTAGAGTGACATTAGTGAAAGATGATTATTAGGTCATATTAAAGCTATTACTTCTTTCTTTACTCACACACTAACCTAGAGCTCAGCTTTGGAGGCAAAGAGATTTTTCTATATAATGGTTGATAGCTTTTGTCATATTTAAAGGTTCAGCACCAAGATTCAGTCCTAACCTTCCTGCCCAAGGAGTAATAGTAAAATTAAAATCTGAGCTGGAGGGCAGGTTATAGATCCTTTTCCTAATTGTACTTATATGACAATCAACTCTTCTATGACTAGGAAATTCTCTCCTATTTGGCTTGTGATTCCAAGTGGAAAGTTGCCTAATTAAAAATTCCCTTCTCCTATCATTCCTTGAACCCTAGTCTCCATCCAACTCTGCCTTATGCCTACTATGTAGATATTTTTCCTTCTCTGCTTTTCCCTTTCATTGGAGCCTTTGGAAATTCATTATATTGGTAACAAATTGCCTTTTGCTTTGGACCTCTTTCACATTCATTCCACCTTTTTCAACCACAGAAAGCTGAATCCTTTCAGAAGATGCTGCCAGTCTCTCCATTCACATTCTATCATGCCATCTCAACACACTGGGTCAGGAGAGGAGAGGAAGTAAGCATACTCCTTCTCCTCATTCCCACCTTCAGACCCTCCTGCCACCATCCCTCACCAAATTCTTCTCTTTTAAGGTTCTTTCCATTTGGATCTATCACCTTATATAGATCTTGGTGGCAGTTATCTACTTTTCCTCAGGTGCTTCCTCCTTTCTTTCTTTTTTTCTTGCAGGGCAATGAGGGTTAAGTGACTTGCCCAGGGTCACAAAGTTAGTAAGTGTCAAGTGTCTGAGGCCGGATTTGAACTCAGGTCCTCCTGAATCCAGGGCTGGTGCTTTATCCACTGCGCCACCCAGCTGCCCCCTCTTTCACTTTCTTGAGCTTCCATTAGCTTCTCTGTAAGGTTTGTTATTTCATTGGTCTTATGGTTGCTGCTAGATGTTATTTCCTGCTACCAGTTTTTTAGCTTTATCTCTTCTGGCTTACCTGATGTCTCTCTCAGTAACAGTCTGTGGGAGTATAGGGACTAGAAAGTCTCTCTTTGATAAAGTCAAGATGACAGCTACTTAGTTATAGCCAAGGACTATAAGATAACTCAACCAATAACAAAAAGTCAATCAGAGTTTCTTTAGACTAAGATAAGTCTTTGCTTTTAACCGTTTTACCTGGGACTGAAATCATAGTCTGTTGACCTAGACAGCTACCTGAGTTAGAAATTACCAAGGTTCTCTTTGGCTTTGCATGCAAATAAATATTTTTCAGAATAAAATGTAAGTAAAGGAGGTAAAGTTATTATTTTCCAGGCACATGAACCAAATTCCTGCCTCTATTATGCATGTCTGTTGGCAGCAAATCTCATTGGGGATGCTGTATTTTGGCCAGTGAACAATTTGCTTTCCCCCTTTATTAAGAAAACTGATGCCATTCTCTTAATTCTACACAACAAATTCCCTCAAAAACAACCCCCTATTCTCTTCTTTGCTATAGTCTCTTGTAAAGATATCTTCTTTGCCTCACCCAATCCACATATATATGCCCTTGATACTATTCCACCTCATTTTCTGAGGGACCCAAACCCTCTATATTTCTAATTTTCACAGAAAATTGTTTATATGTCTTCCATCCTTAAAAAAAACCAAACCCTTCACATTACCCTGATATTCCCTCAAGTTATTATCCTATAGTTCTCTTCCATTTTACAGTCAAACTCCTAGAAAAAGCCATTTACACTGAGGTCACTTCCTCACCTTACAGTAACTTCTCAAACCTTTATAATCTGGTTTTCAAGTCCACTACTTGACTTAAATTGCTCTTTTCAAAGTTACCAATGACTTCATAATTGTAAAATTCAGTTATCTTTCTTGATTACATATCTCTCTTGTTCTCTCTGACACTGTTGACCACCGTCTTTTTCTGTATACTCTCTCCTCATTAAGTTTGCATAACACCACTCTCTTCTATACTTGCCTGACTAATCCTTCTTCTTCTTTTTTTTTTTTTTTAGTGAGGCAATTGGGGTTAAGTGACTTGCCCAGGGTCACACAGCTAGTTAAGTGTTAAGTGTCTGAAGCTGGATTTGAACTCAGGTACTCCTGACTCCAGGGCCAGTGCTCTATCCACTGCGCCATCTAGCTGCCCCCTGACTAATCCTTCTTAAATCTCCTTTGTTAGATTCATGTTCCACCCACTATTTGCAGAAAAACCCGAGGATATTGTCTTGGGTTCTCCTCTTTTTTCTCTTTACTGTTCTTTCTATGATCACATTAGCTACCATGGGTTCAATGATTTAAAAATCTATGTATTCAACCCTCATTTATCTCCAAAATTCCTCCAGACATTTCCACTTGGATGTCACATAGACATATTAAAGTCAGTGTGTTCAAAGTGGAACTCATTACCTTTCCTTCCTATCCTCAATCTCACCCAAACCAAAAAACGAGAGCTCATCGTCTGTCCTCCTAAACCAACTCATCTTTCTCCTTGTTTCTGTAAGGGAATTATCATACTTCCATTCATCCAGTTTTTCAAAGTAGGAATCATTCTTTTCTTTTTTTTTTGTTGTGAAGCAATTGGGGTTAAGTGACTTGCCTAGGGTCACACAGCTAGTAAGGGTTAAGTGTCTGAGGCCGGGTTTGAACTCAGGTCCTCCTGACTCCAGGGCTGGGGCTTTATCCACTGTGCCATCTAGCTGCCCCAGTAGGAATCATTCTTGACTCACTGCTGTTTCTCACTCCACCCTCTCCCACCTCCTGCCATCCAATTAGTCAGTAATATATATTGATTCTACCTCTACGACACCTATCCTAAGTACTCCCCTTCTCCCCATCATGACATGACCATCCTGGTTCAGGGTTTCCCCACTTCTCACCTTGAGTATCAAAATAGCCTTCTAATTGGTCTTTCTGCATCTAGTATCTTCCCTTTTCTAATCAATCATTTACATAGCTAACAAATTGATATTTCTAAAGCATAGGTCTAACCATTTAACTCTCTTGATCAAAAAGCTCCTGTGTGAAAAATAAGCTCTTCTGCTTGACATTTGAAGCCCTTTACAATCTGAATCAGATCTATCTTTCCAGATTGATTTCACACTTTAAGTTCTAGCCAGACTCATCTCCTTGTGCCTTTGTACAGTCTGGCTCCCATGTCTGGAATATCCTTACTTTTTGCCTCTTGGAATCTCTAATTCCCTTCAAAGCTCAGCTTAAGTATTTCTCCTGTTCTACCCAGTTAGTTTTTGAAATTTCTTTATATTTGCTTTGCGTGTATTTCACATATTCTTATTTCCATATGTGACTGTTCTCTTTAGTAGAATAGAAGCTCCTGGAAGGGAGGGACAACTTTGATTTTGTCCTTGTATTTCCAGCACCTAGGACAGTGCTCACCACACAGTAGTTTTTTAATAAAAGCTTGTTAAATTGAATATACAGGGGCAGCTAGGTGGCGCAGTGGATAGAGCACCGGCCCTGGAATCAGGAGTACCTGAGTTCAAATCCGGCCTCAGACACTTAACACTTACTAGCTGTGTGACCCTGGGCAAGTCACTTAACCCCAATTGCCTCACTAAAAAAAAAAAAAAATTGAATATACACTTTATGAATTCTAAACATAAGGAAGGATTAACAAAAATAAAAAAAAATTCAATGATAAATGAGTGGCACATGAACGACATGTCTTTGGATATGTCTTGGGGGGTTTTAAATCATAGGGTAAGAAATTTAGATTATATATAAAGCAGAACTTCCTGATTTCAACAGGCCTTGACTGAACAAGTGGTTTCTAAAGCAATTTATAAGATCATCAGGCTTGCAAATCCCATAGCTGTCTGTGCAGTATGATTTGAGGGGTGCAAAAGGATATATTTTGATTTAGTTCACTAAAGACCTTGAGTAGTTAAATGTAACCCTGTTGAAAGAAATGGAGCAGGACTTAATGACTTCAAGTCCCCTTTAAACCCTGGAATTCAATGTGAAAAGGCCCCAATGGCAGAGATCAGTTAATGGAATCTTTCTCAACCTGGTGCTTCTAGGCTGCCAGTAGATAAAGGAGCACAGTAGGATAGCACCAGAAACTCAGGGTATGTAGCGTTAATAAAGCACACTTTATATGCCTGAAGTCATTTGGATTTGCAACAACTGGATGAGAAACGAGGATCATTATTCCCATTGTAGATTAGGAAACTGAAGATCAGAGAAGTTAAGTCACTCATTGAAATTCGAACCCAGGTTTTCTGACTCCAGATCCATTGTCTTTGCCCTATTGCCTTCAACATCTTGTGAGTGCACCGTATATAAATATCCTGAAAAGTATAAGGAAAAGCCATCAAAATAATTGAAGATAAAAAAGTATTGTAAAATTAAAGGTGTGGGCTGTGGGAAGGAATGATTTTATATGCTATATGTCAGGCTTGGGCATTTTGTGTGTTCCTGTGGAGTATGTGGAGGTCTTCTATGTGACACATAATCTGAAAATTTACTGAGAGGTGGGGAGATTAAAGGGAAGTTAGGTGGTGCAGTGGATAGAGCTCTGGACTTGGAATCAGGAAGACTCATCTTTGTGTGTTTAAATTTGGTTTCATACACTTCCTAGCTAGCTGTGTGACCCTGGGCAAGTTACTTAACCTTGTTTGCCTCAGTTTTATCATCTGTAAAATGATCTGGAGAAGGAAATGGCAAACTGCTTCAGTATCTGCTAACAAAACCCCAAATGGGATCATAGAAAGTCAGACACATTGAACAACAACAACAACAAGGGAAGATTAAAACTTAGTCCAAAATAAAAATCCCTCTCTTCCTGAGGAGAGGAGGAGAGGAGGCAGATCCAAAAAAGAGAGGCAGGGTTAGAACTATTACTCTTTTTCCAAATCTTGTCTCAATTAGGTAAGAGGGAAAGAAAGGTTTCACTGTTTGCTTGGGCCAAGGAAGACAAGAGACAGGATAAAAACAGGGTTTCTGAGTTGACAGTGTCATGCTTTTTGTAACCATTTGCCCAAGTTTGCTCCATATTTTGCTCTCTGTTACTCCTTTTCCAAAGTAGTTATATCTTGTTTCTTTTGGGTAAGAGGGAAAGAAGGGCTTTGCTATCTGTTGGGGATCAAGGGATAAGAGAAATTCTAAAGCCCCAGTAGGACCATTGAGGAGCTGGAAGCATTTCTAGATGTCTCTTCTCCTTTCTCTCCTACCAATTAGAAATGAGAGAAAATTACTCTCCAAGAGAGTCTGGGATTCAGTTCTTTGGTGTCATCTCCTTGCTGATGCCAGGGCAATTTTCACAGGTTGTTCCTATGGCTATTTACTTATCTGAATGTATTCGGTGATCCTAGTTTGTATGAGTACAGGATGATTATAGGTTGGAAAGTAGCCTATCCATTTTTGAAAAGGAAAGTGATCAGGAAGAGACTCCATATGGAGATCTTCTGACATCCCTTTCACTTACAGAGATAGTCTACAATGCGATAAAACTAATGCTATCTCCTTCAAATTAAATTCCAAGCACTGGGTCACTCAGATAGTTATTGTCCTGACAATTGTTACACTGGTATTAATAAAGTTAACTTGGACAGAATATGCTATACACTGTCTTTAAAAAGTTTCTAAATGGAAGGGTAAAACGATTCAATCAGACTAAAAGGCCCATCTGTCCTTGATTGCATTCTTTCTCAATGGAACTTGTGAGGGCATTTGAACCCTCAACAAACATATTCATAAGTAAGCCTACACAAAATACTTACAAGATAATTATTTTTTTTCTCAACAAACATTTATTTTATTTTCCATTTACATGTAAGGGTAGTTTTCAACATTCATTTTCATAAGATTTAGAGTTCCAAATTTTTCTCCCTCCCTCCCTCCCTTTCCTCCCCCCTCCACAAAATCACAATCAGGTTATATATGTACAATCCACAAGTGTTCTTTTTATCAGTTCTTTCTATAGCAGTGCATAGTATGCTTCCTCATTAGTTCCTTGGGATTGTCTTGGATCATTATACTGCTGAGAGTAGCTAAGTCATTCACAATTACTCATTGAATAATACTGCTATCACTGCGCACAATGTCCTCTCAGCTCTGCTCACTTCACCATACATCGATGTTCATTAGTCTTTCAAGGTTTTTGGGGGATCATCGGGCTTGTCATTTTCTGTAGCACAAGTCCATTCCACTACAATCATATAACACAGCTTTTCCCATCATTCCTTAATTGATGGACATTCCCTTGATTCTCAATTCTTAGCCTCCACCAAGAATTGCTATAAATATTTTTTGTACAATTTTCCCCCTTTTCTCTTTTTCATGATTACTATTGTTAACTGTTTCCCTTCCATCCTATTCCCTTCCCCATGATATTTATTCTATTAGCCATTTTCTTTCATCCTATCACTCTTCAAAAGGGATTTGCTTCTGTCTGGCCCCTCCCCCACTCTACCCTTCCTTCTTTTGCCCCTTTCTCTTTATCCCCTTCCCCTCCTATTTTCCTGCAGGGTTATAGAGATTACTCTACCCAATTGAGTGTGTACATTAGTCCCTCCTTGAGCCAATTCTAATGAGATTGAGGTCTTTGAGCCAATTTTAATGAGTGTTAGGCTCATTTACTGCCCAGATTAAATAGATTACTCCACCCAGTTGGGTGTGTCTATTAGTCCCTCCTTGAGGCAGCTCTGATGAAATTAAGATCTTTGAGCCTTTTCTGATGAGTGTAAAATTCATTTACTACCCTGCTCCTCTCCCATCTCTCCCCCCACCCCATAAGCCTTTTCCTGTTACTTTCCTGTAGGATTTTGCTTCTGCCCTCCCCCCTTCCCCAATGAATTCCCTTCACCCCTCAATTTAACCCTAAAGATATTATCATCTAGTTAAGTGACACAGCGGACAAATCGTCACCCCTGGACCCAGGGGGATCCCAGCCAAAACCCAGCCTCAGACACAAGACAGTCACCCACTGTATGACCTCAGGTATGTCCCCCCCTCCCTCCAATTTTTTTTTTAATGGTTCTCTAGGGTCTTGTATTTGAAAGTCAAATTTGCCATTCAATTTAGGTCTTTTCATCACAAATATCTGAAAGTCTTCTTTTTCATTAAAGTTTCATTTTTTCTGCTGAAAGATAATGCTGAGGTTTGCTGGGTAGGTGATTCTTGGTTGTAATTCCATTTCCTTTGCCCTTTGGAATATCATATTCTATGCCCTCCGGTCCTTTAATGTAGAAGTTGCTAGATCTTGTGCTATCCTGACTGGGGCTCCACAGTACTTGAATTCTTTCTTTTTGGCAGCTTGCAATATTTTCTCCTTGACCTGAGAGCTCTGAAATTTGGCTATAATATTCCTAGGAGTTTTCTTTTTGGGATCTCTTTCTGGGGGTGATCAGTGGATTCTTTCAATTTCTATTTTAGCTTCTTCTTCTAGAATTTCAGGGCAATTTTCCCTGAGAATATCTTGGAAGATGGTGTCTAAGCTCTTTCCTTGATCATGGTTTTCAGGTAGACCAATAATTTTCAAATGATCTCTCCTGGACCTATTTTCCAGGTCAGCAGTTTTTCCCAGAAGATATTTCACATTGCCCTCTATTTTTTTATTCATTTGGATTTGCTTTATTGTGTCTTGGTTTCTCATAAAGTCACTGGCTTCCATTTGTTCAATCCTAATTCTTAGGCAATTATTTTCATCAGAGAGCTTTTGTACCTCCTTTTCCATTTGACTTTTCAAGCTGTTGACTTTTTTCTCATGTCTTTCCTGCATCACCCTCATTTCTCTTTCCATTTTTTCCTCTACCTCTCTAATTTTATCTTCAAAGTCCTTTTTGAGCATCTCTATGGCCTGAGACCAATTTGTATTTTTCTTGGAAGCTTTATATATAGGGGCCCTGATGTTGACATCTTCCTCTGAAGGTGCCCCTTGGTCTTCCTTGTTACTGAAGAAACTTTCTATGGTCTTCACCTTTCTCTGTCAGCTCATCTTGCCTTTCTTTAACTAGACTTTTGCTCCTTAAAGTGGGGCACTGTTTCCAGGCTGCAGTATTCCAAGCTTAAGAAGTCCCAGGTGGTATGATTTAAGGAGAATCAGGTTTTTCCCTCACCTGGTCTGTTTCCTGGTCCTAGATGACCCCAGACCAACTTGCCAATCAACAAGCTTTGTGTGTTGTGGTTGTTAGCTCTGACGAGCCTGTGCCCCTCCCCAACCTGGGCCACTTCTACTAGAGCCTACCACCTGGTTCTCAGTAGGGGTGTAAAATCCAAGTTCTGCCTTAGCACCAGCATAGACCCCTGTAGTCTCTCCCCTGCCCAGGGCTCAGCCCACTCACCAGACTGTGAGCTTAGTTCCAGATGACACTGGTGCTTCACCTGATTCAGAGGCTCTGGGGATCTCCTTCTCTGGTGAGGACTTCCTGAGACTGGATCTGCGTCAGGGTGACTGTGGGGTTGGGCCCTACTCCTATATCAGCACAGCAGCTCCCTCCTTTTGACCTTCCAAGCCATTCTTGGTTAGAAGATGATTTCAGCACATTCTTCTGTGAGTTTTGCTGCTTTGGGCATTTTCCTATGACCTTATTTGGATGTTTTTTGGAGCGATCATGTCATGAGTTCGGGAGCTCACTGCCTTTCCTTCCAAGATAATTATTTTTTGAAGCTATGGGTGGGAATAAGGAAGAGCTTCATGTAGAAGGTGGTGCTTGTGCAGAGCTCAGAAAGAAACAAGGGCTTCCAAGAGGAAGGGGAAAGTGTGCTTTCCAAGACTACAGCCAGTGCAAAGGATTAGAGATGGATGACAGATTGTTGTGTGTGAATAACAGCAAGAACAATAGTTTGGTTGAACCATAGAGTGAAGCGGAGTAATGTATAATAAAGTTGGAAAGGTATGTTAGATCTAGGTTGTGAAGGGCTTTAAATGCCAAAAAGGAGCTTACATTTTCTCCTAGAGGAAATAATGAGCTATTGGAACTTACACCTTAGGAAAATCACTTTGGCAGCTGTCTTTAGGGTGAATTGGTGAAGGAAGAGACTTGAGGCAAAGAGAGTAGGAGAAAACAGTCTTGTCTATTTGAAGGTCTCTGAGGTTATGGAAATCCCATACCCATTGTTCTGAAATAGATACCTTCTTTTTATGTAAGAGAAATAGACATGAATCCCAATGATTTTGTTCTCAGAATAGTGAAGTTGCCCAACTGAATAACCATAATTGTGTTAAGGGAAATACATTTTCTGTCTTCCTGTAAACTACTACTTCAAGTGTTTTGGAGTTTGCTTAATTTTTATGACTTTTTTTAGATAGAAAGCTTTTAAAATTTCATTTAAAATTTTTGCTTATTGTAAACTTAGTAACCACAAATGCAGGCATTGAAATATATGAACGAGAATAAAATAATTGTATAGTACCCCAAACCCCAAATTTCTATTATTTATAGTTGGCCTTAACATGTATATATTTAAAAGATAGCAATGAAACCATCTTATTTATTTCTGTGTCCCTATCTGAACTTTTTTCTCTTGTGTATTTGTTCAGATTTTTGTTCCTATTATTATAATTATTTATATAGTTGTTTTTATTAAGTCATTTCAGTTGTGTCCAACTTTTGTGACCCCATTTGGGGTTTTCTTGGCAAAGATACTAGAGTGGTTTGCCATTTTTACATAGTTGTATTCAATGGGTGTGTATTTTATTCTTTTGAAAAAAATTTTCTTTACCCTGCATCACAGTGCATAAGTTTAGCCACCAGGGGCACTTATCAGGTCCAGTTACCAGATTCTTTAGTGATGAAGGCACAATTGTTGGCAGTTCCAGACTCCCCCCAGTGGTCCTCTGCTCTTTCCAATGCCAGAGGATGCTCAGGAGAAATGCCAAGCATTCAGTGCTTCCTGGAGAATTTGAAACCTCTGTTCCCTCTCTCTGGTCTTTTTTGTGGGTGGTAGTACTCATCTAGTTAGTCTAGAGGTGAGGTATCTCATCTCAGCCTACTAATAAAGAGAAATCTGTGATCTTTCCTTTGTGCTTCAGTTCAGGGGACTATAATGAGCATGGCTTAATGGAATTGACCACAAAGCATGGTTTTTACCAAATACATCTCTTTTACTTGTGACCAAAGAAGCAAAGAATCAGACATTAAACAACTACCATGTAGGCTGTGTGCATAAAATTTCCAAAGCCTGGAAGCTTTTAACTGGTCTATGGACATCCCCTACATGAAGAGTTTCCATAGACAAGTCAGTGTTTGGACTCAGCAACTTTCACTAGGAATTGCAACCAAACCTTGTCTACCTTTCCACTCATGCCTAGGCATTTCCTTTCTATTTTGCTGCTTATGGCCTCATTGGGGGCCATCAGCTTGAATTTGGGTCTGGACATTCTTTCTTGATCATTGCTCAATGTAGCTGACTGGGACTTCCTATTCTGCTCTTGTATAGCTTCCTATTACAATTGTTCATTGGGCAGTGAGATGGCCCACTGGATAGAGTGTTGGACTTGGAATCAGGAGAAACTAGTTCAGATTCTATCTCAGATATTTTTACTAACTGTGCAATCATGAGTAAGTCACTTCCCCTCCCTTAGCCTCAGTTTCATAATATGTAAAATTAGGATAATGATAGCACCTATCAGACAGATTTGTGAGGACCAAATGAGTAGGTAAAGTGCTTTGCTAATCATAAAGTGGGATATCAATGTTAGTCATAGATTGGACTGTTCAAAGACTTTAATCGATCAGTTAATGAGCACTTATCAAGTGCCTACTATGAGTTGGGCACTGGGTATACAAAGAACAAAGTCCCTGCCCTCAAGGAGCTTACATTATGATACTTTCATTGCTGTCTAAGTAATGGAATGTTGTTGAAGGCATGTTCAGGCATGGAGAGAGGTTCTTTCTGTGCCTTCATTCCTCATAGGATCATAGGTTTGGAGCTCATCAAATCCAAATTCTTCATTTTATAGATGAGGAAACAGTCCAAAAGAGATCATACAGCAAGTAAGCTTCTAATGCTGGATTTGGACCCAGGTCTTCCTGACTCTGAGTTCACTATTCTATCTACTATAACATGCTTTTATCAGGTAAAAAATGCAGTGCATCCTTCAAGCAGGAATTAAACCAGCAAACTAATCATCTGTAAAGACTCAAGTTCTACAACCCTCCACTCTACCAACCAAGTTACCAAAGGTTGAATAGTATTTTGTTCCTCAAATATTCTGGTTGCATTCTATGTCCCTGAAACTTGGTAGGCATATTCACTTTCAACTTTTAGTAAAGTTTGTTTGCTTCCTCTTCCTCAGAGTCCCTACTTCTCCTTCTCTAGTCATGGCAAAGAGAAGTAAGTGGGGGCAGCTAGGTAATGTAGTAGAGAGAGCACTAGCCCTGGAGTCAGGAAGACCTGAGTTCAAATCCAGCATCAGACACTTATTAGCTGTGTGAACCTGGGCAAATCACTTAACTCTGATTGCCTCCACACATACCCCCAAAAGAGAAGGGAGTGGATCGAAGATCAAATCAGGGGTGCTACAAAGCTTTCCCATATTTATTGGTATCTTTTATATTTATTGTTTTCTATATTTATTGGCATCCTCCATATTTCTTCTGGTTCAGTTGTTTTTAATTAAATTCATATACAGATTTTGTTCAGTCACTTCTCAGTTGTTGGACATGTTGTTTCTATTTTTTTCAATTATGAATGTATTAAAGACTATAGACTTTCTCCTTTCTTGATGACCCTCTCCTCAATCTTCTTCATATTTCATCATGTAATCCAAAGTTTAATTTTTATAATTCCTCCCACCTTCCCAGGGAAAAATCATAGTGGAATGAGAGATAATTAAGGAGAAAGTGGGAGTATTCCATGAGTTTTGAGATCTAGGGGAAGGCTTATGTTTGGGAGGTTCATTACCAGAATGCTGGGGGATAAAGGTTGTAATCTATGAAAAAGTCCCCATAAGGCTCATGGTATTGGGAGAGAGACTCACATATGATGTATAACTAATTCCTTTACCCTCTCAGAGACTACCTCTGTATGAAGACTGGGCCTGTGTGAACCATGGTCCAAAAGAAACCTTCAGAGATTGAAGCATTCTGGTCTGGAGATATACTGGTTTGACTTAGCAAATGTATAACATTTTACAAAGTTCTCACAGTCTACTGTTTATCTTGATGCAGAAGACTTCTCCCAACCCAAAGGCAATAAAGAAAAAGAAAATCAAGTCTTTCTTCTGAGAGGGATAGCCTGGTCCCTACAGAGCTACCAGAACATATAGGTCTCTTGTTATAGGGATTTGTGACCCGGGGCCAACTGGAAGTCACCCTCTTCTCCCTCAGGTGAGAAACCAAACTGTCCTAGCATGTAGGGCAACCAACAAGAGATGTGGACCCAACATTTCTAAGTTTCCCTTCCATGCACAGGGCTCACCAAATATTTCCAGGAATCCCTTTTACAATAAGGTCATACCACTGGAGGTCCACAAATGTCCTCTGGGTCCCTCTTCCATAGGGGTTCTGCCAGGCTCTAAGGGTTGGTGTCTTTGTAGGATCTATCACCCTTGATTGTGAAGGGTCATGATGCCTGAAGTGGTTACTGTCCTTGGACAGCTGTCTTTTCATATCTTTCTAGAGGTGCTTTCTTTGTTGTTAGCCACTATCCTGATGACAGCCATGGCTAACAGACTCCAGTGGCTGATGTGCATTTATTGAAGTCTCAGTAGAGAGCCACACTTAGGGGGAGATTCATGAAGACTCTACAAAGGGAAAGGATGCTAGTAAATGGCAGGCAGCTATGTATTATCCCTTTGCTACATGTGTTTTTCATATGTACTCCTCATTACCTTTGTACTTTAAGTTTGAGTTGTACTTTGTGTGTGCCTAGGAGAGAGTGCACTTCCAGGTTGAGGCACAATTTTTCTTTTTTTTTGTTAACACTTGCCCTTGCTATACTTGTTTAGTAAATATCATTTCTAAAAGCTAATTCCATCTGTCTTACAATCAATGGCAAGCATGCTGGTGGAAACTTGTGAGTCTCAGTGCTAGAAACCCTCAATCCCCTTTGGAATTATTCCTGAGAATAGTTGTCATTGCCCTTTGGAGACTTGACCTGCCCATGTGAATGGAAATTGGGGAGGTAGCCAAAAAAGGCTGCTACACTATGAATAATTAAGAACTTTTCACTTCTTTATGAAAAATATAATAATATGTTATCTTGGCATTATGTTTCACATATAAGAAGCACTTAGTAAATACTTGTCAATCATTCATCTTTTTTATGCTGTATTTTTATATTATATTATTGGTCCATTTGGGATTTATATGGCGTGAGAGACAGAAATAATTCAATTTTCACCATTCTATAAACTTTAACCAACATATTTTATTGAATAATAAATTCCTTCCCTAGTGTCTTTTGATCCTGGACTTATCAAATCATGAGTTAATTCTAGCTTTGGATTGCCTGACCTGTCCAATGACTATTTTTTAAAATTAATTTTTAAAATTCAGGACAATGAATTGGGTCCAGAACTGACTAGGAAGGAGAGGGCTGGTTTGGATTTGGGAAATAATGCAGTGTGTTCAGTGACTTCAGGCTTCTTTCTGAAGCAAAAATTCTGTCTTTTTAAACCCCAGTATTTTTTTTTCTGGTGTTACTCTGTGTCTGTGAATTATGGAATATCACAGTTTCTGAAGAATTAAAATTGTGGTTCATCCAAAGACATATGAAGGGTATAAATAAGTTGTAGCATATTACCAAAGATAACTTTCAGGCAAGAAGTGGTATAAATGGTTTCATCACAGTTATGTATGGCTTGGAGAGGAGGTTAGGTGGTGTGCTGGCTAGGACACTATGATGTAGGTCTGGTATAAGTCTGAATTAACTCTCCTACCCAGGTGGATTTATGTGAAACTCAGATTATAAGGATTTCCCTATCTATTGGATTGGGGTTCCTCAGACCACAAGGAACTTCCCTGTGGGCTGGTTTTACCTGGGAGAGTCATTGAACTCATCTTGGTAGGAGATGAATGGGGAGGAAACAGTATTCACTTGTATTCCTGTTTAATAGAGCAATCTGAAACCCCAGTCACTCATTGTACCAGATAATAGAATTTCACTCCAGGGACAGCTGGTCAAATAGAAGGGTAAAGAATAGTGCATGGATAGATTATGGGCTGCACTGGCACTCACATAATGTTGGGACCTAAGGGAAGGCACCCAGCATATTGAGTCAACTTAATATGGAAGACTTAAATATCAATATTTGACTAGAGTCTTACAAGATAAGGATATATTGATTGGTTGTGATATGAAATTGTAGACCCAATGAAAGATTAAAATTTGCCAGATAGTTTTGTTAATTACTGCTTTACAGTATAATTTATGATCATGCAGTGGAAATCTCCCTTTCTGCCCTCCCCCTCTTTATAATGCCCCTTAATATTCCACATAAATTATGGTACCACTTTAACTGTATGAAGTACCTCATTGGTATTTTGATAGATGGTGCAATAAATCTATAAATTAATTTGGGTAGCATTGCTATCATTGTTACTTGGCCTGATTTAGCTATCTGCATTGAATAGCTCTCCAATTATTTAAATCTTCTTTTATTTATTTATTTTATCCCTATTAACTATTAAATCATTTTATTTTTAGCTTTAGATGGGTTTTGTGCATGTCTTGGAAAGTAAATGCCCAAGATTTTATGTATTTTGGCATTATTGTAAATGATTTCTCTAGAATCACAAAATTATTGTAATTTTCCCCTTAATTTTCTAGAAATTACTTTTGATTTTTGTTAGTGATCTAATGGAAAGAGCACTGGCATTGGAGACATTCTTGATTCTTTCCTCTCCCTGATCTCCCACATCCAATCATTTGTTATGTGCTACTTCCACAATATCTCTTGTACCAGCTCCCTCTTTTCACTGCTACAACCCTAGTTCAGAGCCTGCTCACTTCTTGAATGGATTGTAATAATAGTTTCCCAGATAGTCTCCCCACTTCCAGTCTTTTCTGTCTCTAATTCGCCCTTTATGCTGCTGCCAGTGTCATCTTCCTAAAAAGCACATGTCTGATCAGATTCTTCTCTCTAAAAAATTTCAGTGGTTCCCCATTGCGTATTAAATAAAATAAAGATTAGGCATTTAACGTCTTCAATGATCTGGCTCCACCAGCTTTTCCAGCTTCATTTTATGATGATCCCTCTCACTCATCTTGTGCTTTAGCCAAATTAGACTACTCACTCTTCCCTGATACTGTACTCACTGTGCCTTTGTCCCCTATATCTGGAATGGACTTTCATCTTTGATTAATGGAAGGCCTTCCTAAATCCTTCCTTAATCTTCCCAAGTGGGAGTGATCCTTTTTTTCTTTGAATATCTTAGGCTACTCTGACTTTCTCCAAATGATTAATACATTTTAATTCATATTGCAACTATCTGTGTGCATGTCATCCTTCTAGATTATAAGCTCCTTAAGGTCAGGGAATGTTACTTTTTAGTCTTTGTATAAAGTATTTCACATAGTGCCTTGCCATATGGAGTCATAGGGACACAGGACCCAGAGTTGAAAGGCATGTGTAGTGCAATCTCTTCATTTTTTCAGATGAGGCTCAGAGAGGCCTCAGTGAAGGTAAGCCTGGCATTCCTAGATCCTGGCCATATAGCATGGTTATAGAGATATTGGAGAATAGCTTATTCCAGAGTTCACCAGTTTTGTGACATCTTTTCGAGCTTTTGGAGGCTTTGGGGAAGAGAAAGCCAGAAGAGTGATTATGTCCATCTTGCATCATGCAGGAGCAAGTAATGTGGGCTGGGTTGACACATCGGATTTTTAGGTTCTAGCTCCTGTTCCCAACTTCCCCAGGACTCTGGTGGGATGCAGCAGTAGGACTATGGCATTTAGAACTGATTGGATGCTTGCTGCCAGCCCCATCCAGCTTCTTGCTTAATTAGAGGAAGAGGAGATAAAGGGAAAGGCCTGATTGCACCCCAGACTAAAACCAGTACTTGTTTATGTTGTTTTCCTTATAATTATACCCCTCCTCCCCCCCCCCCTCCCCGGCATCGAATTGTTATGTATGTCCAGTGTCCTGTCATAGACAAAGAAAGCCTGGTGGCTGCCACCTCTTTGTCTGATGTGATTAATAAGAGCAGTGGGTAGAGATTTAGGAAGTTTTGGTCCCTTAAAAAAAACAGGATATACATCTCTGCCTCTGTATGAACATGAGATAGTGGAGGAGAGAGAGGATATTGATTCCATATGGAAATCTCACAAGTAAGAAAATTATATTATGATCATGACTCTAGGTAAACATAAGCTCTCCATAAACCAAAGAGACTATAAGCAGAGAACCAACAATTTATATACATATGCCTAGACCTAGCTCAGAAAAGCTTTTGAGACAAAAACTAACTAAGCCAGGGAAAGGACCAGCCTCGTATGGGGTGCTTGCACTCCATGGGACTGAGGATACCCCTCTTACCTTTCATAGGTGGGGAATCTCATGATTCCCCACATGACCATTCTGTACATAGGGCACTAACACTTTTGATTATTTACCAGTTATACATCCACATAAAAGGAACTTGGTCTAGCTAATGCTTAATAATGTTCATCTAAACTGAACTGAATTAAAGCCTTAAACGAATTCCTTCTCATTTCAGCATGCGGCATGCTACCTCTGTGGTATAGTCTTTAAATGATATCAGGTTACCTCGATGAGGTGTGGACCTGGTGATGCCCACAGAAACCACCACTTGTCTCAAGTTACAATCTCTTTGTGAAGTGTTTTCAAGGACTGAATTCTTGTTGGAACCAGAGCTCAGTAAAAGCAATTTGTACTGTTGACAGCACCCAGTGCAAGATCTGTAACTAACTTTATTTCTTGCCCTGGGTCCTTGTCTTGCATTACCACAGCTCATTCAATTGCTTGCAGTCATGGCCAAAATGGGAATAAAAAATGCTGAGTGAATTCTTATGTATTTTGGAGACTGAATTCTCTCTCTCTCTCTCTCTCTCTCTCTCTCTCTCTCTCTCTCTCTCTCTCTCTTTCTCTTTCTCTCTCTCATCTCAGACTTGATCATAGGGCCCATGGAGAATGCTTCTAGAATAATCATTACTAGGACAAAATGCTTGCATACAGAAGAGTTGATTTCCTTTTTCACATTTCTCTCTCACAATTTTTTTTTGTCTACCACTCTTGGAGAAAATCATAGGTGGAGATTAAATTATCAGTATTGTCTGAAAATTCTTGGTAGAGTAAGAATAAAAACAGATTAATTTTAAAATGCTTTCCCCATGACTCAGCATTGCAAAAACTGGCTCTTCCCTGCCTCTACCACTAGCCTATAGACAAGTTCAGGTCAAGTCACAGTTATCATAAAAAACCCGAAATAAACCAATCTGTCCCCAATTTTTCTTTGATTCTATTTATCATCCCATTGCCCTAACCTCTCTCTTTCCTTCCCATTCACTGTCAAATTGCTAATGTGATGGATGCTTACTGCCATTTCTTTGTTATCACACACTCATTACTCAACACCTTAAAATCTGGCTCCCATCCTTAATGTTCTACTTACCGGTTCCCTTCCAGATTACCAATGACCTCTTTATAACTAAGTCCAATGACTATGTCTCAGTCCTCATCCTTTTTGACCCCTCTTGAAACTACGGAACATTTGATCTTTTATTTTTTCTCTCTTGGCTTCTCTAATACTATACTTTTATTATCTCCCTCCCTATCTCTCTGATTATTCAGTCTCTGTCTCCTTTTCTGATTCCTTATTCCCTTACGTATGTCTACTTGTCTCATTAATGGCATGTGTATTTGTGAGAGAGTATTTCCCAGGTATATAAAAGTAGGTAGAATATACTATTGCAACTTTTGGCTATGGTGTTTCATCAAATGTCCTTGCTTTGAAGTATGTGCTCTGGTTGTTTAGTTAGATATTGGTTGGGGCTTTTGAGTTACAGTTTTTCAGTGGATGTGGACTCACAGAGTACTCTGAACCTGGGAGAGCTTTTTTGGAGGTCCCTTGGTGAAGAAGTGGGTGCCCTAGGTGCTATATTGGAAACAAAGATGAATGATCTGTCTTTATGTGATTTAAGTAATTGTGGTCCTGAAAAAATGTTTTTTTTTTTTTTTTTTTTTTTTTTTTTGCTGTTCCTGGATAATTCCCCCACAGATTTGAGCCCTTTAGGTTTTAGCTGCTACTGCTGCTGCCTATGGCCATGGACCAGGTGTGTGACAGGTTTTGTTCTCAATGTTTGCCACATGCTTAGACTAGAGCATGAATGATAATCAGCAGTAAAGCTTTGTTTGTTGGTTGGTTTTCTTAGTATTCCTGATAAGTGCTTGCACTGGGGAGGAGTGCTGAGAAAGCAACGCTTTCTTCTGTTCTCCAAATTTCCCAGCACTTGAAAAGAAGCACACAACAAAAACTATTTTAGCAACAGAGATGTGAGTGTTTGTTCTTTGGTTCTTAAGAGGTACTAAGGATGGATGTGGCTAAAAAGTAGAAGCTTCCTGGATGGAGCAGCTTTTGGAAGCAATATTCTTCCATGATGCAGTGTGATTCCAATACAAAAGCCTGGGACTTAGAGGACTCAGAGACTTGTGTTTGATGCTTAACTTAACTTTCCTCAACTTAGTTTCCTCATATGTAAAAAGGGTAACATATTTGCACTTCTTAACTCACACAGTCATAATGAGGAAAACACTATAGATAAATGTGGATTATTATGATCCCTAGCTAGATCAGGCTGAAACACCATCAACAATTACAAACTACCTCCCTATCCCAATTCTGGAGTTTAATCTCCTCCCTTTGCATTTTTATCTTCGTGGGTTTATAGTTTCATTCCTTTTCCTTTTCCTGGAGGCCTGATCTTCAAGGATGTTGCCTTAGGTGCTATTTTTGAAATATAAATATATATTTAGGAGAAGATGAATGGTCTGTGTCTCTTCAGTCTAAGCTTTTCACAATCTTAGTTGAGGGGTATTGGAATCTCACAACTAAAGTTTTTCTCCAGACATTCATGTCCTTGTTCATTTGCCTCTTCCTTGAAGGGCCAAACTAAGGACTTGACATCCCTTTAAGTTCTAATTTACATTCTATATCTGCATGTAATTGGCCTTGAAAAAAGTTCTGGTTGTGCTCTTCGGTAACTCACAAACAACTCTCAACCCCATTCAGTTTTTTTTTTTTTTTTGGGTGAGATAATTGGGGTTAAGTGACTTGCCCAGGGTCACACAGCTAGTAAATGTTAAGTGTCTGAGTCCGGATTTGAACTCAGGTCCTCCTGAATCCAGGGCCGGTGCTCTATCCACTGCACCACCTAGCTGCCCCCCATTATGCCGTCTATGGTCAATTACAGTATAGATAATAGATAACATTTATATAGTGCCTACCATGTTCCAGGCACTGTGCTGGATGCTTTAGAAATATTATCTCATTTATTCTTCACAACAATTCTGGGAGGTAGGTGCTATTATCATTATCATTTACAATTGAGGAAACTGAGACAAATAGAGTTTAAGTGACTTGCCTAAGGAAACACAGCTAATAAATGACTAAGGCCAGATTTGAACTCTACTCTTCCTGATTCTACACTCAGTGCTCTGTTCAATGTATCAACCAGTAGTCTATGGTGGTCTTTATTTTCCATATTTGCTGGGGGCTTAGACTTGCATCTTATAGGTACTTAATACATATTTATTTATTAATTGATTGATATATAATTTAAAAGTCCCCAAAAGCAATTCAAAAGCTTTGAAACAAGATTGAGTTTATCATAGGCACTTCAGTTCTATATTCACTACTAATTTTCCTATGTTTTCCTGTCATCCTTTATTTTTTCTTCCTTTTAATCTTATTGTAATGCCTCTCTCCATTATTATGTCCTAGAACAGTGGCTCTTGACCATTTTTTGTATGTCCTGGATATCTCTACTAGTTTAGTAAAACCTATGGATCCCTTCTCAGAAGAATGTTTATAAGTACATTAAATAAAATACATGGGATTACAAAGGAAACCAGTGGCATTAAGATATAGTTACAAAAAATAAACAAAACCCAAGCTCATAGACCTCAGGTTAAGAACCCTTGCTGTAGCAAGATTTCAGTGCCATTTAACTCTCTGATTTCTTATTGTGACAGAGTACAATGAGTGCTAGGTATGGAATAAGGGACTTGGGTTCATATCCCAGCTCTGTCATTTACTATGTGACCCTGGGTAAGTTATTTACTAATTATAAGAGAGGGTTGTGCTATATAGGCATCTCTAAGGAGAGAATCTATGGGTAGGGAAGTAGAGAAGTCCAGGAGACTAAAAGCCATTCAGCAATGGTTAGTGGAGAAAGGATATAAGTAGATATGAATAACTGAATAAAAAGATGAAAGATTACAAACCATTAAGAATCATATGAATGATTTAATAACTAGTAATATAAATGAAGACCAAAACAATTCTCATATCCCGAAAATTGTCAAAGATGACAAAAGATGGGATGGAACATCATTGTCGGAGAGGGCCTGGGAGGGATAAACAAACTAATATACTGTTGGTGGAACTCTGAATTAATTGGTCCAAGCAGGCCGGAAAGCAATTTTGAATTATACTAAGAAAGTGATTAAAATGTCCATATCCTTTGACCTAGAGCTCTCATTGCTATAGTTTTATATTCCCAAGATGTCTAAGAAAGGTGCACTAAAATATTTAGAGGCATTTTTTGTAGTAGCAAAGAACTAGAAACAAAGTCGATACCCATTAATTGTGAAATGGCTAACCAAATAGGAATACACAAACATAATGGAATATTAGTATGAATAATGCCAATAGTTATAGAAAAACTTACATGAAATTAATGCAAAACGAAGTAAGCAGAACCAGGAAAACAATATATAAAATAGCTACAACCATGTACATAAAAAAGTTAAAAAAAAAAAGAAACTTAATGTTGTATAATTATAATGACCAAGGCTGGCCCCAAAGAAGAGTTATGAGAATGATTCTTCCCCTAAACCCTTCTTTGAAGAGGTAGGGGGACTATGGTTGTGGAATACTGCATGTACCATCAAACTTGATAGATATGCTGGTTACTTTTGCTGAACTGCTTTCAAAAATATTACTCTTTTATTTTATTTCTTTTAAAAAATAAGGCTTGGCTTCTTAGGACAGTAAAAGGAATAAATACATTTGGAAATGATGAGATGTTAAAATGAAATATATAAATAAATTTTTTTCTTAAGATAAAACAAAGCAAAAATTTCAGGGAAATTAAGTATAGAAGCATAAGTTATCAACTATTAGCTAAGTCATCAAAGGTTATGGACAGATATTTTTCTACAACAGTATAAGTAATTATGAAAGAATACTCTAAATCACTAATGAAAAGAGAAATACAAATTAAAAGAAGTATTAAGTTTCATCTCATACTAATTAAGTTGGCAAATTTGACAAAAGGCAAAAATAGAGTGCCTAATGGAAGCTATACCCACTAATGCATTGTTGGTGGAGCTGTGAATTAGTATAACTACCCTAGAAAATGATTCAGATGTATGCTAGAAAAATCATTAAACTATACATACCTTTTGATTAATGACATCACTACTGGGTATATACCCCAAGGAGGTCAAAGACAGGAAATTGTCCCATATATACATAAATATTTATAGGAATACTTCTGTGGTAGAAAAAAAATCTACAAGCTTGAAATACAGTGAAGGCCATCAAATTGAGGGATGGCTGAGTGAATTGTGTTGCATTGTATTTGCATTATGTTCTGTCATTGCATGTTATATATATATATATATATATATATATATATATATGACAGTTATTATTATAATTGCTTCATTAGAAATTGCATGATGAATTCAGAGAAATCCTCAAAGAAATTCAGAGAAGATTGATATGAACTGATACAGAGCAAGTAAGAACCAATAAAATTGTATCCAATGATCAAAATATTGTAAAGGAAGACAAAAATGAAAAACATGAGAATTTTGGTGAAGTGATCAATCTTGAATGGTGAAGATTGCTTATGAAATATATCAACCTGCTCTCAGCAGAGAGGTGGTAGAATCTAGTTACTGAAGGAGGCATAAGTTGTCAGATATAGACAATGTATTTGGTTTATTTTGCTTAACTATTTCATGGTTTTAAGGAAAGATTCCATTGAGGAGAAGAGGGAGTCACTGGAAAATGTTAGCGATGTAAAAACAACACCCAAACATTAAAAAAATAGAATTCTGTATGTTAATTTTTCCATAGAAATACATTTTTAAAAATACTATTTTATTTTTCCCTGATTACATTTAAAAACAATTTTTAACATTTAAAAAAGTTTTGAGTTCCAAAATCTATTTCCTCCTTCCCTCCCCTCTCTCCTCTTTCCCTAAGACTGTAGGCAATCTGATATAGATTGTTTATGTGCAGTCATGTAAAACTTCCATATTAGTAATTTTGTGCAAGTAGATTCAAACAAAAAAGAAAGTGAAAAATAGTATGCTTCAGTTTGTATTCGGACAACATCAATTCTTTCTCTGGAGGCAGATAGCATTTTTTATCATGAGTCCTTTGGGATTGTCTTGGATCATTGTATTGTTGAGAATAGCTAAGTCATTCACAGTTACTTATTGTACAATATTACTGTTATTGTGTATAATATTTATACATATACATTTAAATTATATTAATATTTACCCAAAGTGGGCAATTTATGTTTTAATCTTAAGTGCTCACCTGAGAAATAACTTGCCTCCCTCCTCCCCCATTTTGGAGGAGGCCCCGGGTAATTTATTGTGGGGAAATTTGTTGGCAGGGGTTGGGGGAAGGATAGAGCAAGCCATTAAAATGTCCTGTAACTAACTGTCCATATTCTGAGGAATTGATCCTGAAAAGGAAATTGGGACATGGTCTCATTGATCATAGAGATCCTCTCAGCTGACAACTATTCTACCCACTGTGTGTTAGAAGAAATAAAAAAAAATAGTTGGTCAGTGTTAAGTATTTGACAGAGTCATCCTTAATGAAAAAGGAATTTGAGTGTTCCTCTGTGAAGTGAAAATTATTCTTTCTTTTGCCTCAAAAGGCACTAGGAAATTTTGGTGAGTAGGGATATCCTTCATCTTGGGCCCCATAATGATGCAGTAGAAAGAATGCTAATGTTTTTTTTTTTTTTTTTTTAGTGAGGCAATTGGGGTTAAGTGACTTGCCCAGGGTCACACAGTTAGTAAGTGTTAAGTGTCTGAGGCTGGATTTGAACTCAGGTACTCCTGACTCCAGGGCCGGTGCTCTATCCACTGTGCCACCCAGCTGCCCCAAGAATGCTAATGTTAAAGAGACCAAGAATATAACAAAGCCTTAACTAGGGCAAGGTGTCATGCCAGGAGACCAAATTTTAGACCTTGCTTATAACATTTAAGTTCCTTCAGGAGGTAAAAACAACTGAGTTTAGCACATAGTTGGCAAAGATACTTCATTAAAATAGAAAGCTATGAAATAGTGAGTTTCCTAACCATGATAGCCATACCCCTAACAAATTCCTCCCTAATCTAATCCCTCTCTGTTTTCTTCCTCTAGCAGTAGCCTTGCTAGAAGTAGTCTCATGGTGTCCTAGTGTCTCCATTCATAAGGACCAGTGTCGTGGGGATTCTGTCTCCCTTTCATGATGCCTTGCATCCTGAAGTCCAAAATCTTTCCAAAGATCTTCTCACTCTCTTTGATTAGGTCCTAAAATATTGATTTGAGGGTCCCTTTCATGTTGCTTGTATGCATTTTGTGGTATTTGACCTGAGCACTGGAGCTAATATTTATGTCTCTACATAGCCCATCTATCACTAACTGTGTAACCTGGGGCAAGTCCCTTAATATCTCATCTGTGAAATGAAGATAATATCTGTCCCATATACCTCTAGAGGTTATCATGAGACCCAACTGAGAAAGAAGGTGCAAACTCTTCCTATGGGTTTCCTGCAAGTCAAAGAAAGCTCTAGTAACATAGTAGTTGAAGCCTTGGATAGCTGCAGGCCAAGACTGTTGTTTGTCCTTTGTCCTCGAAGAGGACCATGACATAGGGAGAAGATATCATGACTTGCAGTGAATTGAATTTAAGTGAGGGAGGGCTGTGCAAAGTCACGAATGTCACTGTCTCCTCTTGAACCATCTGGATCTAGTGGCAAGATACACATCAGGACAACTGGAGATGGCCCTGGATGTTTGAGGCAATCAGGGTTAAGTGATTTGCTTAGGGTCACACAGCTAGTGTATGAGATTGAATTTGAACTCAGATCCTCCTGACTCCGGGTCCAGTGCCCTATCTACTAAGCCACCTAGCTACCCCTAGTTACATTACAGATCATTTAGTTTAACCCACTCATTTTATAGACAAGAAAACTGAAGCCTAGAATAACCTCACCCAGACTACCATTTCATGAGGTGCCCAGGAGATGTTCTCTTCACTTCCTGATCCATGGAGGCCTAGACACTTTTTTAAAGCTTATATTTGTATTCCTAGTGCTTAGCAGGGTGCCTGGTATATAATAAGTACTTAAAATATGTTCACTCTCTCTCTCTGTCTCTCATTGTCTCTGTCTCCCTCATCCCTCATCCCCCCCTCCTCCATCTATCTAGCTTATTTTGTTGATAGAATGATAAGCTGGAGTCAGGAAGACTCATCTTCATGAGTTCAAATCTGGTCTCGGATACTTAGTAGCTGTGTGATCCCGGGCAAGTCACTTAACCCTGTTTACCTCAGTTTCCTCATCTGTCAAATTAGCTAGGAAAGGAAATTGTAAGGCATTCCAGTATCTTCGCCAAGAAAAACCCAAATGGAGTCATGAAGAGTCAGATATGACTGAAACATTGATCTATCTGCATTACTTCTGTATGTATCTTAGATATTAGATCCTTATAAGAGATACTTGATGTAAATATTTTGTTCCTAATTGACTCCTTATGTTATTTTTAGCATAAAAGCTTTTCATTTTCATGTAATCAAAATTATCTATATTATTTTTGTTTTTGCTTCTATCCCTTGTGTTGTTAAAAATTCTCCCTCTAGCCATAATTTTGATTTGATTTTCTTGTATGTTTTAATTGTTTTATCTTTAATATTTGGGTCACATATTCCAGTTTGAGCTTATTGTGTTATATAATGCAGACTAATTTTGACCAAATTGCTTTCCAATTTCCACAGATATTTTTAGGGAGTTCTTCCCCCAGTTATTTAAGTTTTCAGGTTTATAGGATCCTGGGTTGTTGAGTTCACTTGTTTCCAATTCATCATTTTTAGTCTGTTCCACTGATTTATTTTTCTAATTCCTAACCAGTAGTAATTAGCTTTGATGACTGTTGCTTTGTAGTATAATTTGAGGCATGGAAGTTCTATTTCTCCTTCTGTCCTACATTTTCATTAGTTCCTTTTCTAGGCCTTTTGTTTCTCCAAAATCAATAGTTATGTTGTCTGGCTCTATGAAGTGTCTCCTTAGTGTTTAAATGGCATAGCACTAAATGTGTAAATCAATTGAGATAGTAGAATAATTTTTATTATTTGGTGGCAAAACTATGAGTCCTGATTGTCCCTCCAGTTTTTTGTTATTGCATATTTCCTTAAAGACTATTTTGTAGGGACAGCTAGATGGCACTGTGTATAGAGCACAGGTCCTGGAGACAGGAGGACCTGAATTCAAATATGACCTCAGACACTTACCAGCTGTGTGACATTGGGAAAATCACTTAACCCCAATTGCCTCAAAAAAAGAGAGTATTTAGTAGTTGTAGCTATTGTAGTCTTGAGTGTGCTTTGGTTCTCTTCCTGCCTATCTGACTGTCCCTTCTCAGCTGTTTTGCTGGATTGTCATCCAAGTCTTGCCCAATAACCGTAGGTCACCCGCCCCCACTAAAGTTCTGTCCTAGACCCTCTTCTCTTCTTCCTCGTTCTGCTGACCCTCAATCTTATATCTTCAACTGCCTATCTTGATCTGGAGGTCCTACAGACATCTTAAACTCGATAGATCCAAAACAGAACTCAAGCTCTCCCCTCTTCCTAACTTTCCTATTGCTGTTGAGGGTATCATCATCTTCCCTTTCATCCGGGTTCACAACATAATGGTTATTCTTGACTCCTCACTCTCTCTCATCCCTTATGTCTAACCAGGTACTAAGGCCTGTCAATTCTACTTTTTAAATATCTTTTATATATACCCCCTTTCTCTTGTGACTTGGTCTGCACCCTTGTGCAGGTCTACATAACCTCATTCCTTGACTATCATATAGTCTGCTAGTTGGTTTCCCTGCTTCGTCTCTTACTATTGCACTCCATTCTCCAGTCAGCTGACAAATTGATCTCCCTAAAGTTCATGTCTTACCATATCACCCCATGATTTCACAAACTCTAATGGTCTCTGTAATCCCTGGAATTAAGTATAAAATCTCTCTGTTATTTAAAGCTCATCATAACCTGCCCCCTTTCTACCTTTCTAAGCTTCTACCTTACTCTTCATTGCACACTTTACCTTCCAGTGACACTGGCTTCCTTGTCATTCCTTGAACTGACACTCCATCTCCTAACTTGGTAATGTGCTCCATGCCTGAGATTCCCTCATCTCTTCATCTATCTCCTGATTTCTTCTTCAAGTCCCAGCTAAAATCTCACTTTCTGCAAGACTTTCCTGGTGCCTCCTAATACTAGTGCCTCCTGGGACTACTATGTCCAATTTATCTCTCTTGTTTGTACTTGGTTGTTTGCATGTTATCCCCTTCATTAGATTGTGAGGTCCTTGAGAGCAAGGGCTGTCTTTAACCTTTCTTGGTATTCCTTTCATTTTTTGTTTTAATTTATGGAATAAAACAAGCATTTCCATAACATAGTACAATAAAAAAAATGATTGAAAAAATATGAAACTGCAGATCTATTATGTACAACTTGCTATTCCTTTTAAATATATAATAAAGTTATCATGTAAAATTTCCTCCTTTTTTCTCTCCCCCCACACCAAGATGGCTACCATTAGACATAAATAGGTATGTATGTATTTGAATATACATATATATATGTGTGTGTGTGTGTGTGTTTAAATAATTATTCTATACATATTTCTTTCTTTCTTTCTTTTTTTTTTGGTGTATCAATTGGGATTAAGTGAATTTGCCCAAGGTCACACAGTCAGTAAGTGTTAAGTGTCTGAGGCCAGATTTGAACTCAGGTCCTCCTGACTCCAGGGCTGGTGTTCTATCCACTGTGCCACCTAGCTGCCCCCAAAGTTGTTCTTAAAACAATGTTGCTGATACTATATATAATGCTCTCATGGTTGGGCTCATTTCACTCTTCATGATTTTGTGCAAGTCTTTCCATGTTGCTTAGCGCAGCATCTGGCTCATAGAAGGAATTTCATAAATGTGTGTTGACTTGACTTGGCTTTGAGTAGACTCCAGTTCTTTGGGTTGGGAGATGATAAATACATGGAGTGATAAACGGCAAATTATTTCACTAAGCTGTGAATAGGTAGAAAAGTAAAAAAAAAAAGGTGTTAGTGTGGAAAATCATAAGCTGCTGAGTGCAATATTTCAATTTAGCAGATGCAGTCAGGGAAAAATAATATGAAACATTTCTGGCTTGCTTTTCTTGATGGCTAGAAGTTTTTGCACCTGGAGTGAATAACAGTGGCTTATACACCCCCAAGGAGTGGTGTTGTACTCCCCTAAGGGAAGTGTGGCTTCTGAGAGAAGGAATAAATGAAGAAATTAGAAGTTTCCTTCTAGATGTGCCCCTGACCAGTAGCTCTTTGAGGTAGGGACCATCTGACTTACATCTCCCTGCACCCAGGATCAAGTTTTGAACAAAGTAGCAACTTAATAAATATTTGCTGTTTTGTTATTATGAAAATGATGAATGGCCCCTGAGGTAAAACTGAGGAAACTAGAAGTGTCTGTATCCTAAGACAGGGTTCCTGAGGCTTTCTAATCCCAAGGTCAGTTCTGACCTTTACAACTGCATAAACAACTACCATTTTTAGTCTGTTGTCCTCCTAAAACCCCTCTCTCTTTAATCATTTTAGTTGCCCATTTCTGGAACATTCCCAGCATGGTTTGTTTCATTTGAAAGGCAGTGACCAAAGCTGCACACAGTACTCCAAGTTCAGGTGTGCCATTATTTATACAAGGGTAGGACGATTCTTTCCGGGTTGTTTTTCATGCCTGCCTTGGAGCTCAGTTGCCATATAAACTTGTGAACTCTTCCTGTGGTTTATCTCCATTGACTTGGCACTTTACTCCCCACAGCCCCAAAGGCTAATGAAATGTTGGACATTATCAGAATAGATACTGGAAGCAAAGCAGGAAAGAGCTTTCTTACTTTCTATTAAGAGGAGAAGATGAAGCAGTAAGTCCTGTGGCAGGAGTGAAGGATGGAGGAAGGGAGAAAGTAAAGGGAGACTGAGGGAGGATAAAGAAGGAAGGATGAATGGGGGAGAAGGTAATATGTGATACAGTGGAAAGAACACAGAACTTGGAATCAGAAGACCTAGGCTTAAATGTCATTAGTACTCCTTATTACCCGTGTGACTTTGGGCAAGTCCTTTTGCTTCTCTTGTCTCCATTACCTTATCTATCAAAAGATCAGGATAGAACCAGGGGATCTCTGAGGTTTCTTCCTCTTCTAAGTTTTATGATACAATAGCAGAGATTCTTAAATATTTGGGGTTTTCTGCATCATGGACCCCCTTTGGCAGATTGGGGAAATGAGCTTCTTAGAACAATGTTTTTTTTTTTTTTAAATGAGTAAAATTAGATGCATAGCTTATAAAAGGCATTAAAAGTTAGCAAAAATTAAGATGTAATTTCCACCCCTTTATCCAATCGTAATCACTAGCTAGCATTTTATAGCACTTTAAATTATGGGTAAAACACTTTATAGTATCTCATTTTATCCTCAGAACTACATTGTTATTATCACTCTCATTTTATAGGTGAGGAAACTGGGGCACATGGAGGTTAAGTGACTTGCCCAGGGTCACATAGCTAATGAGTGTCCGAGTCAGTATTTGAACTGAACCCTTCCTAACTTTAGGTCCAGCACTGTATCCAATGAACTGCATAGCTACTAAGTTTACAATTCACAGATGATTTTAAATCTATTCACTGATCGTTTGGGGAGGGTGTGTGTGTGTGTGTGTGTGTGTGTGTGTGTGTGTGTGTGTGTGTGTGTGTGTGTGTGTGTGTCTACGTATCCTAGCTTAGGAACTGATGTTTAAGAGTAAGAGAGGAGAAATAAAGGAGAAAAAATGGAGTGAAAGGGATGAATGGATGGTTGGAAGGAAGAAATAAAAATGGGTAGTGGGAGAAAAGCAGGAAGAAAAGGGAGAGGGAAGGAGGAAGAGAAAGGAAAGAGAAAGAAGGGCACTGATTAAAAGAAAAGCAAAGAGAGAAAGAGAGAGGGAGAAAAAGGGAAAGTGTGTGTGAGAGAGAGGGGAATAGGGAAGAAAAGAAGAGGGAGAGAGGGAGAGAAGGAGGAGGAGGGAAGGGTTGAAAAGGAAGGAGAATTGAGAGGACAGCATCACCTCCTGTTCTTGCAGCAGTGAGTCTGCTTCAATGACACAGAATTGATTGGTTCTGTTGTCTCCTGTCTCTAGTCTAGATGGATGGTGGAGGGAGAGGATCTTGCTAACAAGGCAACTTTGCTTCCTTGGCTCGTTTTCCTCCCAAACCCTTTTCTGTATGAATGTATGTCCAAATTTAATCACAAAAATCTATGGGAAAAGAGAATTAGCTATAATGAATTGTACTTTATGGTGACTATTCAGCAACTTATCAGTGGCATACATTATGCTTTCCCTACTGAGGTAATTCCTACAAGATACAGATCCTTTCTATTCTTAAGTAGAAGTGATCTGAGTTCATTGATGTCTTGAGCCAGCAGGAAGGCCTCAAAAGGTCTCTATTGCTATGCAAGGGAGAAAAGAGTAGTGGAATACAGCAGGACTGTTAACCAAAGTGAGATCAAATTGATGATTTGAAAGCATCAGAGCTACTAAGCTACTTTGAAAACTGGAAGCTAAATAAGAGGGTTGAGCAATTAGGAGGCAATAAAATATAGATGCTACTGGTAAAAATAGGCAGTGCTAAAAGGTAAAACAGGGACTATTTCTGGAGAAATAGCTTAAATCAAATCAACCTGACTTAGCGAGGTGACCATCGGGGTGGTAGGAAAATGCTTTTAGAGTGCTTTAGTTAAGTATAGACTCAGGGGCAGCTAGATGTCAATGGGAGACAGTGCTGGGCTGGAGTTTAAATCTGGCCTCAGACACTTAATAGCTGTGTGGCCCCAAGTAAGTCACTTAACATGCTTGTCTCAGTTTCCTCATCTGTAAAATGAGCTGTGGAAGGAAATGGTAAGCTGCTCTAATAGAAAACTTCAAAAACCATTCCCAAAAGGCTATAGAACTGTGCATACCCTTTGATCCAGAAATACTACCACTAGGTTTATATCCCAAAGACATCCCCCAAAAGAGAAAAAGATCTATTTGTACAAAAATATTTCCAGCAGCTCTTTTTGTGGTGGCTAAGAATTGGAAATCACAGGGATGGATACCCACCAATTATGGAATGGTTAAACAAGCTGTGGTATATGATGGCGATGGGATATTTTTATGCTATAAGAAACGACAAGCAGGATGATCCAGAAAGGCCTAGAAAGACTTATATGAACTGATATGTAGTGAAGTGAGCAGAACCAGGAGAACATTATGTACAGCAACAGCAATATTGTTTGATGAAGAACTGTGAATGATTTAACTATTCTCAGCAATACAGCAAAAGGACTAATGAAGAAGCATACCCTCCACCTCCAAAGAAAGAACTGATATTGATTGAAGAAAGCCTGAAGCATGCTATTTTTTTACTTTCTTTCATTTTTTCTTTTATTTGTTTTCCTATACAAAATGATTAATATGATGTTTTACATAAAAAAAGAAAACTACAAAGTGGGTTGCAAAGAATTGGACACAACTGAAAAGTGACTGAACAACTGAAATAACTTGGGATGGGGGAGGGGGACAAAAGCTGCTCAGGGGTATAGGCTGAGTGAAGAATTAATTTGTTTTGTGAATAAAAGCAACCTGGGGTCTCAAAGACTTGCTTTCAAATTCTGCCCGTGACACTTACTTGCTTTGTGGCACCGGGTAAGGTATTAGGCTCTCTGAGCCTCATACAGCTCCAAGGTACTTAGCTGCTAAGTTACAGAAGGCTCTGCATTGGTGTATGCACAGAAAGCATTCCCTGACTTGTTTAGATCACGGCTCCTTCATTCATTGGGCTAATTCTGAAAGTAAGAAAAATATGCTCAGATTATAGTCTTTCCCAAGCAATGCCATCTATTTGATAGTGGAATATTTTCTTGTGGTTACTTGGTTCTCATTCAAACTATGATACTTGCTATCGCTACAGAGGACTGTTTTTGCAAGTCTCATCCTACAGAGACTAGTTAATTCCTTCTAGTCATTATGTGGATTTATAGCCATTTATTCATCTGATGGAAGGAACTGTCTTTACTAGATAGATACTGTATCCCAAGGGGATTATTGATAGGAGAATGAAGAAACTTGCAGCTACAAAAATATTCATAACAATATTGTTTGTGTTAAGAAAAAAAAGCTCAGAACCCCAAATTTGCCTTGTGATTGGGAAAGTACTAAACAGATTATGGAATATGGATGTAATGAAATGATAATATACCATAAGGAATAATGGACAAGCAGCAGAATATTAGTGGATAGAGAGCTAGACTCCATCAATTATCACAGATAATGGGCTCCAGGCAACTCTCTAAGATTCTGAGTTGCTAGCTTGTATTGGTAGAGAAAACTCCCCACCAGAAGCTCCCTAGACTGAAGGAACCACAGATCATGTTTAAAAAACAATGATAAAAATATTAACAGCAACGAAGGGTACATTTAGGAAAATGTTGAAAGACAACCTGGAGTGATGAAGAAAGAAGAAAGCAGAAGCAAAACCAAAATAAAACCAAAAACAACCAACATGATGACTATCAGGTCAATATGGAGAGTTAACAAACTTGGTCCAAATCATGTGTCATGGTCATTACCAGGCTGTCAACAGCAAAGATTATGTCTGTCCTCTGGTAATATTTGCTCATGTATTATTTTTAGAGGATGTTCTTGTTGGAGGGTTGAGAAGAATTTGCTGCATCAACACAAAATTCATTTGGAACTCCACCATCCCTTATAACAGGTATACTGTATCACATAAGAGGAAATGGTTAGCTTTTATGTTGTTGTTGTTGAGACATTTTTAGTCTTGTCTGACTCTTTATGACCCTCATCAAGTTTTCTTGGCAAAGATACTGGAGTGGTTTGCTATTTCCTTCTCCAGCTCATTTTCCAGATGAGGAAATTGAGGCAGAGTTAAGTAACTTTCCCAGGGTCACACAGCTAGTGTCTGAGGCCAGATATGAATTCAGGTCTTCCTGACTCCAGGCCTGGCTCACTATCCACTCCTCCACCAAGCTGTCCATAACTCATGTGCCACCTAGTTTTTATAGTGCTAGGCTTACAAGTTTAATACAAATGAAGCAAATATCCCAGATTCCATTTCGACAGAGTACTTGAAAATCATCAACTGCTACTCAATTAAGCCCAATGAAACTTACAGATGTAACGATACTAATGTAGAAAAGGTAATACCAAGAAGAGTTCCCTCTGGCTCTGAGACTCTATGAATTGGCCAAGGTTATATGGCATGCCAGGGGTGGGGAGGGGAATTTGAGGATCTTTACCATTTAGCTGTCTTCTGTTTCTTGAGATGTAGGGCAACAAATGACCAAATCTGGAGTCCAAAAAACTGGATTCAAGATGTATATGCCATCTGTCAGCTGTATGAAAATGGGCAAGTTGTTTGATCACTTCAGACCTCAACTTTCTTATCTGCAAAATGGGGACAAAACTATTTACAACAGGGCCAGCCTCTTGGGGTTGTTCTAAGGAAAGAGCTTTGTAAATTCTAAAACATTACATAAGCTTTATTATGATCATTATTCATATTATATTCCTTTTGGGGAACATTCCAGCAGAGAGAAGGCAGAAGGACAAAATACCCCCAGAAGGCGTTTCCATCTCTGATTGTAGATAAGTTTGGGTTAAATCTACAACAACATTCTTGTAGTTGATTTTATTTTCCCATTAGGAATCCCAATTTACTCACCAATCCTCTGTTGCTCGCATACTAAAATACCTGGGGGAATGATCAAGTAATAACCTAATTAGACTGAATTTCAGGAACAGGTGCAGTAAGCTCAGTTCAACTTACTTGTCACCTAGAAATGTAAAATCATGATAGAATTAGATAAGCACCATTTTCAAAATGGAATTATACTTGAAGGGTCTGTCAGCTGTTTCATTTTACATTTCTGTTTTATATTTCATGGTAGTTATTTACCTTTTTTCTTTCTTTTAGCCAATTAGCTCCCAAATGGACAAAACAGTGAATCATAGAATTCTTCACATATTTTTGTTGTTGTTGAGTTGTTTTTCAGTCATGTCTGACTCTTTGTTACCCCATTTGGAGTTTTCTTGGCAAAGATACTCGAGTGGTTTGTCATTTCCTGCCCCAGCTCATTTTACAGATGAGGAAACTGAGGCAAACCATATTAAGTGACTGGCCAAGAGTGTCAAGCTAGTAAGTGTCTGAGGCTGGATTTGAACTCAGGAAGATGAGTCCTCCTGACTTTAGGCCAGATGCTCTATCTACTGTACCACCTAAACGCCACCTCTTTATATATGAGGTATACAATAAAGACTTCTGGACGAAACACAATGCAGGTTGAACTTTTTTTTTTTTTAAGTGAGGCAATTGGGGTTAAGTGACTTGCCTAGGGTCACACAGCTAGGAAGTGTTAAGTGTCTGAGGCCGGATTTGAACTCAGGTACTCCTGACTCCAGGGCCAGTGCTCTATCCACTGCGCCACCTAGCTGCCCCCAGGTTGAACTTTTAAAAGTGGCATGCAGATAGTGTAGTATAGGAAGAGGGGGTTTGGATTTAGAGCCATATGGCCATAAATTTGGAGCTGGAAGGGATATTAAAGATCAGGTAGTCTAAATACCTCATTTTATAGGTGAGGAGAAGAAACTGAGATCGAGAAATCTTTTTTTTTTTTTTTTTTTTTTTTTTTTTTTTAGTGAGGCAATTGGGGTTAAGTGGCTTGCCCAGGGTCACACAGCTAGTAAGTGTCAAGTGTCTGAGGCTGGATTTGAACTCAGGTACTCCTGACTCCACGGCCGGTTCTCTATCCACTGCGCCACCTAGCTGCCCCTGAGATCGAGAAATCTTAAAGTATCTAGTTCAAGTTGCAGAGACCCTATGTTCAAATTTCAGCTCTTCTAATTGCTACTATTTGATCAAGTGAATGACGATTTATAGAATTTCGAGCCGGTAGGACCTTACAGGTCATCTCTCAGTCGCAAATCAGTCTATCAATGAGCATTTATTAAGGGCCTGCTATTTCCTGTTTCCTCCAGTATAAAATACAAAATGTTTAGCATTTAAAGCCCTTTATAATCCAGCCCCCTCCTACCTTTCCAGTCTTCTTACCCCTTACTCACTGACGTGTACTATTTGATCTCATGACACAGCTTGTTCCATGAACAAGACGCTCCATCTTTCTCAAAGTTATGGGCATTTTCTCTGACTGTCCACCTTGCCTGGAACTCTTTCCTTTCACTTCAACTACTGACCTCTCTCTTGCCTTTAAGGCCCAACTAAAATTCCATCTTCTATAGGTAGCCTTCCCTAGCCCCTCTTGATTCCATTGCTTTCCCTTTGTTAATTATTTCCTTGTTCTTGTTCAGTCTTTTTTTTTTTTTTTCAGTCACATCTGACTCTTTGTGACTGAGGTTTTCTTGGTAAAGATAGTGGAGTGGTTTTCCATTTCCTTCTCCAGCTCATTTTACAGATGAGGAAATTAAAGTAAACAGGATTAAGTGACTTGCCTGTGGTCATATAGCTAATAAGTCCAGATTTGAACTCAGGAAGATGAGTCTTTCTGAATCCAGAACTGGAGCTCTATCCACCGTACCATCTGGCTGCCCTATTTGTAAGTATATCTATATATAATACATACAGAATGAATACAGGATAGTTTGGGGAGGGAGGATACTAGCAACTTGAGGTATCAGAAAAGGTTCCATATAGAAGCTGAGCCTTGAAGAGATTCCAAAAAGGAAAGGAAAGGGAAGGAGGAAGTACATTCCAGGCAATGCAAAGGCTCTGAGATGGGAGATGGAGCTCAGAGGACCAGAGATCCTAAATAACCCACAGAAAGTTACACAGCAAGGTAACAACAGAAATGGGAATAGAATACAGGTTGTTTCATTTGTCCCCTTTAGTGGGTGTGTAAGGAATGATCAACCTGTAGTATATAGCTTTGTGACTCTAATTCTGTCCTAGTAGAAGGGTAGACTAAAAGGAGGAGAATTCTTGTAAATACTGCAGTGTTATCTTTTATATTAAACATTGGGAATGTCTCACTCTTGTAAAAATAACAAGAGATTTATAGGAAAAAGAAGATCTTTTTCTCACCTTGCTCATATAAAAAAAGATCTAAGCTGCTGTTATAGTTGAAAATTTTTGCTTTTTTACTTATATGTAGTTTGAGAAACCATATATATATGTACATGTAGGTGTGTATATATACACATATGCATTTGTATGTAAGTATAAACATCCATACACATATATATATATATGTACACTCACATACACCCAACCTCACACCTAGGGGAGTGTTGGAGTTAGCTTGCAATGACTCAGATCCAGTTGTTAAATTTTCAGTGTCTGCATTTACACCTCAGAAATCAGCAAACGCTACAAATTAGGACTTGATTTATTGTTTGTTGATTGTCTAGACTTAAAAGTGATGAAGAAATGTAGATGAAACTTAAAGCATGTCCAGCTTACATTGTTTTATTTTTCCTTTCTGGAGATCTAGCTGTTAAACATTTTCCAGTGCATCCTTGCATGGACCTCCTATGCTCTCTCTAGCATACTCCCCATTATTCATCTTAATGGAGTAGAATAGACATATTTGCAGCTTTGGAGTCATCTCTGTTTGGTTTTGAAACACTCTAATATGTATATCCTTTAACCTTATTACAGTCACATGTCTCTGAATAGATCAAGACACAATTCAGAATGATAGGATTACGGAATCTTGGAGTTATATAGGATTTTAAGATGATGTAATCCAACTCTCATCCAATGTGGAGACCCCTTCCATGGCACCTCAGCCATATGGTCATCTAGTGTCTACTAGAAACTCTTCTGGGTTATGGAAATCCTTGATGGAGTAGCCCATTCCATTTTCAGATACCTTAAATGGTTAAAAAGTTTAATAGAAAGATGGCTCAATCAGTATTCCTGAGACATTTAGTATAGCTAGAGAGAGTCTTTTGATGTTTTGGTTGGATGTTCCATAGAGGATTTGTGGAAAGACAAGTGAGATTCAAGAATCATGACCTTCATTTGTAGAGAGAGTATCCATATTGAAGAAATCACAAACCCACCAAAGTATTACGAATCCCTAAGTATTCTCCTCTCCAAGTTGAAGATTCCCAGTTCCTTCAATCACATTTCATGATTTTCAGCTTTATCACTATATTGGTTGTTATTCTCTAAATGCATTCTAGTTTATCAATATCCCTGTTCAATATGAAGCCCAGAACTGAACACAATATTCCATTTCCATACGGGCTATGGCCTTTAGGACCTTGCAATCATGTTATCTCAAAGGAACAGATAAGAATTACTACCATAGATCAACCATAAACTAGTGCTTGTTGAATAAAGATGTGACCATGGAAATATGAGATAAAAAACTAGGGAGAAGGGGAATTCTAGCAAGAGGGACACCAAAAGCCTACAAAAATGTTATGGAAGTGAACTTTCTGTGTAGACCTATTCTTTTTTCATGTCCTGATGATGGTGCCTACTTAATATGTATTTCTGAATATGTGTAGAATGGATCATGAGTATTATGAGATGGCTAAATGGCTAATAAAGTCTACCTGGGAAATGTAGTCAGAAGACTGGAGATGCTAAGAGAAATAGTAAGAAACACTTGTTGGTACTGGAGAAGGAGGAAGGTAGAAGAGGCCCTTGTGGATTGTGGGTGAGAAGATTGAGTTAAGTTGTGAAATTATACTCCCTGTTCTTGTGACTAAACTGAAGTGAGTCTTGTAGGACTCAACTTGTAGGTATGTTTTGAAAGTCTTGATTGCTATATTATTTTGTGACGTAGATGCTCCAGGGACTTTGGTAGAGCAAGTCTAAGGCTGGAACATAAGGCTTAAAGGCTAACATAATGTGGTTTTGACCAGTTCAGTGTAAAGAGGGGTTATATCCTCACTTGAAAGGCAGAATGATGTAGTAGAAATAGTGGTGAAGTCAGAGGTCTTAGGTTCCAATTCCAGAGTTGACTTTGCCACGTGTTAGATGTGTAACCTTGGACATGTCATTTAACCACTCTGGACTTCAGTTCCCTCACTTGTCCAATATACCTCATAGGTCTATTGTGAGGATCAAATAATATGATAGGTATAAACTAGATGTCTCAGTGAATAAAGCTCTTGATCTGGAGCCAGGAAGACCTGAGTTCAAATCTAGCCTCAGATACTTACTAGATATGTGACCCTGGACAATTCCTTTAATCTCTGATTTCTTTAGTTCCCTCATTTGTAAAATGGAAACACTAATAGCACCTACATTCCAGGGTGGTTGTGAGGATGAAATGAGACAGTCTTTGTAAAGCACTTAGCACAGTGCCTGGCAAATTTTAGATGCTTAATACTTGTTTCCTTCTTTCCTTTAAACTGTAAAGTAGCATGTAACTATAAGATAATAATTTGTTGTTTTTGAGCAGCTTTGTCACACTGTGGACTACTGTGGAACTTATGATTAACAAAAGCCCCTAGATCTATTGCAAATGAATTGTTTGTCAAGACAGATCTCTCCAATCCTATATTTGTGAAATTGATTTTAAAAAAATGTAAACACAAGAATTTACATGTATCTCTGTTAAAATTTTTATCTTCTTGTCTTGGTCCTAGACTGTCAAGAGAAATTTCAATATGGATTCTTTCTTCCAACATAAAAATTAATCTTCCCAACCTTATGTCACTTACAATTTGATGAACAGGCCCTCTACATCTTTAAGTAACTGATAAAACTGCTGGTTATGTCAGGGTTTGAGAATATCACACGACACAGGCAAGGATGGGTTGTGATATGTCTCTTTGAAAGAAATACTCACATAAATGAGATATCAGATCTATTTGAATATTTGAGTAGTTAAATAGGTCAAGGTTGAAAGGATAAAACTCTGTGGCACATCACTAGAGATCTTCCTCCAAAGTTAACATTTCAGGAGACCATAAACTCCTCAAGGTTAAAGTCTGTGATTTTGGTTTTGTACCCCCAGTGCCTACCACAATACCTGGCATGTAGTTGGTTCTTTGGATTGGATTGATATTTATTCTTTAAGCAAAACTTTTTAGGTACAATTGTTCATCTAGCTATAAACCCATGGAAATATAATATAATTAAGCCCATATCTCTTCATCTTGTCCACAAAGGATCTCATGAGAAACTTGGTCAAATGATGTTAAAGCTAATATACGTGATATCTATGGCATTCTTTTATTCCTTTGCCTGGGGAACTTATTAAGGAGTAAAATCAATCAATTAGCACATATTAAGCATCCACTAATTGCCAGACCCTATGTTAGACATTGGAGATGAAATGATAAAAATGAAAAAGCCCCTAAGTTTTGGAATTTTGAAAAGAGATTATTTTGGCATGACGTATTTCTAGTGAACTTACATTGGCTCTCAGTGATCACTTTTTTTCTTTTCTATGTGCTAACACTCTCTCTTTATTTTTTTTTTTTTAGTGAGGCAATTGGGGTTAAGTGACTTGCCCAGGGTCACACAGCTAGTAAGTGTTAAGTGTCTGAGGCCGGATTTGAACTTAGGTACTCCTGACTCCAGGGCTGGTGCTCTATCTACTGTGCCACCTAGCTGCCCCCTAACACTCTCTATTTGATAATCTCTTCTAGAATTTTTTGAGGGATTAACTTGAACTTTACTTGTATAGAGTTTCTGGACTCCACCATTTCCCCCTTTTGAAAACTGATGCAACATTTATTCCATTCCAGTCTTCTAGTGCCTCTCCTGTATTTTCGGATTAGAAACCACCCAAAAAAACCTCATTTTCCCAAGGTTTGCTTCATTTATAAAATCCCGGATAGAAGGTTGAGGGGTGCATGCTAATTAGTAAGTGAACAAATTCAGATATCTGAGAGTTCAAAAACAAAAAGAAAAAAACAACAACACTATAATGACTGGAATGGAAAGTTATTTTTTGTGATAGAAAATATAGGTATTTTTATATAACTCATAAACGTCTTGTTTGTGAATATTAAAGGCCTTCAATGTACTTTTTTCTTTTTTGGTGAGGCAATTGGGGTTAAGTGACTTGCCCAGGGTCACACAGCTAGTAAGCGTCAAGTGTCGGAGACCGAATTTGAACTCAGGTCCTCCTGAATCCAGGGACGGTGCTTTATCCACTGCACCACCTACCTGCCCCCTTCAATGTACTATTATGAAAAGAAAGTTTATCTCTAGACATCATGGCTTTAAGGGTACTGGTTTTCTAACTTCCTAGCACAATGTTTTGAAATTTTATTTAATTGTCTTCGGTACTGTCCAATTCTTCATGATCCCTTTTGGGGTTTTCTTGGAAAAGATATTGTAGTGGTTTGTAATTTCCTTCTCCAGCTCATTTTTACAGTTGATTAAACTGAGGCAAGTGACTTGTCCAGGGTCACACAGCTAGTAAGTGCCTGAGAATGGGTTTGAACTCAGGTCTTCCTGACTCCAGGCTCTGAACTCTATCCACTGTGTCACCTAGCTGATCAGCAGACAAAGTTACAAATGAAATAAATAGCAGAGCTGTGATTCAAACTTCTGATTCTCTTTTCACTCCATTGCTGCCTCTGTAGCAAGGAGTTCAATGAGTAGAAGGGAACATTCAAAATCAGCCATACTGCCTGAAATAGGTCATACACCAGAAAACCAGGAATACTTTTCTTTTCCTTCACTGAGAGTTGTACATTTTGCTGTCCTATATGATGGCACTGTCCTTTTCAAGCATCTGACAAGACCTGTCACGTAAGTTGAAATCCAAGTTCTTTAAAGTTTCTGGTATTTGTGTAGTGTATTATCTCTGCCCTATGTGATAGAGATAAGATGACAGCTTCCAGTGTAGATAGAGTTGGAAAGTCAACTAACTCACTAGTCTGAAGTAGTCTAAATTTAATACTTTGTGCCAAGCAGTCCATACAGGTAAGTGAGCAGTTAATTAATCCCATTGGGCAAGTTTGACCTTTTTTGGCTATTACCTTAGTCTCTAATCACCTTAGGAGTTATTTATAAAGGGCTGGCCCTAAGCAAAATTTTGAAATAGGTGGCTAGTCTCCTATGATCTTTGAATCCTATATAGTTGAAAGGGAACTTAGAATTCATGGAGAACAATCCTTGATCAAAATGTGAACCATCATCTACCACATTTAATCCAGGTCAATTGAGTTAGCACTTATTAAGCGTCTACATTAGATTATGAACTTCTTGTATGCAAGGATTGTCTTTTGCCTCTTTTCGTATTCTCAGGATTTAGTATAATATCTGACACATAGTAACTAAACAACAAAATTATTGACTGACTGCCTGGGAATACCAAAACAAAAACAAAGTAATATTGTCCACAAGTAGACATTCAGCCTCTACTGAAAGGCCTCCTTTATTATTCCCATTCTACTTTAGGTCTACTAAGTTGTTAGCAATTTTTTTCTTATATCAAGCCAAAATTGATCTTCCTGTAACTTCCACCAATTATTCCAGGAGCCTGGAGCCTAGAGCCAAGAGTTAAGCAGAATGAATCTATTTCCTATTTTATATACAAATCCTTCTAAGATTTGATGTTAGATGTTACATCCTCACTGAAGTCTACTTGTCTCCAAGTTGAGTTTCACCAGTTACTTTAGATGATCTTTGAATGGCATGGTTTCCAGTGTTTTCATCGTCCTAGTCATCCTTCTGTGGACATTTTCTAGTTTGTCAATAAGCTAATACTCTGATACAGTGATGTCAAACTCAAATAGAAATGATAGTCACTAATCTGTACATAAGGATCCCTGCTGGTGACATATTGCCTTAGCCTTAAAAGTATCTATTATCTATCTATTATTATCCTATTATTATTTTATCTATTATCATTATCTATTTTTTATTGCACTTTTATTTGCTTTTATTAAATATTTCTCAATTACATTTTAATCTGGTTTGAGCAGCATTCAAAGGTGTTGTGGGCTACATGTAGTTCATGCAGCAATAGCTTTGTGACCTCAATGATGTGGTTATTCATTTCAACAATGCAGACTACATATCATCTATAACTACCCATCCTGCACTCTCCACGTTTTCCATAGGGTATATGCACAATATTCCAGAGTCCTTTCTCATGTTCTTTTGAAAGCACAAGAATACCAGTGGAGCTTGCAAGCTGCCCATTATCCTTTGCTCTTGATGTGTCACTGGTCCATCTTCTTTACAAGTGATACTTTTTCGATTATACACCTTACATTACTTTTCCTTGCTGACTTCTTTGTAATGTACAATGCATGATCATTCTTACCATATGCCTCTCTATTGATCTTTAGGTGATCATCAACTTTATTTCTTTGGAGACTGTGGGATTCCAGGATTCATATGTACAATATTATTGGAGGAACAATACTATTTTTAAAATTAACATTTTATTTAAAGTTTTGAGTTTCAGATTCTATCTCTTCCTCTTTCCCTTCATCCCCTCAACCCTCCCTGAAGTGGTAAACAATGAGATATAGGCTATAAATGTAAAATTATGTATAACAATTCCATATTTGGAAGAACAATACTATTAACAAAAGATGTTACCCTTATGGAGAAGTTAGTCATTAAAAACAACAAACCTTTGTATTCCAATACAATAAAAATAAAGGTGCTGCCTTAATCAGTTTGTAGCTTTTGTATTATACCGTTAAACTATTGATAGGTTACTTTATAGAACTAGACAAAATAATAAAAAAATTCATTTGGAAAAATAAGAAGTCTAGGATATTAATGAAAGATTAAAAGAAATGAGAAAACATGTAGGTATGAATGAGGCATAACACTTCTACATCTTAAACTATAACAGCAAAAGCATAAAAACTATTTAGTGCTGGTTAAAATTATAAATGTGTATTGATGGAACAGACAACATGCAAATATAAAAAAATTGAATCCTGTGACCCAATGTTCCTTAAATTCAAAAATAATTATTATTAGTGAGAAGCATGCTGCTTGACAAGGAATGTTGTGACACCTGGAAAACAGTTTGGCAAAAACAGGTTCAGGCCAGCAGTTTAAACCACATATCACAGTATGTTCCAAAGGAGCATGTGAACTAAATATAAAAGGTCACAAAAAAATAGAGAATCAAAGGAGGTACCTTTTATAATTATGGTTAGGGGGAGAACATTTAACATTTAACACAGGATAGAGGTGATTATAAAAAAGAAAATAGATAATTTTAACTATGTAGAATTTAAAAGCTTTTGCACTAATAAAGTTAATGGATCTAGAATAAGTTAAACCTTTTCATAGCTATACTTTGGCCATAAATTTCAGATCACCAACTTTCAGTTATACTTTTTTAACATTTTTTTTTTTGTGAGGCAATTGGGGTTAAGTGACTTGCCCAGGGTCACACAGCTAGTAAGTGTTAAGTGTCTGAGGCTGGAATTGAACTCAGGTCCTCCTGAATCCAGGGCTGGTGCTCTATCCACTGTGCCACCTAGCTGCCCTTTTCAGTTATACTTGAAGAGTCAGATTTCCTTCCTTTCATTAGAATTTTTAGTTAAACTTCATAGATGCCCATAATTGTGTGTTTGTGTGTGTGTGAAAGAAATATATTAAGCTGGGATTGGGGATTAAGCGCAGCCACCCTGTTGAGTTTTCCAAATTTCCCTCCAAATAACTTCAAAATAACACCTCAAATCAAATTTTGGAGTCTTAGGGCCAACAAAAGGTCATGGTGAGACAGTTTTATGGCCTAATAAAACTTAAGAGGTCTGTAGGAGATCTCTCTCTCTCTCTCTTTCTCTCTCTCTCTCTCATTCTTGTCTGGATCCCACACATGATGGCAACAGTGATCCATCAGTAGTAGCAGCTTCAGGAGCTCTCAGTCCAGAGACAGTAAGGGAGTTGGGCAATTGGTTAGAAAGACATTACAGGGGATCCTTTGCTGGCACTAGACACAGCTGGTGGTAATTGACAACTCTATTCCTTCCAGGTCACAGTTCCAAGGCTGAAAGGAGTGCTGGTGGTCCATCACAAGGGGGCAGGGTCTAGTCACAGTTCCAAAGCAAATAGGAGCACTAGCACTCATGGTTTCAAAGGACCAGGGGACCATACTGAGTAAAGACCAGAGGGCAGACCAGGAAGGCAGTGACTATATCTCTCCTAGGATCACCATCTTGGAAGCACCAAAAAATTTCAGACCCCCAGAACTAGTTTTGAAAACAGTAGCATGATAAGCCTGAAGCTTGGGACAGAGCATCCCAACCCCATGGTGAGCAGAGCCCAACTTTGACATAAAGTTCAAAGTCAACAAATAGGTTGGAAAAATGTGACAATAATAAAAAAAGAATTTGACCATAAAAAGCTACTATGATGGCAGGAAAGACCAAGACATAAACTCAGAAGACAATAATGGGAAAACAGATACAAAAAAAGTCTCAAAAGAAAAATTCTAATTAGGCCCAAGCCCAACAAGAATTCCTAGAAGAGGTAAAGAAAGAAATAAGCAGTAGAGGAAAAACTGGAAAAAGAAATGAAAATGATGCAAAAGAGATATGAAAAAAGAATAGCTTGGTAAGAAAAGCACAAAATACTGAAGAAAATGACATTTTGAAAAAACACAATTGGGGGGGGGCAGCTAGGTGGCACAGTGGATAAAGCACCAGCCCCGGATTCAGGAGGACCTGAGTTCAAATCCAGTGTCAGACACTTGACACTTACTAGCTTTCTGACCCTGGGCAAGTCACTTAACCCTCATTGCCCCACAAAACAAAACAAAACAAAAAACAAAAAACACAATTGGCCTAATGGTAAAAGAGGCACAAAAATTCACTGCAGAAAAGAACTCCTTAACAATTAGAATTGGATGACTGTAAGCTAATGACTTCAAGCAACAACAAAATAAAGTTTAAAAATGGGGAAAAGAAGAAAATATGAAATATTGGTAATATAACTAAGCTGGAAAATAGATTGAGGAGAGATAATTTGAGAATTATTGGACTATCTGAAGGTCATAATCAAATAGAGAAGAGCCTATACATGACATTCCAAGAAATTTTCAAGGAAAACTGCCCCAATACCTTAGGTATAAAGAATAAAATAGAAATGGAAAAAATCCGACCACCTCCTAAAAGAGATCCCTAAATGAAAACTCCAAGAATATTTTAGCTAAATTCTAGAGTTCTCAGATCAAAGAGAAAATATTTCAAGATACCAGAAACAATTTAAATATTATGGAGCGGGGCAGCTAGGTGGCGCAGTGGATAGAGCATCGGCCCTGGAGTCAGGAGTACCTGAGTTCAGATCCGGCCTCAGACACTTAACACTTACTTACTAGCTGTGTGACCCTGGGCAAGTCACTTGACCCCAATTGCCTCACTAAAAAAAAACAACATAAAAAAACCCCCAAAACAAATAAATATTATGGAGCTACAGTTATGATCACACAATATTTAGCAGATTATATGTTAAAGGAGTGGAGGGCTTAGAATACAATATTCTGGAAGGCAAAGGAGGTAGGATTACAATAAAGAATAACATATGGAAAAATTGAGTGTAATCATTCAGGGGAAAAATGGCTATTGAATGAAACAGAAGACTTTCAAGCATTCCTTATGAGAAGACCAGAGTTGGATAGACAATTTGACATTCAAACAGAAGACTCAATAAGCATAAAAAGGTAAATATGAAAGAATAATTATAAGGGACTCAAAGTTAAACTATTGACATTCCTATATCAGAAGATGATACATGTAATTCCTAAGAACTTTAATATTATTAGGGCAATTAGGATACCATAAATATTGAAGTAATATAAAATTTTTAAAGCTAGTTTTTCTGATAAAGACCTCATTTCTCAAATATATATTGAGTACAAAACTGAGTCAAATTTATAAAAATAAGAGCCATCCCCCAATTGTTAAATGATCAAAGAATATTAAACAGGCAGTTTTTAGAAGAAATCAAAGCTATCATACCATATCACATATCATATCATAGTCATATGGAAAAATACTCTAAATTACAAATTACTAGAAAAAAGAAAATTAAAACAACTCTGAGATACCACTTCACATCTATCAGAAATGAAAAATTCTGGAAGGGATGAGGGAAAAATAGGTACACTAATGAATTGCTGGTAGAGTAGTGAACTGCTTCAACCATTCTGGAGAACAGTTTGGAACTACGTCCAAAGGGCTGTAAAACTATGCACACACTTTGAGCCAGTATTACCACTACCAGGTCTGCACCTCTAAAGAGATCAGGGAAAAAGGAAAAGGACCTATATGTACAAAAATATTTATAGCATCTCTTTTTGTGGTGGTAAAGAATTGGAAATTGAGGGGATGCTCATTGACTGAAGAATGGCATATGACTATGATAGTATATATCGTGCCATAAGAAATGATGAGGGTGGGGTGCTTTCAACCAACATGGCAAGACCTTTATGAACTGATGTAAAGTGAAGCAAGAAGAACCAGATCAGCATGCACAGTAACAGCAATGTTATAATCGTGATTAAACTATGAAAGACTTGGCTACTCTGATCAATACCAAAGTGATCCAAAAACAATTCCAAAGGACTCATGATGAAAAAATGCTATTCACCTCCATAGAGAGAACTGATTAAGTGCAAAATATATTTTTTCACTTTATTTTTCTTGCTATTTTTGAAAATATGGCAAATATGGAAATATATTTTGTATGATTTCACACATATAATTGATATCATATTGTTTGCCTTCTCAGTGGATGAGAGCAATGATGGGAGGGCAGGAGAGAGTTTGTAACTCAAAACTTTAAAAGTATATTAAAATAAATAATAAACTAAAATGTAATAAAAAAGAGAAATGTATTAGGCCATGGATTTTATTTCTGTCTCCTTTCTTGGATTTTGTCTTCTGTGAACTTCTGGGTATCTCAACTGTTATTCCTAGGGGCAGATAGGTAGCTCAGTGGATAGGGTGCCAGGCCTAGAGTCAGGAAGAACTGAGTTAAAATCTGACTTTAGATACTTACTAGCTGTGTGACCCTTTGCAAATCTTTAACCCTGTTTGCCTTAGTTTCCTCATCTGTAAAATTAGCTGGAGAAGTGAATGACAAATCACTCCAGTATCTCTGCCAAGAAAATTTTAGATGGGGTCATAAAGAGTCAGACACAACTGAACAACTATAACAACAATAAAACAACAACAAAGAACAGCTATTCCTTTTTTTTTTCCGGGGCAATGAAGGTTAAGTGACTTGCCCAGGATCACACAGCTAGTAAGAGTCAAGTGTATGAGACTGGATTTGAACTCCTGAATCCAGGGCCAGTGCTTAATCCACTGCACCACCTAGCTGCCCCCAAACAACTGCTATTCTTGCAACATTGTAGACACCAATTATGATATTTGGTTTGGTAATCATATATACTTAATTGTTTCTCTCTCACTCTTTTCAGTTTAAAGTTTTTTATTTTGTTTTTTGTGAGGCAATAGGGGTTAAGTGGCTTGCCCAGGGTCACAGAGCTACCAAGTGTCAAGTGTCTGAGGCCGACTTGAACTCAGGTCCTCCTGACTCCAGGGCCGGTGCTCTATCCACTTTGCCATCTAGCTGCCCCCAAGTTTTGTTTTTTCATTCACTTGCAAGACTGCAGAAAAATACTTTCTTATCTGTTCTTCTTAAGTGTACTCCCACCTAACTTTTCATTCTTTTATTTTTAAGCCATGGTCCAAAAATAAAAATTCTATATTCAGATGCCATCTTCTTAATCATTTGTTCACTCCCAAAACTGCTTTTTCCAAGAGTTCTTGTGTTTGAGTCACTGTACTACTTGTGCCTAAGGTCTTCTGTTTCTTGCCCAAGACTTCGTAATCTTTGGCATTGATTTCTAGATTTCTCCTGGCAGTAGCTTTGTTCCTACATGAATTGCCATAAGCCGGTAGTATTCAGATAATTTGACAAGTTTTGCAAGGTTCTCAATCATGTTGTGGATATGCCCAGGGAAGACAATAGATTTCTTGATTGTTATCAGGTTGACAAATGACTGCTTCAATCCCCCTTATCAGGGATTCACCAATCATTATTACTTATCTCTTCTTCTTACCCATACTTCATGGCATCTCTTTCACTTGACATTGCTTATGGATCCATGGCATTGTTCCTTGAGGACATGTTGCTGCTTCTTCTTGAGAATATCTGTTTCCCTCCTCTTTGGCAAAAACCTAATTTCTTTCTTTCCCTTTTTGTTTTGTGGGGCAGTGAGGGCTAAGTGACTTGCGCAGGGTCACACAGCTAGGAAGTGTCAAGTGTCTGAGTCCAGATTTGAACTCGGGTCCTCCTGAATCCAGGGCTAGTGCTCTATCCATTGTGCCACCTAGCTGCCCCCAAAACCCAATTTCTTATGAAAATACATAGATAAGATTTGTATTGGGTTGTAAACTATTGGTGGATTGTTTTCTGGCTCAGTGGAAGTAATGCCCATTGAGATTCTGGGTACATCAAATTATTGAAATCAATAATAAAAGGAAGTGAATAATTCAATGAACCACTAAGTGGTTCATTATTTGTGGATTCTTCTATTCTCTCTCCAATAACTGCTCCCTCCTTCCTTGGGTTGTATTGGGTGAAATTAGGAGGGGATTACCATGGTGCCCTTGGATGGGGACAGGGCCAGACTATATCTATGCATACATATGTCATTTATAGTCCATGTTTATGTTTCAAGTCTCTCACCTCTCTGTCAGGAAAAGGGCAGCATTCTTTATTTTCAGTCCTCTGGAATCATAATTGGTTATTTCATTGATCAGAGTTCTTAAGTCTTCCTAAAGTTGTTTTTACAATACTGTTATTATGGTACAAATTGTTCTCCTGGGAATGAGACACATCTTTGGACATGATCAACATGGGAATTTGTTTTGTTTGACAATTCATATTTGTTACAAAGGTTTTGTTTTTCCTTTTCTATGGTGGAGTTGGGGGGAGGGGTGATTTGGAGAGAAAACGAATGATTGTTAATTGAAAAAAATCATTAAAAAATAAGTCAATGTTTGTAAGTTTGAGGATAGCTGTACCATCCTCTTGACTTCCATCTAGGATTGCACAGTGTTTGTGTGCTGTGGTGTGTGGCGACTGCTGCATTCTTGTGATGCTGCCTTCTCTACTAGTCATCAGATATTTGAAGATTCCCTTAGAAATGAGGGGAGAGGGGGTGGTGGGGGAAATGAGTTCTTAGCAATCACCTATTCTAGCTCTCCTTCTGCCACAGCTGCCAGATGTGGAGTGAGGATATCCTGATTACAAGTGAGATAAGAGATGAAACATTTCCCTTAATTTTTACCTCCACTCATGCAGCTATCTTCCGTTAAGTATCAAAGCTAAAAGGGCATGGGAAGGGAAACACAGGCAGGGAAGATTATAAGTGATGCTTTCCTCAAATCTTCCTGGCAAGTCTTTAACTTCACTGTGGTTTGATTTTAATCTGCAATATTACAGTAGAATGAGGATTCTTATTTTCTAGCCTCAGTAGGGGTCATTCTCCCATGTAAGGGAAAACATTCAGGTCACTCCAACGTTATTGCTTTATTCCTGGCCTTTTTAGAGGAATGCAGGTACAAGAGATTGAATTCAATTCAGTTCTATTGAGTTCAATTCAATGGCACTATTGAAAAAAAGCACTGAATTTGCAATGAGAGGACCTGAGTCTTGTTTCTTCTACTTATTGGCTATGTGACCTAGAATGTCCCGTTACCTCTCTGTCCTTTGGTTTATTTATTTGGAAAAAGAAGGTAGTAATACAGGTATTCCAAAAGTCTTAGTGTACTTTTAAACTATTAAAGATATTAAATCTATTAAAAATTAAAGCTTAAAACTGCACTAAGACTTTTGGGACACCCTGTACTTATACTGCCTCTCCCACATAGTTTTTGTGAAGCTCAAATGATATATGGAACACAAAGTACACAGTAACTCTCAATCTCAATCTGTTGTTGCTTTTATGTAATTTTTTCCCCCTTGGGTTGTATACATCTTCTGGAAATTGTTTACTGCATTCAATGATGCCAAGCTACTTCCTGCAAGATGCTCCTAAACTGCCACTGTTTGTTATTTAAGTACCAATTCTCTTCAGGTGATTATTCTTTCTATGACTCTTGGAACACCAGGACCTCTGAAGAATCAAAATTAGTTGTGATCCTAAGGACCATTGTGCACTACATGGTGGGAAGGAAAAAGTTAACAAGGACAGACAATGACACAGAAGATTTGAGACTATGGAAAAGGCCTTTATACTAAAAAAGAAGAGGCACCTTATTGATCTTGTAGTCCAACACCCTCATTTTACAGATGTGGAAACTGAGGCTCAGACAGGTTAATTTGCTTGTCCAAAGTCACAAGCTAGTAAATAGAAGAGTTGAAGAATGTAACCATCTTGCCCTGACAAGTCCTAGAATACTTTCCCCTTTGTGTGTTCAGTTGTTTCAGACTCTTTGTGACCCCGTTTAGGGTTTTCTTGCAAAGACACTGGGGTGGTTTCCCATTTCCTTCTCTAGCTCATTTTATAGATGAGGAAACTGTGGCAAGCAGGGTTAAGTGACTTACTCAGGGTCACACAGCTAGTAAGTGTCTGAGGACTGATTGGAACTCATGAAGAAGAGTTTTCCTGATTCCAGGCCTGGCATTCTATCCACTGAACCACCTAGCTGCCTTGTACTTTCCCCTTATCAAATTTAAAACATCTAAAACCATCTATTTATAATGTTACACCTACCGGTACCCACCCTTTGGATGGACTCATGATTGTTTTTGGGGTGGGTGGATGGTTTTAGCACAAATACATGTAATAAAAGATGTGTCCTACAGCATTGGTCTTGACTGGATCTGAAAGTAGGCCATCCCATAAAGTACCGAGTTGTATATAACGTGATCAGACAACTGAGATGAAAACATTTACATTGACAAAAGGCTAGTCTAATTGATTGGAAGTGACTTGGCCACAGCCTTCAGATTTATCCCTTGCATTGGGGTTCCAGTGTGAAAACCTAACAACAATTCTCTTTCTATTTGCAGGCAGGACTCTTTGCTGTCTACAAAATGTTCCCCTTAAGCCCTACTTGCAGTGTAACACACACACAGAGTCCCCAAAGTCTTTGGGCAGTTTTAAGCTTTAATAAGTATTAAATATTATCATTGAAATATTTGTTAATTATATAAAATATTGCTATTAAAGGTAAAAAAGTGCCCTAGATTTTTGGGACACATTGCATGTACCTATATGTAAATATGTATGAGTATATATGTGAATATGTGTATATATATATATACACATACACCTATACCCATACACATTTGTATGACACATGCATATAGTTTATCCATCATATCATACTACCTCTTCAGCATGGACTGAAGAGTCTTAGAACTAGAAAGACCTAAGTTCAAAACCCACCTCTAACATACTGGCTGTGTGACCCTGGGCTGGTTACTTAATATCTCTGTGCTCTAGGCAACTCTGTAAGAATTTAAGTTGCATACAAGATGCTGACTTGCATTGGTAGAGCGAGTTTATTCATATGGAAGTTTCCTATAACTATGAAATTACAAGTTCTGTCTATATACCTTATCTATCCATCCATATATATATATGTATATATATATGTATGTACATATACATACACACTATATAAAATACATACTAAATACAATGTGTGTATTTGATATATATGACATGATTATATCTCTGTTGTAGTAGACAGAACACTAGATCTGGAGTCAGGAAAGACCTGAGGTGGCATTTGGTTTCAGTCACTGACCAAATGTCAGTCCTAAGATATTTCATTTAACTTCTCTGAACCTTAGTTTCTTAGTTTGTAAAATGAGGACAATAATAGCACCTACCTCCTAGAATTGTTGTAAAGATCAGATGAGAGAGGAGCAGCTAGGTAGCACAGTGGATAAAGCACTGGTCCTGGATTCAGGAGGACCTGAATTCGACTTCAGACACTTGACACTTACTAACTGTGTGACCCTGGGCAAGTCACTTAACCCTCATTGCCCTGCCCACTCCCCTCCCCCCCCCAAAAAGAAGATTAGATGAGATAAAATATAATGTATGGAAAATGGAAGAGAAAAAATGGTTGGTGGAGTGCTGCTATATCTCAAGCCTTAAATGATTTTTATTTGATTTGATTTGGCTTCATTTCATTCATTCATTTATCACTTTATCTATCCTCTCTCTCTCTCTCTCTCTCTGGTTCGTTTATTTGTTTTAAAAATATGAGTTCCAAATTCTTTCCCCAACTCTCACAACTCCTCCATCCGCTGAGAGGACAGGCAAAATCCTATCAATTATACATGTGAAACCATGCAAATCATATTTCCATATTAGCCATATTGCCAAAAAAGCAAAAAATAAGGATATCAAGAAAATTATACTTTAATATGCACCCAGAGCTCATCATTTTTCTCTCTGGAGGTGGATAGCATTTTTTGATCATGAGTCCTTTGGAATTGTTTTTGGATTGCTGTATTGATTAGTTTAGCCAAGTCTTTCACATTAGATCATCAGTACAGCATTGTTGTTACTTGTTCATATTAATCTCCCGGTTCTTCTCACTTCACTTTGCATCAGTTCATATATGTCTTGTCATGTTTTTTTTCCCCTGAAACCACCCACTCATCATTTCTTATAGCACAATAATACTCCATCACAATTATATGCCACAAGTTGTTTAGCTATTCCCTAGGTAATGGGTATCACCTCAACTTCCAATTCTTTGCCACCACAAAAGTTGCTATAAATATTTTTGTATACACAGATCCTTTTCCTCTTTCTTTGATCTCTTTGAAGGTATAGACCTAATAATGGTATTACTGATTCAAAGGGCATGCACAGTTTTATAGCTCTTTGGGCACAGTTCCAAATTGTTCTCCAGAATGGTTAGACAGTTCACAACTCCACCAACAGTTATTAGTGTACTTATTTTCCCTCCTTCATTTTCTTCATTGTTTGTCATTTCTGATAGGTACGTGAGAAGTGTCTTAATTTGCATTTTTGTAACCAATAGTGATTTAGAGAATTTTTCATGTGACTATAGATAGCTTTAATTTATCCTTCTGAAAACTTCCCATTCCTATCCTTTCAACATTTATCAATTTATCAGTTATAATTATTTTTAGAAATTTGACTTGGTTCTCTATATATTTGAGAAATAAGGCCTTTATCAGAAAAACTTGGACTTAAATTTTTTGATATTTTTTTGGTCAAACTGTCAAAATCAGAAATGGATACAATTTTATCACTGAAAATGATATTAAAGAGGATATTATTACCAACTGCTTTGCTTCTGTCCTTAAAGGACCATGGGATCTATATGACTAGCAACTGAAACCTCTTCTCTGTGTTCTACCTCCATTAGAATGTGAACTCCCTGAGAGCAGGAACTGTCTCTGCTTTTTAAATTTTGATCACTAATGCTTAGCACAGTACTTTGCACATAGTAAGTATTTAATAAATGATTTTTCATCATTAATTAATTAATGATCAAGTGGTAGAGTCAGGATTCTAGCTCATGTCTTGTTTATTCCAAATTTAGTGGGAAAGTCCAGCGTTCTTTCCAATGCACCATGATAGCTTTAGTTACAAATCTTATTCTCAGTTGCACATGACCTTCATAAGAATCTTCTTTAGGAATTGAACATTTGTCTTTCTGGGGGGATAAAACTGGGTGGACATAATCATCCTAAATCTGAACAAGTAAGACAGCTGTGTAATTTAAATTTCTAAATGTGGGTTCTAATCTGTCCCCCAAGTTTTTTTTGGAAACTGACTAAAATCACTGATAAACGAGTTTAGGTTTTTTAAGGCTTTATTGAAAGATAGTAAAAGAAAGAGAAAGATTAAGAACAGAATTCCTATAACCTGACAAGCCTATCTTTCCTCAACTCCTCTGTGAAGTCCTCTGCCGCCACTGCCATGTCAGGAACCAAAACAGAGCCAGCTCCCTGCACAGGCTCAGCTTCCCCCTTCCTGTCCCCTCTCAGCAATGGGAGGTTCTTCAAGCTGATTGGTTGATTGGGCTGGAAGGTAGTCAAAGTTCAAAATTGTTTGCTTCTGAGAACCATGCTTTCTTAAGTACTCTCAAGTACCAGCCAGATGTGCTTAGAATCTAGTTAACTAGAAGTCAGCCATTAATCCAGTCAACAGTCAAGTCCAATTAAATCAGTTTAAATCAATCTCCAGGTGGGCCCCTGAGTATCTGCTAATATCACGCACATTGGAGTCATTCCCTCCTGGGCAGCATGGTTTTTATGGCATTCTGCAGAGCTGAGTGTGTGTCTGAAATCTGAGAGCTTATACTGCCAGATGAGGTGAGCTTCTCACAGCAACTGGAGCCCTCCACGGGGAAGCAGTAGCTATTCTGAGTCTATAGAGGCTCTTGCTGTTGACTAGGTCATTCTAGGAGTGCAAGTGAAAGAAACAAGGTGAACCTCCAGTAACTTTGGCAAGAAGAAAGAAAATGGCAGAGTGGTATATTTCAACCAAAGGCATGGTTAGGCAGGTCTTGCCTCAGAGAAGGCAAGGAAAGTTATGAGGTGCCAGCACACAACAGCATCAGTGCTGTCACATTGGAGGTAGAGAACTATTCTGCCCAGATCAATGATTATACTGTCTTTGACAATAACAGCAGGGGGTAGTTTACGGATGATACCTACATATGCACATACACAGACACATAGATATATTTTTTCAATCTGTCTCTATATCTGTATATCTCTATTATTGATATCCATATCTGTATCTATATGTATAATCTCTATATCTTTATCTGTTTATATTAACTATATCTCTATCATCAATCTTTCTATAGCAAGGTACGTAGAGCAAATTTTGTTATCTTTTTCTTACCACATGAGGAAACTGAACCTCAGAGAGGTAACTTGCTTAGTGTCATATAGCTAGTAAATATCATAGCCAGGATTTGACCTGACCTCTCTCTCTTTTCTCTCCTGTTAAGGGTTAAAATTCTAGCTAGTCTGTCTAAAATGTCCAATGAGTGGTCGCCAATAAATTATAAGCTTTAGCAAGAGTTAGACTTTTAAGCATTTATTAAGGAGAATAAGAGTTTGGTAAAGAGAGAAGAAAAAGGCCTAGATTCCTATCTATTAAAGGGAGAGCACATTTCTAGCTCCGCTCTCCATCAGAGTCCAAAGGAAAGAACGTGAGACTGAGCACCAATCTCTTCCCTCCTCCTCCCACTAGCCTGCGTCACTTCCTGACGCCAAAGAAAAGACTCCTGGTCTTGCCCTCAAAGACCTTCGCTTCATGGGCGGAACTCTTCTACAGTAAGTCTCCAGCAGGTGGCGTTATTCCAATCGTTACACTCCTTTCCATTAAACTATGCTGTTTCCATGACACCACCCTTAATATGTGGAAAAGTGGTAGAATTATCATGTTTGTGTCTTGAGCAGAGTTTCATAACTCAGGATCCATGGATAGAATTCAGGGGTTCTGTGAACTTGCTTTTTTAAGAAAATATTTTGGTAACTATTTCAATATATTTAGTTTCCTTTGCAAACCTATGCATTTTAAACATTGACAAACATTCTGAGGCGTCCATAGTTTTCACCCAGATTGCCAGAGGAGCCCATGGCATACAGAAGAAGATTCAAAAGCCCTGCCAGAGGTTAGAACCATGATGGAAGTGCAGAAGACATAGGGAGGTAAATTCTGCAGAATTATTTTTAACCATTGGAGCCATTTAAGATTGAATGAGAAGGGCTTCCTCAATAGTCAAGGTGCTCTTGTTTGAATAGTGGAAAGGTTCTAACAGAGGTGGGACCCCCATTTGTTGGAATGAGAGCCTCACCCTGATAATGTCTTGTTTGAGGTCATTCTCTCATTTTTCTTGTTTTTCCTCTAGCTTTGTTATATCTTTCTTTAGCATACTTTCCCCACGGATTGCAAGGTACTTGCTTTCCTGGCAGAGTGAGGTGTCCTCACTTATTTCCAGTATGCATCCTAAGGATGCTCAACATTGTATCGGTCTTTTCTGTCATAACATTATATATTCGACTGATGTGTTTAAGAAATGGTTTATAATGAAGAGAGGCAGCATAGTGTAATTGAAAAATTGTTCGTTAGACTTTGAGTCAGAAAGACCTGGATTTAAATCTGCTTCAGATACCAATTGTATGACCCTGAGAGAGTTACTTAACCTCCATTGTCCTTGTTGAGTTTTCCTCTTTGCGTTTCCTCATTTGTAAAAGAAAATGCTTGGTTTTGATCGCCTCCAAGACCCTTTCCAGCTCTAAATCTGTGATCCCAAAACTTTTTTTTTTGGGAGGGCAATGAGGGTTAAGTGACTTGCCCAGGATCACACAGGTAGTAAGTGTCAAGTATCTGAGGCCAGATTTGAACTCGGGTCCTCCTGAATCCAGGGCTGGTGCTTTATCCACTGTACCACCTAGCTGACCCTGATCCCCAAACTTTTTAAAGTGTACTACCTTTCCCATATTCAAGGTCATCTTATACTTTACTCTTTTTAAGGTAGCATAGAGTAGTGGATAGTGTCATTCTTGAGTTTAGAAAGACCTAGATTCAAATCTCAAATTTGAAATTTTCTACCAGTGTTAACTGTGGGCAAGTCACAACCTGTTTTCTCATCTGTGAATTGGGGACACTTATAGTACTTGCCTTACAGGGTCGTTGTGAAGGTCTAACGTGACACCTATGAAAAGTGTTTTGCAAACTCTAAAGTGATATGTAAATGTTAGCTATTATTATTCTCACTGGAAAAAAAACCAGCCCACAATTTTCTATAGGTGAGGCCCACTTCCTGGAAGATGTTAGTGTCCTCTGCAAACTTAGAGATTTCATGGCATATTTTCTTTCTGTTGCATGGTATTATGGATGGAGGCTGAGATGCTTTGGTATGATACTATGGAAAATAGACGACCTTTTACAATAATTCCAGGGAAGGACCCATCTTCTACCATACCTTCTACTCCATGATACTGACAAAAAGGATCATTCTGTGAATATTTAGGGAGGAACCATTGAGTCAGTTTGGTCTAATACCATTTTTTGTACAGTTGCCAAAAGGACTGGAAAGTGCACGTGGAAAATAAGACTGGGGGGTAGGGGTGACTTTTATTGCTTTTTTTCTTTTTTGCTCTAGTAGTTTCCTTTTATTCTACTTCCTTGCTTTTAAATTATTTTTAAAAACATATTTTATTTCATTAAATATTTCTAAAATATATGTCAAAAATTTTAACATTATTTAAAAAAAAATTGGTTTTGAAATTCTCTTCCTCCACCTCACCCCTCTTCCCTCCTTGAGAAGACATTGCTTCTAAATCCCCCAAAAAAGTGTTTCTAGTAAAACCACTCAGTGAAGTAGCAGGAGGAGAAGGAGAAGCTCACTTTCCAAACATTTAAAGAAATGACTAAATCTATTTTTTCTAACTTTCAAATAGCTGCAGCTGTTCAAATAAAGGAGAGAAAATTGACAGCATCATGTCTGTACTGGTGACCATGAGCATTGACACTGTTAATCGGATTCAGAAGCAGATGTAGCCCTGCTTTCATCCAAAGCCCTAGTCTGACAGCTGGGGAACAGGCCCAACCACAGCTCACCAATTATCTTGTCAAGGAAGTGACAGATCAGCTCGCTGATGGAATTGGGCACCAAACTAAGGGTTTCTTGTGGAAGGGAGCTCAGATTTGGTTTGGGTTACTCTCTTTCCTGAGTGAAGCACTTCTTAGATTTACTTAGAATGGGTACTACTTCTAAGATTTACTTAGAATGGGTAAGCTTAATCACTAGCTTGGTAGAAAGTAGGAGAGGAGATAATTATCCAAGTACTCCTAAAATGGTCATTTATTTTTTATTCCATAATTATGATGGAAAGGCTTCTAAGAAATAGTGAGCAGAGTCATTTTCCTCACGATAAAAAATAGGTATTGAGTGCCTGCTATGTGCATGTCTAGTGATACAAGTCTTAAAAATTTACAGCTTAGAAGATAGGCAGCCTAGTTCCTCCTGTCAAGAAGCATGCTCTTTAAAGGAAGAAACACATCAATTAATAAGCATAATGCTGACATAATGACAGTAAATCCATAATGGATAGGCTGCATAGTAGGGAAGAACAATTTGCAAATCTATGAGCTAAGGTTGTATTTGCATTTCAATTGTCAAGGCTATTCATTTCAAAAATTTAAGTAGCATGTAGCCTTGGCAGCTTGACTTAAGTAGCCTTGACAAAACAAATTAGAAGCTTTGAGTAAACTACTTTTTCAACTTTCCAGAGGTATGATTGAATTTTCTGCTTTGCATTTCATGACAAATTCAACTAATTCTTTTAATGACACTTGTAATCTGCACAAGTTTTACTTTAGCAAATGATTATCTTTCACAGTTGGAACATAACTGGATCTCTGATTCATGAATTATTAGCTCTTTTCCCTTCATAGACGTTAGCAGGGCCATTGACAGTGAGTGAGTTTGGGCTCCAGTAGAAAAAAAATCTATTGATCCCCCTTCTCAGCAAGGGTGGAAAAGATGGGAAAGGAGAGAAGACTATAGGGAAGGGAAGCAGAGGAGAGGGGAAGAAGGGAGAGAACTTCTTCTGACCTGATAAAAATATTTACGTTAGCCCTTTATAATCTATTAGGAAACTTATCCCAAATCCCAGTCTCAGACCAGTCAAGTCTCTGATAATGGCTACTATATCTTTCAACAAATATTCCTTTGAAAAAACTAATTGATATGATTTGGTTAAATCATACTAGGACACCAATCACTAGTGATTAACATTGGGGAGAACACAAAAAATGGGGGTTCAAGCTGATGGAATTAGAAAAAAAAAAGTATCCTCAACCCATTAGGAGTACTTCTATAACCCTGAAGGCCTGGCTCAAACTAAAAGTAGCTTCTACAAAACATTCATGTCCCTAACTCTTGACTGCCTTCAGATTATTTCTATACTGGGCCACAGTTTGGCTATTGGCAATGTCTGGCCCTGTACTTCAATTCTTGGACCTCTAGAGACTTCTTCTCCTGCCCTTTCAAAGTTCAGCAAGTCAAGTCTAGTCAAATATTCTATCTCCTTAGAGTAGGAAATACTGGACATAGCCCCTGTACCCATAGCCACGTGGGGGAAACATTAGGCCTCTTTTCCCACCTGGAGACTTACAGCACTCCTCATTCAAATACAGGCAGGCTGTAGCATTTGGTTAGTCACTTCTGTAAGCATTTTCACTTTTGACTCAGCAACCAATTGAAAGGCTCTGTTTCATGTGGAAAGCACACTGTAAAGAATGTTTAGTAGTACCCTAAAGTTCATATGAGGACTATATCAGGTAGAACATGGTGAACATGCTCAGAGAGATGGGCTTTCACTGGCCAGTCCCAGTGCCCTGAGAAATATGGGATTTAGAATGATGTGCAGAACAAAACCAAAATAAATATTCCTTGCCCAGTATATGAATTAAATATATGATAGAAAATATTTCTTCTTAAACAACACATGAAGATAAAAATGTAAAGAATATAAAAATCACAGAAAATAATGAATAGTCCATTATTATAATTCACATGACAATAAATACAAATTGCAACTTTATACAAATTGTATTGCTCATACCATACAACATATTTAAAACTAACTACTTACAAAATACAACTGCTTTTTGTTGTTCACAATAAGGTAAAATGTTGTAATTGTATTGTTACGTCTTGTTTATTGGAAAACCAAAAAAATATACTTAAAAGAAATTTGTTTCTAAAATACATATAGCTCATTTAATTTTTTAATAAGTAAAGAATAACTAAAATTTAAAAAATATACTTTATTTTAACAAAATAAAATTATACTTCAGATTCTCACACTGCAACTTTATTCATAAAAACTATGTCGTTATAACAGTCTAGTCAGGAAAATTGGGCCTGCACAACATAAATGAGATTGTACTGTCATACCATGAGATTGCATTATCATGCTGTCAAAGCCCACAAGGAAATGTTCAAATACCTTGAAAGACTCAGAAATGTCCTATTCACAGGACAAGTTCCCAAGCCATTAGGAATGGTGTATGCACTGAACATAAAATTTAAATAAAATTATGATGTTTTCAATGTGGAACTGGCAGTTCTGTGGTTGATTGGTGTTTATATTAGGGGATATGTAATTCAGTTTTGTATATCACTATTATTATTATTATTTTTTGAAATTAACTGACTACACAATAGATATAGGAAATTGACAATTCACCTCCCTACGGACACTACTGAGAAAAACAAAAACATGTTCCATAGTGGGGTCTCAAGCCCCTTTCCAAGCCACTGAGCCCAAGTGATTTGTAGCTGTCCCTTCTCCCCTTTCCTTCCTTCCTTTCCTCCCAACAGGGATGAGTTGTTAGCTGTGTTGTTCTTTTGTTGGAGTCGTCCAAACATGTGATTTCATCAGTGTGGGGGAACTTCCAGGGTGGGACTTCCTTCACCCGCTCCGATAAACTTCTTCTTTATAAGTTATAGTCTTAGAAACTTGTCTGGGTGTACTGACAGATTAAATGGACTAGGTTCATATGATCATAGATTCTCTGAAGGAAGGGGCCTTATAGGGGCATCTTGTGCAACTTTCTCATTTTACAGATAAGGAAATTAAGGCACAGGGAGGTCAAAGTGACATCAGTGGTTATACAACTAGTGTGTAGGAAAAGTAGCACTTGAAATCAGCTCTTACATCAATATTGTTGGTCTAGTCACTACCCCAAGCTGCCTTTCAGGGATAATATGTAAAAATACATTATATAATAACAAACATATTATATGCAATATATAAATATCATAGACATGTTAAATTTTATATTAATATATAATAAATTAAATATATTATGTGTTATATAAATACATATTTAAAACATGAATGGCATAAATTATCATGTGATCATAGATTTAGAATTCACTGGGACCATAAAGATTATTTAGCCCACACTCATTTTATAGGTGAGGAAAGGGAGGTCAAGAAAGTCACATGGTAGAAAGTGACAGAGTTGGGATGGAACTTGGGTCATTTTCCCCATTGTACTTCTTTATTTCTAAGTACAAATGTCTACATGTAGCTTAGAAAATGACAATCTTACTCCCAACTAGAAAGATCTCAGAGGAGAAAATATGTTTGGTAATGTCGATGAGACAAGATTTAGAAGAGTATGGACAAAGTATAGATGAAATATATGTAATGGCCTGGTGGTAGGACATGAAATGACTGGGGAGTTAAATGACTTGGGGGTTCAATATCTGTGCACTAATTTTTCCTTTTTAAAAAATTACATTTTATTTGGGGGGTGTATTAAATGCCTTTTCTCGGTCCTTCCCTCACATGCAATGAGAAAGAAAGAAAAACAAAACCCTTGCAAAAAATTCCCCCACTGGCCATGTCCAAATAAAACATCTCAATCTTTATTCTGAGGTCATGACCTCTGTCAGAAGGTGAGTAGCATGTTTCATTATGGGTCCTTTGGAATTGTGGTTGTTCATCATGTTGAATCTTTCAAACATCTTGGTCTTTAAAATGTCATTATTGTATAAATTGTTCTCCTGATTCTAATATTTTTACTCTGTCAGTTCATACACATCTTACTAGGGTTCTCTGAAGCCATCATCTACATAATTTTTTATGGTGTATAATTCTTATTTTGGGGAGTTTGAAAGTTTTTGAGGACTCAAGGAAATGTCTGGTCATTCACCCTGTTGGCTGGACCCATCTGACCTCTCCTCATTCTCCTTTAGTGGATCTTCATCCAGGTCTATTAACTGTGGGCATGCTCACTGGGCTCTGTCCTGGATTCTATTCTCCTGCTATACTTGGTAATCTCATTTGCTCCCATGGATTCAATTACCAACCCAAATAAAACAAATTCTCAAATACAACTCAAAATTTTCTTGCATCTCCAACTACTTATTAGACATCTCAAGCTGGATGCATTATAGACATTTTAAACTCAACATGCCCCAAACTAAATTCATTTCCCACCTCGAAGTTTCCCTCCTTCCAAATTTCCCTATTACTGTTGAGAATACTACCATTCTTCCAGTCACCTAGGTTCATGATGTAGGTGTCATCCTAGACCCTTTAAAACTTTGACTTCCCATCACAAATCAGTTGCCAAGTTCTATCCACTCTACTTTCATAACATCTCTCACATATGCCACTTATTTTTCTATGCCACTGCTACCATCATTGCCTCAGACCTGGACTATTGCAATAGCCTGCTGATTGTTTTCACTGCCAAAAGTCTCTCCCCACTGCAGCCCATCTTCTGCTCAGCTATCAGTGACCTTCTTAAAGCAAAGGTCTGACCCCGTTACTCCTTTACTTAATAAACTTTAGTGGTTTCACCTTACATCTAGGATCAAATATTAAATCCTCTGGCTTTCAAAGTCTTCCATAACCTATCCTCTGCCTTTTTAGTCTTCTTACATTTTATTCTCCTCTGTGTACTCTATAATTCAGTGACATTGGTTTCTTTTTTTCTTTCTTTCTTTTTTTTTTTTGTGGGGCAATTGGGGTTAAGTGACTTGCCCAGGGTCACACAGCTAGTAAGTGTTAGTGGCTGAGGCTGGATTTGAACTCAGGTACTCCTGACTCCAGGGCCGGTGCTCTATCCACTGTGCCACCCAGCTGCCCCGACGTTGGTTTCTTTGCTGTTTCTTGCACAAGACACTCCATCGCCTAATTCCAGGTATTTTCACTCACATTTCCATTCCTGAGTTTTCTGCCTCCTCTTCTCTGTTGCCTGGTTTCCCTGACTTCCCTCAAGACTCAGCTAAAATTCTACCTCCTACAGGAAGCTTTTCTTGATCCCCTTTAATGCCAGTGCCTTCCCACTGTTGATTGCCATTAATTTGTCCTGCATATTGCTTGTTTGTAGATAGTTGTTTTCCTCTTGTCTCCCCCTCCCCCACATAAGACTGAATTGCTTGAAATCAGAGACCATCTTTTGCCCTCCTTTGTAACCTCATAGATTAGAGCATTACTTGGCACATAGTAATCACTAATGAGTGTTAATTAACTGGACATGTGGTTCCATTTGTTAAGGAATCTTCTATTATCTTAAAATACTCATGAGAAATTCCTCTTTGGAGAAAGGCCACAAAAGCTATGTTTTTCCTTTACCAAGGCAAAGAAATGTTTTCTTTTCGCCTTTTTGGTTGGCTACAAATGTTGGGGATCTTGTATTCTCCCCATCTTTCAGTCAACTGTGAGATGGTTAGTATCTTGTCTATGCAGAGAATTATTTGTGAAAGCTGTCCTGTTCCTTTCTCATGTTTACATTGAGGATTCTCTCAATATGCACATAGAGCATTCTCATATAGATTTTATAAAGATGAGAAAGTATTGATATCCTTTTAATTGTATTTTTGTGATATTAATATCATTCATAATTCTCTTCCTCAACCTCAATTTTTTGAGCATCCCTTTCCTATGATATCTTATAAAGCAATCAATCCCTCAATGCTTTCAATATTAAGATGCCTCTAGCATGAATTTCCTCAGCATCTGTTTGGTTTAGTCTAACCACTCTTCTAAACTGTCTTCCTAAATGTCATAAAACTTCTAAATATGGCACTTTGGAGACTAACTGTGTTTGACTACAAACACAGTTAGTTCCTTTATCATTGATGATGAAAATAAATTGCCAATGAACTGTTGACAAATTTGTTCCATTTATTGTCCTGCCAGTTTCTTCTGTGAATTCTCTTGGGATGATGTAGCTCATCTGGGGATCGTGTCAAGTTTTCTTTTTATTTGTTTTCCCTTTGATGATTTTTGAGCTTTTTATAAAGTGACATTGCTTATAATCTTCAGCACCCTTGTCTGTGGCATTTACAAAAAAGAAACATTTTTATTTAAAGTTTTGAGTTCCAAATTCTATCCTTTCCTCCCCTTTCCCCCTCCCTGAGGGGGTAAGCAATTAGATATAGGTTGTACATAAACACTTATGTAAAACATGTCTGTTGCATTTTACGAATAAGTTTCTAATCTAAACCAGTATAGCCCTTGGCTGTCAACTTTTTGCTTGCTGAGGATACCTTGCATTTGTTTCCTAAGGTGATTTGGGGCACTTTTGCTTTCTCATCATGACAATTGCTTTATATCTGCTAAATGTCCACAGGAAGTAATGATCATCAAGGTCAGTATCTACCATTTTTTCCATTCCCTACTTTTTTTGGGGGCATGACAGCTCATTTGAATGTCAAGTTGAAGCTGTTGCAGTTTTTTGAAGTATCTTTTCATCTTTAACCTTTAAACATTTTTTTGATGGTTTGACTTCAGAGAGTTTACCCGTATGACTCCCACAAAGTAATCAGTCTTTTTTAGTTTGTTAAAATGTAGTCCATTTAATGTTTTGTGATTTTGTTTAATGCTCTCCAAGTTTAGTGCCCTCTCACTCTCTTTAGGGAGAAAGTATTCAGTGTGTCTTCTGAGTAGTCCATGCATATTTTCTTTTCTTTTTTTTTTGGGTGGGATAATGAAGTCAGATTTGAACTCAGGTCCTCCTGAATCTGATGTAGGGTGGCAAAAAAGGGGTTAACAGAAAAACCCAAGACCCAAGCTCTAATTTAGGTCTGAGCTCTAGATGGATTCAGACATCAGGTTAATGGATAACTTAAGACTTGAGTCTTCATTAATACAAGTCAGGGCCTGGGTTCTTGTTACCCCACATTAATCAGTACCCATAAAAAGAACATAAAGAGGGAATCATAGAGACCTTAACTATAAACAATGATACATAAACAGGGCATAGAAATTCAAATGATAAATGAAAATATTTTGAAACTAGACAGGGGAATCAAAAGAGACATGGGCAGGAAAAGGCTAAATTGTCCCAGATTCACCTTATTACATATAAACCTCCAAAAACACCCTCCACAGAAAAATGTATCTGGCTCAGGGTTGGCTCAAGCCCCCAGGAACTCCAAATTAGGATAAGCCTCCCCTATACCTCCTAAGGTGGAGATTATTATAATGAGACTGATAATCAATTTATCCACACTATAAATATAACTTTTATCTTTTCCTATTTGAGAGATACCTTTCCACTTTTCTGGTTTTCTCCCTGTGATCACTCACAGTATTGCAATAAAAACTTGGGAAACTGAGTCACTGAGTCTTGTAATTCCTTTGGGACGACGCATGATCAATTTGACCCTAATTTCATTCCACATCAAATCCAAGGTATGATGCTAGACAATTAGCTTGAAGCAGTGTGTAAGGACCGCCCCCCTCTTCTGGACCCATAAAAGCTTCCACATGCAGTGACTCTCTGAGGTGCTCATGATGGCAGAGTACTTGGAGGAAGAAGCAGGCCAGGCTGAGCTCTATTTTTCCTCTAGGCTAGATAGGCCTTTTCTTAACTTTCTGAGCCAAGTGTTCTCTCCTTGCTAATATTTAATATAATTTAATAAATGCTTAATGCCCCCAAACTGGCTTCTAATTTATAAGTAACAACTATATTAGGAACCCCAGCTAATTGTCCCTAAACTTGAGACAGAAATAAGGCAACCACACATATAGTTTCACGTGCCACAATTTAAACTTGGTTCTTCCTAACTCCAAAGTCAGCACCCTATCCACTGCATTGCCTGGCTGTCAAATATGTATTGTGAAGCAAAATAAATTCCTACACTGGTCATGTCTTTGTCAGGAGGTGGGTACTATGTTCATAGTAAATTCTCTAGAATTGTGGTTAATGATTGTATCAATCACAAGTCTTAAGTCTTCCAAAGCTTTTTGTCTTATTATTCACTTTGAATCGATTCATGCAAGTCTATACAGATTTTTATTAAATTTTTCCACTGATCATTTTTTATAACACAATTAGCATTATGTTTCATTCATAATCCTAATGGGTGTAGTTATTCATGATAATATCCTGAGTTTTCAGTTCTTTGTCCTCACAAACAAAATAGCTATGCATATTTTATGCATAAGGGTCACTCTCCTCTTAATATCTTTGGGAGGCACAGACCTAGTAGTATGGAAGGAAAATAAGCATTTAAGTGCCTACTATATGATAGATACTTTGCTCAGTGCTTTACAAATATTTTATTTATTATCCCTATTTTACAGTTGAGTAAACTGAACCAGAGGTTAAGTGACTTGTCTAGGGTCACACAGTAAGTGAGTGTCTGAGGCCAAATTTAAACTAAGGTTGTCTTGATTACAGCCCCAGCACATTTCCTGCTAAACCACCTAGCTGTCTCTAGTAGTGGTGTTTTAGGGACAAAGGATATTCATAGTTTGGTAACTTTGGAGTCATAGTTCCAAATTGTTTTCCAGAATGCCAGTTCATAGGTCTATCAACAGTGCAGTGTTTTTTTCTCCAGCATTTGTCATTTTTCTTTTTTTTTTTGTCAGCTTTGTCAATCTGATGGGTGAGAGGTGGTATCTCAGAGTTGGTTTACTTTGTATTTCTCTAATTTATTAGTGATTCAGAGAATTTAAAAATACATATTTTGTTAGCTTGGATTTCTTCTTCTGGAAATTTCCTCTTCATATCCTTTGACCATTTTTCAATTATGGGAATTACTATAGTTTTATTAATTTGGATCAACTTCCTACATATCAGAGAAATGATGCGAATATTTTCTCTTTTTTTAAACATCATTTTTTGAAAACTTTGTGTTCCACCCTGCAGGAAAATAGGAAGGGAAGGGGATAAAGAGAGAGGGGCAAAAGAAGGAAGGGCAGAGTGGGGGAGGGGACAGACAGAAGCAAATCCCTTTTGAAGAGTGATAGGATGAAAGAAGATGGATAATAGAATAAATATCATGGGGAAGGGAATAGGATGGAAGGGAAACAGTTAACAATAGTAATCATGAAAAAGAGAAAAGGGGGGGAAAATTGTACAAAAATATTTATAGCAACTCTTGGTGGAGGCTAAGAATTGAGAATCAAGGGAATGTCCATCCATTGAGGAATGATGGAAAAAGCTGTGTTATATGATTGTAGTGGAATGGTCTTGTGCTACAGGAAATGACAAACAGGATGATCCCCGAAAAACCTGGAAAGACTAATGAACATCGATGTATAGTGAAATGAGCAGAGCTGGGAGGACATTGTGCATAGTGACAGCAGTATTGTTCAATGAGCAATTGTGAATGACTTAACTACTCTTAGCAGTGCAATGATCCAAGACAATCCCAAGGAACTAATGAGGAAGCTTACTATGCACCCCTATAGAAAGAACTGATAAAAAGAACACTTGTGGATTGTACAATAATAACCTGATTGTGATCTTGTGGAGGGGGGAAGAAAGGGAAGGTGGAGAAAATTGGAACTCTAATCTTATGAAAATGAATGTTGAAAACTACCCTTTACATGTAACTGGAAAATAAATAAATGTTTGTTGATGAAAAAAAAAGAAAACTTTGTGTTCCAATTTCTCTTCCCCCCTCCATTCCCACCCCGCACCCACAAGAACTCAAGCAATTCAAAATAAGTTATACATGAGTAGTCATGGAAAAATTCCCATATTAGCTAGTTGTGGGAGAAAGCAGTCAAAAACCCCAAAACTTAAGGAATTGTCAAAGAGGAAAAGAAAAAAAAATAAAAATGTGTTTCCATCTGTTTTCAGATACTATCAGTTCTTTTTCTGCAGATGTGGCTGCAATCTTCATAATTCCTTTCAGGGTTATATTGGGTCATTGCCTTGCTGAAAATAACCACATGCTTCCCAGAAGATCATCCCCCCACTATTGCTGTTATTTTGTATATAGTACATTTCACTCTGCTTCAGTTCATGTAGGTCTTTTCAGGTTTTTTCTGATAGTATCCTGTTCATCATAACCTGTATATAGTACCTTAAGCTTGACAGAGAATTTTCTTAGTTGGCTCAAAGAAGGACTAACATACATACTCAAGTAGGTATAGTAATATATTTTTCCCTTGAGGGAAGGGAGGGAGAAAAAGGGGATGGGGGAAGAAGGGAAGGAGGAAAGGGCAGATCTGGGGGAGAGAGTGAGTAGTAAAAAGCAAAAACACTTTCAAGGAAGATGAAGATGTCTGTATTATACACAAGTATGACATATTGAATTGTTTGACCTCATAGGGAGGGTTGAGGAGGGAGGGAGGAAGAAAAAATTTAGAGCACAGAATTAGCTCAGGGACCTTGATCTCATTGGAGTGGGCTCATGGAGGGAATAACTTTCATACCCAATTGGGAGGAATAATCTATTTAACCTTGCAGGAAAGTAGGAGGGGAAGAGGATAAGGAAGGAAGGGTGAAAAAAGGGAGTGCAGAGTGAGGGAGAGGATAGTCAGAAGTAAAACACTTTTGAGGAGGAATAGATAAAAAGACGATAGAGTAAATGTCGTGGGAAGGGAGTGGGATGGAGGGAAATAGTTATGATGATTGATTATAATGGCAGAACATATGGTACCTACTTTGCTGGGCTAAATATTTTCTCTATTAACTGATTCCCTTTTAATTTTAGCAGTATTCATTTTGTTTTTACCAAAGGTTTTAATCAAAATTATCCATTTTATGTTTCTGCTATTCTCTCTACCTTGTTTGATCAAGAACTCATCTCCTGTTTTTTTAGATCTGAAAGAGAATTACTTCCTTGATCCTCAATTTTGTTTACGATGTCACCCATTAAATTAGATAAAACTAGATCTTGGTTTTAGATATTATTAGTTATATTTATGGGCAGCTAGATGATGCAGTGATTGAGCATCGGGTCTGAAATCAGGAAGACCCAAGTTCAAATCCAGCCTTCAGCATTTACTGGCTATGTCACCCTGACAAGTCACTTAGCCTTGTTTGCCCCAGTTTCCTCATATGTAAAATGAACTGGAGAAGGAAATGGCAAGCCACTCTAATGTCTTTTTCAACAAAGCTGCAAATTAGGTCATGAAGAGTCAGACATGACTGAAATGACAGAAACAACAAAGTTATCACATTGATGAAATGTTTGCTTATTAATACTTTGTCTAGTGTTTAAAAAAGCATGAAGATAATCAAAAGCTTTTACTGCATTATTAATATAATCATATGGTTTTTGTTTTTCTTTTTATTCATATGGTCAATTATGCTTATAGAGTCCCTGATATTATACTAATCCTGAATCCTTGGAATAAATCCTACTAAATCATAGTGTATAATCCTTGTGACATTCCCCCCCTCCCAATCTTAATATCTTTGTGACATTAATATTTTTTCTTCTTACTAACATTTTATTTAAAACTTTTTACTTCAGTATTTACTAAGGATATTGTTGGTTTTTTTTTTGGGGGGCAATGAGGGTTAAGTGACTTGCCCATGGTCACACAACGTGTAAGTATCAAATGTATGAGGTAGGATTTGAACTCAGGCCCTCCTGACTCCAGGGCTGGTTCTTTATCCACTGTGCCACCTAACTGTCCCTAGGGATATATATATATTTTTTTTAGTGAGGCAATTGGGGTTAAGTGACTTGTTAAGTGTCTGAGGCCGGATTTGAACTCAGGTACTCCTGACTCCAGGGCTGGTGCTCTATCCACTGCGCCATCTAGCTGCCCCCCTAGGGATATTGCTAATGAGTTTTCTGTTTTTACTTTCTTTGGTTTGGGTATCAAAAACATTATAGAAGGAATTTGGTAGGACACATCTTCCTGTTTTTTTTTTTCAAAAAGCTTTTATATTATTAGAATTAATTATTTAAATGTTTGATAGAATTTGATTGTAAATCCATCTGGTACTGGGATATTTTTCGTTGAGAACTTATTTATGGCTTATTCAATTTCTTTTTCTGAGACTGGGTATTCCTTGATATGTTAACATATCAATTTATTATTTTTGTAAAAAATCATTAATTTCATTTGGATTGTCAGTTTTAAAAGTATATAATTGTGTGAAATAGTTTCTAATCCTTTATTTTTCTTCATTGGTTTTAAATTCTCTTTTAAAATATTAGTAATATGGTTTCTACTTTAATTTAAAAAACATCAAATTAGCTAATTACCTATTTTATTGTTTCAAAAATAAACACCTATTTTTATTCTTTAATTCAATTGAATTTTTGCCTTCAATTTTGTTTCTTTTTTGACTTTCAGGATTTCTATTTTGGTATTTAATTGGTATTTTAAAATTTATTGTTTTTCTGGGTTTTTTTAGTTGTAGTTCCAATTTATTGATTCTTTTATTGAGGAAAGTGTTTAGAAATATAGCTTTTCTTTAATAGACTACTTTCATTGAATATAAAGAATTTTTGCATTGTCATTAGCATTAATGAAGTTATCAATTGTTCCTATGATTTGTTCCTTGACCTACCCATTCTTTAGGGTTGTTATTGTTATTCATTTACTTAATTTCTAATAATTTTTTCAGTGATCTTTTACTAAATGTAATTTTTATTGCATTGTAATCGACAAAAGGCATATTTAATATTTTTGTTTTACTGCATTTGCATGAAGTTTTATGTTCTAACAGGTTTTCAATTTTTGTAAAGTGGTCAATACAGATGAGAAATATTTATACTCCTTTATATTCCCATTTAGTAATCTCTATAGGTCTATCATATCTAAGTTTTCTAAATTTTTATTCAGGTCCTTAAATTCTCAATATTTTTGAGGGCTTAGATTTATTTAGGTCTGAAAGGGAATGATATGAGGTCATTCTACTATTAGATTTTAATGATCTACTTCTTGTAATTTAAAACATTTTTCTTTTAAGTATTTTGATGTTATGTCATCAGGAACATATGTGTTTGGTATTGATATTAATTCATTGTCTGTCATACCTTAAAGGTGTAATGATTGGAATGACACCACCCGCTGGAGACTTACTGTAGGAAAGCTCCAACATGAGGAGAGAGCTTCTGAGGGCAGGACCATGCATCTTTTCTTTGGTGTCTGGAAGTGACATTTGCTTGTGGGAGGAAGAAGGGGGAGGCTGGTGCTCTCTTTCCTGTGGACTCTGGCAGAGAACAGAGCTAGGAATGCTCTCTCCATTTAATAGACAGGAATCTAGGCCTTTCTCTCTCTCTTTACAAAATTCTTATTCTCTTTAATAAATGCTTAAAAGTCTAACTCTTGCTAAAGCTTATAATTTATTGGCGACCACTCATTAGATATTTTAGACAGTATAGCTAGAATTTTAGCCCTTACAAAGGAAAATGCAGTTTACCTGTTTATCCCTTTGAATTGTCTTTTTTCCCTTTTTCTTTTTCTTTTTCCTTCCTTCCTTCCTTCCTTCCTTCCTTCCTTCCTTCCTTCCTTCCTTCCTTCCTTCCTTCCTTCCTTCCTTCCTTCCTTCCTTCCTTCCTTCCTTCCTTCCTTCCTTCCTTTCTTTCTTCTTTCCTTCCTTACTCCCTCCCTCCCCCCTCTCTCTTTCTTTCTTTTCTTTTGTTGTAGCCTTCTGTGAAGTAATGATTATTTTCCCTGTTTTTTTAAAACTTCAGCTAAAGTATAATAAATTATGGTCCAGCCATTTATTTAACTTGATTTGAATATTTTTTCAAGCATGTTTCTGGAACACAATATATTGTTGGAGTCTGTTATCTCATATATTCTCTGATCCTTACTCATTTTATGGGTGAGTTCTTATCATTAACATTCCCAATTCCTATTGTTAATCATGTATTTCTCTGTAGTCTAATCCCTTATATTTTCTCCATTCACTCTTTTTATTTTATTTTTTATTTTTTTGCAGGGCAATGAGGGTTAAGTGACTTGCCCAGGGTCACACAGCTAGTAAGTGTCAAGTGTCTGAGGCCAGATTTGAACTCAGGTACTCCTGAATCCAGGGCCAGTGCTTTATCCACTGAGCCACCTAGCTGCCTGCCCCCCCCCATTCACTCTTTAAAAAGAAGAAAATGATGAGAGAGAAATAGTGTACACAATACCAGTGCTCTTGATGCAATTTGATGCCCACTGCCCTTTTTCTTTCCCTCAGAGAAAGGGATCCCAAATCAGAGGTTCTTGTCCTGCCTTTTAAACTCCTCTTTAATAACTCTTCCTTAGAGTATGTCTTGCTTAGGACTAACTTCTTATTTAACCTAATATTAATTTTCTTGTCTTCTCCTTTTCATCCTTGTTCCATGAAATGTATTTCTATACATTTCTTCTTTTTTCTTTGTCTCTGTCTCTTTCTGTTTCTCTGTCTGTCTTTATCTCTCTGTCTCTTTGTCAGTCTGTCTGTCTCTGCCTTTCTTTTATCTCCTTTGATCACTTCATATAACAGTGAGGTTCAAGTCAGCCTCTTCCCATATTCCTTCCTCTTTGTTTCTATGGTCTTCTACTTGAGTACTCTGATTATATGAGATAATTTCCCCCTTCTTCTTTTCCCCTTTCCCATCCTTAGTGTATTCTTCCATCATAACTTTTATTTATTCTTTTAGGATCATCAAAAAAATAACAAAATAACTCCAAGGCCCTCTGTCTTATTAGCCTCTATGACTTCTGATGATTCTAGGTTTAGGAGACATAAGTATTATCTTTCCATATTAGATTGTAAGAAGTTTGTCCTTGTTTAGTCCCTTATGAGTGTTCACTGATATTTATGTTTGTATTTTACCTATGTTTGTATTTTAAAGTTTCTCCTCAGCTCTATTAGTCTTCTCCGGAATACTTGGAAATCCTCTATTTCATTAAAGTTCTATTCCACCTTTCCCCCACCCCCATGGGATTATAATTAGTTTTTCTGTGTAAATTATTTTTCATTATAGGCCTATATCTTTTGCCTTCTAGAACACACTACAATTTATTTATTTATTTATATACCCAGTCATTTACATATATACATTTATTTACTCATCTATTTTCTCTTATTTATTTATCTACTTATTCCTTCATTCATTTATCTATTCATTCATTCATTCATTCATTCATTCATTTATGTATTTATTAATTTATTTATTAATCCATCCATCCATCCATTCATTTATTTATTCATTTGTTCACACATTCATCCATTTATTTATTCATTCATTCATTTATCTATATCTATTTAGAATTTTCCCCAAGTTACATGTAAAAACAAATTTTCACATCGATTCTTTAAAACTTTGTGTTCCAAATTCTCTTCCTCCCTCCTTCCCCATCCCCACTTAAGAACTCAAGCAATTCAATAAAAGTTATATGTGTGCAGTCATGTACAACATAATAGACAAAAAAAAACTTTAGAGAGAGGAACTTACCAAAAATTATAGTTCAATTTGTATTGATGCCAGCAGTTCTTTCTCTGTAGATAGATTGCATTTTTCATAAGTTCTTCTGATAGGCATCCCTGCTCTTCATTTCTTACAGCATGATAGGTGTTCCATCCTAATCTCTGCTTCAATTTTTTTTTCATGGTTACTGTTACTAACTGTATTTCCCTCTATCATATTCCCTACCCTTGATATTTACTCTATTTTCTATCTTCTTTCACCCTATCCCTCCTCAAAAAATATTTTGCTTCTGAATGCCCCCCTCCCACAACCTGCCCTTTCTTCCTTCATCCCTCCCTCCTTATCCCCCTTCTCCTCTCATTTTCCCACAGGGCAAGATATATTACTATACCCAATTGAGTATGCATGTTATTCCCTCTTTGAGCCATTTGGATGAGAGTTAGGTTTACTCACTTCCCTGTACCTTCCCCAACTTCTTATCCACCCCATTAGCTTTTTCTTGCTTTTATGTGAGATATCTTACCCCCATTCTACCTCCCCCTTTTCCCTTTCTCCCAGTGCATTCCTCTCACCCCCTTAATTTTATTTTTTAAAAAGATATCATCATGGGGCAGTTAGGTGACATAGGGGACAAACCACCAGCCCTGGGGAGGAATACCTGAGCCCAAATCCAGCCTCAGACATCTGACACTCACCAGCTGTGTGACCCTGGGAAAGCCACCTAAGCCTGACTGCCCCACATGCAAAATAAATAAATAAATTAATTAATGAATGAATGAATGAATGAATAAATAAATAGATAAATAAATAAATAAATAAAACTAATAATAATAACAATAATAAATGCTTTAACAATATTACCCCTTCATATTCAATTCACATTTGTGCCCTCTGTCTAAATATTCCCCATTCAGCTGCTGTACTAATGAGAAAGTTCTTATGAGTTATTCACATGTAGGAATGTAAACAGTTTAACCTTTTAATGTCCCTCATGGTTTCTTTTTCCTTTTTAACTTTTTATGCTTCTTTAGGGTATTATATTTGAAAGTCAAATTTTCTATTCAGTTCAGGTCTTTTCATCATGAATGCCTGAAAGTCCTCTCTTTCACTGAATTCCCTCCCCTCCCCCCCGAAAGATTATTACTCAGTTTTGCTGGGTAGGTGATTCTTGGTTTTAATCCACAGTTCCTTTACCCTCTGGAATGTCATATTACATGCCCTCTGATGCTTTAATGTAGAAACCACTCCCTCTTGTGTTATCCTGGCTGTAGCTCCACAGTACTTGAATTTTTTTTTCCTGGCTGTTTGCAATTTCTTTCTCCCTTGACCTGGGAGCTCCTGGAATTTGGTTATAATATTCTGGGAAAGTTTTCATTTTGGGATCTCTTTCAGGAGGTGCTTGGTGGATTCTTTCAATTTATATTTTTACCTTCTGTTTCTAGAATATCAGGGCAATTTCCACTGACAATTTATTGGAAGATGATATGTCAGCTCTTTTTTAGATTATGGCTTTCAGGCAGTCCAATTAATTTTTGAATTATCTCTCCCTGGATCTATTTTCCAGGTCAGTTGTTTTTTTCAAAGAGATAGTTTTCATTGCCCTCTATTTTTCATTTATTTGGATGTGCTTTATTGTGTCTTTTTTTCTCATAAAGTCATTAGCTTCCATTTGCTCAATCCTAATTTTTAAGCAATTATTTTCTTCAGAGAGCTTTTGTATCTCCTTTTCCACTTGGCTTTTCAAGTTGACTTTTTCATGACTTTCCTGCATCTCTCTCATTTCTCTTTCCATTTTTTCCTCTACCTCTCTTTATTTTCAAAGTCCTTTTTGAGTGTTTCTCCATACTGAGACCAATTCATATTTTTCTTGGAAGCTTTGGATGTAGGAGCTTTGACTTTGTTATCTTCTTCTGAGGGTGTATTTTGATCATCCTTGCCACCAAAGAAACTTTCTAGGGTCAGCATTTTTTCTGGTTGTTCATTTTCCTAGTCTATTTCTTGACTTTTAACTCCTTAAATTGGGGCACTGTTTCCAGGACACACTGTCCCAAGCTTCAGGGGGTCTAAGGTGGTACAATTTAAGGAAAGGCTCATTCCCCACTCTCCCTGGCCTGTGCTCTGGTCTTCAAGTAACCACAGGCCTGCTTGCCCTTTAACCCAGGAACAGAATTCCATTTCACTGTGCCTGCAAGCAGCATGCTTCAGCCCTTCCCCTGCCTGGGTCTCTGCTGACTGCTTCCCAGGTATGAACATAGGCAAAACAACAGAGTCCCACCTCAATTCTAGCAGAGACCCTTGTAATCTCTCCCTGGCCAACTGCTCAACCCATGCACTGGTCTGTGAGCTGAATTCCAGAAACAGCCCCCACTGCAGCTGATTCAAGCACTCCTGGAGGCCTGGGGCTGGATTTGTGCTTACTCTGCTGTCTGCATTCCACTCTCACCCTGTTACAGCAGACCTTTCCTGCCGACCTTCTAAGCTATCTTTGACTGGAAAATGATCTCACCCCATCCTTTTGTGGGTTCTGCTGCTCCAGGAATTGTCTTTATGACATTATTTGAAGATATTTGGTGGGTTTTGGGGGAGTTCTCAAAGAAGTCACTGTCTTTCCTCCAGTGGATCTTGGCTCTGCCCCTGCAACTACCCTAGAATATACTATTTCAAACCCTCCTGTAATTTGTAGTGGTAGTTGTTAAATCTTGTGTGATTCTGACTATGGCTACTCAGTATTTGAATTATTTCTTTCTGGATTCTTGAAGATTTTTTCTTTGGCCTGGAAGCTTTGTAATTCAGCTAGAATATGATTCTGGGATTTTTAAAAACAGGAAAATGGCCTGTGGTTCTTTATATTTTTACTTTGTCCTCTGGTTCTAAAAGATCTGGGAAGTTTTCTTTAATTGATTTCCTTGAAATATGTATAGTCTTTTTTGGTGATGGATATCAAGTAGTCTAATGTATCTCAAATTATGTATCTTTGATAAGTTTTCACAGCGTTTTTTAATCTTTTAAATTTTATTTTAATATTTCTTGTTGCCTCATAGAAATATTTGGTCTGTTTTAAACTTTTATAGAATTATTTCTTTCCTCTGAGTTCGTTTCTTGAGTATTTCTGTCACATAATAGTTTGTTTTTAATATACTGTGATTTTTTTCCCCTTGCTTAAACTTCCTTGGCTACTATCTGACTTTGATTCTTATGCTAAGGCCAGACTTTGCATATATCTGGAAGAAAGTCTGCATGAGTTGAGTTTGTATCTTACTGGATTCTGAGGCTGTTTTCTTGGTATTATGACTATTGTATTATTCCCAGATTTTCAGGGTCTAGCTCCAGCTAATGACCTGAAAGCTTTATTGCTTCCAAAGTATTCTGATCAAAGGCAAAGCCCCATCATTGTACTCCTGTTTTGAGCTCTTCAAGTTCTTGACCTGGATTTGGTCTGTTCAATACACCTAAGGCTGGACTCTGGTTGAAGTTCTTGTAGACTGTGGCTAGATCCAGCTACTGTAAGCTGGCTAGAATGTTCTACTAGTTCAGAATGACAGAATAAGCCCCCCTTTGGTCTGGGATACTTTCCTGGTTACTGTGCTGCAGGCTTCAGATTGAGCTTGTTGTATAGATTGAGACCTTGCTCTGCTCCTGGGGTCCGAGCCACATAGATGATGCTCATTTCTGAACTTACTCTTTGATCAGCACATGCACTGTGTCCCTGGGCTGCTCCTTACTCTGGAATGTTAAACATAGGCACAGGTTCTTTTCTCTTTTCTGCACTGGCTATAAGACTAGAACTAGGGTAGTAAGAAATGGAGTTGCCAACTGGCACCTGTTCATGCTTCTTGATATCTGGCCCCTCTTTGTGGATCTGGGACCTCTTGTTTTTTATGCCTAGCCAAGACCTTTTTTCAGTCATCATAGTAGAATGCTTCACACGGGGGCACTTCCTGGCTAGATACCCTTTTCCAGTGTCTGCACACCTGTCTGTTAACCCTATGCTAATTAGGATATAAAAATGATTTACTCTGATTTTTTTTCTTAGATTTCCCAATCAGGACTCAGTCTTGTACATTTTCTAGATATTTTAGGATGCGTTGTAGGGGAAAGCTTAGCTACCTTCTTTCCTGATTCTCTTCTTGCTATTCTGTGCACCATTTTTATAACATATTCAAACTAATACAATATGCAAATGGATCTGTGATTACATTGATTTGGGTATGCCCTCCAACAACAAATATTGAAACCCATACATTCTTGCCATTTTTGTGCGATCTTATACATATTCTCCTATGCATTTACCACAAAGGAAATAATAGGGGCCTTCTTCACTTTCTCTTGACATTATGAGGATACAATAGATCACATGAGCTGTCTTGCTTTAATCCTTTCCTCTACTTTTTGTGACCAGATCATTTTTTTTAATTAGACATTTTCCTGATGACAAATGCTTTACTCCAAATCTTTACTTATTCAAAATTCCTTATTTGAGTGTTATATGTGGAAGCTTGCTATCAGCCACCATGCATTCAGCCTTGCCCTCTGTATGATACTCACATTTATTCCTTTGACATTTTAGGGTTTCATGGCACACAGGCACAAAATAATATAAGTAGAATATTAAAAATATAGGTCTTCATTTCAGTGAGATTTGGGGGTCATTAAAAGAACTTTGCAAATATACAAATTGTGATAGTATAAACACAGTTGTGAGATGACTATTAATTTTATAAGGATCATGAGTTGGGGTTAATTCATAAGGTATCTGAAGGAGGTGAAGATACTAAAAGGATAGAAAAACCTCAGGCACTTATTAGAATCTCTAAAGGTAGGTCAAGAAAAAATCTGTAAATATTGATCTACATGCTTACTTCAATCCTCTTATATATTACTTTGGTGGGGGGGATCCTTGATGAACATATTAGTTCCAAGTAGGCATGCTTTCAAAAGTGATTTCCACAGCAGATAGCATCTTACTATTACACAAACTGACTAGAGGATGTTGAGATCCACAACTGGTTTATTGAAATCTTGATCATTTTTTTAAAACAAGCATTTGATTTGGCAGAGCAAAATACTGCTATAAATGCTCTCTGCCCAAACTGTTATTCCATGCACCATGACTCATGAAGCAGAGGGAGGCTTGTGTGATTGGCTCATACAATGGGAAGTGTAGTCAAAACAAAGACAATTGAAAGGTTTGGGTGAAGAGGGACAGAACATAGAAAAGTCAATAGGCATGCACTGTGATTCAGTTTCTTCTAAGAAGAATGAAATTTAATAGGGATCTTTGTAGCTATGATATAAACTCATGTTAAGACCTGTAGGAGAAGGAATAGAGAGAAACAAATTAGACATTGGGTAATTTCTGTATGCAATTAGATTGTTGTTATTCAGTCATTTCAGTCATGCCTGATCCTTTGTGACCTCATTTGGGATTTTCTTGGCAAAGATACTGGAGTGATTTGCCATTTCCTTCTCCAGCTCATTTTACAGAGGAGGAAACTGAGGAAAACATGGTGAGGGTCACACAGCTAGTGAGTGTCTGAGACCAGATTTGAATTCAGAAAGTGAGTTTTCCTGACTCCAGGCCTGGCATTCTATCCACTGTGCCATGTAATTGCTCCATGAAATTGAATGTTACTGTGTCATTGTGAATTTGGGCAGAAATATCTGAAGATCACAAGTTTTCTACTGGTTCCTTTCTTGGGTTTTGTCTTCTGTGAAATTTTGGATATTCTTTGGTATCTGTTCATTTTAGGCTGTTGCTATTCTCTTTGATATCTGGCTTGGTGGAGAAACTACAGGCAGTTTCTGACTTTCTCTTTCTTTTCAGTTTAAAGTACTTTTGATTAACTTTTTGTAAGTCACCAGAAGTTTTCTAACACTCTCTCTCTCTCTCTCTCTCTCTCTCTCTCTCTCTCTCTCTCTCTCTCGCTCTCTCTCGCTCTCGCTCTCTCTCTCGTTCTCTCTCTCTCTCTCTCGTTCTCGTTCTCTCTCTCATTCTCGCTCTCTCTCTCGTTCTCGCTCTCTCTCTCATTCTTGCTCTGTCTCTGTCTCTCGTTCTCGCTCTGTCTCTGTCTCTGTGTCTGTCTGTGTCTGTCTCTTTGTCTCTTTCTCTCTGTCTCTATCCCTGTTTCTCTCTCTATCTCTCTGTCTCTCTCTATCTCTTTCTCTCTTTCTCCACCTCCCTCCTTTTCTCTCCCCTAACATTTTTTGATTTGACTTAATTACTTAATTTCACCAATCAATAAAGTAAGCAAGCATTTGTTATATATTGATTATGTGGCAGGCGCTGTGCTAGGTGCTGGTGATAACAGAGCCCCAAATGAAACAATCCCTTCCCTTTATATTCAGTTGGAGGAAGACAATATGCACTGAAATATGTTTGTACAAACTTATTAAATGTTAAGTTTTTGGTGAGTAGGGTGCCAGCAGCTGGTGGGAGGAAAACAGGTAATCATTTAAAGGTGATATTCAAGCAGTTTCAAAGGAAACAACAGAGGGTTCAAAGAGCCAGAGGTAAGGAGGGAATGAATTAAAGCAATGGGAGATAGCCAGCACAAAGGGCCAGTGATGGGAGCTGAAGGGACCAACTTTCTGGAAGGGGAAATTCTTTTCTTCATCTGAGTCTTACCAATAAGGAGAAATTGATTGCTAAGGTGGCAATTACGGACACCTAACAGGTAAATGGCTACTCTATTTTATTATTTGTAGTACAGGAGAGGAAAGGCAGGTGTAGCCTGGAATGGCTCCTAGATTTGGATAGAGCAAATTTCAAAGTGTTCAGAGGAAGGATATCAGGAGAGATGGAAATCTTCCAGGATAGAAAGAAAAATCATTTTAATGAGAAGGCAAAAAAGGAGTGATATGAACTGATCACTGAACAACTTCAGTTTAGAAAATGTGTACAAAAAATTAAAGCAAGGACAGGCTGACAGAATATGAATATAAATTCATGGGACACCACTGTTATAATGGTTTCACTAGCGCTTAAGCTTGAAAATGAGATGAGGCTGGTGAAGAAAGGTAAGAACAATATTGGGGAAAAGGAAAGACTCAAAGAAATGAAAGCCACTTATTGGGAAGGAAGAGAGGATGATAACTGACATCCAAGAGAAGAACTGTTAAGTCCTCATTATCCAAATACAGGAGGAGAAGAAGGAAGGGTTGAGGATGATACCAAGATTGCAAAACTGTGACTGGAAGGATTGTGTTTCTCATGACAGAAATAGGGCAGTTAAAAGGAAGGGGAGGGGGTGGCTAGGTGGTACAGTGGATAAAGCACCGGCCCTGGATTCAGGAGTTCCTGAGTTCAAATCTGGCCTCAGACACTTGACACTTACTGGCTGTGTGACCCTGGGCAAGTCACTTAACCCCCAATGCCCTGCAAAAAAAATATTTAAAAAAAAAGGAAGGGGAATGAGAAGTTGGAGAAAAAGAATGATTTCTGTTTTGGATATGATTGAGACATTTCTGCATATTGAGGTGGAGATCTCTAGGATGTACTTGGTGATGTAGGAATGGAGAGCAAGACAGTGATGAGACTGGATATATAGTTTTAGAGTTAGGGAAAATTTGATAATATTTGGATATCTAAAAATGAAATAGATTTCCCCAGGAAGTAGCCATTTTCCTTCTTCCTTCCCTGTCCCCAACCAGAAGACTTTAAGCAATGGCCACATGTCTGATATGTGGTAGAGGGGATAAAGTTTTAGGTATGGGTCTGAGCAGATAATAACTGGGGTTCTTCCAACTTTGTCATTCTGTGATAAGTATATTTTATGTCTCATGTACAGAACTGCAGGAAAGGAGCTTCTTGGGTTTACACAGCCTAGATTCAACCTTGGGGGATGTCTTTAAAAACTTTGGATTTTTATTTGGCCTGTATCCAGGGTTTCCCCTGGGAACATCAGATTTTTATTTGTATGAAGGCTTCTACAAAAAGGAAAAGGACCCTACCTTCATATATAAGCACTCAGGATAATGACATTAAATGTGGGATTGGTTTATTAAGCTTGACAGGAAATTCAAAAGACTTGAAATTGAACTTAAAAATGGTCAAGACATCTCCCCCTCCCCTTTCTGGTTGGCCTCTGTCTTATGTAGGGCACTATACATTCCTCAAATGCAGGGCATTAGTCTGATTGGCTCTCCAACCTGCTCTTCCTCACTCATTCTAACTTCAAGCCCTTACTTAAAGAGTACACTTAACTCACAATGCTAATGGAGGGTAAGATTTTTGTTTGACCTCTTTTTTATGTCTTTGTGCTTCATTGCTCTTGATTATCTTTATCATAAGTATGACTTGGCCCATTGTCTTTGGCTTGATAATATAATTCCATCCATGTATTTTATCTTTTGCTATTTTTTACTTCTAGGGTATGTGTGTGTTGATTCTTGGAGGTCTGCATGCTTCCCTTAATGGGTCTTAGAGACATTCAAGCCTCCCCAGAGGGAACTTAGACCCTGTCTCTACTCTCACCTTTTCTTTAGCTATTCCACCCTGATGAGGTATTTAGCTCTCCTTTTCTTTGGCTTTTAGAAGCCAAGTCCAAGGATGCAGCTTAGCTATGGCATTAATGGTCAAATGACTCCATCAAGGAATTTCACATATTATTTCAGAGGACAAGAGAAGAAGGTGCCCCTCTCGTGGGTATTCCTGTGCACATCTACAACCCTTATGTTAGGGATGAAAGATTTTAGGTATCCTCGTTCCTGCCTTTTCAGGGAATCTGTGATAATTTCAGAAACACCTGGTCTAGGAACTAGTCACAGTAGACTAGTCTCAGATAATTATATGTCTGTTGTGATGCTGCTGAGTAGCCAAGTATAAGCTAAGCTTTCTATTTGAATCATCTAATAAAAATGCCTTTCAAGAGACAAAAATAGATATATAGGTCTCATGCTTGTATAGTGGTTTGAATTGGTCTCATTATTACTTTTTAGTTCCTTACTATAGCATTACTTTACATCTTGATTTTGAAAATATATTAAATTTGTAAAGCTCTTTGAAAATACTTCCATCCAAACAAAGCACTGACAGTCATTAACTCATCTGATCCAGTTGTCAAAGATGTGAGGTTAGATTCTACAGCTAGGATGCCCATCTTATACATGAAGGAAACTAAGAGATTAGCAATGAAAGCTCAGAGATTTAAGCAACGCTTTTAGACTCATACCACTTGTCAAAACACCGGAGCCACGACTTGCTTGAACACAGATTTGACTGTAGGATTGGATCTTTTTCCAAATCCATCCTTTGTCATCACCCTGCAACACCTTTTTATTCATATGGCAACTCCTTTTAATTCATAATTCAGTTGCACAAGGGAATTATTCTGCCTTTTTTTGATTGTCCTGATAGCTCTTCTCACTTCCTTCTTCATTCCACCCTGTTTCATTACATCCGTTTACAAAATGAGGATAATCCCCATTTGCAATTGTATACTTTGCTTGGTGGAGCCCCACCCCCAATTCCCCAGAGCAAATACTTAGTTCTCCTTGCCAAGGTACCTGCATTAAAAGACTTGTTTTGGAGACAACAATAAAAACTTAGATTGTAATAGCATTTTATAGTTACACAGTTCTCTACATGATTACATAGAATCAAAGGATTTAGATTTGAAGGAGACTTCCATGTTTATACAGTCCCAAACTGTACCCAAAAGACATCTCCGCTCAACAAAATTTTAAAAAGCAGCCATCCAACCTCTGTCAGAAGACATTCAATAAGGCATAACCCCACTACCTCCTGCACAAGCCATTTCACTTCTGAACAGTTCTACTTGTTATAGAGAGATTTTCTTGATAAAAAAGTGTTGTCAGCCAGTGCAAAGTGGATAGAGTACTGGCACTGGAGTCAGGAAGGACCTGAATTCAAATTAGCCCTCAGACACTGCTCGTGTTGACTGTGAGCAGGTCCCAACCTCACCTTTCCTCATCTGTAAAATGAAGCTAATAACAGTGTCTTCTTCCAGAGTTGTTCTTATAAATTTTTTTCTTTTTGTGGGGCAATGAGGGTTAAGTGATTTGCCAGGGTCACATTGTAGTAAGTGTCACGTGTCTGAGGCTCGATATTTGAACTCAGGTCTTCTGACTCCAGGGCTGGTGCTCTATCCATGTGCCACCTAGCTGCCCCCTATTATCAATAGAGATAATAGTTGCAAAGTGCTTATCCACAGTGCCTGGCACATAGTAATTGCTATATACATGTTAGCTATATTATTAGTTATTATTGATAAGCCTAAAAATATCTCTGCAATTTCACTCACTTCCCCTCTGGAGGCTTAATAGAACACATCTAATCTTTGCCCACATGATAGTCCTTTAAATATTTGAAGATATTTATCACGTTCCACTCTACTATCTCATTCCCCTTCTTTTTTCTAGGCTAAACACTCCCAGGCGTTCTTTCAATTGATCCTCATATATATTGGACTCAAGGCTGGTTGCCCTCTTCTGAACACTTTCCAGCTTATCAATACCTTTCTTAAATGGTGGCAGTAAAAACTGAACCCAGAACTCCAGATATGACTAGGACAGAATGCAGATGGATGATAACCTCTTCATTCCCTTAATTCTTCATGCAAACTCTGGGTTTTATTACATTAGCTCTTTTGATTCCCATTGTTAATTTTTGAGAAAGGTTCATCCAGTCCAATTCAATTTGATGAACATTTCAATAGTGGCAAAAGTCCCCACATTTTCCAGAGTGAAGAAAATTAAAGTTCAGGGTACCCAAAGACTCACATATCAGGAAGTGGTAGACTTAGGGATGTAAATCCAAGGTCCAAAGGGATTTGGATGCCAGGGAATGGCTTGTAGATGGTCCAGAGAGCATATGCTTGAAAGTTTATGGGTTTGAGTGGCAGTTTTTCAATTTTACTGAATTAGAACACCATTTTTTTTTGGCGGGGCCTAAAGGGGGTTAAGTGACTTGCCCAAGGTTCACCCAGCTAGTAAGTGTCAAGTGTCTGAGGCTAGATATGAACTCAGGAACTCCTCCTGAATCCAGGGTCCGGTGCTTAATCCACTGTGCCACCTAGCTGCCCCCTAGAATGCCATTTTTAAAGGACATTTTACTGTCTCAAGGGACTTGAGTCATTGGCAGAAACTCTTAGAAAATAAGACCATGGAGAATAAGAAATAAAACAGGAAATCTGAGATTGAGTCCTAAGGGAAATTCATTCAAATGATCCTCCTTGGAGGCAGGAGAATATCTTTCCTTTAGGAAATATTATGGACTTAGATGACCTGGTTTCAAAGGTTGACCTCTTTCACTCATTAGCTCTGTGATCTTGGGCAAATCACTTAAACTCTGTTTCTGTATCATTATCTGACAAATGGAAATAGTAACCCATGCAATTCCTACCTCATATAGTAATTGTGAGGCTTAAGAGAGACAATATATGTAGCATTTTAATTTCCAAAGTATTTTATAAATGGGATAGTGTTTACATAAGAGCAATGTATTTGCAAGGAAGCGATGTGGTAAAAATAATGGAATGAAGATTGGATTTGAGTTGAATCTTAACTTGAGCCCTTAGTTGCTTGCAGCAAGTCAGTTTATCCCTCTGAGGCTCAATTTCCTTGTCTATAAAATGGGGATGATAATTCTTGTTTTATCACTTACCTCATAGGTATTTTAAAAGGAAAGAAATCTGTAAAGTATAGAGTACTTTGTATATGAAAGCTATTATTATTATTTTACTGGTTGGTACTGTTATTATGCTACACCACTTAAATTACTCTCTGATATGACACTGGAATCTGTGTTAAGTTCTGTGAAAAGTCATTGATAGATGTGGTGCCTTTTCTTCAGGTAATTACTATATAAGAAAGATGACCTGGATGTAGATGAGAGGAAACAGGAAATATGGACAAAAAGGGGACTGGGTAAATGCTGAACAAGCGTTTAAAGCATTCTTACTCTGCATGAATGTTAATGAAAGCATAATTTCTGGTAGTGAAAACTGCACATCAGTTGAAATGGCGTGTGCATGCCTTATGTGTGTGTTTGGGGGGTGGTGAGGTGGGGGCAGAGGGTGTTATAGCAAAAGCTGTGGTGTGTGAGAATTAGGAGAGCTGAAATTTATAATTGAAATTCCAGGAAACCCCAGGTACTTCTGAGCAGAATAATTGTGAATTTAAAGAGTTAGAAATTGCTCATCTCTTGGAAGAACACCAAGTACCCAAAACTTGGCCAAGATTTTTTAAGCTGGCCCTTTAACAAGGTCACAGTATTTCAGTGGGCTGGTCTTGAATTGCCCCTCCATCAGCATTCCTTAATGATGCTCTCTGGGGACAATTAGGATTGAATGGCAAGAGTTTCCATGGATTAAATTTCTGTTTTTTTTCTTCTTCTGCTTCTCTAGTATAATTGTTCAGAAATCTAGCACTAGCTGTTAATGGTAAGAACTCATGTGATCTTCCTCAAACTGATTCAACAACCCTACTACTCCCTAAAGCTAATCCTATACATTTAACCATGATCCTATTCCCTACAGCAAGATCTTGATCCAGCAGTCATTTCCTCTCCTCTCATTCATAGAGCTTCATTTCCTTACCACTATTTCTTTCTCACCTTCCCATAAATATTCAGGCTTCCACAATCCTTAAAAATGTTGTCCATTGTGTTTTCCAGTTCATCCAGCTTCCATCTTTTTTTTTCATCTTCTTCACTGCTAAACTCCCTGACACAGAATTTCCACTTGATTTGAGAAAAGCTTTTCTAATAGTTATAGCTATTCTAAAGTGCAAAGTTGCTATTCTATGCTTTGCAAGGTAGCAGGATTGCTTCCATTAGATGCCTTTAAGAGAAGACTGGTTGATTGCTTATCACAGATATTGTAGAAGAGATTCTTGGTCACATATGACTTGGTCTAGATGATCTCACCTCCCTCCTAACTCTGAGATTCTATGAAGGTTGTCTACCCCGATCCCTCTATTTCCTAGCTACCTATTCTTTTCAACTCTTGGCAACTAGGTTTACTCCCCTAGTACTTCATTGAAATAACTTCCTCAAAGAATACTAATGACCCTAATGCGATCCCTAACCCTAATACATAACATTAAAAAAACCCAAACAACTCATTTTAATTTACTATTAGGCACTGCATTCTAATGGATTTGTTTTTCTGCCTTGTTTTCAGCCAGACATCATGATCTACCTTTTCTACTCATATATCACTATTTCTCTTTTGATTTGTGCCATATCTTCTTCCTGTCCTTGTAATGTTGGTGTTCCCCTAAGGTTGATTCTTAGCTCTACTCTTTTCTTTTTTTCTAAATTACCTCCCTTGGGAATCTCATTCAACTACTACATCTATGCAAGATATTTAGAAACATATATATATATGTATATGTATAAATTCCTAACCTTTTTTCTGAGTTTCAATATTGTATTTGCAAACATTTTTTTAAAAAGCTGTGCTAGGAGAAAGGATGAATTTCAAAGAAGACAGTAGTTCTCAATGTGGGTACTATGAGATTTTTACTATTATACTGTAGATGAAAGAAAATGTATGCATTTTATTTAACAACGTTTTGACTTGTCCAATATTATTAGTAAAATATATCTTAAAAACTTGCTGATTTAAAACATTCAACAACCTTGAGTTTGGACAAAATTCAGCATGACTGATTTTGACAGGAAACTGGGCATGGGTGAGATGTAGTGTTGCCAACTTAAAAAAAAATCCAATGTGCTTCAAAAACTTATGGCAAAAGAAGAGATAAAACTGATACTTGGGATAGAAGATGGAAAATGGAAAGAAGCTAGAACTCAATACCTGGTTTGCTTTTTTTTCCTTCAAGTATTATGATTTTTGACTGTGGAATGACAGAATAAAATGGTTAATAGGTATGTGATGATCAAGGTAAGTAGAGAGCAGTCTGTTTTTGAGGAGTCTGAGTCACTAGGATGAGAAGAACTGTATTCTGGGAGATTGAAAGAACTGACAGATATAATGGATGAGTCAATGTTGGTGATCTTTGAAAGACTGTGCAAATAAGAATGTTATAGGACTCTATTAAGACAAATGTTCCTCTCCCTACAAAAGGGAAGAGAGTGGAGTCTACAAACTATAGGCTAAATTTTAGGAAGTATTATAAAAGGGGTGGCTTGTGAATATTTAGGAAAGGAAGGGGTAATTACTGAAAGTCAGCGTGATTTTATCAGACATATGTCATGCTTGATTAAATTCATCTGCCTTTTTGATAGGGTTACTAGACTTGTAAATTGGAGTAATGCTGCAGATGTAGTTTAATTTGATAAGTAAAATCCCTCATGCTTTCCTTGATTGTTTAACATCTAGCTCACTACTAGACAATAAACTAGACAAGAGTATAGTTAGGTAGATTTGAAACTGGTTGGATGCCTAAGCCTAAATAGCAGTCATTAATGATTCCATTTTGATTTGGAGAAATTTTCTCTAGTCAGGGCAGGTTTATTACATTTGCATATGACACAGTTTTAAAAAAATAATATTTGATTTGATATTTGATTGTTCCCCAATCATATATAAAAACAATTTTAAACATCCATTAAAAAAATTTAAGTTCCACATTCTTGTCCTTCCTTCCCTTCTCTCCTTCATGAGATGGTAAGCAATTTGATATAGGTTATACATGTGCAATGATGTAAAACATTTCTATATTAGTCATTCTGTGAAAGAAAACACAGACCCCCCCCCCAAAAAAAACATGAAAAAAATAAAGTGTAAAATAGTATGTTTCAATTTTCATCCAGGCTCTATCAGTTCTTTATCTGGCAGCGGGTAGCATTTTTCATCATGAGCCCTTTGCAATTGTGTATGACACAAAATTGAGGATAGCTAAAATATAGTATTATATAATAATAGCAATAATAATAATAGCTAGTAATTATGTAGTGTTTTAAGGTTTGGAAAGTAATTTGAAAATATTATCTCCTTTTTTCCTAATTAAATACCTGGGAAAGTATCTTACTTATGGTCACACAGCTGGTAAGTGTCTGAGGCCAGATTTGCACTCAGGTCTTCCTGACTCTAGGTCTGATGCTCTGTCCACTGAGCTCCCTTCACAGGCTACAGAGATGGGCTGATTCTGATAAAATGAAATTTAATGAAGGTAAATTTCTACACTTAGGTGAAAAAAAATCAATTTTACAAATATAAGGCAGGAAGGTGTCATTAAGTAGCAATTACTGTGAAAATGACCTGGGGCTTTTAGTAAACTGAAAACTGTTTTTGATTCAAAGTCCTGACAAAGCAACCAAAGCATGAGATTTGGGGCTGCATTTAGAGAGGCATCCTGTTTAGAGCAAAGTTGTGATAGCACTGTTATACTTTGCTTCCTTTGTACCACATCTAGAAGATAGTGTGGTTTTGTGATCAGAACTCTAGATTTGGAATCAGAAAATACTTGATTTAAATTCTGTTTACTCATTAGTTAGTTGTGTGACCTCTGGCAATTTGCTTATTCTCCATGCTTTCCTTTCATCATCTGTAATATAAGCATAATAATGGCACCTGCTTGACAGTATTGCTATATAGTCAAGTGAGATAATGTATACAAAGCAAAATAGAATATTTTTTATCCATTAATTTTTTTTGGTGAGGCAATTGGGGTTAAGTGACTTGCCCAGGGTCACACAGCCAGTAAGTGTTAAGTGTCTGAGACTGGATTTGAACTCAGGTCCTCCTGACTCCAGGGCTGGTACTCTATCCACTGCGCCATCTAGCTGCCCCTCTTTTATCTATTAATTTTTAACCTTATTTTTTGTCGTCAAAATGACCTCCAAATTCTCTGATCACTTAATTCTTTCTCAGGCCATCAACATGAACTGACTCCAATTTCCTCCCTTCCCCATTTTGACCTCTTAGTGAATCAGTTCAAATCTAGACTTTCCTATTCTTTTGACTCCCTTGCCCCCTTGTCATATTGCTAATATTGACCTGCCGAGCTACAGTCTTGCATCCTTCTTGCCATCTTCTCCCTTTGATTGTGTTGCTAAATGAAACTGGAGAAAATTGTGAAGTTGTACCAACTGAATCTGCTATAAATTTATGTTGCATAATGTCTGCTGGGCTCTCACTACTGCAAGGCAATCCTTTGCCATTTTCTGGAAACTTCTCTCCTCAACTCACATTTCTCAGATGCCTTCTGCCATTATCTCTACTTTTAAATCTTTCACACAAGAGAAGATGGTGCTTCTCTTTCTTTGCTAATACAAACCCCTCTCAATGCAAAGTGATTTCATTATATCCCATCTTCTCTAATTGGTTGCTTCCTCTATCATCCCTGATCTTTCACTTTTCCTCATTCTACTTACTCTCTGCTTCCCTAATGCTTAGAAACATTCTCATGTCTCCTTCATCCTCAAAAACCCCTCCTTTACTCCATCCATCCCTGCTAACTCTCATCCTATATCTCTACTTCCCTTTGTAGCTTCCTGAGGAGGCCATCTGCAATCAGTGCCTCTGCTTCCTTTCTTCTCACTTTTTTTCTCCTTAACTCTCTGAAGTCTGGATTCCAACCTCATCATTTAACTGAAATTTCTCAGTCTCCTACTCCAAAGTTACCAACGATCTCTTAAATTACCAAAATCCAGTAGCCTTTTCTCAGTCCTCATTGTTCTTGACCACTTTAACCTTTGATACTGTTGGTCATCCTCTTCTCAATGATATTTTCTTCTGTCTAGGTTTGTATTACACTACTCTCCTAGTTTTCCTCTCATCTCTTTGACTCCTCAGTCTCCTTTGCTGGATCTTCATTGAGGTCATGCCTGCTGTGTCTTATAACACTCTTGTCTTGGGACCTCTTCTCTTTTCCCTCTATACTACTTCACTTAGTGATCACATCAGTGATCCTATGAATTATATGATCAACTCTATACTAATTGTTCTCAAATCTACTTATTTATCTCTAATTCCTTTGCCAATATCCAATCTTGCATTTCCAATTACGTACTGGATATCTTGAACTTGATGTCTCATAGACATCTTAAACTCAACATGCTCAAAACATTTAAAATTAATTGCTTTATTCCCCAAACCTCCTCTTTTCCTAATTTCTTTATTATTGTCAAGTGCACCACCACCACCCTTCTAGTTACCCAGGCTTACAGCTTCAGTGTCATCTTTGATTCCTCACTCTTTTTCATGGCCTCTTCAGTCCTTCAATCTAATGAAGTTCTGAGTCCTGTCAATTCTACCTTACAAAAGAATTTCTTGTGTATGCCCTTTTCACTCCCACCAGTGCAGAGACACTTGACCTCTCGCCTGGACTAATATAATACCTTGATCATTGGTCTCCTTATCACAAGTCTCTCCCCACTCCAGGCCATCTTTCACTCAGCTGTCAAAGTGACCTTCCTAAAGTCCAGGTCTGAACATGTCAACCCCCTACCTAACCACCCCCTCCAACTCAACAAACTCCAGTGGCTCTCAATGATTTACAGGATAAAATATAAGATTCCCTGTGTGCCATTCAAAACTCTCCACTCAACCTTTTCAATCTTTTGACAGCTTACAATCCTTCCCCCACATACTCTTTGATCCAATGGCAGTGGTCTCCTTGCTGTTCCTTTCACAAGACACTCCATCTCCCAACTCTGGATATTTTCACGGGTTGTCCCTCATGCCAGGAAGCTACTCCCTACTCATCTCTGCCTCCTAGCTTCATTGGCTTTCCTCAAGTCCCAGATAAAATCTCACCTTCTACAGGAAGTCTTTCCCCCCTTTCTCCTTAGTTCTAGTGCCTTCTCTCTTTTATCTTCAATTTATCCTGTATACAGTATATTGTTTTATATATAGATTTTTCTTGTCTACCCAATTAGACCATGAGTTCCTGGAGAACAAGGACTGTCTTTTGCTTTTCTTTGTATCCCCAGAGCTTAGTACATTACCTAGCACATAATAGGTGCTTAAAATGCCCATTGACTGACTGACTAATATACAATATAAATGTGAACTTTTACTATTACTAACTCAGTTCTAGATATTTAGGTATTGGAGAGCATCCAGAGGAGAGGCAAAACCATGAAAGACCTTTCACAATCTGATTACAGCTTTGTCTCATTTTTTTTTTCTAAGCACCCTATGCTCTTGCCAAACCAGAGAGTTCATTATCCTTCAAACATGCACATGAATTTTCATGTTGTCTTTATTTTTTGCTGTTTATAACTTCAACCCATTAAAAATTAGTTCCTTCCAAGTTTGTTATCTAGCATCACCCATGCCATAGTCCTTTTAGATCATTCACACAAGCTATGTATGCAGCAGCATCTCTGATCCTTCATTGGTCCAGTAGAATCCAGCTTTTATTTTTATTTTTTATTTTTTTGGTGAGGCAATTGGGGTTAGGTGACTTGCCTAGGGTCACGCAGCTAGTAAGTGTTAAGTGTCTGAGGTTGGATTTGAACTCAGTTCCTCCTGACTCCAGGGCTGGTGCTCTATCCACTGCGCTACCTAGCTGCCCCAGAATCCAGCTTTTAAATGAGTGACAAAGAAGTCACTGACTACATTTAATTTGTTTCACACTCATGTTGCTTAGCTTTTAGAAATGGCCTGCAGCCAGATTTAGATGACCCTTTATTGACTTATTTTTATTTTTATTCATTACTTTGTCTCAGTGATTCATTCACCAACCGGATATTGACAAAGATGACTCACTTCAGATATGACTGACTGGGTTTCTTCCTACCCACAGTTGATGATTGGGATAGAACTGGGTTGTTGAGAAAATATCATTATATTGATGACACTCTTTTGATTTGTTTTTTTTTTGTAGCCTTGAATTCTTTAGCTTTCTGCTGTGTTTGAGTGTCAGATATAGCTATTTCCAGGTTATTATTCATTTCAGAGAAAGAGAATGCCTGAATGGTTGCTATAACCCAATTGGAGCTGCTTGCAGAAACTTCACAGCACAGTTGCAAAAAAGGGTATTTTTTCTTTTAGTGAAAAGATCTCTCTCTCTCTCTCTCTCTCAATGTGAACAAAACATGTAGTCTCTAGATGGAAAGGCTTACTCATTTACTAAGACAGGATCACATATTACTCAAAAAAACCCCAAAGTTAGTGCCAGTGACAAATGCTGGGGGAGTAGATGGTTGGCAAGAGGCTGAAGCCCACCAGGAAGTTTTTTCTACATAGATGTTTCTATATAGATGTTTGATATCCCTTCTTTCTTTGTGAGTCATGTTCATCTAGCAATGAGCAAGGAGCTTTGTCTGGAGAATTCAGAGGGGCTGTAGTTTCTACTCAAATCTTTCTGAAAAAGGTCATGCAAAAAGAAATCTCTTTCACCACCCGTTTCAATCCCAGTTTTCCTTCTCTTGCCTATTTTTAAAAATCAAGGTCATTAGCTTTTATATTAAACAACCTTTTGATAATTTACATTCTTAGTGTACTTTTTTCTTCACTAAAGCATTTGTCATATGAACACAGCATCAGATATATCTAGTTGGAAGGGACTTCAGAGATCCCTGAGTCCAACTTCCTAATTTTACTATTAAGGAAACTGAAGCCCATTGAAGTGACTTGTCCAAGGTCACACAGTTAAGTGGAAGAATCAGAATTTGAACATAGGTACATAAACTTCAGAGATGGTGCTTTTTTCAGGAACCATCCCTTATTTATTCTTATGCTTATTCAAAGCTTTGCATGCTGCATTTCCCCAGAGTAGGTGCTTAACATGTTTGGTTCTGACTATTGATACTGAAATAATTTAGTGAAATTTGAATCATGGTGTAACAAGAGCAATAAGCCTGTTGCACCATATAATGCCACCATTTTTCCTCCTCACCTTTAAGCTTAATTCTCAGCTCACTAATCCCTATTTCAGGTTTCTGGCTGCCATCAAGCCCTTTTGCTTCTGGGATTTCCTAAATCCCCAGGCCCTTGCAAACAGAAGGCCATAGGGATTTTTATAATTTTCTTATTTTCCCTAATGGTACTAACTACTAACGAGGATTTACTGTGAAGAACTGGTAATCTTGAGCCACTCACAGAGGAGAGAGATAATTGGAAACTGTCTTGTACCCAAAGGGTTTCTTGGGTAATGGGAAGCAATGACAATTTCATCTTTCTGTGACTTGAGCTGGATCTAAAATATCTGGTCTCCAAAGTCATTTGGTATATTGAGTGGGAATGGTGGCTTCTCCCCCTAGAAGTCATTCAATTCATCTATACTTGTCTTTTTCTTTCTTTTTTTTTTTGATTGTCTTGTTTTTAAATGAGAGAAGTATTAGAAAATCCAGAAAGTACACTGCTTCCTTTTCATTTTGGTAGGAGGTGGTGAGATCCTTACCCCTTCTTGTTAGCTATTCTCTGCTCATCTTCCTCCTTCTGGAAATGAAAGGAAATTTAGTTTTTACCAACTCTTCTGATATAGGTGGAACCATGCTCACTGTTTGAATTCCTGATGGAAGGTAGCATCATTAGATTCAAACTATGGTATTTTTATGCGTGTTTTTAGTTTTCTCTGGAATTCATAGAGTGGCATGAATATAGCCATGCCTGTCTATTACTCTTTCACACTACTCACCTACTTTCTGATTAAAATCAGTTATATAAAATTTAATTGGAATAAAAACCTTGCCAGGCAATTTCCATGGGCATTCACTTGTTTTGTCTCTTCCCTGCTCTGGTGGTTTTTTAAAATCCTATTTTATATTTATTTTTATTTAGAATTTCATTTTTCCCAAATTACATGTAAAAACAAATTTGAACATCAATTTTTTGGTTGTGGCAATGAAGGTTAAGTGACTTGCCCAAGGTCACCCAGCTAGTAAGTGTCAAGTGTCTGAGGCTGGATTTGAACTCAGGTCCTCCTGAATCCATGGCCGGTGCTTTATCCACTGTACCACCTAGCTGCCCCTATACATCGATTTTTTAAACTTTGTGTTCCAAATTCTCTTCCTCCCTCCCTCCCCACTTAAGAACTCAAGCAATTCAATATGTTATACCTGTGTAGTCATGCAGAACATTTCCACATCAGTCAGGCTGTGAAAGAAAACAGAAAAAAAAAACTTTAGAAAAAGGAACAAAAAAAATTATGCTTCAACCTGTATTCAGATACCATCAGTTCTTTCTCTGTAGAAGGATTTAATTTTTTCTAAGTCCTTCAGAGTTGTCTTGGGTCATTGTATTGCTGAAAATAACTAAGTCATTCATAGCAGATCATCTTTCAATATTGCTGTTATTTTGTGTACAGTATATTTCACTTTGCATCAGCTCATGTAAGTCTTTCCAGGTTTTTCTGATACACTCTGCTCATTATTTTTTAAAAGTAGTAATCTACATTTATATAGTACTTTAAAGAGATATTTCCTTACAATAAACCCATGATGTTGGTTATTACAACAACAGCAATAGCTAACATTTATATAGTACCTTATACCTGACAAGAATTGTCTTCACAATAGTCCAGCAAAGTAAGTAACATAACATTTTATCATCCTCTTCCTTTTCCTCCTCCTCATCATCATTCTCCTCTTCCTTCTCCTCATCATCTTACATTGCTCTTGCCTGTGCTTCAGATTTTTCAGTTACTATTTCTAACTCTGTTTCCCTCCATTCTGTTCCCTCCCCATGATATTTACTCTATTTTCTATCTTCTTTCACCCTATCCCCCCTCAAAAATGTTTTGCTTCTGACTGCCCTCCCTTCTTTCACTCCTCCCCCCTTATCCACTTCCCCTCCTAATTTCCTGAAGAGTAAGATAGATTACCATACCCAATTGAGTGTGTATATTATCCCCTCTTTGAGCCAATTCTGATGAGAGTAAGGCTCACTCATTCCCCTGTACCTCCCCCCTTTCTTGCTTCTTTTATGTGAGATACTTTATCCCATTCCACCTCTCCCTTTCTCTTTCTCCCAGTGCATTCCTCTCACTCCTCAATTTAATTTTTTTTGGTGTTTTTTTTTGGGGGGGGCAGGGCAATGAGGGTTAAGTGACTTGCCCAGGGTCACGCAGCTAATTAAGTGTCAAGTGTTTGAGGCCGGATTTGAACTCAGGGAGTCCTGAATCCAGGGCCAGTGCTTGATCCACTGTGTCACCTAGCTGCCCCTCCTTAATTTAATTTTTTATTTTAGTGAGGCAATTGGGGTTAAGTGACTTGCCCAGGGTCACACAGTTAGTAAGTGTTAAGTGTCTGAGGGTGGATCTGAACTCAAGTACTCCTGACTCCAGGGCTGGTGCTCTATCCACTGCGCCACCTAGCCGCCCCTCCTTAATTTAATTTTAAACAAGATATCATCCCTTCATTTTCAACTCACACCTGTGCTCTCTGTCTAAATATATTCCATTCAGCTACCCTAAGAATGAGAAAGTTCTTATGAGTTACAAGTATCATCTTCTCATATAGGAATGTAAACAGTTTAACCTTTTGATATACCTTATGATTTCTTTTTCCTGTTTACCTTTTTATATTTCTCTAGGGTCTTGTATTTGAAAGTCAAATTTTCTATTCAGCTCAGGTGTTTTCATCATAAATGCCTGAAAGTCTTTTATTGAATTCCCAATTTTTCCTCTGAAAGATTATACCCAGTTTTGCTGGATAGGTGATTCTTGGTTGTAATCCCAATTTCTTTGCCCTCTGGAATATCATATTACAAGCCCTTTGATCCTTTAATGTAGAAGCTGCTAGATCTTGAGTTATCCTGACCATTGGTTCTACTTGAATTGTTTCTTTCATACCTTTCAGGAATTCTAACTCAACTTGTGTCCAATTTGTGTTTTTTCTTTGAGACTTTGCTTGTAGATATTTTGTAGTCACTTCTAGGTTTGTGTCATGATGCTGTCAGTATAATAGGTTTTCATGGTGATTTTTTTTTGTTTGCTCATCCTTTCAGTTCTACTTTCTGATTTTGGAATTTTTGGTAGAGTCACATTCTATGTCCTGCCATTGCTTTCTTGGGGGCATTCAGTATTATTGTTTCAGGCTGTCATTGACAGTTCTGGCTAGGTATCAGCAAACTTTCAGTGATCCCAAGTGGTATGATTCAAGACAAAGTCTGACTACAGGACCCTTGGTCTGAGCTCTGTAAATTTATGACCTGGATTTGAGTCTGAGTCACATTAAAGTGCTGTTGGACTCGATCCCTATCAACCAGGTAGAAAGCTGTGCTGGTTGAGTCACAAAACTGCAGGCTCCCCTTTGGTCTGGGATTTTTGCCCAGGTTATTCCTTTGCAAGCTTCAGACTGGGTAGAATCTGGGAATCTTATCTACAAAATTGCTGTTTGTTTCTAAATGGGTGGGACCTTCAAGAGCTCCTTACTCTGGACTTGCAGTCCTCTGCTCAGTTGTCATTCAGCTGATTTTTGGGCTATCAAGTAAGTTCTTCAGGAATTCATGGTTGAATATTGTTGACCTAAATGTTTTCTCACATTGAACATTCTTCCCCCATGTAAATGTTAGATAATACATATATTTATCCCTTAATCAAATAGAGATGTGTAACAAAATCTGCTATAAAATGAATTTCTGTTATATAAATCTTATTTTCCCACATAGATTCCAGGTTAAAAATCCCTCCAGAAGGCAGTGGCAAATGAGCTGAGCCTTAAAGGAAGACAGGAGCATCAGGAGGCAGAGGTTAGGAAAGAAAGGAGAGGGTGGGTTCTAGGCATGGAGGATGACTTCTGCAAAGGCATGGAGATTGTTTTTTAAATATATTTTTCCTACTTGTTAACCCAATTTTCCAAAACATTTTTTCATGTTTTGATTCCAAATTCATCTGAACCATTCCGCCTCCTTTCCTTCCGCTCTCCTGATACAAGATTAGATAACATTTCCAAATTAAAATACATAACTGTGAGTATGTGAAACTAAATTTTTTTGCACAAAACCATGCAACTAAAATTAAAAAGGAAGTTGTTTTCCATAGAGATTGGTAGTTGATTCTATGGGTAGGTGATGGAATTGTTAGGAGACAGAGAGAGATCACTGACAGAGAGAAGAGATTCCCGGACAGATACTGGGTATGTTCATGTACTAGGGGAGAAGACAGGGGGATCATTGATGATCCAGCAAAGGAGACTGAAGAAAAACCAAACAGGTTGGAAGAGATGCAGGAGAATGCAGTATCAGAAAAACTCAGGGAGGAGGGAGTGAGTGTCTCAGAAAAGTCAACAATGTCAAATGTTGCAAAGAAGTCAAGAACAATAGGATTGAGAGAACATTAGATTTGTCAATTTACAGATCATTAGCTACCTGTAAGAGAGTGGTTTTTACTTGAGTTACGAAGATGGAAGACAAATTGCTAGGGTTGAGAAGTAATGAAGTAAAAAAGTGGAGACAAGGTATATAGATATCTTTTTTCACAATTTGGCTGTGAAAGAGAAAAGAAATATAGGATGATAATATATGGGGTGGTAGGATCACAGAGCCTTTTTTTAAGGATAGAGGATATCTGAATATATTTATAAGCATTAGGTAAAGAGCTCATGTATAAAGAGAGATTGAAAATTAGGTAGAGGCCTTTCATTGAAGTGATGGAGGCTATAGTTGTAGAATACAATGTCATACATGCTGGATTTATTAGTTGATATTGATTTATTTTCTCTTTTTAAACTTATGTTGTAGTGGATGGCTCTATGAGTAGAAGAACAGGGAAGAATATGTTTGGAAATGAATACGTTATACATATAAAAATATCAATACAAAAAAGGCATTTTTTTTTCCGAAAAAGGAAATTAGGTAATGTCCTCCTACAGAAAGTAAGATTTGATAAACCAAAAGATCCAAGCTTTTGGAACAAAAACTCATTATTTGAGAAAAACTGCTGTGAAAACTTGAAAACAGTATGGCAAAAGCTAAGTATAGACCAGTGTCTCATACCTTATACTAAAATAAGGTCAAAATGGGTACATGATTTACACATAAAGGGTGATACCATAAGCAAATTAAGAGAGCATGGAATAGCTTATCTGTCAGATTTATGGACAGGAGAAGAATTTAGGACCAAAGAAGATGTAGAGAGCAATGCAAAATGTAAAACAAATAATTTTAATTACTTAAAATTAAAAAGCTTTTGCACAAACAAAACTAATATAACCAAGATTATAAGGAAAGCAGAAAACCAGGAAAGATATTTTGAAACAAGTATCTCTTATAAGGGCTTCGTTTCTAAACTATGTAGAGAACTGGACCAAATTTATAAAAATACAAGTCATTGAACAATTGATAAATGATCAAAGAATATGAATAGGTAGTTTTCAGACAAAGAAATTAAAGTTATCTATAACCAAATGAAAATGCTATAAATCATTTTGATAAGAGAAATTCAATTAAAACAACTGAGGTATCGCCTCAGACCTATCAAAGTGGCAAATATAACAAAAAGGGAAATACTGGATGTTGGAGGGGATGTGGGAAGATTTGAGATAATTCTTGAAGGAAACTAGGGAAACTAGGAAGCTCACTCATTCCCCTGTACCTCTCCCCTTTCTTGCTTCTTTTATGTGAGATACTTTACCCCATTCCACCTCTCCCTTTCTCTTTCTCCCAGTGCTCTCTACATCTTCTTTGGTTCTAAATTCTTCTCCTGTGCAGTGCAGGAGAGATGTTCAAGCATGGGAGTCAGTCATTCCAAAGACATGGACTGGAGAGGTAGATTTTAGCATATGAGAAACAGTAAGAAGGGGAATGTTGCTATATTGTAGAGTTCCTGTAAGGGATGGAGAAGTAGCAATATGTAAGAAGACTAGAAAGGCAGAAAGTCCTTTAAATGTCAAATAGCATTTTACATTTGGTCTTAGAGGTAATAGAAAGCCACAGAAGTTTGTTGAATAAGGAGATAACACATTCAGACCTATGCTTTGGGAAGATCACTTTGGTAGCTGAGTGGAGGATGAATTGGACAGATTTGTGACAGGAGACTAATCAGCAGACTACTAAAATAGTCCAGCTGAGAGATTATAATGGCCTGTACTAATGTGGTGGTCGTGTGCATGGGCAGAAGAGGGAATATATGAGAGATGTGAAGGTAGGAACAATTAAATTTGACAATAGAGTGGATACACAGGTTGAAGTGAGAGTGAGGTGTTAAAGATGGATAGAACCTGAGTGATTGGGAGGATGAGGATGCCCTTGGAAATGATCAGAAAGTTGAGAAGAGGAGAAGGTTTTAGAGGAAAGATAAGGAGTTGTTTTGGACATTTTGAATTTGAAATGCCTAAAGCCAAGCTTCTTAAACTGTGGGTCACAACCCCATATAAAATTGTGTAACAATGTGGGGATCATAAAAAAATTTGGCAGTAAATGTTTGATTTGTATACCTAGTTTATATACCTATATCCAGGATCATGTAGAAATTTCTCGGGAGAAAAGGCGTCATGAGTAGAAAAGGTTTAAGAAGCCCTGATCTAAAGGACATTCAATTTGAGATATCCAGAAGGTAGTTGGTGATATGAGACTGGACATAAAGACAGACTAGGGCTGGATATTTAGGGCTGAGAATTATCTGCATTGAGATGATAATTGAACCTACAGGAGCAGAAAGGACAGGACAAGGTGCAAAGAGACTCAAGGATAAGGGACAGCATAAATTCAAACAGGTTAATAATAAAGATAAGATTTCAAAGGGAAGAAAGTGTGGCTAGAGCAGGGGTGGTAACCTTGAAAAGAATGGAGGGGTTGAATGACTACAGGTGGCCAGGAGCATAAGGAATAGCTTTAGGAGAGAAGAAACAGAGATTGATGAAAGCCTCTTAGATGATGGTCAAGTCAAGGAATTTAAAAGTTATGGGTTGTGGAGGTGGGACACATGGGTGAGAATAAAATAAGGCTATGACTCCTTGGGTGTGTTTGAGGTGGATAAAGGTGCAGATCTTGGGAGGTGAGGAGAGATGAAGACAAAACTGATCATCCTTTTAGCAGCCTAAAGAAGGAACATGTGGTATCACAGATGTTCCTGACTTTGAATTGTGACTGCTTCTAATGTCCCTTTTCTATTAGTGGAGTCAGGTCAAGTGTGGGGACAGTTGAGAGTGACTAATTGGTTAATGATCAGAGATTTACTAGGCACTTTGGGAGCAAGATGCTCCTCACGGAGCTTATAATCATCTTTTTTTTGGGGTGGGTGAGCTGAAACTTGAACAACAGTGGGATCTCTAGACCTTGTGACATAAGCTTAGAACTTGTGGAAATGAAAATTCTGGAACCACATGCAAATATATACAAAGTAAAAGGGACTAGAAAAGGAATATCTTTTAAAGATTAATGAAAATTCCTTTGTTTTCAGTATTGCCAAGTAGTGGTAGTGGTGCTTAGAAATCCCCATACTAGAGCCATTGAAGCCAGATCAGGCAATGCAACAAGGTCAGGATGAACAAAAATGACCAAGGTTTGAATCCAGGAATAAAAAATGGGAGGTTATTGAGACCCAATTGAGGAGTTTCATACTGGACAGAATTGAGACTTAAGGAATTTATATAATGTCAGAAATTCACTTGAAGGAACAAACAAAAAGCCCTCAAACCCACAAAATTTCAGAGTCCTTTTTAGGGGTGGGGGGGGAGGTCTCATCTTGTTCCTGATTCTCTTTCTTCCTTTGAAGTTCCTACATCAATATTCCATATTTTCTATTATTAACACCACCACATTTCTTTTGTTTATCTTTATCCCCTTCCCCTGCAAGTCTGTGGGCTCCTTGAGGGCAAAGATTACATTCTTTTCCTTTCCATTTCCCTCAGGGTTTCACACAGTGTGTTGACCACAGTGGGTAACTAAAAGATATTCATTTTGATTTAATTATCCATGCAGGAAAAATCAAACGGATGAGAATGCTTATAGTTCAGACTATGATATATGCATTGGATGAAAAGTCAGCTAGCACATTAGTGCACACATCTGGGACAGATAATGAGAATGGGTTGGCTTGCCTTTGGAAAACTATTTAGTTTGTATTGACTCCAACCTTCTCTCTGAAATGAAGACCCATCTACTTAAAATTTTTACTGATAGCTTTTATTTTTACATCAGCTACATTTCCCAATGAATTTTTCTTCCCCCTCCTCCTCCTCCTCCTCCTTCTTGTTCTTGTTTTTGTTCTCCTCCTCTCCTTCTCTTACTATTTTTTCTTGAGGCATCCATAATAATAAAAAATAAAAAGAAGAAAATAAGTAGTTCAGCAAAATCAACATATTGAAAAAGTTTGATATATGGAGGGTTCCACACTTAGAATTCCCAACTTCTGCAAAGAAGCAGGGGGAGATGCCTTTTCATATTTTTCTTTGGGGTCAAGCTTTATTATTATAATTTCTCAGTATTCTGTTTTGATTATTTTGTTGTTCTTTTAATTAATTTTGTTATATTCGTGGTGCATATTGTTTTTCTGGTTCTTCTTACTTTACTTTGAACCAGGTCATATAAGTGTTTCCATGGTTCTCTGCATTCATAATATTTTTCATTTCTTATAGCACAATAATATTCCATTACTTTAATGACATTCAATTTTTTTAGCCTTTCCCCTACTTTGTTTCTAGTTACTTGCTCCTATAAAAATTGCTCCTCTAAATATTTGGATTTATAGGACTTTTCTTTTTTTATTGGCTTCCTTGAGGTATATATATATATATATATATATATATATATATATATATATATATATATATATACATACACACACATACATACATATATATATATATATATATATATTAGTGGAATATCTGGGTCAAAGGGTATGAACATTTTAGTCTTAATTGATCTCCAGAAAGTTTGGGCCAAATCATAGCTCCACCAACAATGTATTAATGTGTATATCTTTCCACAACCTCTCCAATAGTGATATCTCTAAACTTTTGTCATCTTTGCCAATTTGTTGTGTGTTAGGTGAAAACTCAAGATTGTTTTGTTTTTCTCTGAATATGTGATTTGGAGCATTCTTGCTATATGTATCATCTTGGTCAAGTCATTAAACCTCTTTCTGTTTTCTCATCTGCACAGTGGGAGTTAGGATGGGTGGATTAGATAACCTTTATAAGGTCCCCTATAGCTCTAAATCTGTGTTCTTATGTTTTGGTATCAAAGAAGGGGGGTGGGGATACATGAAAAATGAAATTCTATAGCTACCTAACCTCATTTTGATGAATAGTTTCAACTTGCTTCCCCATCAAATGTTTGATCAGAACAGCTAATAAAATGAACATTTGAATATTACTACCTCAGTCTCTCCCTGATTATCTTTGTCAGACTGACATTTTTGAAGGGTAATCATATGCATGTGATAATTTACAGGTCATAGAAACATAGAACACCAGATATGGAAGACGCTTTAGAGATAATTTGTTCTAATTCATTCATTTTACAGATGAGGAAACTGAGGTCCAGAGTGGATCAAATAAGAAAGCACATATAAAACACTTTTCAATCTTAAAGCTATACATTAGTGTTAGCTTTTATTATACTTATTATTATTATCCAAGGTCACACAAATGGTTAGTTCCACAATTGTTCATAAGTGTGATCCAGGTAAATATGATGACTCTTCTAATTTCTTTTTCTTTTTTCAATTCATAGACTAGTTTGCCTGTAAATAACCATGGCTGATATTAGAAAGAAACAATGTAGACACCGCAGTCTCTCCGTTTGGCTGTCCTCTCCTTCCTTGAATTGTCCTTGGGAATGGTTTGTGTTTGGAATACTGTGGCCAGGTTCCTAAGTGAGTTTCACTTAGGAGCCCATCTCTGTCAGGAATGATTTATAGTGTATTGCTGTATCTTGCAATTACAGCTTTATGTCTTCATCTCTCTGCACCATAGCACTATGGCCAGGGACTTGAGGGGGGATATTATTGGTAATGATGGGGAATCTAAATAATTAACTAGTATTTCTGTGTTTAAGAAAGACATGGAACATTGGGTAATATGCAATTCCTCATGTCATTAGGGGATTAATGGCCTATTAATGCCCCCAAGTCTCTAACCATTAGACAGTTCTGCTCCTGTGAATTGGTTGAACCCTTCTGGAAAGCAGTTGGAATGTTACTAAGAAAGTGTCTAAAATTTCCATATGCTTTAACCTAGAGATCTCATTGTTCTGTATATAAACCAAAGAGATCAAAGATTGAGAGAAAGGTCCTACATATACTGACATATTTAGAGCAGTACTTTTTGTGGCAGTAAAGAATGGGAATCAAAGAAGATACTCTCTGATTAGAGAAGTGGTAAAACAAATTGTTGTATGTGGTATAATAGATTTAGAGCTGGGGGGATCTTAGAGGTCATTTGGTCTAAAGCCCTTATGTTATAGATGAGGAAACTGAGACCCAGGAGGTGAAATGATGTGACTGAGGTAACACAGATAGTAATGGAAAGGTAGAGATTTCAACTCAACTCCTCTGACTCCAAATTCATTACTCTTACCCTTGTATCATGATGCTTCCTCAACATTCTCTCTCATTTCTCAAGGAGTTTAATACTTGGCTCATGGTCTCCCTTTCCATCCCAACCCCTATCCTTATGCTCAGAAGCTTCAGCACTGTATGCCATTTGTTCTCTCAAACATTGGATTTCTAATTCATCAACCTCCTCATTCTTGTTCCATAAGAAATAATGAAGATGAAGAATAGAGAGAAGCGTGGGTAGGTAGACACATGAACTGATGCAAATCGAGGTAAGCAGAACTGGAAAGACAATATACAAAATCAACAATACAAATGGAAAGAACAACAATGTCCCCCTCCCCAATCAAAATGAATTCTGTAATTATAATGACTAAGCTTGCCTTTCAAGAAGAGATATACCCTCAAGGAACTTATATAATTCTGGGGTATATAATGTATAAACTTAAAAGCAAATTCAAGATAATTTGATGAAGGAGAGAACACCAACCACAAGGAATATCTAGAAAGACTTCCAATGGGAGTTAGCACCTAAGCTGAGTCTAGAAAGAAGGTAAGGATTCTAAGAGGTGGAGGTGAGGAGAGATAACATTACAGATATGGGAAAAGTCTATACAAAGGTACAAAGATGGAAAAGGGAGTTTAGGGAAGAGCAAGCAGTCCACTTTGGTTGAAACACAATTTGCTTGAAGGGGAGTAATGTGAAATAAGTCTGAAAAGGTGGGCTGGAAGCAGACTCTGACAGACTTTAAATGACTTGTTGAAGAGTTGGCATTTTATCCTAGGGGTAAAAGGAATCTGTGAAAGTTGTTGGATCAAATAGAAAGTTTGAGGGTTAAATAGAGGCAGAGACTGGAGGCAATAAACCAGTTATGAGGCTATTGTAAGCTTCCAGTGAAGAAGTGATGAGGTCTTGAATTAGGGGGGTGGTTATATGAACAGAAAGAAAGAGATGAATACAAGCCCTGTTGAAGAGATAGAATTGATATGACTCAAGAAGTGATTGTATATGGGAAGTGAGGGCAAGTAAGGATTCAAAGATGACTCCAAGGTTGAGAATTGGGATGATTGGAAGGAGGGTGGTACCTTTGACATAAATATTGAAGTCAACTGCCTTATTGCCTCAGAAAATGATTCAGACTAAATCGCCTTGCCTAAACCTGCAACCCAAATTCCAATTATTTCTTATGTCAGTCCTTTTGCCTTTTTCTGGCCATTTCTTATTTTGTAAGGTTGTAAGATTGGACTAGAGGTTCTGGCTCCACCCACTCCCCCAGATTCAGAACAATGAGTTCTCTTCCTTGTCCTGAGAAGCATTTCCCCTCAATCCTTTACAAGTTCACCCAGTCAAGAAGACTTGGTGTCATCTTCAAATCTTTATTTTCTCCTAGCCCCCATAGTTGTTGTCTTGTTAATTCTACTTTTGTAACATCTCATATATTTCCCCTTCTTTCCTCTGACATTGTCACTGTCACTGATAAAGACCTGGTGTAGGCCTTTATCACTACATACCTGGACAAGTGTAATATCCTCTTCATTGAATCACCCTGTCTCAAGTGTCTTCCCATGTAATCAATCCTCTACTCAGCTATGAGAATGGTCTTCCTAAAGTTCAGGTGTGAACATATCACTCCCTGCCCCTCCCCCAAACCATTCAATAAATTCCAGTTTCTCCTTCTTATTTCCTCTAGGATCAAATATAAAACCCTTTGGCTTTAGTCTTTCATTACCTGTCCCCTCCACAACTTTCCCAGTCTTCTTATACTTTCCATTTCTCCACATATTGTGTTTTAGTGATATTAGCCTCCCTGCTGTACCTTGAACAAGATATTTTTATCTCTGAACTCAGGGCATTTTCACTGGCTATCTTCCCTGCCTATAATTATTTCCCTCTTCACCTCTGCTTCCTGGCTTTCTTCAAGTCTTGATAAACCCCAGATTCTACACAAAGACTTTCCTGATCCTCCTTAATGCTAGTGCCTTCTCTCTTTTGATTGTCTCCAATTTATCCTGTACACAGTATCTTGTTTGTACTTAGTTGGTTTTAGGTTGTCTTATTTTCTATCCCAAGTACTTAGCACTGTGTCTGATACATATTAGGTGTTTAATAAATGCTTGTTGACTTAACTTGATAGGACCCCCCTTTCTCCCCACATGTATGTGTGCACACAGAGATGGACGTAACCAATTTCCAGCAGCAATAAAGAAAGGTCATATCATCACAGAACTGAATTAAAGAACAGAATAGGAGTGAATGCTACAAACCCAAATAAAATGGCTCCTGATTCTATCAACTGTGGCTTCAGAAAACATTTCAAAATCTCCAGGCAAATAAATAAATAAATAAATCAAGCTGAGTTGGGTTTCTTTTTATCTGAGGAAGATTGCACGCTTGTTCCTGTTTTCAATTCTGTGCCATCCAGTATTGACCCAGATAGTCTGGAAATTGAATTCTCATTTCAGAGTTGAGAGAATACTTTTTCAAAGCTTAGGAAAGGAGTACCAATGGCACTTGCTTTTGGTCACTGGGACTTTGGGATTGCCCTGAGCATTTTGGGTTCCCAGTATCCCTAATGCAGAAGCTATCACTACTTTAATGGCCATTTGTCCTTCATTATCATTCTCCTCTCCTCCCCTAATACTTCCAAAAGGTAGATCAGATGCATGACAACAATGGTCCCAAAGATGACTGATTATAATATGATCAAATGAGGTATCTGTAAAGCTCTTTGATAACCTTAAAGTCCTGTATGACTGTTATTATTAGTTAAATTTAGAATTAATTGATAATTGTGGCAATTGAGAATTGCCACAATTCTACTTAACCCAAAGAACACTTGAAATTAAGCAAACAACAACAGAACTATTTTCTGGCTTATTGGTCATGGTATTATTTGGCATGCATCTCTTCAAAGTTATTTCATAGGAGGTTTTTGTTTTCTGATGGGAGAATGCATAGGTGAAATGCTCATGCCCAGGGTGGCATAGAGCTGGACTACAAACAAACAGGCAGATGGCCAGAGAAATGAAGGGGTTGTCATATCCCTCATCTTTATGAAAGATGGCCAGTGAAATGCTCATACCTGGGGGGTACAGGGCTCAACAAAGACAAATAGGCAGATGATCAGAGAAATGAAGGAATGTTAGGTCTCTCAGTTTTATGAAAGGTGGCAAGCTACCATGGTCAGAGCCAAGTGCTCTTTTGAAAAGGTCTAAACTTTGGGGAGGAAAATTATGTACGATAAAATTACTTTGCTGATGCTCCTGGCAGCAAGTCTCCCATGCTGGCTGACCTTTTTGGTTTGGAATCTCTGCTATGAATTCCTACTTCTATCTCATCTCCTTGGCTTTTGGTGTTACTGAGAAACCTGGCTTCCTGATTTGATGTGGCTTTTGGTTTATACTCATATGAATCATGATTAGAATCCTGCACCATTTCTTCCAGGCGGTAATTTGCCCTCAGTTCCTGCCATCTATTTCACCATCAATATATGTGGTTTCCCTCTATAGGAAATAGGGCAGATAAACTCATTCCTCATAGTGTAGTTTGGGGAATCCATTAGAGATGAACTATCCGAGAGTTGCCTACCTGGGAGGGAAGAGAAACAATCTAGCTTCAGACACTTACTAGCTGTGTGATCTTGGACAAAGTTATATTAATCATACTGGACATTTACTTTCCTCATCTGTCAAAAGAAGAGGTTGGAATTAATAGCCTCTAAAGCCCTTTCCAACTCTAAATATATGATCCTATGAAGTCAAGAGAGCTCAGAAGGTTGGAGCCATTGGGACTTTGAGTAATTGCCCTCTCAGTCTCTGAGGATATAAAGTCTCAAAAACGCTCAGGTTTTAAAAAAATGTATCACCTCATTTTGGATTTGAACAGAAGCTAGATATAATACTGATACCCGATTTCAGCTGCTCAGTCTATTGACTGAGGTGAGTGAGGTGATGAAATAAAAAAAGAAATAACAAATGTCAATCACATATAGAACTTTGAATACAAAAATGATAAAAGAAAAATTTACACTCTCTTGGGAGTAGGGATCTCTGTATCATGCTTTATTGAGAGTTTTAAAGATTGCAGTAGAATAGAGAAACTATGTCATCTGGATGATGACAAATATAATATTGTAAATGAAAAAATAAAATCCAGGAATTATATACTTTATGGGGTAAAGGATTTAGGGTAAGGATGTAATAAAGTCAAAGGATCCCGTGCTTAAGAATTTCAATGCTGACTTTCTGCCTTAGAGGTGATGGGGGGAACATGAGGTACTCTGAGAACAAATTCATGGAATTATAAGGATGTGGGGAAGTGAAGTGAAAGAAACATATTACTGGGAAATTTGAATAATAGACTCTATTCTCTCCTTCAAAGGTGCAGTTTCAGAAGAGAACAGTGCCTCCTTCCATTATCTGGTACCTACATACATTTATTTAGCTGCACTCCCTATGACTTCAGCCAGGAAGGATACAAACCAAAAGCTGCTGCTAGCAAGCATAAGAATTCCTGCATGGATTTTCTTAACCTGCCACATCATCAGAGAATATAATAGAAAGGACAGTGTATTTAGGGATTCAGAAATTAGAATTCTAATTCTAGCTCTGCCATTATTAATCTCAGTGATGCTGCCACAAATTGCTTATTCTCTGTGCCTTGATTTCACTCATTTATAGCATAGTGATCTTTAAACTTCGATTATGAACGCCTCAGTACATTTTTTGGGCCTGCACCCAAACACATGTACATTTATTTATTTAGAAATTATTTACATGTATTACTCTGCTAGCCTATTATATGCATTACAAAATACACACATAAATAGAAGTTTAAAAGGATGAAAAAGGTGAAATAAAGAATATTTTAAGAATAATTTTAGCATATTAAAGCTACAATCCATTTTGTTCTCATCAAAATGGTTATTATTCTTTTTAGGGAGAGCAACATGATTGAATGTGCTTTGTGTTTTTTTTATGTATAAGGTATTTTATTTTTTCTGTTACATGTAAATAGTGTTTCAACTTTTGTTTATACAAGCTTTACAATTTCAGATTTTTCCTCCTCCCTCCCCTACCCTCCCCCCTCCCCTAGACAGCAGGTAATCTGATATAGGTTATATCTATATATCTCTATACATATAGATATAGATATATACACACACATATATATACACATAATAACATTAATCCTATTTCGGCATTAATCCTGTTACAAGAGAAAAAAATCAGAGCAGTGATGCAAAACCTCAAATAGAAAAAAAAACAGCACCCAAAACAAAGAAATTATATGGTTCAATCAGCATCTATACTCCACAGTTCTTTCTTTCTTTTTTTTCTTGGATTTGGAGATCCTCTTCTATCTATGAGTTCCCTGGAGCTCTTCTGTACCATTGCAATTGGTGAGAAGAATATAGTCGCATCACAGTAGGTCAACACTCAATGTTGATGATACTGTGTACAATGTTCTTCTGGTTCTGCTCATCTCACTCATCATCAGCTCACGTAAGACTCTCCGGTTTCTCTGAACTCTTCCTGCTTATCATTTCTTACGCACAATAGTATTCCATTGTATTCATATACCACAACTTGTCCAGCCATTCCCCAATTGAATGGGCACCACCCTCAACTTCCAATTCCTTGCTACCACGTAAAGAGCAGATATAAATATTTTGGTACAATGTGGGTCCCTTTCCCGCCTTCCATGATCTCTTATGGGCAAAAGACCTAAAAGTTGGAGATTGCTGGGTCAAAGGGTATGCACAGCTTTATCGCCCTGGTGGGCATAATTCCAATTGCTCTCCAGGAATGGTTGGATCAGCTCACAGCTCACACCAACAATGCATTAGTGTTCCAATTTTCCCACAGCCTCTCCAACATTTATTATCTTCCTTTTTTGTCATTTTAGCCAATCTGATAGGTGTCAGGTGGTACCTCAGAGTTGTTTTAATTTGCATCTCTCTAATCATTAGGGATTTAGAGCATTTTTTCATATGGTGCTTTGTGTTTTTTGAAAATCTTGGTGTAACACTTTGTAATGCAGCAATTTGAAGGTCTGACTGCAAGTTTAGTTTATTTCACTGTTTAGTTTTAATGGGCAGCCATAGCAAAAAAAGATATCATAAAGATATATAGATGTAAATGAAAGAAGATCATTGGCTACATTTAATAAATTATAATCCTATTTACTAGCTACGATAAAGTTGTGATTGAAATGTGGCTAGTAAATTTCTATCTTTCCTTGTGTCAGTTGTTGTTTTTTTTTTTGGTTTTTTTTTGCAGGCAATGGGGGTTAAGTGACTTGCCCAGGGTCACAAAGCTAGTAAGTGTCAAGTGTCTGAGGCCGGATTTGAACTCAGGTACTCCTGAATCCAGGGCCGGTGCTTTAACCACTGCACCATCTGGCTGCCCCAGTTGTTGTTTGTAACAAACTAATTAGAGGCATTGAATTTTTATATATTTAAAATAAATTGTTTTAAAAAACATGTTGATACTTTTCTTTGGAAGATTTAAAGTAGGTTAGAAAATTATGTTTGCAAAGTTTTTTTTTTACATGTACAGATATAGGAAATTTGTAGAGCTGACAATTTTTGGTAACACAAGCATAAACTTCTGTACTTTGAGAAAATCATGATAGTTTTATACTATCAGCTATTATCTCCAAGCACGCAATAGATACTTGATTCAAGGGTTATCATTAATGGTGTAATATAAATTCATAATTCAAATAATCTTAATAACTTTGCATTTTTCTGGCCATCTTCCTCTAAGGCCTGAATTAGAGACACAGCTGTTTTCACATCATAATGTGACTGATGAAGAGCTTGTGTGAGGAGTAGGAAAAATGTCGCTTGGTCACTTTCTTGCTTGCTATGCTCATGTTATTAGTATTCTCTTCAACCTTCAATTCCTTGTAGAAATCTTTTGTAAGTCACCTCCATTTAGTGAGCCTCAGTTTAGGTTAAAAATGAGATGATGTAATCTGCAAAGATCCACCGAATTAGGCATGTATATTAAACTACAGTGCCATGATGTGCTGAAAGCAAATGAATAAAAAGGTTAGCACGCTGTTAACCATTATCTTATATAACATGTGACCATCTGATATAGTGACTAAGGGCACCAGGTTTAGTTTCATATACTACATATTAGTGAAGCTAAAAGTTTTTAAATATGAAAAAATATATAAATAAAAGTTCTAATATTTTTTCTGCTCCTTAATGGCTCATTTTATATGCCACTTTCCTCGCCACCCATTATGGAGACTATCAAGCTATAACAATGGACACAATGATTGCTTTTTCTAATAATATGGCTAATATTTATAGAATGCTTTAAGGTTTGCAAAGTGCTTTACATATATTTATTTACATGTATTTATATATACTGAGGCGCTAGATGGTACAGTGAACTGAGTGCCAGGCCTGAAGTCTGGAAGACTCATCTTATTGAGTTCAAATCTGGCCTCAGACACTTACTAGCAGGGCAAATCATTTACCCCTGTTTGTTTCAGTTTTCTCATCTGTAAAACAAGCTGGAGAAGAAAAACCTAAGTGGGGTCACAAAGAATTGGACATGACTGAAATGACTAAACAGCAATAATAATGACATGTATTGTCTCTTTTGATCTTCAAAACAACCTGAAAAGGTGGGTGCTATTATTATCCCTGTTTTCAGAGAGAAACAAGGTAGAGAGAAATTAGTGACTTTTGTGGGGTTACACAGCTAGTGTCTGACACAAGAATTTGAACTCATGTCTTCTGACTCTAGGTTCAGCACTAGCCTATTTACTGAGGCCATCTAGCTACCTTCTATCTCATAGGATTGTCATGCATGCAAAAAAGTGTTCATTGTCAAAGTGCCTTGAAAAGTTGGAAGTGTTATATAGATACTGATGTGTTAGTATATTACAAATTGCTCTATGTGACTTCATGGGAAGTATGTCCACCATAGTTTGTGTTGACCTAACATTCCTGATTGGTTAGTCAGGGATCTTCCACTAGATTGAATGATGGGAACCGCATTTTATCTGCTTCCACACTTTGTTTTGAGGTGAGTAAGAGAATGTCAGTGCTAGAAGGGATTTTTAAAGATCTTTGATATTAAACAATAAAAAAAATCTTTGTAGTCCCAAGTCCCTTCATTTGACAGATAAGAACTGAGGACCAAGAGGCCAGGTATTTCTCCAAAGGTCACATAGCTGGTCAGTGATAGACTCGAGCTCTGCAACTCAAAAGTCTTTTAGTTCCCAGTCTTATCAGTTTTCTTTCAAACACCACACTGCTACTTCGTGATGCATGACATGAAGGTGGCCATTATCAGTGTAGAGAGTGTTTAGCTTTGGTCAGGTCCAAAATGTTTGTAGCGGGCAATACTTCCCTTGCCAATGAAGTTCTCCCTTGGTATACATATCTATAGCTAGAGGGAAAAACAGGTGGATATTTCTCAATTTCATACACAGTGGGAAGACAGAAATAATATCTGTCAATGTTAATGAACTCATGAAGCATCAAGGCAATAACTTTATCCACTCTTGAGTCTCTTCTTATGACATTTTCAAAGCTGGAAAGACTTTATTTCTTAAAGTATCTCAGAACAAGGACTATTTTAGGACCATTTGGCATTAACATATGGTATCAGAGTGGTCTTATGGAATATTGAATGCTGGGTTCCACAGTTAGCATCTTATAAAATGTATTATGGCTGAAGTCCAAACACTGGCTAATGTTATATCTTGGAAGAACAAGCAGTAGCTATGGTGTTTTTATTATTGTTACCAGAATTAAGGACCAGCAGTTTCCACCTTAAGAATATATGTGTGTGTTCATATGTGGTTGGTGTGTCAGAGGGAGAAGTATAGTACTTCTCTAAGTCTATTTAATGTGCAAATCATCTGTTTGTTTTGCCAAGAAAGCTGTAGAACCAGAGAAGAGAATTTAAGAAATAACTACTCCAATGCTCTGTACAGTATAGGAATCACTCCTACAACGTTACCGATAGATGATCTCCCAGATTTGGTTTAAACCCTTTCAGTGAGACTTTGCTGCTGCATGAAACAGCCTATTCCAGTTTTAGATAGGTTTCATTGTTAGAAAGTTCCTCTTCCTCATCTGTGATAGATAGTAGCTGGTATTTGTCAGGTACTTAGTAACATAAGAGGTAACATCACTTAATAATGTAGCTGACATTTACATATACTTTATCAAGTTTGCAAGGCACTTTACTCACATTATTTTATTTGGGTCTCACAACAACACTGTGTGGGTATTATTATTCCCATTTTACAGATGAGTAAACTGAGGCTTAGAGAGACTAAAAATGAATTCTAAGGACCCCAGAATTACATATTTAGTACTAGAAAAGACCTTAGAAGAAACCCAGTCCAACTTCTTCATTTTACAGTATGGTCCATAGAAATTAAATGATTTATTTGTCCATGGTCACACATAGGTAATGAGTGGGAAAGTTAGAACTTTAACCTAGGTCCCTTTTTCTTTTTCTACTATGCCAGGCTGCATATAGGCTTCAAACCTGGGTATTTTTGAGGCTAAGTGCAGAACCCTATCTTCTGCATCATTCAATATATTCAAATCCTTATGAACTCATATTTCCAATATATACAACCTAATGGGGGCAACTGATTATGAGTATTCATCACCAGCTTTGTAAATGAATGGTAAAAAAGTCTCAAGATTACTTCTGGTTCTTCTTTGAGGGGTGATCCCACCAAGTTCTAGAATTCTTCATCTTGCTGAACAAGTTCTTGCTAAGAACATCTTAATACACATATTCTGGATGATGCTGTAGACTTCTGATTTCTGGTGTATTGTGATGAGCACTACTTTCAAAGCCATCATCCTTGGGTGCCTGCATATCTGGCAAGGAAGTTGGAAGAAGTGCAAGGCCACAAGGTATTACATGCATAGTGTTGTTGTACATCTGAGAATTCAGATCTGACTTCCAGATCTAAAAAGAACACATAGTGCAAACTAGAATCTTATCCTGGAGAAATACACTATGCTGGAAATCTGGAGATAGGGATTCTAATCCTGGTTCTGCCACTGAACATGTATTTGATCCTGAAAAAGTCACTTCACCTCTGACTTCAGTTTTCTCATTCATATAATGGAAGTAGGGTAGGGAGAGAGTGAATTATCTATAAGGTTTCTTCCAGATTCCAGATTCGATGTATGTTATAGCTATGATTCTAACTTTAACTGTACAGTGTTAATTTTTGTAGTGCCACAGAGGTATTATGAATGGTCAACGGAAGATAATCAAAGCCCAGAAGATAATTGTAGCATTATGAGTTTACATTGTAGAAACCCATGATCATAAATATCATAGAGAGCCATTACTCTGTCAGCTGCAAAGTAGAGAATTCTTTCACAGAGAGGGCTTGTGTCTTTCCCTGTGATACTCTTCCTACTTTGGCATTGGAGACTGGAAGCTAGAGGCAAAGGTCAAGTTCCTTCAATTCCAGCTTGCTCTCATTTTTCTTAGTTACTTCCTTTTTCTTTCAATTACCTTTTGTGAATTTATCATTAATGAAAGTCTTTCCTGACTCCCCAACTTTTCTTGATAATGTTAAGATAAGTTGATTAATGTTGACATTGGCTGATTTGGACGAGTTTTAACGACACAGAGATCCAGTTTTTTTCAAACTTGAGAAGTGCCTATCAATAACTTTGATAAAGATGTAAAGATCATAAAATATCCTACTGTTGTAGATTGTTTGAGTTTTAGCACAGGTTTATAATTCGGACCCCAACTGTCTTTTACCTAGACTGTTGCATTGGTTCCTTAATTGTTCTCCATTCCCCAGTCTCTCTCCTTTCCAATCTATCTTCCCAGAGCTGCAATAATAATCTTCCCAAAGTGCAATCCTTATATCATCAATTCCCTTTCTCAAAAATCTTAAGTGGCTTACTATTGCCTCTAGGATACAATATAAAGTCATCACCATGACATTTGAAACACAATCTGGCACCAACCTTTCTCTGCTTGGTTTCAACTCAGCAGAACAACATTCCCCTGTAGCAGATTTCCACTGGTGTCTCTTTTCCCTCCTCCCAGCTGTCCTGCCTCCTTTTGTATGTTGTCTTCACCCCCCCCCCCATTAGATTGTAAACTCCTTGAGATCAGGGACCATCTTTCTTTTTATTAATTATAAATTAATAGATACACAAAAATAAATGCATTAAGTACCCACTTTTCAGACTTATTTCACATGATTTCCTCTTCATTCTCACTGCATTCCAGTTGATCTATTCTACTAGGTATTCTCTGGCCTCAACATTTCATTTCTTTCCCCTGTCCTTCCCTGTGGATTGTCCCAATGCTTTTATGCTCACATTCTCCAGGATGCTTTTCTTGACCTTTCTGTTGTGAGTGAGTGCTCTCACCTTCTTCAAATGATCTTCTGCTTACTAATAAGATCATAATATCTTATGGTATCTTATTATTAATATAATATCTTATTATTAGGGCAGAAAGGGACCCAGAAGATCACCCCCTTCCTTTGACATATGAGGAAACTTACCCAAGGTCACATAGGTAATAGTCATCAGAAATAGGACTTGAAGGCAGGGACTCTGACTCCAGGGCCAGTTTTCTCACCTCAAGACCATGCTGCCTCCCCAACTTATCCATTGATGTTCTATATCTCCTCAGTATAATGTAAACTCCTTGATGAAGGGGACTTTAAAATAAATGTTTCTCTTTGTATCCCTGGTGCTTAGTTAGCCCAGCATAGTGTCATGTACAATTCAATATTTGTTGAACCAAACTGAGTTGAATAGAATGTATGGTTCACTCCACTTTGCATCTGCTCCACTGCCTGGTTTCAACAAGATAGAATTCCCAGGATAAGCTCATCATTTCTAAATTTACCAACAGGCTGCCAACTCAAGCCCTGATTGATACCACCTCCTGCTCTCCCCTCTGTTTGGAGGGCTGGAGGGGGGAATACCAAACTCCTTCCAATGACTTCCTTTATAGAGAGCTGTGAGAAAATAATGGGATTTAGCAGATACTCAAAGGCTCACCTGGAGGTTAATCTAAACTGATTGAATTAAGTGAGAGTGATTGACTGCTGATTAGGGTGCTTCAACTAGATTGTAATCACACCTGGCTAGCCCTTAAAATGGTATTGTTCTCAGAAGCTAAAGACTTTGAATTTAACTCGAGACCACCTTCAAGTCCAGTGAACCAATGGATTTGGATGACTGACCAATCAGCTTGAAGCAGTGTGTAAGGACAATCTATGCTCTGGACCTATAAAAAGCTTCCACACTCAGTTTGAGGAGAGTTTGTGATTGAAGCAGGCTCATGGTTGAGGACTTGAGGAAGAACCCAACCAGACTGGAACTCTAGGCTAGATAGGCCTTTTCTTAACTTTCTGAACTCCACGTTAATACCTGGTATGCTTTAATAAATGCTTAATGCCTAAAGACTGGTGCTAAAACTTCTCATTTAAGGCAATTGCACATTAGATGTTTTGGACATCACATTTAGATTTTAAACATTTTATTAATGATATATATATTTTTTAGTGAGGCAATTGGGATTAAGTGACTTGCCCAGGGTCACACAGCTAGTAAGTGTTAAGTGTCTGAGGCTGGATTTGAACTCAGGTACTCCTGACTCCAGGGCCAGTGCTCTATCCACTGCGCCACCTAGCTGCCCCTATTAATTATAAATTAATATATTCACATAAATAAATGCATTAAGTAAGTAAATATAAATTGAGATTAGCATAGTGCCAGGCACTTAGTAGGCTCTTTTCCAATTTTTTTAATTAAAAAAATTTAAAATTTTAAAATAATAGGTTCTTTTTGTTTTGTTTTTGTGGGGCAATGAGGGTTAAGTGACTTGTCCAGGGTCACACAGCTAGTAAGTGTCAAGTGTCTGAGGCCAGATTTGAACTCAGGTCCTCCTGAATCCAGGGCTGGTGCTTTATCCATTGTGCCACCTAGCTGCCCCCAATGATAGGTTCTTAATAAGTGTTTATTATATTGAATTGTTAGAACCAGTCTTAGGAAGTAGTTCTGCAGAAGTTTCATACCACACTTAAGAAAAGACCAACTTGGACCATAATAGCCATCTTCAAATATCTGAATGTCTCTCATGCACAGTAAGCTAGCCTTGTTGTACTTGGCCTTGCAGTGCAGAACTGGGAAGAGTGGGTAGAATTTCTAAAGGCAGGTTTTAGTTTTATGAAAATGAGCAAATTTCAAAATGCCTCAAGCTGCCATAAAGTGGAATGGACCTCATCTGTAGGTAGTGAAGCCCCTAATTACTAGAAGTCTTCAAGGAGAGGTTGAATGTCCAGTAGTTCCATATGGTGCAGAGGAGATTCTCAGTCAAGTACAGGCTGAATAGATGATATTTAAAGTTCCTTTCAATGCCAAGGTTCCAAGATTCACTCTATGAATCTTAGTGAAGGATGATGAGAAGAAGAGCAAAGGGAGGAGGAAAAGCTTGTCTTTGCCTTTCATCACAGGCTTTTTAGTCCTCATTTATAGATCCTATTTAGATTTGACATTAAAATGGTAAGGTGACCCAGTTAAGTCTGGAGCTGAAGCTCAGTGTAGTCCTTGGAAGAGGGTCAACATGTCCTTTTCAGGCAAGGAAAAGACGAAGACAGAATAGCAATTTATGGCCATGGCTGCTGTTAATCCAGGTCTGGGTGGTTTTGACAGGGCTGCTTTTTATTAATCTCCTGACCATTTCCATTCAACAGTTATTGATCCAGCATATCTACAATGCCCACAGAACTAGACCAGGCCCTGAGGGGAGCCTCACTGTTTAGATAAGATATAAGCTTGTCTTAATGGATGCCTACTCTATAGTCTGCTATAGTCTAGTAGAAGGATAGATATCATTTATAAAACTAATCCTGGGCAGATCTCAGACATGGAGAAGTGACGTGCTGGGAGATGAAGCCATATGGGCTGGAATGGAACCCCTTGGCTCTCCAGGCTGTTCCAAGAAGAGAGGACAGACATAGATGCAGTCACTCAGTCAGTCAACAAATATTTAATCTCTAAGTCTATTTAAAGAGCAAATCATCTGTTTGTCCCTCAAAGAATATTATAGAATCAAAGAATGTTAGAGTTGGGAGAAAACTTTAGGATTAACTAGTCCAACCTTCTGTCCAGTATAAGAATCACTCCTACAACATTTCTGACAGATGGTCACCTAGATTCAGTTTGAAGACTTTTAGTGAGAGAGACTATGCTGCTGCACAAGGCATCTTATTCCATTTTTAGATAGCTTTCGTTGCTAGATAATTGTATAATTATCTTTGATAGATGATAGTTGATATTGTAGCTAATACCATATAACCTATAGTATTTAATACCTATAATACGTATTGTAGCTAATATCAGTTGATAAAAACTTTACATGTGCTTTATCAAGTTTGCAAAGCACTTTACATAAGTTATTTCATTTGAGTCGCACAATGATATTGTATGGAGGCATTACTCACATTTTGGAGATGAGTAAACCGAGGATCAGAGAGGCTAAAAGTGGGTGCTTAGACTCATAAGATCACAGATTTAGGGCTAGGAAAGATCATAGAGGTGGTGGGTAATGGCAATGGTAGTGCTGAACAGAGTTCCCCAGTGCTGGGAATTTTGAACTGAGTACCCATGCAGTTTTGTGAGCTGTTCTGACAATTTCACTCCCCACTCAAATGTCTAAAAATCTCCAGGGGCTTCCTATTACCTCTAGGATTTTGATTTGAGATGTTAGTCAAGAGTCTTTAAGAGGTAAAGAGAGGAGATAGAGAGACCAAGCCATATATATGTATATATGTATATGCATATATAGAGAGAGAGAAGAAGAAGGAGGAGGAAGAGGAGAAGGAGGAGAAATGGAAAATGACACAGAAGGCTTATAACATAAGATAATATATGAAAAATTAAAAAGAGAAATACAATCGAATACTTCATGAAGTATGAAGTGGGGAAGGTCATTCTTTTGTGGTTTCTCTTCTTCCCCCTTTCTCTTTTTTTTATTTTAATTTTTTTTTGTAGGGCAATGGGAGTTGTGACTTGCCCAGGGTCACACAGCTAGTACGTGTCTGAGGCTGGGTTTGAACTCAGGTCCTCCAGAATCCAATGCTGGTGCGTTATCCACTGCGCCACCTAGCTGCCCCCTCTTTCTCTTTTAGTTTTATGTATTTTATTTTTATTTTATGGAATAACACAAGCATTTCTATAACAGTGCAATAAAAAGATGATTGTACAGGAGACTGCAAATCTATTATGTACTCTTTCCAACTCAAGTTCACTTCCATTTTCCTCAGAATTTTACTTCAGAGAGTAAAGGGCCCCAAAAGATTCATGCTGCCTTTTTGTCCTGCACATAGAGATCTCTCATCCCAATCACAATACCCTTGTTCCAGAGAGACTACTGAGGAAGTCTGGTTTTGAAATTAGGAAAGCTGGGTTCAAATCTTAGTCCTGCCATTTGCTATTGAACCTTAGGGAAGTCATTCAATTCTCTGGTGCTGTTTCCTAAACTGTAAAATGAAGGGGATAGATGGGTTTGATGGTACTTAAGGTCCTTTAAAGCTCTAAATATATGAGTCTCTTCCCTTTGCTTTGGTAGTGAGATGATGGATGCCCTTGGCAGAATCTAGAGCTGCAGGGAAGAACAAGGGGGAGAAGAGACTAGGATTTCTTTGTGCTAGGCTTGTAGGGCTTGGTGACATTCTGGGTTATAGTTAAGTGCAGAGCTGGAATGTTAGTGGAACATCATTCCACTGCCCTCCCTATCCCTTGCCTGTCTCCTTCACTTTCCCCCACTCTCTCTGCCTAGTTGAAAGTGTGCTGGTTACCTCAGAAGCCACTGACAAATGTTCAAACGCCCTCTGGGTTAGTCTAGCACTACCTGGACACCTTCCTTCACATTGACTCTTTTCTTTTGAAGCTCCCCAGAACCATTTCAAGCCATCTAATACAATATTTAAGTTTTTGATCTGGAAAGCTGGGTCGGTTCCTTCAAAATCTTTTGTGCAAGCGGAACGTGGTATCTCAGAGTGCAAAGGCTAGTCCAGTAGCTTTACTGAGAGTGTCTGATCTCCTGTTGGAGTTTGGAAGTTGCTCCCAGTAGTCCGAACTACAAAGTGTGCAGCTCATCACAAAAGAGTCACTCTGAAGAGCATATGTCTGCTTAGAAACATTTCCCACTGAGAAGGCTAACACAATTAGAGATTCCAGTCCTGAGTATGAGTCAGCGTCAGCCTTTTTGAGTTTGAAGTCTTCCCTTCAAGGCTGGTTGATGGAGAGAGGCCACACTATTGCTGCTGGGCTTCCCTTTTGTGCTGCCATCTTTGGTGGTGCTCTCACTTAAGAGGATTTTGGGGGGTCATTGTGAGGTTTTATATCAGTTAGAAGAAACAGTCCAAAAGTTGAACAGGTTGGATTTGTATGGTAGTGAGTTTCCTGTGCCTGGACAGGTTCAAGCACAAGTTAGTCAAGATGTGCCAGTTTATCTATTGTATCAATATATCATGCCACCCCTCTATGATTCCTACCAGCTCTAAATCTATGATCCTATGTCCTTAGAATTGCTACCTAAGGCAGGAATCTCTCTACAACATGCCTGAATGGCACATCCTGACTCTGTAACTTTGGGCTAGTGACTTAACCTCCAACTCTCTTAGTTCATAAATTGCAGAATAGCTGCTGTTCTGCATTTATAGAGGAAATTTCCTCACTAGGGATTTCTTATACTAATTTCATGTAAAAAGGAAGGAAACCATAAGGAGTATATAGTGTAACTGCTTCCTTTTACAGATTAAAAAACAGGTCCATGGAGGTTAAGTGACTTGCCCTAGTTCACTAAAGTAGTAGATACTTGCTTTCAACTGGAAGAGTCTATGGTTTTCTCATATCCTACACTCATTTAGAGATAGGGATAGCAAATGGATCTGCATTTTCATCAATATAGGGAACCCCTCAATGAGGAATATCCCTTTGCAAATGCAAGTTGGTATCTTCTTTTCAACTTATTATCTTAGAGAATTGCCTAGACTTCTGAGAAGTTAAGAGATTTACCCCAAGTTCCTCAACTGTTATGTGTGATATGCTGGACTTGAATCTGTGTCTTTGTTAAAAAATGGTACTTTATCTACTCTGCCAGACTGGCACTAATCTAATAAGGACTTAATTGATAGCAAGAAAGGCCAGATAGTTAACAATTCTACTGTAGGGGGGGATTTCAGAAAGAAATGATTCTCTTTTCATCCTTCAATTGCTGGTATCTCTTAATAGTGGTACAAGGAGAATGCTGGACTGGCAGAACCCAACAATAAACAGAGAAAACATAGATCAAGAGAGAGGAAGAGATGAATTTAATATGAACTTGCAAGTACTTGGAATTCTCAGAAAATTTCTAGCTTAGTACAAACATGTCAATCTATCAAAGTCAAATTCATAAGTTGAAGTTGTAATTCTTAACAATAATATTAAAGAACTATACATCCAAGCATTCCTGAATGTAGAAATGGAAGTAAATTCCAAAGCAGTAGTTGTCCTAGTCCTTTCAGGGAGGGTGTACTTTGACAGGAAGTCACTGAGATTACTAGAGAGATGGTGGCAGTAGAACTGCTGTCTTTCTGCTGTTTGTGTCTGCCAGAGGGGAGGGACCAGACTGCTTCCTCTGATGTAGCCATCAGAGAAGAAATAGCAGGCATAAAGGAAGAGTAGGGAAGCATGGCTGATGTTGACTAGAAGAGAGAAGTGTTTAATATGGCCAGAAGAAGAGAGAAAGAGAGGCAGAGACAGAGACACAAACAGACAGAGAGGAAAAGAGTCAGAAACAGAGATGGAGACATACACACACACAGAGGCACAGAGACAGAGAGACAGAGAGACAATGCCAGAGAGACAGAGAGACCAAGGGAGAGAGATAGAAACAAAGATAGACAGACAGGAGTAGAGGACAAACAGAAAATAGAGAGGGCAGAGAGAAGAGAGAAAAACAGACAGAGAATCTCAATATTCCATCCAAAGGATATAGTGACTTCCTTTATGACCAGGGAAAAGGCTATGTATTCACACATCCTTTCCACTTTTTAGTAAAATCTTGGTTGATTGTCTTCCTTTTTAAAGCCTCATACCCTCAACTCACCTAAGTGTTGGAAATAAAAATCACACATTTATGTCGGCTCTAACCATCATTTTGACACAATTGCAATGAAATGGAATTTAACATGAATATGAATAGGAAGGCTGTGTGGTGTAGTGTATAAGGAGCATGCCTTGGAGTTGGGAAGATCTGGGTTCAAATCCTGCCTCTGACACAGATGATCTCTGTGACCCTGGGCAAATCACTTTTCAGTGCTCCAGGAAACCCTCTTAGACTATAAATTGCATATTGGTAGAAGGAATTTTCACTTAAGAGTTATCTACTGATGAAATCATAGGTTAAGATTAAAAAATTGTGAATAAATTTTAATATGCATTCAAAAATCACCTGAGTACAGCATGGGGAAGGTATGGTTAGACAACAGTTCAAGTGAAAAGGATTTGGGAGTTACAGTAGATTGTAAATTCAATATGGATGAATAAAAAGTGTTCCTTTAGCACCATGTACCAGAGAGTATACTAAGTTTTAGGGATATAAATAAATACAAAACCAAGACATTCTCCATTCTCAAGGAGCTTACATGATATGGAAACACAAGACTTATAACAGAGTAATATCCAGGGGAGGGTGTTGGGAAGTCACAAAGACATTAAGTGGAACCATAGGGAATCAATTGGTATACTGTTTTCAGAAGTTCCAACTAAAACTCCATTTTCTATATGCTTTACCAAGCATTCTTAATTCTGTCTTCCCTCTTAACTATTTCCTATATCTTCTGTTTAAAGTCTGTTTATACATATTTATTTGCCTAATGTCTCTGCCATTAGATTGTGAGCTCCTTGAAGGCAGGGACTGTTTTTTTTTTTTTTGCCATTTTTTGTATCCCCAGTACTCTATCCACTGTATCACCTAGCTGACCTTGACTTATGTTTGGTCCATTCTAATTTTCAAAGAGTTTGTTTTTTGGGTAAAGTTTTGTATCTCATGCCAATTCCCTTTCCAACTGTTTCTTCCATAACTTACATTTCTTTTCTATTGTTCTCCTTTGGTGCTCTCATTTGATTTATAAAAAGGTTTTTTAAAGAAAAAAAAACTCCTTTTACTTTATCTGTTCCAAAAGAATTCTAGTTGATTTTGTACCCTAGATGTGTTTTACTTAGAGGCTTTGCTTGTAGACGTTTTGGAGTCATTCTCTTTTTCTGGGTTTGTGTCTGTCACCAAAATAGATTTTTATGGAGGTATTCTCTCTCTCTCTCTCTCTCTCTCTCTCTCTCTCTCTCTCTCTCATCGCATCGCATTGCTCATTTATCCAGCCTCTCCCTGAATTCAGATGTTGATGCTAGGGCCTGGATCTGTTCCCTTTTGAGGAAAGAAGGTCTAGCTAGTTTTGATGCTCAGGCTGAAAAACTGCAAGTTTTCAGTATTTCTAAAGAGGTCCAATTACTGCTCTGGACCCTAAGACTATCTGAGCTCTATAAGTTCATGATCTGGTCCAGAGTGATAGAACTAAAGGGTTTCCTTTTGTTTGGATTCCTCCCCTGGTTACATTTGCTGCAAGTTTCAGACTAGAAGCTGAGACCCTACTCTGCTCTTGGGGAACTGAGCCACAATGCATTTATTTGTCTCTGAAATTGTTCCCTCACTTACTATATTGCCTGGATAACTGCTCCTTATCTGGAACATCATCCTTGTGTGTCTGCAGGACTTCTCCTAACTTGCCCTTGGCTTCGTATTCTGGAATCATTCCTGTCATAGGAATGGCTATCTCCAGTAATAGTTTTATGGCCTTTTCTTGCCCCTGCCCCATCCTCTCCCTGGGTTCTAGAGTGCTCTGTTCTTGGCCAGATGCTGTTCCCTCTGTGATAGAGCCTCTCTGTCTATCTTCTGACATTGACCTGGGATGGATAAAAACATTCACCATGACTTTTTCTTGTATTTCCCCATCATTTTTGGCGGGTATATTTTCTAGATCTATCTGGGGTAGGTTTTTGGGGGGAAGGGCAAGGGAGGTGAGCTCATATGTACCTTTTACTTTTATCCTGCCATCTCAGCTTCTCTGAGTATATTTGAAGTTATTATAAATAGAAGTTGAGGATAAAGGATTAGTTTCACAGGTTTTCTTTGGAGAGGCAAATGCAGATCAGAGGAGTTAGTTTTATCATGTATCTAAAGGCAGCAGAAAAACACAATTTTGTCAGCTTGTATAATGGTAGTCATAAGGATTGTTTGAAAATAAAATTAATAATGAATATAATTGTCCTTATTCAGCTATGTAGACTGTAGAGGATGAGGGTATAAAAGAATTCCATTAAGAATCGTTTAAAGAGCCTCTAAACTAACCAACACCACATTTGATATTAAATGACTTCAATACAAAATAGGGCAAGATATAAAAATGCTGAGGAATGTATGTTCCTGGTATAAGGAAAGAGGCATTCTAAAGGCTTATAGCTTACATAGAAACTTAGTGCATACATAAACATATCATGAATACTTCCTTCAAGATAATAATTTAGGTATTATGCATAGCAAGCAACAAATATCACTTGAAAAAATTTAAATGGATTATACTTTAACAGATAGGAAATGATTACTGATATGGGAGTAATTCTCAGATAAAAGCATATCATCAGATTATGGATTTGATAGCACAAAGTCTAGAATTAATACAAAAGTTGGAAGAAAGAATTATAATGATAAAAAGATGTGACATGCAATTTAAAAAAAATCCTTTATTATGACCTATTTAAAATATATATTGTCCTTGAAAATTTAAGAAATGAATGGAAGAATGGACATTAATTATGATTATAGGTATATGAGTTTCCTAGAAAAATTAAACTATTATAAGTCAATTGCCATACTGAGAAGAGAAAAATAGCTCAGCAGTCAGAAAGTTATATCTAGCAAAAACCTGATTTCCTTGTTGAGAATAATGTTATGGAAACCAAGGTCAATACTTTTGAATATAAGTTGTTTATAAAATGTTATGGTGAGAAACAGGACATGATGAATTGTATTATCTCACAAAGCAGCAAAAACTGATGAAGAAAGAAGTTTGAAGTAAGCTTGACAAAAGACCCAACACAAACAATTCATTCTGAAGGCAACTGGAAAGGTATGGTCATGCTTTCACAAATGATATTCTTTATGTGTACCTGCCTTATAATCACACAGTTGACTAAAAGGCATAGGGAATACAAAATCCCACTGTGCTCTTTGTTCATTGTCTACAAGTTAGCATTTGAGTTGGTAGAGCAAAATACCTCTTTAAAAAAATCTCCCTATATAAGATATCATTGATGAGTAGTAGGTAAAAAAGAAATCATACAGAATTAGTTGAAATGATGACACTAGTCCCTGTTATGAATATGTGCCAAGAACACAGAACAACTTTGTTTGACAACCCTCTGATAATACCAGGCAAAACATAACAGAGACATTTGCAAATGATGTTTGCCACTGTCATTGAGGAGGTCCAGTAAAATGGACATGGTGAGGTCCTACAGATTTACCATTTGCATATAACATTCTTTATGGGCATAGTGGGCATACAAATAAGAAAATGAAAGCCAGTCTCTTACAATAATAGGCAATGGAGAAACGCACAGTGGGAAGGACAGTTTGTAATACCTTATAAATGAGTAAAATTTACAGGAAAATCTAGTAAAGGATATTATCAGAGAAATATGAGACTTGAAAAATAGACAGGCTGCCCATAGAGTGAGATTGAGGAATAATTAACAGAGAGATAATGTACTGTGAGAATCAGAGCTCCACCCTGAGAAGATTATTTGTGTGAATGCTCATCTCCCATCAGTTCTCTATTCTTTTGTGGTAACCCCATAATTATTTCAGATGTCATGATGGACATAATGTTGTATTTGGCCTTGATATCTGTTACCAGTTATATTAGGATTCTTTATTTCTCATAATGGCATAAAGATAATTAGGCAGATGATGCAAAAAGTGATGAAACAAAGATAAAAATTATTTTTTAAATTAATGTCGACAATTGTTTTCTCATTTACCTTCCACAGGGGGGGACTGGTAGTAATATTAATTTTAGAGGAGTATAGTAATATTAGTTTTAGAGAATGCTTTAATTTTTGTTTTTATTATATATTTCATGAGTAACAACTAAGATTCTATATTTCCCTTAGACATATTGTTGAGAACTCTCAATGTTTGATTTGATTATTAGCAAAAGCTATTTAAATTTGTGTTAAGCTCAATTTTGTAGGAAATTTTCCTGGCTGATTACCAGCACCTACACATTTAAAACACCCGAAAAGACTTCCATTCTAAAAATATTCCCAGAGGACATCCAAAGAATCATCTGAGAAAAGACTTCCAAAGATGTAAATGGACTTTTCCCTGTTTTCCTTTTCCACATTGTATACACTGTTTATAATGTCCATTTACTAAAGGGGAGTGCCCTCTTTAGTTTTTTTTGTTTGTGATGTCTACTTGCTAATAGGGGAGTGTCCCCTTTAGCCTTTGTCAATGCATCACGCAATTTCTTTTTCTCTCTTTTCATTCCCTTTACTTTGTTAGTCATAAGCATCAGTAATGTTATTGCTTCATGGGAGAAAACACTGTTTCTTCCATGAAGCAAAGGGGGAAGTATGAGAATCAGAGCTCTGTCCTGAGGAGAAAGCATGTGACTTGGCATCTGGAAGTTACATCTATAGAACCGCATGTAGTCATGTCAATCAAAGCTACCAGCCAATTAGCTTGGAGCTGTGTGTGTGGATGTCCCTGCTTCCTGTTTTAAAGAAGGCTTCTGGGAGAAGTGGTGGAAGATCGGCCTCTTTTCATCCAGGAAATGAGCATGATGGAAGATGGAGAACAGGGAGGGCCCCTCTTAGTTGTTTGGACACCAGCATGGTGATGAGAAATTTCATGTGGGCTTCTAATAAAGGAAATTGCTTTCTCTCTCTCTGGCTATACTGAATCAGATCTGAATTAGGATTTCTATGCTATAAGGAATCTGTTCTCAATCTCTCTCTCTCTCTACACTAACTTATATATTTTAATAATCTTTAAAAGCCTAAACTCTTGTTGAATTTATCAGTGATTTTAGCCAGCTTCCCCGAAAACTGGGGAGAGGGGCAAATTAGAACCCACAATTAAGATTTTAAAACAACACAGTTCTCCTGAAAAGTCAATATCTAATTCTAAAGGGATCTTAGTGGTTATCTAGGTCAACCTTCTAATATTCCAGATGAGGAACTTTGTCCCTGAGAGGTTAAATGACTTGCTCAAAGTCACAAGGTAATAAGTGGCAGAGCTGAGATTCAAAGTCTTTGAGGAAGGTCACTAGCACAATGTGGTGGAGCCCTTGTAGAGGATTTGTAAGTGTACATGGACTAGACTTGTACAGGACGAGCATGTATAGCATCTATATTGATTTGCATCATTGCAGAGTGTATCCACATTGATATAATCAATAAACCCATTGGAATGCTGGAGTATTGAAGTCTGAGATGCCAGTAGTGCATATTAGTGCATCCCTCCAAGTCCTCTAAGATATCTCTAAAACTGTAGTTTATTTTAACAGAGGTCACAGCCCTGCAATATAAGAAGCGTTGCTGTTATTAGGTTGTGGAAATGATTTGTGAAATTTTCTTGAATGTTAACTCACATTTCTAGACAGAAATGCACTTTCCACAGTCCCACAATTCATTTAATATTTCAATATCAGCTGAAGCAGGATTATTGGGGGGAAGTGTGACCCCAAGCACTATATCTAAGGCTCGACCCCTTTTCCAGCAAATACCTGTTCCACAGTGAGCACCTATCATGAATTGCAAAGAAACTCATTTATCCAAAAAGCAGCAAAACACAAATCAGAGAAGGTATAGATAGGAGGATACATACCAGACAATACAAAGAGCTCTCCAATTGGGAGCAAGATAACTGCTCAACTAAGAGAATTCTAGATTTCACTTAAGGGGAAACACCATGAAGTCTCTTGTGTAGCAAACTGAAGATATGGGCATAATAAGACTAATAACTCATCTCATGTCTTCCCAGAGTCTTTTCCTTTAGTAATCTGAAGTGGGGTTGGCCTCTTTCATCTTTTGAAATTGACAGCCAGAAGTGGCCAAAGTGACTTGAAGCTTGGAGAGTCTCAAAGGAGACTGAGGAAAGCTACAATTCTCTCACTCTCATCAACTCTACCCAGCGCTTACACAGGGAAGAGCATCCATCTCCACCAATAATGAGAGTCCCATATTAATAAGCTTAGGGACAGTGGTTCCATTAACAAATAATTGTAGATAGAGTGGACATCCTTGCTTTATATATACATTTACTGGGAAAGTTTCTAGTGCATATCCATTGCATATGAAGCTAGATTTTGGTTTAGATAGATATTTAAAATATTATTAAAGGTCTTTCTGTGCTTATACTTTGTAAATTTTTTTCTGTTAGCATAAATGAATTTTGTACTTTGTTAAAAGCTTTTTTCTGTGTCTATTGAGAGAATAATAAATTGTTTTGGATGTTTTTGTTTTCAATATGATTATATTGATTGTTTTCTAATGTTGGATAACCTTTGAATCCTTAGTATGTATCCAAGTTGGTCATAATCAATGGTTTCTTAGATGAATTAATGTAGTTTGTTTGGTAGGATTTTACTTAAAACTTTGAATTGATATTCTCTCAGTGATATTGGTCTACAATCCATTTTCTGTGCTTTATTTTTAATTGGCTTAGATATTAGGACTACATTTTTTTCATGAATCTGGTTGGGTGTTTTCTTTCTCAGTTTTAAAGAAAGGCCTAGAAAGACATGTATGAAATGATGTATTGTGAAGTGAGGCAGAACTAAGAGAACAGTGTATACAGAAACAGCAATATTGTCTGAAGAACTGTGAATGATATGACTATTCACAACAATACGATGATCCTAGACAATCCCAAAGGACTATTGATGAAACATACTGTTCACTTCCAAAGAAAGAACTGATATTGATGGAACAGACTGAAGCATGTTATTTTCACTTTATTTAATTTTTTTCATTTTAAATCAAGTTTTCTTGTACAAAATGACAAATATGGTAATGTTTTACTTAGTCATACACATATAACAATCACACATGATTGTTTGCCACCTCAGGGAGAGGGGAGGGGAGGGAGGGAAAGAAGGATAAAAATTGGAACCTAAAACTATAAATAAAAATGTTTATTATTTAAAAAAAGAATAATTAAAGTAGTATTGGCATGAATTATTCTTTAAAAGTTTGATGGAATTTCCCTATGAATCTATTAGGACCAGGAATTATTTTCCTTTGGCAGTTCCTTTATAGCTATTTCCTTTGCTCAGATCATATTATTTAAAATCTCCATTTAGTCTTCTCTTAGTTTTCAGATTTTTATATTCTTAAGGTATTCTTCTCTTTCTTTTGTGTCTTCCTTTGTTAGCATATAGCTGTGCAGTCAGTTTTGAGAAGTCTTTATTTCTCCTGGTTTTGTTGTGATTTCACCTTGTTCATTTGATGTTATTGATTTGATTTTCTGCCATATTCTTTTAAATTATATTAATGAAAGGCTTATAATTTTATTAGTCTTCTCAAAGAACCAACATTTAGTTTTAATTTTATATTCTCTTCTTTTTATGTGGGAGATTATGTTTATTTCTCCTCTATTTTTGATATCTTCTCTTTTTTTGTTTATTTTAGGATATTTATTTTTTCCCTTTAGAATTAAAAAAATGTATATTTATTTGGTTAATTCTTTCCTTTTGTATTTTGGAATTTAATGGTATAATTTTTCTCTTGAGCACTGCTTTAGCTGCATCTTTGAAATTTTATGCTGCTTCACCATTATCATTTTCTTTCACATATTATTGCTTCTATGATTTGTAGAGTAGCTAGGTGATTCAGTGGATAGAATGCTGGGAGAAGAATAATCTTCCTGAGTTAAAATCTGGTCTTAGACACTTAACTACTGTGTGATCTTGGGCAAGTAACTTAACTCTGTTTTCCTTGGTTTCCTCATCTGTAAAATGATATGGAGGAGGAAATGGCAAACCACTCCAGTATCTTTGCCAAGAAAATCTCAAAAGGGGTCAAGGAGAGTCAGACATAATTGAAAATGATTGAACAACAATGACAATAATTTGTTCTTTGATCTAATAATTATTTAAGATTTCATTATTAAATCTCTATTTGGATCTGTGTTTTTCCTTTTATATGTGCTCTCTGAACTGATCACTATTTTTATTTATTATACTATGTAAAGGATGTGTTTACTATTTCTGCTTTTTGACATTTATTTGCAATATCTCTTTGCCTTAATATGTGTTCAATTTTTATAAAAGTTGTGTGGTGCTGAGGAATATGTATATTGTTTAGCAATCTCACTTAGAACATGATATAAATCTTCCAGCTCTACTTTATCCAGCAATTTATTCAATTCTTTATTTTCCCTTCTGTTTATTTTCTATTAGACTTACCCCAATCTGAGAGAGGGACATTGAAATCTCCCTTGACATACCTAACTCCTTTAACTATTGTTACTGTCTTTGTCTTAAAGTACAGTAAAATTTTCCTTTATGAATTTGAATACTAAAAATTTGTAGCATTTAAGTTTACTGTTGTTATTGGTTTGTTGTCTATGGCTCCTTTCAGCATGATACAGTTTCCTTGTTTATTTCTTTCTTTGTAGTGAATTTTTGTTTTGCCTTTTTCTGATGGCATGTTTGCACCTTCGATTTTTTTGTTCATTTGATAGAAAGTAATTTTTTCCAGCCCCTAATTATATCTATGTCTTTGTTATGTTTCTTGTAAGTACAGATTGTGGAATTTTGTTATTTTTATTCAATCTGTCACATTTCTCTGTAAAATCCATTCACATTTAGAGTTATGAGATTCAGGTTTGCATATTGTTTTAATCTGAATTAGGATTTTCTCCTTTCTCTGTAAGATAGTATTTTGTCTCCAGTTATTTTAGGTTAATTTTTTTAAGGTGGCCTACTCACCCTCTTCTTATCTTTACTCCCCCCATTTGTTATCCCTTTCCCCAGTTTGGGAATTTTGTTTAACTTAATTGTTTCTTTTATTATTTTAATCTTTTTATCTAATTTTTATCTCTTTTTCTCTTTCTGTTAAGCAGTCAAATAAGTCCTTCATTTCTTCTCTTGATTTGTTTTAGTTTGAAATTTTATTTTCCATCTTTTTCCTAAAAAAATATTTTCCTTGTTCTTTTCATTATTAACCTTCCCCTTCTGTATACTTTTTTTTTTGGATGAGGCAATTGGGGTTAAGTGACTTGCCCAGGGTCACACAGCTAATAAGTGTCAAGTGTCTGGGATCGGATTTGAACTCAGGTCCTTCTGAATTCAGGACTGGTGCTTTATCTATTGTACCACCTAGCTGCCCCATTCCTTCTGTATACTTTAGGCTCTTATTCCTTGATTCATTTCCCTTATATTTATTTAGTTCTTTTTCAGTTTCTGTATTCCACTTGAAATCAATGCTTTGAAATTACCTATCTTGAGTTTCCTCTTCCAAACAATTTCTATGTTATACCCTTATATGTCTTGCTCTCTGCCCCCTCTTTTCTGTTGTCCCTAAGTCTTAGAAATGTCAATTCCTGGGGTGAGAGACCATGGTAGTAATTTTCCTATGTCCCCAGTTTGTAGTTCATTAGTTATTTTTGCTCTCTCCTTGGTAATTTTTTTCCTATTTGTAATGGATATTCCCTGGGCCCATTCCTTCCCCCTCCTCTGGGTACCACATGCCTCCAGGAGCTCTAATTCCTCCTGTCCTGAGGCAGGATGAGTGATTTTTCTAAGTACCAAATCCCTGAAGATTTTTTTTAACAGTTATAAAGTCCCCTTTTCCCTTTATAGAGAATCTCTCTTTCCCCATAGGAACATTCATGAGTGGTACCCAATCCTACCAGTGAAAAAAGATTATCAGTTGTTTCCCACCCCCCTTGACTTTCCTCACCTTGGATTTATGTTTTTATATTCTACTGATTATTTCTGCTCTGTAGGAAATAAATTCTGCTTCCATAATTTATATTTCTTTTTTAAAGCATTTGGGAACATACTGGCATGTTTCTGTGCTCTTTTGGGAATTTACAGGATCTTTTGCCTCATCAGGTGTTGATTCATTTTCCTTTGCTTTGCAATATTTATTCATAGATGTGAGACGTGGAGATGTGGAGAGGTCACCAAGAACAGAGAAATTCTCTATTCCTCTAGTTTGTTGGTCATGTGACCTGGAAGTCACCTTCATTATTTCTTATATACAGTAATGCTTCATTACAATTATGTGCCACAATTTATAAGACCTGTTCTCAATTAATGCACATCTGTTTCATTTCCATTTCTTTTCCACTACAAAAATTGTCCCATATATTTTCCATGCAAAAATATTTTGGCATATATGGAGCCTTTATCTTTGTCATTGACCTCCTTTGGACATATGTTTATCAGTGGAATTCAAAGGGTATGGACATTTTAGTCATTTAAATAATTCTGAACAAAAGCAGCCATTATAATCACAGGGTTTGTAACATTTTAGTAGTGAAGATGCTATAAATTGTTTACCAGGAGTATTGGAAAGTAGAGTTACATTGCCTTTGGTTGTCCTACTTAAAGGGACTCACTCATTTTCAGAAAATGAAGTTGAAGTAGTATTTAGCTTGTTATGAATAAATAGGTCACGAAAGAGTAGATCTTCCCAGGAATACCTTTAATTGTTGTAAAAACTTGGTACAAAATACCAATATAGAAATCATTGTGACATATAACTTTGGGAACCCAAGAGAACCAAAGCAGTGGCAGAAATTCAAAAGCCACTAAGATTGAAACTGGAACATGTATTAGCACATTTATATAACATATTGCAAATTTTAGTGATAAGTTGGGTGGACTAGGGTGATAGCAAAGGAATACTAAGGAAATTTTGCATGCAAAAATGTTATAACGAATAATAGATCAGAATGGATTACTGAATGACTTTTTGGGAAAACAGAAAATTTGTTTGAATCATATTTTAGATATGCTATGGGACCCCCTCTTTTTAAACGAGTTTGATTTAATTCAATAAATATTTATTAAGTGCCTACTATGCATGAGCTACTGTGCTAAGAGCTAATGAAACAAAGACAAAAGTAAAAACTAGCACTTGACCTCAAGGGATTTAACCTTCTACTGGGGGATGTTTGTGGATGCAACATATAAATATAACATTATTTGAGGAGGAAGGGGACATTATCCTTTTATAACATGAATAGTCATGTGCTAATTAATTGGACCTCAAAGTTTGAGTTTACTCATATTTGGCTTGGTTAAAGTAGCCTTTGCTTACATGACAAAGGACTCAATCTCTGTAGGAGAAAAGAATGACTACATTAGATATATGAGTACCTAAGTTCCATACATAGGTCTTTTATAGCCTTTGGACAGTAAATCTTCATTCTGTTTCCTTATCTGCTTGTTACATCTTTTTCTTTTGAGGTATGCAGCTAAGATTAATTATCCTCTTTGTACACTAAAGAAAGCTAATTTGTTTACCACGTCTATTTCCAAATTGTGAAACCAGGGAAAAGAAAACCTAGTCTACTTACCACCAGGTTCTACATCCCCATGGAGGTATGGGGCTTCTGTCTGAACAAGAGTGCATATGAATGTCAGATCAAACTTATTGATAGGACCCTTGCATTCATAATTAGAAGGGCCTAGAAATTTAATAGAAATAATTTTCACAACTTTTCAATTGCTGGATGTTTGAGAAAGGAATCATTTTGTGATACTTGATTTTTCATCCATAGGAAAACATTAACAAAGGTGCATTGGTTTTCTCCAAAGAGACCACAGTGGAACATAGTTTCAATTTCCTGCAAAACATGATGATCCTATAGAACAATATTCTCATGCTTGGTTGCCACAGTCCTGAAATAGCTTAAACAAAAGGATTATTTGGAAATTGGGAGATTGGAGTGAAAATCCCAAATACAGAAACCAGTAAGTGTTGTTTTTCTCTTCCTTTTTTCTGAGAGGATTATAAAGAGAAAAATGCATCATAGGAGCTCCTTAACAGGCTGTGGTGTAACACCCACGCCCCACCAGCAATTGGGCAGATTAAAACTTGAACCTGGGAGTCCATTTTCACCTGGCTTTAGGACTTCTTCCTTTATATGGTGATCACAACATCTATAGTGATAGGATATAGGACTATGTCATCTTGTTCTTCAAGAACCTTCATTATTAGCTTCCTATTGCTTCTAGGATAAAATACAAAATCCTCTATATGGCTTTTTAAAGCCCTTCACAGTCTGTTCTTATTGGGATTTTTGCATCATCCAGTCATCTTTTTCTGCATTTGATATTTGCTATCCTCTGAAATTACTACTCCATTTCTGTCTTTGGTTTTTGCAAAGGTTCGACCAAATGCCTGAAATGCCTTCCTTCCCTACTTCTATCTCTTAGAATCCCTTCTGCATTCAACTTGTGCTACATTCTAGGGGAATACTTTCCTGATCCCTTTAGTTGTTAGTGCTCCCTCCCTCCTTAAATATGTCTGTCTGTCTGTCTGTCTGTCTGTCTGTCTGTCTGTCTCTCTCTCTCTCTCTCACACACACACACACACACACTTATTTGTTTTACATGTTATATTCCTCCATTAGGATGTGCATAAGCTCCTTGGGGGCAGAGACTTGTTCATTCTGTTTTTGTATCTCCAGCACTAAGGATAGTGGTTTGTCCATAGTAGGGGCTTAATCAATTCTTTTTGGATTAGATTGGTTATGGGGTATTTGATGCCTCCCAGTACAGCTAATAAGGCAGTCCTCTCCCCTCGTTGCATAGATCTTTAGTGATTGCCAAGTCTTAACTCTTCCTCTCTTTATGTCTTCAACTTAAGATCTTCCTGTTGGTAAAACATAGCTTTATTCACTTTAACTGCTGCCTTGCCAAGGACTTACTAATAGTGTTCTTGTCTATTTAGATTATGAGTCAGTCTTTCCTCAGGATGTCTTTATAGTTATGATTCAAATCGGATACAGTTTTATTGTTCTTTTTGATTGTTCCAATCTTTTTATTTCCCACTTAGACTGCAGGGATTCCATTTGAAAGATTAACTATAACTATACCAAGAAGTCCAAACATGGAGGCAAGCTAACTCTTACTTGCTTAATACATGCACCTTTCTATTTCATGGACTATTCAGAAAGTTCTTTCTTTTTCTTTTTTCCTTTATTTTCCATCTTCTCCTTTCCCTTCTGCTTTCTCTTTATTCTCCCCTTCTCTTTCTTACTTCCATATCCACACCATCAGTACCCTCAGTAACATCCACCCATCTTTCTGCTTGGAGGGCTGGAGGGGAGAACAAAGAACTCTAAGGACATCCATTTCTTCATTTCCCACCTGGCTATATTCCTTCATTTCCCACCTTCCTTTGGCCTGGACTCTATCATGCCCTGCTCCCACCTCTCCTTTTTCCTTTTAAGCTTCCTTTTATATATTGTCTTCCCCCATTAGATTGTAAGATCCTTTAAGAAGAGAATCTTTCACTTTTGTTTTTTATGCCTGGCATCTAGCAGTGTCTAGCACTTGGCAAACATTTAATAATTGCTTCCTGATTAATTGATTCCATTCCACTAACATCCTTTTTTCCCCTCTTCTATCTTCTATCCTATGACTACATTCTTCTAAGGTTTCCCTTCCATGGTGCTATCCTATATTACAAATTTAGACACATTCTTTTAGGAGATGAATGGCTGATAGTCACTAATAGTATCAGTAGAGAACTCTTCCCTTCCAGAGATGAACTTAACATTCCCTTCCCTTGCCTTCCCTTCTCTTCTCTTCCCTTCCATTTCTTATTTTCCTTCCTTTCTGTGTTTTCCTTTTTCTTCCTTCCCTATTTTCCCCCTTTGTTTCCTTTCCTACAGGAACTTAGCTTATGCAAAGTTCAGTCTTAACAAAAAAACACCCCACCAAATTCCTCTTTTAAAAGATAGAAGTGGTGCTTTTATCAGAAGACTCATATATAGTCTGTTCTCATACTTGAAGAAATACAATGTAAGAATGAGAACCAAGATGAAAGGTTTTATTTTCCCCTTTGTCCATCTGTGTTTGAAAAATGATTCACATTTAAGATACCTTAATACCTGAGCATGAAATCACAAATTACATTTTGCTATGCATATTAATGAGTGAAAAATCTTATTCATATTTCTTTTTCAAACATAAAATGTATGGCCCTTTTCATATGATGCTGTTAATGCTGAAAAGGGCAGAAAAGAGGGCAGCATACAAAGGAAGTGCAAAATGACTGCACAGACCATGATAATCTCTCAGAGCCCCTTGTGGGCCCTTTGAAGGCAGTCTTCAAGTGGAATAAGTTGCTCTGTTATGAAACTGAACTTTTGAACTAGGAAACAAGATACTAAGTGAATCATCAGTTTGGAGCTGATTATCTCAGACATGAAAGGGAGCTGTGGCAAACAGAATGTTCCCTCATAGTCTCAGACTTTGGACAGCTCCTACAGTTACTGAGGAGGACACATTACCTGGTCACTGGCTATTTGCTCCTTAGTAAGCTAACCAAAGATACTGTCTTTTTTTTGTTTCCAATTCTGACTTCATGAGACCATCAATCTTCATGACCTGGAAATAAATCCCTTGGTAACATGCTGACTTCTTAGAGGGGGATTCGTATATGGTTTAGAAAACATACTAATGCTGAAATCCTTCAAACAGGAAGGCTTTGAATTTGTTGTCATATTTGCCCTTCAGAACTATCTTCCAGTTGAAATCCTGCTGATTGGAAAAAGATGGATACAAAAATGAATTAGTATGAAGGATAATTTAGGACTTAAAAAAAATTAAAAGATTACCTGGGAGGGAGCTAGGTGGTGCAGTGGATAGAGCACTGGCCCTGGAGTCAGGAGGACCTGAGTTTGAATCCAGCTTCAGACACCTGACACTTACTAGCTGTGTGACCCTGGACAAGTTACTTAACCCCAATTGCCTCAAAAATAAAAATAAGTTTAAAAAAAGAAAAAAAAAGATTACCTGGGCCTCTAGCTTGAAAGACCAAGTAGAATATAAGCTCCATAAACCTGGGGACTATTTCATGTTTTAATTGTAGAATCAAACATGAGCTCCTTAAGAAGACACCAACTACTATTAAAGTTCGGTTGTTAGTATTTTCTTCCTCCTCAAATTGCCTTGTATTTACATATCTATGCACATGTTCTGTAGGCTTTTGGGGTGTTTTCATTTTGACTTTGTTTTTCTAATACCGGTCACAATACCTTGAACATAGTAGGTGTTTAGTAAATGTTTGTGAATGAAATGGAGTAATCCAGCTTCTGAGTTCAAGGTAAGAGCTATAGGAATAGTATCTTTATATCATACACAGGGTTTTTTGTTGGATGTGTTTTTACTTCCTATTGATATCTTCTAGGGGTAAGGGAACTCCAGTTATGTCTGTGACATGGAAGCCACTGGGATCTAACTAACATAAACCCAATTTAAGGTGTCAGGATAGTCCCATAGCTTTGATATATGTGGTTCCTTTGTGAGTAAAAGGAGAGAAGAAAGATAAGGAAGGAAAGGAAGAAAGCTAAAGAAGGCCTATCCATGAGAGGAGACAGTCTGTTGTTAAGAAAATGAGAAAAGAAAGATAAGGCAGTGAAGAGAGAAAGATAAGGAAAGGAAGTTCAGACCCCCTCCCAAATCTTAACTTGTACTTTCAGTCTTCTAACTCTTCTCAAGCATGATACATCGGGATTAGAGAATGTGTGATTTCAGAAGATATGAATTAAAAACAAAATCTTTGTAGGCTAGACAGCATGAACCCATCACCCCAGTGGTGCAATGCCCACCTGGGTTTCCCCCCTCCACATACCCCCTTCTAGTAACACTCAAAGGACAAGGAAAATGTGCTAGTGAATACAGAAGGAAAGAAGCTCCTAAGAAGATCCAAATTCTGTAGCTGCTATGCCTATTTACTGCATGAAGAGTCTGTGTGGCCTTCTTCCTCTCTCCTAGCTTTGTGAACATGGTATTGGAAACAGCTGGTTTCTGGCTACAGGAGTGAAAGCTTTCCTATTGTCTATATAACTTTTATGGCTGAAGGTATATCTAGGAAGAGCAAGAGTCAGGCCCAATTAATCAATCAACAAACAAACTTTTATAGAGTGCCTTCTATGTGCCAGGAGCACTGGAGATGCAAAGACAAAAATGAAACCCTGCAGTCATGAATTTTATTCAGGGAAATAAGATATAAAAGACAAGTAGAGATAAAATTTATACAAAATAAAAACAAGGTTATTTGGAGGCTGGGTAAGCACCAGAGACAGCTAGGTGGTACAGTGGATAGAATGCTGGGCCTAGAGTCAGGAAGACTTGAATTCAAATCCAGCTTCAGACACTTACTATGTCACCCATCAGTAAGTCACTAAACCTCTGTTTGCCTTAATCTAGTAGAGAAGGAAATGGCAAATCATTTGAGTATCTTTGCCGAGAAAATCCGATGCACAGTATTGGTATGCTATGGTCCATGGAGTCATGAAGAGTTGGACATGACTGAATGACTGAACAACAAAAAGGCAACAGAAGCTAAGATAATCAAGAAAGGAGGTGATGCTAGAGCTGAATTTTGAAGGAAGTTGAGGAAGAGATGGAAGTGAGGAAGGCCTTCATATTAGGCAAGATGGATAGTTTGTACAAAGGTATAGAGATGAGAGATGGAAAAGCAAGTGGGTCATTTTGGCTGGAATGAAGAGTGCATGAATGGGGATAATGTATAATAAGCCTAGAAAAGTATACTGAAATCACATTTTAAAAAGGGCATTAAAAAGAAAACAGAAGGGTTTCTATTTCATCCCAGTGGTAATTGAAAACTACTAGAGTCACCTGGTCAGACATGCTTTAGGAATATCACCTTGGTAGTTGTTTGGAGGCTATTTGGAGGATGTTTGGAGAAGGGAAGAGATTTAAATAGGAGAGACCCATTAGGAGACTATTCAAATAGTCAAGTCAAGAAGTGATAAGAGCATGAGTTAAGGTGATAGCCACAGAATGGAGAGAGGGTAACAGATAGAGAAGATGTTATAGATGAAGAATTGACAAGACTTGGCAACTGATTTTATATTTGGGATGAGGGAGATAGGGAAATTAAAGATCACTGCAAGGTTTCAAATCTGGATTTGTAAAACTGAATAACTGGGAGGATGGTGGTGTTCTTTATTTTTAAAAATAAAAGTATTTTATTATTTTCCAGTTACATGTAAGGATAGTTTACAATATTTGTTTTCATTGGATTTTTAGTTCCAAATTTTTCTCCTACCCTCCTTTCCCTCGCTCCTCCCCAAGATGGAAAGCAATCTGACATAGGTTATATATGTACAACCACATTAAACATATTTCTGCATTAGTCATGTTGTAAAAGAAAAATCAGAACACAAGGTAAAAACCTCAAAAAAGAAGGAAAAAAACCAGCCCCAAAGTAGAAACAGTATGGTTCAATCTGTATTCATAACCCACAGTTCTTTTTCCTGGATTTTGAGAACATTGTCTATTATGAGTCCTTTGAAATTGTTTTGGATCATTGTACTGCTGACAAGAGCCAAATCGATCACAGTTGTTCATCACACGATATTGATGTTACTGTATACAATGTTCTCCTGGTTCTGCTCCTCTCAGTCAGCATCAGATCATGTAAGTCCTTTCAGGTTTCTCTGAAATCCTCCTGCCCATCATTTCTTACAGCACAATAGTATTCAATTACATTCATATACCACAACTTGTTTAGCCATTCCCCAGTTGATCCCCAATTCTTTGCCACCACAAAGAGAGTTGCCATAAATATTTTTGTACATGTGGGTCCTTTCCCCTCTTCTGTGATCTCTTTGGGATACAGACATAGCAGTGGTAGCACTGGGTTAAAGGGTATGAACAGTCCCACAGCCCTTTGGGCATAGTTCCAAATTGCTCTCCAGAATGGTTGGATTTGTTTACAACTAGGATGGTGGTATTCTTAACACATATAGGGAAATAAAGAAGGATGGAATTTTGAGGAAATTTAATTAATTTATTTTTGGATATATTGAGTTTGAGAAACTTATAGGAAATTCAGATGAAGATGTCCCATAGGCAAAGAGCAAGAATAGGGTTGGCTATATAGATCTGGGAGTAATATGTATGGAAATGAAAATTGAACCAGTGTGAATTGATGAAGTCAAAGAGCGGGAGGGAGGGAAGAAGGGAAGGAGAAAGAAGAAATGATTGTGGGAGAAATCTGTCAGAGGTGATGAAGTGATGGGATTGATGGTACAGAGACTGTATAGGGATTGGTCTTCAGGAAAGGACTATGTTTCCCTCAAAGAATGGGCAAAGGAAAAGAGAATGGTGGATGATGTCAAGAAGTTTTGAGATATAAAGGAGAAGAGAAATTACACTCAAGGGGATTTCATTAGAATAGGAGACAACAAAACATATAATTTTGGTATTGAGAATTAGGAATGGTGACTTGATTTATAAGGTATTCAAATGACAATCTCTTTCCAGAAACTCTGGTAGGGATTATCGATCTCATTGCAGAAGGTGGAAAGCAGGACTTGGGATTGTGTGCACAGTGGAAGAGCAGATGGTGGAATGACCTAGGTGAATGATTGATCATAGTGTGAAATGTAGTGCAATCTTGGATTACCTATATTTCTGCACATTTTCTCTAGCTGTTTCCCACATTTGGAATTTTCTCCTTCCCCATCTTCACCTCCTGGATTCCTTAACTTCCTCAGTTTACATGCAAAATCTTATCTTCCACAAGGAATCTTTCCCAATCTTCCTTAACACTAGTGCTTTCCCTCAGCTGATTATCTCCAGCTTATCCTCTCTGTAGAACTTTTTTGTCCATAGTTGTTTATATGTTGTTTATGTCCATGACTCTGAACTTTGTGAGAGTAGCGACTACCTTTTTCCTTTCTTTATATTCCCCCTACACTTAGCTCAGCGACAGAAATTTAACTGACTATATAGTGTGCTGGGTGAATTTTTACTCTTTTCCATCATTCTGGACCATACAGACCCAGGTGGGGTGTTTAACTCCACCAGGGACCAGGGAGCACGATTTTTGTAGGCCTAGTCTGGAAAGTACTGATCACTGTGAGCTGAAGTCATTCAGGAGCATGGTAGATAGCAAGATGGCCTGGGGGAATGACTAGATTAGAGCTGCTGATCCACATTGATGGAGGGAACTTCTACACTGGAGGTTCTCTACAAAAATAGAATCACAGGTTCCATACTGGAAAGGAAGGGAGAGAAAAGAAAATGAAGAAATGAAGACTGCTTTACAAGTGTCTCCTTTATGAGTGATAGTGAAGAACATTTATGACATGGGAGAAAACATCTTTGTTTAAGTGTATGCAGCTATACCTAAGTTAAAACCTTTGATCTTTGAGTATTTCTCAGTAATGGTAATGACTTATTGACCTAGACCTCATAGAGAAATACTATCCAGAGGTCATTATTGAAAGTTTCAAAATGTTTTGGGTAGAAAGTTATACAGATCTTATCCTCAAAGGAACTTACACTTGGAACATTAGTCAGACTTGCTAATGGATTACTTCTATGAGTTGTACAGTCAGCAAAGTCAGGAGTTAGAAATTAATTATCACCTATTCTAGTCTAGTCAAATATCTCTTTTTTATTTTTTGATAAATTGAAGGATGAGGAATGGGGAAGAGGTCTTCATTTTCTTGTTGAGTTTCAGAAAGGAACTAATTAAAGATATTAAATGATCCTGTGATATGGATCTTAATAACTCTTTAGTGACATAAGAGTAGCAATAATAATATTTTACAGTGCTTTGTTTTTACAAAGAACGCTTTCTTTTTGATGGACAAATGTCCATTTGGGATGGATTGTGCAAGTATTATTGTCCCCATTATATGTGAAGAAACTGAGGCCCAGGAAAGTCACATACTACACTGTGACTTTGGGCAATCGTGACCTTCCTGAGTCTCAATTTCCTTATCTGTAAAATTCAGTTGTTTGGTTATTTTTCAGTTATGTCTAATTCTTCATGACCTCCTTTGGGATTTTTTTGGTAATGATACCGGAGTGGGTTGATATTTCTTTCTCCAGCTCATTTTACAGATGAAGAAACTCAGGCAAACAGGGCTAAGTGACTTTCCCAGGGTCATATAGCTAGTGTGTCTGAGGCTTGATTTTAACTCAAGGAGATGAGTCTTCCTGACTTCAGGCCTAGCACTCTATCCACTATACTACCTAGCTGCCCCTATCTGTGTTATAAGGGTATTGACTTAATGGCTACAGAGATCTTTTGTAGCTCCAAATTTATGATCTTAAGATTCTAATAGCAAAGTGCCAGAATTAGGAATCAAACCCACATCTTCCAACTCCAAATTCAGTGCTATTTTGAGTAAGTTCACTTTCAGATATATCTCCTTGAAAATAAAAGAAAGCTAATAAATGTAACACCTCTAAAATGTTCTCTTTCCAACAAAATCAGAGCTTACGTGAAGTCTGAAAAGTAAAATTAGGGAAAGACCATCTAGTAAATGGCTTGATTTAGCCCATTAATTTTGCTTCTCAGCTAGTGAAATATACTGTTATATGAGAAACAAAGTTTACATGGTGTTCCATACTATAAAAAGATGCCTGTCTTTGGTAGAGAGGTGGGAAATGAAGCCAGAACAAGAACATGTTTTCTCATTGTTGATCTGTAGTGTACCCGGGGAACCATTTAACAATTTGTTTTTGTTCAGTAGTTTGGTCATGTCTGACTCTCCGTGACCCCATTTGGGGGTTTCTTGTCAAAGATACTGGAGTAGTTTGCAGTTTTCTTCTCTAGCTTATTTTACAAAGGAGGAACTCAGGCCAACAGGGTTAAATTATTTGCCCAGGATCACATTGCTAGTAAGTTTTTGAAGTTGGATTTGAACCCACAAAGAGTAGTCTTCCTGACTTTGGGCCCAAGAGAGCATATTCACTGCAACATCCTGCTGCTCTGTTTAAGGATACAGAGCTGCTGTTTCAATTAACAGAAAACCCCAGGTGTATCCAGCTTTCCTCTTAGTGGTGGGATCTTACTTTTTGAACAGAGAGTACTTGTCTTAGCTTAGTGAAGTTATCATGTATTCCCTGATTCTGCATCATTCCTGCCTACCTAGAACATCATCCTTCAGACTAGATCTCCAGAAAACATGCCCCCAGTCCCTCTTGGAATTAATTCTCTCTGCTTTGGAAACTTAGGACATGTTTTGATCGATGAATTGGGGTTAAGTAACTTGCCCAGGGTCACACAGTTAAGTGTTTGAGGTCGCATTTGAACTCAGGTCTTCCTGAATCTAGAGCCAGTGCTCTATCCACTGAGCAACCTAGCTGCCATCCCCCCCCCCACTATCTTAATTTAGCTCCAGACCAGACCATACTTTACATCAAAACCAGTCACCCACTCAGGCCATTATGTCATTTACTTTTACACTGACATCATAAGCCCCTCCTCTGACAAAATCTAGAGTAGACTTTTAAGTCACATGATATTACCCTCCATAGATAAGATAAAAAAATGTATTGGAATGCAGCATGTTTCCCTTGTCTTTGGGAGCGAATATGGGTTTGGACACATTCTAGGCCCTTATAACATATTGAAAATCTGTGTCTTTTATCTTATGATGAGTCTAGATGTATCCCTGATAAATAATGTTATGTTGATGGGTTCTCTCACTAACACTATAGTCCTTTTGAAATTCTTTTTGTTTTTTTGTGAGGCAATTGGGGTTAAGTGACTTGCCCAGGGTCACACAGCTAGTAAGTGTCAAGTGTATCCACTGTGTCACCTAGCTGCCCCGAAATTCTTTTAAAAATTCTTAGTCTCTTTTTAGAGAAAAGACAAAATTTCAGGAAGATAGTTAGAACTCATATCTCATTCCTCCCTGAAGCAAGTCGTCTCCTAACAGACCTGCATATCCATAAAAGAATTTCTCTAGAGGAAGAATGGATATTTTATTTTTGCAGTGAATTCCTATTCAGTCAATCAGTCAATCAATCGGAAACATTTATTAAACTCTGACTGAGGAGTATTTGTTGGTTCTTAGGATTAACACAGAACCTCTGAATGTTATCACAGGAATAAAAACTTAATCCTAGAGAGTTAGAAGTTTTTTTTAAAGGGATCATAGGATCAGAAAGTAGCCAGGACCAGAGGCCATGCCATGTGAGGATGGAAACAGAGATGTTTAACCTGGTGAAAAGAAGTATAAGATGTATTTAATTGTTTGAATGGCTATCATGTGGTGAAGAGAGATTAAATTTGTTTTGTTTGGTCTCTAGGGGAGAACCATGAATATAAGTTAGAGTTGAATTGATTTTGAGATAATGTGAAGAAAAATGTCCTAACAATTAGAGCTGTACAAAAATTAAATCATCTGCCTCAGGTAGGATTGAGATCTCTCACTGGGGATTTCAGGCTGAGGTTTAATGATCTCAAGGATCTTAGGAATGTTATAGTGGGGAATTCCTGTTAGGCACATATTGGATGAAAGAGGAGGAAGTTCTTTTGAACTCTTAGATGCTGCAATTCTTGCTTAAAATCACTGAAGAAAGTGGATAAAAAATAGAATTTCAGGGGGCCGCTGGATGGTGCAGTGGATAGAGCACTGGCTCTGGAGTCAGGAGAACCTGAGTTCAAATCTGGCCTCAGACACTTGACACTTACTAGCTGTGTGACCCTGGGCAAGTCACTTAACCCCAATTGCCTCCCCCCCCACCAAAAAGAAGAATTTCAGATATGGCAGATCATCATCTTTTTTCAGTTTTCTCATTTTGTAGATGAAAAACCCTCAATCAAGAAAGATTAAGTCACTTGTCCAAGGTAGTGGTAGAAACTTAGGTCTCTCAGAGACAGAGTCAATAAATGCTTATTAAGTTCTCATCATGTGCCAGGTATCATATTAAGAGCTAGGTATACAAAGAAAGATGTCCAACAGTCCCTGTCCTCAAGGAGCTCACAATCTAATGAGAGAAAACAATACATAAGAAGCTGAAAATCAAGTGAGAATGGGGGTAGGTACAAGGGCATGATGGTCTGTAGCCAGGGAGAGAAATTATCTGAGAAGGGGAGAGTTTCAGACTTGATTTCTTCTTTTACAATGAATTTCTAGTTATTAGGAAGTCCAGGAAAGTAGTCAGCTGGGAAATGATGAAGTGAATATCCTTTTTTTTTTTTTTTTTTTTTTTTAGTGAGGCAATTGGGGTTAAGTGACTTGCCCAGGGTCACACAGCTAGTAAGTGTTAAGTGTCTGAGGCCAGATTTGAACTCAGGTACTCTTGACTCCAGGGCCAGTGCTCTATCCACTGCTCTATCTAGCTGCCCCTGAAGTGAATATCCTTAGAGTCCTCCTTAAATGGTGGAAGATCTAGGAAGAGGTCTCCAATGTCCACATTTCCCTTTCTCCAATTAGTTCTAGTATAGTATTCCTAATAAGTGCTGTATTGGTAATTGGAATCCTTGGTTTCTTTCAAAACTCATCTTAATACCACCAATTTTACTTGAAACTTTTCCTGATCTCCTCTAGTTGCTATGGCTTCCCTAAATCCATTGTATTTATTTCCTATATATTTTGTATATAGTGACTGTATGTAAGATTAAAAAGGATCCTCATATGATTTGGACTTGAGAATCCCTTACCACCCTGGTTGTCTTTCTTTGGATTCTCTTCAGTTTATCAATGCCCTTCCTAAACCATGATTCCATAACTTAATAAAATTCTCCAGTTATTATCCAACCAGGTTAAGAGTACACAAGAATCATCACCTTCTTATTCCTACCTCTCTTAATGCAGCCCCAAATTGTATTAATTAAAAAAAATTCTGCTACAATAGTGTGGTAACTGTTAACTTATATTGAACTTGAAGTGTCAAGGTCTTTTTAAAAGAAAGTGTCTGTCTAACCACCCCCCATCTAATACCTGGGAAAAAATTTTTTTCATTTTATTTGATTCAGCTCAGCGTTCTCACTTGTCAAGATATTTTTTGAATTCTGACATTGTCATATAGTGTGTTAGTTATCTTTCCCAGCTTTGTGTCATCTGTAAATTTGATAAGTAAGCATACTATCTCTGCTGTTAGCTAAGTAATTGATAAACATTTTAAATATCACAAGACCAAGGACAAATGCCTGGCATATTCCACAGAAAGAAGACTTCTTTACAAGATGACACGGAACTATTAACAAGTACTCTTTGAGTCTGTCTATTCAACCAGTTCTGAATACTTCTAATAGTATTATTATTTAGAACACATTTTTCTACTTTTCCCACAAGAATAGCATTACTTTATCACTCACTTTCAGATAAACTATGTATAGCACTTTATTCTGATCTACTAGTGTATTAACTAGATAGAAAGATGAGCTATATAATCAAAATTAAATTAAAATTAAAATAAATCATAAGAGAAAATTAAAAGCCATTAAAATGAACCCAAAGAAAATAAGTTTACACTGATATCGCCTATTCCTGATGAAGGCATTCTGACTTTTGGTGATCATTTCTTCCTTTTCTAGATATTCACTAACTATATCTTTAATAATATGCTCTAAAAATTTGCCAGGAATTGAAGTAAAACTCTCAGGCAGAGCAGCAAGGTGGTGTAGTGGATAAAGCGCTGGCCCTGGATTCAGGAGGACTTGAGTTCAAATCCAGCCCCAGACACTTGACACTTACTATTGTGTGATCCTGGGCAAGTCACTTAACCCTCATTGCCTTGCAAAAAAAAAACCCAAAAAACAAAAACAACCTCTCAGGCATATTTCGGATCTCATCCTCTTCTACTTTTGAAAATTGCACCATTTTCATTCTCTGGTCTAGTGGTCTATTTGCTGTTAGTCAAACTCTGTCCAATAATACTTAACAATTTCTCAGGAGTCTTGTTTCTTAGTTATTTCAGAGGTCAAAGGTGTACTAGATTTAGATACATGAATTGAACAAGGGTAGCTAGATGCTCTCTTACTTATCTTGAGTACCAACTTGTTATCAGTTTTTGTTCTCTTTTCTAAGGATTATAATTCTCAACAAAGAAAAAAGAAGGAAAATAAGAATCATGTGTCTTTGATTTCTCTCTTTCATCAGCTGTTATCATCCTATTCATACTAACTGCAGACTTATCCCTTTGATTCTCCTTTTCCCCACTTATAGTCAAATAATATTTCTTGCTTTTCCTGAGCACTTTTTGGGGGCCAACTTGAGTTTATTCTGAGTTTGAGAACTTACACTATTCACAAGGTGCTGTACCATCTTTTAATATTCATTCTATTACTGGCCCTTTCTTCCAGCCTTAGTATATATATTTTGAAATTTTCAGCTGTTTGATGAGATCTCTTGAAAAAAATCCAGGAATTTATTCACAACCTTTGGTAGAGGAAAGTCTTGTGAAAGTATCTGAGAACAAAGTCCTTGAACACAGAGATTGTATCTAGCTTGAAGTGGTAGGAAAAGACAAATTTTGAATCATGAGCCTGGGCTCAAATCCATGAAATTTCCTTGTTAGATAGTCATGAGTAAAGTCCATTTGGGCCAGTTTCTTTGCCCATAAAAGGAGAAGGGAAAATACTTTCATTATCTACTTTTCAGGTCTGTTAAAATTAAAGCATTTTTATAAACCTAAAGTTCTTCACAAATACTAAGTTATGATTATTACTTCTAATAATTTCATCTTTGTATTCCTAGTACATAGCACAGTGAATTACACAGAGTGTATAATAAACAACTCTTGTAGTGAATTGTCACAAGATTTACTATTCAAGCAACCTTATTGTAAAAGGAAAGATTCATTTCCATGACTCGCTAAGCCCATTCTGGCTTCCCATGATCACATTTCCCCATCCAACTTCTCACAAATAATTGATTTAATAATCCCTCCATCTCAATTTCTTATCTATAAAATGGAGTAGATGACCTTTCAACTTCCTCCCAATAATGAGATGGTGTTACTCTAATATCTCTTCTATCAGATTTTTTTTTCCCTGTTGAAAAAGGAATATGATTCTTCCATTGTGGAATCCTACCATCTTACTAAGTCTTGGTGATTTCTATGATGTCATATATACTTCCATGGGTTTAAATTAGAAGTTGATTTTTCCTATTACAGATACTCTATGCATTAATATGTATGCATCAGAGATTATAGACGTTCTTGAGTGTTACAAATACCAGCTTCTGATGGTCAAGGTTTTACAACCATTGACATTGACATACCCTTAGTTCTCAGGAATGCAGCGTCTTCTGACCTTGACCACATCTTACCATCATAACTTTTCCCAACAGATGAATATATATCCACTGCTGGGAAGCAGATAACACAGATAAGAAACACACATAGAGCATCTGGAGAAACATAAACATTGCTGATCCCTTGACAGTCTTATCTCAAGGGAAAACAAACAGGAGGCACATAAACCACATGCATAAAGATAAAGTCAGAATCAATGGACTTTTGTGGGCTGCTCACGCATTTCCACTAACTGAAGTCTTCCTCCATGCTGTATTCATTCTTCAATTCCCTGCAGAGTTGGTTTCCCAAATATGTGCCAGCAGCCTTCCTTCTCTTTTTGTTGTTTCAATATGAGATAATGAGAAGGATCAGATCTGTGATTTCACTGGTATAAGGAATCCCCAGATGAGGAAATGTCTTCTTCCAGTGTAGGTCAGCACCTTTTCTGTGATTTATAGTCTTAGAGAATTGCCATTAGCACTAAAAGTTTTGATGAATTTTCTCATGGTCACACAGTGAATATATGTCAGAGATAGTTATTTGAAGTCCATTTTCCTTGCCTCTAAGATTGATTCTTTATCCCCTATACCAGAGGTATCAAACTGTTGGCCCACAACACTCTTTGGTGTGTCCTAAACCAGGAAAAATGTGATTGGAAAATAGTTCACAAAATAAATAAAAATACAATAAAACATAGATAATATTGCATTTTAAAAACTAAGTCAACATATGGTCGACAGCGATCCTTATATATGGATTAGCGGCCCTCATTTCTATTTGAGTTTGACACCACTGGTCTATACCACACTGCCACTGGTTGTGCTAAAATACCCTGGTTAATTTCAGTCTCAGACAAAAGTGCTTATACAATCATCCTGCCTAAAACCCACACTGTCTTCTCTGGCCATAGTATGTCAGAAATCTTCCAGTGATGTCTCCAGGGTACTTTGTTCCCCCCCTCTTCTCCTTATTCTACTAACATTAACTCCATTTCATGATATTTCCTTCTGGGAATCATTGGCCAACACTTCTATTGTTCTATGTCATTCCTGTTCTCCATGGTATCTTAATGCACAGTTTTACCTATCCGTTTTAACCCTTCCCACTTTATTGTCAGTTAAATTTCTTTTGATCATCAAGCCTGTGGGTAAATTTTCTTTTTAGTCCTTATGAGGTATACTCTGTTTCTGGCTAGAACATTCCAGAACCTTAAGGCATAGAACAGAAAGCTAATCATGTTCTTTGATACCATTATAGTCATTCAGTCATTCCCCACATTCTCCTTTCTCCCAAAATCTCAACCTTCAGTTGGAAGAAATAATGGAAACAACACCTCTGCACTCTAGTTTCCTGCACAGAATTCTGAAATTATTAGAGATAATCTTCAGGTTTCTTCTGAAGGCATCTTCATTCCCACATTAATTAGCAGAAGAGGTTGTATAAATCAGGTTTGATTGTTCTTAGTAAGCTCTTTGTCATATGATCATACATCCAATTACATCTGTGCCACCATTTTATATTTGTGCTTGTGCCCCATCATCTACTTTATGAACCTTCTCCTCACCTAATGAAGGACACTCTCCAATGCCTATCTAATTCACTCTTGAGTAGAGTGTGCATGTGTGTGTGCATGTACTTGTGTGTTTTATAATGAAAGCCTACACTATATTCCTGAAAACAAGGAATGATTTGGGCTAAAACCCAATATATATTTTTTGAAAGTATAAGTAATCCCATGCCCTTTCTCTCTTGTTAGAGGATATTCATAGATTTGGAGTACCTACAAAGTGGGAAAGTGTCAAGGTGGGTTTTTGGAAAACATTGTTCTTCATATAATAGTAGAAAGCCAGCTTCAAAACTTTTACCTGGGGGAGGAAGTCTAGAATCATAGAAAAATACAGTATGTGCTTTTAAACTCTAGGATCCCCAGTGCCACTGTTTAAAAGTTGGGATGCTTTCCAGACAAGGACACTTGACTTAAGTTTTTGTTGGTCAGTCACTTTCTGTGAAACAACTGGGGAGGATTGACCACTTTTTCACTATAGTTCAATTAAATCCTATTAATGATGCCTCATTGTGGTATAAAGGTGATCCTGAATTTTTAAAGGTTATACTAGTGACCTACAAGTTCTAGGAGATAATATAGAACTCAATGACTTTAAGCCAATTCCCAATAATGGACTCTGCATCTTTTTTCCCTCAGGATTGATCAGCTTAGTTCAAAGGTTTTCATTTTCAGAGGGAAATCCACTATGTGATTCATTTGTGGGCCACAATAACTCACGAAAATGATCTACTAAAATGAAGAGAGGGCTTTGATTTGTGTCAGTGGAGGAAGAAACTACATCGATGGATTTTTTTGGAGTACTGAAAATTAACACAATGTAGGGTATCTCAAAAGTTTTAGTAAAATTTTATTAAAACTTTAATTTTTTAATTTTAGGTTTGTTGAAGCTTAAAACTTAACTGGGACACCCTGTTTTATATATTGAAAGTTACTCCAACATGTATTTTGTTGTCTCCTATGCCTCCTCTATTTTCCAACACTGCTTCTCTTAGCTTTTGAATTTAGTATGACTAATAATCAAAAGATAATTACTCATTTTCCCTTTATTTTTCTTGTTCTGATTCTGTTTTTCTTTCTTTTTAAAAGCACTTTTCCCTTGAGAACTTGAGTCTTCACTAAGACATCTGCCTCTTGTATGGTATTTAATTTTTACTCTGAAATGTACCTAGCTAGCTATCTCTATTGAATAGTCAAATCTCTTCCTTAAGTCATCGTAATGACCTTGTTCTACTCTCTCCCTGTTATTAGATCTTCCCTGTAGGATAGCTGAATAATGTGTTTTAACATGAGACAACTAAGCTTGCTGAAATATTGTAGTATGTGTTTCCTATTGTCATTGAATATAGTACTTTAAATGTTGTAGGATGTGTTTAACTTCTACTGGCAGTCCTCAGGAAATACTCTGTGCTGGATTGAATTTTTAATCTTTCCATAGAGAGCTTTGTCAAATAAACATATGAATTGGAAATAAAGAAATGAAAGAAAAAAAATTCTTGCTTCTACGAAGAGACAGATCAACATGAAATACTAGTCACTGGTGTGGCTTACGTTATAAGGGTGGAATGGATGAGTGATATATTTCACTATCTACTTTCATAATACCCATTCCGGTAAGTATCAATGTCCTTAGAAGGATCCTTTGTGGGGACTGTGACTGAACCCCCTGTGATTTCACTGGTAAAGGGAACCACCAGGTCAAGACACTAATAGGGGAAGTCAGCATTTCTCTGAAATTTATGGTTTTAGAGATTTCCCTAGAGCACTGAGAAGTTGTGACTACACCAGGGTCACAAAGCCAGTATGTGTGAAAGGTGGGATTTTGACCCATGGTTTAAGTCCATGACTCCAGGTTATTTATAGGCATTTTTATAACACAGATTTTCAAAAGGAAAACTTTTCTTCTGAATTTTTTGATGGGGTTTGTTTAGTAGTTACTGAAATGGGGAATTTTGTGGAGATTTTTGCACCAAATTTTAAATATAGTTACATTTTTTTCAAGCAAGAAGTGCCAATTTACCTCTACCCTCACCCCCATTAAATAAATGAAAAATGAACAAAAAAACAAACAAATGACCCACCACTTCAATATATATATATATCCATATAGACTGGCAAAACAAATTCCCACATTAGCTGCCTCTAAATATGTACATCTCTTTCTGCATTTGAAAGTTTATCACCTTTCTGTCAGGAGGTAAGTTGTGCATTTTATCTTCATGCTTTTGTACTTACAGTTTATCATTCCATCAATCAAAGTTGTAAAGTTTTTCAAAGTTATTTTTCTCTATAATGTTGTTGTCATTGAATAAATTGTTTTCTAGGTTGCACTCTGGATTTCCTCTACTATGTCCCAGAAAATTTTTTATTTTGGAAACACAACAATTCTGGAATTTAATACTTGGAAGTACTTTCTCTTTCTGTGGCCTTTCTCTTTGAACAGCTCCTCTAAGCATTTCCATTTAAGGAAGGCTTTCAGACCAGCCATATCTCAGTTCCTTCCAGTATGCACTCTGGACCTGGGTACCTTCCTCTCTCTCCTACCCAACTTTTTCTTTTCCTTTTATGTGTTGCTTTCCTCCATTAGAATGTAAGTTTCTTGAGGGCAAGGGTTGTCTTGTATTTGTATTTTCATTGCTTACCACAGCATCTACTACATGGTATGTATTTAATAAATACTTGTTGACCCCTAGTTCTACCCACTCTACTTGACATCAATTCATAGAGGTTTTCCCAGTGTCTTTTGAAATTGTCCATTTCATGACTTTTTATGGCACAATACTCCTTTTCATTCATATACCATAATGTTTTAGCCACTCCCTAATAGACTACCCTCTTAGTTTCTAATTTTTGATTACCATTTAAAGAGCTGCTGTAAATATTTTTGGACATACATGCCTTTCCTTCCATCCCTCCCTCTCTCCATCCCTTCCTTCTCATATGCTCCCACTTCAGAGTGTTCTTCTTTGGAAAGTCTCCAAAATAAAGGTAGGGTATCTCATATCTAGATTTCCCTATGTTTGAGTCATAAAGTCTCCAATTCCCACTTTAGTCCTTATTATGGAACATGACTATTGGCTATGGGCAACCATTGCTTGCAAAATGTATAGATGATAAGAAAGCAGAGGAGCACATGATTAACTTCAGAAGCACAAAGCACCCAACTAATTCATCAGCTCCCCTTGGAAGGATATGGAAATTTAGGCTGTTGTTCTTTTTTTTTCTCCTCTTTTTATTTAATGGCCCCTGAAAGACATGACTGCTAAAAATGCAACTATAGTTTGCTTTGGGAAAAACAAAAAAGCAAAAAAACCTAGAAATCATAGTGTTCTGTTCTCCTTTTATTCAGACTAATGCGTGCTTTAGTGACAATATCAGCTTTTAAATCAGTAAGAAAATAGGCTAAGTCTAGCAGTCTCAGTTGACCCTTTGTCATTTTGATGGGTCCCTTTCCGATAGAGTCCTAGTTTTTTCAAGATCCATAGTACTACCCCATGGCTTTCCCAGGAAGGCAGATGTACTTTTTGGGGCTAGTGAACCAATAATCCTCATCTATCTGTGGCATGTCTACTGTCTATGAAGAAACATGATTTTATTCCCTTGAGAATCCAGGTTTGAGCAAAAAGGGAAAAAGAAAATAGGTTGGCTGAAGTCTGGTTCAGAAGCCATAGAAATGTTGGAGATGCCTGCTTGAGGAAAGAAAAACTCAATGTTAATTAGTTATTCACCAGAAAGGTAGGGGTAAGCAAAAAGAATGGGAAGTGTAGACAGAGAGAATAGCAACCCTGCTAAATTAATAACTTAGTCGCCCAGAGGGCATGGGGGAAACACTTTGTTATTTCACATTCTTTCTGTTTTGATCACAAAAATAGTCAGGGAGGGAGGAGTTTAAAAGAGAGAGGGCAACACTAAGGATAGTCAGAAGTCTCTCAATGTCTTTTTTTTTTGGGGGGGGTTGTAAAAGGCAATTCAGAACTGCTTTCAGAGAAGTGAAAATGGCTAAAGTCATTAAAGGACTTTTAATACAAAAGCCACAGTGATTTGGCAGCCATGAATAAGTCTGCTTTTCAGAGAAGGTCATTGGTCAACTTGGACATCTAATTCCACACACTCATTTTATCAATCAGCTCATGCTCAATAGGTGAACAAAATTAAAAGGAGGCTTAGATTTGTCCAGAAAACTTCTGATGAAAGGCAAAATAATGGGAGAATGGAGCTTAGGTCATATCTAGTTGTGCTAATTGTATATCTTTTTTTCTTTGTTTTTTTGCAGGGCAATGAGGGTTAAGTGACTTGTCCAAGGTCACAAGCTAGTAAGTGTCAAGTGTCTGAGGCCAAATTTGAACTCAGGTCCTCCTGATTCCAGGGGCTGGTGCTTTATCCACTGTGCCACCTAGCTGCCCCCTAATTGTATATTGTTTGGGGGATTATTTAAGTCCATATTTTATCTTATCTTTTTGATGCTTAAATTGATCTATTTTTACTGCATCATTTTGTATACTCTTGTCACCCATGCAGTTCATAACCTCTCCATGTCTTTTCATGCTCAGCTGGTAGGTAGTGCAATGGATAGAGTGCCAGACTTGAAGTCAGAAGACCTGAGTAAATCTTGTTTCAGATACTTTGTGAGTATATGACCCTAGTCAAGTCGCTTAACCTCTCTTTCTTCATTTGTAAAATGAGAATAATAATAGTAATACCTCACAGGGTTGTTTGGAGGATCAAATAAGAAAACATATAAAGTGCTTTTCAAATATTAAAGTGTTATATACATACCAGACATTGTTACTATTATTATTATCCATTCTATACTATATCATTATTTAGTTTCAAATTATTAAGTTCACTACAGTTTTTAATAAAAGTTAACTTTTTATATAGATATTCAAATGTGAAAGTATGTATTTTTTGATCTCAAACAAACATGTCTGGGTAAAATATCTTATTTTTTTTCATTTAACCTTACTCTAGGCTATTATTTATTTTAATATTTTAGTAAAAATAGTGATAGACAAAGGACCTGTACTTTCATTTGTATAGGAAACTTCTGTAGGTGAGGAAAATCCATCTACCAATATAGGTTGGGCACCTTCTTTGCAGTTTTTAGTTTTAGAGAGTTGTCTAGAACACCGAGAAGTTAAAAGTAAAATGACTTGCCCAGGATCATACAGCCCAGGATATGTGAGAGATGAGACTTGAATCCCATCTTCCTGATTTTGAGGCCATCTCCCTACCCATTATGGCAAAGAGCGCTTTTTATTTTCTCACATAATTTCTGGATATATTTGTCTCTCTCCCTCCTAGGGGAGATTTCCCTTGTGAAAGAAAAAAATAGTTAAATGAAACCCACTGACACATTGAGGTATCTGATAACATATTCCATATTCTATACTTATAGTCCCCCACTTCTCCAAAGGAAAGATTGAGATGAATTTTTGCATCTCTTCTTGGGGACCACTTTTGATCATTATAGTTATGTGGTATTCTTCTTTGATTCCTTCTTTGAATTTATCTTTTTGTATTGTACATATTATTTTCTTGGTTCTGATTATTTCACTCTATATCAGTTTATACCAATTGAAAGTCTACTTTCACTGTAAGGTGTGGGGAGCTACTGGAATTGCAAGCATAAGGTCTCAGGTATCAAGAGTCAAGAAGTTCTGGGTTTGAGTCCTGCCTTAGAAACAATTACTGAGCAAATCACCCAAGGGTCACCTAACTGAGAGTCACAGTTGTCTCATCTGTAAAATGAGGAGGTTAGACGAGATAGCTTTTGTGGTGCCTTATGGCTTTAAATATATAATCCTATGGTCCTGTAAGAACCGGCTTCTAGCACATGTGCCTTCTAAAATAAATTTAGTACAGGAATGGCAGATATCCAGGATGGTTATCAGAATGGTTAAAATATCAATAAACAGTGAATATGCTTACTATTAATAAGAGGAATGAGAATGATTGGATAGGCAAAGGTAGATTTACTGAATATAAGACCCTTCTCTCTTTGTTCTCCATGGTCATGAATTTAATATTTATTTCCTCAGCACAGCAAAACACAAGTTAAAAAAAGCCCCTTTCTGGGCTCTTTGGAATCTGTGAGAGGAGAGGGCAAATTATGGGACAAGACCCTGGGGAAAAGGAGAAGGTTAAAAAGTTCAGAAGTATTTTGAAATTGGATCAAGAAATCCTTTGTAGTGCAATTGAGTAGAAAAAGAACAGGAGATTTCTAATCAGAGAGCCCAATTTTCTGTTTCCAACAAATAGTTCCAGTTGGAATCTTCTGAGCACTTCTTGGAGTACAGAATTTGTTCTTTTGAGATGTGGGTGAATCAAGTCCAATCAACATAAACACACACACACACACACACACACACACACACACACAGACAAAACTACAGCCTTACCAACCTCTTGTGAAATTTAATGACCCCAGGTGGGGAGATGGTTTTATTTTTAGCTTTTCAATAACTATGTTCCATCTTCTTGCCACTTGTGAATTGGTTAGTTTATCTACTTCTAAATTGCATTTTGAAAGATTTCCATGACAAGGTAAGAGGTACTATTTGAACCCTCTGGTATTTCCCTGTGCAAGAAGCTTCTAGGAGACTTTTCAGAGCTCAGACAATGGTCCTCTTGGAATCCTTACCTACTTTTAAAGTTGATTGGCACCTGCTACATGAAGCCTTTCCTGATCCACCAAGGTGCTAATGTCTCCTCCTTGATTATCTTTCATTTACATATGTATTATATATATTATTTTGCTTATATTTTGTTCACATTTACATTCCTATTGCCTTGTGGACAGAACATAAACTTTCTGAGGATAGAGGCAATTTCTTCATTTTTGTCTTTCTATCTCTAGAGCCTAGAACAGTGCATGATACATAGGGTCTGCTTGAAAATATTTGTTGATTGATTGAATCAACATTAGTTTTAATGCCAATAAGATCCATGCTTACTGGGTTGGACTTCTTATATTCCTATGGATGTGCTAGTGGTATCCTCAGATCATCTGATGATAGAGTCTGCATTGGAAGTCAAGGATCATGGCCCCTCAAGGGGCCCAGCAAAGAAATTACACCCTGGTAAAAGAGTTCTTAAACACCCCATAAATGGGAAGACATTCAGGATTGAGTAGCTATGTTATCCCTTTGCCATATGGGCTATCTAAACTTGAATCCACCCTTTTCTGGATTCTTGGTACACTTGCCTCACCAAAATAAATTATTCTTTTCTGGGTTTGTGCATTCATCATCCTTTACATCATAAAAGTTATTTACTTATTTATTTTTGTTTACTCAGCTTTATTGCTGAGGCCTTAGGGGTTGAGTATAGATTTCCCCTACTCTTGGGATTAAATCAAGTTGAGGAACATTACTTTTATTAGTGGTCTTTCTTTAAGCCTTTTCTTCTCTTCTTCTAGACAACAAAGTTTTCCTCGCCTCTGATCAGCCTTAATTGGAACCCTTTCTTCTGGATAAGGGGAGAGAGAAAGGAGAGATCTATTCCTTAATCCTCAAATAAATATGAGGAGGCCCTCCTCTATGAGAAAGACATAGTTGAGGCCTGTTCTCAGCACTGAAGTCTGACAGTTGCAATTTAGTTTCTCACAGGATTTCTTCCTTTTAAAGAAGTTGAGGATCTTAAAAAACTCAACTGTTAGCCTGAACTGAGGCTTCTTTGTCTTCACACTAAGCTGTTTCCTTAGTGTAGAGGTTTAAAAAAAAATCAGAAGTCTGTCAATATCATCTCCTTTTCTCAGATACTCAGTTGTCAGCTTTAGTTTTTTATTTCTTCTTACAAGGAACTTCTTAATATAATTCCTGAAGTCTTTCACTTTCATCCCCAAGGGTATCTGGATCATATTTACAGCTTGTCTAAAGGGTGAAATGTTTAGTAATCTCGTTGTTTAATTGTAGGATAGAGCTAAGCTGTAATGTTTCTTTTTTATTCAGCTATCTTATTAATTACATTCTTAAAAATCTAGGCTGGCTTTAATAAGATGAAACAATAGGATAAACTTAAAGTATTATATTAGAATTCAAATTCAACTTCAAAAGAATTGGGAAGATGTAGCTAGATAGAAGTTTGTTTAAATATCTGGAGGTTTTAGTGAATTACAAGCTCAATATATGATAGTTAATGTCATATTAAACTGGCTTAAGTGTGATTCAGGGCTATGGAGGTGCTTAGCCTGTTGAATTCTGTACTGGTCAGATAATATTTGATGACTGCCACAATTAAGGAGAAACATTGATTAGATAGCAAGTATCCATTGACAATCAACCATGATGGTGAAGGACCATATGAGGATTAGTTTGTAGAACTAAGGATGTTTAGACTTGAGAAGAAAAGATTTAGGGGAGATATGATAACTGTTATTCAAAATTTAAAGGAGTATCAGATATTAGAATGGTCAGACTCATTCTGCTTGGCCTAGAGGGCAGATCTAGGAACAATGGGTGAAAATTCCAAAGGAGTAAATCTAGGCTTTATATTAGGAAGAATGACTTTAGATGGTTCTTGTTCATGTATTGTTTGTTTTAGAAGGCCTTTGAAGTAATTTCCAACTTTGAAATTCTGCAGTGCATTCATATTTATAAACGCAAGATTATTAAAAATTTTACCTCCTTGGTGGTATTGATCAAGGAATCTTGAATTCAATTTACTTATATTCAACAAAAAGCACCTGAAAGATCTTTTTTTGGGGGGGGCAATGAGGGTTAAGTGACTTGCCCAGGGTCACATAGCTAGTTAGTGTCTGAGGCCAGACTTGAACTCAGGCCCTCCCAAATACAGGGCCAGTGCTTTATTCACTGTGCCAACTAGCTGCCCCTGAAAGATCTTAATAGATGTATGGAAGACACCTTATTGGAAGAGAGCAATTAAGCCTACATTTTACTCTTCTAAATCAAAATTTTTTTTGAATCCTCAAACAACAGATTGTAGAATCTTGTATTCTCTCTACCTTTCAGTTAATGGTGTCTGTGCAGATGTGGTTTGCTGTGTAAAATTATCTGTCAAGGCTCACTTGATCTCATTTTTTTTAAAAAACAAGGACATCCTTAATAAGTTCAAATGACCACTCTAATAAAAGGTTTTTTGTTGTTGTTGTTGTTGTTGTTTTAGTGAGGCAATTAGGGGTAAGCAACTTGCCCAGGGTCACACAGCTAGTAAGTGTTAAGTGTCTCAGGCTGGATTTGAACTCAGGTACTCCTGAATCCAGGGCCGGTGCTCTATCTACTGTGCCATCTAGCTACCCCCACTAATAAAAGTTTTATAGAGATAAAGTAGGCACATGGATTGGTACTTTCAGATGAGAAATTGAAAGCTGATATTTACAATGCTTTGAGGTTTGCAAATCACCTTATATAATTAATCAATTAATCACCAATGAATCAACAAGAATTAATTAAGTATTTAATGTGTCAGACACTGTGCTTAGCACTGAAGATACAAAGAAAGGCAAAAACAACTCTTGCTGTCAAGAAGCTCATACTCTGTTGGGAGAAACAATATGTACATAGATTTGTCTTCGGAAGAGGTTCTTAAACTTTTTTTTTGGTGAGGCAATTGGGGTCAAATGTCTATCCCAGGGTCACACAGCCAGTAAGTGTCAAATGTCTGAGGCTGGATTTGAACTCAGGTCCTCCTGAATCCAGGGCCAGTGCTCTAGCCACTGCACCACCTAGCCACCCCTGTTCTTAAACTTTTTGTTTGTCTTGGATCCCTTTGGCAATTATATCAAGTTACAGTTATTTACATTTATCTTATACTTCTTTCTCTATATACGTATATAGGTGTGTATCTATGTATCTGTATTTATCTATATCTATATGTAGATAATCTATATCTACATCTCTATCTCTATCTACATCTACATCCATATCTAATCTATATCCATATATCACTAGATTTGTAATCATAGAACAGGGGTTCTTTACTCCAGCTCCATAAACATATATATGTATGCATATATGCATGTATGCACATGTTCACATACAATATATGTATACATATTCAATGCATGTGTGTATGTACAATAGATATATACATACAATGCACATACCTACATATATACACACATATACATATGCATGTATATATGGTCAGAGATCTATTTTAAAATATCATCTTTTATTTTTTAAAAAATAAAACGGTTCATGTCTCCCCCCATTTTTCTGGAATCACTCCTTTAAAATAACTTGAAAACTGATCTCTAAGGGTCTTTTATAATTGTGTTACCTCTAGCATGGGTTTATTCTGTAATTATTTGATCAGATCTGACTGATTTTCTTGAATTCATCTTTTCAAGTGCCCTTTCTAATTCATATAGAAAATTGGTAATTGAGGAGTTAGTTTAATTGTAGCCATTACGCCATCTGTCAATGAATCAATGAATGCATCTAAAAAACATTTATTAAATGCTTACTATATGCCAGGTGCTGTGTTAAGTGCTGGAGATAGCAAATACAAAATGTCCCTACTCTTAGGTAGGTCCAGATTAGTACAAAGGATGAATCCCCTGAAGTGAATGCATCATTCTAATGTATATTCTGTGTTTCTATTAGGCTAGAATCATATTTTGCATAATTATAACTTTGAATACTGTGAATTTAAATATATGTGGACACTTCAAAGGCTTCATTATTTGCAATAATCAATACTTTGCTGTGTGGGGAGTAGTGGTCAGGTAAGGCAGACTTGGGGATGGTGAATTGATCCAGAAGGCCATAAACTGACATGCCTTTTCTAGAAACAATAATGCTATTGCTTTGATTATGGGACCCAGAGAAGGAAGTGGAAAAGGGGAGGAATAGGTAAATGAGAGCATACAGATTAGATGATTAGATGGGCAGCTAAATGGAATCTAAAGCATGGTCTAGTTAAGGGTGAGCTTGGTAGGTTTTTATTCCCTCAGTAATCAGTCAAGACAGCTTAGGCCAAAGAGAGTTCAAAATTGAGTAGATTCACTTCTGGAGCTTGAAGGTTGCTGATTCAGGTGGCAAGAAGCAGCAAGGAAGATAGAAACATGGCCTGGATGAGGCATGAAGTGTTTTCTGGTTATGGATTACTAGATATGGTAGATTTATTCTCAACAAAGCCAGTAGATTGCTTAAAGAAATTTTGGCAGATCTATTTCATTTCACATGTTTATTGTTCTGCATTTTAACGTGGACCTATGTGGAGTCTGGATGATATGGTTCAGTTGGACTTCGTGCAAAGTTTTCTGTAGTTTCATTTTCCTTTCCTCTGATTCTTGCTATTTTGGGATGTGATATGGCTCATAATCTTTGACCATCCTCATTTATGATGTTCAGAAAGAACACTGGTTTTAAACCACTGATGCATTTAGCCTCCATGTGGCAAGGCATTCAAATATTTACAGACTGACACTGCTTTTCTGTGCTCTTTTGGTCTCTGTTCCATTGTATGTTTCATATTGGTTAACTTTCTTGAAAAATGATTGTAATCAAAGTCAATATCTTTGTATTCATTTTCTCATTTTCAGAGTAAAAAATTGTTTAAATAGGTCGGGTTGAAACAATTATGCTAACAAAGTGTGATCTCAGCTTTATCCTTTTTCTAATTTGATGTCGATTTTAATTTTTGTTCTAACTGTTTTATGGTCTGACTGTATATGTACAACTAATTGAGACATACCTCCCACACTGGTAATTAGTCATTTCCAATCTTATAAGTTGTAGTTAATTTCAATTTTTTTTGTGATTTTTTTTTGTATTTTCCTTGTCTAAAGCCTTCTGATTCTCTTCTTGAAGAAACTATCCTGACATACATGTGTGTCTTGTGATCTATGAGCCTTTGACTTTTTTCATTTATTAATCTGGAACTGTATTTTCTTTCTTTCTTTCTTTTTTTTTGCAAGGCAATTGGGGTTAAGTGACTTGCCCAGGGTCACACAGCTAGTAAGTGTCAAGTGTCTGAGGTTGGATTTGAACTCAGGTTCTCCTGAATCCAGGGCCGGTGCTCTATCCACTGTGCCACCTAGCTACCCCTGGAACTGTATTTTCCAAGTTACTGTTTCATTCTTACACAATTTTATTGAAGTTACTGAGTATCAAAGCATATGTTGACAGGAAAACTATAAGGTTCTTTGTGAAATCTACTTATTTATCTTCCACAAAAAATGTTGGACCATCATCTCTACTTATCTTTATGGTGGTCTTTTTGCTCATGCTTATCATGTTAAGCATTTCATGAAATGATGCTCATTTTTATAGATATTATTAAAATGTAATGAAGACCCATTTATGGTTATTTTATTCATTTAGTACATATCTAAGATTTCAATGACCATCACCACCATTATCATCTTACATTGCTCTTACCTCTGCTCCAAATTTTTTCTACATTTACTATTTTTTTAAATTAATAAAGTATTTTATTTTTTTCCCATTACATGTAAAGATAGTTCTCAACTTTGGTTGATACAAGCTTTACAATTTCAGATTTTTCCCCCTCCCTCCTTCCCCCTCCCCTAGACAGCAGGTAATCTGATATAAGTTATATATATATATATATATATATATATATATATATATATATATACACATATATATATATACATAATAACATTAATCCTATTTCTGCATTAGTCATGTTATAAGAGAAAAATTAGAGCAATGATGAAAAACCTCAAAATAGAAAAAAAACAACAGCACCAAAAGCAAAAGAAATAGTATGGTTCATTCAGCATCTATACTCCACAGTTCTTTTTTTTCCTTGGATTTGGAGATCCTCTTCTATCATGAGTTCCCTGGAACTCTTCTGTACCATTGCATTGGTGAGAAGAATATATTCCATCACAGTAGATCAACACTCAATGTTAATGATACTGTGTACAATGTTCTTCTGGTTCTGCTCATCTCACTCATCATCAGCTCACGCAAGACCCTCCAGGTTTCTCTGAACTCCTGCTCATTGTTTCTTTTTTTTTTTTTTTTTTTTTTTTTATAATAGAATTTTATTTTCCAAAATATATGTAAAAACAAATTTTAACATCAATTAAAAAAAAATTGTTCCAACTTCTCTTCCTCCTCTATTCCCACCCCCACCCACTAGAACTCAAGCATTTCAAAATAAATTATACATGAGTAGTCATGGAAAACATTCCCACATTAGCTAGGTTGTGAGGAAAAAACAGTCAAAAAACTCCCAAAACTTCAGACTGAGGAATTGTCAAAGAGAAAAAACATTTTTTTAAAAAATGTGTTTCCAGGGGCAGCTAGGTGGTGCAGCGGACAGAGCACTGGCCCTGGAACCAGGAGCACCCGAGCCCAAATTCAGCCCCACACCCCCAACACCCACCAGCCACATGACCCCAGGCAAGCCACCCAACCCCAATTGCCTCACCAAAAAAGAAAAAAAAGAGAGAAAAGAAAAAAAAATGTGTTTCCAACTATTTCAGATACTATCACTTCTTTCTCTGTAGATGGGTTGCCATTTTCATAGTCCTTCAGGGTTATATTGGACCATTGCCTTGCTGAAAATAACCACATGCTTCCCAGCAGGTCATTTTACACTATTGCTGTTATTTTGTATACAGTGCATTTCACTCTGCTTCAGTTCATGAAGGTCTTTCCAGGTTTTTCTAATAGTATCCTGTTCATCATACCCTAAATAATGTACCTTAAACTTGACAAAGAATTTTCTTCGTATTAACCCAGCAAAGTCATCATAACTATTTCCCTCCATCCTATTCCCTTCCCATGATATTTACTCTATTTTCCATCTTCTTTTAAACTATTCCTCCTCAAAAGTATTTTACTTCTGACTGTCCCCTCCCCTACTCTACACTCCCTTTTTTTCCACCCTTCCTTCCTTATCCTCTTCCCCTCATACTTTCCTGTAAGGTTAGATAGATTACTCCTCCCAACTGGGTGTGAATGTTATTCCCTCCATGAGCCAATTCTGATGAGTTTAAGGTCTTTGAGCTAATTCTATGTTCCAAATTTTCTTCCTCCCTCTCTCCTCAACCCTCCCTATGAAATCAAGCAATTCAATATTTCATACTTGTGCTGTTATGCAGAACGTCTTCACCTTCCTTGAAAGTATTTTGCTTTTTACTACTCTCTCCCAGAATCTGCCCTTCCCTCCTTCCCCTCCCCCCCCCTTATCTCCCTCCCCTCCTTCAGGGCAAAATATATTACTATACCCACTTGAGTATGTATGTTAGTCCTTCTTTGAGTCAATTCTGATGATATTAAGGTTCAATCACTCCCCAATTCCTTCCCCCTCTTCCCCTCCCCTCCATAAGCTTTTTTCTTGTTTCCTTCATATGAATAACCTCTCCCCAGACCATCTCTCCCCTTCCCCCTCCCCCAGTCTATTTCTCCTACACCTCAACCCTATTTTAAGGATGTCATTATGGGTTAGTTAGGTGGCACAGTGGACAATGCACCAGCCCTGGACCCAGGAGGCCCCAAGCCCAAATCCGGCCCCATACATAAGACACCCCACAAAGAACAAAACATAACTTCCCTTCGTATTCAGTTCAGACCTGTGTCCTCTGTATTATCTTCCCATATAGGAATGTTAACAGTTTGATCTTTTAATATCCCTCATGAAGTCTTTCTCCTGTTTATCTTTTTATGCTTCTCCAGGGTCTTGTATTTGAAAGTCAAATTTTCTATTCAGTTCAGGTCTTTTCATAACAAATGCCTGAAAGTCTTCTTTCTCCTTGAAGTTCCATGTTTGCCTCTGAAAGAGGATGCTTAGTTTTGCTGGGTATGTGATTTTTGGCTGTAGTCCCAGTTCCTTTGCCCTCTGGAATATCATATTCCATGCCCTCCGGTCCTTTAATGTAGAAGCTGCTAGATCTTGCTTTATCCTTATTGGAGCTCCACAGTATTTAAATTCCTTTTTTCTAGCTGCTTGCAATATTTTCTCCTTGACCTGGGAGTTCTGGAATTTGGCTATAATATTCCTGGAGGTTTTCCTTTTGGGATCTCTTTCAGGAGGTGATCGGTGGATTTTTTCAATTTCTATTTTAGCTTCTGCTTCAAGAATATCAGGGCAATTTTCCCTCACAATCTCTTGGAGGATGGTGTCTAAACTCTTGTTTTGGTCATGGTTTTCAGGTAGTCCAATGATTTTCAAATGATCTCTCCTAGATTTATTTTCTAGGTCAGCTGTTTTTCCAAGGAGATATTTCACATTGCCTTCTATTTTTTCATTCAATTGGATTTGCTTTACTGTGTCTTGGTTTCTCATAAGCTCACTAGCTTCCATTTGTTCAATCCTAATTCTTAGGCAATTATTTTCAGCAGACAGTTTTTTAATCTCCTTTTCCATTTGGCTTTTCAAACTGTTGACTTTTTTCTCATGACTCTCCTGCATTGCTCTCATTTCTCTTTCCATTCCTTCCTCTCTTTCTCTACATCTTCGTTCTATCTCTCCTACTTTCTCTTCAAAGTCCCTTTTGAGAGCTTCCATGGCCTGAGACCAGTTCATATTTTTCTTGGAAGCTTTGGATGTTGGAGCTTTGACCCTATTATTATCTTCTTCTTCTGAGGATGTATTGTGGTCTACCTTTCCCCCAAAGAAGTTTTCGATGGTCTTCTGCTTTCTCTGCCTACTCATCCTGGCTTACTGTTTCTTGGCTTTTTACTCCTTAAAGTGTAGCACTGCTTCCCGGACACACCGTTGGTGCTACAGCGTGGCCCAGGGGGTGATTGGGCTTCTTCTCAGCCTGCCTGGCTTGTGAGTAATCACAGCCGCTTTCTCTTTGACCCGGAAACAGAAGTCTGATTGAGCTCTGATTCTCTATGGTTGGAAGCTTGGCGTGCTTTTACCCCTCCCCCACTGGGCCACCACCACTCGATTCAGCCCACTGGTTCAGAACCAGGGCACTTTGCCCCAACTCCAGCAGATACTGCCTCCACTTCACCCCGGCCTACCTCCGAACCCCCTCACCAGTCCGTGATCGGAGCCTCAGAAGCTGCTGGTGCTGAAGACTCTGACATGCGCTGGAAGCAGTGTCCCTGGCTGGGTCCGGACCGCGCGCTGAGCTGTTCAGCCTGATCAGTAGGTGATCAGAATCGCCCTCTTTTGCGGAGAAACAGTCTCACTCTGTTCTTATGTGCATTAGGCTGTTCTGGGTTTTGATTTTTACCGCATTATTTGGGCGTGAATGGACGGGTTTATCTGGAGCTTGTGGGAGTCACAGTCTCTCCTCCGCCATCTTGGCTCCGCCCCCCCATTGTTTCTTACAGCACAATAGTATTCCATTGCATTCATATACCACAACTTGTCCAGCCATTCCCCAATTGATGGGCATCCCCTCAACTTCCAATTCCTTGCCACCACTATAAATATTTTTGTACATGAGGGTCCCTTTCCCCTTTCATGATTTCTTTGGGAAAAAGACCCAAAAGTGGTATTGCTGGGTCAAAGGGTATGGACAGCTTTATCTCCCTTTGGGCATAATTCCAAATTGCTCTCCAGAATGGTTGGATCAGTTCACAGCTCCACCAACAATGAATTAGTGTTCCAATTTTCCCACAGCTTCTCCAACATTTATTATTTTCCTTTTTTGTCATTTTAGCCAATCTGATAGGTGTCAGGTGTACCTCAGAGTTATTTTAATTTGCATCTCTCTAATCATTAGAGATTTAGAGCATTTTTTCATATGGGAATAGATAGCTTTGGTTTCTTCATCAGAAAACTGCCTGTTCATATCCTTTGACCATTTCTCAATTGGGGAATGACTTGGATTCTTATAAATTTGATTTAGTTCCCTATATATTTTAGAGATGAGGCCTTTATCAGAAGTACTGGCCACAAAAATTGTTTCCCAGCTTTCTGCCTCCCTTCTAATTTTGGATGCATTGTTTCTGTTTGTACAAAAAAATTTTAATTTAATGTAATCAAAATCATCCATTTTGCATTTTATAATATACTCTGTCTCTTGTTTGGTCATAAACCGTTTTCATTTCCAAAGATCTGATAGGTAGACTATTCCTTTCTCTCCTAATTTACCTATGGTATTCACCTCTTATGTCTAAATCATGTATCCATTTTGACCTTCTTTTAGTATAAGGTGTAAGATGTTGGTCTATGCCTAATTTCTGCCATACTATCTTCCAGTTTTCCCAGCAGTTTTTGTCAAATACTGAGTTCCTATCCCAGAAGCTGGAGTCTTTGGGTTTATCAAACACTACATTACTAGTGTCATTTACTACTGTGTTTCCTGTGCCTAGCCTATTCCATTGATCCTCCACTCTATTTCTTAGCCAGTACCAGATAGTTTTGATGACTGTTGCTTTATAGTAAAGCTCCAGGTTTGGTACCACTAACCCACCTTCCTGTGAATTTTTTTTCATTATTTCCCTGGATATTCTTGTTTTTTTGTTTTTCCAGATGAATTTTGTTATTATTTTTTCTAGCTCTATAAAATAATTTTTAGATAGTCTGATTGGTATGGCACTGAATAAGTAAATTAATTTAGGCAGTATTGTCATTTTTACTATATTAGCTCTGCCTATCCATGAGCAATTGATATCTTTCCAATTATTTAGATCTGATTTGATTTGTGTGAAGAGTGTTTGGTAGTTGTGTTTGTAGAGTTCCTGGGTTTGTCTTGGCAAGTAGACTCCCAAGTATTTTATATTATCTACCGTTACTTTAAATGGAATTTCTCTTTCTATCTCTTGCTGCTGGACTTTGTTGGTCATGTATAGAAATGCTGATGATTTATGTGGATTTATTTTATATCCTGCCACTTTACTAAAGTTGTTAATTGTTTCAAGTAATTTTTGAGTTGATTCTCTAGGATTCTTTAAGTATACCATCATATCATCTGTAAAGAGTGATAGTTTTGTTTCCTCCTTGCCTATTCTAATTCCTTTAATTCCTTTCTCTTCTCTGATTGCTAAAGCTAACATTTCTAGGACAATATTAAATAATAGGGGTGATAATGGACATCCCTGTTTCACCCCTGATCTTATTGGGAAGGCCTATAATTTATCTCCATTACATATAATACTTGCTGATGGTTTTAGGTAGATACTGTTTATTATTTTAAGGAAAGCTCCACCTATTCCTAAACTCTCTAGTGTTTTTATTAGGAATGGGTGCTGTATTTTGTCAAAAGCTTTCTCTGCATCTATTGAGATAATCATATGATTTTGGTTGGTTTACTTATTGATGTGGTTGATTATGTTAATAGTTTTCCTAATGTTGAACCAGCCCTGCATTCCTGGTATAAATCCCACCTGGTCATTATCCTGGTGATCACTTGCTGTAATCTCCTTGCTAATATCTTATTTAAGATTTTTGCATCAGTATTCATTAGGGAAATTGGTCTATAGTTTTCTTTCTCTGTTTTTTGCTTTGCCTGGTTTTGGTATCACCCCCATATTTGTGTCATAAAACAAATTTGGTAGAACTCCTTCTTCACCTATTTTTCCAAATAATTTGTATAATATTGGAATTAATTGTTCTTTAAATGTTTGGTAAAATTCACCCAATAACCCATCTGGCCCTGGGGATTTTTTTCTCAGGGAGTTCATTAATGGCTTGTTCAATTTCTTTTTCTAATATGGGTTTATTTAAGGATTTTATTTCCTCTTCAGTTAACCTGGGCAGTCTGTATTTTTGTAAATATTCATCCATTTAATTTAGATTGTCAAATTTATTGGCATACAGTTGGGCAAAATAATTCCTAATTATTGATTTAATTTCTACTTCATTGGTGGTACCATCACCCTTTTCATTTTTGATACTGGTAATTTGGTTTTCTTCTTTCTTTTTTTTAACCAAATTAACCAATATTTTATCTGTTTTATTGTTTTTTTTTCATAAAACCAGATCTTAGTTCTATTGATTAATTCTATAGTTATTTTGCTTTCAATCTTATTAATTTCTCCTTTAATTTTCAGGATCTCTAGTTTAGTATCTAATTGGGGATTTCTAATTTGCTCTTTTTCTAGCTTTTTAAGTTGCATGCCCAATTCATTAATCTCCTCTTTCTCTTTTTTATTCATGTAAGCATTTAGAGCTATAAATTTTCCCCTAAGCACTGCTTTGGCTGCATCCTATAGATTTTGGTATGTTGTCTCATTATTGTCATTCTCTTGGATATAGTTATTGATTGTTTCTATGATTTGTTGTTTGACCAACTCATTCTTTAGAATGAAATTATTTAGTTTCCAAGTGATTTTCATTCTACTTTTCCCTGGCTCTTTCTTACATGCAATTTTTATTGCATCATGATCTGAGAAGGATGCATTTACTATTTCTGCCTTTCTACATTTGACTATGATGTTTTTGTGCATGGTCAATTTTTGAAAATGTGCCCTGTACCGCTGAGAAAAAGGTATATTCCTTTCTATCCCCATTCAATTTTCTCCAGACATCTATCCTGCCTAACTTTTCTAGTAATCTATTCACTTCTTTCACTTCTTTCCTATTTATTTTTCAGCTAGATTTATCTAAGTCTGAGAGGGGGAGATTCAGATCCCCCACTAGTATAGTATTACTGTCTAATTTCTCTTGTAACTCATTTAACTTCTCCTCTAAGAACTTGGATACTATACCACTTGGCGCATACATATTTAATATTGATATTACTTCATTATCTATAGTACCTTTTAGCAAGATGTAATTTCCTTCCTTATCTCTTTTAATGAGATCTATTTTTGCCTGCACTTTGTCTGAGATAAGGATTGCTATCCCTGCTTTTTTTACTTTAGCTGAAGCATAATATATTCTGCTCCAGCCTTTTACCTTTACTCTGTGTGTATCTCTCTGCTTCAAATGTGTTTCTTATAAACAGCATATTGTAGGATTCTGGTTTTTAATCCACTCTGCAATTTGATTCCATTTTATAGCAGAGTTCATCCCATTCACATTCACAGTTATTATTACTGACTGTTTATTCCCCTCCATTCTATTTATCCCCTTTGTACTTTTTCCCCCTTCTTTCACCCTATTCCTCCTCACTGACGTTTTACTTCTTACCCCTGCCTCCCCCAATCTGCCCTCCCTTTTTATTACCTCCTCTCTTTTCTTTACCCTTTTCTCCTTTGCTTTTGTCCTCCCTTCTATCAGTCCCCCCTTTTCCTTCCCCTTTTACTTCCCTAAAGAATGAGCTAAGTTTCTTTATCCCAATGAATGTATATGTTTTTCCCTCTTTGAATCAAATCTAATGAGAGTAGGGTTGAAACAATGTTCACCCCTCCTTTCTTTCCCTCTATTGTAATAGTTTTTTTTTCACCTCTTCATATGATATAATTCATCCCATTCCACCTCTCCTTTCCTCTCCTCCCCATAGACTCCCTTTTTAACCCCTTAATTTTTTTTGTATCATCACATCAAAGACAATTTATATTTATACCCTCTGTGTAAAGTCCTTCTCTCTGACCAAATACATTTACAATTCTTAAGAGTTATGAGTATTATCTTCCCGTGTAGGGATATAAACAGTTTAACCTAATTGAGTAACCTTTTTTTTCCCCTCTGTTTACCTTTTTAAACTTCTCTTGAGTCTTGTATGTTAAGATCGAATTTTCTATTCAGTTCTGGTCTTTTCAGCAGGAAAGATTGAAAGTCTCCAATGTCATTAAATGTCCATTTTTTCCCCTGAAAGAGAATGTTCAGTTTTGCTGGGTAATAGATTCTTGGCTGCAATCCAAGCTCCTTTGCCTTCCGGAATATCATATTCCAACCCCTGCGGTCCTTTAATGTTGAAACTGCCAGGTCCTGAGCGATCCTGACTGTGGCTCCATGATATTTAAATTGCTTCTTTCTGGCTGCATGGAGTATTTTCTCCTTCACCTGATAATTCTGGAATTTGGCTACAATATTCCTTGGAGTTTTCCTTTTGGGGTCTCTTTCAGGAGGTGATCAGTGGATTCTTTCAATGATGATTTTATCCTCTGATTCTATGATATCAGGGCAGTTCTCCTTAACAATTTCCTGGAATATGGTGCCTAGATTCTTTTTCTGGTAATGGCTTTAAGGCAGTCCATTGATTCTCAAATTGTCTCTCCTGGATCTGTTTTCCAGATCAGTTGTCTTTCCAATGAGGTATTTCACATTTTCTTCTATTTTTTCATTCTTTTTATTCTGCTTGACTGATTCCTGGTGTCTCATGGATTCCTTATCTTCCAACTGTCCAATTTTAATTTTTAAGGCATTGTTTTCTTCAGTGAGATTATGCATCTTTTTTTCTATTTGGCCAAATGAATTTTTTAAGGCATTGTTTTCTTCAGTGAGATTATGCATCTTTTTTTCCATTTGGCCAGATGAATTTTTTAAGATATTGTTTTCTTCAGTGTAATTATGCACTTTTTCCCCATTTGGCCCATCAATCTTTGTGCTTCCTTTTTCAAGCTGCTGATTCTTTTTTTGTAGTTTTCTTGTTTTGCTTTCATTTCTCTCCCCATTTTTTCTTCTACCTCTCTCAATTGATTTTTAAAATCTTTTTTGAGCTCTTCCAGGAAGGCTTTTTGTTCTTGCAACCAATTCACCTTCCCTCATAAGGCTTCACATGTAGGCAATTTGAGAGTATTGTCCTCATCTGAGTTTGTGTTTGCTTCTTCCCTATTGATACAGAAGCTCTCAATGGAGAGGGCTCTTTTTTGCTTCTTACTCATTATTGCAGCTTGTTTGTTTATTTTTTAAGTTGAAGTCTGCTCTGGGGGCACCAGGGTCCCTGTTTTGGCCTTCTTCAGCAGGGATATAGGTGCTGTGTGACTGGCTTTTTACTCTGAGGCCTTTATAGTGTGTGCAGTTCACCCCCCTGCACTTCCTGTCTGAGCGTGCTCAGTCAGGTGCCTGATCTCGCCTGTCCTGTTCATGGCCCTACCGCTGGCAACTTGCCCTCTTGGCTGGTGCAGGTAGGTTTTTCCACTGTCCTTCTTGGCCACCAGATTTTTGAGCCAGGTTTCAGGGGCCTCAGTTGTTCGGCTGTGGCCCGCAGCTCCTGCTGACTTTCCCCAACCTCCTCGGCGCTGGGCTGCTGCTCTGCGCTGGGCCTCCCTTTTGCCCGAGTCAGACCTACCTTTTCCTGAAGTATTCTAAATTATCTCTGGTTGGAAGGCTGTGTCTCTCTGTCTCTTTGCAGGTTCTGTAGTTTCAGAATCCATCCAGAGGCTTGATTTAATGCTCTATTTGAGGGAACAGAAGGAGAGCTCAGGCAGCTTGCTGCTTCCTCTCCACCATCTTGGCTCTGCTCTATCCTAATTCTTAAGCAATTTTTTTTCCCCGGGAGTTTATGTACCTCCTTTTCCATTTGGCCAATTTGGCTTTTCAAGTTGTTGACTTTTTTCATGACCCTCCTGCGTCATTATAATTTTTCTTTCCATTTCCCCCTCTACCTCTCATATTTTTCCCTTTTTATCTTTAAAGTTCTTTTTGAGTACTTCCATGGCTTGAGACCCATTCATATTTTTCTTGGAAACTTTGGATGTAGGAGTTTTGACTTTGTTATCTTCTTCTGAGAGTGTATTTTGATCTACCTTGTCACCAAAGAAACTTTTGATAGTCTGCTGCTTTCTCTGCCTGCTCATCTTACCCTCCTATTTTTTGGCTTTTAACTCCTTCTTAATGTGGAGCACTGCTTTCAGGATGCACTGTTCCAAGATATAGGGGGTCCTAGGTGGTACAATTTAAGGAGAGGCTCATTCTCAACATGCCTTGCCTGTAAGTAACCATAGTCCTGCTTGTTCTTTAACCCAGAAGCAGAAATCTGATTGAAATTTGATTCTCTATGGTTGAATCGTGGCATGCCTGTGCCCCTCCTCCACTGTGCCACTGCCACTCAAGTCTGCTTCTGTAGTAACACCAAGCACTCCCACATTTGCTCCAGCAGAGACCTCCTACTATTTCTTCCTGGCAAACAACTGGTCCTCCTCACTGATGCCGAAGATTATGAGGCTCCAGATGTGTGACTGCCTGGTGCTAGATCTGAGCCATGGGCTGTGCTCCTCTCTCGCCTTGGTACAGTATACCTTCCGTGCTACCCTTTTAAGCCATCTTTGGCTGGAAAATTTTCTCACTCTGTCCTTTTGTGGGTTCTGCTGCTCTAGGAGTTGTATTATGGCCTTTTTTGGAGGTATGTGGATGGATCTGTTGGGGGCTCTGCAAGTCACAGCCTTTCCTCTACCATCCTGGCTCCTTCCTCCCCCCCCCCCCCCACCAAATTCTCCTACCATGTATTAGCTATGTGACCTTGAACAAGTCAAGTAAACTCATATAAACCCTTTGCAACTCTGTAAAGCTACAGATTACAGAACACTAAGGGACTGATTTGCCTTTGTTGAGGGAATTTCCTTAATAGTAATTCCTCTCATCAATGAAATGAACGGTCTGGACCAAAAAAAAACCAAAACAAAACAGAAAAAACCAGAACAAAACCCAAACCAAACCAATAAACCAAACCACTAAACCAAAAAACTTCTCATAATACTATATATTTGTGAGTATGGAACACTACGATATTAGAAAATTAAAATTATGAATAATCAAAATTATGAAAAATTAGCCAATGGTAGCTAAAAATCTCTATTATATAATCAACAATGGATTTTGTTATTTTTTATAATTTAGTAAAATACCCTTTTGGTAATTTAATAGGTATTGTATTGAATATATTAATTAGTTTGGGTAAAATTATCATTTTTATTATATTGACCCTGTCTACCTATGAACAATTGATGTTTCTCCAATTATTTCAATTTGATTTTATTTTTATTAAAAGTCTTTTATAATCTTGTTTATATACTTCCTGGGTTTGTTTTGGTAGATGTACTCCCAGGTATTTTATACTGTCTAGCATTATTTTCAGGAGGGGTCTTTTACTATCTCTTCTTGTAGAGTTTTGTTTGTCGTATATAGAAATGTTGATGATTTATGTGGATTTGCTTTATATTCTGCTACTTTGCTAAAATTATTGATTGTTTCAACTAACTTTTTAGTCAAGTCTGTGGGATATCCAAATATATCATCATATAATCTACAAAAAGGGATGGATTACTACCTCATTCCCTATTCATATTCCATCTATTTTTCTTCTCTTATTGTTATTGCTAGGATTTCCAATACAATATTGAGTAGTACTGGGAAAAGTGGGGATTCTTGTTTAACACTTGCTCCTATTGGAAAGGCTGCTAGTTTATTCCCATTACAAATAATGCTTGTTGATAGTTTTACATCAACGCTTTTTATCGATTTAAGGAAAAATCCATTTATATCAATACTTTCAAGTGTTTTTAATGTAAATGAGTGTTATACTTTAGCAAAAGCTTTTTTTGCATCTATTGATGTAATTGTATGATTTTTCTTTTGTTATTTCCATAATCAATTATTTTAATAGTTTTCCATATGTTAAACCATCCCTACATTGCTGGCATAAACCCCACTTTATCTTAATGTATAATCTTTGTACTATATTGTTATAATGCTTATAATATTGTTATAATGCTAGTATTTTCTTTAGGATTTTTGCATCCATATTAATTAATATGATTGGTATATAACGTTCTCTGTTTTTACTCTTCCTGGTTTAGGTATCAGTATCATATTTATTTCATAAAAGGAGATGGTAAGATCCCTTTTTCACCTGTTACTCCAAATAATTTATTTAATATTGGAATTAGTTGATCTTTAAATGTTTGATACAGTTCACTTGCAAATCCATGTCATCCTGGTGCCTTTCTTTTGGAAGGATCATTTTTTGCCTGTTCATTTTCTTTTTCTAAAATGTCTATTTAGATATTCTGTTTACTCTTCTGCTAATCTAGGCAATTTATATTTTTATAAACAGTCTTCCATTTCACTTAAATTTTTAAATTTATTGGCATATAATCAGGCAAAATGATTTCTTATAATTGTTTTAACTTCATCTTTGTTAGTGGTATATTCTCATTTTTCATTTTTGATATTTGTGATTTGGTTTTCTTCTTTTTAAATCAAATTAGCCAATCATATCATTTGTTTTTTCATAATGGTTATTCTACACTCAATTTTATTACTCTTTTCAATGGTTATTCTACACTCAATTTTATTACTCTACCTTTAATTTTTAGGATTTCTAATTTAGTGTTTAATTGGGGATTTTTAGTCTTTTCTTTTTCTAGTTTTTAAAAAATTGCATACCCAATTCACTAGTCTTCTTTTTGATGTAAGCATTTGGAAATATCACTTTTCCTTTAATCACTGCTTTTGCTGTATCCTAAAGGTTTTGATATGCTTATCATCAACATTCTCTTTAATGACATTATTGATAATTTCTATGATTCATTCTTTAACTCCCTTATTCTTTAAATTAAGTTGTTTAACCTGTAATATCTTTGATTTATACATAATTTTCATTTCCAAATACATCCCAGCTGAAAACCACCTACCTCATGATCAAGAATAAAAAAAGGCATAAAAGCACTAGCCAATGCTTTGACTGAATTTGATAGCATAGGCAATCTCCCAACAGTCATCATACACAATCTCTGCAATGAGTGGAGGAAGAAGCATTTTTCTTTTCTCTTCTTTGGTGCCATGCTTGATTATTATAATTACATAGCATTCAGTTTCATTTTTGTTGTTGTGGTCATGGAGGTTATTTCTTGGTTCTGCTTATTTAACTTTGTATCAGTTCATTTAAGTCTTCCAAACAGGCTTATCTGTATTCTTCATTTCTTATTGTGCAGTAATATTCCATTAATGTACTACAATTTGTCTAGTCATTCCCTGATAGATGGGTGTATACTTTTTTTTTTTTTAGTTCTTTGCAATTACAAAAAGTGCTGCTATAAATATTCTGGGTCTTTCTATTGTTGACCTCCTCGTGGGTAAATGCCTAACAGCAGGATCTCTGGTGAACAATACTATTTCAAGAAATAAGTAAAGCTTGAAATTGAGAACACTGGCCTAAATCTTATTACAGACACTCACGAGCAACTTCCATCTTATTTTGGTAGTTTCTGAAGAGATAGGGCTTAAAATGAGAATAGAAATCGAGGGAATATAAAATAAATTATGTTCTTTGTAATCTAACAGGATGCATATTTTAAGTCCTTGAATTTTGGCTTAAAACTCTGTCCCTACACTAAACTCTGATAATTAAGAGTAGATAATATGCTCAAAATAACTAATCACTGCTTATGTAAATCTGGAAACTTTATAGGCTAAAGAGTGGAGCAATGTAATCATTATCTCAATTTCTTTCTCCTTCATTTCAAAGACACACTTTAAAAGTTCAGGCTCAGCATTTTGGCAGGCATTATTCATAAACATTTATTGAGCAACAGTAAGATATACCGTTATGTTTTATTTAGATGTAGCCAGGCTTATTTGTCTGTGCTTTGGGAATACAGAGAGATGATATATAAATGAAACCTGTAAAACTTTAATTTAACATTAATGCTCATCTTTTGCCACATCAAAGACTATGAGTTGTTAAAAAAAGAAGCAATAAAACTGACTGCCCAGAATATCAACTCTTCTTCCCTTTCTCTCTTACTGAGGAAAATGCCAAGAAGTGAAATGGCAAGAGAAGGCAAAATGGCAATAGATATGAGGGTTTGATAACCCTAGCTCTTTATTATATTTAAGTAATAGGGTCCCTATAATTGTTTGATGTGGTCTGGAAAATGGAAGAGTTCAGATGCCTTGTCTGCATGACTCTCTTATGGTGTGGCCTGTGTCACCTTGTCTCTATGCCTTGCTAGGGATGAGGAGATGGTGTTTGCCTTGGTTCAAAGGTACTCTGAAACAACTGTCTGGTACCAGTGCTACCATACCAGAAAGTATCTGTGAATATAAACAGCTGGGAATGTGGAGCTAATAACCAGTGGGATGGTATATAACTACTGGGTCTTATGGCACCCACCACTTTTTGTTCTTTTGGGGTTTTTTTGCGGGGCAATTGGGGTTAAGTGACTTGCCCAGGGTCACACAGCTAGTAAATGTCTGAGGCCGGATTTGAACTCATGTCCTCCTGAATCCAGGGCCAGTGCTTTATCCACTGCACCACCTAGCTGCCCCTACCCACCACTTTTAATATGAAGGTGTTTGACATCAAGGCACATTATGCTTAGTTCTGTTGATGACTGAATCTTTTTTTTAGGAAGCATGTTATTTAATATAGCATGAACACAGCTACTGCTAAGTGAATGATCTTCCTCTCCTGCAGCATCTAGCTACTCTTCTAGGCCATGGGAATGGGCACACACTTGATGGTGTTGCCAACACTAGTGATAGTTAAGGTATGCAGCTACCTAGGACATATGAAGGAATAGGCAGGGAGGGACATTTATTAAAATTACTTTTTATCAACACCTTTTTGTCAGAAAATTGTGATCTCAGTAGTTTTAAGGGATTTGTGATAAGTCAAGTTGCCTCTACTACAGTACTAGTCTGATGTCACATGATGCCATAAATGTGAATCTGGATTATTCCATATTAAAAAATAGTTTTGTCAGGTCTGACAGAACTTGAAAGGCTTCAATAACAGACCAGTGATGAACTCTTTTTTTTTTTTTTTAGTGAGGCAATTGGGGTTAAGTGACTTGCCCAGGGTCACACAGCTAGTAAGTGTTAAGTGTCTGAGGTCGGATTTGAACTCAGGTACTCCTGACTCCAGGGCCGGTGCTCTATCCACTGTACCACCTAGCTGTACCCAGTGATGAACTCTTAGTTTGCTACCTGTGAGAAAGGTCAGAGAATGGCCATTTTCACAAAAATTAGTTCATTGGTCTCTGGGTGATGATTTTTTTGGCTACACTAGCTCATGAAAATCTATTAAAGGGTAGATAGACTATGATATTGACACTAGTCAGAGGATGACCCACACTATTGAAATCATACTGAACTAGAAAAAAACCAATAAAATTTATTTGGAAGAACAAAAGGTCAAGAATATCAAAGGAACTAATGAAAAATGTAAAGGAAAGTTTAGCAGTACTAAATCTTAAATTATATTATAAGTAATTATCAAAACTATCTGGTATTGGTTAATAAATAGAAAGGTAGATCAGTAGAACACAATAGATATACAATTTACAGCAGCAAATGAATATAGTAACCTGGTATTTGACAAATCTAATGATTTATAGAGACTTTTATGAAGTATAAAATGGATAATTTTGATTACATTAAATTAAAAAGGTTTTGTACAAATGTCCCAAATGATAAGGAAAGTAGAAAACTGGGAAATTTTATAGACAGTTCCTCAGGTAAAGGTCTCCTATCTCAAATACATAAAGAACTTTGTCAAAATCTAAGAATACAAGTCATTCCCCATTTAATAAATGGTCAAAGGACATGAACAGGAAGTTTTTTGGTTTTTTTTTTGGTGAGGCAATTGGGGTTAAGTGACTTGCCCAGGGTCACACAGCTAGTAAGTGTCAAGTGTCTGAGGCTGGATTTGAACTCAGGTACTCCTGAATCCAGGGCCAGTGCTCTATCTACTGTGCCACCTAGCTGCCCCAAACAGGAAGTTTTTGATGAAGAAAGAAAAACAATTTATAGACATAAAAATGCTCTAAGTCATTATTGATTAGAGAAATGCAAATCTAAACAACCTGGAGATATCATTTTTACACCTATTGGATTGGCTAAAATGATAGAAAGGGAAAATGACAAATGTTGAAGATGTAGAAAAATTTTGACCTTATTTCATTATTGGTGGATCTGTGAGCTGATCCAACCATTTTGGAGAACAATCTAAAATTATGCTTACAGAGTTATCAAACAGCCTTTGACCCAGTAATACCACTATTAGCTCTGTTTCTCAACATGATTAGGGAAAAATGAAAAGAACCTATATGTCCTAAAATATTTATAGCAGCTCTCTTTGTTTTGGCAAAGAACTGGAATTTGAGGGGATGCTTGCCAGTTGGGGAATGACTAAACAAGTTGTGCTATATGTTCATGATGGGATACTACTCTGCAATAAGAAATGAGTCCAATGATATTAGAAAAAGCATGGAAAGACTTGCATGAAATAATGAAGAGAAGAATGAGCAGAATCAAAAGAACATTGTATCCGGTAATAGCAATATTGTGTCTTAGGAACAATTCTGAGTAACCCAGTAATTCTGAAGTTTATAAATACCCAAATTAACTACAAAGGTCCTTTGAAGGAAGAAGCTATCTGCATCCAGAGAAAAAACCTGAATATATATGTATGCATACACATACATACATACATACATACATACATACATACATACATACATGTTTGTGTCTAAAGGTGGCCATCTCTAGGGTGTGGGGGAAGGAAGGAAAACAAGAAAGTTACATGATAACTTTATTTTAATTTGTTATAATTATTTAATAATTTAAAAGGAATAGCAAGTTGCACACAATAGATCTGCAGTTTCAGATGCAATCCTTCCCCCCCCCCCCATCATGGACATGCTTGTTTTATTTTTCAAATTTAGAAAAAAAAGAAATCACAAATCTTTCAAAATATCCTCATCTGTGAAATAGGAATCATAGATTTAGAGCTAGAAGGAATTTCAAAGGTTATGTAGTCCAAACCTCTTCTTTTAAAGAAGAGAAATGGAGGTCTAGAGAGGTTAAATGACTCGCTCAGTTTGATACAGGTAGTGAGTAGTGTAGCTGGGATTTGAACCTGTGTTCTTTGACTCCAGATCCCATGTCTTTCTGTTGTATGATACCATCTCACAAGGTTGGTTTAAAGATCCAATAGGAAAATGTTTGAAAATGCTTTGCAAACCTCAAAGTGTTATATAAATGTGAGCTGCTGGAGTGAGTCAAGTCTTATGTGTTATGGTAAAGGCTAAAAGCTTTCAATGGACATTAAGAGAATTGTGTGGTATTTTCAAATAACTGGCTATACTCAGGCTGACCCTGCTTTCCAGACTGCTCTAAATGATCTGTAGCTGGATAGCTCCCATCACAGTAGAGCATTATTTTCTAAAGAAAAAGTTGCCTCTACTGACAGTGGGCAGAATGTTAATAAGAAAAGACACCCAAAATCTAGGGAAGGCAATCTCTGGTGGAAAATAGGAGTCTATACACAATGGATGAAGGTACCTCCCCATCTTCAATTAAGAAGTGGGACCTCCTTCTTCATATCGCCTGTTCACGTGTAGATGATGGCAAATAAACTTTAAATTTGGAAATTGTAACTATTCATGAGAGAGCTAGTGTTCTAATGACAAAAGCAAACAAGAAAACTGACAGTCCAAATGGAGTCTAGAAATAGGAGATGTCAAGAGAGAATTTGGCAATACTTTTCCAGCACTGTTCAATGAAGAAAGCCAGGAATCTAGAATTTCATAATGTTCATTACTAGAAATGCATTTTCCATAACAGAGCAGAGATAGTTCTCCTGGAATATTTTACAGAGATATTGCTACATAATTACCTTTGATTTGGTTTTATGATCACCAAATCATGTTTCATGTAATAATAAATTCCTTTTCTTTTTATTTTACTAATAAACATTTTATTTATACTTTTGAATTCCAGATTTTATCTCTTCTTCTCTCCTCCCTCCTCCCCAAGGTGGCAAGCAAGATGTGGTTTATACACATGAAATTATGTAAAACATTACCATATTAGTTATTTTGTATAAGAAAACTTAAATAAAAGGAAAAAATGAAAGAAAGTGAAAAATAGCATGCTTCAGTCTGTGTTCAAACAATATCAGTTCTTTCTTTGGATGTGGATAGTATGCTTCATCATTAGTTCCTTGGGATTGTCTTGGATCATTGTATTCCTGAGAATAGTTGTCATTTGGGGCAGCTAGGTGGTGCAGTGGATAAAGCACTGGCCCTGAATTCAGGAGGACCTGAGTTTGAATCCAGCCTCAGACACTTATCACTCACTAGCTGTGTGACCCCAGGCAAGTCACTTAACCCTCATTGCCCTGCAAAAAAAGAAAGAAAGAAAGAAAAGAAAAGAAAAAAGAAAAGAAAAGAAAAAAGTATAGTTGTCATTCACAGTTCTTCATCAAATAATATTGCTATCTCTGTGCAAACATTCTCTTGGTTCTGCTCACTTCACTATACATCAGTTCATACAAGTCTTTCAAGGCCTTTCTGAAATCATCCTGCTTGTCATTCCTTATAGCATAATAACCATCATAATAACCATCATCATCATATACCACAGCTTGTTTATCCATTCCCCAATTGATTGGCATTTCTATGATTTCCAATTCTGAGGCACCACAAAAAGATCTGATATAAATATTTTTGTACAAATAGATCTTTTTCTCTTTTTGGGGATATCTTTGGGATACAAATCTGCCAATGGTTCAATTATCCTTTCAAACAAATTTAGGTTATCAGGCATTTAGATGCTGGGACAGGAGTGCTCTAGATAACAGACATGAGTATACTGATCACTGGAGCAGTATATTTCTTATTGTAAATTTACATATTTGTATTCTGATTTGTCATTTTCTTAAATAATCACATAATCTTATATGTGAAAAGGACTTCAGTGATCATGCAGTTCCAGGAATCTTCTCACAATTTCCCAACAGGTGTTCATCCAACCTCTACTAAAAAAACCCCAAGACTTCTAGTGGGGGTGTGGGGGAGAACTTACTACTTTTTGGAAAAAACTTGTTTAACATCTGTACACTTCTAACTGTAGGAAAGTTTTCCTTATATTGAGACAAAGGCTACTGCTTTGCAACTTCTGCCTTTTTATCTCAGTTCTTCCCTCTAGTGTCCAGCAGATATGATTAATCCTTAATCCATATGATAATTCTTCAACTACTTGAATATGGCTGTTGGAACTCCCATTTCTCCTGTTTCCTCATTTCTATGTATATTAAATTCCTTCAACCAATCAACTTTTTAAAAAATATTTAAAAAATTTTTTCTTAATAGTATTTTTTCCCAGTTGCATGTAAGGATACTTTTCAACATTCATTTTTTTAATAAGACTTTGAGTTCCAAATTTTTCTCCTTCCATCCCTTCCCTCCCCTCTTCCCAAGACAGCAAGCAATCTGATATAGGCTATATTTCCACATTAGTCATGTTGTTAAAGAAGAATCAGAACAAAAGGGAAAAACCTCAAGAAGGAAAAAAAAGAAAAAGTAAAAATAGTATGGTTCAATTTTCATTCAGATCCAACAGTTCTTTTTCTGGATGTGGAGAGCATTTCCCATCATGAATCCTTTGGAATTGTCTTGGATCATTGTATTACTAAGAACTAAGTCTATCAAAGGTGATCATTGTCCAGGGTTGCTATTACTGTGTCCAATGTTCACCTGGTTCTGCTCACTTCACTTATCAGTCCATTTAAGTGTTTCCAGGTTTTTCTGAAATCTGCCTGCTCATAATCTCTTATATCAAAAATAATAGGGGGCAGTTAGGTGGCACAGTGGATAAAGCTCTGGCTTTGGATTCAGGAAGACCTGAGTTCAAATCCAGCCTCAGACACTTGACACTTACTAGCTGTGTGGCTTTGGGCAAGTCACTTAACCCTCATTGCCCCACAAAAATAAAAAAAACATTAAAAATAATATTCCATCACATCCATATACCACAACTTGTTCATCCATTCCCCAATGGATGGTCATTTCTTTGATGTCCGATTCTTTGCCACCACAAAGAGAGCGGCTATAAATATTTTTGTACAAGTGGATCCTTTTCCCTTTTTTATGATTGCTTTGAGATACAAACCTAGTAGTGGTATTACTGGGTCAAAGAGTATGCACAGTCCCACATCCCTTTGGGCATAGTTCCAAATTGCTCTCCACAATGGTTTGATCAGTTCACAACTCCACCAACAAAGCATTATTGTTTCAATTTTTCCACATCTTCTCCAACATTTATCATTTTCCTTTTTTCATCTTATTAGCCATTCTACTAGGTGTGAGGTGGTACCTCAGAGTTATTTTAATTTGTGTTTCTCTAATAAATAGTGATTTAGAACATTTTTTTCATATAGCAATACTTAACTTTGATTTCTTCATCTGAAAACTGCCTGTTCATATCCTTTGACCATTTCTTAATTGGGGAACCAAGCAACTTTTGATATGGTTCTCAATCTCCTCATCATTCTAGTTGTCCTCCTCTTGATAATCTCTAACTTTTCAATTTCCTTTCTAAAAGGTGGCACCAGAACAACACTTCAGGTATGATCTGAGTATAGCTGAATCATCATATCTTTTTGTATGGATACTATGTGCTTATTAAATAAATGAATACCAAATTGATTTTGTTGGCTTCCATGTGACAAAACTGATTCATATTGAGCATGCTGTTTACTTTTTCAGATGATTTCTTGTCCTGTCATCTTTTACTTGAATTTTTTTTTCTGGGGCAATGAAGGTTAAGTGACTTGCCCAGGGTCACACAACTAGTAAGTGTCAAGTGTCTGAATCTGGATTTGAACTCAAGTTCTCCTGATACCAGGGCCAGTGCTTTATCCACTGTGACACCTAACTGCCCCTACTTGAATTTTTAAAAACCTGAATTCAATTAATGTAAGTTATAGCATCATAGAGTTTAGCATATCTAGAGGGCTTATGACCTTTTCATCTCCAATACCATCATTTTACAAGTGGAAGCCCAGGCAGGTGGAAATTTTTTTTTTTTTTGCCCAAGGTAGTGAGAAGCATACCTGAAATTTGAACTCTAGTCTTTGATTACAAGTCCAGTTCTCTTCCTATTAAACCATCTTGCTTCTTGCTCTGAAGTCTATCATTTCAAGGGGAACTGATACAATTAGGTTCCTGAATCAGAAATGTAAAGATCAGAGCCTCAATTGTTGATTACTACATTCACCAACCAGCTAATGAGGCCCATAATAAAAATTAACTGACCTTTCTTATTTGGTTTTTAAGATAACTAAATGATCAGTCATTCTCTGTTTTGTTTCAGCTTCATGGATATCTTTTAGCTGACTCAGTAGCTAGACTCAGATGGAATCTTCTGGGAACTCTGATCAGGGTAGTAAAGAAAGAACTGAGAAAATGTTTTATGGTATGCGTAAGTGGGAAATTGATGATTTTTTAAAAGATTAACAAAGCAAGTAATGGAAGAGTCATGACAAATTCAGCTTAGTGACTAGTATAGTAGGGACACGCAAAGGTTGAAAACAAACTGCCTTTCCCTATAACTTCTGTCTGTTGCTTTATGAATTTATGTTATGTTATGTCTTAACCATGTGTATATGTGCAATTCACAATCTCAATGTATATATACCTTTATGATTGCAGGTGCAAAAGTATTCCCTAAGATAAAGTTTAAACTCAATCAATTTACTCTGGAGAAGGGCAATTCATATTCTATTATTTGTAGTTACCTACTTTTATTATTTTTTCATTTTATTTATGTTTAACTGCTTTAGGCAAATTAAGAACATATGTATAGATAAAGATACAGTTAAAATGAATTCTTGATATTCAAAAAATCACTGTAGATAAAAAACAACAGTAAAACAAAAAAACCCATTTATTTAGCTTTATAAAATTTTTTTGCTTTTGTGATTTTTTTTATTATTTGCCTATAATACATGTACTTAAAAATAGTTAACAGGGAAATAAATTGAGATGATGAGTATCTTTGTTGAATGTCACATGAAAATTTCAGAACAATCCAAGTGTACTTGTTAAGAACATGCATATTAAGGTGATGTAAGTGGAATGAAAGTTTGATGAATTGGGAAAATATTTAGAAAAATGGTCTAGCTTCTTTAAGAAGAAAGAAAGTGATTTGGAAAATGGTTAGGGTAGGTGGCATGAACTCATGTAATTGGATGCTAAGCAATGTCAGTGTCCACTTGAGTTTCTAAGGAGCTGAAGAAATTAGTAAAATTTATTGAATAAGAACTCTCTTGTTTGTTATAAGGAGAACATCTTGGGTTTTTACAAGACCTTGGGAAATATAGCTTCCTTGGTACATGTAAGCCTGGAAATCCTTCCTCTTTTAGCTGAGAAGCCAAGCTGTGCAGAGCACAGAAATCCACACGTAGCAGAAGCTCATTCCCCTTAGGGAAAAGGGTGAGAGAATGAATAGTCAATAAGTTAGAAGTGCTCTCAGGGCAGCTAGGTGGCTCAGTGGATAGAGCGGTGGTCCTGGATTCAGGAGGACCTGAGTTCAAATCCAGCCTCAGACACTTGACACTTACTAGCTGTGTGACTCTGGGCAAGTCACTTAACCCCAACTGCCTCACGAAAAAAAAAAAGAAAGAAGTGCTCTGAGGATTAAAGCTGTTAAGGAGGGTCAAACTAAAAAAAAATCAATAACATACTCTGATTCTTAGGTGCAAATCTGCCAGAAACAATTTAATATTAATCTAATATTCAAACCATTTCTGGTTTAGAGAAAGATGGCCAAACTGGCATTGTTCCCTTATGCCCTCTGACATGACTTTACCCCAAGATGTCAAGAGTAACATTTACTGATATTTTGAACTAGGGAAAAGGTCATAATATATTAAAATGCAGTTTTGTGTTAACATTCCAAAATATACTCAATACTCAGTTCCTTCCTGGACCATTCCCCTCAAGGATAAAAAGGGTTTCCTCTCTGTGATGGAATATTTTAACCTTAAATGCAAAAGAAGTACTGTCCTAAGATGGGTCCTGGCTCCACCACTTCATATGTGTGGGGAGAAAATGATTTTAGTTAGACAGGAGTGAAAGTTGGTTATCATCCATAATCCATTTTTTTAAAGAAAGAATTTAGCTTTCCTTCTATTCATTTTTGTAAATGCAAAAGCCTGGAAAAGGTTTTAGGCTGAAGACAGTATTTTAAAAAATATTTTTAGTTGAACCAAAAAGGGAGATTTTAAATATGCTTCCACAGGAGACAAGTTCATTCCTCAGCCAGCCAACTAAAATTTATTAAGCACATACCATGTGCTAGGAACTGTGCTAAAAATGGCAAAACAATCCCTAATCTCAAAGAACTCACAATCTCATGGGGAATACAACATGCCAACAACTATGCACAAATAAGAGCTATATAGGACAAATTGGAGATAATCAACAGAGGGAAGGGAATATCATTAGGGGAGATCGACAAAGGCTTCCTACAGAAGGTAGTACTTTAGCTGAAACTTGACCAATAGTTTGCAATAGTTGCTGAGGGGGCAGCTACATGGTGCAGTGGATAAAGCACCAGCCCTGGATTCAGGAGTACCTGAGTTCAAATCTGGCCTCAGACACTTGACACTTACTAGCTGTGTGACCCTGAGCAAGTCACTTAACCCCCATTGCTCCAAAAAAAAAAAAGAGAGAATGAAACCTTAAGAGAGAGAGAGATTAACCAGTGTTAAAGCACAGTTTAGTCATTAAGATACATAATTCAAATCTAGACATCTATAATTATTTATTTATTTTTTTTGCAGGGCAATGAGGGTTAAGTGACTTGCCTAGGGTCACACAGCTAACTAAGTGTCAAGTGTCTGAGGCTGGATTTGAACTCTGGTCCTCCTGAATCCAAGGCCAATGCTTTATCCACTTTGCCACCTAGCTGCCCCCTAGACATCTATAATTTAAAAAATCTTTTTCTAAATTGCATATCAGCTTAAATTGAAATTGGTTAATTATAGTTCTATTTAAAAGTTTACTTTTTATACAAAAAAGAACAACTGTCTACACCATGCTATATTTCTCCTTTCTCATAATGTTTCATGTTGGGGGAAATTGTATCTGATTTACTTAGGCATATGGCCATAACTGAAAACATTGCCATTTATGGGGGAGGGGGAGTAGATAACTGAACTTGTAGTATTGGTAACTAAAGAGGAAATAAATAGCATTAGAAGTGCTGGTCTTGCAAACTTCAACTATTGAGTAATAGCATATATCACATACACCTGTGATTCCTGCCCCCCCCCCAATATAATAGCCTTACAATGAATCATTTGTTGGCTGTTTCCACATCCTTCCACTGATCCACTCATCACCAGGGTAGGAAAGCACAATCACTTGCCTCTTGCAAAGTGATTCTGATTTCACAGAAACACAGGTTTTTGTTAGAAATAGAAAAGAAATGTGGGATAAATATTACATTTATTTTAAGTGTGAAAACATTTTCACTGGCACCATTCTGATTTTTCTATGATACCTCTGAGTAACCAGTGCCAGTTAGTCAAGTCAGGATAGATAGAGTCAGACCCAAGAGGTGAGTTGGTCTGGTGGGGTCAAGTTCATGGGTTGAGTAGGTGATCTTGTGTCAGTATAGTGAGATTCAAGCTAAGCAGGTGGAAATAAGGAGAAATAAAAGTTGAGTATATCCAGTATGTAGAAGTCTGAGTATTTCAACCCATACTTATCAGAATGAGGAGAAGAGTGTCTGGGAGACTAGGAATAGTATTTAAAGGTCCAGAATAGACAAGTAGATCCAAACGATAGGGCATTCAGAATATGTCATGTGAGGATAGGCATTGTCTTCCCTGTGACCTGGTTTTAAGCCCCATTCCTGTTATTGGTGGCCTACGTGTGTTGCTGTTGCTGACCAGAGTAAGAACAAGTTCTGCAGTAGCTATGCCATGAAGTGAGCCTGCTCTTTTGCTGTGATAGCTTACACTAACTACAGGACCTAAGGTATTTTCTAGCTTTCAATTCCATACTTCCAACTGGGTCCCTGGAACCCACCCATGAGATACTCACTCTATTTGTCCCAACATTATAATGGCCCTGATGGGAAATCATCTCAGTTCTAGAACTTTAGGCTGTTGCTTCAAATCGGTCTTTTGGGTAATGTCATCTACAAGTGCTAGTAGCAATGATTACCAATTTTATTCAATAAATGCACCTTTATTAAAGATACACACACAAATAAGTGTGATTATCTGTCAGATTTATGGGCAGGGGAAGAATTTAGGACCAAAGAAGATATAGAGAATAAAATTAAATGAAAATAGATCATTTTGAGTATGCAAAATTAAAAAGCTTTTGCACAAACAAAACTAATATAACCAAGATTGCAAGGGAAGTAGAAGACTGGGAAAGTATTTTTGAAACAAATATCTTTGATGAAGGTCTCATTTCTCAAAAATATAGAGAACTGCATGAAATTTATAAAAATACAAGTCATTCCCCAATTGACAAATAGTCAAAGATATAAACAGGCAGTTTTCAGACAAAGCTATCTATAATCATATGAAAAATACTCTAGATCATTATTGACCAGATAAATGCAAATTAAAACAACTCTGAGGTATCACCTCACACCTATCAGAGTGGCAAAAATAGCAAAAATAGCAAATATTGGATGTTGGAGGGCATGTGGGAAAGCTGGGATGCTAATCCACTGCTGGTAGAGTTGTGAAAAGATCTAACCATTTTTTTTGTTTTTCTTTGTTTTTTTTTGGTGGGGCAATGAGGGTTAAGTAACTTGCCCCAGGTCACACAGCTAGTAATTGTCAAGTGTCTGAGGCCAGATTTGAACTCAGGTCCTCCTGAATCCAAGCCTGGTGCTTTATCCACTGTGCTACCTAGCTGACCCCAAGATCCAACCATTCTGGAGAGCAATTTGGAACAATGCCCAAAGGGCTATAAAACTGTGCATGCTCTTTGATCCAGCAATACCACTGCTAGGTTTATATCTCAAAGACATATCCAAAAAGAGAAAAAGACCTATTTGTACAAAAATTTTTATAACAGCTCTTCTTGTGGTGGCTAAAAATTGGAAATCAATGGAATGCCCATCAATTGGGGAATGGCTAAACAAACTGTGGTATATGATGGTAATGGAATATTGTTGTGCTATAAGAAATGACAAACAGGATGACTTCAGAAAAGTCTGGAAACACATGTATGAAATGATGCATTGTGAAGTGAGCAGAACCAAGAGAACAATGTGAACAGAGACAGAAATATTGTTTGATGAAGAACTGTGAATGACTTGACTACTCTCAACAATACAGTGATCCAAGACAATCCTAAAGGATTATTGATGAAATGTACTATCCACTTCCAAAGAAAGAACTGAGATTGATGGAACAGGCTAAAGCATGCTATTTTTCACTTTAATTTTTTTCCTTTTAATCAAGTTGTCCTGTACAAAATGACAAATATGGTAATGTTTTACATAATCATACATGCATAACCCATATTTGATTGCTGCCTCAGGGAGGGGGGAGGGGAGGGAAATAGGGATAAAAATTGGAACCCCAAATTCTAAATAAAAATATTTATTATACTAAAAGAAAACAAATAAGTGTGATGGAAGCTAGAATGGGATCACTGCAAAGGAGAAATCTGGGCAGTGTACTTAGCACATGGGAGGAAGGTGGGATTACTTTTAGCTAACTTCATGGAATAGGGGGCATTTGGGTTAGGTCTTGAAGGAAGAAAAGGATTTCAACAGATGGCCATGATAAGGGAGGGAAACAGAGTGGGGGCAGCCTTCATGAAGGCATGGAGGACAAAGGAAAGTACAGGAAGAGCTCACCATATGGTTTGGTTAGGATATGGCATGAATGAAGGGAAAACGGTGTGAAATAGTCTTACCGATGCTCAAAATCTCACTTTTTAAGACAATCTGCAAAGTCTAAATAAATTTATTGAAACAGCTTTTATTTTTTCTAACTTTCTTAAACAAAAACTCAAACTGTGAACCACCTCTCAACAGTGTAGGCAAACTAATTTAATTTCAACCCAGCAATTTTGAAATAAGCCCTGTACAAAGAAAATTAAATTACAGTAGCTCCTCTTGAGAAGCTACTGTGTATATATTTATGTCTTTGTAACACATGCTATTATGGTTGATTTAATATTATATTGCTTCCAATTCTCTCACTAATTTCTTTGTATTTATTTGACAGTTGGAATTTTGGCAAGTGTTGTTGACTGCTTTTCATCTCATTTCACGTTTGTTCTTCTAAATATTGATTTTTGTTTTTGTTTGTGGCCCTGGGTGTTCAGATTCAGAACAGTGCTTAGTAACACGTATTTTTACCACTGTAAACTATACTGTACTCAGAAAAAAATCATCTTGGAGGAACACAGTAACCCAAACAGACAAATAGGTGGTGTTTAAAACATAAAAGACAATAACTTACCCCCAGGGATGTAGTAAATGAGATTAAACAATATTCCTCTTGTGAATTTTGGCACTGCCTTCAAGAGGTATAGCATTAGCTGATTAATGCTTCTAGGAGAGACCCAGGAAGGTCAGGAAACAGGTTTCAGCTGCATAGAAGGAAAAAAAAAACACACCCCACCTTTCTAACAAATAGTGCTGTTTGCGAAGGGGAACAGACTAATTTATGAGAGACTGAAGGTTTAGTATTTCATCTCCTGCATCAGTGCCTGATCTCTCATCCCCTAACTTCATCCAAAGTTCAGCTCATGCGACACAACTTTTGAGAAGTCCTTTCTGATACCTGTAGTTTTTAGTCCTTTGTCTCAAGGGTTATTGTGAGGGTCAAATGAGATAATAGATTTAAAGCACTTTGCAAACTTTAAAGTGCTATACAAATTCTGATTATTATTATTGTAGTCTCAAGTCTGTCGATAACTTCATCCCCTGAACTTTCTACTGAATTCCTGCTGAGCTTAGGAAATGTGTCTAGAGCAGTATATAGGGGTATGTTGGTAGATGTTACCAGATGTACCAGACATTGTGCTAAATGGTTTACAAATATTATTTCATTTGATCCTCACAACAACCTGGGAAGTAGATGCTATTATTATTCCCATTTTTTTTGTGGGGCAATTGGGGTTAAGTGACTTGCCCAGGGTCACACAGCTAGTAATTGTCAAGTGTTTTGAGGCCAGATTTGAACTCAAGTCATCCTGAGTCTGGGGCCTGTGCTTTATCCACTGTGCCATCTGGCTGCCCCCTACTATTCCCATTTTAAGCTGAGGAAACTAAAGCAGATGAGGATTAAATGACTTGCTCAAAATCAAAATGATAGTAAGTATTTGAGACTGAATGTGAACCCATATCTTCCTGACTCTAGGCCCAGAACTCTAGTTACACAGAATTGCTGGTTAGATAGTTTCCTATTACTGGAGGTCTTCAAGTAGAATAATCACTTCTTGGGGATGTTGTAGAGAGGATGCTTGTTCAGGTACGAGTTGGATTAAATGATCTTGGAGGTCCCAAATGTGACATACAAAAAGTTTGAGCGACATAGTTTCTGGATAATGAATCATTTTTATTAATCATGCTGGCAATAACTAATAAAAGGGGTCAATGGGACTCTTGAATGCCAAAGATCCATCATGGAGACCATTCAATGCTTATTTTCCCTTGGAAGAGTGGGTGTTCCTGAGGGTGGCAATAGATTCTGATTGGTTAGTAAGTAATGAGAGAGAATGAATATTATACTGGGAAGTAGACCTATTCTAATGAGGGGCTGGGAGACATGACTTTGATCACTCAGACTCATCTGACTAGAACATAATGGGCCAGATTTCACCTAGATTAGATTAAATTCTTTGTAAATTTCTCAATTTGGGTGATGTCTCACACTCAGGACTGAAAGACATGCACCCTTGGGGATTTGGGTATTCTCATCCATCAACAATGTTCTTCAGAGACTGAATAATCTACATGCTTCTGAAAAAAATTCCAGTCCTAATTCCATAACTGATTATTAACACAAGAGAGAAATAATCATTTCTCTCAATTATGGCTCTGACAACCTATTTATCTGACTGATGAAATTAGTTGTTTCATTGGCAGCTTTCTGCTCCCTATCTTTTTCTATCTCAATCTTCTAAAAGTAGAATTTCTAGCTGTCTACCTTTGAAATCTGATAACTGCCATCAACAGCAGGTTTCTGGGTTTGTTTTCCCCATTAATCAATACCTGCTAGGACAGGACTTCATTGCTCTATCCTGATGAAAATCACTGGTGTTATTTAAAGATACAGTTAATATATTATGCAAGGCAACACAAGGCTCTTTTCCATAAGTGGGTCATATTTATGACAGTTAAGCACAAGTGGTTTAGTTTTTGATCTGAAGATGAAATTCCACTTAACAATCATTTATTTAGCACCCATTATGTGCCAGGTAATGTATTAGGTGCCAAGGTTACAAAGACAAAGACAAAATTGTTGTTCACCTCAAGAGACCTATTTGTGTGTGTGTGTGTGTGTGTGTGTGTAGAAAACAACATGGGCACAAATAAATAAATACAAAATATATGCCTAGTAAATACTACATAGTTTTATGGGATGCTGGTGGCAGGGCATGTGGAGAAGAGAGCACTAACAATTGGGGAATGAAGAAAATTCTTTGAATGGAGCCTTGAAGGAAGCTAGAGATTCCAGAAGGGAGAGGAGGTAAGGGAGAACATTCTAGATAAATGGAGAAGCCTATGTTTATGAAAAGGAATGAAGATTGTAGACGGAATGTTACATAAAGAGAATGGCAAGTAGGCTTGTTTGATTGGATTGTAAAAGTATTTGTGAAGGGAGTAAAGTGATTTCAGGCTAGAAGGAAAGGTGGGAGCCACATTGTGATGGACATTTAAAAATGCTAAAGTGAAAAGTTTATCTTTTATCCCAGAGAGAATCTGGAACCACTGAACCTTCCGAAATCTCCATAGTTATCACAAAAAAAGGAAAACCTTAGTATTTTTTACTCTTGACTTAAGGTTTCTGAGTTCTTGCAGTGGACTCTTTTAGGTCATTTGATTCAGTAGTCTTTCCACTGACAAACTAAAACATTCTTTCCTTTTATTCTCTGCATAGTCATGAAAGTCATCCTTTTGTATTCCATATTGCCCATGTGCATCATGTTGGATATTGAAAGTCTCATTAAAAAGGCTGATAGGAGAGACATTGTTGTATATGCAAAAGAGTCCTTAATCTGGAGCCAGATGACTTGGTTTTGAATCTAGGTTTCACTATTAATTATTTCTGTGACCTTGGGAAAATCTTTTCATTTCTCTGGTCTCCAGTTTTCACCCCTATAAAATGTGGAGATTGGAATATATTATCTATAAAGCTACTGTCAGTTGTTGAACTATGGTCCTATACCCCTACGCCTAAATCTGTGCTCCTGTTAGCTTCACCTTTTCAAGAGAGTGCCTAAAACCTCATCTCAACACTAATGTCTTTAGCTCCTCTTGAACATTTCCAATTCTCCCAGGAACTGCTTCTTGTACAATGGTTGCTCAGATTACTCCTTCTAGGTACTTGGGTAGAGTTAGTCAAATCATCTAAGGGCTTTCATTGACAGGTTCTGGTTACCATACCCAAATCTGTTGAAGCTTTTTTTTTTTCCCTGAGCAATTCTTAAAATATGTATGTGTTCTGTGAGGCTACCTACCATTCCCAATCAAAATCAGAAATCACAACTAATCATATTTATTTAAGTTAAGTAGGATTAAACATGATTTCCCCCATTTTATGTCCATTTTAAGTTTTTTGATGCAACTTGAAATGGTCACATGGTTTGGCAAGAAATATACTTTGATTCTTAACTCTGGTTCCATGGTACAGTGAAAGAGGGAGTTTGATTATGCAAAGAACCCTAGTTCTGGAGCCAGAAGTCCTAGGCTTAAGTTACAACTCTGCTATTTACTAGGTTAACTAGGTGGCAAAGTGGATAGAAGACCAGGATTGGAGTTAGGAAGATGTCTATTTCTTAGTTTAAATCTGGCCTCAGACATTTACTAGCTGTGTGACCCTGGGAAAGTCACTTAACCTTTTTTTGCCTCAATTTCCTCATCTATAAAATGAGCTGGACAAAAAAATGACAAACCACCACAGTATCTCTGATAAGAAAACCCCAAATGTGGTCACAAAGAGTTGGACATCACCGAAAACCCCTCAACAATAACAAAATTTACTGGGTACTATGAAAGGCATCTGGAGTCAGAGGGTTTGGTTTTGAATTTGGCTCCACTTATTTGCTTTGTAGTCTTGGGTAAGTCATTTATTCTCTCTGGTCCTTTGTTTTCTCTCCTCTAAAAAGAGGGGAACAGATGATCTTTAAGGTCACTTACAGTTTTAAATATCTCTTACTTCCTATGTGTGACATTCAGCAAGTTGCTTAACCAATCTGAAACTCAGTCCCCTCCCTGAAACTTCACCTGCAAAGTGAAGGAATTGAATTAAATGTTCTCTAAGATTATTTCCTTGGTGGAGGTGAAGGGTGGGGGTTGGAGGGGTGGGGCATTCTTAGATTTCTAGTTCTGAAATTCTATGATTCTATAATAAATGGCTTCCATTTAACATCTCCCCTGGGAATGTAGTTTCTTTTTTGTTCTTGTAGAGAATGGCATAATGAGGTGTCATTGTAGAAATGTTTTCATTTGAAAAGGAAGTGGTTTTTTTTAGTCCCTTATTCTAAAACCAGTAATACTATGCTATTCACAGAGAATGTCTATGACTAAGATATTCCATCAATTCTCCAGGCATATTATTTTGCCTGTTAAAATTTTCCTAGTCTATTTCAATAACCATATATCTTTGTGTGAAGGAGTATTTTACTGGCTACAGAATGTTCCAGTTGTTGAGTTACCCAGTGTAATGATCTACGTCAGTTCTGTGTTATCTTGTCTTGAAAATCTCAGAAAGCAGTCAGTACACTTAAATGCTTTATTTCCCATGGTTTAGTAGTGACTCATTATATCTCAGGGACTCTGATTCCAATTCCTATTCCTCTTCCAATTGTAAACACCTATAAATCTGTCTTGCTGCTCACCTTTAAAAGCATATCTGGATTCTGTATGAACACAGGTCGTGGTTCTGACAATGGTGCTGACACAGGCAAAGTATCAGCCCTATAGAGTATCATAGCATAGGACTGATACTTTGTTAGTATAGGGTATCATAGCTGAAGGTGTAGCTAGGTGGTTCAGTGTATACAGTGCTGGGCCTAGAGTCAGGAAGATCTGATTTCAAATCTGGCCTCAGACACTTCTAATCTGTGTGACCCTGGCCAAGTCATTTAACTCTGTTTGCCTCAGTTTCCTCATCTGTAAAAGGAGTTGGAGAAGGAAATGGCAAACCATTCCAGTATCTTTGCCAAGAAAACCCCAGGTGGAATCACAGAGTATCAGACAAGACTGACCGACTTAACACCAGCAATCCCAGCAGAGGAGCAGGGTAGCTATATGGCATAGCTACTTTAACAAAATGCCATGGTAGCAGGAGCAGTGTCTACATCTCTTCCACTAACTTGCCAGGAATATGTCTGCCAATCTTTATTATAACACCCCATACCTTGCTGGGTTAAAAGTCATACATGATCAGCCTCAGTTTGTTGAAGGTGAATGATTGCTGTCAGCAGCAATAACTATGGTTGTGGAGGTGGTGGTGGTGGTGGTATTAATGACTCTTGTCCTTGAGTTACTGGCCATAGTGTTGATATAGACTAATTGTTAAGCAGAGCAATGGCAATGATGCCACTCAACTGGACCCTAAGGTGATTCAATGCCTTCAATCTTCAGGAAAATTTTTGTTATTCTTGAGTTGTTTCAGTCATGTCCAACCCTTTGTGACCTCTTTTGAGGGTTTTCTTGGTAAGATACTTGAGTGCTTTGCCATTTCTTTCTCCAGCTCATTTTACATATTATTATCCCCATTTTACAAATGAGGAACTGAGACAGAGTTAAGTGACTTTTCCAGGGTCACATAGCTAATAAGTGTCTGAGGCTGTATTTGAACTTATGACAATGAGTCTTCCTGATTCCAAGCCCAGGGCTCTATTCACCATGCCACCTAGCTGCTCTAGGTGGAAAATAAACCATCCTAATGATTTGTTCATTACCACTGAGGTCTGCATATATAATGAGGGGACTCTTCCTATCCAGGCCTTTGAGAAGACAATTTTAGACTATAAAAGCAAAACAGTTACTTAGGTCAGCCAGATGCTTAGAGCATAGAAGCTAGAGCTATGTATCTGCAGCCAGGAAGACTTGAGTTCACATCCAGACTCAGACACTTACTGGTTATGTGACCCTGAGTAAAACCTCTGCCATACCTTCCTCATCTGTAAAATGGGGATAAAAATGGCACTTATTTTTCAGCGTTGTGAGGATAAAATGACATATTTGTAAAGCACTTAGAAAAGTGCCTGGGACACAGCAGGTGGTTAATAAATGCTTATTTCCTTTCTTCTATTCCATTTTTATCCTGTTTTTGTTTTTTGAAAATGATTCAGGATAGGTATTTTGTGTATCTGGAATGTTGTGGTTCTTTCATGTCTTTCCTTCCACTTTTCTGTGTTTATTGTTGAGGTCAATAGGGAATCATGGTCTAGTTGTGGGTTGGCCCAGCCAATGATAGATCAGTGGCCTAGAATGAAATCAAGTTACTGCAAAGTCAGAGTGATATAATGGAAGATACACCATTCTTGGTGTCAGGTGAGATCTGGATTCAAATCATGTCTCTAACATTTACTAGCTATGTGATCTTTTTCTATGTTTAGAATTTTAAATTCTCAAATTGCATGTAAAATACAAAATTTGACATCATTATTTTAAAACTTTGTATTCCAAATTCTCTTCCTCCCTCCCTCCCTCCCCACCAAGAACTCAAGCAATTCAATATAAGCTATACATGAGCAGTCATGCAAAACATTTCGACATTAGCCAGGTTGTGAAAGAAAACAGATAAAAACAAAACTGCAGATAAAGGAACTAACAAAAAATTATGCTTCAATCTGTATTTAAATACCATCAGTTCTTTTTCTGTAGATGGATTATATTTTTCACAAGACCTTAAGAGTTGTCTTGGATCATTGCATTTCTGAAAATAACCAAGTAATTCACAGCACATCATCTCACAATATTGCTGATATTTTGTACATAGTACATTTCACTTTGCATCAGCTCATGCAGGTCCTTCCAGGTCTTTCTTATAGCATCCTGCTCATCATTTTTTTTAGTAAACTACATTTATATAGTACTTTAAAGAGAGATTTCCTTACAATAAACCCATGAGGCTGATTATTGCAATAATAGTAATAGATAACATTTATATAGTACCTTATACCTGACAAAGAATTTTCTTCCCAATAGCCCAACAAAGTAATGACCATATGTTTTGTCATCATCATCAGCAATCAATATCATCCATAAATCCTCATCATCCTCAATCTTCCTCATCAATCAGTCTTCCTTATCATCAGTTGATCCTCATCTTCATCATTCAATCCTCCTCCTCCTCCTCAATCAATCCTTATCTTCCTCCAATCATCATCAATCCATCCACCAATCATCACCATCTCACATTATTCTTGCCTCTGCTTCAAATTTTTTTCACTTACTATTGTTCACTATTTTCCTCCATCCTATTCCTTCCCCATGATATTTACTCTATTTTCTATCTTCTTTTACCCTATCCCTCTTCAAAAGTGTTTTGCTTCTGACTGCCCATCACCTACTCTGCCCTCCCTTCTTTCACTGCCCCCTCCTTATCGCCTTCCCCTCCTACTTCCCTGCAGGGTTAGGTAGATTATTCCACCCAATTGAGTGTGTATGTTATTCTCTCCTTAAGCCAACTATGATGAGAGTAAGGTCTTTGAGTCAATTCCGATGAGTGTAAGGCTCACTCACTGCCCCGCTCCTCTCCATCTTTCTCCCCACTCCATAAGCCCTTTCCTTCTTCTTTCATGTGAGATTTTACCCCATTCTACATCTCCCTTTCCCCCTCTCCCAGTGCAATCCTCTCCCCCCTCAATTTTACGCTAAAGATATCATCATGGGACAGCTAGGTGACATAGTGGACAAAGCACCAGCTCTGGACCCAGGAAGATCCAAACCCAAATCAGCTTCAGAAACAAGACACTCACCAATCAGCTACCCCAGGCATGCCACTCAACCCCGACTGCCCCACCAAAGAACCCCAAAACAAAATGATAAACAAAAAAAAATTCCTTACAGATATATTCCTTTCATAATCAATTCCCACCTGTGTCCTCTGTCTAAATTTATTCCTATCATCTGACCTAATACTGAGAAAGTTCTTATGAGTTAGACATATCATCTTCCCATATAGGAATGTAAACAGTTTAACCTTTTAACATCACTCATGATTTCTTTTTCCTGTTTACCTTTTTATGCTTCTCTAGGGTCTTGTATTTGATAGTCAAAATTTCTATTCAGTCCAGGTATTTTCATCATGAATGCCTTAAAATCCTCTTTTTCGCTGAAGTCCCATTTTTTTGCCCTGAAAGATTATACTCAGTTTTCTGGGTAGGTGATTTTTGGTTGTAATCCCAGTTTCTTTTCCCTCTGGAATATTATATTGCATGCCCTCTGATCCTTTAATGTAGAAGCTGCTAGATTTTCTGTTATCCTGACTGTGGCTCCATAGTACTTGAATTGTTTCTTTCTGGCTGCTTGCAATATTTTCTCCTTGACTTGGGAGTTCTGGAGTCTGACTATAATATTCCTGGAAGTTTTCATTTTGGGATCTTTTTCATGAGGTGATTGGTGGATTCTTTCAATTCCTATTTTACCATCTGTTTCTAGAATATCAGGGCAATTTTCCCTGACACTCTCTTGGAAGATGATGCCTTAGCTCTTATTTTGATCATGTTTTTCAGGTAGTCCAATGATTTTCAGATGATCTCTCCTGAATCTATTTTCCATGTCAGCTATATTTCCAGGAAGATATTTCACATTGACCTCTATTTTTTATTCATTTGGATTTTCTTTACTGTGTCTTGGTTTCTCATAAAGTCACTAGCTTCCATTTGTTCAATCCTAATTCTTAGGCAATTATTTTCTTCAGAGAGCTTTTCCATTTGGCTTTTTAAGCTGTTGACTTTTTTTCACAACTTTCCTGCATCACTCTCATTTTTTCCTCTACCTCTCTTACTTTATCTTCGAAGTCCTTTTTTGAGCACTTCAATGGCTTGAGACCAACTTATATTTTTCTTTCAAGCTTTGGATGTAGGAGCCCTGATGTTGCTATCCTCTTCTTAGGGTGTACCTTGATCCACGCCTTTTCCTGCCTGTTTATCTTGCCAGCCTATTTCTTGAATTTTGACTCTTTCTTAAAGTGGAGGCACTGCTTCCTGGATGCACTGCCCCAAGCCTCAGGGGGTCCAAGGTGGCAAGATTTAAGGAGAGGCACATTCTCAGTCCACCTGGCCTGTGTTTTGTGCTATGTGGTCTTTGATGAATGTCTCAATCTCTCTAATGTATCAATCTCATCTGCAAAATGGGGATAATAATGCCACTTACCTCACAGGCTTTTTGTGAGGATCAAATGATAAAATATATGGAAAAGGCTTTGGAAACCTCAAGATAATAGCTAATTATCAGGTTTTATTATTACTGACTTGAATTCCATCTGAGAAATCCTGGTCTGAGGCTCTATCCTCATCTACCAACTGAGAGAGTAGAATTTTCTTCTTAGAGGCACTAGATGGTGTGGTGGCTAGGCAAGGAAGAATCAGGTGTTAACACTGGCAAATTCTAGGTATTTTAGTTGCAAGTGAATTTTTTTCAAGGCCCTGAGAACATTGATGAATTTCAATTCAATTCAATAGACATTTATTAAGTACCTATCACTGTGCTAAGTCTGGGAATACAAGTAAGAAAAAGAAAGACAGTCCATGCTCAAGGAGCTTCCAAAATAATGGGGGAAGATAATATACTAAAGGAAGCTGAGTATGTGGTATGGGATGAAATCTAACATATGAACTAATTAGTCTGTAGACTCCTAGCTCAGCTAGGATCTGAACTCCTAGTTCCTACTCTAAGGTCTCACCTTTACCCCCAATTAGAATGAGTAGATTATGGGAGGAAATCACAACTATCACACTGATGCAGATACAAAAATAAATTAGATATGATTCCTTCCTATCCTCAAGGATTTTATTAATAATAATGGACAAATATATAACACATTATGGCTTATAAAATGCTTTACATAAGCTATGTAATGAGCATTTCTTTAACCCTGTGGATTGTTGGAGCAGGTATTATTATTCCCATTCTCCAGGTGAGGAGCTTGACTGAGATGATTTTCCTGAAGACACAATAAAAATGGCAGAAAACACTTTGAATTCTGGCCATATGAGGATGACATAAAGGGGACTGGAATGTTTATTTTGGGAAGAGGAAAAGTCCCTATTTTGAGGGGGAGGATACAGGTTTTTTAAGTATATGAAGTATTAACACTTTTAAGAGGCATTAGACAAGTCCTGTTTGACCTTAGGGAGCAGTATGAGGAATAATGGGTTGAAGTTGTAGAGGCAGATATAAAGTTCAATGTAAAGCAAAATTTTCTAACAATAAGAGCTGCCTCAAAGGAAAATGAGCTGCCTTGGGAGGTTGTAGGTTCCTTCTTAATGATGTCTTCAAGCAAAGACATGGCATATTGTGGAGAGGATTCTTTTTCAGTTATAGGTTGGCCTAGATAAGTACTACAGTTCCTTCCAACTCTGACCTTTGATTTTGTGACATGCACCTGTCTTCTGACTCCAAATCTAGTATTTTTTCCACTCTAATACAGCTACTCCCTAATTTCTCATTTAATGGTGGAAATAAGATAGTCACACAAATAACATGATTAGAATCTGGTGAATTTATAGAATAAGTACAAATAAAGGTCCATGAGGAGAGGAAGAGGCCTAGAAATGGGGCCACCAGGAATGCACTGGGGGTGGGTTTCTTATCTGTATGTCTTAAACAGCTTTCAATATCTTAAAGAGCATTCAGTGTGCACTTATACCTCATTAATGAAAACAGTGGCACTTTCCATAAAAACCTTCTGCCCAGAAAGTGCCACTGTCAAGTGAGATGCTAGCTTCATTTTGTAAACTGCCTTGCCTTGCTCATCATCCATCCCAGATAAAAGACTTGGGAGAAGTAAACCTGCTGAGAAAATTACGCTCTTCCTCCCCCTCTCTCTTTCCCCACTTTGCAAGAGAAAAAACTCCTTTATTTTTCCATTGCTTTGAGCATACCACTTCAAATTGCAGTTCAGCAAGACATCAGATGTTAAAAAAGCAAGGTGATATTTTTGGAGCATTAACATCCATATTTGCATCCAGGACCAGCCAAGATTAATGGCTAGTGGGTCTTTCATGGGGCTTGAGGACATAGTGTACCCACGGTGTCACACTTGAAATCATTCCTCTTGGAGAGGAAGAAACAGGGTTTTGAAGCTTGTGAATTGCTAGCTATGGAATAATCCAACCATATCATTCTTTTGGGATGCTTGGGGTTGATGAAGAGGAAAATATTGATTTGATGGCTTCTCTCTCAGGAGGAGGCAGAATCCTAGGAGATCCTGTGGAGTCTGGATATATTGCCTCAATGAAGAATGCTTGGCTCCCTTGCTTATGTGGTGTTTAAAAGGGAAGAAATGTTATTTTCCTTGATAACTTACATACTGCACCAAATATACTTGGGAGGTACTGCTAGCTATACAGAGGGTTCCCTCCCACCAGGGGTTTTCAGACTGGTATATATTGTTCGGGTATAGGCTATATTATATGGAAATCTCTTCCAATTCTAAGATTCTTTGATTCTCTCCATGATGCTATGTGAACTAGAGTAACGTCAAATCAACAGTTATTTTCACCCCAATGAAATAAAAAAAATAATGTGGGAGACTATTTTTTGGGGGGAAGAGGACTCACCTTGGAGTTAGAAGCAGCTACTTGAGACAATTAGGTGATACAGTAAATAGAGCAAAGGGCCTGGAGTCAGGAAGACCTGAGTTAAAATCCAGCCTCAGACACTTACTAGTTGTGTGACTTCAGGCAAGTCCCTTAACCTCTGTTTGCCTCAATTTCTTTAAGTGTATAATGAGGATAATAATAACACCTACTTCCCAGGATTATTGTGAGGATAAAACAAAGTATTGTTTGTAAGGCACTTAGCACAGTGCCTTTTACATAAGTGCTATATAAATACTATTATTATTCATTAGATCCAGGATTAAATCCTTTATTTCTGTGTGACTTTGGTCAACTCATTTAACTTAGATGTGCCCTAGTTTTTTTTTTTTTTTTTTTTTTAGTGAGGCAATTGGGGTTAAGTAACTTGCTCAAGGTCACACAGCTAGTAAATGTTAAGTGTCTGAGGCTGGATTTGAACTCAGGTACTCCTGACTCCAGGGCCGGTGCTCCATCCACTGTGCCACCTAGCTACCCCATACCCCAGTTTTTTCACTTGCTCTACCTACCTTATAGTGTTGCAAGAACCAAAAGAGTAATTGAATAAAGCATTTAAAGACATGTCACCATATCACTGTATATTATTATTGTTGCTGTTGTTCTTGTTCTTGTTCTTGTTATCATTTTTTTTTAATGAAGCCATCAGAGTCTCATTGAGAAGGGGGAACAGGTGTGTCAGTTCCTGAAATAAATCAAAACTATGAATTGAGGAATAAAGTGTCCTTAATTGAGATATCAGGGTAGCAAATCAGCCACCGTGTAGGATGTCCAGTGGATTTTCCAAACTAGAAGCCATGGAAAAGTCTTTTATACCTTTGGGAGGAGAGGGGGAGGAGAGAGGTAATATGAGATAGCAAGGCCTGATCATGAGATCCCAGCTGCCCCTGACAATCTGAGCAAGGAGAACCACTTCATGCTGGCTGTTTTGCCCTTTATGCCATGAATTCCAATGGAAGGGGGCAAGGACATCAAAGGCCTAGGTCCACCTTGACCCTCATAAGACAAGATATTAGGATAGGACTTAAGGTCTGACTCAGCTCAACCTGATTGATAATGTCTGGCTGGGAATGCTACTATATTCTGACATTGCTAGGGTCATTTAGGGAGTGGCAGCTAACATTACATTTGGGATTAACAATTTCTGTTCTTATATTAACATTTTTCTTTCAGGAGTAATGATACTACCACTTCCAATATCAGTAGGTAGCTAAGACACTCAAGGAGGAAAGTGGGTGATATGCAGTATGTAGGTTTGCTGCAACCCTTTTGGATTTTGTGCAGATTTTATTAGCAGCAAGAAAGAAATTGAGACAGGTAACCCTTTGGTGCTTGGGAAAGTTAGAACCTTCATACAGAAGAAGCTGTATGTTATGATCTGGTTCTCCTCTCCCATTAATGTTGACTACACTCTACCAATATTGTGATCTGTTAAAAAAGTAGTAAAGGATGAGAGAGAGGATGAATGTGCTGAGCTTGTGTCTTTCCCTCCTACTCCATGAATGTTGTGTATTATGTGTGGACTTGGTATTTACCCTGGGCTTCAATTACAGGTGAGTCTATAATGGCATGGGAACTGAGATTCAACCTAGGCCCCTTGTCTAATTAGATGCTCTGAGATTCTACCTTCCCCTATATTTGGGAGAGGCCCAGAAACTATGTATTAATAGCTCCCTAATTTGATATCTCCTCATTAATTAGACCTACTTGGCCATTGAAACAGATTACATTTAGGCTTTGGAGCATTGTTTGTCTTTCCTTAGACCTATAAGGTAAAAAGTTGTGTATCTGATGTTTTTTCAACTCTAGAACTTAGTGTTTCCAAAGAGAATCTTCACATGAAATTGTTGGTTATTTTAGAAGTATTTCCATTGTTTCTAATGAAAATGGACTATGTTACATACTAATTGAAGCACTGCCCCCTTTTTTATATTGCTGCCATTTTACTAATGGTTTCTTCAGATACCCCTTTCTTGTTACAATGAAGTATCATTATGTAACAATTGGAATGATGCCAAGTGCTGGAATTACTGTAGGAAAGATGCACCATGAGGAGAAGGCCTCTGAGGGCAAGGCCATGCAGCTTTTCTTTGGCGTCAGAAAGTGACATTTGCTTGTGGGAGGAAGAGGGGGTGAGGCTGACGCTCTGTCTCTTTTGTGTGGACTCTGGCAGAGAGCAGAGCTAGAAACACGCTATCCCTTTGATAGACAGATGAATCTAGGTCTTTCTCTCTCTCTTCACCAAATTCTTATTCTCCTTAATAAATGCTTAAAAGTCTAACTCTTGCTAAAGCTTATAATTTATTGGCGACCACTCATTAGATATTTTAGACAGACTAGCTAGAATTTTAGCCCCTTACAATTAAGAACAACAAACCAAACACACTGGCTATATCTGACATATCTCATTCTACATCTATACCACCTTTCAGTTCTTTGAAGCAAAGTGACTAATTAGTCATTGCATTGTTCAGAATTCTGAGGTCTTTGAATATTATTTTCTTTTACATTATTAAAGTCATGTACATCATTCCCATAGTTCTGCATATTTTGTTCTGCATCAGTTAATACAAATATTTTCCAAAGTTCTTTGAATATTTCATGCTCATCATTTCTTATGGGCCAACAATATTCCATTACGTTAATATCCTACAATTTTGACAGGTACTCACTATGTTTCCAGTTTTTCACTACTCCAAAAATACTTCTATAAATATTTCTATATACATTGGGCTATAGGAGCTTTTCCTATCTTTGACTTCTTTGGGTGGAGATTATGCCAGTAATACTGTCACTGGGAATGTATGATTTAGTGACTTTTTGAGAAGAGTTGGGTGAATCCAAGCCTTATCCAACGTGGAGCTAATTTTCTAGTATTCTAGTACCATATTTCAACTTTTCTGGGTCTAAGCACCTTAGTGTCTCATTGGTACCTCAAAATCCATATATCCAAGGAATTGCTAAAGTCAAAGACCAGGAAGTTTAATTCTGAGTAGTGAGACAGCAGGTGCTACCAAAAAACTTAGAAGGGAACTAATCCCTTTATCCCCCTTGGGCTACCTGTAGTTACAGCAGAAGATGAAAATAGCAGGATTATTTTGGCTGTGTTTAGGTGGGCCCCTTATCCTGTAGTGGCAGAGCTGTGTCCCCACAGGTCCACAAAAAAGGTATTATAAACTCTTTCAGGTAGATTTTTCCATTTGCTAACCCCTCTAGTAAGTGAATCATTCTCTGACTTTTCTTATGATTCAGAGTTAAAGCTTTGGCTTGCCTTTTCTTCTTCCCTATTCCTGGTCCCATCATCTTTGTCTTTCCTTCTTTCTCCCACCCTCTAGCAGATACCAAAATTGAGTCACATAAAGTATCTCTAGGTTAGTGGCATGAAATAATATGAATTTTTCCTATTAGGAAAATATCCTTTCCAGCTTAAATTTTTGGAAAAAGGACAGAAATAGATTCCATTCCATTAACTTTTTGGACTTCATTAGTTGGGTTTTGTGACAACTGAAATTTGGATGTAATGGCTTCTTTAGCATCTTTAACATCAATAGCTGTTTAACCCCACTCCCCAACAAACAATTTATATCTGAGACTTTCTCTAAATGAGTCAATTTCTCTTCAGGTACACATTATTCCTTTCCAAAATTTAAACTGAAAACTTCAGTTATTAAATAGATGTCAGCTGGGCATACTAGGATAGTTAACTATGGTGGTGAACTCTTACAGTCCCTGCTATAGGAGAGTCTGAGCCTGGTGGATTCCTTAAGGTTGGGCGTTCTCATGGGCAGTAAGGTTAAAACTAATGAAGTATCCATATTAAATTCAACATTAATGTAATAAACCTCCAGAAGTGTGGGGGCCACCAGGCTGCTTAAGGAAGGGAGAAATGGTCCTGGTCATATATGGAGCAGGTCTAAGCTTCTGTGCTGATTAGCAGTGGGAATGGGCCAATAAGTAGCCCCTGAACTTTCAGCTTGGGTGAGATATAGAGACTCTGTCTCAGAAAAAAAACCTGCTACTAATAAAACAAATGATATCTTAAGTATCTATAACATGTAAAGCATTAGATACTATGGGGGGATACACAGAAGTATGAAATTTAGCTGTAAGAATAATGGGAATATACACAGTATCATCAACATTATGTGTTGATCAACTGTGATAGACTAGATTCTTCTCACCAATACAAGAAAGTCCCAAAGGACTCATAATGGAAAAGGCTCTCCAAATTCAGAAAAAAAAAAGAACTGTGAAATATGGATGCTGATTGAACCATACTATTTCTTTTGTTTTTGGTGCTGTTGGGTGTTTTTTGAGGTTTTTCCTTTTTGCTCTGATTCCTATAACATGACTAATGCAGAAATATGTTTAATGTATATATGTAACCTATATCAGATTACCTGCTGTCTAGGGGACGGGGGGAGGGAGGGAAGAGAGTGAGAAAAATTTGAAATTTGAAATCTTATAGAAACAAATGTTGAAAACTATCTTCATGTAACTAGAAAATAAACTACTTTTATTTAAAGAAAGAATAGTGGGGGGCAGCTAGATGGCACAGTGGATAGAGCACCGGCCCTGGAGTCAGGAGTACCTGAGTTCAAATCTGGCCTCAGACACTTAACACTTACTAGCTGTGTGACCCTGGGCAAGTCACTTAACACCAATTGCCTCACTAAAAAAAAAAACAGAAAGAATAGTGGCAACAATGTTAAAATACAGACACAACAAGGTTTTAAGGCTAGCAATTTTGCTAAGGATTACAGAGAAAGTTTTTCTAAAAAAGTTTTGGGGGATTATAGAGAGAATTGTTCCTGCTGTTTAAGTGGAATGTACAGATAATGATAATGGAGAGAAAATAATTCCATTTCTCTTTGGTTTTTGTTTGTTTCCTTTGTCAAGGGGAATGATCTTTAGATTAAAAAAAACCCATAGCTCATAAATGATTAACAAAAATTTTAATCTAGATAAGTGAAGATATATAGGAGACTACCTAGCTGTTTTTATATTAAACTCAACTCTCCCTGAATAAATAAGTACAAAAATATCAAAAGAAATCTGTGGTGGGGGGGCAGCTAGGTGGTGCAGGGGATAAAGCACCAGCCTTGGATTCAGAAGGACCTGAGTTCAAATCTGGCCTCAGACACTTGACACTTACTAGCTATATGACCCATGGCAAGTCACTTAACCCTCATTGCCCTGCTTAAAAAAAAAGAAAGAAAGAAATCTGTGGACGTTATTGGTGACCTGTCAATGACCTTTGAGAAACCTGGAAAATGGAACAGATTTGATATGCAAAAAATCCCTATTTTCAAGATTAGAAAAGGTGGTTTAAAAATATTTTAGACCAGTGATCTTGACTTTGATTTTTGGTAAAAATATAAGATGCCTTGTTAATTAAATGGTGTTTGAACACTTGCAAAGGGAAGCCATGATTATTAAGAGCCAGCATAGGGGGAAGATAGGTGGCATAGTGGATAAAGCACCAGCTCTGGATTCAGGAGGACCTGAGTTCAAATCCGGCCTCAGATACTTGACACTTACTAGGTGTGTGACTCTGGTCAAGTCACTTAATCCTCATTGCCCCACAAAAAAAAGAATATTAAAAAAAGAGTAAAAAAAAAAAGAGCCAGCATAGGTCCAGCAAGGGGAGACTAATTCACTTTATTGAAGAGGATTCCTAGTCTGGGCATTTAGGGAATCTTGTACTTCAGCAAGATAGTAGACAGAATTTTGTAACATCTTCATGGAAAAGATACAAGCTTGATGATAATTTAGTTGGGTGGATTTCAAACTGAACCCAAAGGTACTAATTATTGTGTCCCTATCAACTTCTCTATTTCTAGTGGAGTTATAGAAGAGCATCAAAGACCATTTGTAGTCCTTTTATAGTCAATATTCTAATCAATGACATGTATGAAGGCATAGGAAACATGCTTATCAAATCTACTTGTCATGGGATATAGAAGGATATATAATACTATGGATGAGAATTGGGAGCCCCAAATATCTCAACAGGATGAACAGTAAGTTGAATCTATTAAAATACATTTTTATAGATTTGATAATATGCATAGTTTTAGACTGAAGTACAATACTTTTTCTGTCCACGTATGAAGAAATGGTGATTTAATCTTGATACATGCCCTCATTACCTCATGCCTGGTCTATTGCAATAACCTGCTGATTGGTCTCACTTTCTCAAGTCTCTCTCCACTGTAGTTTATTTTCCTTTCAGTCGCTGTTGCCCATGCTTAGAATTATCTCTCTGATAATCAGATTTCCCCCTCAAATAACTTATTGTTTATCAACTTTATCAGCTACACTCCAATTATACCTATATTCAATTGTACCACTTTAAAAAAGTCATCTATAAGTGTTGCCCCTGTTGAATTTCTTCTCACTCTCAGCTCTCTACAATTGGAATTTTTACCTCATTAATAAACTGCAATTACTCTCTCCAAAGTTACCAGTATTCTCTTAATTAGAATATCTGATAGTTTTTCTCAATTCCCATCCTTCTTGGCCTTTCTGTAAACTTTGACTCTGTTGATAACTGTCCTCAATATTATTTTCTTTCTAGATTTTCATGACATTGCTCTCTCTTTATTCTCCTACTTATCTGACAGATCCTTCTCATTTCCTTTGTTGGATCTTCATCTAGGTCACACCTGCTAACCAGAGCTGTTCCACAGGCTCTGTCCTGGACTCTCTTCTCTTCTACTTCTATACTACTTCATTTGGTGATCTTCATCAGCTCCACTGAATTCAATTATCATCAATTATCATCTCTATGCTGATGATTCTTTTTTTGTGAGGCAATTGGGGTTAAATGACTTGCCCAGGTCACACAACTAGTAAATGTTTAGTGTCTGAGGCTGGATTTGAACTCAGGTCCTCCTGACCCTAGGGCCAGTGCTCTATCCACTGTGCCACCTAGCTGCCCCCATATGCTCATGATTCTTAAATCTACTTCTCCAACCCTAACTTCTCTGGTGACTTCCAGTCTCACATATCCAATAACCTATTAGATATCTTAAATTGAATATCCTATAGACATCTTAGAATCAACAGGTTCAAAACTAAAGTGATACTTTTTCTCTCCAAACCCTTCCCTCATCCTAACTTCCCTATTATTGTTAAGGGTGCCACAATCCTCCTAGTTACATAGGCTTATAATCTAGATATCATACCAGATTCCTTACTCCCATTCTCCATATCCAGTCTGTTATCAAGACATATTGATTCTTTTTGGTAAGGCAATTGGGGTTAAGTGACTTGCCTAGGGTCACACAGCTAGTAAGTGTTAAGTGTCTGAGGCCAGATTTAAACTCAGGTCTTCAGGACTCCAGGGCTGGTGCTCTATCCACTGCACCACCTAGCTGCCCCAAGACATATTGATTTTAATCTTCATAACATCTCTCACACATACCCCTTTCTCTCCTTTGACACAGACACCATCTTGATACATGCCCTCATTACCTCATGCCTGGTCTATTGCAATAGCCTGCTGATTGGTCTCACTTTCTCAAGTCTCTCTCCACTGTAGTTTATTCTCCTTTCAGTAGCTGTTGCCCATACCTAGAATTATCTCCCTGATCATCTCTATCTCCTGCCTTCCTTTAAATCCCAGATAGGTGGCAAAGTGAATAAAATGCCATCCTGCAGTCAAGAAGATTTGAATTCAAATCTGGCCCCAGATACTAGCTGTGTGACCCTGGGCAAGAATTTAACCATTTTGCTTCACTTTCCTCATCTGTAAAATTAGTCGGACTCCTGGATTACTTCCATGCCATGGTGGAGGAGCTAAACAAAACTAGGAGCTATGCCATGCAGGGTTACCTAAGATGGATGGGTCATAGTGGAGAGTTCTGACAAAAAGTGATCCACTGGAGAAGGACTGGCAAACTACTCTAGTATCTTTGCCAAGAAAATCCCATGTACAGTATTAAAATTATAAAAGAGATGACATTAGAAAATGAGCCCCTTAAGTCAGAAGGTATCCAATATGCTACAGGGGAAGTAACTCCAGTACTAAGAAGCAGCTGGGCCAAAGCCTAAAGTAAGATTAGTTGCAGATATGTCTAGTGATGGGAGGAAAGTCTGATGCTGTAAAGATCAGTGTTGCATAGGAACCTGGAATGTAAGATCTATCAACTACGGTAAGCTGGATGTAGTCAAACAGGACCACATGGAAAGGTTAAATATTGATATCTTGGATGTCAGTGAACTTAAAGAACATAAAGGATTGGAATGCTAAAGTACAAAATCAAAAGATAATTGGAATAATAGAAAATTTTGACCTTGGAATACAAAATGAAGCAGGCAGGATAGAGACTAATAGAGTTTTGTTAAGACAACTCATTGGTCATAGCAAACTCTCCTTTACAACAACTGAAAAAGTGACTCTACATATGGATATCAACAGATGGTAAAAATAAAAATCAGATTGGTTTTATACTTTGTAGCCAAAGGTGGGGAATCTCTATACAGTCAAGAACTGGACCTGGAGACAAGATCTAGAGCCATCTGTGGCTCGGATCATGAGCTTCTTATTGCAAAATTTAGACTTAAGTTGAAGAAACTAGGGAAACCATCAGACCATGGAGATATAACCTAAACAATATCCCTTATGAATATGAAGTGGAGGTGATGAATAGATCTAAGGGATTGGATCTGGTAGAAAAAGTACCTGAAGAACTTTGGTCATATGTTTACAATATTGTACAGGAAGCAGCAACAAAAACATTCCAAAGAAAAGGAAGAGTAAGAAAACAAAATGGCTGTTTGATGATGTTTTACAAATAGCCAAGGAAAGAATGAAAGTGAAAGGCAAAGGAGCAAGGGAAAGATATGCTCAACTGAATACAGAATTCTAGAGAATAGCAAGGAGAGATAAGAAGGTTTTCTTAAAAGAGCAATACAAATAGAAGAAAACTATAGAATGGCAAGACAAGAGATCTCTTCAAGAAAATTAGAGATATCAAGATAATGTTTTATGCAATAATGGGCACGATAAAAGACAAAATTAGTAGGGATTTAACTGAAGCAGAAGAGATTAAAATGGGGTGGCAAGAATACACAAAAGAACTATATAAGAGGGGGCAGCTAGGTGGCTCAATGGATAGAGTACTGACTGTGGAGTCAGGAGGACCTGAGTTCAAATTCAACCTCAGGCACTTGACACTTGACACTTACTTACTTAGCTGTGTGATCCTGGGCAAGTCACTTAACCCCAATTGCCTTACCTAAAAAAGAACTATATAAGAAATATCTTAACATCACTGATAACCAGGATAGTGTGGTTACTAGTCTAGAACCAGGCATCCTGGAGAATGAAGTCAAGTGAGCTTTAGGAAGCATTGCTAACATTAAGGCTAGTGGAGGTGATGAAATTCCAGCTGAACTATTTAAAATCCTAAAAGATGATGCTGTTAAAGTGCTGCACTCAATATGCCAGCAAATTTGGAAAACTCAACAGTGGCTACTGCTTTGAAAAGATCAGTTTATGTCTTAATCCTAAAAAAGGGCAATGACAAAGAATGCTCAAATTACTGAACGATTGCACTCATTTCACATGCTAGCAAGATTTTGCTTAAGATTCTGCAAGCTAGGCTCCAGCAATATGCCAAATAAGAATGACTAGATAGACAGGATGATTTTTCAAAGAAGCAGAGGACTAGAGACCAAATTACCAACATTCATTGGATTATGGAGAAAGCAAAGTAGTTCCAGAAAAACATCTACTTTTACTTTGTTGACTACACTAAAGACACATCAGAATGTGCTAAGTCCTCAAATAGATGGGAGTATGACATTATCTTATTTGTCTTCTGAGGAACCTGCGTGTGGGCCAAGAAACAACAGTTAGAACTGAACACATATCAACTGATTGGTTTAAGATTGGAAAAGGAATACAACAAGGGTGCATATTGTCACCTTTTTTATTTAACTTCTATACAGAGTATATCATATGAAATGCCAGGCTGGATGAATCAAAGACTGGAATTAAAGTTGCCAGGAGAAATCTCAACCTTCTCAGATATGTAGTTGACACCACTCAGATGGCAGAAAGTGAAGAGGAATTAAGAAGCCTTTTGATGAAGGTGAAGGAAGAAAGTGTAAAAACTGGTTTGAAGCATAATGTAAAAAACAAACAAAAAAAAAACAAACTAAGATCTTGGCAACTAGTCCTACCACTTCCCAGCAAACAGAGGGCAAAGAAATGGAAGAAGTGTGAGATTTTATATTTTTGGACTCAAGGATCACTGCAGATAGTGACTGCAGCCATGAAATTAAGACTCATGCTCCTTGGAAGAAAAGTTATGGGAAATCTGAACAGCACACTAAAAACAGGGACATCACTTTGGTGACAAAGGTCGATATAGTCAAAGCTATGGATTTTCCAGTAGCAATGTATGGCTATGAGAGTTGGACTATGAGGAAAGCTGAGTGCTACAGAATCGACACTTTCTTTTGGTACTACAGAAGACTTTTGAGAGTCTCTTGGACAGCAAGGAGATGAAATCAGTCAATTCTTAAAGAAATTAATTCAGACTATTCATTGGAAATACAAATAATGAAGCTGAAGCTTGGCCACAGAATGAGAAGACAGGACTCAATGGAAAAGACTTTGATGTTGGGAAAGATTGAAGGCCAAAGGAAAAGGGGATGGAAGAGGATGAGATGGATAGATGGTGTCATGGAACCAATGAACACGAACTTGGGCAGACTTTGAGAGATACTGGAGGATAGAAGGGCCTGGCATGCTATGGTCCATGGGGTCCTGAGGAGTTGGACATGACTGAACAACAACAAAAATCTCACCTTCTATAGAAAGCCATTGCAATCCCCATTAATTCTAGTGTCTACCCTCTCTCAGTGATCTCCAATTTATTCTGTATATTGCCTCTTTGTACAGTTGTTTGCATGTTGAATTCCTTGAGAGCAGGGACTTTTTGTGTGCATTTTTTGCTTTTGCATTTCTCTGTAGCTTCAGTACTCAGTACATGGCACATAGAAGGTGATATATATATATATATACACACATATATAAACATACATATGTGTGTACATACATGTATACATATATACATACACACACTGACATTAAGCTACTGTATATTTTCAGAGCAAAAGATCTCAAAGCAAGTGCTAAAACTTCTAAGCCCAGCAAAATAGCTGTTCTAAAGCTTTTGCAAGCTACTTTTTCTTCTTCCCAGTCACATCACCAGGAGATTTCAAGGCTTTTCTTTGGTGCCTTCCCATTGTCCCATTGTTTCAACCCCCAGGAACCCTTGGATTTATGTTGCTATTTGGCTGTCAAAGGCTTTATCTTTCTGTATCATGCCAATCTAGTCTGGTACCTTTTCCTGTAGTATCCTATATTAAAAAACAAAAACAAAAAACTTCTTCCTTTTCCAATAAAATGTTCTCTTCTTCAAGGTGGCTGATTTCAGGTAGGAATTTGGGGAAAGTGAACTTAAATCAATTTACATTAAGGTTGGCACCTCTTAAGTTTCTAAGGATTCATTCATTGTAAGAAGTTTGTTAATTTCAATAAATCTCTAAAAGATAGAATTTCATTCATTATGTGGGAAATCTTGAGGTACACATTCCTTAGTAAGGCAGGTTAAGGTAGGCTCAACTGATGAAATATCTGGTGCATTTTTACCCAGATGGTTTTGTGAGCAATAGCAGGATTGTATAATATAGGAGACTCTGAAGTAGATGATTACTGATGACTTGGAAACCAGCCCCCTATCATTCTGTATTGGCAGTTGTAGATCTAATTCTGTTGAATGGAGGAGTGATAGGGAATTATCATCATTGACATGTCCTGTCAGACAATATAGCAACACTGTGCAGTGTCAAGGAATCCTGTGTTAGTATTTTGGTGACTTTCTGAATCGTTTGCTTGACTTGATCCAATGCCAAAAGTATGTGTCATTTCTGTGTCTTCATTTGGAAAATGGCATTTATGGCATGCCATTTGTTGTCTTTGTCTGGATTTATAAGAACATTTGTTGGAGAGCTCTGTGTGTGTGTGTGTGTGTGTGTGTGTGTGTGTGTGTATGACTATTACCAGTAGAATATAGTCATGATAAAAAAAGTCATGGATTAATGCTATTAAGGTGTTTTCCTTCCCTCAGAGCACTTATCAAAATCAAGGAGGAAGGGCAGTTGAATTAGAGAAGCAGGAGTGGATAGAGTACTTAGTAGCTGCACGACCTTGGGCAAGCCGCTTAACCCCAATTGCCTTAAACTTCTGGGGCCATCTCCAGTTGTCCCAATATATATCTTGCCACTGGATACAGATGGCTCTGGAGGAGAGACTGAGGTTGTACAGCCCTCCCTTACTTCAATTCAGTGCAAGTCATGACATCACCCTGATGTCATGGTCTTTGTGAATGAAGGAGAAATAACAAATTTTCTAATCTGAGATTTCCTGTAGGAAGCATTTCCAAGTATAAGAACTCAAGCCTCTGGGCTGGTATTCCTTCACTGGATAACACGCTGTGGCTGTATTATTGATTATATTGGAAGTAGGGAAGAACAAGATAACCAGGTGTGAAAACTTTATGACTGAGCAATCTGTGAAGTCTTTTTCCCTGAACAGCTTCCCCCCTGGACATATTCTCCCATGATGTATGTGTTTGTTGGAAAGTCTTGTGCATTATTCTATGTTGTAAGTTGCCTGAGGTATTTGGGACAGTTATTAGATATACAAAATAGTATTCATGTGAAAAGTTTAGCAACAACTATATCATTTTAAACAACTTCTTCCCCATTCCTTGTATTCTCAAAGTTGTGGGACTGTGATTAAAATGGCAGCTATATTCAAGGACCCTAGCCTTGACCATAAGGTATACATTTGGGAAAGGCTCTATAGTCTTTTATTTTTTAAAAAAAATTATTAATTTAGAATTTTTCTAAATTACATGTATAAACAAATTTTAACATCAATTTTTAAAACGTTGTCTTCCAAATTCTCTTCCTTCCTCCCTCCCCACCCCCCCTTAAGAACTTGAGCAATTCAATATAAATTATACATGTGTAGTCATGCAAAACATTTCCACATTAGTCAGGTTGTAAAAGAAAATGGACAAAAAAACTTTAGAAAAAGGAACTAACAAAAACATTATGCTTCAATCTGTATTTAGATACCATCAATTATTTCTCTGTAGATGGATTGCATTTTTCATAAGTTCTTCAGAGCTGTCTTGGATTATTGTAATGCTAAAAATAACTAAGTTATTCATAGAAGATCATCTTGTGATATTGCTGTTATTTTGTATACAGTAATTTCACTTTGCATCAGCTCATGTAAGTCTTTCCAGGTTTTTCTGATAGCATCTTGCTCATCATTTCTTACAACAGTGACAATAGTGATCCATCATAATCTCAGCCCATAATTTGTTCAGCCATTCCCCAATTGATGGGCATCACCCCAATTTCAAATTCAACTTTTAAAAAAATCTCTTTTTTGATACCAACCTAGTAGTGGTATTACCAGATCAAAGAATATGCATGGTTTTATAGCTCTTTGGCCATAAATCCAAATTGCTCTACAGAATGTTTGAATCAGTTTACAACTTTACCAAGAGTGTATTAATGTCTCTTTTTCCCCATATCCCCTACAACATTTGCCATTTTTCTCTGCTGTCCTATTATCCAATCCAATTCAGAATTGTTTTGACCTGAATCTCTCTAATCAATAGTGAGTTAGAACATTTTTTTCATATGGCTATAGGTAGCTCTGTTTATTTCACCTGAAAACTTCATATCTTCTGATCATCTATCAATTGGGGAATGGCTCTTATTTTAACAAATTTGACTCAGTTCCATATGTGTTTGAAAACTGAGGTCTATCAAACAAACTTGCTTCAAATTTTTCTCACAGTTACTATTGCTTACTGTATTTCCTTCCATCCTATTCCCTCCCCATGACGTTTGCTCTATTTTCTATCTTCTTTTCCCTCTATCCCTCCTCAAAAGTGTTTGGCTTCTTACTGGCTTCTACCTCAATCTGCCCTCCCTTCTTTTACCCTCCCCCCTCCTACTTTCCTGCAGGGCAAGATAGATTACTATACCCAAATGAGTGTGTATGGTATTCCCTCTTTGAGACAATTCTGATGAAAGTAAGGCTCACTCACTCCCCCACACCTCCCCCATCTTTCCCTCCACTCCATAAGCTTTTTCTTGATTCTTTTATGTGAGATACTTTACCCCATTCCACCTCTCCCTTTCCCTTTTTCCCAGTGCATTCCTCTCCCCCCTTAATTTTATTTTTTTAAGATATCATCCATTCATATTCAACTCACGCCTGTGCTCTATGGCTAAATATACTCCATTCAGCTGCCCTAATAATGAGAAAGCTCTTATGAGTAACAAGTGAAATCTTCCCATGTAGGAATCTAAACAGTTTAAACTTTTAATATGCCTTATGATTTCTTTTTCCTGTTTACCTTTGTGATGAGTAAAACTAAATGTGTGGTGATCTATTTCTGTCCTAAGTGTAGGGAAAAACTTTATTTATAAATTAGAAGCTTTAGCACCAGTTTTTGGGCATTAAGCATTTATTAAAGAGTAGAGAGAACACATGGAGTTCCGAAAGTTAAGGAACCTATCTACCCTACAGGAGAGATAAGAGTTCAGCCTGGCCTTGTTCTTCTCCCAAGTCTTCTGCCACCAAGCCTGTTTGAGAGACCTGAACTGCCAGTTCAAATTTCCTCTGCTTCCAGAGGGGAGACCATCCTTCCACTCTGCTTCAAGCTAATTAGCTAGCACCACCCAAATCCATTGGTTCACTGGACTTGAGGGTGGGTCCGTGTTGAAGTCATAGTCCAAAGCCTCTGAGAACACTTCCTCTTGGGAGTCAGGCAGGTGTGGTTTTAATCAAGTCAACTTTAAGTGAGTTAATCAGCAGAGTCAATCAATCTCACTCAATCCAATCAATCCAAATCATTCCCAGCTGGGGCCTTTGGGAGTTGGAAAAGCCCATAAGCCCATTATTTTCTTACACCTTTTTATGCTTCTCTAGGGTCTTGTATTTGAAAGTAAATTTTTTTATTCAGTTAAGGTCTTTTCATCACAAATGCCTGAAAGTCTTCTCTTTCATTGAATTCCCCTCCCCCCTCCCCCCTCCCCCCTCCTCCCAAAGGATTATACTCAGTTTTGCTGGATAGGTGATTCTTGGTTATAATCTCACTTCTTTTGCCCTCTGGAATATCATATTCCAAGCCCTCTGATCCTTTAATGTAGAAGCTGCCAGGTCTTGTGTGTTATCCTGACTGTGGCTCCACACTACTTGAATTATTTCTTTCTGGCTGCTTGCAATATATTCTCCTTGATCTGGGAGTTCTGAAATATGGCTATAATATTCCTGGAAGTTTTCATTTTGGGATTTCTTTCAGGAGGTGATTGGTGGATTCTTTCCATTCCTATTTTACCTTCTGTTTCTAGAATATCAGGGCAATTTTCCCTGAAAATTTCTTGGAATATGATATCAAGGCTCTTTTTTGATCATGGCTTTCAGGTAATAATTTTCAAGTAATTTTCAAATTATCTCTTCTGGATCTATTTTCCAGGTCAGGAGATATTTCACTTTCTCTTATATTTTAAAATTTATTTGGATTTTCTTTATTGTGTCTTGGTTTCTCATGAAGTTTTTAGCTTCCATTTGCTCAATCCTAAGTTTTAAGGAATTATTTTCTTCAGGGAGCTTTTGTACCTCCTTTTCAATTTGGCCAATTTGGCTTTTCAAACTATTGACTTTTGACTTTTTTTTCCCTCATGATATTTTACATCACTCTCCATTTTTTCCATTTTCCATTTTTTCCTCTACCTCTTTTACTTTATTTTCAAAGTCCTTTTTGAGTGCTTCTATGGCCTGAGACAAATTCATATTTTTCTTGGAAGCTTTGGATGTAGGAGCTTTGACTTTGCTATCTTCTTCTGAGGGTGTATCTTGATCTTCCTTGTAGCCATAGAACCTTTCTAGGGTCAGCATTTTCTTTTTTTTTGGTTTGTTAATTTTCCCAGCCTATTTCTTGATTTTTATCTCCTTAAAGTGGAACACTGCTTCCAGAGTGGAGGGAGCACTGTCCCAAGCTTCCGGGGGTTTGAGCAGCTGTTCTCTGAGATACTTTTAGGAATTTGTGAGTCCCTAGTTCCTCAAAGGTGGTAAGATTTAAGGAGAGGCACATTCACCACTCCCGTGGCCTGTGTTCTGGTATGCAAGCAACCACAGGCCTGCTTCTCTGCCTCTAACCCGGAAAAGAATACTGTTGAACTGTGGCTGCAATCTCTGGTGTGCCTGTGTTCCTACCCAGCCTAAGCTGCCACCCAAGAATGCAACCCAGATCCAATCATGGGCAAAACAGCAGAATTCTGCCTCAGCATCAGCAAAGAGAATCCTGCAATGTCCGCCTGGCCAACTGCTCAACTCTCTCAGTGTCTGTGGGCTGTGTTCCAGAAGCAGCTGCTGCCACATTTAATTCAGAGGTTCCTGAGGCTTGGTTTTCTGGTATAGCCTACACTGGGGTCAGGTTTCTGCTGGCGTGGTCTGCATGGGGCTGTGCTGCACTCTCCCCCTGGGAAAACAGAACTTTTCTGCTGACCTTTAAGCTGTCTTTGGCTGGAAAATGATTTCACCCTGTCCTTTTGTGGGTTCTGCAGCTCCAGGAATTCTCTTATGGCATTATTTGAAGGTATTTGGGGGGGGGGTCTTGGGGAGAGCTCAGGAAAGTCATTGCCTTTCCTCCATCATCTTGGCTCTGACCCTCTATAGTCTTTTTTTTTTTTTTTTTTTAGTGAGGCAATTGGGGTTAAGTGACTTGCCCAGGGTCACACAGCTAGTAAGTGTTAAGTGTCTGAGGCCAGATTTGAACTCAGGAACTCCTGACTCCAGGGCCGGTGCTCTATCCACTGTGCCACCTAGCTGTTCCCCTCTATAGTCTTTTAATCAAACATTTTGTTTCCATGTAAGGCCAAACTTGAATGGGGTATTGTTAAATTTACACATAATCTTCATCTATTTTTTCCTCCTGGTGAACTTTAGTTCTTCCTAAGATTGCAATCAGAGAGGAGACAGTAAGGATTTCAGATAGAAAATTAGAAAGGATTGGAAAACATAAATAGACTGAAAGTGAAATATGGCAACAGAATATAAAGGACCACAAAGGGGGAGGGCTTTTATTATGCTTTATTTTAATTGTTACATTTTCTATTTGGAAAGAAGTATTTTAGCAAACCTATGAAGCACACACTACTATATAATATTTAGGGCATTTTAGAATGTCATTGTGGTTTGGGGCTATTTAGTATGGGGTCAAATAGTCCTGGACTCTGTTATAGCCCATCAGCCATCATTGAATTACATATAGTGTATTGATTTATAACACAGGATATTGATGATGACCCTGAGTTATCAAGAAGAGATTAAATTCAGTAATTCCTGCTCCCCCAAAAAGTTCTGCTCTTATGCTTCATTGTGGTGTCAAGTCAATACAATCTCTGAAGAATAGTAAAGTGTCATCTCTAGGAGATCCAATTGAGTATAAAAGCTTCAAGTTTTGGGGAAGTTAGGTGGTACAGATAGAATAGAGGAATTAGTGTAGGAAGACCTGAATTCAAATTTAATCTGAGACACTAGTTGTGTGACCTCAGGTAAGTCATTTCATCTCTATTTGCCTTGATTTTCTTATGTGTAAATGGGGATAATAATGTATGATTGTGAAGCAATACTATTGTGCTATAAGAAATGATGAGCAGGATGTTTTCAGAAAAACTTGGAAAGACATCAACTGATACAAAGAGAAGTGAACAGAACCAGGAGGACAGAGTACACAGTAATGGCAATATTGTTTGATAATCAACTGTGAATGACTTAGCTATTCTCAGCAATGCAATGATCCAAGACAATTCTGAAGGACTTATGATGAAAAATGCTGTCCATCCCCAGAGAAAGGAATGATGAAGTCTGAAATCAGATTGAAGCATACTTTTAAAATTTTATTTTCCTTGTGGTTTTTTTTGTGTGTGTTTTCTTTTACAACATGGCTAATACGGAAATATTTTGCATGACTGTACATGTATAATCCATAGCAAATTGCTTGCCTTCTCAAGGAGAGAGGAGGAGGGAAGGAGAGAATTTGTATTGTAAAAAAAGAATGTTAAAAAGTGTTTTCACATGTAATTATGTGGAATAGCTAGCTTCTATTTTTATGGCTCCTGGCTGTGGAAATTGCTGGATTTGGGGGCATACAACCTGATTTAGAATACTGGTTCTGCCACTTACTAACTGTGTAACCTTGGGCAAATCACTTAACCTTCTTGGGCCTTGGGTTTCTCTACTGTACAATGAGATATTTAGATTAGGTGAACTCAAGAATCCTTTACAGTTTTATCATGTTATACTGCTAAACTGGGTCAGCTGTCTTATAAATGAGGGCTGTTTGGTCAGAGGGGACAAGAATGAGAGACTTTTGAAAATTTCATTGTACATTCATTTCTAATACTTGAAAATGCATTTCCCTGATACTCCCCCTTCTCAGTGACCCTCATTGTGATTCAACAGTATTACCTTTGTGCACTTTAAGATTGTAGGTGATTCTGGAAGCATCTCAGGCTTGGGTTTGTTATGAAGAGGTGGCTTAAGGGGCTACAGAAACTTAAAGCAGGTAGTGACCAAAGATATAGCTCAATAGGCCACTAACTTCAATTTTTGGTGTCTGTCAAAGATTCACAAGTGTATGGAGGATAAAGAGGATGTGTTTAGCATATGGTTTGCCTCTGGGAAAGATTTATCTTGTCATCAGGTTTGCTTATGCTTCAAAGAGTGATTTTACTTCGAGTCCATTTTCTTTTTGACTTTGTATTAGGGAATCTTTCCTCCTTTTGCTCTCTGGGAGTGTCTGAATCCGAGCTCTTGGCAGACTGAAGCCCTTGAGGAAATGAATGGCACTCAGAGAAAACCAGATAGACTTTCCAGTGATGGAGATGTCTGCCTAGGACAGCATTTCCACCTTAGCATTCCCAACAATGGCATGAAACTATACTTTCTTTGTGACCCAATAGGCTTAATTTAAACTCTTTGAAGTACATGTATGAGTTCATTTGAGTCTTAGACTGACCTTATTAAGTAGGTAGTGCCTTAGCTCTATTTTATTGATGAGAAAACCAAAGCAAGCTCCGTAGCAAATATTGGATTAGAACCCAGGATCCTTGATTCCCAGTCTCAGACTCTTTCCACTTCAACATCTCTTGGCTAATCTTCTATACTAAAGCCAATGGTTCTCTTATTGTCCCTACCACTTCAAACATACATTTGCAAATGTAATTGAACTTCCATTTAAATATGAAGGTAACCTTACTCTTTATTGTATATTAAAACCATTTGCACATATAACTTGTCTGACCTAGAAAACATAATTTTTTCCCCAGGGAAATGAGGGTTGAACGACTTGCCCAGGATCACACAACTAGTAAGTGTCAAGTATCTAAGACTGGATTTGAAATCAGGTCCTCCTGAATCCAGGGCTGGTGCTTTATCCACTGCGCCACCTAGCTGCCCCAAACATATAAATTCTTTTTTAAAACATTGTATTTATTTATTTATTTTTAGTGAGGCAATTGGGGTTAAGTGACTTGCCCAGGGTCGCACAGCTAGTAAGTGTCAAGTGTCTGAGGCCAGATTTGAACTCAGGTACTCCTGACTTCAGGGCCGGTGCTCTATCCACTGTGCCATCTAGCTGCCCCAAATATATAAATTCTTAAGGGCAGTGACCATATATAATTCTTCTCTGTATTTCCCTGAGGTTCTAGTGTTGTGTCCTATACATGTTAAATACTCAATGAATGTTTGTCAATTGAATGATCAGAATGCAAATGCAAATGTTTAAATCAAACAAAATTCAATATTATTATAGGATCAGGCAAAAGGAGCTTAGAAATGAGTCCTTATTACTTAGGCAGAGTTGGAAGGAAATTTAGAGGTCAATTCCTCCAATAGACAAGGAAATTAAGGTCTGGAGGAGTTATGACTTGCCTAAGATTGTACCTGCAGTAGTGACACAGTAGGGATTTGAACTTGGGGCCTCTTATGCCAAAGCCAACATTTTTCTTCTATATTGCATGAAATTCATTTTTCAGAAGTAAAAATCGAGTCCCATAGAGGTCAAATGACTTGCCCAAAGTCACACTTATAAACTGAGGGATCCATTTAGTACTTGACCTATGTCTTGGGACTCAAGTATAGTGTGCTCTTTCTACTACATTATTTTGCTTCTGGGTAATGGAGGTTTAGTGCCATCAATTAAATAACATTAACCTCTTACAATGCTATTGTTTTAACCTTATTAGAGGTTGAGATCTCAGTTCAACAGGGAAGCATTTAATAAACACCCCCATGAGCTAAGCATTGTTTAGGTGCTGAGAATTTCAAAGATAAATGTGAAATACTCATTGTCCCCAAAAAGCTTACATTCTACTGGGGAAAACAAACTAGAGAAAAGTAAATGCCAAATTGATTCAAAGTAACTTTGGGGAGAAGGGAAGCTTCTACAGTTAAGAAGCATGAAGAAGAGCTCCAGATAGGAGGGAGTTTCTGAGCTGAGTCTCAAAGGGTCTTAGGGATTCCAGGAAGTAGAGGTAAATAGAAAAAATATTCTAAGAATGGGGGAGAGCGAATGTAAAGATGTGGAGGTAGGAAATGAAATATCATGTACAGAGAAAGGTGAATAGATCATTTGGGCCAGAACCTTCAGAGGTCATACAAAGAAATAAGTGGGAGTCCGATTATGGAAGACTTTATATGCAAAATGGGGGCATTTGTTTTTATTGTAGAGGAGACTTTCAGTCAATGAAGCACCTTGAACAGGAACGTGCCTTGATCACACTTGTTCTTTAGGAATATCATTTTGGCAGATATGTGGTATTGAGGAACTCAAAGTTGGTGCTCAATATTCTGCAAAATCTCTTTTATAATTTCATGAAAAACATTCCAATGACCAAGGTAATGGGAAAAGGTTATCCATCTTGCTCAGATAATCTCATTCACTACAGTGAGGAGAATTGGTATTGAGGCAGGGCAGGTAGGCAGTGTGAAAACAGGTCTCAGTAAGACTTAGTGAACAGCCATTTAAAGGAAAATTTTAGTTAAATCACAAAATTGTTTTCTAAATTCTTTTTGGTAGCAGACTATATTTTGTGCAAGATTGTCATTATGATTCCCCAGTTAGATCATGATTTCAGATTGTTTACATGGACAGTGCCTTCATTCTGCATTGCAAAAAGTGTCCTTCAGCAAGATACTTAGGGAAAAGATAAGCAAGGACAGAAATATGTAATCTATTCAGGTGCCTCTGGCTTTCCCTCAAATTACTTATTTAATGGCAAACAAAATGGACAGTGAGCAAAGTGTCATTTTTGATATAACCTAACAGTGTTTCCCTGAGGGGGATTTATTTATTTCTGGGGAGTATTTCAGGCTGAGCTATGTAAATACATTTTTTTTTTATGAGCAAGAACATCTAGTGTTTTTTTTTTTTTTTTTGCGGGCCAATGGGGGTTAAGTGACTTGCCCAGGGTCACACAGCTAGTAAGTGTCAAGTGTCTGAGGCTGGATTTGAACTCGGGTACTCCTGAATCCAGGGCCGGTGCTTTATCCACTGCCCCACCCAGCTGCCCCTAAGAACATCTAGCTTGAAATATGTATTCTTAATTCCAATTGTATTATCCCCTTCTCATTCTTCTTTTAAAATATTCTTCAATTTCTTCTCTTCTTGAAATATAATCTTGGAGGGTCCCTGGAGTCATGGTGTGTGATGATATAGCACAGTGAATTTAAGCAAGGAATTTATGGATGTTGATATCTGGGGGGTGACTTGAAGTTCTGACTTACTGACCCACAGGGACTAAGAGATTGAATATCAATTTGAGGGCATCTTCCAAGTTGCTTCCTTTACAACTACACACAGATGAAAGTAACATACTTCTATACAGGTGTCTACAGTCAACTCTCCTCAGAGGTCACTAATCTCTGGTAACTTGGCCATCATCAAATGCCTCAACTCAAAGTTGTGGCATATGTCCCAGGGGTACAATCAATCAACAACCATTTATTAAGAACATAGTAGGGGCAGCTAGGTGGCGCAGTGGATAAAGCACCGGCCCTGGATTCAGGAGGACCTGAGTTCAAGTGTGACTTCAGACACTTAACACTTGCTGGCTGTGTGACCCTGGGCAAGTCACTTAACCCCAATTGCCCCGCAAAAAAAAAAAAAGAACATAGTAAATGTTGGGAGCTATGCTAGGCATAGACAAGACAAAAAAAAGAAACTATCTACTCTCAAGAAGCATACATTTTATAGGGGGAGACAACATATCTGGGGGCAGTTAGGTGGCACAGTGGATAGAGTGCTAGGCTTGAAGTCAGGAAGACTCATCTTTCTGATTTTATTTATTTTATTTTATTTTTGCAAGGCAATGAAGGTTAAGTGACTTGCCCAGGGTCACACGTTGTCAAGTGTCAAGTTTTGGAGGCCAGATTTGAACTCAGGTTCTCCTGAATCCAGGGCTGGTGCTTTATCCACTGCACCACCTAGATGCCCCCATCTTTCTAATTTTAAATCTGTGTGACCCTGAGAAAGTCACTTAACCCAGTTTGCCTCAATTTCCTCATCTGTAAAATGAGTTAGAGAAGGAAAATGAGGAGGAAAATCACTCCAGTATCTCTTGTCAAGAAAACCCCAAATGGAGTCACAGTCAGGCACAACTAAAATGACTGAACAAAGTTAACAATAACATATACATATATAAGAAGAAGAACAATAACATATACATGTATGAAAAGAATATATACAAAAGAAGAGGTAATTAGAGAAGGAGGACACATCAGAAAAGGCTTTGTGTAGAAGACATAAAAGGCAAAACTGACTTACCTGGATCAGAACCCAACATGGGAGCACAGAAGGAAGGGGACCCACTATCAAATAACTATGAGGATGGGGCAACTAGGTGGCACAGTGGATAAAGCAGTGGCTCTGGATTCAGGAGGAACTGAGTTCAAATCTGACCTCAGATACTTGCCACTTACTAGCTGTGTGACCCTGGACAAGTCACTCAACACTCATTGTCCCACAAAAAAACAAAAAAGAAAAAAATAGCTATGAGGATGAAATTCTGTGCTAGGATTAATCAAAACAAGAGCATCTATAGCACTATATTCCTAATAGATTCAACTCTGTGAAAGACTTCTTAGATGGCTAGAAAGCAGCCAGCTCTCTGATATGGCCCCCAGAGGGTTATAGGATTATAGATTTTGATTTAGAAAGGACCTCAGAAGCCTTCCCCAACCTCTTTTAATTCCAGTGCCTTCTTTCTTTTAGTATTTTGTAATGATTCTGTGGGGAGTTTGCTTTGTATATAATTGTTTGCATGTTGTCTCCCCCCATTAGATTATAAGCTCCTTGAGGGCAAGGCCTGTCTTTTGCTCTTTTTTGTATCTCTAGCATTTAGGACAATGGTTAGCATGTGTTGTTATTATTATTATTGTTGTTGTTGTTGAGTTGTGTCCAACTTTATGTGACCCCATTTGGGGTTTTCTTGGCAAAGATACTGAAATGGTTTGCCCTTCCTTCTCCAGCTCATTTTACAGATGAGGCAACTGACTCAAACAGGGTTGAGTGGCTTGCTCAAGGTCACATAGTTAATAAGTGTCAGAAACCGGATTTGAACACAGATCTTCCTGACTCCAGGCCTGACACTCTATCTTCTGGGCCACTTGGCTGCCCACTTAGCAAATAGTAAGAGCTTAATAAATGTTTATTAATTGATTGATCTAGCCTTATGTCTTTATTATACAGGTGAATAAAATGAGATCCAGAGAGTTCAGGGTGCTTACCTATAATTACACGGGAAGTAAGAGTCAAAGGCAGAATTTGAACCTAGGACTTCTATCTCTAAGTCCTGTATACTTTCCCATGCACTATACTGCATTTCCCATATTGTGCTGGGCCTTATGGACATAGGTGGCTTTTCTCAGGATTCCCAGATGCTCATAGGCACCTGGGTCGCTTCTATAGCTACATGGAGACCATTCATAGATAGGACAGTTTGACTTCACCATAAATCAATCTCTCACCCGGCTGAATGGTCCTGCCTTTATATCATTGTCAGATTAGATAGCAGTAGTGAGTACCGAGGTGGGGACCAGTGCCATTTAAGGATGTTCTTTTATGGAGTTAGCTTCTGTATTGACCACAGTTTCTCTTTGTTGAGGCCAATGACAAGTTCTATAAAATCTGTGGCCTACTTTCTGTTGGCTTTCGTCAAGCACTCAACTATATTCCTGCCTGGCTCACAGACTACACCCCCAGAACATCTGAGCTGCTCTTGCTAAGGTCTCTTTTTTCTCCCCAGCAATGTTCATACTTTGGAGTATGAGCCAAGGCAATGTGGTATCCCAGATAGGATCCAGGGATGCATGGGAATCAAAAGCCTGGCTTTGTTATTAACTCATAGGAGGTTCTAGGGTAAAGTGTGTGTGTGTCTGTGTGTGTGAGTGCATGCGCAAGTTTGCCTTTATCTCTGCCTCACTTTTTTTATTGGTTAAATCAGGGCAATAATATTTCCCACCACCCCAGCTCACTGAAAAAATATGAGAATGGATTGTCAACTTTGCCAATAGTTGTCAAAACTCATCTTACTTGTTAACTTCCTAATCAGTCTGCCAAAATAAATTCCTATTTACAAGTGTGGTCTTGTCTACTTCCCAGTCAGTCTCAGTGGCAGAGTTTTCTCATTGTCCATCTCCTGCCCCAGACCATACCACACCATCAAAGTAGTATTAAGCTTCTGCTTTGATGCTAAATACATTCTAGGACAAAATAAGCCTGAGAAATGTTAAAGAGAAGTTTCAAAGTCAGTAAATTTCCACGGGCATAACCCTAGAGATGAAGGCTTTGTTTCAGGCATGTAACCCCGGTAAAAGAACTGATCTTACCTGGGTGAGTGGGGTGTAATAGAGAAGGTAGTACTTAGCATAGACCCCAGAATTGATTACTTATCCATCTAGATTATAAGCTGGGTTTTCATAGTGCCGGAGTTGAAGAAGACGTCCCCCTCCTCAAGTGTGTCCTGTGTAAGAATTGGGCACATGGAGATCTGGCTGTTACCTTCATAAAATTCATTCATTGCTATTATGGAAGGCAGTGTGAGAAATTATTCCTCAGAAAGCAGGACAGAGAAGATTGGGTAGATGCTGCAGAGAAGGAAAATGAAACCTGTTCGAATAGAACCCTGGGTTTATACTCAGTATGACATGGGTTAGAATCTCATCTCTGACACCTAATGGCCTGTGATGATGGGCAAATCCCTTAAGTTCTCTAAGCCCCAGTTATTCTATTGGTAAAATGGGGATAATAAGTGTAGTATTACAAATCACAATGATCAACTACAGAAACAAGGAAGAAATTAGCTTCCAAATTCATGGATAAGGGGAGATCACAGAAGATAAAATGGACAACTTCAATTACACAAAATAAAAATGTTTTTGCATAAACAAATATAATAAGAAAAAAAGGAAATTTATTATTTTTTTGGTGAGGCAATTGGGGTTAAGTGACTTGCTCAGGGTCACAGACCTAGTTAAGTGTCAAGTGTCTGGAGGCCGGATTTGAACTCAGGTCCTCCTGACTCTAGGGCCGGTGCTCTATCCACCGCGCCACCTAGCTGACCCATAAAAAGGAAATTTAAATGGGAAAAATATATGTAGGAAAATTCTATGATAAAGGCCTTATTTTCAAGATATATAAGGAGCTAATGAAATAAAAGTCATTCTCCAGTTGATATAATAGGCAATTCTAAGGGGAAGGAACCCAGGCTAGATAGCTCTATAGCCACATGAAAAAAATATGCTCCAAATCACTAAGCAATTTTGAGCTTCTACTTTACACCCTCCAGACTGACAGAGCTAATGAAAAAAAAGAAAATGACACATTTTGGAGGGGATGTGAGACAAGAGCACATTAATAATCTGTTGGTAGAAACATGAATGGTTCCAACCAATCTGGGAAACAATTTGTAATTATGCATAAAAATGTGCTAATAGAACATGCCCCTTGACCCAGCAATACCATTGGTAGTTCTATAACCTAAAAAGATCAAAGAAAGAGGAAAAGGACCCATTTGTAACTATATTTATCTATCTATCTATCTATCTATCTATCTATCTATCTAGATGCATATGTATGCATTATTAAGGGCTAAAATTCTAGCTAAACTGTCTAAAATATCTAATGAGTGGTCGCCAATAAATTATAAGCTTTAGCAAGAGTTAGACTTTTAAGCATTTATTAAGGAGAATAAGAATTTGGTAAAGAGAGAGAGAAAGGCCTCGATTCCTATCTATTAAAAGGAGAGCACATTTCTAGCTCCGCTCTCCACCAGAGTCCAGAGGAAAGAGAGTGAGACCGAGTGCCAGTCTCTTCCTTCCTCCTCCCACTAGCCCGCATCAGGAAGAAAAGACTCCTGGTCTTGCCCTCAAAGACCTTCGTTTCATGGGCGGAACTCTTCTACAGTAAGTCTCCAGCAGGTGGCGTCATTCCAATCGTTACAGTATGTATAAACATGTGTATCTACATACATAGGTCAACATCTAGATCTATATATCTAATCATTTCTTTCTGTGGTAGAAAAAAAATTGGCTGTTTGCCATATTTTCTCCTTGATCTGGGAGCTCTGGAACTTGGCTATAATATTCCTGGAAGTCTTCCTTTTGGTATCTCTTTCAGGAGGTGATCAGTGGATTCTTTCAATTTCTATTTTACCTTCTGCTTCTAGACTATCAGGGCAATTTTCTCTGACAATCTCTTGGAAGATGATGTCCAGGCTCTTATTTTGATAATGGTTTTCAGGTGGTCCAATAATTTTCAAATTCTCTCTCCTTGATCTATTTTCCAGATCAGCAGTTTTTCCAGGAAGTTATTTCATATTGCCCTCTATTTTTTTTTATTCATTTGGATTTGCTTTATTGTGTCTTGGTTTCTCATAAAGTCACTAGCTTCCATTTGTTCAATCCTAATTCTTAGGCAATTATTTTCTTCAGAGAGCTTTTGTATCTCCTTTTCCATTTGGCTTTTCAAGCTGTTGGCTTTTTTCTCATGACTTTCCTGCATCACTCTCATTTCTCTTTCCATTTTTTCCTCTACCTCTCTGACTTTATCCTCAAAGTTTTTTCTGAGTGCCTCTATGGCCTGAGACCAATTAATATTTTTCTTGGAAGCCTTGGATGTAGGAGCCCTGACATTGCCATCTTCCCCGAGAGTTCATCTTGATCCTACCTGTCACCAAAGAAACTTTCTATGGGTTGCAACTTTCTCTGCTTGCTCATCTCACCCATCTTTTACTTGACTCACAACTCCTTCCTAATGTGGGGCCCTGCTTCCAGATTATACTGTCCCAAGTCTCAGGGGGTCCTAGGTTATACAACTCAAGGAGGGGCAGGTTCTTCACTTGCCTGGCCTATGTTCTGGTCTGTAAATAACCCCAGGCCAACTTGCTAATTAACCAGGCAACAACATTTTGTTTGCTATGGTTGTTAGCTCTGACAAGCCTGAACCCCTCCCTGACCTGGGCTTCCGCAGCTCAAGATTTCTTCCAGGTTCCCTCCTAGGGTAGGAAAGCCAAATTCCTCCTCAGCTCCCATAGATACTCCTGTATTTTTTCCCTGGTCAGCCATTCAGCCCTCTCACCAGACTATGAGCTTATTTCTAGAAGACGCTGGCACTGCAACTGATTCAGAGGCTTGGGGATAAGTTTCTCTGGCACAGCCTGCCTGGGGCTGGATCTGTGTCTGTGAGACCCTGGGGTTGGACTCTACTCCCAGCCCAGCACAGGAGCCCCCCTCCAGATTAACTTCTAAACTGTCTTTGGCTGGAAAATAATCTCAGCCTGTTTTTCTGTGGGTTCTGTTGCTCCAGGAGTTCCCTTATTACTGTGCTTGGAGTTTTTTGGAGTAATTGTGTCAGGAGCTCTGAGCATTTAATGCCTTTCCTCCACCATCTTGACTCCACCTCTCATGACCTAGAAAAAAAACTGGAAATGAAGAAGGTGCTTACCAATTGGAGAATGACTTAATAAGTTGTGGTATATGAATGCATTTGAATATTACTATGCTATGATAAATAATGAAACGGATGGATTCAGAAAGACATGGAAAGTCTTGTATGAATGGATATAGAGTGAAGTAAGTAGAATCAAAATAAAATTCATTCCCTCTCCCTCTCTCCCTTTCCCCACCCTCCCACTTTTTCTTCTTGAAGAAAATAATAGCATTAAAAAATACTAATAAATGTAGCATCTACTATATAGGAATGTTTTGAGGCTCAAGTGAGATAATGTATTTAAAATGCTTTGTATAATCAAGTCCTATACAGAAATGTTTTTGTTTTAAATATAATTTCCTAATGAATAAACCAGCTTATCTTTGGTATTGTCATCTTCAACTCTTCTTAATGCTCTTCAGCCCTAATAGGACTGACCTTAAGGTCCCTTATAACTCTAATTCTATGCTTCTATTAAATTTGTGTATATAAATACACATGTATTTGAAGATGTCAGAGTCACCTTCCTTAAACACCAAATTCATTTCCCCACCATGCTCCTCTCCTTTGGACTTAATTATGTATTCAGGAACTTCATGAACACCAACTTCATCATCCTTCAATATTGTACCAGCCTTGGTACTCAATACCTCATCAGTATCCTCTGCCCTGGGACCCTTCTTAATAAAGGGCAGAGTGAATAACTCCTCCTAAAAGCTCCATTTAAGGAGGGTGCCCAGGCCAGCCATTTCTTTATTTCCCACCCACACATATTCCTTTGGACTTTAAAAAAAAATCATGTCCCAATACCGTATACCTTCTTCCCTGCTTCCTTTCAAATTCCTTTTATATTGTCATCTCCATTTAATTGTATGACCATGAAGGCAGGGACTTTCTTTTTTTGTACTTGTTTCCCCAGATCTTAACACAGTTCTTAGCACACAATAGGTGTTTAATAAATATTTATTGACTATCTTCACATTATTTTATTCAAAAACCTTCAATGAATCCCACTTTTTCATTGTATCCAAATCTGCTTGTTTTTCAAAAATATCCATAATCTGGTCCCAGCCAAATTAACACCCTACTACTGTAAATTTAGAATGGGAAGAATTACATCTATCCTATTGAAAGAAATGATTATTAATAACCAATGATTTGGAGAGACCCAGAGTTCTCCTCCTTTTTTCTAAAGTCTTCATTTCAAGACTCAGCCTCTGTGGGACAGGATTGATGATAGTAGATATGGTTAACATTCTCCTCAATCTAGGTATTGCGACCCCACCCAACCTTACAAGGAATTTAATCTAAGGTGGAACTATGCCTCTTGTGTTCTACTCAGGCTTGGTTGGGGGACATAATCAGTCAAGGCTCCTAGGCCCTCATTAGAATAGGTCCAACTCTTGTTTCAGTATTCATTCTCTCTCCTTACTTGTTAACCAATCAGAGTCTATTGCCACTCTCAAGACCCCCCCCCCCTCCACCAAAGGCATATAAGCTTTGAGTGGGTTTCATAAGGGGTTTTTGGCATTTGAGAGTGTCACTGACCTTTTTATTAATAATATGCTAACATTATTAATAAAATAATTAATTTCTCAGAAACCATATCTCTTGAACTTTTTAAATGTCACACTATTATGGGAGGAGTGATATCTGGCTATGCTAGTTTTTTTAAAAATGCAGTGAAAGCAGCCTTGAGACTTGGTTTAGGGGACTAAAACTCAATCCTTTGATTGTAATTTCCAAGTTACCTATTGCAAATGGCTGAATAAGAGGAATCACTGGTTCTTAAGGCTTCACAAGGTGCTTCTGACTGAGGAAAGCAGCTGTGCTCAGTGGAGTCAGTGCTCTGTTCTTATCGAATATCCTTGCTTTCTATGTCACTGTTAAGTAAATGTTATTCCGTTAAATGTTAGGTGACATATGAGTGTCTTGTTTCAGTCTTGAGCTACCCAACCAGACTGAGCTTGGCCTGGCAGATGCTATATCTGGTTGCCTCTAGTCAGTCTATCTTCCTCTTGTTTTGTCATCCTGATCTCTCCTTTTGTTTTACTCAGAAAGCATCTCTTAGTTGGAATCTCTTACTTCCTGCTATTCTATTTTTTTCTAAATTCAACCCATTCCTTGAAGTTCAGCTCTTTGTCTTTATCTGTGAAATCTTCCCAAATTCCTCCTGCTGCTAGCCCTGTGATCTCTGTCTCCTCTAAACTCCTGGCACATTACCATATCACTCATTTGGTACTTTATCATCTGCTTCTTTGTACTCTTAGTTACTTTTTAAAAAATACTCTTAGTTACTTTTATGTATATCTGGCCTGTTTCTTCAGTTGTGGTACAAACCCCTTCAAAAGCAGAGATCTAATTCAATTTAACCAGCCTTGTGCTGTACTGGTGACAGAAAGGTAAGCAGGAAAAGTGAAGGCAAAGTGCTCCAAGTCTTGTGTTACCAGCAGGAGTCCCCCTGTACATGTATGGGCAGGGCCTTATCTGATTCTGCTTCTTAAATATCTTTGCTCATGTAGAGATGTGGTTTGACTGAGTCCTCCCGGTTTTGGTCTTCTTCGAGTGCCTTATAAAGTGCAAGTTCTATCTGTTCTAATCTAGAGTATGATATATAGAAATTCCCAATATCAGCTCATAATTTTAAGTCTAATACCTCTTTGTAATGTTCCTGTTCCAAGTACTTTGCACATAATCACTCAAAAAAGGTGTGTGGATGGATTGATTGAACTTCTAAAATTCTAATCTGTAATACAGATTTTGTGAGATACTGCAAAGAAGAAATGACAAGACTTGTTGGGAGATTGGTTATGAGAGTTGAGTATGAGGGAGGAATTGAAGATGATACTGAGGTAATGACTAAGGTGACTAAGAAAATGGTGTAAGTAAAATGGAAGGATGTTAATGGCCACATAATGAGTTTTGTTTTGGAAATCTGAGTTTGAGATGTTTATAGGACATCCGGTTTGAAATATCTAAGAGGCAGTTGGAGATTCAAGGCCATAGGTCAGTCAGAAGACAGGTTAGGGCTGGATAAATATATCTGACATGATATCTTACAATCAGAACAAAAACAAGCCAGTGTCCTCTAGGAGAAAGTCACACATGGAGCTCACCCACCAACCTTCTTGCTTTGTAATGTAAAAGAAAACCACTATGGCTTATTTATCTGTGCTGTTCTAAGTATATGAAGATATTGTTGCTGAGCCCAACCCCCAGCTTCCCTTCTCTGCCTCCCCTAACCCCAGCAGCATTTTCCAGGAGAATGACTGTGGAGAAAATGGCTACTTTTTGGCAATTGCCATTTACAGGATGTCTTCTGGATGTGTGTTTTCATTACCTCTGCCATAGTACATGGATGATTTGCTGTTTTATCCCCCATAGCAGTAAAGATTGATTGACACTCATAATCTCCCCACTTACCATACATTTTTCTCTTGCTTGTCATTTAGAACACGATATCACCTTGTACTTTTTTATGGGCAAATTGGTGGAATTTTGTCCTGAAGGTCTCTCAAGGGCAATGGCCATGTATCTATTATTTACCCTTGCAGAGCATATGGAAAAACACCATGCTTATTTATACAGAACTCTATGGTTCTGTATTATGAAAACTGAACAAGATAAAGTGTGGATGATTGAAACCCACAGATAACCTCAAAGTCTCATTTTTGTCAAATCCTTCAAGCTGCTTCCTCAATAGCCATTTTATGAATTTTCTTTTATCCAAGCCTTATGTTTGCAGGATCATAGATCTAGCTGTGGTAGAGACTCCAGAGGCAACCTAGACTAACAACACTTGTCTTATACATGAGGAAACTGATACCCCGGAAGTCTAAGTAACTTATCTAAAGTCACACAAGTAGTAAGCATCAGAAAGCAGGATCTGTATTCAGGTCTTCTAATGAAAGAGCTGGTATTCTTTTTTTTCCACATATCACATTCATTTCTGAATATATTTTTCCTCTCTCCCTTGACCCATGGAGCCTTTCTGTGAAACAATGATTTAAAAGGAAAGGGGGGGGGTGGGAAAGTTATTCATCAAAACCAATTTATCTGATGATACTCTTCCACACCCATAATTCCCTTTTTCAATGAAGGAAAGAGTCATCAATCATTTTAATAGAAGGGTCAGGAAGAGGAAGTTCAACTTACTGATCTGAAATGTTTCTACCCTTCCCTTCCCCTCCTCTTTTTTTAACCTCTACTTTAGAGTTCAGGTCATACTGAGCAGAGAAGTGAGTCCAAAGCTGGAAGGAAGAAGTAGCGCAATGGGTCAGGATAATTATTTCACAGAAGTAGTAAGGCATAGTGGCTACAGGGCTGGTCTTGGAGTTTAGAAAACCTGGATTTCAATCTTGCTTTTGACATGTTCTACCTGCAGGGCTCTGGGCAAATCACTTAACCCTTCAGTGTTTCAGGCAATTCTTTATGACTTTAAATAGCAATTGAGCAGTTGACTGACTTGCATTTCTTGAGAGAATTTTCAAATTAGGAATTCCTCTCATGATAAAATCTTTGGAAAAAACAAAGCATAAACTTGATGTTGTTGTTTGTCCTTCATTCTCAAAGAGGAAAACGATATCAGGATGATGTCATGACTTGCACTGGATTGGATTTAAGTGAGGGAGGGCTATGCAAGGTCACCAGTCTCACTCTCTCCTCCAGAGCCATCTAGGTCCAGTGGCAAGATGTACATCAGGATTATTGGAGATGGCCCCAGATTTTTAAGGCAATTGGGGTTTAATCATTTACCCAGGGTCACACAGCTTCTAAATGTCTGAGGTGAGATTTGAGCTCAGGTCCTCCTGACTCCAGGGCCAGTGCTTTATTCACTGCACTACCTAGCTGCCCAATAAACTTGATAGTAAGTTGGTGAACACCTGGGATTTGACTATTAATTCTGTTGTAAAATTATGTGCAAGTATCTCTGCGAAATAGATGTGCCATTTGTGAATAGCTGACAGTATAGATATAGATAGCATTGCAAACCATAAGGTATACTACAGAAATATTAGCTATTTTAATTTTATCATTAATATTATCTTTCTTATATGTGGCTTTAAAAGCAATAAAGCATATAAAGCCAGAGTAACTGAATAGTCTTAGCTGGTCAGGGTAGGCACAGAGATGCCATTGTATGAAATTGAGGTTTGGAGTTGGGGGAGATAGTTAAGCACTACATTGAAAATCTTCCTAAGCTAATATAAGGCCATTTCTAGGAACCACTCTACCTAAATGACACTTGATCGATTCTAGGAAGCCAGTGGTCACTGTCTCCATCAGAGTTTGCAAAAAGGCAAGGGATCAATATGGTCAGACCTGGAGAAAGGTTTAGCATCTCAATCTTTTATTTTCGATAAAGTTTGTGAATCTCTTTTTTTCCCCTAGCCACAGAAACACTTTGTCCTTTTGAAAGTTGACCCTTCTTTTATTTAATATGACCTGACTGTCTAATTTGAAAAGCTTCTCTCAGGTAGAGGGTGACTCACTACTGTGGAGGGAAATGTGTGGGTAAATAGAACCTTAGATGAATTTAGCTGTTCTGCAACCTCCCCACCCCCCACCTCTCCACACTGAGTGTACCACTTTTGTTCATTCATTGAGATCTCCAATTACTAGATGCCTACGATTTACACAATTCATTAAGTCTCTTCCAGCCATACATAACTCTACAAGATGAGGGGTTGGAATAGATAGACTCTGAGTCCCCTTTCAGCCAAAGCAGCAAAATGTCTTGAATTGGAGACAGGAGAAAACATCCACTAGGCAAGTCAAATCACCATCACCACCTTGATCAGCCTCTCCCATGAGATTTTGATGCAGACAGGCCAAGATTCTGAATTAAGAACTTGTGGGATAGCAATAACTTGAAATCACTAGATCTGCTTTCAGATGAGTCACCAAAGTCCTTGTTAAGGGGAAAGATCATGGTGGAGAGGGGACCTGTCTTCCTTGCCATTGCCAGTTCTTAGCTTTGTACATAGTATTAAATAAATTCTACACCCATCCATTATCTATTCATTGATTTGTTGATTTCTCCAGGAACCATGGTTCATCATTGTATTTATCAGATTTGATAAGGCTCCAAAGTTGTTTTGTTTTTACAATGCTGCTATTATTGTATAATCTACATTGTTTTCCCAGTTCCCAGTGTGATGTGCTTACAGTGAGGAAGTTCCCTCCACTGGCTCAGATTGATAATTGTCTTTAGTTGTTGGGGACAATAAAGTTGAAGTGGTTTGCCCTTGGTGACACAACCAGGGTATAACTAAAGGTAGACTTGAAATCAGGCCCAACTTGATACTGACTTACCTTCTATCAATGATTCTACACTCTCTCTTGAACATGTTCTCTTTTTCCATCCTCACAATAATCCTGTGAAGTGTGCAAAATAGGGCAGTACAGGGCCGGTCTTATTTTTCCCTTTTTACAAAAGACAGAGTTTGAGAGGTCAAGTGACTTGTCCCATGTCATAGAAGGAGGGTCATAGGCTCTAACCCCATTCATTTTGCAAAAGAGAAAATCGAGGCTCAGAAAAGTGAAGTGACTTGGCTATGGTCACATAGTCAGTAATCCTCAGGGGCAGGATTGAAGCTTTGTGACTCCAAATATAGCACTGTACTATTCTATTCTTCATGCAAAGCTCTTTCCCTCTCAGCAAGCTATCTGATACTAGTACTGTAAGGATGTATGGAAGTCATTATTTCTTGCTATTGAATTCATAGAACTGACTGTGGCTAAATGTCCATTCTGTTCCCCTTCCCCCAGCATTTAGCCATTAGTCTAGTTAAAGAGTGAAAGGTTGGGCCAGAACCTTCATTAAATATAGAAAATACTTATTATGGAAATAGTTGCCCAAAAGATTATTTCATTAACTAGCAAATTTATTTCAATTCATCAGAAACTTGGTGGAACAACATCCTCAGATCATATCAACAGCCAGTTTAATGATTTTTGTGAGGATTTGACAACTTCGGCCGGTGAGAATAGTTAAGTACATCATTTTGATATTAAAGTGTATTCCTGTAGGATCTCCTTAAAGTAAAAATTGGAATTCTTTCTTGCCAACTAAGAGTGAAGAACCAGACCAAGGGTCATTTGTAAGTTATGCATAAAGAGTGATTATAAACCCCAGCCTAGAGATGGGAAATGGAATATATTAAAACTCAAAAGCTTCAGACAAGATCTCTGGTCTTGGGGAGAAAGGGAACAAGATTTGTATCTAACTAGACAAAAGAGAGGGGGAGGGAAGTTATTTTCTGATAAAAAGGCAATCTGTCTACAGATGATAATTTTTTTCAAGGTCTTATTTTTGCTGTTATAAAATCAAATAAGGAAACAATATCACAAGGTCAAAAACTTTATCCTTTTCCTAGAGCAGCAAAAAGCCAGAACTCAAAAGCATAGATTTTTACTTGATGATGAATCTGTTCAAAAAGGATTCTGGCTTTTATAACTCTGGAGTTTGCTCATGGGAAGACCTTGCACTGATGGTACAAGCTCTGGAAAAGGGGTTTGATTTCAATTCATGGTAGCTAGTCTGTCAGAGGTGGATGAGCACTCTTTAACTGGGAGGGTCTAATGTAAAAAATTTAGACTATTTAATTATACTTGTTAATTAATTATTATAATAATTAGATTATTATTTTAAAAAATCACAACTAGGGCAGGGCAACTGGACCTTTTCCCTAGGGCACTAACATTCAAGGAAGTATGCTTCCCCCGAGTGGGGTGTTCATCTTCCTCATTGTTGTTCTAAGACCACTAATTTACAGATACTGCAATTCCAGTGCTTTTGGTCCTCCTCTTTCTGGACTGCACAGTGAAATACTGTTCCCTGACATCCCCATCTCTACATTCCCATTGCCATGGTACCCCTATGCTAGTTAATTAGGGTAAGAATTGAAAAAGCCCAGGTTCTTTGAGCTTCTTAAAATAAAAATTAGATAATCTCATAAACTAATTACTCATGGGAAAAGGCTGTTAGAAAGACATAGTAGGTCTTCTCCTTTTTCATTCTTAGACCTGATAACATCCTTCTAGATCTACTGCTCACACAGACTGTCCTGCTCTCTGACTCCAGCTTACCTTCTTTCCAGGTAAAGAACAAGTGGCTGTACTGAACAACTGAACAACTGAAGTATTCAGCAGCCCTTCCCTGAGAATGCTTCAGTCCCATGTTTACTTTTACATTCATTTCCTATGGTGAGGACAGTCTGTAGATAATGGTCAAATTGTGAATTTTCTGGTCAATGGAAGGTCCACAGATGGCTCTGCCAGAAACCATGTCTGCAGGATCATGGATAGGATAGTTTAGTTTAGCTTGTCTTTCCTTTCCTTTCCTTTCCTTTCCTTTCCTTTCCTTTCCTTTCCTTTCCTTTCCTTTCCTTTCCTTTCCTTTCCTTTCCTTTCCTTTCCTTTCCTTTCCTTTCCTTTCCTTTCCTTTCCTTTCCTTTCCTTTCCTTTCCTTTCCTTTCCTTTCCTTTCCTTTCCTTTCCTTTCCTTTCCTTTCCTTTCCTTTCCTTTCCTTTCCTTTCCTTTCCTTTCCTTTCCTTTCCTTTCCTTTCCTTTCCTTTCCTTTCCTTTCCTTTCCTTTCCTTTCCTTTCCTTTCCTTTCCTTTCCTTTCCTTTCCTTTCCTTTCCTTTCCTTTCCTTCCTTTTCTTCCTTTCATCATGTGTCTGCTCAGATGCACACATCATACCCACATACCCAGACTACAGTGGAAAATTGACTGTATTTGATGGAATAAAACCTTGATTCAGGTAAAAGTTCTGTTGCTTACTACTTATATGACTGTGGGCAAGTGAATTGACCTTTCTGAAGCTCAGTTTCCTCATCTGTGAAATAAAAGGGTTGGACTGAATGAATCGTAACATCCCTTCCAGTTCTGGGTTTGTGATCCTATGCGTAGCAGTGTGATAACATTTCATCTTGGAAAATTCGGAAGAAAACCCACCTCTCTTTTCATTTCCATAGGCAAAACTAATATTCATAACTCAAACATTTGTGAGAAAAATGATGTTGATTATTTTTTGCCTTGAGTCATAGTTTCAGACTCAAGGGAAAACTATTTAAGTTATTAGGCTGTCTTTATTAATGAGATTTTAATAATTGACATTTTGCTAGACTGTCAGCCTATCTCTGTACTAAGCTGGTTAGCAGTCTTTGCAGTTATCAAATGTACCAGAACATAACCTCAAACCCCACTGATTTCTAGGAAGCTGCTGGACATAGTTTATTTTCAGAACCCTGCCAATTCATATAGAATCTCATTGTAACTGCTGAGTCATTCCCCAAAGCAATCATTCCTGAGAGAGTTTGAAACCCTTACAAAATAGGCAGAAGATATATACTTGTTCAACAGCACTTGTTAAAGCCTAAATTTTACTGCTCCTTATTGGTACTAGCACTCATACCTTCTGTCCAGAAACCTTTTGTCCTGACAAGGTGAACAGTTTCACTTGTCCATTTTCAACACCAGGCCAACCTATTGGCTTATTGCTTGTATATAGCCACAGTCTTCCCCCCTTGCTGCCAGTCATGCTGGTATTTGCCTGAGCTTCCTGTGGTGCTTGGGGGTATTTGTTGTTGCCTCTCAGTCTTCCCTAAGCATTGATCTAGCTAGAACTCCTTACGTCTTAGAAGTGCATGGATTTTTTCATCCTTGGGGGCCTGCATGAGACAGAGTGAATGGTTGTAGACTGAGGAGGAACCCTACCTATTTCAAAACTATCTAGAACATAAATGAAAAGACTTCTAGTAAAAAGGGTAAGTACAAATTTGAGTATATAATAAGCTGTCATTTTACCCCCTTCTCCCTTCCCATCCCTACCCCTTACTACTAGAACCACAAAGATAAATAAAAGAGAAAGGGATCAGAAAATAAAAATTAATTCTATTGAAGGGAAGAAGTAGGACTTATATCATGGTATCATACTAATTTCAGCATTAGAAAGCTACCTCAGAGGTATCATAGTTCCAATTGTTCCATCTGTACTGATGAAGAAACTGATAGGTTGGAGAGATTAGGACTTCTCTAAGGTCACAATGGGCAGAAATGGTAGAGTCTGATTTTGAATGTCAATCTCATAACTCTAAACACAGGATTCGTTCAAGCAAGATGAATGAGTAAGACTTCTATGACTAAGCACAGCTTCTCCATCCAATTACCTTGAAGTCACAAAGAATATGTGCAAAATATAGAGAAAAGAATAACAAAAAATGAGAAAGAAATACACAGGAAAACAGATACAATAAAAGTGAGGATAACAATGAAAAAGGTTTATTCTAATGAATAAATAGTATATCACAAAAAATCTACTTTAGTACAGGAAATATCCAACAATGAAACCAAAAGATAGCTTTACAAACCCTGCAATGATCTCCATAATAGTTCAAAAGAACAATAAAAAGGAAAATAAAACATTTAAAAAAAATTAAATAAAATGGAAACTGTGTTGGAAATAAGGATCACAAAATTTGACAGTCAGAAAGGACCTCCAATGGCCATCTAATCCAACTCATGTACTAAAGGAATCTTTACTATAATATCTCAGCAGTGATCATCTGACCTTTGCAGGAAGATTTCCAAGAATGGAAAACTCATCTCTTGGGGCACATCATTTCACTTTTGGAGAGCTTAGACTATTAGGAAGTTTTTCCTGATATCAAACCTTTGTTGCAACTTTTGCCATAGGCTGGGTTCTCAGAAGACATTCAGTATGGAGAGTGGGCTGACTGGAGCAGGACAGCATTTCAAAGGGATGTGGTACTAATCTCAGAATGGGCATGTGGCAAATGAAAAGGCCTAAGGTCAGATAGGGCCAAAATCTCCAATTTCTTGAATGTATGGTTATTTTCAAGGCAACCTTTGAACCTAGCATTTCTGTTTTTGAAAAAAAAAATTGCTTTCTCTGTTGAGTAAAATGGAATTTGCTGCCTAAGATATGCTCATTCTCTGCATAAAAACTCTCAAATTCAGTTCTGTTAGACAGGCAACCCTTAGGAACTTTCCCAGAAAGCTTGGGTTCAGGTACTCCCATTGTCCAGGCCACATGGGCAAGTACATGTCCATCTCTTCTATGTAGTTATCTAATGTACTATGAATGACGCCTACTCAGGAAGAAAATTGGAAGCAAAAAGACAGAGTCTATCAGCTTCATTCTGTAGTCTAGCTTAATGGGTTATCTTTTCTTACAAGAGTCTATCCTAAAATCCTGAGGCAACCAATTCATCTTGTGGAGCAGTGACTTTCTGGATGTTGTCACTGTCTAGAGGCAAGTGATCCACTTTGAACAAAAAGCAGTGAGTTATTCTAATAGTTGATGAAAAGTGGACTAGTTATTTAGTAATCCCAAATTATGTTTACTTTCCAGGAGAGGCTAAACCACAGGGTGGCACCATGAGTCTGCAAGGGGCAATTTATTACTGTCAGAGAAGCAGGATTTCACTGGAATGTCAGTGTTGACTGAATGACAAACCCAAGTTCAGCTCCCTCCTGGGAAGTAGTTATTGGGTTATTTGAATGCTTTCTGTGTTTTCTGTATCTATTTAGGGGCTTCTGTGATTGTTTTGCACCTTTTGCATAATAAAGACTATTCTATACCAAAATCCTATATCATTTGAGTCCCTAAACTGGAAAACGTTTTACACATGTAGAAGGAAACTGAGATATGAGATATTATATATATGGCTTTTCCTGAAGCAATGAGTCAAGGGAAGAGAGAAATGGACAATTTTAGGAAATCAGTCCTCATGAGTGTACCAATCCCATATGAGTCTAGAGTCATGGGAGGTGGGAAAGGAGAGAAGGGTCTGGGCTGGGTTAAGTTAATTAAATCACCCCCACCCAATTTAAAGTGTCAAGATGCTGAGCCCTGGTGTTGTTGCTATTTAGTCATTTTTCAGTCACTCTTTGTGAACCTTTTTCTTGGTAGAGATACAGGAGTGGTTTGACATTTCCTTTTCCAGCTCATTTTATAGAAGAGGAAACTAAGGCAAACAGGGTTAAGTGACTTTCTAAGGGTCACACAGCTAGTAAGTGTCTGAGGTTAGATTTGAACCCATGAAGATGAGTCTTCCTGACTCCAGGACTGGTGCTCTGTGCACTGTGCTACCTAGCTTCCCTGATAACTTAAGAAGTTAGAGAGACTTTTCCATTGACTGAAACATAAACTTCAATCATAGATTCTTTTTATTAGTCAAATTATTTTTTAAAATTAGTTAACAAACATTTATTAAGTTCCTACAAAATAGGGGCAGCTAGGTGGCACAGTGGATAGAGCACCGGCCCTGGATTCAGGAGTACCTGAGTTCAAATCCGGCCTCAGACCTTAACACTTACTAGTTGTGTGACCCTGGGCAAATCACTTAACCCCAATTACCTCACTAAAAAAAAATAAGTTCCTACAAAATGCTTCTGGGGAGACAAAATGTTCTGGGGAGACAAAGACAAAAAATTGATCTTGTTCTCATTCTACCAGGGGAGCTACCATATTAACAAAGCTCTTCTTTGGGCATCTTCCCTAAATTATACTCATGCTTGAGGGCTGTGTTACTAGGGGATTTTGTTTCTGGCAGGCTAAAGGGCCTTGTATGTAGGTCTGCATCCCTAAAACTACATAGCTTGTGACCATCATTGCTGGATGGGCTTTCTTTCTTTGTTAAAATAATAATAAACATTTTTATTTTAAGTTTTGAGTTCCAAATTCTATCACACCACAGATTCTTAAGCTGGGATCCATTAAGTTATTTATTTATTTGGTGGGGCCAATGAGGGTTAAGTGACTTGCCCAAGGTCACACAGCTAGTAAGTGTCAAGTGTCTGACACCAGATTTGAACTCAGGTCCTCCTAAATCCAGGGCTAGTGCTTTATCCACTGTGCCACCTAGTTGCCCAGGATCCATTAAATTATAAAAGTATTTTGATAATTACATTTAAAAAGAATCCATTTCCTACATATTCCTTTGTGTTTTATTTTAGACATTTAAACACATTCTGACAAGGAGTCTATAGATTTAATCAGACTGCCAAAGGGTTTCACCACACAAAAAATGTTAAGTCCCTGCTTTCGACTAAGTAAAAAAAAAGTTCTTAATCAACTAAAGTGATGCTATGCAGAAAGTTTGTTTGAGGTGGTTGAAGAAACTTGCTTATACCCTAAGAGTCACTCATAAAGTATAAAACCAATTTGAGTCTGAGGAATTTGAGGGCCTGGAGTAGAGTGGAGAGAGTATTCTATCCAAACATTTGATAAGGAATCGCTTGGTGAGGGAGGAATGTCTCAGCCTTCTTCCCACTCACCTCAGCCAGAGAACAACCTTTGAGCTTTGAAGGGTCCAGCAGATTTGGACTTTTTCATTGGCATCAGTTATGAAATGTTTATATGTGTCAAGGCCCTGTGCTGATTGGTGTGGATACATACATATTTAATGGGGATTTGGAATATGCCCAGACTAACTAAGGTGGCATAACCTATTTGGAAGATACAAGGGAACTGTTTTTGGGAGACTGGAGAACTAGAAACTACTTGGACATTCTATGTTGATCGTACCATATTGTTGGGAATAGCCTTTTCCCATTGATTGAGTAACTCTAATTGTTGGTGTCATTCAAACTTACCTAACAGCAACAGCAGTAGCTTTTGGAGAATTTGCTTCTAAGGGTGAAGGATTTGTTTACTCACATAATAAGGTGGAAGGGCCTGAAGGTTGCCTACTTTCTCCATGCCTCCCTCCCTGTTTTGCCTTCCCCCTAATCCCACTCCAAATTAGGTCATGTGGCCCTGAGAAATTGGATAGGAACCTGGTACTTTTGTCTTTTCTATACATTTTCTATTATAAAAGCAACAAGTAGAGGTTCTGAACTGGTCCAGGAGCACAAGCCATAGGGATTCGTAGTTCCAGGAATCCAGATTGAATGTTGCAAACCTGGAAGACCACAGTTTTAAAATTCTAACTCAGTGGCAGGCTTTACCAGCCTCTAATAGTTACACCTACATAGCCGAAGGAAAATGGCTGCTTCCAACCACAGGGTGGGCCAACATAGAATTTCCATGTATATATAAGTCTTCTAGTCTCTCAGAATCAGTCTTCCTAAATTTTCTATATGAGTAATATCCTCTTGGGTGGTCTGGTTGGTTGTTCTTCTTCATTCTTGAAGAGAACCAAAGTGATGACATTTTGTTAGAGTCAAGTTACAGTGTGTCTGACTGTAGTGGATCATACCAATGCAAGCTCTGAATGCTCTACCACAAGTCGGGCACAAATAATCCTTTTGAACATTTGGGTTGGATTCTCTAAATTTGCACATCTCATGTCTCTTTTGAGCTACTTCAATTCTACTTTGCTCATAGAGCACAGCACCTACTCTGATGAGGGGACACCATGCTGGGTGGTCCTGTGCCATTGTCTCACACATCATGCAATCAATTCCAAAGAGTTCTTAACTCATTATATCCCCAGGGCAGCAATAGCAGTGTCTACATTGGAAGACAGGGACAGAGCAAGAGCAAAAAATCCCAAATAAACACAAAATTGTGTCATAAATAAAATATTTTTGAGAATTTCAGCAAAGGACTTCTGTGAGCTGTGAGCAAGTATGATGCCCTATGCATATTCCTTTCTCCTTCCTCCCTCACATCACTTTTTTGGAATCTTCTGTCCCTGGTCTATGGATAGCTAGGTGGCACAGTGGATAGTGTGACAGGCCTGGAGTCAGGAAGACTGTGAATTGAAATCATGCCTCCAACATCTACTATCTGTGACCCTGGGCAAGTCACATCAACCTATTTACCTCAGTTTCCTCATCTGTAAAATGAGCTGGAGAAGGAAATGACAAACTCTAGTATCTTTGCCAAGAAAACCCCAAATGGCATCTGTCAGGATCCCCATGCCAAGATCATCCCTCTCTTTTTACTATTAGGAGATTATTTCCAGAGCTAAGGCCCAGTAAACAAGCTGTGCCATGAGTTTGGCATAACAACAATCCTTTGTACTCAGCTTCTGGATAAACTTTGCCACAGCGAAATTGCAGAATTATTTCACACCAGCCTCAGGTGGTCCTGAGTTCTGACAAGCATCTGTAGGACCTATGTTCTAGTCATGAAGCCTTGCTGTGAATCAAATTTGTCTTATTGTCTTGTTGTTGTTACCTCTCATTATCAGGGCTATAGCTCACTGCATAACTATATATGTATTAAGATTTGACCTCACTAAAGTAGGTCTCCTTCAAGACGAGTCCCTGGCACCTGTGTCTAGGTTTCCCTCCTCCACTGGAATAAAGGAAGCTTTTTGCTTATGACTACTGTTAGCTCTTTGTTTTTATTGTATTTCTTAGAGTAAACTATGGTTGTGACAAATCTGTGTGAGCTCTTTGGTATTTTCAGAGTTAATGGCAGTTGCATAACCTCTGTTAAGTGCCTTTTGGGTTATTTGTTTTCAGACTTGACACATCATGAAGATTTGCATGTGACTGAAACGATTGGAGAAATGCTGGGAGCCTTCTATCTTAGAAACTTCCATACCCCACCTAGCCTTATTACAGTGACATCGGAGGTAGAAAACCAATCAGATATTACTGCTCACCACCTCATTCTTCCTATGAAACTCTTGGTCTTTATCCAATTACCGAACTACCCTGTTCTATAGTGGATCTCAAGTATTTTCATACCAAACTGGAAGTAGAAACAAGACCCTAGCACAGAAGTTCTTAACATTTTTATGTCAAAACTCCTTTGGCAATCTGGTAAAACCTATGGTTCCCTCTCAGAATGATGTTTTTAAATGAGTAAGATAAAATATATAGGATTCAACAGTAAATAGGTTATATTGAAATCCAGTTATTACTGTACCTGTCAAGGGTATCAACAACCTCTCAGTCCCCCAGGCTCTCAATCTAGGTGACTTCAATTCCTCACTTTCTTTCACCCCATGTACCTATTTTGTTGCCAAAGTTGTCAATCCTACCTTCAAAACATCTCTTGTATATAACCCCTTCTTTCCTCTGACATTGCCACCTCCCTGTTATAGATCCTTATTACTTCATGCCTATTGCAAGAGCCTGCTGGTGCTTCTTCCTTCCTTCATCTCTTCCCCCCTAGTCCATCCTCCTCTCAGCTATCAAAGTGATCTTCCCAAAGTGCATATCTGACTATGTTTCCTACCTTATTCAATAAGATCCAGGAGCTCCCTATTACCTCTAAAATCAAATATAAATCTACTTTTTTGTGGGGCAATGAGGGTTAAATGACTTGTTCAGGGTCACACAACTAGTAAGTGTCAAGTGTCTGAGGCTGGATTTGAACTCAGGTCTTCCTGAATACAGGGCCAGTGCTTTATCCACTGTTCCACTTAGCTGCCCTAAATCTACTTTTTTAAAAAAGGAAAAACATAATACCGGTTTATTTGTTCCAAGACCAAGCAGACCTGAATCATTCGGAGACTTCTTCCAAAGAAGGAGCTCAAAGACTCCCTTTTTCTGAAGGTATATACAGTTTCTGGTCACTGATCTTATTGGAGAGGAGGTTATCAGTTTCATTAGCATGAAACAAATCAATTTAAAAGCAAACACTATAACAAGAATGTATGAAATGCAAATCATTTTAACAATTCAACTTAAGAGCAGACACTAAGATAAGATTATATAATTTAAAAAAGGGGGGTTATCAAGGACAAGGATGCTCAGATGTTTTTACAAGGATGGCTCCAAGAGAGGAAGGTGTTCCTCAGAGAGTCATAAAGTCTATTTATTATTTTAGGGAAAGAGATCAGTATATAGGGCTTTAAAGCTCTTCATAATTTGGTCCCTTCTTATTTTTCTTGTTGCTGCTGCTGCTGCTACTACTACTACTACCACCACCACCACTACCACTACCACTACTTCTTGTTGTTATTCTCCTCCTCTTCCTCCTCCTCCTCCTTCTTCTCAATTGAGGCTAAGTGACTTGCCCAAGGTTACACAGATAGTAAGTTCCAAGTGTCTGAGGATGGATTTGAATTCAGGTTCTCCTGACTCCAGGGCCTGAGCTCTAGCTTTTCTTACTTCTTATACTTAGGTCATCTCTATGTACTCTATTATCCAGTGACCAGGCTCATTGCTGTTCCTTGAACAAGACACTCCATATCCTAGCCCTGTGTTTTCACTGTCTCCCCACACCCAGAATGCTCTCCTTCCCCCCTCACCTCAGCCTTCTGGCATCTCTGGCTTCCTTGAGGTCTCAGCTAAAATCCCACCTTCTGCAAGTAACCTTTTCCATTCCCCTTCATGCTAGTGCCTTCCCTCTGAGATTATTTATACTTTATCCTTTGTACATATTTGTTTGTATGTATTTGTTTTCATGTTGTTTCCCCATCAGAATGTGAGCTCCTCAAAGTCAGAGAATGTTTTTTTGCCTTTCTTTGTGTCCTCAGTGTTTACCACAGTACTTTATACTTAGCAGACATTTAATAAATGTTTATTGATTTAAATTGATTTATTGGACAACATCAGTGACCTAGAAACAAATGAATTGTAAGGATAAAGTATGGAAGTATCCAGAAGGGAAGGAAGAGCAGAGCCAGAAGTCTAGAGCAGACAGCATGCCACAAGTGAGTCAGGCACTTCAGAGAGGATGATGAGCTTCAGGTGTTTTGGATAATTGCATCAATCTGAAGATTATTACCACACAACAATAATTTTCAGTCTGTAAGAGAGCCTGAGAAGTCATCTACTCCAATCTACTCATTGTACAGGTGAAGAAAATGAGGCCCAGAGAATTCAACTGACTTGTCTAAAGTCACATAGGTATTAAATGGTAGAACTCACATTTGAACATAGATCCTTTGAATCCCAAATACAATGTTGTTATTATTAATTATACTCTCCTTGGTAGAAAAAAATAGCCATTGTTCAGAGAAGCAGTCTTTGTGGAGATGCAACCTAACCATGGGTAGCCAGGTGGCACAGTGGTTAGAACAGCAGGCCTGGTGTCAGGAATACTCTTCTTCCTGAGTTCAAATCTGGCCTCAGACAATTACTAGCTGTGTGACCCTGGGCAAGTTACTTAACCCTCTTTGCCTTAGTTTCCTCTTCTGTAAAATGACCTGAAGAAGGAAATTGCAAACCACTCCAGTAGCTTTGCCAAGAAAACCCCAAAGGGCTCACAAAGAGTAGTATATAAAAAGACTGAACAATAGCAAACTAGTTGTTGTCTCTACAACCACAATACTGAAGATCTGGAAAAGGAAATTCTTTATACCAAAATATTCTGTACTTTCAAATGGTTCAAGGTAAAAAAAAAACCAAATGTGTTTTTTATCAAAGGAAATAACACTAAAGATGCATTACCTTCTACCTTGCCTTTATACTGTAAGGATCACTGCGCATTTCTATCTGACTTTACATCTGAGGTGTGCAAGTTGGGTTTTCTATACTTATGTTAGTTTAATAGTAATAACAATTTATGTTATCCATAGTATGTATTTATATCGCTCATGCTTCAAGGGGCAGATAGGTGGCACAGTGGATATGAGCAACGGCCCCTGGAGTCAGGAGTACCTGAGTTCAAATCTGGCTTCAGACACTTAACACTTCTAGCTGGGTGACCATGGGCAAGTCACTTAACCCCAATTGCCTCACTAAAAAAAATTCCTCACTTCCCTGAGAAAAAGAACTTCAAATCACAAAAAACTAAATACTCTTCCCTTTCTGAGGCTAGCAGTAAGGCCACATCGAGTGGGCCACAGCTAGGCTGATTCAGGGAACTCTGCCTCCATATGTCTTATATTGTTGACCTGCAAGTGACAATGTTATCAGTGATCATGCCTGCTACCTCCATTGGGTTCAACAATTTTTTTTTTTCCATCCTCATTACATGACCAGTATTGTTTTAGCATTGTGAGAAAGAGAGAAACATGGAGTCATTATTCTTGCCCTCCTGAAGCTTCTAATAAAAGGATGTGCATGGAATAATTAGAAATTAGGAACTGGGGCAGCTAGTGGCACAGTGGATAGAGCACTGGCTCTGGAGTCAGGAGGACCTGAGTTCAAATCTGGCCTCAGACACTGACTACTTATTAGCTGTGTGACCCTGGGCAAGTCACTAACACCAATTGCCTCACCAAAAACAAAAACAAAACAAAACAAACAAAAATAGAAATTAGGAACTAACACTAGGGAGTACTGGTTAAAGTTCAAAGAAGGTTGTTTAGGAGGAAAATGCTAATTTCTCTCTGTTTTGAATACCTTTCTGTTGTTGTTGTTATTTTTTTTTTTGGCAGGGCAATGAGGGTAAGTGATTTGCCCAGGGCCATACAGCTAATTAGTGTCAAGTGTCTGAGGCTGGATTTGAATTCAGGTCCTGAATCCAGGGCCCAGTGTTTTATCCCCCTCTCTCTTGTTCTTAAGTCATCTTCAGTTGTGTCTGATCCTTTGAGACTCCATTTGGGATTTTCATGCATAAGATACTAGAGTGGTTTGTCATTTCCTTCTCAGCTCATTTTATAGATGAAGTACTGAAGCAAAAAGGGGTAAGTGGCTTGCCCAAGGTTACACATTCTAGTAAGTGTCTGGGCCAGATTTGAGCTCAGGAGGTGAGTCTTCCTGACTCTAGGTCTGGTACTCTAGCCATTGTGCCGCCTAGCTGCCCCAAATACCTTTCTGCAGCTAGCCAAGTCTTGGCTGCCTTGGACTTACATTGCTTTCACTCACCTCTGACTTCCCACAGTTCTAATTCTATCAGTACAAATTGAATTTATAGTTTTGTTCTCTCATTTTGAAATGGTCATATTTAAGGCTTGTTTTTCCCAATAATGTTGTAAATTCCTCTAGGGCAAGAAATGTATCTGTCCCAGTATATTATTTGCAACTTTCCTGGCCCATTATTCCTGCTTTTCTGAGACTTAGAAGATTTCCACAGAAGGAGCAAACCAATGGTAAATGATGCTGAAAACCTCATACCTTTGTTAGTGTATTTTTACTTTTTTATTGATCTCATTTGATTTCTTACATTACCTATATTTCCTCCAATATTTCTTCCCTCCCCCTCTGAGAGAGCCATATATAACATTATTTTTCAAGAAAAAAGAAAAATAAAGCATCAAAAATGATCAATTCATTGAACAAGGTCTGAACATTTGTGCAATGTACCACACTCATGGACCTCCCACCTCCATTAAAGGAGTGGGCTGGGTTGTCTTCTGAGATTTTTTCTTTGGAACCAGACTTTTATTATGGAATTTGGCAAATTCACTTTTGATTGTTTTATAGTTCTTTCCATTTATACTGTTGCAGTCCCTGTGTATACTATTTTCTAGAATCTATTTACTTCACTCTGAATCAGTTCGGGTAAATTAATACTTCTCTATTTTAATCATATTTGTTGTTTCTTACAATAACATTCCATTATGTTCACAGGTCACAATTTGTTTAGCCATTCCCCAAACTATGGGCATCTACTTAGTTTTTAACATTTTGCTACTACAAGAAGTGCTATCATGAATATATTAGTGTACATGGGGATTTACTAGCAATGTTCTCCTTGGGCTATAGACCTAGTAGTGGAATTTCTGGGTCAAAGGGTGTGGATATTTTTTTATTGGTCATTTTACTCGCAAAAGCTCAAATTGCTTTGCAAAATGGTTGGAGTATATTTAACCCTTTCAAGAGAACCTGGGTATTTGAGATGTTCATCAGGAGAGGAGAAAGAGAAGAAGGTTTGGTGAGCATAAATGTAGACCATAGTCACAGGAGAAACATGGGTATATAACTCTACCTCTGGAGAGTAGGCAAATTTCATGATATAGCAATTAGGGTAATACAGGCCTGTATCAAATGATCTTGCTCCAACAATAAAGCAATGAAAGGGATTGATGACTTAATGAGAGGTTCCTCTCTGTACTCAACACCCAGGTTATGCCAGTCTTTCATCTTTCCTCCTATTTCAATATGGACACATCTGCTTTGGACAACTAGATGGCACTGTGGATAGAGCGCCAGATCTAGAGACAGGAAGACTTGAGTAAAATCAGACACTTACTAGCTATGTGACCCTGGGCAAGTCACTTAACCCTGTTTGCCTCAGTTTCCTCATCTCTAAAATGAGCCAGAAAAGAGAATGACAAATTACTCCAGCATCTTTGCCAAGAAACCCCAAAAGGGGTCATGAAGAGTTGGGCATGACTGAAAACAACTAAGCACCAAGAACAATATCTGGATTGTCACATACAATGAAGGTACTTGGGAGTGTAGAAAAGGAAAACGTATACTGTATGCAGGAAGAGGCAGGATTTTTTTAGCACCCATTTTGGGGAGTATTATAACATAAACTCCTTGTTCAATTAATGAACAAATATGATTGACTTCTCACCTCTCATGACAACTTGCCCTTGTGAGATGATCATTTGATACAGACCTGTATTCCCCCAATTGTTGAAAGAGGGAATTTGCCTGCTTTCCAGAGATCTATTTTTATACTGTTTTTATCATGTTTTTCCTGTGACTATGATCTGATTTTATCCTTACCATGCCTTCTTCTCCTTCCTTCCCCATGGACATTTCAAGTTAGCCAACTTCATTTGCAAGAATTAAAACAGTACAAACAGAGTTAAATGGCCATCCATTAGCTGGGAACTTGAAAGTTTCCAGCAAAGAAGATTTCCCAATTATGTGGGACAGGGTGGTGGAGAGGACTAAGAAGAAGTGAGAATGATTTAAAACAGAGACAACCTGTCACAAGAGTGGTTAGTCTTTCAAAAACAGATTTTTTTTTTTACTACCTAAGTATCCCCCCATAGTAACAAGTACACTGCTTGGTACTTGAAATGTGCTGGATAAATACTGGTCGAATGGATATGAATTAATTATATAAGTACTTAAAGTATATGATAGTTCGCATATGAAGTATCATTGCCAACAGGTACTTTGATGTTTCTGGCAAAAATTGCTTTTTTCTTCACTGTATAGATGATGAAACTCCAAAAATAGATGCACAAATAATCATCTTAGGTCGCAAAATTATTTGGTTCAAGACTCAGAGATAATAACAGAAGAATTTTAATATTTGATTCTAACTCTGGAGCTCTTGGCTATGTGGGAGATTTCTGGAAGTTTCATGATGGACAGTTGATAATAATGAATATTTTAGTTTCTGATCCAGCAGATTAAAAAGTATGTTTTCAGAATGATTCAATGTTAGGAGAAAAAGGCACGACCATCTCATTAAATGGAAGGTTATTCAATCATAATGTTTCTTGGAACCTTCCTATTATTTCTGTTCTTACTGTCCTCCTATTGGAATATAGGCCATCAATTCCACCATCTGATTTTTTTTTGTAATAGATTATTAGTTGGTCTCCTGGCCATGAATCTCTTCTCTCTATTATCTATCCTATATATTACTGCCAAGTTAAATTTCCTAAAATTCTGCTTTTATTGTGACATTCCCTTGTCTCAAAACCTTCAATGATTTCCCTCAGTTCCATAGGATTCAGGCCAAATTTCTCAGCTTAACATTCAAGATGGTTTCTATCTGGTCCAAATGCACTTTTTAAGCTTTATTTCTCACAACTCCTCTTCACAAACTTCTGCTCCAGTCAGGCTGCTTTACTTATGTTTAAGTCACTCCATATTCATTCATTAGGTCCTTTGTTCACACTGTTTCCCACCTTTCCTGTACAACTCTTACTCCTTCATTAAAGCCCATTCCAGTTTCCACCCCATCTATTAAATCTTTTTTGATAGTATCCCACCCAAAGGGATTTTCTGTCCTTTTGAACTTGTAAAGCATATTTTGCTCTTTTGTACTTATCATCTACCCCCTTAACAGCATCTATGTGGCCTTTTTGTTTGAATTTCCATCTATGCATATCTTATCTCCATAACTAGCTTTATGGATGCAGGGTCTTTTATATCTAATAGTCTTTGTGTCCCCAAGACCTACATATGTAGTAGATAATCAGTAAATATTTGTTGAATGAATCAATGGCTATCCTTATCTCTTTATCTAGGTATAAGAAACATTGCTACTTGATGGTTCTGTGATCCCCTTGATCTAAATACTTGCTCCAATGGTTCAGAGTGCAACCCATCAAAGTCTTCTCATTCAATAATTCCTATAATTATCCTATCCTTCTCATCCTACAATTCCCACTACTTTCCTCTCAGAAATTCTACATAGAGGGTTCACCCAAAATGCTGGAGGCCCCTCTTTAGAGTACTCAACATTGTATGGTTATCAATGGGACATATGAGCTATCTATCATTGGTTTTTTTGTTTTGTTTTGATTGCGGGGCAATGGGGGTTAAGTGACTTGCCCAGGGTCACACAGCTAGTAAGTGTCAAGTGTCTGAGGTCAGATTTGAACTCAGATACTCCTGAATCCAGGGCCAGTGCTTTATCCACTGTGCCACCTAGCTGCCCCATATGAGCTATCTATCGATCAGCTATCCCTTGCTTTTGATTTTTCCCAGTTCATTATTTTTCTTATGATTCATCTCCATGATGATGCCATTTATATCACTTCTCTTATGTATTTCTCTTGTGTATTAGTAATGTGTTACAACCTACTGTGATAAAATAATGGGATTTGGCAGATGCCCAGGGGCTCCCACCTGAAGATTGATTTGGAATTGATTGAATTGGATGAGACTGAAAGACTGACTGAGAACCTACTTAAGATAAGATTGAGACCACACCTGGCTGGCCCTGAGTGGGGTGATCTTCTTAGGGGTTGTGGACTACGACATCAACAGGAGACCACCCTCAACCAATGAGCTTGAAGGACCTCCCCTTTTGGGGAGGGAGATAGGAAGTAGGATGGTGAGGCTGAGTCCCTGGACTGCTCTCTTTTCATTCGGAACCTGTGTGTGGTGGCAGGGGCAGAATAGAGTAGAAAGACCTATTCCACATGTTCTCTATAGAAGCATGGATAGCTAAATAAAGGGGGCTTTCTCACCTTCTCTCTCTTTAGTAACTTTTTTTTTTAAGTGAGGTAAGTGGGGTTAAGTGGCTTGCCCACTGTCACACAGCTAGTAAGTGTTAAGTGACTGAGGCCAGATTTGAACTCAGGTTACTCCTGACTCCAGGCCGGTGCTCTATTCATTGTGCCACCCTAGCTGCCCCCTCTTCACTAACTTCTAATACACTTTAGTAAATCCTTAAAAGCCTAAACTCTTGTTGAATTTATCAGTAAATCTTATCTGGTTTCCCCCCCCAAAACTGGGGGTGGGGCAAGTAAGGAGCAACATTAGATTTTAAACATCACACTATTCATGCTCAACATGCAATATTCTATTGCACTCTGAATTACCTCAAATTTAGTCTATGGGAGCACATGAATTGCAACCATACAACATCTCTAGAAGAATATTGACATTAAAATCATACCTCTTAATTTTATGAAGAAGTTTGGGATCATTAAAAGAGTTATGCAACTTCACAAAGAAAATTTAGCTCACTAAACTCCTTATGTTTAGTTGTGGGATCAATTAATTGTCCATTTTCAGTGTCTGTTTCAGATATATTTACTGAGAGACCAACTCTATAGCTTATAAATCAAAATTTATATCATGGTCTGTATGATAGGTATTCTTTATCTGGTTTGATTTTCCTGTGTGGATGATTAAATAAAAGCCTTTGGGAGTGATTATGAATCTGATTTAGGGGACTCTTCAATGTCTTGGTGTGGAGAGAGAATATCAGCATTTATTGGGGGGTGGAGCCAAGATGGTGGAGGAAAGGCAGTAAGTGCTCAGAGCTCATAATACATTTACTCTAAAAAACTCCACATACAACCATAAGACAATTCCTGGAGCAGTAGGACCCACAAAAAAGATGGGCTGAGATAATTTTCCAGCCAAAGAAGGCTTACAAGTTTGGCATGAGGAGCTGCTTTGCCAGGGTGGGAGTGCAACCTAACCCCGGGGTTGTGCCGACACAGATCCAGCCCCAGGCAGGCTGCACCAGAGAAATTTACTCCAAAGCCTCTAAATCAGCTGCATCACTGGTATCATCTGGAACTAAGCTCATGGTTTGGTAAGAGGGCTTAGCAGTTGGCCAGGGGAGAAGATACAGGAGTTTCTGTGGGAGCTGAGGTAGAATTCAGTTGTTCTATTCTAGTGGGGAACCAGGGAGAAATCTTGAGTGGCAGCAGTCCAGGTAGGGAAGAGGAACAGGCTCATCAGAGCTAACAACCAGAGCAAAAAAATTTTGTTGCCTTGTTAAGCAAGTTGGCCTAGGTTTATTTACAGACCAGAGCATAGACCAGGTGAATGAAGGGCAAAGAAACTGGGATTACAACCAAAAATCACCTTCCCAGCAAAACTGAGTATAATCTTCCAGGGGAAAAATGGGACTTCAGTGAAAAAGAGAACTTTCAGGTATTCATGATGAAAAGGCCTGAACTGAATAGAAAATTTGACGTTCAAATGCAAGATCCTAGATAAGCATAAAAGGGTAAACAGGAAAAAGAAATTATGAGGGGTGTTAAAAGGTTAAATTGTTGGGGGCAGCTGGATGGAGCAGTGGATAAAGTACCAGTTCTGGATTCAGGAGAAACTGAGTTCAAATCCAGTCTCAGATACTTGACACTTACTAGCTATGTGACCCTGGGCAAGTTACTTAACCCTCATTGCCCTAAAAAAAGCAGCTATTTACTTTCCTACATGAGAAGATGATACTTCTAATGAATAGTTAATGATACTTCTAACATAATAGCTTTCTCAGTATTAGGGCAGACAATAGGAATAAATTTAGACATAGGGCACAGGTGGGAATTGATTATGAAGGGATGATATCTGTAAAACATTTATTTTTTGTTTATCATTTTATTTTTTTGTGGGGTGGTTGGGATTGAGTGGCATGCCTGGGGTCACAGGGTTCGTGAGTGTCTTGCATCTGAGGCCAGATTTGGGCTTGGGTCCTCCTGGGTACAGGGTGTGTGCTTTGTCCACTGTGTCACCTAGCTGACATATTTAGGGTAAAATTTGAGGGGAGAGAGGATTGCACTGGGGGAGAGGGAAGGGGAGAGGTATAATGGGGTGAAATCTCACATGAAAGAAGCAGGAAAGGGCTTATGGGGTGGGGGGAGAAATGGGGGAGGAGCAGGGCAGCGAATGAGTCTTACACTCGTCAGAACTGGCTCAAAGACCTTAATCTCATCAGAGTTGGCTCAAGGAAGGAATAACATACACACTCAATTGGGTAGAGTACTCCCTGCAGCAAAGTAGGAGGGGAAGGGGGTAAGGAGGGAGGGGGCAGGCAGAAGCAAAACACTTTTAAGGAGGGATAGGGTAAAAGAAGATAGAAAATAGAGTAAGTATCATGGGAAGGAAACAGGATGGAAGGAAACAGTTAACAATAGTAATTGTGAAAAAATTTTGAAGTAGAGGCAAGAGTAATATAAGATGATGATAACGGATTTGTGAGAATATAATGGGGTTTTAGGTTTCTCAGAGGCCCCTGCTCAAGGACCTAACCCAGAGAGCCTTGCCTGACCTTTCTTGGGGCCAGCTGAGAGTCAGGAGAGTTTCAAGGGAAATGTAGATTGACCTTGCTGACTACCTACTAGAAGTTGCCTTACTCAAAACCACACCTAACTGAAAGCCTTTCCCCACAGAGAGTCTGTCCTCTGTACTTTGACCTCAGCAAGTACTGCGCCAGACCACCCTCAAGTCCAGTAAATCAATAGATTTGAATGATGCTAGCCAATTAGCTTTGAGCAGTGTGGAAGGGCTACCTCTCCTCTAGACCTGCAGGAAGCTTCCATTCTCACTTTTTCTCTTCCCCCTGGAACTCAGAGGAGGTGGCCATACTGAGCTCTTGCTCCTTTCTGAGCCATGTGCTATCTCTTTACTAATATTTAATATTATTTAATAAATGCTTAATGCCTGAAACTGGTGCTATAGCCTCTAATTTCTAAGTAGCAATATATTAGAAATATCAGCTAAGTTTCTCTACAACTTGGACAGAGATAGGGCACTCCATACATTTTTTTTTTTAGTGAGGCAATTGGGGTTAAGTGACTTGCCCAGGGTCACACAGCTAGTAAGTGTTAAGTGTCTGAGGTCAGATTTGAACTCAGGTACTCCTGACTCCAGGGCCGGTGCTCTATCCACTGCACCACCTAGCTGCCCCGCACCCCATACCTTTTTAATCACTACTGATTGATTGATATATTGATGATGATTGGAGGAAGAAGAGGATTGATTGATGATGAGGAGGATTGATTGACAATGAGGAGGATTGATTGACAACGATGAGGATTGACTGAGGATGATAATGAGGATTGGTGGATGATAATTGGTTGATGATGATGTTGGCAAAACGTATGGTACTTGCTTTGCTAGGGTACTGTGAAGAAAATTCTTTGTCAAGTATAAGGTACTATATAAATGTTATGGAATCATTATGGAGATGAATCATAAGAAAAATAATGAACTGGGAAAAATCAATATGAAGCATATATTTTGTTAGTTCCTTTATCTGAAATTTTGTTTTTGTCTATTTTCTTTCACCACTTGGCTAATGTGGAAATGTTTTGCATGACTGCTTATATATTGCCTATATTGAATTGCTTGAATTCTTGGAGCGGGGAGGGAGGGAGGAAGAATATTTAGAACAGAAAGTTTTAAAAAAATTGATGTCAAAATTTGTATTTTACATGTAATTTGGAAAATAAAATTCTAAATATAAAATTAAAAAATGTCTTGGTGCTTATTGGGGTCAAATCAAGGCCAATTATAAAGGGGAGGATTTCAGCATTTATTGGGAATCTCTCTTCTCTTGGATTCTGCATTGTATATCATCCACAAGAGTGGGAAACATTGGCATGACTCCCTTTTAATGCCTTGCTTTATATTAATATGGCTTTAAAGGAATCTTGTATGACTTTTTGAAAGGCACATAGTAGACATGCTGGTAGAAAAAACTTTTAAAGGAGTGTTTTGTTCTATCAAATCAAATACTTTTTCCCATTCATCAAACAAAAAGCATGGTGGGATCTTGTTTTCTTTATTCCTTCTAGGCCATTATGTGACAAAGACATGGGTTACTGTAGAGTATAATTTATTAGTCTTCTTCTTCCCTTCTCAAGCCTTCAGATATTGGTATTTTTGGTCAGTTTTAAGAAATATCAATGGTAAAGTAAAGTTCCCTAATTATTTGGTGTCCTCCACTTTTCTAGATATTTTGAGAACCAATCTTTCAAAACCTTTGAAACTGCAATATCTTTATCTTCTCTCTCTCTCTCTCTCTCTCTCTCTCTCTCTCTCTCTCTCTCTCTCTCTCTCTCTCTCTCTCTCTCTCCCTCCCTCCCTCCCTCCCTCCCTCCCTCTGTCTCTCTTTCTCATTCACCCAGTTTAGTTATTCTTTCTACCTTTCTTTATTGTCATTTCTATTCCCTCATTCAATACATTGTTTTATATCTTACCAACAATTAAATTCATGTTTCTAACTAGATTAACAATGATGTGATTCTAAATGTCTGTAGCCTCCATTTCTACCACTCTGGCATCATCAGTGATGAGAGGAAGGATCCCCTTGGGTTAGAGGACAATTTTACATTCCTTTCTGTTTCATGGACTGCCTTAGACAAAGAGTTCCTATCCAAGTGCCCAATCTAATGGTGATGAACCTTTCCAAACTCAGCTAGGCTAGTCCTTGTAAAACAGATGAGGTCTGTTACCAGTATGATACTTGAAATCTTTCTAATAATGTAGAAACTTCCAGATACTGAACTCTGTTGTCATAGTCTTTGAGAAACCAGGATCACTGCCAGGTCATGATAAAGCATTAGAGTAGGACTTTATGGAAGCAAAAGCTTAAGAAAATCAGCAACTCTTTGTTCACTTGAAAGGAAGGCTGTGTGTCTCTGGAGTTTATATTATAATGATTAGCATTTATATAAAACATTAAGGTTATGAAGCCCTTTATGTATGATATCTCCTTTGATCTTCATGACAACTCTGGGAATAAGGGGCTATTTTTATTTCCATTTTACAGATGTGAAAATTAAGGTTTAAGTTTAAATAACTTGCACGGGGTCACAAAGTAAGTGCCTATGGTAGGAATCAAACTCAGGTATTCCCCACTCCAAGTAAATCCCTCCATCTACTAGCTGTCTAGTTTAAATAAATTAAGATCACATAGTTTTTAGGGGCCCTGACATTGACATCTTCCTCTGAGGGTGCACCTCGATCTTCCTTTCACTGAAGAAACTTTCTATAGTCCTCATCTTTCTCTGTCTGCTCATCTTGCCTTTCTTTTACTTGACTTTTAGCTCCTTAAAATGGGGCACTGTTTCCAGGCTACAGTATCCCAAGCTTCAGAAGTCCCAGGTGGTATGATTTAAGCAGGATCAAGTTCTTCACTGACCTGGGCTGTTCCCTGGTCCATAGATGACCCCAGAACAACTTGCTAATCAACCAGCTTTGTGTGTTGTGGTTGTCAGCTCCTAGGAGCCTGTGCCCTTCCCTGACTTGGGCCACTGCTACTCAAGCCTACCTGCTGGTTCTCAGCAGGGGTGAAAAACCCAAGTTCTGCCTCAGCACCAGCATAGACCCCTGTAGTCTCCCCCCTGCCAAGGGCTCAGCCCTCTCACCAGACTGGGAGCTTAGTTCCAGACAACACTGGTGCTTCAGCTGACTCAGAGGCTCTGGGGTTTCCTTCTCTGGTGAGGCCTTCCTGGGACTGGATCTGTGTCAGGGTGACTATGGAGTTGTGCTCTACTCCTGTCTCAGCACAGCAGCTCCCTCCTTCTGACCTTCCAAAACGTTCTTGGTTAGAAGATGATTTTAGCACATTCTCCTGTGAGTTTTGCTGCTCCAGGCATTGTCCTATGGCATTATTTGGATGATTTTTAGAGCAATCATATCATGAGTTCGAGAGCTCACTGCCTTTCCTCTGCCATCTTGGCTTCACTGAAAAAGAGCTTGTCAAGATTACATAGTTTTTAATAAAGAACAAATCAACCTTAGTGCCCTAATCAACACACTCCTTGATATTATTCCACATTGTACTATATTTTTTAGGAAGTGGGAAACATTCACCCTAGTACTAGAAAGGTAGAACAGTATGTCCAATGAGAACTGATCCAGTTTAAGGGTTCATCAGGAAATTAAAAAAGAAAAAAAGCAAGTGTGTGTGTGTGTGTGTGTGTGTGTGTGTGTGGATTAGGCAGAGTAAATAGCACAGATCTGCTGATTAAATTGCATAGAAGCAAACCATTTAGCTACCAAGAATTCAAAAAGTATTATTCAATTTATTTTTGTTAACTAAAAAAATTAATTCTTATTGGATAAAGAAGGCTAAGGTATGATCAAATGTCAAGAGTAATTAACTAATTAATGATGAGAAGACATCTTCCCGTTCTAACCTTTCATATGAAATGAAACACCATAGTTTTATCTCCCTTGGGGGTGGCTGTAAGGTAGGAGGGGTGGTGAGTCAGTTCTCTAAATAAAAGTGTTGCTTGCCACTAAGATCATTTGAGTTACCTGCAAACAACTGGAAAAGTCAGCCTCTGAATATGGAGTCACGAGCAGAAAATGAGTCCTATTATGGAAACAGTCACTTTGCATGGTTGGAAAGTGTTCAGCAAGAAGTCATAATAACTCATTTATTTACTTTAAAGTTAGCAAAGGGCTTTCCCAAGAAACTAGTGAGGGTATACTCCAAGTGTTTTTATTCCTCTTTCAAATATGACAAAATAGAGGTTTAGTGTGGTTAAGTGAGTTGCAGCTATTTGGGGGTGACACAGTAACTCTTAGACTTAAGATTTAGATGCTGATCTTTTTCCAGTTCTAACATTCTTTTCACTAGAGCTAGCTCAGGAAAAACATAAAGAACATTGAAATTGGAATCCCAAAACTCAATAATCGAATCTCCCTCAACAATTCTTGGAGGTAGGTGCAATAACTATTTGATTTTACAGTTGAGAAAACTGAGTTAAACAGTGATTAAGGGGCCTGCTCAAGATCACACAGCTAGCAAATGTCTAATGCCATATTTGAACTTAGGTCTTCCTGACTTGAGGCCCAGTGCCACCTAATTGCATTCCTTTTTACTTTAGAGCCTTACATTACTATACAACAGGTCAGGAAAAATAATCACAAACATTTAAATAGTTCTTTACATTCAACTGATCCTCACAACCACTGTGTGGTTGTGTATGTATCATTTATTTGTTTGTTACAGTTGAGAAAACTGAAGCCTGGAAAATTTGTGACTTACCTACTACTACAAAGATGCTAAAGTAAACCAGATCTCTTGACCCCTGATCTGATGATCTTCCCATTATACTTCCCTACCTCCCTAGGAAGCAACGTCTACTTACACACATAAATCACTGATAGTTATAGAAGACAATAGAACATTTGTGAAAGTTCCTGGTACCTAGGACAATGTTTTACAATACAGTAGGCATTAAGTGAACACAAGTGAATCAGCCTAAAGGCTTCTTTTCTTTTTTCTTTTCTGGACATCAAGATACTTTTAAAGAAATCCAAAGTGGAAAATAGATAAATCTAGAAGTCAAATCTGGGACATTTTCTGTTGCTGAATTTTCCATATTCTAAAATAAACTCTCACTGATATGTGGGAGAGAATGCTAAGGAAAATCATGAAAAAGTAGTTTCAAGTTATCAAAAGGTATGTCACTGCCTTCAGATAACTGACTGAAGGTAATTTGAAGGTTGGGAAGGTAAGGATGAATAACTAAATTCATCCTTTTGAGACAACACTAGAATCCTCTTACATTGTAGTTTTGAATGCTTCACACATTCAAAGCACTTTTGTGTTAAGAAATGAATGATGATACTGTGATTGTACTCCCTTTATAAAGCCAGCCTTGATTTTGTCTCTGTCCCAGATTATTAGAATGTTCTCTCCCTTCATGTATTCCTAGAGCTCTTTTGTTTGAATTTCCCTTTCCCCCTTCCACTTTCTCTTCTATACTATGCTTATTTGTGCACATTCTGAGCACAGGGACTGTTTCATTCTTGTCTGCATCTTTGCCTTGCACATAAGAGATACTTAATAAGTATTAGTTGAATTGAATTAAATTTATGAAACATGCATAATAAATAGGCAAAACCCTCAATTTGCCAAATAGAAAAATCAGGTAACACAAGTTATAGAAACAAAGGATCCCAGAGTTGGAAGGGATCTCAGGAGTCATCTGTTCTAGTCTGCATCTGATTATCCCTTCTACAAAAAAAGTGATGCCATCTGTTATGAGCTTCCTATTCTGACCCTTCAAATTACCTAGACATCATCCCTCACTCTTCCTTTGCTCTATTCCTAGAGGAAATGGTGGCCTTTCTTCTCCCATGTACCACTCTCTCTCCAAATGTCTTTGGTCCCATCCTCTCCCAACTCCTCTATGAGCTTGATGATCCCTTTGATGTTCTCTTTCTCTCTCATTATCAATTTCTCCTTATCCACGAGCTTCTTCCATACTCCTCACAAACATGCCCAGGTTTTGTTCATCATTTAAAAACAAAATCCCAAACCTTCATTTGATCCTACTATTTCCTCAATCTATCGTCTTGTATCTCATCCCCCTTTCACAGTCAGACTCCTACAGAAAAATGTCTACCTGTGTTGCTTGCATTTTCCCATTTCCTACTCTCTTCCAAACTCTTTGCAATCTGTCTCTGGACCTCTTTGCTCAACTGAAACTATACTCTCCCAGGTAGTTCTCTAGATATCTTGGTTTCCAGATCTGATGGTTTTGCCTCAATTTGGTTCTCATCCTTGATTCATTAAGATGCAATATTATTCAGTGAAAGTACATGGGTCTGGATTAAGAAGACCTAGGTTCAAATTCACTTGATGGCATCTTTCAACACCTCCTATTCAGCCTTTGCTTATAAGCCTCTAGTAATGGGGCCTCTCTACCTTATGCAGAATTTACATTTTATTTAGTGATAGTTCTTTCCTAATATAACATGTCAATATTTCAATGGCTTTTTAATCTTATTAATCTTGGGGCAGCTAGGTCATGTAGTGGATAAAGCAATGGCCCTGGATTCAGAAGGAACTGAGTTCAAATCTGGCATCAGACACTTGACACTTACTAGCTGTGTGACCCAGGGCAAGTCACTTAACCCTCATTGCCCCTCAACCCCCCCCCCCAAAACAACCAAAAAACAAAAAAAGGTGAATCCTGAATGAAGGCAGTTCTTATTCCATCTATCTCTTCCTTCTTACCCTGTGAAATTCTTGCCATGTCCTCCCATACATCTTTTGCAATGCTTTCACTCTTATTAAAGATTACATATTCTATATTCCTTTATTAAATGAGATAATATTGGTAAAATTGTTTAGCACAGTGACTGGTACACAATAGGCACTATATAAATGCTTATTTCCTTCTCCCTTTGATGTCATATGGCTCTCAGTGGAGCTCTCATGCTATACATTGGTTATTCCTCCCTTCTGTTAAGTAATGAGTCCATTTCTATCAGTCTAATAACCTTACACAAAAGAGAAACAAGTCTAGTTTTACCTGATCTGTTTTTGTTAGATACAAGTTGGCTCTTAGCAAACATTATTTTCCTAAGTTTCTGCAAACCCCTGCTTTATTACAGAAATATTCTATAATGTTGCCATTTTCTATTGTTTTCTGAAGATCTATAGTGGCTCACCAATCCCATATTCTTTCAGAATTTTAGGATATTGATCCTCTAGGCCTCATTTAACAAACTTAGTAAGGAAAGTTTGGGAGTTTCTTGCCATCTCACTTACTTTGGGTTTCAATTACCTATTAATTACTTTTCCCCCCTATATTGCTTTGTATAAAGAAATGTGTCCTACGTAGACAAAATAGGAACAAAATAGGAGTTGAGTTCTTCCTTTATTTAAGCATTTGGCATATTTATTCACCCCAAGCAAAGGTCCTATCTCTTTCTTGAGCTTCTTTTTGTTTCCAGTATTGCTAAAAGTCATTCAAGTCATGAATACGACTTAGAACACCTATTTCCCATTGTGTGACCCATTGTATTATTCTAGCAAAATATTTCCTCTCTATTCCACCATTTTCTCACTTCATGAAGAATGTCCAAGGAATGGAGATAGATCATTGAGGAGGAAGCTTAGGGCTGAAAATTGGACCTGAGGTTTGTATCATTAATATATCCTTTTGGGTTAAAAAGTGTTATATAAATGCAAAGCAGCTCTTTTACATGCTGAAATGTCATGTTAGAAAGTCAAATTGTTCCTCTGGATCACTCTGCTAAGGTTGATACTTTTAATCCCAAGAATTGTAAAGATGAAGACAAAGTAGAGAGAAAATGAAGAAGAATATTTGTAATGATTTAGGAGTGGCACAGCCTGACTAATGAAGAAAGATAAAGGATAAAACTAGATATGCATAGCTTAGCTAAACAATGATTTAATAGGCATAGAATAAAGTCTGTCTGCATATTTGAAGGATGTAAAAGACCAAGTGGAGAAATAAAGTATCTGCTATGATCCAAAGTGGGTATATTAATAGCAATAAGCTGAAAATGAGATCTTCAAGACTTCAGCCTGGATACCAGGTAGGAACCTGCACCAAGGAGGGCTACTGAGAAAGGGTAGAGTGGTGTAATGAGGGCAATTGTCAATATCTTACTTCTACATTGGGTAGATAGATAGATGGTGCAGTAGATAGAGTGCCAGGTCTGGATTCAGGGAGACTCATTTTCCTGAGTTCAAATCTGGCCTTGGACACTTACTAGCAGTGTGAACCTGGGCAAGTCACTTTACTCTGCTTGCTTCAGTTTCCTTATCTGTTAAATGACTTGGAGAAGGATATGGCAAGCCACTCCAGTATTTTTTTAAATTTTTTATTAAAAAATTTTTTTTTATACTCCAGTATTTTTGCCAAAAAACAAGCAAATGGGGTCACAAAGAGTTGGACATGACTGAAAAATGGCTGAACTCCTTCTAGGTCGTATAATGGGAAGAATGCTGTACTTGGAGTCAGGAATTTTGAGTCATGCCTCAGATGTTTACTCACTGTGTAACTCAGGACACATCATTTAACCTCTCTCAGGCTTAGTTTACTCATCTGTAAAATGAGAATCATAATAATATCACCTAATAAGGTTGTTGTGAGAATTCAATGACATAATATCTATAAAGCACTTTGCTGACCTTAAGGCTTTCGGATCTTATTTTTATTACTTGGATCTGGATGTGCAGTCAGAGAACACACTCTATTTATAGTACTACATCTGGAAGAAGATAAGCAGGTGGACAGTGAGCAGAGAGCTGGGCTTAGAGCCTGGAAAACCTAGATTCTAGTCCCATAGTAAGACAGTGACTATTTCATAGGATTAGAGTTTTAGAGACTTACAAAAGCCAACAAGGGTAAGACCCAGTGAAATCAAGTGACTTGTCCAAACTGACACAGACTGTAAATCACAGAGATGAGATTTAAAGCTAAATCCTCTTGATTTTGGAGCCAATATTCTTTCCACTGTATTACATGTGACCCTGTTCAAGTAATTTAACATCTCTTGGCTGCAGCTGCCTTATTTACAAAATGGGGATCATAGTCTCTATAGAATTTCCTTCATAGTATCAGTGAATATGTAATATACTTTGTAAACCTTAAAGTGCTATGAAAAACATTGTTGTTGTAAGTATTGTTATTGTTGTTGTTGCTATCTAGGGGACAGGATGATGGTAACCCTGTACACTGGTTTTCCTCTTTTTGGTTTGTAAAGATAATGTCATATAAATTCTCAAAAATGAAGGCTCCCACTTGAGTTATTACAATGCCTTCTATTGCTCCATATTGACTTTTCAATGCATTATTTTTTAACCATCTTTAAAAATTGATATGTGAGGGGCTGTGACCTTGAAATTTCTAATACAGCAGCAATTTTGAAAGCTTCAGAGTCCCCCTTCTCCTTCCAAATCTCTCCCTCCAAAGAGCCCCCAATCTGTCTCACGGGTGCTGCCGCCACCGCCATCGAGCATCTGTTCAGTTAAGCTGTTCGTTTTCAGTCCCACCTCATGCCAAGTCTTTATAGGAATGATGAACATGCAGAACAAGTAAAAGTGGCTGAAAGACAGGTCCCGAGAAAGTGAAGGGGAGGAAGCAAGAGGATCTCATTAATCCACAAAGTGGATGATCCCAGCTCTGCTCCTTTCCTCCAAAGTGACGTTAGTTGAGTTGTTTCCTATCACTAAGCCTCTGCTTTCTCACCTTTATAATGAATGTGTTGGAGCAGGTAACCTGCAAAGGTTCCTTCTAGCTCAGATTCAGTATTTGCTGATCAGTGGTTGAATTGACAAGAGATGCCTGCATAGCTTCTCATCAATTTTCTTCAGTCTCCTGAGAGAGAGAATCACAGGGGAACTTTTTGCCCTGTGGTGCTAATCAAAAACAGGTTTAAATCAAATGTGATGTGCCATCTTTCCTAAATTCAAAATTAATTTGATTTTCTGCCTTTCCATTCAAGTCAGATTTTATTTCACATTTTTTTTTGGGGGGGAGGGGGGAAAGGGGACAGGAGGTAAGAGTGCTGATGGTGGATATGAGGCACTGTAGAGGAAAAACTGTTTACTAGATATCTCTAAGGGTTTCTTTCTTTCTTTCTTTCTTTCTTTCTTTCTTTCTTTCTTTCTTTCTTTCTTTCTTTCTTTCTTTCTTTCTTTCTTTCTTTCTTTCTTTCTTTCTTTCTTTCTTTCTTTCTCTTTCTTTCTTTCTTTCTTTCTCCTTCCCCCACCCCTCTCTCTCAGAGGAGCTGCTCTGATTTTCCATGAAGTTTTCAGATTACCTGGCTGGAAGATGGGACTAAAAGATGGGGGAAAGGAATAGGTGGTAGCTGGGTATTAACAACAAAGTCCTTGACTCTGGGGGAGGACTAAATGATAATTTTAGTGAAATAGTGGAATTCTATTGGCTTTGTCTCTTACCTGGTGGAAATCCCAGCAAACGGCCTAACTTTGTTTGTGGTATAGCATGAAGTAGTGGAAAGAATGTTGCTGGCCCTAGAGTCTGAAGTATTGAAGTCATGATTCAGGCAAGTCCTTACTATGAACCAAAACACTTCTTTTAATCTCTGTGCCACAGTTTTTTGTCTGAAAAATGGGGATAATATTTATACTAGCTACCTCACAGACTTTATAAATGTCATTTAGAGATAAAACATGCGTATGGGCGACAGTTATGGAACATATATACAAGTGTGTTTCCACTAGGGGTGTTGGTGGAGAAGCTACTGGGCAAGGTATCATCTAACACCTGGATCTTGAGCTGTACTAGCTCATTGAAAAACATATAGGCGAGCTTCTTGCTCCCCAGACCGTGTTACACTAACCGCTTCTCTAGATTTACTGTTAAATCTAGGGGGTAAGACTTAATGACTTCAAAATAATGACTTGAAAAAATGTATCCCTGATTTCTTTTGTGTCACGAGTCTTTCTCCCTTTCTCTGCCTAGCCCCAAATAATTTACTTATTCTCCACTTAGGCTGAAGGAATTGACTAAAAGGAACCCAGAAGTAAAAATAGAAAGTCATTAAACTCTGAGGTGACTTGCACGGCCATAGCCTCTGCTGTTGGTCAGTCTCTAGCTCTCTACCTTCTTTGTCACACTTTGTGTCTTCAGTCAGTCAGAAAACAAAAATTTATTAAGCACCCACTATATGCTACACACTGTACTACATGCTTTACAAATAACAGCTTCTTTGGCCTTCACAACAACCCTGGGAGGCTGGTGATACTTGATCCCCATTTTACAGTTGAGGAAAATTAGGCAGATGGAGGTTAAGGGACTTGCTCAGGGTCACACAGCTAGTAACTTGTCTGAGGTCACATTTGAACTCAGGTCTCAGTTCCTGGTACACTCCAGGAAAGGCTTCCACCCCACTCATTTCTGTCCAGGTGAATCAAGTGGCCAAGTACCTGGAAGGCAAGGCCTTTCCAAGGTCTTCCCAAGCACAGTCTACCTTTCTCTCTATTTCCTACATGAATCTAATGCACTGAAAGCCAGCCAGCCAGCCAGACTAAAAAGCATCATGTCTGCCCCTTCAAAAAAAAAAAAAGTTCAACCAAACAGCACTTTACCCCACCTAATCTTTCAAGCACCACACTTCTTCCTCTTTGGTGTCCAAGATTCAGACAGAGCAATGGAAGACAGGGAAGCCCTGAGCAGGCAGAAGCCTGCTTCATCAGGAGATTATAGAAGTTAGCTATTGTTGTCATATGTGGCAAGGTTTATTTTTTTTAAATTTTATTTATTTATCTATTTTGTGGGGGCAATGAGGGTTAAGTGACTTGTCCAGGGTCACACAGCTAGTAACTGTCAAGCGTCTGAGGTCGGATTTGAACTCAGGTGCCCCTGAATTCAGGCTGGTGCTTTATCCACTGCACCACCTAGCTGCCCCCTGTGGCAAGGTTTAAAAGACATAGTTTCTACATAGTTTAATCATTTTATTAATAAGGTCAGTATGTTTAATGATAAAAGCACAGTTGGCCATTTAGTTGTCTCAGATCAAAGACAATCATGGCTTACAGCTTATATGATCTTGAAGTTCCCAGGGTGGTAATTAGCCCTGATTGGTTAACAATTAATCAGCTGCTGATAACGCCATAGGAAAATGCCCAGAGCAGCAAAACTCACAGAAGAATGTCTTGAAATAATCTTCTAACCAAGAACGGTTTGGAAGGTCAGAAGGAGGGAGCTGCTGTGCTGATACAGGAGTTGAGCCCAACCCCACAGTCACCCTGACACAGATTGAGTCCCACGGAGGCCTCACCAGAGAAGCAGACCCCCAGAACCTCTGAATCAGCTGAAGTGCCAGTGTTGTCTGGAACTAAGCTCACAGGCTGGTAAGTGGGCTGAGCCCTGGACAGGGGAGAGACTACAGGGGTCTATGCTGGTGCTAAGGCAGAACTTGGATTTTACATCCCTACCAGGAGGTAGGCTCAAGTAACAGTGGCCCAGGTGGGGGAGGTGCACAGGCTCATCAGAGCTAACAACCACAACACACAAAGCTGGTTGATTAGCAAGTTGGTCTGAGGTCATGTAAGGACCAGGGAACAGGCCTCGAGTAAAGAGCCTGATTCTCCTTAAATCATACCACCTGGGACTTCTTAAGCTTGAGATAGTGTGGCCTGGAAACAGTGCCCCACTTTAAGGAGCTAAAAGTCTAGTAAAAGAAAGGCAAGATGAGCTGACAGAGAAAGGTGAGGACCATAGAAAGTTTCTTCAGTAAACAAGGAAGACCAAGGGGCACCCTCAGAGGAAGATGTCAGCATCAGTGCCCCTATATCTAAAGCTTCCAAGAACAATTAATCAGCTGCTGAAAGTGACATCATGTTACTCTTGGACAAGAGAGATTAGCTCTATACCCAGACCATCCCTAGTCTTGGGCAATTTAGCCCAAAGGGTCTGTCTCCATCCAAGCTTGATTGAATGGAATTCACTTTAGACTAGAGATTCCTTGTTGGGTCAGGTGCAGTCAGATAGAGGAGAAGGTTAACAATCTTCAGAAACTGAAGTCTTGAAAATAGAAAAAGGGGGAATTCTGAACTTCCCTAAGTCATTAATTATTAATAGTTATTTCTCTCACATAATGGTCCTAACTTTAATCCCATGGCAGCAGCCCGCCTGGAGATCTTCTGGGGACAGCCGATAGAGATTAATAGTAGATAATTCTCTACTACTTAGCCTTGAGTTTAGCTATCATGATGAGTTTCTCAGTAACAGATGCTCTGTGAAAAGCTCTAGATGTGGTGCATACCAGATGATCTGGTTAATATTGTGTGCAAACATGGCTATGTCCTTATAAATTTCTTAGTTGGTTGGGATTTGGGAGCATGAATGGAACTCTTAATGATTGTTTCCTATCATCCACAGTAACACAAATGAAAGACTAATTGTGTGGATGCTGATGAATTTGTAAAAGAAACCTATATAGCCAGGTGAAAGCTTGAACAACTCATTGCATATTTATTTAGTTTCTACTATGTGCAATTTAAAATTCTAAATGTGGGTTCTAATCTGTCCCCCCAGTTTTGGGGGGGAAACTGACTAAAATCACTGATAAATGAGTTTAGTTTTTTTTTAAGGGTTTATTGAAAGATAGTAAAAGAAAGAGAAAGATTGAAAATAGATTTCTATTTATAGCCTGAAATCCTCACTTTCCTAAACTCCCCTGTGAAGTTTTCTGTCACCACACTGATGTCTCAAAGCCAAAGAGAGAGAAGCAAGTCCCCAGCATCCACTTCCTGCTTCATGTTCCCCTCCCAGAAATGGGAGGTTCTTCAAACTGGTTGACTAATGTCATTCAAATTCTTAAGTACCGTTAAGTACCAGCCAGATGTGCTTACAATCTAGTTAACTAGAAGTCAGCCAGTAATCCAGTCATCAGTCAGTCGCCTTATCCAATTCAATCAATTTAAATTAATCTCCAGGTGGGCCCCTGAGTATCTGCTAAATCTCATCTATCACATTCCATTATCTTGACACATTAATGCAAGGCACTTGTGCTAGGTGTAGAGCTACAAAGATAAAAAGCAAGCTGTCCCTACTCTTAAGGTATTTATAATCCAATAGGGGGTTATGACACTTGGATTAGATGATTCAAAGCAGGGCATGATGGGGCCGAAAGAGAGATTTTGATAAAATATTGAGTAATTTTTCAGTCATGTCCAAATTTCTATGACCTTATTTGGAGTTTTCTTGGCAAAAATACTGGAGTGGTGTGCCATTTCCTTTTCCAGCTCAATTTGCAGATGAGGAACTGATAAAGTACCACAAGAAAATCTGAGGAAGGAGAAGTTACTTTTAGTTGGGGAAATTAAAGAAAGCTTCATGGAGTAGGTAGGTAATGGCTGAGCTGGCCTTTGAAGGGAGAGAAAGATTTCTTTTTTTTGGGGGGGGGACTGGGCAATGAGGGTTAAGTGACTTGCTCAGGGTCACACAGCTAGTAGGTGTCAAGTGTCTGAGGCCAAAGTTGAACTCAGGTCCTCCAGAATCCAGGGCTGGTGCTTTATCCACTGTGCCACCTAGTGGCTCCTGAGAAAGATTTCAAAGAACAGAGGTGAGGAGGGAATGCTTTCTTGGCATGTGATGGTGAAGGGATACAGTGTACAAAAAATTCAAAGCCCATCTGGATCATGGAAATGATGGAATTGTCACAAATTATGAGATACAACTTACTCTGGTCAGTTGCTAAAGGAAACTTGGATGTAAGTAAAAGTAGATGTATGGGAAATGGAGAGTCATAACAGCATAAGATTGTGAGAAAAAAAAAAATCTGTAGTGTAAGGCAACAATACTTTCCATCATGGAAGGAATGGTTAAGGGGGAGAGAAGGAATAAGTATAGACTGGATCAGGGATTAGAGATCAGTAATGGTACAGATGCTTCCTTTATTTTGTATTGTCGGGGAATGAAATGTTGCATAGAAATTAATTTTCTAAGTCACTAAAACCTGCCCCTTTAAGCACTAACAAAAAACTATATAGCAACCTTTATAAAATAGTTTTTATATATGTAGATTCTTATTAAATAGCGCATAACATGTTTGTCTTTGATGGTTCAGGGTCATCATGAAGATGCTACTGTGCTATGTTTTAAGACAGTGGCACCATCAGGGTCTATTGAAGTGGTTCTCTCTTTCTTTCTTTTTCTTTCTATATAAATTTTCATGCCTGCATTTCTTAGCTCTCTATAATATGTGTATGTGTATGTCTATGCGTGTGTGTATACACACATTTTTTGTTTTATCTCACCCTGTTAGTCTGCCAGTTAATTTATCAAATGCCTGACATATTCCAGGCACTGGGCTAAGTTATGGGGATAAAAAGAAAACCCAAGATAGTCCCTGCTCTCAAGGAGCTCAAGTCTAATAGGGAGACAACATGTAAACAACTATTTGCAAAGAAGATACAGAGAGGATAAACTGCAGGGGGTGTGGTTTGAGAGATACTAAGGTTAAGGAGGACTGGGAAAGACTTCCTGCAGAAGACAGAAAGTAGACTTTAGCTGAGACTTGAAAGGAAGCCAAAGATTCCAGAAAGTAGAGATGAGAAGGGAGAATGTTTCAAGCATGGGGCACAGTCAGTGAAAAAGCTCAGATGGGGGCCAGCTAGGTGGCACAGTGGATAAAGCACTGGCCCTGGATTCAGAAAGACCTGAGTTCAAATCCAGCCTCAGACATTTGACACCTACTAGCTGTATGACCCTGGACAAGTCACTTAACCCTCATTGCCCTGGGGAAAAAAAAAGCTCAGATGGAGATGTAGAATACTACATTGCTGAGAAATGTAAGGAGGTTAAAGTCACTGGATCATAGAGTAAGTAGAAGGAAGTAAAATGTAAGAACATTAGAAATATAGGAAGGGGATAAGTTTATGAAGGAATTTGGAAGCTAAATAGAGTGTTTTATATTTGAATCTAGGAGTGATTTGTATCTATTGCAATTTATTTAACATGGGCATGTTGATATGATCAGATGTATTTTAGGAAGATCATGTTGACAACAGAGTGTAGGATGGATTGGAGTGGGGAGAGTTTAGGCAAGGACACCAACCAGCAAACTATTTCAAAATTCAGGCATGAGGTAATGAGGGCCTACAACAAGATACTGGCTGTGTAATGAGGTGAGAAGGGGTGTCTGTGGCCTATATAAGAGATATTAGGAAAGGTAGAAAAGGTAGGATTCGATTACTGATTGTATAAGAGGCATGAATGAGGGTGGGGAATTGAGGATCATACTGAAGGTGTGAACCTGGATGACTTAGAGGATGGTGGTATCTCCTATAGTAATAGGCAAATTGGGAAGGGGGAGGAATTGGAGGTAGGATGAGCTGTGACTTCAGTTTTGAGACATCCAGTTTGAGATATCTAAAAGGAAGTTGGAGATGTGAGGAAATAAACTGGGATAGAAGTTATGTCTGGATAAGTAGATCTGAAAGTCTTTTGATAGATGTGATACTTGAAACTACGGGACCTTCCAGTGTCAGAAAACAGTATTCAGGAGTCAGAAAGCCCAAGTTTGCATCCTGCCTCTGGTATTTATTATGTGACAATGGAGAAGTCAATTAACCTCCCTCAGGTTTAGTTACATTATCTGTAAAATGGGGATAATCATGGTGTTAGTATCTAATTCATGATTGTTATGAAGTTCAAGTGAGCATAATTTAACTATAATGGAGAACTGGCCAGTAAGAGCCTGGTCCTTATGAGCCCACACAGCATGCTCTGCCTGATGCAATCTTCCATGTAGACTTTGAAACAAGTATGGGTATCCTAGGAGTGTTTCCTCTCTGCTGAGTCTGTGAAGAAGAGAAGCTTTTTTGGGTTGCTGCTGAGTCAGAAATGGAAGAATATACAAAAAGCACTAACTGGTCAAATTGCTCTTTACTACTCTGGTGGCATATGAGACCATAATTAGAAGATTCTAAGTCCCAGGTGGGGTGAGTACCAACTAGGCTGACTTGAAATCTCAAACCCATGGCCTTTCTCTTGCTTCTGTCCCTGTTGTGTCTATTTTTCCTTCCTTTCTATGTATTTGCATTACAAATCAATTATTCTCTCTTGTTTCTTTGGTGAAACTCGCTACTGTGAATTCAAGATTTTCTATTTTGCCTATTTCTGCTATGCAGGCCATACATTTCACTTCCATAATTCTTAATTTTTCTTTTAAGTAACTCAGGATTGGCCTGTTGTGGTTTCATGACCTCTTAGGAAATGCTAGGGGCTAGCAAGTTGCCTTCTCTGCTATGACTTTATTAAGTTTTTACATATTTTGGGTTCTTGATGTCCAGGATTGTGGAAACAGCTGAAATTTTTATTATCTCCTGTGCCTAATTGCTATTTTTGAGAGGGTGTAAGGATTAGAAAAGGTGTTTAGTTCTCTATCTTATTGTTGATGTGAACTGGAAGTCTCAAAGATTCATTTGTAAAACTGAACTGATATTAACTGGCTAAAATATAATGGGGACACTAATCAATGGTATTGATTATATTGAGGAGGTTCGATATTGATATTGAGGAGAAAAGTAGAATGGGAGCTCTGATTCTTAAGGCACTAGAAACAATCGCTTTTGCACATTGGGGTACTCCTAGACCCCTGAGGAAAAGATGTAGTCTTGCTCTGGAAAACTGACTTGCCAACGAGAGCAGGAGTTGGGATAAGGACTCTCAGAATTTATAGGGGGTATATGTATGTATGTATATCTTTCTATATACATGTATATATGTACACATACACAACATATATGTGTATTCACATGTATATGCACATAAATGTGTATATATACAGAAACATACATATACATAAATACCTACATATACATACACAGGCACACACACATACACATATATAATGCTTTGTGAACTTTAAAGTACTATATGAATGTCAGCTATTGTTACTTATCTTTGGTAACTATGACTCAACCCTCAGAATTTCTGCTCCTAATGTGTAGTGGCTTTTCATGAAGTTCCTGACCAAGACTATCACAACTTCTGAGGCAGAAATATTTGAAGACAGAGAATTCAGTGATTTATTTCATCACCCTCACACCAGCCATAGCCATGATGTCTAGAGACTACTGCTTTAGCTAGTCTATAGAACCAACAATTGTTGAAACACAAGACCCATACAAAAGCAGGTGAAAAGCTTATGTTTATAGCTAGGTCCTAATTAGTGCAAAGAATAATTCCTATGAAGTGATCACCTTATCTGAATTCTCAGTGCATATTTGCTTTGGGCTGGAACCAGTGACCATATTTTATATCACTATAAGATCAAATAGTGCAAATTGAATTACATGCAACCACTTCACATAATTCATTTTTCACACTAAGTGGAAGCTAGCTGTAATTCTTTTCCAACCTCTGTTTCCCTAGTATGCACATAGGTGTAGGATATCTTCCCAGAACAATCTCTCTTCCTGCTTCCCAGAGCCTCTTGCATAATATTCCTCCCAAAACATAGAAGTTGCCTGGGGGCCTGTGGTTTCTCCTAGGAGACATTTTTGCTTCAGTGCTGACCCTTTCTCACTTCTATTCATTCAGGCAATCTTCCAACCACTTACTCTCTTGACCACCAGAATGCTATTAAATAAAGTACATGATTTTAAATTAATAGCCTTTCAGATGTGTTTTGTCTACTTAGGGACCATTTCTGCTTATTCTCTAGTTCTTGGCTGTGTTTATTATAATCAAGATTGCCAGAAAAAGCAATATCTGTATAATTGAGAGGTCATTGTCTTGTGTTTATTACTCATAGTACTTTATAAAGTAATCAATATTACTGAGTATCATTCCTCATTAGAGGTAGTGTGGTATTGTTGTCCAGCAGGTGGCGTCATTCCAATCGTTACATTGTACAGAGAGAGAGAGGTGCGCTTAGAGCCCAGATCTGGATTCTAGTCCTGCTTCTGACCCATTCTGGCTATGTGACTTTAGGCAAGCTACTTAACCTCTCAGTGCTCCAGGAAGTTATTAAGTAATAAAATGTAGAACAGTTGCTGATTTGCGTTCACAAAGGAAGCTTCCTAGTTAAGAGCTCCCTGAAATCAGTGAAATCCAAAGGTATATTACAAAAATAATTTATTTTAATCAGATAGTAAAGGTTTGGCCCTTGTGATATCTATGTATACTTTATAAAAAAGTTTAATGGGCATAGATTTTGCCCTATGGGAGCTTACAGTGGGAAGCAGAAAACATTAGTGTGAATAATTACACGATGATGAATCCATTCTTCACACAATTTTTGCTAATGATAGATTCTTCATGAAAGAAAGTTAGTCCTCCTTAGTCCAGTCTCACCTAGTTGAATATTTGAGTTATTGTTAAAGTGGAGATAGGAGAAGACAGTTGAAAATTCAGGGCAGGATAATTTTCTTGGAGGGAGGCATTTTATTCTTAGGTTTGAAATTGGAAATATTTTGTAATATTGCTATCAAAAAGAAAAATAGACCTATCTCTTCCAAGATATTTATAGCAATATTCTTTGTAATTGTGAAAAATTGTAACAATATAAATTCCCAAGAGTGGGGAGTCAGCTAAATAAATTATAATATATCGACATTCTAAAATGGAACTGAGTGGCCAATATTAGGAATATTAAGAAATGTAGAATGACTTACATGAAATAATGAGAAGGAAAAGAAAGTCATAAGAACAATATTATACTTAGTGATTTTGGATCAAAAGAAAAAATTATGCACAAATACAGGTTTTAGTAGACAAAGAGAATAAAGTGGGCACAAAAATCATTTATATCTTGGAATATTTTAAATGTAAACTTAGTTCGAATGTTTTTTTATATTTTTGTGATGTAAAAATAAGTTCACGTAAATCATTTCACTTTTTAAAGGAAAGAAAGGAAAATAAACATGATTAAAAAAATCTATTGCCACAATAAGCCTACAAAATGGAAACCACCATTTTTCAAGGTTTGAAAGATGGGGTTCTATCTTGTAGGAAGTGGGATGCATGATATCATTAATTCATCAGAAACTACCTGTCAGTGCAATTGAGGCTCATGTGCCCTGGGCAGACAAGGTAAACTTAAAACAAAACAAAACCAAACAAAACAGAATGATGCCTCCTAGCAATCATAGAGGCTGAAAGTCAGAAGAGCAAAAACAACAACAACAACAACAAAACCCCAAACCAAACCAAACCAAAAACCCGAGACAAACAACAAAAACACAAAACCTTTATTTTACTGTTGCTACTCTGAAAAGTCCCCTTTTACTCTATTGAATTTCTCATGGGTTCTTTTTTTTTTTTTTTAGTGAGGCAATTGGGGTTAAGTGACTTGCCCAGGGTCACACAGCTAGTAAGTGTTAAGTGTCTGAGGCCGGATTTGAACTCAGGTACTCCTGACTCCAGGGCTGGTGCTCTATCCACTGCGCCACCTAGCTGCCCTCTCATGGGTTCTTAACCTTAACTGGAGAACTTGTAAATGAGCCTTCTTTGAGTCTTTTGGCATATTGAACCAATAAGCTTCATTTTGTGATGAAAAGATTGGATACTGGTGTAAGACCCTTGTTTGAATTTATTAATATCTTAACTCAGATCCCTTCCTGGATCATAGAGTATGTGGTAGGGAGTAAGATTTCAGAAGACTGGAAAGGTAGGAAGGGGCTAGGTGCTAAAGGGCTTTGAATGCCAAACAGAGGATTTAAAAAAAATTGATCCTGGAGGCAATAGGGAGTTGCTAGGGTTTATTGATTAAGGATATGACATGATCAGACTTATGCTTTAGGGAAATCATTTTGATGGTTGAATGGAGGATGGACTGGAGTGGGGAGAGATTTGAGGCTGGCAGAACAACCAGGCTATTGCAATAGTCCAGTCATGAGGTATGAGGGCCTACAATAGAGTAGTGGCAGTGTCAGAGGAGAGAAGGAGGCATATTTGAAAAATGTTACCAAAGGAAAATTGACAGGCCTTTACAAAAGACTGGATATAGGGTATAAGAGATAGTGAGGGGGCAGCTGGGTGGCACAGTGGATAGAGCACCGTCCCTGGATTCAGGAGGACCTGAGTTCAAATCTAGCCTCAGACACTTGACACTTACTAGCAAGTCACTTAACCCCAATTACCTCACCAAAAAAAAAAAGAGAGAGAGAGAGAGAGAGAGAGAGAGAGAGAGATGGTGAGGAGTTGAGGATGATACTTAGGTTGTGAGCCTGAGGGTTTGGGAGGATGGTATTGACATTTATAGTAATAGTATAAGGTAGGAGGTAGGCATCGAGTTGTAGATATCTGAAAGGCAGTTAGAGATGCAAAATTGGAGGTCAACAGAGAGGTTAGGGCAGAATAGGAAGATCTGAGAGTTGAAAGCAAACAGCTACTAATTCAATACATGGGAGCTGATGAGATCATCAAGTGAAGGGATATAGAGGGAGAAGAGGTCTCAGGAGAGAACTCTGTGGGATAACTATGGTTAGAAGTCATGATCTGGATGAGGGTCTAGCAAAGGAGACTGAAAAGAAGGAACCAGTGTTCAGAAAACCTAGAGAGAAGAGAGTATCAAGCAGTGAGTGATCAACGATGTCAAAGGTTCAGAAAGGTCAAGGAGAATGAGGATTAAGAAAAGGCCATTGGATTTGGTAAGTAAAAGATCATTTGTAATATTTTTCTTGGTCCCAAAGGCTCCCAATCCCCCAATATTTGCTTCCTCTTATTTAAGTTCTTTCTTTAATGTCTGAGTAAGTCATCTTCCATGCTAGACTGCCACTAAAGTGATTTTCCTAAGGAGCAAGTACAATCATTTCACCCTCACTTTGCTGCCCCACACATACGAACACCCAGTAAACTCCAACAGCTCTCTATAGCATCCAGGATCAAACACAAAATGAATTTAAAGCCCTTTATAACCTAGGCCCCTCCTACCTTTCCAGTCTCCTTGTATCTTACTCCTTACCACGCATTCTTTTTTTTTTCCAGGTTAAACATTTTAATTTATATATTTTTGTTCCAATCTCTATTCCTCCTTCCCTCCCTCCCCTCCCCATTCCTGAGGCAGCCAAAAATCTGATATGGGTCATACATATATGATCATGAAAAAGATCATCATAATTGTCACTTAATGAAAGAATGTGAAAAATAGCATGCTTCAGTCTGTTCCATCAATATTAGTTCTTTTTTTTTGGAGGTGGATAGTATGTTTCATCAATATTCTTTTGGGATTGTCTTGAATTATTGTATTGTTGAGAATAGTCAAGTCATTCACAGTTCTTCATCAAACTATATTGCTGTCTTTGTATACAGTGTTCTCTTGGTTCTGCTCACTTCCCAATACATCATTTCATACATGTCTTTCCAAGCTTTTTTGAAGTAATTCTGTTTGTGATTTCTTACTGCATAGTAATATTGCATTACTATCATCTCCAATTTATTTAGCCATTCCCCAATTGATGGGAATACATTTGATTTCCAATTTTTAGCCACCACAGAAAGAGCTGCTATAAATATTTTTGTACAAATAGGTCTTTTTCTATTTCTGGGGATGTCTTTGGGATATAAACCAGGTAGTGGTATTTCTGGATCAAAGGGTATGCACAATTATATAGCCCTTTGGGTTTAGTTCCAAATTGCTCTCCAGAATAGTTGAACCTTTTCACAACTCCACCAACAGTGGATTAGCATCCTAGTTTTCCCATAATCCCTCCAACAACCAATATTTTCCATTTTTGTTGTATTTGCCATTTAATAGGTGTAAAGTGATATCTCAAAGTTCTTTTAATTTGCATTTCTCTGATCAATAATGATCTAGAGCATTTTTGCAAATGATTATTGATAACTTTGATTTCTTTGTCTGAAAACTGACTGTTCAAATTATTTGACCATTTATAAATTGGGGAATGACTTGTATTTGTAAAAATTTGATGCAGTTCTTCACCATGTATTCTTGATCCAATGTCACTGGCCTCCTTACTCTTCCACAAAGAAGATATTTCATTTTTCAGCTCTGCCTAATTTTTTTCTGACTGTCCTCCATGCCTGGAATACTCTTCCTTCTCCATTCCAACTACTGACCTACCTGACTTCTTTTAAGTCCCAACTAAAATCCTATCTTTTACCGTCCCCAACCCTTCTTCTTCTTCTTTTTTGAGATTAACTTTATTTTAATTTTTAAAAATTCTCCCCTGCAATCTTAATAGTATTTTATTTTTTCCAGTTGCATGTAAAGATAGTTTTCAACATTAATTTTTTTTCAGGGCAATGAGGATAAAGTGACTTGTCCAGGGTCACACAACTAGTAATGTGTCAAGTGTCAGAGATCAGATTTGAACTCAGGTCCTCCTGAATCCAGGGCCTATGATTTTTTCCACTGCACCACCTAGCTGCCCCCTTAACATTCATTTTCATATGATTTTGAGTTCCAAATTTTCCTCCCTCCCTCTTTTCCCTCTCCCCTCCCCAAGACAGCAACCAATCTCATCTAGGTTATGTATGTACAATTATGTTAAACATATTTCCACATTAGTCATGTTCCCTAACTTTTCCTAATCCTAGTGCCTTTCCTCTGTTATTTTCTATTTATCCTTTATATAGCTCACTTTGTATATATTTATTTGCATGCTATCTCCCCTATTAGATTATAAGCTTATTGAGGCCAAGGATTGTCTTTTGCCTCTTTTTGTATTTGCAACACTGAGCAGTGTTGGGACACATTGTAGAAACAATAAATGTTTATTGATTGATTGACTCAAACTGAACTTGTACTACTCCACTCTTGGATCTATGGTGATGATCAAACTGGGCTATGGTAACATCTGAATGAATAGTGGAATTCTGCTTTTTGAGTTTTCTGAGAGCATTTGGGGATAACAAATGCAATGTAATTAAACCTCCCTGTACCAAGGAAGGATGTAAGAAATTTCATCACTTGATGAGCACCGCAGTATTGGCCAGGATTCTTTTTCCCCCCTTCCAGAATCACTGGAATATTCTCCCTTCTAGACAAAGAAAGCAACAATACAGTGAAAAAAACCCTGATGTGACAAAAAAGAATAAGTTATAACAGAGCAAATCAAGCTTTATGATGCATAACATCCCTTCAGCAATTAAAGTTATTTCAGAACTCATTCATTTAATTGCTCATAGGATGATCTGTATCATGATGCTTGATTTGCTCTGTTATAATTCATTCACAGACAGAGGAGAACCAGCCTTCAAGATTAAAGACTCCACATACAGTAGTTTTAAAAAAAACCCAACAACAACAACGACTCCTGCCTTCCTGTATTAAAATCATCATAGAGATAGAACACAGTTAATTCTCTTCTGTGAAATTTAATACTCAATTTGTAGAATCACATTATCCCAAAGTTGGAAGGAACCTCAGAATTCACTCAATATTGCCAGTTCTTTGGATGTTGTGAATGAGTTGATTGGATCCTTTCCAAACAGTATAGTTTGCTGAGAGCAGGTTTTGATAGAACAGGGAATGGAGATATTAGGGAAGGGTAACAATAAAGGCAAAAAGCCACCTTAAAATCTCTTCCTGTAAGTCTTTTCCCCCATATACAGAAAAAGATGCAATTCCTTAGAAGATAGAACAACTGAGAGAGACTTTATTGAAGACTTTACATCCTAACTTCATTGAGGAATAAAATAAGGAGGCAGATACTTGCCCAAAGTGTTTACTATTGATTTGGAGGAGATAAAGAGCATAGCCCAAAGTGAAGAGGGATTTCTTCTGGTTGGTGAGGTTGATTAGGTGCGCCTCTTTGAGGATGTCATCATGATGGTTACATTAAGCTCCAGAATATCGGACAGTCTTTTAAATGTGATCTGTAAGCATTCAACAATGTTTAGCCTAATCATCTACAAAGAAAAACAAGTGGATAAAGAATTTCTGTTGTACAAATTATAACATGCTCCTCGATAGACATCCTATAGGGCTTATCCATCAATATGCATCTTGAAGAGATGGTGCAAATGGACAATGAGTTGAGCCTAGAATGAAATAGATGACTTTGAAGCTACTTTAACATTCCAAACTTATCCAAGAAACAAAGATCCATCTTTTAAATATCCTTGTTCTGTCAGTGTTGTTATATGGTTGTGACCCTTGGAACACTAGAATCCTTGAAAAATTAAAGCTGAGTATCAATCAGAGGCCAATGGGGTGTGGGCAAGTTGTAACATATAACAAGTAGGAGCTATGAATAACAAAATTGGAATAAAAGATGTCACAGAGGAGATATATTAGTGAAAAAGATGGGCTGGTCATGGAATAAGGAATAACCTGTGTAGAGTCCATGTGATCCAGGGATATTCCCATGCTATTAGGAGAAAATGAGGAAGGCTCCTAGCACATGGGGTGCACTTCCTGCAATGAATTTTTTTTTAAGTTTAATAATATTTTATTGTCCCCCAATTCTACATGTAAAAACAATTTTTAAAATTTGGGTTTTTAGGGGGCAGCTAGGTGGCACAGTGGATAAAGCACTGGCCCTGGATTCAGGAGGACCTGAGTTCAAATCTGACCTCATACACTTGACACTTACTAGCTGTGTGACCCTGGGCAACTCACTCAACCCTCATTGCCCCACTAAAAAAAAAAATGGGCTTTTAAAGATTGTTTTGAGTTCCAAATTTTATTCATCCCTACCTTCTCTCCCCACTCTTTGAGATAGTAAACAATCTGATACAGGTTGTACATGTACGATCATGTAAAACATTTCCATATTGGTCATTTTGTGCAAGAAGACTTGGTATGTTTTTTAAATTATTGGGTTGCCAACTGTTTCTAGTTAAATTATTGGCGGGGGAGGCTAGGCTGGGTTTTCTAAAGTATTTGCTACTTATATATTAATGACTATTCATGTAATAATGGCTATTGCACCAGTTTAGGCAGTAAGCATTTATTGTTAAAGTATATTAAACATTAGAAGAGTATTGACCACATGACAGTTAACAAAAGACGAATCTCCCCACCCCCATTGCCATATATCTAAGAGAGAGAGCACATGTGCTAACAGCCTACCCTGTCCTCAGAGGGGAGCACTAACCAACCAACAGCAGGTTCAGTTCCTGAATGTGCTCCAAGATGGTGTGGGCCAGGAGCCTTATGTGTTTTTGACTTTAATCCTCTTTTGATAGAGGTGTGTTGCTATACACTGAGCAAAGCTAATTGGCTAGCATCATTCAATTCCATTGGTTGACATGACTTGAGGGTGGTCCATATTAAGATGAGCTTTACTGTGATGACATCAGAGTCTAATGGGAGAGACACCCCTGAGGGGCAAAGTCAAAGTCCAGATAGGTGTGGCTTAATTCTATCAGTTCACTGAGTTAACACAACAAGTTTATCTCCATTCTTTCTACAACCTTCACAGGATTAGAAGTCCTTCCTAAAAATCTACCTCTTTAAAGTGGGAGAGGGGAAGAGAAAGGGTCCTCCCCCAAACCCATTATTAATAATTATTTTCTTACAATCTTTCATCTTATTCATTGAGAAACGACATTTCCTCAGTGAATCAAATTAATATTAGGAATAATTTACAAAAGGTTCTTAACTATGGGGCTTATGATGATTAACAATATGAAGGGGAATAAAAGAAAAAAATGAGCAATGTATTGACAAAACTAAAGGGGGCAGTCCCCTTAGTAGGCAGACATTACAAATATTGTATGCAACAGGGAAAAGGGAAACAAAAAGAGAAATGTTTTATTGTCCCCCAATTTTACATATAAAAACAATTTTTAAAATTTGGGTTTGTAAAAAAGTTTTGAGTTCCAAATTCTATTCATTTGTACCTTCTTCCCCCCCTCCTAGAGATGGTAAGCAATCTGATATAGGTTTTACATGTACAATTGTGTAAAACATTTCCATATTGGTCATTTCATGCACGAAGACTTGGGAATAAAGGAAGGAAGGAGGGAGGAAATGAGGGAGGGAGGGATAGAAGAAAGGAAGGAAGGATGAAAGAAAAAAGTGAAAAATAGAATGTTTCAATCTGTATTGAGAAAACATCAGTTCTTTCTCTGGAGGTAGATAACATTTTCATCATGAGTCTTTTGGGATTGTCTTAGATCATCGTATGGCTGACAATAGCCAAGGCATTCATAGTTGTTCATCATACAATATTGCTGTTTCTGTATACAATGTTCTCTTGGTTCTGTTCACTTTACTTTATATCAGTTCATGTAATTCTTTCCAGGATTTTCTCTGTAGTGAATTGTTCAGAGCATCATTGGATTATAGATCTAGAGCTGGAAGGGACAGCCTCAGAGGTCACTTAGCCAAATACCTTCATATTATAGTGGAAACAAACTGAGATCAGGGAGTTCAAATTGCTTACCCAGGCTCTCACAGCTAATAAACATTGTAAATGACCCAGAATCCCACAGGAAGGCAAAGGTCCATTGACAAGATCCCAATTCAGTTTGAGGATTTAAGTAGTAATACCATTATTATTGTCACTGTCATTTTCCATATGTGTAAATTTGAATATTTATAAATGGATAATTACCCAAAAAAGTAAGTAAAAGTCCATTTGTGACTTCCTACTACACTTAGAATCAACTGTTGCCCACCTCCCCCCCCCCCACCATCCCCCTGCCTCTAGCAAAGGATTTTAGAATTTAGATTTGGAAGGGAACATTTCCTAAGAGATAATTTAGTCTTACCCTCTTATTTCACATGTAATAATAATAATAATAGATAGCATTTATATAGCACTTTAGGGTTTGCAAAGCACATTACAAATATCTCATTTTATCCTCACAACAACCTTCAGAGGAAAATACTATCATGATCCCTATTTTACATATGAGGAAACTGAGTCATATGGGGGGGTCAAATGACTTGCCCAGGGTTATATGGCTAAGTAAATGTCTGATGCTGAATTTTGAACTCAGGTTTTCCTGATTCTAGTCTTATACTCTATCGACTGAGCCACATATGAGAAGGGAAAAAACTTAGTGTCTGAAGGTGGGAATTAAACCTAGGCCTCTTGAATCAAAACAAGTTCAGTGCTCTTTTTTTTTTTTTTTTTTTTTTTTTTTTTTTTTTTTAGTGAGGCAGTTGGGGTTAAGTGACTTGCCCAGGGTCACACAGCTAGTAAGTGTTAAGTGTCTGAGGTCAGATTTGAACTCAGGTACTCCTGACTCCAGGGCTGGTGCTCTATCCACTGCGCCACCTAGCTGCCCCTCAGTGTTCTTTCTAAAAGACCAAACCACTTCTTTCTGTATTAAGTAACCTAAATTTACAGTAACCCTGAAACTTAAAAGGATTAAAATAGGAGGATTAGAAGGAAATGGTAAAATCAGTGGAAATGTTTCCTATTGGCAGTACTTTGAAATGGACAGGATAGCAATAAGGGGCCTGGATCTCTGCTGGGTCCTAATGAATAAAACCTCGGATGTTAAGGAGCTCTTCCAACCTAGCTGGATATTCCAAGATGCTAGAAATAAGATATTGGATTTTTAACACACAGGAAGCCCCAGGTGGTCTGATTCATCAAAGTGAGTTGTGAAATGGAGCCTTACAGCAGAAGATTAAGTGAAAGAAGAAAAATTTCTTCAGCATTCTCTCATAGTCACAAAGAATGGATTGACTGACATTGACCCTGGGACATAGAGTGAAGAGAAGCTAAAGATTCCATGTACAAGAAAATAATGGAAAACCAGAATTCAATGTCTTTGTTGCTTTAAATTGCTGGTCCTGGGATCAGAATAAACAAAATATTAGGGATTCAGATTCCTTATCAGTAACATAGAACAATCTGTGACTCTTCTCTCCTTCTGTTTCCCTACACTTAAAATGTCTGCATATATATATGTATATATATATATACATACACACATACACATATACACAGATATATCATTATATACATACATATGTATATTTCTATGTGTGAATCTATACTTTGGATACCTCACTTTTATCATCTGTAAAAGAGGGATTATGATACTTGGATTCTCTGACTCATGGAGTTGAGAGGAACAAAGGATATGAAATATGTAGGGTGTTTTACAATAAAACATGCTTGATCAATACCAGGTCTTTTAAAAATCATATTTATTGTTGCAAGCAAACACAGTAGCCTCAATGAAGGTTAGTGAATCTTAACTACCGCATTAAAAAAGTGAGGCCATCTGTTGCCAGCTCTCTCTTTTCCTCACTTGTGCACATCAAATCATCTCATCATCATCTCTCACTCTCTTGTTTTCCTTAAGTCGAAGAGGAAAGGGTGCTCCTTCTTCTTGTTAATGTCAACACATGTTCTCATTTCCTTTTGTCTTTCCATGAACCTTGACCTTTAGATTCAGCCTCCCCTTCCCCCTCAATTTTCTGTATCCCTTTATTCCACTGCCTCCTTTCCTGCTGCTTACATACATGGCTAGATCTCCATCCTTAAAACCCTTTCCCTTTAAACTATTTTCGTACATCTCTCCTCTATCTTATAGGTATATGGCATCATTTAATCACCAGATTTTATAGGTGGAGGGCACCTCAATGGCCACATAGCTCAACTCATATTTATAAGGAATTCCTACTAAACAGCAAGTTGAGTCCACCTTTCACCATAAATCTCCAAAGTAGATGCAGATTGCTATCATGTCCTCCCAAAACATTTTCTTCTCTAGGCTTGAACATCTCCAATTCCTTCAACTGATTCTCATCATGATGTGAACTCAAGAACCTTCATCACTCTGGTTGCCGGCTTCTTGATTCGCTTTAGCTTATTGGTTTCCTTAAACTGTGGCACCAAGAACTGCACACAATATTCTAGCTATGGCCTGACAATGAAAGAGTACAGAGGACTTATCATCTCCTAGGAATTACTAGAAAAAAAAGCCAACTTCACTTATTGCCCCTACTTTATAATTTTCTACTTCTTGACTCTTTGGCCATCTGGCTTTTGACATCACCACTCAACTGAAATTTTCTTCTTTAAGTTTATTAATGACCTCAATTGCCAAACCAAGTGACCTTTGAATTTCATCCTAATCCATCCTGATTTCTATGCATTAATATACACCTTTCATCATAAGGGCCTATTCTCTCCTTGAGCAATTGCCTGTTGACCAATCTTATGAATGTGAGAAATTCTAATATGTGAAGTAATGAGGAAAAGGCCATGATTGAATATGAAACTCAGCTATTAAAGGCAGTTAGATGGTGTAGTAGATGGGGTGAGACTTAGAGTCTGGAAGACCTGAGTTTAAATCCTATTTACTAGCTGTGTGACCCTGGAAAGCTTCATCAGCTTTCTCATATGTAAAATGGGGATAATAATAACGCCTGCCTCACTGTGTTGTTGTGAGGGTCAAATGAGAAAACCTATGTAATATGCTTTGAAAACCTTAAAGCGCTATATAAATGATATCCCTTGTTATTATTTATAATAATAAACTGCTCACTATACCTATAGCCCACTTTAAAGTCTAGAGACTTATTTAGCACATTTAAGAATTAAATCAGAAATTTAGGCCATGAAAATACTTTGGCACTTTTGTTCTCTGTATGAATTTATGACCACTTGAATAGATGAGAATTTCTCACAAAGAGTAGGGTCCTGTTTCTATGGGAATAGAACTAAGGTCAGCTCATTGGATGAGCCAGATACTCTGCCCTTCTCTTTCTCCTTCTTTTGTCCCATCAATCAATTACAATGCTAAAGAATCCTAAAGCATAAATTCAGAAATAGAAATAACAAATGACACTTTGCTTCCCTACTATTCACCACCCTAGAGTCCCTGTAAAGCCAAGGAACATCACGAACATATATCAGAGATGGAGCTTTTCTTGTACAAAAGGGGAAGAGTAGGAAGCCATCTTTGGAATTGTAACATTACCATCTCAGTCTGTATGAAGACTTGGAGAATTCCTCCTGTCTCCAATCAGTTGTAAAGAATATCCTTGAATAAATTTCATTTTGCTATGTAAATCTTGTACACACAGTCTTTCCTTTACCCCTTCTCTGCTGTGGATGCTGACTTACCACTTAGTCATGAATTAGGAGGGATCTTTCCTGCCTGATATAGATATTGAAATGCGTATGAAAAACAGTTTAAGGATTCTCATTTTTAAAGGTAGAACTCATACAAATTGTTATTCAGTTGTTTTTTAGCCATGTCCAACTCTTTATGACCCCATTTGGGGTTTTCTTGGCAAAGATACTGGAGTGGTTTGTCATTTCCTTCTGCAGCTCATTTTACAGATAAGGAAACTGAGGCAAACAGTGTTAAGTGACTTGCCCAGGGTCACACAGCTATTACATGTCTGAGGCCGGATTTGAACTCATGAAAATAAGTCTTCCTGATTCCAAGCCCAATGCTCTATCTACTGCAATTGCCCTCATTTAAACTGCTGCGATGTCCCAGACATTCTCCTCCCTTGGCTTTCTTTCTTTCTTTCTTTCTTTCTTTCTTTCTTTCTTTCTTTCTTTCTTTCTTTCTTTCTTTCTTTCTTTCTTTCTTTCTTTCTTTCTCTCTCTCTCTCTCTCTCTCTCTCTCTCTCTCTCTTTCTCTCTCTTACTTTCTTTCTTTGTTTTTGTTTTTTTTTGGGGGCAATGGGGGATAAGTGACTTGTCCAGGGTCACACAGCTAGTACATGTCAAGTGTCTGAGGTCAGATTTGAACTCAGGTACTCCTGAATCCCAGGCCGGTGCTTTATCCACTGCACCACCTAGCTGGCCCCCCCCCCCCCCCGCCTTGGTTTTCAAGATACCAGTGTCTTCTGCTTTTCTTCCTATCTGCCTGACAGTTTCTTTACTGCGCCATCATCTGCTCCCTATTTATGTGTATACTAGATGGCTCTGTCCTGGATCTTTTTCACTTGTTTCTCTATTTTCTCTTTGGTGATCTTATCAGTTCTCAACAGTTCCACCATAATCTCCATGAAGCTGATCCTCCAGGGCTAAATATCCACCCCTAGTTTCTCTCCTTAACTTTAGTCTCATATCCTTCACTCTCTCAACAAGCTTTTATTAAGCACGTACTGTTTGTGTTGCCGATTGCTTTTATGGAATCTTTTATTAGGTGTATCACCAGACAGAATTTAATGTCTTTTTACCCTAAACCCTTCAATATTCCTAACTTCTCAATTTCTGTTGAGGGCACCATAATCCTTCCAATCATGTAGGTTTGCAAATTTGGAGTCTTTCCTGACTTTTCCCTCTTTCTCTCCCTCATCAGTTGTTAACCTTAATTCCACAGCATGTCTCAAACTGTCCCTTTCTCTCCTCTCGTATGGGTACCACACTAATTCAGGCCCTTATTACCTCTCACCTAGATAATTACAACCACCTCGTTACTGGTTTCTGTGATTCTCTTTTCTAATCTATCTTCCACACAACTGCCAAATTGATATTCCTGAATCACAGGCCTGACTATGCCACTTCCCTGCTCAAGAACCTCTAATGGCTTCCTCTTGCCTCTAGGATAAAAATAAATGCTACTGTTTGGCAGTTAAAGCACTTCAAAATTTGACTCCAGCCTCTTTTTCCAGGTGTACTATGCATGACTCTGCCTCAAACTCTCTGTATTCTGGCCAAACTGTCCAACTTACTAATCTTCAACATGACAATTTACCTCCTGCCTCAGTGTCTTTGTATAGGCTATGTCCATGCCCATAATGCCCATCTTCCTCACTGCCATCTTGTAGAATCTGTAGATTCTTTCATAACTCAACTCTTGGAGGAAGTAGTGTCATCTCCAGTAATCCAATCCTGAACTCCATTCTTCTGAAGGTAGCATAGTGCTTATTCCCAGAAATAACTTTGTAGCTAATTCATATACATTTTGTAATATTTTGCTGGCTATATCTTGTTTCTTTCCATTGCAATGTAAATTCTTTGAGGGTAGGGACTCTTGTTTTTGCCTTTGTTTTCTCCTTGCCTGGTACACAGTAGGAACTTAATAATGATGGTTTTGAATTTTGGCATGAGAGCATTGTCTTTAGAATTAAAGGCCAATTCACCAGTGCCACCGAGATCTAGGACTTCAAACAGATTCCTCCATATCCTCTCTGGACTGTTGCCCAGAAGAAGTTTAATTTTTGGCACCGGCTGTTGTGATTTATCTTTGACCGATGGGTCAGCAACGCTACACAGTAAATAGTGCTGATAAGATCCTGCCTCATAAATCAAGAGAGATATAGGGCTTTGTGTACTTGCTTTAATGAAATAGATATTACTTTCCTCTAAGATTTTGCATGTAAACTTGCCGAAAGTTGAATTCTTGAATTTCCTCCTGGTTTCTCTTAACTCTGGCCCTGTACTTTTATATAAATATTTGTACAGAGCCAATTCCTTGGAACCAAACTGAGAAAGAAAAAAAATCCAACACCACAGTGCACACATTCAGAGATGACAAATGATTTAATCCATTTATATAAAAAGGGCATTTTTGCACCAAAAAGAGGAAGCCACTGTTTCATTTTTTTTAACCCTAAGACTGTGCCCAGTGACTGGCATATAGTCGGTGCTTAATAAATGCTTATTAAATTGAATTGAATAAAAAACCTTTAAATTCACTGAACAATGTTCTTTCCTAAATTATGAGATAGAACTCTAATGATGATGAAGTCATAGTGAGCTGACTCTTTGATAGAAAATTACAGATCTTTTTGAGCAAGACATTAAATTAATTACAACCCAATAACAATTTATGGAGCACCTACTGTGTACCTACAACTATGCTAGTGCTGGGGACACACAGACAAAAAAAATGAAGGCAGTCACTACTATCAAGACCTTGCATTTTAAAAAATGAAATGATCCTTATTCTTTTTTTTTTTTTTTTTTTTTTTTAGTGAGGCAATTGGGGTTAAGTGACTTGCCCAGGGTCACACAGCTAGTAAGTGTTAAGTGTCTGAGGTCAGATTTGAACTCAAGTACTCCTGACTCCAGGGCCGGTGCTCTATTCACTGCGCCACCTAGCTGCCCCCAATGATCCTTATTCTTACAAGGACTTTCTTTAAATCCCTGCACTCTGCTTTGCCTTCCCCTCCCCCATATTGTTACATGGTATGGACCAGGAAACAACATGTACACTGATAAGTAAATACAAAATATTTTTGCTGTGCTGCTGTTGTTGGTTATTCTCAGTCATATCTGATTCTTCTTGACCACACTTGGGGTTTTCTTGGCAAAGATAATGGAATGGTTTGCCATTTCCTTCTCTAGCTCATTTTACAGATGAGGAAACAGGAAAACAGGGTTAAGTGACTTGCGAAGGGTCACACAACTAGTAAGTGTCTGAGGCCTGATTTCAACTCAGAAAGATGAATCTTCCTTACTGTAGACCCAATATTCTGTCTACTTTGCCACCTAGCTTCCCAAATACAAAATACATAAATAGTTAAATGCAGTGTAATTTAGGGTAGATACAAGCATTAACAATTATTTGGTTCAGTAATGACTTCATATAATGATAGTAGTGAAAAGTACTTACCACAGTGCCTGGGATATAGTAGGTGCTTAATAAATTCTTATTCTATCCATCCTTCCAACAATAATAGCTAGTGTTTATCTAGTACTTTAAAGTTCACAAAATACTTTATATGTTTACAGATTTACATATTATCTAATTGGATCCTCACAACAACCTTATATGGTTCATCCTATTATTATTGCTATTTTGTAGATGAGGAAATTGAGGCTAAGGGAAATTTAAATGACTTGCCCAGGGTCACCCAACTAGTAAGCTACTGAGGCTAGATTTGAACTTTCCTGACTCCAAGTACCCTTTCTTCACTGTGTCACCAAGCTACAAAAATAGTAGTTGTATAGGAGGTCCCTCTTGTACTCTGACATGGATTAGAATTTGGAAAACTCTTGAAGGCAGACAGAAAGTCCTGCTCTCCAAGTGAGCCAGATGGGGGCTTAGAGTAAACTGCTTGACCTATCTGATATAAACCCAGGGGAAATATTATGAACGGTCAAAGAAACTCCTATGTTATAAATGCCATGATCAGATGGACTCCCAGAGAAGATCAGATTCTGAAAAAGAATAATAGGAGAGTAATTGTCTTCTGGGAGAATATATAAAGAGTTACATAGGGGTTCAGAAAAACAGGTGCTTGAAATTGATTAACTGGAATCTCAGAACAAGGGATGTCTCTAATTCTACCTGTGCCTCAATATCCCTTCATCAATTGATCAGTCAACCTATGTGCCAGGTATTGTGATTCAATTCTAATCAAGAAGCATTTTTTATTATGTAGAGAACATTGTATTGGGCTACATGGAAAATAAGACAATCAAACAGTTCAGAGACTCTGCCTTCATGAATCTTAGAATCTAGGAGGAAAGATGAGATCTGAAAGGCCATATTTTTTTTAATACTTCAAAATATTTGGCATTTTGTTGCTATGGGTAACTCCTCAATACTTTATGTTCATGGTTTCATAAATTTCTATAGCTAATTTTTAAAATAATGATACATATTTTTATTTAAAATTTTGAGTTCCAAATTCTATCCCTCCTTCCCTCCCCCTTCCCTGAGGTGGTAAGCAATCAGATATAGGTTATACAGTGCAATTATGTAAAACATTACCATATTAGTCATTTTGTAAGAGAAAACTTGAATAAAGAAAAAAGAAAGAAAGTGAAAAATAGCATGCTTCAGTCTGTGTTCAATCAATATCAATTCTTTCTTTGGAGGTGGCTAGTATGCTTCATCATTAGTCCCTTGGGACTGTCTTGAATCATTGTATTGTTGAGAATAGTTAAATCACTCACAGTTCTTCATCGAACAATATTGCTGTTACTGTGCACAATGTTCTCCTCGTTCTTTCTGCTCCCTTCACTATACATCAATTCATACAAGTCTTTCCAGGCCTTTCTGAAATCATCCTGCTTGTCATTTCTCAAAGTACAATAATATTCCATCACAATCATATACCATAGTTTGTTTAGCCATTCCCCAATTGATGGGTATTCCTTTGATTTCCAATTCTTAGCCATCACAAAAAGAATTATATAGCTAAAATTTTTTAAGAACAAAGGGTTTGAGATACCTCGTTTACCCTCACCCTGGTTTAGCCTGTCTGCTGAGAAGGTTTACTGGGGTATGGCCACTGTACATGCTATAGGTTCTTGGAGCCACAGGTGAGAGTTGGGTGTATCAGGTGGACACTAAAGATGAAAAGCATCTCTGAAAAAGGCTCAGCAGTCCTCATATCAGTCTTCCCTGAACACACCTTACAACCCATGATGCATATTAGATGCTTAATAAATGCTTGATTTAGTTATTGTGTAAGAGATAGGGCTTGAGCAGAGCCTTGAAGGTAACTAGGGATCCCAAGATATGGAGGCCAGGAGAGAGAACATTTTAGACTTGTAGCCTGGGAAAAACACAGAGGCAAGAGATGGAATATTTTTTACAGGGAACAGTAGACAGGCCAATTTGGCTGGAACTTAGAGTAGATATAGTTACATAATATGAAACTGGCTTGGAAAGATAAATTGAAGCCAGATTGCAAAAGATTTAATTGTCAGGCAAGGAAGCATACATTTTATCTTTGATTTAAAAGGGAGTGACTACAATTTCTCAAAACAGGTGAGTGACTTGTTCTGATCAGTGCTTTAGGAATATCAATTTGGCAGCTCCATTGAGGATAGATTGGGGGGTAGGGTGAGATTGGAATCAAGGAATCCAATTAGGAGCCTATCCAGGTGACAGGCCATGAGAAGCAGAAGCAGGGTGGTAGCCACATGAGGAAAAGGTAAGGTATATGTATATATATATATATATATGTGTGTGTGTGTGTGTGTGTGTGTGTGTGTGTGTGTGTATATGTGTGTATATATACATACACATACACACACACTCATGAAAGAGGTGTGCTATAGACCTGACGAGACTTGACAAAGGATTTAATACAGAAGTAAGGGAAAATGAAGGATCAAGGATATCAATGGTATTGTAAACCTGTGTATCTAAAAGGATTGTATTAATTAAACTTTTGAGGAACTAGGCTGTGATTTCTAAAATATAGCTACTTGGGGACAGCTAGGCAGAACAGTGGATAAAGCACCGGCCCTGGACTTAAGGGGTCCTAAGTTCAAATCTAGCCTCAGACATTTGACACTTACTAGCTGTGTGACCCTGAGCAAGTCACTTTACCTTCATTGCCCCCTGCCCCCCCCACACACAAAAGAGTGTTCTGGGGGCATCTAGGTGGTGAAGTAGATAAAGCACCAGCCCTGGATTTAGGAGGACCTAAGTTAAAATCCAGACTCAGACACTAACTAGCTGTGTGACCCTGGGCAAGTCACTTAACCCTCACTGACCTGGAAAAAAAATATATATACTTATAAATTAAAGGCCATTGCACCCATCTAAGCAGTATTTATTAGTAAAGTATATTAAATATTAGTAAAGTATATTGACCACATGGAAGTTAAACAAGCTGAAAACCCCCCAGCACCATATTGTCTATAAGAGAGCACATGGCCTCAAGCAGAGTTCAGAAGCTCTATATTACCTACTCTAGCCTAAGGGGAGAGTGCTCACCAACTGACCTTGAGTCAAGACCAAAAGTGAGTTCCAAGATGGTGCTGGCCAGGAGCCTCCTGTGTTCCTGACTTTTATCCTCTTTTGACAGAGGTGTGTTGCTATGCACTTATCAAAGCTAACTAATCAGCATCATTCAATTCCATTTATTGATGTGACTTGAGGGTGGCCCATATTAAAATGAGCTCTACTGTGATGACATCAGCATCTAATGGGAGAGACCCAGAGGAACAAGGGCAGCATTCAGATAGATGTGGTTTTAATTCCCTCAGTTCACTGAACTAGACACAAAAAAGTCTATCTCCATTCTTTGTACATCCTACATAAGATTAGGCCCTGAATTTAGCTGAACCTTCCAAAGTAGGGGTGAAGTGAGAAAGGGTCCCCCCCAAATCCATTATTAATAATTATTTTCTCACAGGATGATGGTATCCTCAACAGAAGTTAAGAAGTGGATTGGGTTTTGGGTGAAAAGTAATGGGTTCCATTTTCAACAAGTTAGATTTGAAATGTTTATATGATATTGAGATGCCCACTAGGTGGTTGGTAATATAGGATTGTAGCTCAGGAGAGAGATGAGGGATGAATACGTATATTTTGGAGTCATCAACATAGAGATAATAAACCAAAAGGGGTTGATGAGGTCACCAAAAGAGAGACTGTAGAGAAGAGGGCCCAGGACAGAGCCTGGCACTTACCCAAGGTTGTGTTGGAGTCAGCTTGAACAAGTTTCTGAGAGCCTTGGAAATGGGCAAATGCTACAAATAAGGACTTGATTGACTGTTTTGTTGTCTTGATTTAAGAAAGTAATGATGAAAATGTTAATAGTGCAGATTATCACAAAAGTGTGATGTATGTCCTTTTTTTGGAGAGCCATTTGTTAAACATTCACCATTATACCCCTAGGCATACCCTAAACACATTGGAAGTAAGATTTGATCTTGGTTCTCCTGACTTAAGTTCTGCACTCTTCCCACCGAACCACATTGAATCTTAGTTGTGATGTGCTGTGAGGCATAAAGGTTATAAATTATATGCTATCTATATTTGATACACCTCCCTTCTATCCATATTCATCAGGTATGTGTCCTTGAACTGAGTTAACTTATCATGAATTCTCAGGCATTCCAATACATCTTTGAAAGGTAGGTTGGAATCCTATCTTCCAAATAAAAACAAAACAAAACAAAAGACCCTGGTCCTTCCACCCCCTGTCATCCCTTCCCACCCACTCCTGCCCAACTCAAATTGAACTCATTGCAGTTAGCACATAATTTGATATTACAATAGAGAGATTTATAGCTATATTGTCCATTAAACTAAGGCATTAATAATAGAGCAAATTTTCATTAATTTTAACATTTTCCTTCCAATCATACCATTTTAGTAATTGTCACATTTAGTATAATTTAAGGTTAGTTCAAGTTATGTACTGCTATGAAAGCTTATAGAATTAGGTTCAAATCATGCCTTAGAAAATTACCAGCTAAATGACTGGCCAAATCACTTGACCCTTCTCACCTTCAGTTTCTTCATCTGGAAAATAGAAGTGATAAAAGCATCAGAGTTGTTATGAAGATTAAATTAGATAATGTACATATATATGTATGTACATGTGTATATATACATACATCTATATAACTTTTCTAACTTTAAAGTGTGATATAAATGTGTGCCATTATTTCTAGCCATATCACTATGAGCAAGTCACTTAATATCTCAACATCAGTTTCTATCTGTAAATTGGAGATAATAATACTTGAACTACATATCACACAAAATTCTGAGAAAATTGCTTAGAAAACTCAAAATACTAATATTGATCTGTGATATGTTGGGGCTTTTGTTCATTTCTTTCCAAAAGCTTGCTACAGGGGGCTCACCCAACATGAAGGAAGCCTTTTTTTGCTTACTCCCAACATCAGTAGGGTACTGTCTCTCTGGGGGAGAGACAGGAGGCAGCATGTGCCAGGTGAATCAAACCACCACCACCACCACCACCTTGACTGTCATCTTCCTTCAGACTCTGATAGAAACAATCCAGGGATCCTGAACCCTAGAACCCTGGGAAAAGCAGTACTCTCCCAAACCATCACAGCTGCTTCTGGCCCAACTCCTTCATCCAACATTGAGGGGAAAAATTATTGTGGAGAAGGGGCCTGACTTTCTCAATACCATTAGCAACAACTGCTAACCATCTGCTACCATAAGGAATGTAATGATTGGAATAATGCCACCTACTGGAGACTTGCTGTGGGAAAGCTCCACCATGAGGAAAATGCCTCAGAGACATTGTAGCTTTTCCTTGGCGTCAGGAAATGACGTTTGCTCATGGGTGCTGTCTATCAAGGCTACCAGCCAATCAACTTGAGGAGCCTCCTATTTTCTGGGAGGAGACAGGAAGGAGGAGAGGGAGCCTGCACGGAGAGCGCTTGCACTTTTTGGGTTCCTGACTTGGTGGTGGTGGCAGCAGAGGACTTCACAGGAAATTTGAGGAAAGATAGGAATGCCAGGCTGTTGGAATTCTGTTCTCAATCTTTTTCTTTCTATTTTCCAATAAACCCTTAAAAACTTAAACTTGTTTTATCAGTGATTTTAGTCAGTTTCCCCCAAAACTGGGGGAACATATTAGAATCTACATTTAGAATCTTAAATTACACAGGAAGATGGTCTGCAGAGCCCTGGGGGTAGTAGCACTATACCCCTTTCCTCAGAGCACATCGATCATGCCTCCAGCCAAACCTTAATAGCCAACATCTGGATAGGCAGCTCCTGTGGGAAAGGAACCAGTCATCCCCACCACCAACTTCCAACTAACTTCAGTCCACAGGACAGGTAAGCCAGCCTAGATGAAGTGGCAAGGCAATCTGGGGAAGGAACAGGAATCCATTCAAATGGCTATTTCTACCTTCACCAACATTTCCCCTCAGACCTTGAGAGAGATGAGCCAAATCCCTGATCAGAAGCCTTGTGAATGATAGTGCTCCCAGTCCAGAATCCCTGTGGAGATGCAGCCTAGCCCCTGCTCCCACAGTAGCAGTCCTACAACCCCGTCTATTGAAGACCAAGAAAACTATTTCTTGTCACCAAAGTTTTGAGAATTGTCAAGTGGTTAAATATCAGAAAAGGATATAATTTTATCAATGGAAATGACATTAAAGGAGAGGCATTGCCATCTGCTGTGATGCTGCACCATATGGACCATAGGACCTTTCCATCTGACTTGCAGCTGAAACCTTCCATAGGTGTTGTCTTCCCCATTAGAATATAAATTCCTTGAGAGCATGTCTTACATTCCTATTTATATCCCTAGCACTTAGCACAGTGCTTTGCATGTAGCAAGCACTTAAGAAATGCTCCATTCATTTATCCACTTATTTGATTATTCCACATATAATTTTTTATCATCACCATGTACCAGTCCATCTTCTCTCCCTATAATGGAATAGGGTTATGGACTAGACTACATGAATATTATATAAAAGCTTTTATTTCCCTTTATTTACAGTGATTCTTGTGGGTGCTTTGTGGTGGAGTCAATTAGTCACTTTTTGATAATTTTTCTCTCGCAGAATGTCTTTTCAAAGTACATTTTATTGATATATTTTGTTTTTTGCATTTTAGTCATTTCCTCCATGAATTCACCCCTTTCCTTTCTTCTACAGAGTCATCCCTTACAACAAGGAATTAAAAGAAAGGCAAAAACCTTTTAGCAAAATGAACCAAAGTTGAAAAAAATCTTATATTATGTTCAGTGTTACAAGTCCATAACCCATCTCTGCAAAAACTTTGGAAGGGAGGTTACTTATCATATTTTTCTCTTTGAGATCAAGCTTGGTCATTATAAATTTGAACAATTAAGTTCTAATCATCTTTCTTGTGGATGTTCTTTTGATTTAAACTGTTATAATCATTGTGCAAATTGTTTCCCCAGTTCTGCTTCCTTTACTCTGCGTGAGTCCATGTAAGTCCTCCCATGATTCTTTATATTCATTATTTTACAGTAATATTTTATTCTGTTTATATTCTGCAATGTTTACACATATTCCTCAATCAATGGGTGTCTACTTTGTTTCCATTTCTTTGTCAAAACCAAAAGTGAGATCATCTTTTTTAATAGAAAATTTTTTAAAGCAGTTACTTCTTCAACTATATTGGCAATTTACCTTCAAATCTAGACCTGGATTATGACTTTCTGTGGAATCCTTCTAACTGTTTTCTCTTTCCCGAAACCTGTAACTGTACTCATACCTCACCAGGGGCTAGGGTCATCTCTCTTTGGGAACTATAATAATGTTAGTTGTTGTCCAGTCATTTTTCAGTCATGTCTGACTTTTTGTGACTCCATTTAGTGTTTTCTTGGCAAAGATACTGGAGTGGTTTGACATTTCCTTCTCCAGCTCATTTTACAAATGAGGAAACTGAGGCAAACAAGATTAAGTGACACACTCAGAGTCACATAGCTACTAAGTGTCTGAGACCAGATTTGAATTCAGGACTTTGAATCTTTCTAACTCCAGGCCCAGCACTTTATTCAGTTTATTACCTAACTAATTCTGTTATTGACTCATTATGCCATTAGAATCATCCTCCTGGCTTCATGATACAATTCGGATATTATTCCATCTAAACTCCTCTCTTCTAGACTTCATTCCCTATACAAGCACCATATATTTAAACTGGGGCCATTTGGGAAACACTGAGTAGGGAAAAAAGGAACATTCTTGTATTCTATCCTGAAATTCATTCATTTCTAGTTGTTCTTATAGTTTGCCTTTAATGCCAATGTAAAAATTTTCTTTCCTCTTTGTGGTAAAATCCTGTCTTTCTAATGTATATTTTAGACCTCCCCATATATTCCTGCTCTAGAATGCATTATTTTATTTTTATTTTTTCAGGGCAATGAGGGTTAAGTGACTTGCCCAGGGTCACACAGCTAGTAAGTGTCTAGTGTCTGAGGCCGGATTTGAACTCAAGTCCTCCTGAATCCAGGGCCAGTGCTTTCTCCACTGTGCCACCTAGACGCCCCCTAGAATGCATTATTAACAAGAAGGCTTTGAGAACCTAGAAAAGAAAGTAATCATTGTCATGAGCCAACATAAGTTTGTCAAGGTCAAGTTACATCAGACTAAACTGTGTCCTTTTGCTGGCTACTGTGGACATAATAGATCTGGATTTGAAGAAGATTTTTGACCAAGTCTCCACAATGTCTTTTGAGACAAACGCGGGTCACATGGCTAGTAAGTATCAGGGGAATGACTACAATACAAGTTCCTTGACTCCTAGTTTAGCACTCTGTTTAAAGTTATCCTGGAAGGAAGACTTTAGGAGAGTATCTCAGGCCTTGGTCCTTTTCCTTGCTTTGTTCAACATTGTTAAAATGACTTAAAGTTTTGATCTTTCAGGTTTTTTTTTTAAGTATGCATGATACAAACTAGGAGAGATAGCTAATACATTGAATGACAAATTCATCTAAAAAGATGTCAACAAACTGGAATGGTGAGATAAAGAAAATAAAGTGAAATGTAATAGGAATAAATATAAACACCTGCGCTTGGGGTCAAATACAGGATGTAGGAACTATAGCTCTATAGTAGAGCTATAAAAGGATTGGGAGTTTTTTTAGTGAACTATAAACTCAATATGAGACAACCATGTGATTGATGGTAAAAAGAAAACAAAACGGAATTCACACTATCTCATAGGCTTCACTTCTAGAAATGTAGTAGCCAGAATAAAGGAAGTGATTGTTCTACTGTACTCTGACATGGTCACAACAAATCTAGAATCTCATAGACACTTATTGGTGCCACATTTTAGAAGGGTCACTGAAAAACTGGTACCACAAAGGGGCAAACCAAGAGAGTGAGTCTAAAACTACTCTTTTAAAATTATTAATCAATCTATATTAAGTACTTACAGTGTGCCAGGCCCTATGCTAAGCACTGGGGATACAAAATAGAGGTAAAATATAGTTTATGCCCTCAAGGAGCTAATAATCTAATGGGGGGAGACAACATGCAAACAAATATATACAAAGCAAGCTATATCCAAGATATATTGGTAATAATTAACAGAGGAAAGGCACTAGAATTAAGAGAGCTTGGAGATGGCTTCCTATAGATGGAGGGATTTTATTTGGGACTTAAAGGAAGTCAGGGAGGTCAGTAGTCAGAGCAGAGGAGGGATAACATTGGAACTAGCTATGTTTAGCCTAGAGAAGAGTATTGATTTAAGTGGATTGTGATAGAAGTCTTGAAATATTTCAAGTGTTTTCATGTGGCAGAAAGATTAGGCTTGTTCTCTTTGGTACCAAAAGGTAGGACTAAGATCAGTAATTAGAAGTCATGGGGAGACAGGTTTTGGTTCAACATAAAAAATATCTTAATGATCATAACTCTCAAAAGAATGGAATAGGCAGACACAGAGGGGAGGTCTTCATGCAGAGGTCACATGGTCACATGGTCACATGTTGGGAATATTTTTTGATGGGATACATGATTTGGTTAGGAGTTGAACTAGATGACCTCTGAAGTATTTTCCAATTCTAAATAGATGATTCTATTGCCTGAGGCTCCCTCTTACCATAAAGGAACCTAGAAAAAGAAAGTAATCATTGTCATGAGCCAACATAAGTTTGTCAAAGTCAAGTTACATCAGACTAAACTGTGTCCCTTTGCTGGCTACTGTGGACATAATAGTCACTATGAGTGACTTCTCATATTTATGTTTTTTATTTCCTTTACCAAGATGATCTGGGAACTTCTCCCAAGAGTAGACAATAGTACTCTTTATAAGCAGAGAGGCTCATAAGGCTAAAACAAGAAAATCAAATAATTGTCTCTACAGGTGAAAGCAGGGATTCTTAGCTTGGGGTCCATGAACTTGCCTTTTCTTTTCTTTTTAATTGTAATATCTGTTTTTTTTTAATATAATTAGTTTCTTTTGTTATTTTATGTACTTAAAACATTTTTAAAAGGGGTCCACAGGCTTTGCCAAGCTGCCAAAGGGGTCCATAATACAAAGACATTTAAAAAAACACAGCCTGAGTTAATGGACCCAGAAAACCCTTGTAGCTTAGCTCACAGAAAAGAATACGTGTGTATTATTATTAATACACAACCCTTGCTCCAGGGACTTGTGCAGTTTTAATGACTTACAGTATTGGCCAAACTGGGGTACCAGCAAGGGGTAGTATGTATTTGTTGCCTAACCTCAGTCCCTCTGTCAATCTGTGTAGCATTGCATGTCCCCTCCCTTTGCTCTCAGCAGGCATCCCTCATGGCTGTTCCCTGACATTGTTCTTCTCAGCTCTCCTTCTTGAAACTTTTTTCCTCTCCCAATAATTCTTTAGTTAATTCTTTAGTACTTCTCAGCCCCATGTGCTCCCCAGCTTCTTTCTACTTTTCTTCCTGAAGTTCTCCTCGGTTGTCGGGAAGCAGCCACACCATCACTGGCTTCTCTTGCTCTGAAGTCTCATCACTCTGAAACTTTCCTCAGCTTCCAAAAGATGATAATTTAGATGCTGGCATATGTCTTCCATGACTCTACTTTTCCCATCAGCCTCCAGCATGTGTGGCTCCAGCAGGGGAATAGCTCTGTGACAAATGTCCCACATGAAGAGAGCCTCTGAGGTTGTTACAATCTCAAAACTTTGCCTCCATCATTATTAAACTTTATTTGGATCTGTTCCTCACAATCCCAGGTCTCATACATGAGAGGCCTATGGGGAATGGTGGTTATAAGAACACTTTGTTTATAGATTGTATTCAGGTCTCTGTCCTTTGCTTCTTACAAGCTTGTAATGATACACTAACCATTTATCTCCTCTCTTCTTCAATAATTGGGCAGTGTATCTTCTGCTCCCTTCAGGGTCCAGGGACTGAGGGAACATTTTCTTATTTTTAAAACTATCTTTCTGCACTCTTTTGAACTTCTCCATTATTCCCCAGGAACTGCCTAATCCTGGAAGATCACATCAGAGCTGAAACTCATGTCTCATCAATATCCTCTATTCCTGGGGCTCCTCTGATTGGAGGGCAGAAGAATGAGCTCTTCCCCAAATTCTCTTCAATTAAGGAAAGTACCAGAGCCTAATATAGTTTCATTTCCCACCCAGCTGTACTCCTTTGGATCCTGCCAGGTACCCTTTCATCTCCCTTTTCAGCCTCCCTTTGTGGTTTGCCTTCCTCCATTAGATTGTAAGCTTCTTGAGAACAGGGACTGTTCTTTTCATATTTGTATCCTCAGCACTTAGTACAGTACCTAGCATATAGTATATGCTTAATAAATATTTATTGGCTGACTGACTTCGACTTTCTAACTTCCCCCAGGATAGCTGAGACAAATTGTTTAAATTGTTCTCTGTCACTTTATAAAAAAACCTAGAAAAGGAAGTGGAGATAGCATTGACTCTTTCTGCCTCAGTAGCCTCTCTGTCAGTGAGAGATTTATAGTCCCTAATACACTATGATCTGAGAGTAACACTGTCTGGGAGGCAGAGGTTTTATTAAATGAAACCATGAGCTTTGTGAATGCACATGGTTGTACAGACAGGTTATGGAAGCTCTGAATATGTGAAGCAGGAGTAATAAGAGAGAGAAAGAAAGTTTATTAAACCCTAAAATCAGAAAGCAAATATGATTTGATGCTGGTTGAAGTTCTTGAGGGGGTAAAGGTAGTCAGAGAGGACTAAACAGAGGGAAACCAGGTAAGAAAAACCTTGGGGTTGGGGGGGCAGTCACATAAAGGGATTTCTTCTGGCAGATAGGAGGAACTTAGAGAAAAGAAAAGGGATCAAGTAAGGGCAGACTCTTTTTTTCTGGGATGTCTGCTAGAAGGGAGCTTAAGTGAGACAGTGTTTGAACTGAAATGGATGGTAGCAGTGGAAAGTTGCCAGTGGTGAAATTCCAGGAAATTTTTGGTTTGGGCTTCTCTAGAACCATGCCCCATACTCTTCCTTTGGATACATTTTTGAACACATTTTTTTCTTTGTTTTTCAGTGATTATTATCTTTTCTCTCATTTCTACTTT